>NC_139346.1:53166674-54560549 GCF_055883805.1 Amblyomma maculatum | reverse complement strand
TTTACATGTCTGTTTATCGAGGGCCTCCCCTCCGTTTTACAGCTTGCAGCCAAAGTGGCGGGCGCGCATTTTGTTCGTAAGCTGGCTTCTGCTCTTTCGGCTTCGCAGCCGGTGTCCGATCTCACTAGCGGACAAAGCGCGGACCCGGGAACCCCTCGGCATTTTTTGGAAAGTAAGCCACTGCACATACGCGCGCCTCTGGGCGTTTGTGAGTTTTAGGTATTTTTAAGTGCGTTTCTGTCAACGGGGCCGAGAGTTACAAGGACAGTGGCAGTGTGGGCGAGAGAGCTGTGCGCGGTGCTCGAGCGTGTGAATGCGCGAGTGAAGATCTGCGTCTCCTCTTCTCGTTAGTTTTTCAGTACACTTGCACCACCCCTATTTTTCCTCACTTCTTGTTTTCGTTTTGTGTGGTCACTTACCAGTGCCCCCTCTCGCGTTTGTGCACCCGCGTTTACTCACAACCGGCCGCTTTTCTGCGGTACGGCCAGTCGTCACCCTTCCACCCCCCCCCCCCCCTCCTCGTCCTCCTAAGAAAAACAAAAAACAAAAATAAGAAAAGACAATTCTCAGATTCTTCCACTCGCAACATTCTTTTCTTTTTTTTTTACTTCTTTGGCTTTTGATTGTGCGCTATACCTCCGACTGGCGTATTCCTGTTGGTCTAAAGAAATATAAAGACAGGTCCTTTTCGCTTCTCGGAACACCGCGGCGGCTGCGCGGACTTCTGTCGCTTGTCGACCATGCAGGCATCTCATCGTTTCGCAGGAGGGAAACGCTAGTCAGTGTTCAAACTCTGCTCTTCCTCCCTGTAGACGCGTTGCCACCCTGCTCACCACCTGCTAGTCTTCATCTCTTGACGAATATTGTGCAGTCAAAGAAAAACGAAACAACTCCCGTAGCATGGGTTAAGCGTTCGCGCTTCCTTCTCCCAGTGGGCGTGGTTCTCTCGTCGCGACTAGAAGCTGGTGTCTTAGCCACACGTTCTCATCAACACCAATCGTTCCTGGAACGTCTGCTTGGAAGTCGCCCGCAAACGGCGTCGGTGAGCCGCCCGAAATCGGAAAAAAAAAAGGGAGCATCTAAATGACATGCTGTGTTCTTCGCCATTTACCGTGGCCGTCTTTTTCAAGCGAAGACACGCAGCCATGCCGTGGTCGGCGACTTGCTGTAATTTATGACGGAAGTTTCCGCCCTTTCCAGCTGAGGCCTGCCCTTCTTCTTCGAGGTCTATCGCATTGTTGCGTTCGGCATCGATGGTGCATGACATGGTTGCTGTTATGGCAGGTGTGGTTATGGCAGATATAGCGAAAAAATCTCAATATACCGACGATGATGTGTGCGCGCGCAGTTGTCGAATTGACAGACATCGAAGGCCATTTCCGTTACGATAGCCACGCAAAAGAAACGATAAGCACTGTAAACTTGGAATGTATTCACTGCGACAAGAAACTGTGTGGACAAGGAAACCAGCTTTTGAGCTTCTCTCGGCATCTCAAGGTAATGTGCGAATTATCCCTAATCCAACGTATTATTTCTTTAACTTACATCAATGATAAAAGGAATGTTTTGGGGCTGCAAATTCACCGTTGGTTATTATGAGTGGAAGGGAGGGTAATCTTTCCAATAATTTGTCACGGCGTTTGCTCTATACAGCACAATCCACTCGTCAGGATTATCGAAAGTAACGCAATGTCAAAAGTCAAGCACGCTTTACCTTTTCGTAACTAAGCGTCTCTGCATATGGCAACATTTTGTTCTGTCCGCCTCTTGTGATGAGTCCCACGTCAGAAGTCAGTTTGATAAAAGAATGTTATGGTACTACAACTTCCATATATACGCAAGTTATCGATCTACTTTTCTTTTTTTTTTTTGCAACAGAGACGTTACACTGAAGAAACATTAGATTGTTTGTGATTTTGTCATCCGATTCGATTTCAAATCGCAGGAAAATGTCTTCACCAAGAAATTATGACTTGCTTGTCATGAGGAAACACTATTTGACGGTCACAGATATGTGCGACGTTTCACTGCAGACCTTCGGGAGTTCGCATCCAGCAGCACCAAGGACACATAAGCATTACAGCGGGAATTAGGTCAAAAGTCACCATATCAAAACAAATAAAAATAAAATTTGAAGAGTTGAAACTGACCAATTATACTGCCGTTATTAGGTCAGCCTGCTATGAATCAGTAGCCCCGCTGGGAAATGTTCATTTAAATTTTTTTACTTTACAAGTAACCCTCATCATATTCAATGTTGTTTAAAATTTATGTCGTCATTCTGGCGTGTCACCGCACAGGACTTGTGCCATGACGTTTTATAGTTAGTGTTCTCAAGTGAAAAACCTTTTATTTTTTTATTTTTTTGAGGTCGAGCGACCGACCTCAAACTCACAGTTTGAGTTTGAGGTGAGGTTGAGTGAGGTCGGTGGTGGC
The DNA here is from genome assembly GCF_055883805.1 of Amblyomma maculatum. Taxonomy (NCBI): domain Eukaryota; kingdom Metazoa; phylum Arthropoda; class Arachnida; order Ixodida; family Ixodidae; genus Amblyomma; species Amblyomma maculatum. The sequence goes on along the minus strand of NC_139346.1, from coordinate 54,558,113 downwards.
ATCAGAAAAATTGAGGTGAGGTCACCTGGTCAAACCTCAACCTCAAAGCGTGAGGTTGAGGTTGAGTGAGGTCAGGAAATTTTTATTGAGGTTGAGGTGAGGTTGCACTTTTTGAGGTCAAATGCCCACCTCTGGTCAAAACAGTCTAAAACTCAATGTCAGTAAAACAAAAGCCGTTCTCTCTCATCCCAGAAATAAAGCATTCGAGCTGCCTCCTCTTGTACTCAGTGGCACGAAAATAAAAATTGCTCACTCTGTGAAAACGTTAGGCGTGTACTTCTCAGAGCACATGACATGGGATGTTCACATAGAATATCCAGTCAACAAATTATCACGCACAATAGGTTCTCTACGCCGACATTTTCGTGTATTTCCACTTACTATTAATATTATGCTTTATAATTCACTGTTTTCGTCTGTTCTGAACTACTCCTTGCTAGTATGGGCAACAACAGCAGAAAACATTACAAAGTTACTACTCCTTCAAAAACGTGCAATAAGAAATATTACTAAAGCTTTTTACCTCGAACATACAGGACCAATATTTAAGCAGCTAAAAATACTTAAAGTAACATCTTTGTATAACTACAGGCTTTTGAGATTATATAAACAAGGCATCAGTAAAAAAGACAACACACTAACACTCATAGCAGCGCTTCAAGACAACATAAAAACATACAACACCCGTAACCCGGAGCATTGGCACGTTACAGCGTGCCGGACGAACTATGGCAGGCAGATGCTTCGCTTCAGGCTTCCTACCATATTAAATCAATACTTTACTAATAGTGGTCAAGATTTCTCTCTTCCTCCCATTAAATTAATCCGCTAAATGTTTCTATAAATACATATTTGTAGGTTAGGTGTTCTGTCTTGCGGCGTTTCTGTTTTATTTTCATGTAATTTTCCTGATTTACCTAGTGCTTTTTTGTAGTCTAATTATTTCTCCATTGACTGTTTATTCACTGTGTGGGGGTGACTTTCTCTGCTGTGAAATGCCGTCATAAGCAGGGGCAGCCGCCTCGTCATGCTGCTCTTCGAAGCAGCTTTTTAGCGGCTGCTCCTTTCCTTGTAGTAAAGGAAAATAAAGTAATAATATTATTATTATAACTAAGACAATGATGTGTGACCACCACGTTTGCAAGGAAATTTGCAGCTACCGAATAACAAAGCTTGAATGTTACTCAAAGTAGGCATTAACACTGCAGCCAGCTTGTACTAAACGATGCAGACGAAACCTTCTTTTTTCACGTTTGGCGGTCCTAAGCATCCCTGGTTATTCAATTTCACCGGCACTCCAATGTTTGCCGAATTGCACCAAAGTGATAAGCCATGGTGGGATCGCGATTGGGACTGCGGTTTCTGAACGCGAGGCAAATGGTCTACCGCTTAGCTGCAGCTGCAACTCTTCATAGTGCTGCATCTCTAATGGCCATTTATGCAAACAAGTCAGACGAAAACTTGAAAGAGGCCGTGAATTTGAGACTTGAGATGGCGGCTCGCACTATTGTAGATTTGGTTGAAATCTGTTTTAATCATTGGCTTCTCTTGAAACGGGGCTAAAAAACTATTACCGATATGACTGGAGAAATGCGTAAATCTGAGCGTTGCTGCTTTGTCCGCAAGATGTGCAAGCGGGATTCCGCAAGTGACAGATACTGCGCTTTTTGTTTCCTGAAGAACGCCGGAGAACTTTAATTCGTTCAACACAACGCTCGTTGGGTTCGACAAGAAACCCGCGATTTACCGTGTGCGGCAGCAATGCTCAGGCTGTCGCATTTCTGCACAGAAGAGTGGGCAGAGGTCTGAAATTTTCAGACTGCAGTTGCTTGTTTACTTCTCTTTACACACTTTCTAAACATTCCACAAACTGTGCACACCAATCACGCCCATTCCAGCTCTTTCACACTCAAGCATTTGAAATTTCCTGCCACCGGAAGCAAACCTATGTCCCCGGAAGTCGAGTACCAGGTGACCTTCTTTGGATGTGTACATTACCCTCCCGGCAATTTCTACGTCTGATTTCTTTGGCTATAAGTAATACTAATAAACCCAGGAGCACAGCTTATTTCCTTATATATTTATTCTGTATCTGATGCACCCATTCTTTTTCTTATAAACTGAATAGTTCTAACGTAATCGTGTGGATAAGCCCGTGATGATGCGAAGCCACGGACATAGCCAAATAATCCTTACCCATATTGAATCCGACCCATGGATTGCACCAAAAGATGTAACAACGACAAGAAAATGTTTATAAATATGAGGCAAATATAAGTTCAGTAGACGCTGTTTTTCGTCAAGATGCCTGCGCACCACTCTGAACTTCGTCCCTATTTTTCGTGATCACTATGAAGCCCGTAGCAAAAAAATCCTTTCCGGAGCGTGGAAATAGTAAGTGCACTTGGTAGTGACTTATTGGCGAGTCAGTATAAGATAACATTTGGCAGGTATAATTAACACTGCATACGTGCTTAAATGGGAAGGGTTACATGCGTGCGGCTGAAATCTTTTCGAGTGAAGTTTTTAACCAGTATTTAAGTTCTTGGTGTAATGACATACAGTGCAGGCTTGTCCTCCTTCCACATAGACGTCTAAGCCTCACGAATAATCCGGGATCCGTATTAACCGAAAACTCTGTGAAATCAAATGATTTTAGGCACCGATATCATTGGTTTAAAGCACTGTGTATAGCCGCCTGATCGACTAACATTTATGCAGAAAAGGAAAAGAAAAATTTTTTGGTACCACAACTAACGCAGTGTGGATATGTTTTGTGGCTACGCTTGTCAGCGTCGGGACACGAAATTGCTTTATGGCCCTTCTGTCTGCATTTCAAACACGTGAATGGAATGTTGGTTGCAAGTTTGCGGCAGTTAGGTGCATAATGGTCTAATTGTCCGCAGAGATAGCACCTCGGGGGTAACTTTACGCTATGCTGTGTCTGCCGAAATGTGGGCTTTTGAGGGGTTTCAGAATTTACAATCTTGCTTAAATTTTCGCTTCCCTGGGCTTCCAAATATTGGTCTGCGAGATCCATCATTTCTTCCAATGTATGCGCTTTTGTTTCTTTTAAATGAAGCGACAGACCAGGGTGACAGCTGCCCAGGAATTGTTCCTTAATTAGGAGTTCGCGAAGTGTGCTATACTCTAGTTTAATTTTTTGAGAGTTCAGTCCAGCGGTCAAAATAATGACTCAAACGCACAGCATACTGTGTTGCCGTTTCACCGTCCATAGGTTTTCCAGTCCTGAACTTCTCACGAAACCCATGCGTCGTAAATCTAAACCTTTTAAGTAATGCAGCTTTCACCTTGTTATAGCTTCCTGCAACCTCAGGAGGAAGTCCTCCAAATACGCTTAATGCTTCGCCGCTAAGGCAAGTGCTCAAGATGGTAGCACATTCACTGTCTGTCCAGTTTGCATTAATGGCGATCCTTTCGAAGCGCAAGAAGAATGCGTCGAGATCATCTCTTCTCTCGTCGTACTTCGGGATCAATTTACTTGCGTCTATCCGCAAGCTGCTAAATCCTTTACTGGAGCTATGCATTTTAGCAAAATCGTTGTTGCTCTCTGAGGTTTGGAGCTGAAGTTTCATAGTAAGTAATTCCTTTTCCCGCTGAAATTCCTCTTCTCGCTCCTTTCGAGCCCTCTCTCGTTCTTCTTTTTCTCTCTCTTTTTTCTCATTTTCTCTCTGGCTAACCCATATGCGCAGTTAGGCACCGGACAACCCCAGCTGGGTGCCAGCCTGAATCAGCTCTTTCAGATTCATATCTGAAGCGCGAACCGTCTGGGTCTAGCCTAATGTCTGCTTAGCGAACCTCGCCTAAACGCTTCCGCGCGGCACTACCTCTAACTATCGCTCTGCTGCTACACAGTTTACGACCTCTTCGTAAACTCTTCCAACCCGTTCTACGTCCTCTGAGCTTGAGTGCACCAAACGTCCTGTCGCGGACGCCAGAATAATTGTCACCCGTTAATAGTTAGTGGGGTATTATTAGCGATGTGCCCTTAACGGTGCGCGAACTCTCAGACAGCCTTAGAGTGAATGGGGGTAGCTGTTCCGGTCGCAAAGGAGATGCCCTCGACCTGCGTGGCAAGCTAAGCCGGAGTTCAACCACTTTGTAGTGACAGAAGGGGGTGGACGTTTGGTGCCCAGCTGTCGCCAGTTCAAGCCAGAGTAAGGTTCGGAGGCAGAAGTAACAAACAAAACACAATTTATGCACCGCAAGAAACGATACAGAGGAATACACAAACACTAAAATTGCATAGACGAGAGATTCACAGAATAAGAAACGCTAAGCAAGCAACTACAGAGGTATCCAATAAAACAGAGGTTTTACAACACAAATTAAACACGAGAGAGCCACATAAACACCAAATTGTTCACCGGGCACTGTTGTAGTCCGACGACTCGAGTCACGATGTGGGCGCCAAGCAAGACGAGCGCCGCTCCCTCGCAGGTCCGTGGGCTTGCAAGCAGCGGGTGATCCGCGTCAGTACAGCCGAAGCACTGGCGAACCCGCCGCAATCACTGACTGACTGACTGCCCAAGCGGCGCGGCCTCAATAAATAGGGCGTGCCGCGTCTGTCTGTTAAGGCGCGCTAAGGCTAGCGCGCACACACACTTAGCTTGGCTGGTTAGAGCGCTCCCTTTTCCTCCCGTCGAGCCGCGCGTCGTCATTGTCCAGGACCCGTATAACATTCTGGAAGACTCTGGCGTGTTCCAGACTGATGATTCACCGTCATCCTTGGGCAACGGGAAAGAGGGTGACGGCGACGCGTACAAAGCTGCGAGCTCTCTCGCGTGGGGAAGGAGGTTTTTCTCTAACTTTCCATGCAGCGCCGTGTGGGCCTCGCGCCGCACCGACTTGATAAAAATGTGCGCCAATTTCGTGACACTTGTGCATACTGTGCTTTTACGTGTGTTTCGTGTTTTGTTTTTTAAGCGAGAGGTGATGTTGTATCCCGCACAAGTTTCGGTTATGCTTCTATACACCTGTGCTATCATCATCACCACATTTCTCTCTCTCTTCTCTCGAGCTCACACGATCACACTCTCTGACATAAACAGTTTACCCTGAGCTGCGGTCTGCGCCTGTTCGTTCCCTCCGTCCGGATACCGGACGTCACTGGGAGTAATGCCGCGAACCATGCGTGCTCACTAAAATAGCCGATACAATGCGGGCACTCTCCGTACGTAATGATTTTGCACCTTTCTTCGTGCTCTTTTCTAAGACCTAAAGTAATCACTTTATAGCGCAAGATTGGCCGAGATATATTTTAGGTATGGTCCCAGCCACCTGCGTCATCTTCTACAGTGTTCACGGCTGTGCTGGTCTCGTTTTGCCTGTTTAACTAGATGCTTCTGGGATGCAAATAAATTAAACCCTGAGATATGCAACGATTATTCTTAGATCGAGAGCTTCTGAGCACGCTTTATGCTATTTCCGCCAACAATTACTTTGTTCTTTTGCAGCCATACCGATAAACGGTTAATTTGAGCGCAACCCTCAATTTCTTCATTTTCCGCCAACGGCACTGTCACCACTACATGACAATGGTAATTACCCACGCAATAGCTGCTTGGCAGGTGTTCGAGCGCTTTTTCCTGCGCTGGCTGTCCACAGCCTCAGTCTACGCCACCCTGCGCCAAGAAAGATCTGGCACTCGGGCAGAGTTTGAAGAAGCTAATAATACAGTGTAAGTTTTCTACAGAAACGCAAGAAGTCGATACATAGAGCGAGGTGTGTTGAAAATCAAGTCTTAAAGAAATAAAAGCTAACAGTCAAACATTTTTTCTTATATGGAGATTGTCTTGTGGTATCTGCATCTCTAAGCGGAAGCATCCGAAGAGGCGTCAAAGGGAAGAGGGAACAGTTCTATCAAACACGTGGTTGGCGCTCTTGGTGAGCTTGAGATTGCGGGTATACATCAAGCGTTTAATAGAACTCGGATCTCCTTCAGTGCCGATCCGCCATATTTGTTTGGTTGGTTCTTCCTTGCTTCCACTGCTGAGCAGAGACGAGGCCACTATCATCACAACAAGCAGATAGGTGGCGGTTCGTCTGCAGTATGCCGCTTTTTACTGAAATTCATCTCCAGAGACTTAGCAATTATCCCGAAGAAAATCTCGCGCAATCCGGTGTATCAGGTGAGGAATCGACTCGGAACGCCAGCAATAACACCCGTGACGAAACGAACGTTGGCCAGTCACCGAAATGGGGGCGTGGTACGATGGAGTTTCGGGGCTTCCAACGTGCGGCAGTGCCCTGCAACTTTAGTTTGGCAGGGCAACTGATTTTTATTCATAAAGAACGCATATGCATTATAAGCGATTTATTTTAATGTCCTCAATGCCTTTTGCAGCATCCGTGGGTTCACTAAGTTGCATACTTATGATATGTTTCATGTGTGGTGCTTATCTTGCCAAGTACTGGCGCTCGCTGGAGCAGTGTTTGCTCCTGCGACCTCCTTTTACAAAAATAATGTGCGGCTAGCTGGTTCGTGTATATTCGTGGTGGTCGAACCAATTTTGTGCGGTCGCTGTCAAAAAGAACATAATGCTTTCTGGTTTCCGCGTAGAATCACACCGGTTGTACCGGCTCACTTGCTCTTAGTTTATGAGCCACTCATTGACGTACTCGTCTCCTTTTCCAGTAAAACTCAACGGCTCGCGGAAATGAGGCCAGTTGCTCACGACAGGGGCTGCTCGCACGTAGCCGCCGGTTTGAGTAACATTCAGCGTCAGAGGTGAATCGCCAGAAAGTCGGCGGCTCCGTCTAGGCCCGAGAGATCTTTTGTTGGGCTTCCTCTCAAGCTCCACCACGACTGGTATGCAAGGGTATGTAATCAGGTTTTATTTACAGAATGCGGAACCGGGAGAGTATCAATATCCACAAACTTGTTGTTTTTGCCTTGATAAAAAACGCATAAACGCGATGCCGATTTAGGTGGGAATTACAGTTTCTTAAATCCTATACTGGCCAATCATTTGCCGCTTTCCTCGTTCACGCCGTATTTCTGGTCTTCCGAGGCAGGCCAAATCACGTGTTATTATCTTTCAGCTGTTCACGAAAATATTTTATGTAACAGTTTTATAGTAGGAGGATAAATTAGACTTACTCAAGTAAAACAGATTGCTGTGATAGTTGGTGCAATGTCTATTTCTTAGCGCTGTTAATCTTTCCTAATAGAGTTACTCAAGGTGAGTAGAAAAGTTTGAGTTCTTGAAATACAGATTACCAGAGTAGCTGGCGGCGTGTTTGATCAAACTTGTCGAATCTTGCGAACAGGGCTTGAGCGTAAAATTACCAGCATTATTGAAATTATATGTGGAGGCGCCCACACTTATTTATCTCTTTAGGGCCGTTAAGGAGCCTCATAAAGCTATCCAGTAGTGCAGTGCATTGGTAACTGTAACTGCACCTGAGGGTTACAAAATACGTCCGAAAATAAAATATTTCACATGTTATTGTAGGTACCAGAAGCGAATCCTATTTTTCAAGGAATTGTTTCGCAATTATTATCCAAAACGTATATTGTCGACGTCGTGTGCAGCATTGTTTACAACTGTTTACATGAGTACTTAATTTTCAGAACGATATTCTTACACTAACTACTACATATCCATCGCGGTTAACTGGGCGATAAAGAAAACACGTAATTATTTTCTGTTTATATTAGTTTTCTTCTGCGTGTGCCGATCTAAATAATGTGGACTACTACAAAATGTACGGGAAAATTTTATGTGTAACGTTAATTATAAAGACATTATATACATGCAACAATGGCAGGTTGGAGTGGGTCCTGCAATTATCTTTCAACTCTTTTAGACGTATTACGTGAAATCAAATTCCTTAATCATTAAGCACAGCCTTCACCAAAATTAAAACCGTTAAATTCAATTTTTCATGCTTGTCTAGCCAAGCTAATACAGATTTCAAGCCCGCTGCCATAAAAAGGCATTTCAGTGTCCACCATTTCAAAAAATTCAAGTTCAGACAGTTTCATGACGCAGTAAACTATTGCCATCCTCGCCTTTCAGACCAGTATTGACTGACAGGGGAGCACACCAAACCCTCAAACACAACCGGGATGCCGAATTGCCCGGGAATCTGAGAAAATGTAACTGCAGCAATGTCCTCAGACAGCAAGGCAACTTTCTGATAAAGCGACTGATCGAGAAAATCTTTTCTTCAGTGCTAGTTCCTTTTGCAAGCTTTCTGTTTGCATTTCTTACCTGATATTAAGATGACGCATGGCAACACGGCAAAACTTTTAACAGCGTTTTAGAGCGAGATCTCTACTATGACATTTGGAACAAAGATCTGAACTTGAAGCCAGAGGCAATGTTTGGTTCAAAGTTATGAAGGATATTTACTTTCGTGCTGATCAACTAACTGTAAGAACATCCTTTGTCCTTTACATCTCCCCATTGATATTAAAGCTTAACGACCAATATAATCAAGTTAGAGCTTTCGATCTGTATGTTGGTTTAGAAGGGCTAAACCTCCATAACTTTCTGAAATACGAAACATGACGTGAATACCACTAGCGGTGAGGTACATCTTGTTAATTCTAGGTAGCAAGCACTTAAAAGGGCGATGACAGACACTTTCGATGCATTTAAGTTCTATACTTCAGTCTGTGAATAATGTACAAGTCTTTGATTCTACTCCAAAGTATAGTGCCTAACGCGCTGCGCGAAATACAAAAGAGGCGGTACAAAGGAAAATCTGAGCCCTCCTCCCACCAAGAGCGACCACCACTTAGAAATAGAGCTCTTGCATCATACAAGTTGCGAAACTGCGGGTAAAAGTGGGTGGTACGCACTTTCCGAGTGCTTATCAATTGTCGCGCCACCTGGAAGCGGTCAGTAGAAGCTTTCTGCTATCACCATTGCCTTCTGAAAATCACGTATTTTTCTTTGTCATTTTACACCTTAATTACCTCTATGGCTTTATTTTCAAGAATTTTCGCCCCTGCAATTCTTGAACATATTTTATTTTCATAGCGGTTGTGTACTTATCAAAAATCTGAAACTTTGCAGTTTAGACACAGTTGCAGCGGGCGCCGCCACTGTTCACAGACATCCAAATTGTGACCAATCAGGACGGCATTTTTTTATACATGGGCCCTATAGAAAGTTTCGCAACTGGTAATAATAAAGAGTTCTGTTTAAACGCACGTGAGACGCCACAAGAGCATAAACGCTGGAGCGTCGTCTGCAATTAAGGCTGCAATATTGAAGGAAAAGTCTCGTTTTATTTCTTTGAAGAATGACGCGACCAACGGTCGCCTGTAGCCATAGTTTGAATTTTGCGGCCCCACGACGCCGGTGAAACCGATAGGCGGACGGTCGCCTTCTATGTTTGGTCAGATCAGAGGCCGAGAAACGAACTTCAGTTTTCAAATAACAATCTTTACGCTCGATGAGTCAACGGTCTGAACAGCTGTGCTTGTCTGTAGCTTAACGGTGTTAGAAGAAACAAAACCAAAGCTAAAAAACCCCTTCATATGTTCTCACATCAATGCCTTTGGTAATGAGATTGGCCATAAATCTCGGTGGGCGCTGGCCTGCCGGCCCTTTTCGCGAGCAGTAGGCCTAACGCTAGTCCGTGCGCTTCACGTCCGCAGTTTCGGCGATAACGGAGGGCGCATTGACAAGCTTTAGCTGTGTCATGTGGCCATCGAGTATAGTTCTCATAATAGTGAACCGGAATCGGCGAGTGTATACACAACAACACGAGTGCGTATTGAGCGTTAAGCAATGGGAATCTGTCTGGCGAGCAATACTGAAGGCAGCCGACAGATGTCGGTGACGCTTGTTGGCCCCCGGCGCCGGTAGGTGACGTGCCCGACGCAGCATCGTCGGCGCTTCTTATCGCAGCACTGCTGTACTTTGCAAAACAAATAAAGCGGTAACTGCAGTGAAAAGAAGAGAATATTTTCAGTATTGCTAACTCATCTTGCATTTTATGCCGGGCGGAAAAAGCAGCATACAGCTATTTATGCCGTAAATGGCTGTCTTGCTCTAAATGGCTAACTTGTAGTCATTTATGCTGTAAATGGCGGTATGCCTGGAACGCAGTCGTAATATGCGAATCGGAGCATTCATGCACGGGGTTTGGCATCGCACACCAAATACTAAATGTTGTATGTTCAGGTTGAAGCACTCACCAGTCATATGCTGGAGAAGCACTTGAAAACAGCCCGAGCCGGTCGCAGTCGCACGCGCGTGGCGGCGGGGAAGGCGAGACAGAGACGGCGGCGTCTGGGCAATTGTTCGCATGCATTTGAGCGCTGGCCATGGCGAAACTGAACATAGTACCGAAAAAAGGTGTTTTAAGACGAAAAAACAGGCTCATGCCTATATATTAGCATCTCAGGCATAAGCGAGATACCGCTTCGTTCAAACGTTTTCTGTACTTCTCTAATGTGACAGGGTGCGCTATTGTGTCAAATTACATTTATATGGGTTTTCTTCTCAGTTTTAAGAATGAAAGACTGGCGGGCAGTAGCTCATGATTGAGCAAACAGAACACGAACTTATTCCCCTCTTCGCGGCGTACGTTGTCGAAGCAAACATTGCACGTGTAGCTTTCATATGCGAAAGCGCTTGATTGCTAAAGCAATGCAACTCGTATAAGATACATATAATATGCTAATATGGTTCTGGTCGTATACTTAAATAATACAACATTGTCCAATCGATTTCGGCCTCTAGACGGAATCCCGGAGCAAGTCCAGTTCTCCGAGGATCACTATGCACGCATATTATAGTGCATGATTCCCAAAGACAAAAAACTATGCAAATAAGATATTTTTGATGAAGGAAAGCTTTCCCAGTGGTCACCATATAGGGCGCGTCTGCAATCACCTCTTTGGGCAAAAACACCGGATAGCAGACGACACGGGGACGATATGCAGTTGTGATGTCGTCAATCAGTGGTTATCTGACCGGCAAGCTGTTTGCTAAAAAACCGGATAAAATAATTTTTAAATAAATACCCCTCTATCTTAGCTGAAATGTCGAGCAATTATAATCTTTCGCATGTGAAAAAAAAATGCAATAATCAGTTTATGTTGAAATGTTGATGTTTGGAACTGTCTATGGGACCTTAATTACTTTTTATGGGTAACGTTTTTTTTTGCTCACGTCGGCCGCACAGGAGGCAAAGAGCTGAGCCTTCTATCAACCTTATCAGCCGTCTATCAAATGGTATATACGTCAGATTCGCTGAAGCACTCGGTGCCTTTTTACTAATTTTTATTCCCTCAGCGTAATATTGCTTGTGGCAGTTAAAAAAATGGGTGTAGGTGCAGTGCCAAAAGGCAATCTATTCACATTATGGGAGACTGCAGCTAGAGTTGGTTGCGTCTCGCTCATGTCTTGTATAGCTCTTTTTCATCACCACTAGGCGTCTCTCATAGCCTGAGTTGCTTTGGGATGTCAAACCTCACACACAAACAATCAAACAAACAAACATTTTTATACAAAGGCGGCATTTATGATGTCTAAGTGTCTTTGCTACGACCACAGCTTCCAGGTTTGTAAAGAGATTCTGATATTCAGTTATATTGTGGAAGCCATATTCTAACAACGCGAGTGGCGTGAACGCTTGAACACTTCCAGAAAAGTTGTTTTGCTTTGTACTGAGCGCGATCTCAATTGTGTCTTTTTTGTGATGACATTAGGAGATAAACTTAGCCTTCACCCTTCTAACGCGGTGATCAGTTAGACAAATATAAGTGACCTTTCGACTCAGTTGAAACATGCTCTGCATAGGCACTTCAGAAACTGTATTTGTTTGTTGAGGTGGCATTTTCATGTTATTCCAGGAAAAGGACTCCGGCAAGTAGTTGTCGCAGTTGAAACAAGGCCCGGGCAGACTTCTGAGGTGAACGCCACTATAGGTAAGTAAGAGTATCAAATAGAAATGTACCTAAGGAAATATTGTAGAAACTCTTTTATCTACGGACATACTTGGCAAGAAGCAGCGTAAATTAAGATAAAATATTTACCTTTGCGGTAAGAAGCGTAATTGAGACACAGCAGGAAGCGCGCTCCCCTAAAAGCGTTTTCGTTCTCCTGGTTTCATATCGAAGAAAAATCAGAACGGCGCGGAATAACGCCTTCTTTCAGTTTAGCACAATGCGAAGTTACATGCAGTTTATATATCTCTCTGACTATGCGCTATATGTTCAGTACTCGTTGTTCTACATATTTGTTACTGATGCGACTAAAGCCAGGTAAGGCAAGAAAAACTGGTTGTACGCATTGGAGCGAATTTGCTAGTCTCTTCATTTTGCAATACGCTTACATAGATGAAGCAAATATCCAGCAGCAAGGTTCTATTAGACAGCGCAGGGGTAAGAACGCCACATACTGCTATGAGAAGTGTGACACATTGATAATTAATCAGCTTGATAAGGCATTTAGGGAGATTTCTCGCATGAACATTGCTTCCATATAGCCAAGTTCGGAAGAAATAAAACCACTGAGCACCCGATCTCAAGAATACGTTGGATGCTTGCCATTAAAAAAATTGCACCGAGATGAACGCGGTTTCAGGAACTGCTCTTGATGATCGAGTGCACGGGTTAACCAGTGTGATGTCCTCGTCTATGGCGCATCCAGATCATATATATATTGTTACGAGGAAACTCGATGTGTTTGCAGTGTATTTAGAACAGCCTCAAGTGGCATAGCATCAAGCAGAAACATGGACCTAGTCCCACTTCTTCGTCATCACCTTGTCCCTTCAGCGAGGCAAAAGAAGGAAACACTTCGTCTTCCTCATCGCGTAACATGACCCCCCGGCTGTGTGTCATTCAGGCGCTAATCTGACCAAGAAGGCATCAGTTCGTATGACTTCATGCGTGAAACATGGACAATGTCAGTAGTGGGGCGAGAGGAGGAGGACGCGGGAACAAGAGGGGCAAGTTCATAAGTCACGTCAGTGAATTGTCGCACCACCCGATAAGGGCCACTATAGGGGGACAAAAGTTTCTCGGAGAGACCAATGCGGCGTGCAGGAGATCATAAAAGAACCAAGGACCCAGGGTCATAGGTTACGTGGCAATATCGCCTATCGTTGGCAGACTTCTGAGAAGTCTGAGAAGCGAGGAACCGACTTCGGGGCTACGTGGCGCGCTTCAGTGACTTGCGCAATGGCGTCACTTGTGTAGATAGTTATGGGGCAGGCAGCAGGAGGAACCAGCGTGTCCAAAGGTAAACCGGGGTGCCTGCCAAAGAGCAGGAAGAAGGGAGAATACTCAGTCGTGTCGTGCTTGGAAGAATTGTAAGCAAAGGTCACATATGGAAGAGCAAGGACCCAGTATTGGTGATCAGGTGATACAAACATGGATAACATGTCCGTAAGTATGCGGTTGTAGCGCTCGGTAAGGCCGTTGGTTTGGGGATGTTCCGCGGTCGTGAGCTTATGCTTCAAAGAACATGAGCGCAGGATGTCTTCAAGAACTCGAGACAAAAAAAAAAGTTGCGGCCGCGGTCGGTGATTAATTGACGAGGAGCGCCGCGATGGAGAATTACGCTGTGTAGAAGAAAGTCAACGACATCCGTATCGTGTGTAAAGCTCGTGTGATGGTAAGCGTGTTGCATAATCGGTTGCCACTGCGATCCATTAGTGGCCCGACTGTGACGTCGGCAAGGGGCCAAGAAGTTAAAGCCCAACACGATGAATGGGTTAATCTGTTCGTGGTTAACCGAAATTTGCTTTCTCCTTTTTGGCATCGAGCATCGTGAGCGTTACGAGTGTTTACGCACGACCTATATCAATGTAGCGTCATACTCTCGCACTGTCTTTTGCTTATTCTGTTTCCCCAGTTGCCCGCAGAGCACGTTCTGGACTAGCTTTCTCGTGTAGAGTTATGTCTCTTCCAAGCGGCAACCATTTGCCCAAACGAGAAGAATAAAATCAAAGAGCAGCACATAGACAGCGAGGCAGAGTTAGGTTGAGGAGGGCATTTATGTCTACTTATGTGTTGTGGTGATGAAAGCATGCAATACTTACCAATCCTAATGCTTATGGTTGAATTTCACTTAAAAAGGACGGAAAATATTGTATAAGTGATGCCTCTTTTACCTTTTCGACAGCCTGATTCCACAACTTGAACGTTTCAGTTGACTGTGCATAGACTGCTTTTCATAGACTGCTGTGCATAGACGGCGTACAAGCGAATAAAACAAATGGAAATCAGCGCATTTGCTGAGTAGATTCTCTTTTTCTATGACATCTTTGTTCGGGTTACGTATTCATTTCCTAGACAACGTTTAAAACGTGCGCTGGGATGGGTGTAGCTCACTTGACACCAGTTCAAGATTCCCAGAGGATGTCCCAGCGTTGGGAAACAATGTGCAGCTACTATATTCTTACTTTTAATTTCCATGTTACCCCGGTGACCGAAGCCGTCATTGCAACAATCTAAAGGAGCTCCATATACACTTGACATATGCGTTCAAGTAGTGCATTTCAGTTGGGAATCCATTACTCGTTTAACCTGTAGCGGATACTCCTTCTCCTACCGGCTCCTGTCATTTCGATGCACACGCAACAGGCAAATATGTCATTCAGCTGCCTTTGCTGTTTCGACTAGAGGATGGTCATATAGTGAGGATACATAATTATAACTACGAATACGCTACTTAGAATTTATTATCCACTGTCGTTGATTCTATATTTAAAGATAGCATAGCAGGCCTTAAATTCATAAGTACCGGTTAGTCTATTGTTCCTGATATAATGTGTTCAGCCAGAGCTTAAATGCACAGATTCGCACACGCAGGTGACCTTGCTGTATTCCCCGCCTAAACGTCTTGAAAGCTAATGTTGCGGTTATCAATTTGTATAAATCACGCGTGACATTTGCTCCCAACACATGCTAACGCATTGCTTGTAGCCATATGACGGCGCAGCTGCGATGAAAAAATATGTTTTATTGTGAGACGAATCACCAAACTACGGCGTTGTAGCAGAAAAAACTCCTTAGCGCTCTATTAGCAGAAAAGAAATTGTTCGCTGCAAAAAGGCGTGCTTGGTTTTGTATCGTTTCGGCACACTCGCCCTTGAAAATTTCAAGCCTGTGTTTACAAGCAATATGAAGATAACCGTTTCTCGCGTCACACACTTTCTTCACAAAAAAAAAAAAAAACGTCTGCGCATTGTAGCCCCCTGACAAGAAGGATACGGTGAAGTCAACTTTTTCTCAACCACAGACGTCAAACCGGCCGTCGAGGCACTCCCAAGTAATTGACTAAAATATCCTCTTAGAGTTTCCTTGTAGCACCTTGTAGCACTCGGGAGACAAAGGCTTCTTACTCCTTCATGCGATAAGATCAAGCAGGCAAAACCAAATTCGATTCGATCCTATTCATGCTACATACGTTCAATACCGACGTTGTCTCGGACAATGCACTCTTGCATGTTGTCCACACTATTTCCTCCTGCAACAGTTGTTCTCTTCCAGCCGAATAAGGATTATATTACAATTGCGTACAGTTTGCATATAAGGCCTGGTTGTGGAATGTCGTTGACACCCTGATTATTTTGGATGGAATAGAGAGCCAATCGTCCCCGAGATTTCAACCGCTGTCCTGAAAAGTAAACAGAACTTGCTGATCCCCGCGCATTGCTTATCACATTTTTTTGCTGTTCAATAAACATTACACTCTTGATAAGAAAAAAAATATTGCGGTTTTTAATCAGCCAATTACCCTCCTAAGAGTTAGCGGCTGTCAGCTTTTAGCGCTAATCAAAGACAAGGAGTTTGAGGGATTATGATCAATAGTCTTCTTAGCTAATTTTTATCCGCGTAATAGATACGCACTTGGAAAACGCCGTGTTGAATGCAGCAGTAGCTTACTAAATTCACGCGCGCCTCGCGTGCGCCGCTTCATGCTCGAAACCAAATGGACGCCAGGTACGAATAGCTATTCTAATTGTTGGATGACTTCCGCTATGCGCACATCAGTCGTATGAGGAGTATTGCTTGCTATGAATGCTTTTTATGCCGCAGATGACCTGCTTTTACTTTTGTGGCCACCAGTACAATATCTGAACTTCTTTTATTTAATAAGGCCACGCAACCATTCGCAAATGATGCCGGATTCTCTCATAGCAACATCGGTACATTTTTTTAAACAACGCGCCTTTTTCTTTTCTTTGACAACTTTGATAGGATTGAAATATAGTATTACATGCTTTTCACACACACACACACACACACACACACACACACACACACACACACACACACACACACACACACACACACACACACGCACACACACACACACACACACACACACACACACACACACACACACACACACACACACACACACACACACACACACACACACACACACACACACACACACACACACACACACACACACACACACACACACACACACACACACACACACACACATATATATATATATTATATATATTCCATATGTCAAATTTCGATCATTTCGAACTGTCATTGCTCATGACTGATATTTTGCTCCAGCAGGTGTGCGATACAAAACAGTGAATGGCGTTTCTGGCACCTGGTATATACATACTCCTTCCGACTAAAGAATTTTTGTCATCGGCAACGGCACTTCATGATGACACAGTAGCATTTCTGAAAAGTAAGGCAAAGGGACTCTTTAAATTTAGACGTCAGAATACTTAATGATGATTTAGTGTTTCTATATTGTTGCCTCTGTTTTGGCTCGCTCCGATTGAGATCATCGTTAAATGCCTCTATTTGCACAGGAAAAATATTGGGCGTCGATGTTTGGCGCTTTGTATCAATTACTACAAGTATTAAGGGAATAATTACTCATTGACATCCGCCCAAGGACACCTATACTGCCACAAGGAAAGTTAAACAGCTTCTGTGAAGCTTCGTAGGTAAAGCGACCATAGTAGATTCCTGTAAATATTTTACCTGTTACAAATAGCATTTGGCGTCATAAGCTAAAGTACTCGATGAGGTACGAAATGGCTACTCTGACGGCTGAAAAAAAAAAGAATTGAGCGGCATACCTTCAAACATTACTTCCTACTCGTGTAGCAAGAAAGAAAAAGATAGTGCGTCTACTACTTCACGACACATCAAAATAATATATTTTTGTGTGAAATGTGCCAACCTAACATGGGCACACACACACACACATGCCCAGATATTATATATATATATATATATATATATATATATATATATATATATAATGAAAAGAAGACGAAGAAGAAAAAACGCTGCGGCATCGCCATCACCATCGCTGGTCTCCGGCGCCCATCTCTCTCGCGCTGCAGCTGTGCCCTGCGGCTGGTATTCCGATCCTGCTGTGCCCGAATTACTGCCAGCGCTAGACATTCCAATCAACGATTAAATCCACATTTCAATATATATATATATATATATATATATATATATATATATACGTGTGTATGTGTTCGAAAAAATTAAGATGTGTGAAGGAAAAGGGAATGTATTCTTGCTTAAAAGGAAATGTACCCTACGTTCCGGCCGCGGCGCCAGTCCTCGTCAGAAGAAAGTAGGTCACAGGAAATGCGCTATATTTATACGCTAGCTCTGTTAGTATCAGTACTGATGACGGTGACAATCTCCTATAAACCGAAACTATACGTAACATTCATGCAACGACACATGCGTCTTGATAAATATTATCTCTGGTTTAAAATATCAACATCATAATAACGCGTGGTGGCGCGACATTATCGAGAATCCTGCGGAGCCAATGCATGCGCAAACTTCCATAACCTATCATCGAAATAGTATACCAAGATACGTGGCTTAACTGCGGTCACAATACGGACACATAAAAAGAGAGAGAGAGAGAATAAAACCCCCCAATAAACTAAAAGTAGCGCCATCTCGTCTCTCATCCTCCGGTGCTGCCGCTCCTGCCGTTCTCAGATGGGAAGGGGGATTGACACACGGAAGTGCCGTGCCCAAGATTCACACTTAATTCATCAGCCCATCATCATTCATTCAACACCTCCAGCAGTTCCCCCCCCCCCCCCCCCCAGGGGCAAGTGGGGCCTGGGAGAGCTTTGTAGTTGGAGGTGAGGGTCCTACCCGGACAAGGGGGCCGCCGCGCGATGCACCCACAAAAGTGAGTAGCATCTTACCCAATGACAGCCTACAGCGCCTTTGTGGCATTGAGCCAACGAGGCGGACCTTCATGACAACGTAACGAGTGTCACTAAAGACGACCGTTCCCTGTAATAGGATCATAATGACACACAGAGTGTTCTACCCTTAACCGAGAAAACCACAGACGGCTCGCACGAAATCTCCGAGAACCTCCTCGCCAAGAATGAGGCGTTCCCGCTGCATGCAGAACCAGACCTCTTCCCGTACCTTTGGAGTTACTTCGTGGAGGCCCGGAACTCTGCTGTTGTATGCGGCCACGCAGCGTGCCAACCATACTTGGTACGCACACTCCACGAGCAGGAGGACGAACTGGTTAACGGCTACGGCTGGCAACGGATTCAGATATTGCACAGTCTGATACGGTATACCTGGAAACTGGAAGAGATTAGCTACATGACAGAGAAGCGCTCCAGGAAGAATACACTGCGAAACTATGTGCACAGTGTCTTCTCTACCACCACACGTCGGACAAATCGGTCGCAAGCTGGCCCGTGTAAACGCCGGAGACTTGATGGGGAGGACTCCCCTGGCGAAGCGGTACATAAAGGTGCTCTGCTTGCTTCCACAATAATTGCTGTGATATACCGCCAGCTAGGCTTAACATTAACAATGTCGTACTGGCGGAGGTGAGGAGGGAGACTGGGAGTCAGAAGCCTAACTAGTTCCTTTAGAGGAACCGAAACCACGTCAATGTCCGCCTCCCCCTTGCGAAGACGCTCAAGGCAGGTGGCTGCCTGAGCACAAAAAGAGGATGGAGAGCCCGATTGTGGCACGTAATGAGAATATGTGCTCTGGGCGAAAAGGCGGAGTCGAGTACTCCGAAAAGACGATGTCAGGCTTCGAGTTAGAGGCATGTCCGAGTTCAATGCCACTTGGGTCCATCTGACGTGCAAGGCTGAGGCTACGATACCTAGGTTGGAGATGCCAAGGCCTCCTCTGTCCTAGGCAGCTTCACCACAAGTCTTGACTTTGTCCGGAGCTCCACTCCACAAGAAACGGAAAAGGATCCGCTCCAGGCGGAGCTTCATCCGTGCCGACAACGGTGTTACGCCGGCGACATAGGTAAGCACCGAAAACAGGAGGGACCGCGTGATAGTGGCCCGAGCCGTGAGCGGACACAAGAGCTTCTCATATTCTCTTGCCCTCGATTCAGTTTTCGCTTGAGAAGAGAACTAATTCCTGTCTGAAAGACCTTTCGAATTAAAGTCGAAACCAAGGATTCGGACTTCCACCTTCACGGGAAGACTATGAGCAGGCGTAGGACTAGATGGTGCACAAGCACAATATAAGGTGGTACCCTTCGACCTATTTACCCTAGCCCTGCTCGCCTTACAGTACACCTCCATCACATCTGGAACGGAGGAGACAGAAGCCTCGTCAGGCACGACAATGGTTAGGTTATCTGAATAGGCAACGATGGGAGCTGGTGGAGAACCTGGCGGGAGCGGAAAACGAGCTATTCGACTGTCACGATAGAGCCTTTGTAAGAGGGGTTGAAATGCTAGCACGTAGAGGGCAGCAGATAGAGAGCACCCCTGCCTAACTCCACGGCCCACGTCGAAAGCTTCTGAGGTGCGACCTAGCGCAGTAATGGCTGAAACTGGCCTGGAATATAGATTTCTGACCAGGCGTTGGAAATCAGAATCTATACCGGCTTCCTCCAGGACTTGGAAGACGTATGGGTGGCTGACCACATCAAATGCCTTTTCCGGATCAAAAGAACAAAGAATACCATGTAAATTTCTATGTTGAGCCCAAAGAAAAACGTTCCTGAGGGCAAAACCAAGAAGTTGAGTGGAACGACCAGGAACACTAAAAGCCTGATATGGATCTATGATATCTGGGAGGAAGGAAGTTAAACGAGAGGACAGGCACTTGGCTATGACGCTCCAGAACGTCGACACGTTCTGGAGCGTGATGGGACGCCTGGCTCGCAGGTCAGTGCGCCTCGACTCATCCTTACACAGGAGAATGATCCGTCCTTCCCCTTGAGTACCTGAAAGCATCCCTTCACCCAGGAGCCTATTTTCAAGGGCGGTGAAAGGCTTCGCGAGCTGCCCCCAAAACTTGACATAAAACTCGGCCGTCTGAACCTGGGCTACGATTTCTATGGAACGACTTGAGCGCCGCTTCTAGTTCTATCTCATCTAAAGGAGCTCCTGATAGGTGAACTGGGTTGCAGGGGGTTTCAAATGGAAAAGTAGTTGTGCTTGGAGCTGCAGCCTGATAAAGAAAGGAAAAAAAACTGCCAGGCTGCTTTAAGAACAGCGTTCGGCTTGTTGGAGATGGACGCCGTAACCGGGTATACCAATTCTGCGACGGAAGTCTTCGTGCGCTCTAAGCGGTGCCTGAGGATGTGCCGGCTGCACCAATGTTCCCTCTCCCAATGCTCAGCGTGCGCCGTAACCTTAAGACCATCCTAGCGCCGCTGGAGCAATTTTCGGAGCGTATGCGCTGCCCCTGGCCAGTAGAAAGAGGCTTAGAAAACAGGAGGATAACATTAGACACAATGGTAACCTCCTATCGCTCCTCACGTGTTCGTCTCATTCCTGCTGCCTTGAAACAGTCACGCACATCTGCCTGAATGCCATCCTATCCAGCACTATCTAAACCTGAGTTGGACTGGAGAGAATGTTTAAGAATATCGGACACTTCCTTAACGGTCTCCATGTCCTCTAAAAGCCGCGAGTTGAGGCGCCAAGTCTCCTTCCGGCGAGGGACCAGGATACCATCACTGAAGCGAAGGATGACACACTTGTGATCGCTTAACGCGGAGGGGACTGACCACATGGAGTGCATGCCAGGAGCCAGTGTTGGAGAAACATAGAAATGGTCTAGCCTGCTCTGAAGGCACCTCCCAGTCCAAGTCATCCCTGACGGTCCTGAGCGGAGCACCCTCCAGGCATCAACCAGATCTAGCTCCTCGACCAGCTCCCCAAGTTCCCGCGTCCCCTGCCTATCCCGCTCCTTGCGCGGAGTATCTCGAGAAGACAGGCGATCCGCCCTGTCAAGGACACAGTTGAAATCACCGACTAGAACTATCCTGGATGGACCTGTTAGCTGGGAGTCAATGTGTTTATAGAAGGCACCCTGAGCGCAACCATTATTCGGAGCGTAGACGTTAACTATGCGAATGCCAGAATGCCAGGGCAAGGCGGATGCGGCCAAGCAATGTCGCTAACCGGGACTCTGTTCTGCGTTCTGCAGGGCCTTTTCGAGATCGGCGCATCTAAATCAACGAGCGGCTACATGTGCTGGGATAGAAGCGATACCGTCGGCGTCTATGATCTTTGCGCGGCTAACCCTGTCGGCCAGATACCAGCCTGGTAATTTCCTAGCGGACTGGCTCTGCTAGCGATACCACCTAGCTATCGTGATGTGACGCCACCAGAGAACACCGCTGTAAAAGAAGCACCTCACCGGTTCGTCTTCTATGGGCACGGCAGATGCGGCCAGGCAATGTCGCTAACCGGGACTTTGTTCTGCGTTCTGCAGGTTAGTCCTCAAACTAGTACTTTAAGGACAGATTGTCGTGGCATTACTGTCCTGCCGTGCCCACGGAAGTGTCTTGAACTTGCCTATGTATGTCTTTTTGTGTGCAAGCTGTTTCTCTGCGGGGACATTGAAACAAACCCGGGTCCCACGCAGAAAGAAATGTTTGAAGAGTTACTTGGGGTTCAAACTCTTATCTATAACCACAATTCATAAATGAAAGCCCGGCTATAATATCGAAGCACTGAGTAACAACCTTCAACAGACGTACGCTCAACTTGACAAAAAGCTGTCTGAGTCTTCTCTGACGCGAGGGGATCAGGTTCAAACTACGCTACAGTCCATAGAAAACGTTATTGGCTTCCAGTCAAAGAACCTGACTGATCTTGAAGACAGAAATCGTCGGTCAAGCGTAATCATTCATGGCATTTCTGAATGCGACGATGAAACGGAACCAGTTCTTAAGAAAAACGTTCTCACCGAAGTAATGAAGCACAAATTGCAAGTAGAATGCCAATCAATTGGCCGCATTCACAGGCTTGTCCACGAAGGCATCAAACGGCCCGTCATCATCTCTCTACAGGGTTTTAACGGAAAAAAAACTTATATTAAAAAAATTGCAACAAACAAAGCAACGCTGAAGAAACGCAAGCGCCAGTGGGAAATCGCGAAAGATGAAAGGCTGCAGGGTAAAAAGATGACCTAATCCTTGATAAACCTAAAATGGATAAAGATCTGTTCTTTTGGGATGAGAAAAAAAAAACATGCGCGTCAAGATAATAAAACAACGTTCTAGCCCGCTGCCAGGAACCGCTAGCCCGGATTCCGAACCTGTGACCCAGGCCCGATCCACGAGCCCGAAACGGCCTGAACTTTGACGCCAATCTAATGAATCTCACAAGCACCTACGTATAATGAACTTAAATGCTCGTAGCGTAGCAAATAAAACGGCACCCCTTGAGGTTTCTTTACTAGAACATTACGCATACATTGCCGTGATAACCGAACGTGGCTACGGACTGAAATAGGTGACGAGGATGTTTTTCCAACTTGTTATCAAGTTTTTCGTTAGGATCGCCAGTCCTAATTAAAGATGACATACAGGCTGTTCCCTTGAAGGAAATGCCAGGCCTTGAATGTTTATGTATAAAGATCTCATGCTGGGGCCATAGCTTCATTTTGCTTGCCATTTACAGACCCCCTGTTGCTTCAGTTGATTATCTATTCAAACTAGAAGAGCACAAGTGTCGGTTCCAAAGAAGCAAATTGCTACTGATAGGCGACCTAAACTTGACTGGCGTTAATTGGGACCGTTTTCAATCCCTTCCTCAAAACAGCAATAATTTAAACAGTATACTGAAGATGATATTAACACATAATCTGATACAAATAGTGCAGGTACCGACACATGTGCAAGGATCTAGCAAGTCTGTCTTCGATTTGGTATTTGTGCCTAGAGAATTGCCTGAATACACGGTTGAAGTTGTGGAAGGCATATCTGACCATCTGCTTGTTAATGTTCGCTTACGCATTGGCGCTTTGACTCAATCGGATAACCCTCTGAAGTTTAGATCCTTCAAAGACTATTCACGTGCTGATGATGCATCCATTATAGAACATTTAGAAACATGCTTTATAGATTTTATTGATGAGGATTTAATCAAACTTAGGGACCATTTTAAAGTTATGTGTATCTTCTGCAGAGATAAGTTTGTGCTGAGCAAACGTAAACCTATTCGTCGACAAACGCCGTGGATGACGCGTGAAATAATCCACTTAAAACGAAAGATAAAAAGGTTAAAAAAAACGGCGCTTGCACTTAGGTAATCTAAGCGGTTTAAAGGAAAGCCTTGCGCGTGCAGTGCACACGTCGAAAGCAAATTATTTTATACTGTGCTCCCAAACGTTATTGTGGAGGAGCCAAAAACGTTTTGGAATTATATAAGCGGAAAAAAGAAACCGGTGTCGCAAATTTTGGTTGATGGATCAGTAGTTACTGATCACGGTGATATTGCGCATCCCTTCAACGACTACATTCACAGTGTGTTTTCGAATTTCGGTGCTTGTCCATCCAGTGATACAGTGTTTCACCCCCGTGATGTCAGTTTTATTTCATATTCTGGCGTAGTTTCCATGCTACTAATTTTAAAAACCAAATCCTCTTGTGGTCCTAACAACCTTCCTAACGCGTTTCTGAAGTGATATGCTGAATCTGTTGCGAAGTTCTTAGTTATTCTCTTCCGTATTTCATTACTTCATGGATATTTACCGAGTGACTGGAGGGTAGCCAGGGTAGTGCCAGTATACAAGAAAGGTGACTACGCGTTATTGCAGAATTCCCGTCCGATATCACTTACGTCGTCATGTTGTAAACTAATTGAACGTATTATCGCCAACCAGATTAATGAATTTTTAGATGCGCAAAACGTCCTCTCTAAAATCCAACACGGGTTTAGAAAAGGGCACTCAACAATAACCAACTAGTGACAGTAATACACTCACTTGCTTTATGACTTGATAAGAACGGTCAGATAGATGCAATATTTCTAGATTTCAGCAAAGCTTTCGATAGAGGCCCACATGACAAACTAATATTAAAACTTCGAAGCATTGGCCTACCTGAAATTTTGATCATATAGATAACAAACTATTTAACCAATCGGTACCCATTTGCAGAAGTTAATGAAGATCAATCAGGTTGCCTTCCGGTAGGCTCTGGGGTGCCCCAAGGAAGCGTGCTGGGGCCATTATTGTTTTTATTATATATTAATGATCTTACAACTGATCTTGATCACAACGTGCATATCAGGCTGTTTTCAGGTGATTGTGCGCTTTTTCAAGAAATAACTACTATTAGTGACCAAATCCATCTTAACTCCTCTCTGGCTAAGTTTTATGAATGGTGTAAAACGTGGGACATGAAAGCTAACGCTGATAAGACCGTCGTTCTTCGCTTCGCTCGCAGAAAAACTCCGCTCTATTTTATCTACAGGCTAGGTTCTTCACCTTTGTTGGAAGAGGTCAAGTACAAGTATTTAGGTGTCACGCTTACTTATACTTTATCATGGAACTTACATATAGACAACCTCTGCTCTTCCGCTTTACGTAAACTATACTTAATAAGACATAAGCTCAAAACGTCTTCCTCGAGCGTAAAAGAACTTGCTTACACTTCACTAGTTAGACTGAAACTTGAATATGCTTGCGTTGTTTGGGACCCGTTTACTAAACACAATATCACCCGTTTAGAAAAGGTACAAAAAAAAAAGCTGTGAGATTCGAGATTCAATTACTCTAAATTTTCTCCGTGTTACTCACCCTCTTAATTTATGCAGGTTAATGGCATTGAATTTCTTGAGCAACGAAGAAAAAATTTACGCTTGCAATTTCTTTCCGCGCTTTGGAATCGAGACCTAGCTATTAACCCTTCACCATATTTGTCGCTTTTATCATCGAGGCATACGGGCCACCGTCATCCTAACTCGCTGACGCCGTATTTCGCACGAACTGATTTATTCAAGTTTTCATTTTTTTCCTCGCACAGTAACCGACTGTAATAATTTATTGTTGCCTTTCTCCACACTTTGATGTTTATTACTTTTGTTATTATTGTTTTGTTGCAATGTTACCACCCTGCCTGGACCTGTACAAGGTTCGCAGTATTGTATAAAGAACGAAAGAAAGAAAAAAAGAAGGAAAGAAAGGAAGAAAGAAAGAAAGAAAGAAAAGAAGATCCACAGACAGGATGCGGCCCTCAGCATCCCTGAAGTGGCGCAAAACCGAGCCCCGGAAGCATGGCATAAGAATAATACCAACCCCACGGGAACCCGACGAGCCATAGCTCCAGTAAGACCTGGTGCCAAATATTTGTTCTGTCAAAGCTCCTGATCTCGCCAAGACGATGGATGTAGGTCTCTTGCAAAACCAAAATATCTGTGTTGAGAGCGAGCAAGCTTAACGATCTCAGCTTGCTTGGGACAGCGGGACATGCCACGACAGTTAAAAGTAGCTATTGTAAGCGTTGTCATGATGACTGGAGAGGAAGAAGCTACCTAAAAACCTAATAAACAGGAAAGGAAACCTGCGAAAGGCGGAAATATCGGAGCAAGAGGCTTGGAAATATAAAACCCTATTGAGAACTTGAAGCTGCCCCAACCTCGCGGTCGGGGCGGGGGGGGGGGGGGGGGGGGACTCCATTTTAGCAGAGGAGGCGGAAGTGGAAGGGGACGAAGACGAGGACGAGGAGGAACTGGAACACTGAGAGCATTCACATTCAACCACATTACAGAAGAACAAGCGGACCACTTGGATGAAGAGGGCTGTGAGGCAGAGGGGGGAAGCTCTGCCTCATAAGCCTTAGCAAAACACTCCCATTCCTTGCCCTTACATAACAAACAGGGAGCTAGCTCAATGGGAAGAGAAGGAGGACGCTCACTCTCGCCAGTGTCGCTCCTCCTCTCGTATTTCTACCGTGGCTCCACCTACGCGGTGCACGACAAGCGCGCGCTCTCCGGAGCACGCGCCGGTCACGGCCGCCCTGATCGGCGCGCGCGGCGGGGCTCCATCGCGCGCGCGTCGCGTGTTTTTGCATTGGTGGAAATTGCGCGCTAACACGTGACGGCGCTATGCCAATGGGAAGATAAAACGCCGAAGGAGAGTGCAAGAGAGGAGGCGGGCGACAATGTTCGCAAGTTGGCGCTACATTTAGTTTATATATAGAGGGGATTTATGAGAGAACGGTTTTGTTTAGGTTTGGTTTATGGGGTTTAACTACCCAAAGCGACTAAGGCTACGAGAGGTGCCGTACTGGAGGCCTTCGGAAATTCAACCGCCTGGGGTTCTTTAACGTGCACTGACATCGCACAGCACATGGACGAGCTTTTCGCATCCATCGAAAAGCGGCCGATGAGCACGGGTTGAGATCCCAAAGTAGTAGTAGTCGAGCGTCCCAACCACTGCACCACCCCGGAGTTGGTAGGGAGAGAACGGAATTATAAGGATGCATTAATTTTCCTGCTAATCTGTCGAAGTTGTAGTAGTGTTGCTTGATAGACATAGCTTTCCTACAGTGTAGTTAATATCTGACGATAGAGCCTTAAATATTTGAATTATATGATTTTCTAACTTCGTGGTCGTAGTGAGATCGAAACTCAGATTTCGAAATAGTAATCTTTTCTCGGTCAAATGAATGACCCTGATAGTTTACATTCTTGGATAGAGATAGGTTGAGTAGGCTGGTACTGCACGCCATGTGATTGTTAAAACGCAGTCTTAGAGACCTCGCTGTCTGCCATATACTAGAGCTGGAAGGCAGAATAGTGAAGGCCCAATATTTAAGCAGGTAAACTGCATTGGCAGTGTCACGGTTCCATAGTTATTAAGAATACGTCAGATTAAATTAGTGAGGGCCTGCAAAACTAGCTGACGTCGAGTTTTATAAACGCTCTGATTCTGATTTGAAATCGCAATGCGAATTAGAAATCCGTAACATCCTAGATGGTCTGTTGAAAGCTGGCAAAACTGCAGGTAAAAATACTGAACTCGCTGGTTCTTCTCAATTTAATTGCCGGCATATTTTAATTATAACCGAAAATTCAAAACAGCAACGGCGGGTCACCTATAGTCTCCGGGTTTTTAATTATGGCTGAAAAACTCTTGTAGTAGGTTGATTCCCTCATTAAAAAAATTCCTGCTAGTTCTCATCTTTCAAGAAAGATATCACTCACTTCCTAACTGATATCAATGACCTTAATATCCCGCCTGGCTCGCATCTCTTAACTTAGATGTCCTTTCACTGCATACTATATACCGTACCAAGGATATTCAGTCTGTTATGAAAGCCTATGATGAACACTGCCCTCACAGACCTTTCGACAGTTCGACATTACGTACTCTTGAGGCTCATACTTGAACTTAACAATTTCGAATTTAATGACTTCCACTACGCTCAGGCTAGTGGTACTTCAAACGATTGCAAAGTTGCTTCTAATTATGCCAATATATTAATGGGGTGCCTTGAAATAAAATGTTTTTATATTCATCCGACAAAATCGATTTTTTACCCAAGATTTATTCATGATAGTTTTAGAGTACGCTAGCACGCCGAGGGAAACCTCCTCGCGTGTATTGCAG
Organism: Amblyomma maculatum; assembly: GCF_055883805.1. NCBI lineage: Eukaryota > Metazoa > Arthropoda > Arachnida > Ixodida > Ixodidae > Amblyomma > Amblyomma maculatum. The sequence continues at coordinate 54,530,290 of NC_139346.1, read as the reverse complement.
ATTTCAATAATTTTCATCCATCAATCTCTTCCACGCACTCGTACCCGGCTTCGAATATAAGCTTTCTTGGTGTGACAGTGTCGCTTAACGATTAAAACAAACTACTTGCCTATATAGGAAACATACTTACTCCCAACAGTACGTTCACTTTAAGAGCAGCTAGAAAATCATTGTAAAACCAGTATTCCATACAGTCACGCCATTTTTCTTAGAAGGATACGTTCCAAACCATCTGGATTATAAGGGAATTTCGAAGAACTTCCAAGCGTTCTTACCGAACAAAAATATCCCACAATGGTAATTGCCGACGCTTTTTATCGCGAGTCGTTACTTCAATAAAAAGTAATCTTGTCTCGAAACAGCAAACGAACTTGATTATAATCTATGCAGCTTCTCCCCCTAATGTAAAAGGTATGCTGAGGTGGCATCACAACATCCTGATGCAAAGCAGCCGCCTAAAAACGTCTTCCCGAAACCTCCGCGAGCGATAGGAAAGTCCGATGTTTCAAGGAGATATATCACATAGCAACAATGAATGTAAGATCTATGACGCAAGGTAAACTGAATGTCGTCAAGCGAGAAATGGACAGATTGAAAATTGATATCTTGGGTATCAGCGAGCTTAAGTGGACAAGAATGGGAGAATTTATATCCGGCGACCATGATGTACGTTATTGTGGGCAGGAATCCGGGAGAAGGAATGGGGTCGCTCTCATAGTAAACAGAAGAATGGGCAAAGCAGTGCTAGCGTATAACCCCAAAAACGATCGAACGATTTCACTTCGGATCCAAGGTCACCCTTTAAACATAGCAGTTATCCAAGTCTATGCACCAACCACTACTGCTGAAGAAGCTGACGTTGAGTAATTTTATGCTGACCTGCAATGCCTTTTAGACCGCACTCCATCATCAGACGTCCTTTATCTCATGCGCGCCCAGGCAGGCGCGCATATAGAAGTAACTTCTGCAAGCCACCTCTTCTCAAAAGACGCACGTCGTCATTGGTCAGCTTCCGCCGACCATTCCAGAGGCATCCTATCGCTTTTCTGGCCGGCTGAGTTGTCGTCGCTGCCGAGTGATGAGCGACGAGGAGAGGCTAACGCCGATGCTCGTAAGCCTACGCGCTGTCCACGTGCGGGAAAGAAGACATTTATTCAATATTATCCTACTCTATGCGATGCCACGTGCGCGCTTCTTCAAGCTGCGCTGACTCAATACAAATCTGCGCCGATTACGTGAGAGATACAGAAACTGAAGAATGGAAAGGCAGGAACGTTAACTGGGCGATGCCCAGAAGTTTACTCTAGACGTGAGTGGAAGCAAAAATGGTGGAAATTAATTAGCGTGCAAATTAACTGATATTTTCACTTTTCCATATACGGCCATGATAAGGATAAAGAGGGTGCATAGTTACTTTAGGAAGTAACTAAAACTTCAATCGCGCCTTCAGCGCTTACCTTTATGATGAAGATTTTGATTACGGTACCAGAGTGATTGCTTGTGTGAGATGTGGAGAGTCCAAGCGGTAAAGCGCAGCACCCAGTAAGGGACGGTCTCGCTCCAGACAGAGCATTCATGATGTACCAAATCGTTCTGGTCACACTCGCGCTGCTCTCATGATGAAGTGTGAGATCGCAATGAGATAGGAATACTCGCGTGTAAACGACACACCAAGCAACAAGCGGCGCAACAGCGCAGCATCACATGGTCGAGGCAAATCAATATTTGCATGTCAAAATAACCGATCAAAATGGTCGATCGAAATGTGCGACGTTTTCAGTGAGCAGACGAAAGTGCCTTTATGCGTCCAGTCGTGTCAGCTGTACTTCACAATGTTGATTGTACATTATCCGCTCGAGCGACATCGTCTGCTATGTCGCTGCCAACAAATGCCAACAATTTCCACCATGTCCTGATAGCCACTACAATATACTTTCGGGACTCTCTTGATTTTCCTGGCGGTACCCCCGCTACAAGATTCGCGTGGCCACAATGGCTCAAATTCGATTTATGACTATGTAGGGCTACTTGAGAGATATAGAACTCAACTGACGTTTAAGGCGTTTGTTGAGAGATGTGGTTTGCACCCGTCTCTAGCAAACTTAGATAAATTTTGGCCTTTCCCGCTGTAACTATTGGGGTACGGTCCCAACAGAGTAATAAAGCATTGAAATAGTCAAGGATGGCATTTAATAAATCGAGTTCATCGTTATCTCCAGAATAACGAGGCACACAGATGGAGTAAATGACACCGCAATCGAGATGAAGGTCCTGCAGACGGTGTGAACTGTCTTTAGATGAATGACTTTAAATCTTCTGGGACCTTTGCAAATGCCGAACCGGGAGCTTTAAGGTTGCGCGACTTCTACTTTGTCCCTCGTTCTCTTTCTTCGGCTGTTCCGGACAGCGCAAAAAAGGTGACAACGTCTCTCTTCACAGACAAAGGCCCTAGGCGCGATTCCTTTGAGTGAAGCGAAATGCGCTACCAGGTTCGTACCTGAGCATAAGCCGGGTTTGACATCGTCACCTCACTCAGTGGCTCAAGTACAATAAAAGGGTCCGATACAGTCAGACAGAGGCTTCTGGTGTACACTACAACTGCGAAGTGCTATCCAAAGCCAAATTGATCACCGAGTACATAACAGACAAGTCCGCGTCGTTTGCCTTAATGGTTCTTGGAGCGATCCCGTACGACGAAAATGCATAGATGGGCAGCGCAGCGAGCTTCGGCAGCTTGATCGAGAGTGTAGGGGATAGAACACTTGTGAATATAAAACAGTAGGACTGTACGGAGTGAGACTTGGAGCAAGCTAGCGTTGAGATGTAAAACGGGCTGTAGCGGGTAGCAACTTGTTGCGCAGTATTGCACGCATACGTAAGGAAGGGGAGTGTCTTCCTTGTTCTTGCGGTTACGATTAACGTGCATAACCAGAATTTAGGTGACAGTGCGGCTGGTGCGCTGAACATATTCATTTGTGTGGGGTTGGTACGGCTTTGAGTCCGGAATTCAGACACTAAGGAGAAAGTGTTTTCTATAACGCCAGTTGTAAACTGGCACCGGCATTGACTCATGAGAACTTGATGAAGGCAGTGTCACAGGTCGTAAATCGCAAAATAGGTCCACATTGGAAGAAGTGGTCGGCAGACCCGCAGCTGCTTCGGAGTAATTGTTTAGATAATCGGAATAAACTATGATCCATCTGCTACCAGTGAAAGGCTAAAGGAAAGGACCAAAAAGGTTCAAGTGCACTTGCTTAAGCGTTGCGGACGGTTGTGCGACAGATTGCTGCTGTCCTGAGAGACGATGTAGAATCAATATTCTCCTGGTACCCTACATACTATCAGGATAAAATTTACTACTTTGATGCATATTGGTCCAGTAAAATGGTTATTGTGTGAAGTAAAGGGGCCAGGTCACCTCTTAGTGAGATTACGTGCCGTCAGTGTGCATAATTTTAAGAACAGCAATGCGGAGGTATTTCCTGCAGGATGAGAAGTGGTCTCCTAGGGGCGAACAATTCGTCTTCTGAAGTAAGCCGGCGTGATCACAAAAACAGGAATCTGTAAAACCACAATCGGCATACATCAGCTACATCAATGTCCTATCATTGCGTCTGGGTGAGGTGAAGGGCAGGAAAAGTTGATCAGATAGGCGCTACGCAGTGATTAATCTTGCCGCCGTCAAACAACCGCTTGGCGGGAGCGGCAAGCGCGAGAGGCGGTCAGCGTCAGCGCCTCGATGGTCGTATTTGTACGTAAGAGTTAAATAAAATAGCTTTGGCGGAAGTACTATCACAAGAGCCGGCCCCATTTTTTCACGGATGTTAAATGCCAATACAGCCAACGGTACTATGTGGCTAAAGTCACAACACTTCTATAGAGGTAAGAACCAGCCCTTTGTACAGAAAAAGCTATTGTGAGCATATTTACTATATATTTGCGTTCCGACTTGCTCAAACAAAGGCTGGCATAAGGTTTCACGTGCTCATCAGAGCTATGCCACTCAATGTGCAGAGCGCTTACATCGGAACCGCTAGCACCGGAATGCACTGCGATGAACACAGATGGGAAGAAACGGCGCGGGAGAGGCCCCGATGTCATAGAAGCTTCAGGTGTGGGTAGGCAGATTACAAGCTAGCGGTAACTTGAAATATGTCGCTTTATGCGAAAGAGGTATGAGAGGATAGGCGACGTCACCAAAGTGAGGAACTAAGCAGCGAAAATAACTTAGTCCTAAGGAGTTACTAACTTCCTTCCCTGATTCAGGAAAGGTGAAGCATGTTATTGTCAGTTTGCATAGCACTTTTCTACAGACCTTCATTATCAACTAGCAGATCGAAATCAATCGTCTCGATTTCGAAAAAGTGTCATTTCTTGCAGTTAAGTATTATTTTGCCCAGGGGTCTGTTACCTGCCAGTGGTACTGAACATTTCAATTGTAACTGCTTTCTTTTAAATAGGTGATCTTCATGGCACAAGGCGACGATCCAGGCTAGTCTGCGTAGTTCATTGTCCACAGCTCGATGACAACTTGATTATCTAACGGGGCACCAGCACACTTTTCTTTTTGCATCAAATTGGGGTAGCTTCCACCACGGCTTCGGAAACATTCGAGATGTTTCCGAAAGCAAGTCCAGGATTAAAGTGGCGGACATCGCAGGTACATCATAGTCTGCTGTCAGAAGAAACAGATCGAAATCAGGTGAAAAAAAAATTATAGGTGGGGACTTTTTCAAAAATGTGAAACCACTGCGACTTCCGTACTTGGGTCTGTAATGAGTTCAGAGTTTTGCTGCTTTGTACTCTAGGATAGTTGGCGTTTTTATTGCTAAATTCCGGACAAAGCAAAAAGTTGGTGGGGAGGGGAGCGAACTATCGGGTTCTCCCGAAGAAATGTTTACATCTCCATTGAGTTAGACATATTCAATTAAAGCTATGTACGAACGTTGATGAAGGTTGGACTATGTAAAATAGCCAAAGTTCTGTATATGAAATTCAATTGCTGCTTTTTACTCTAGCTTAGTTGACTTTCTTATAGTTAAAATTCGCATGAAGCTAACTGTTGGCGGCAGGAGACCAAAAAGGAGTTGTACTATGCAATTTTTGAAGTCGACATTTGGTTGGCGATATTCAGTTTTGGTTATGTACCTACTTTCCCGAAGTTTGGACTATGTAAGGTAGCCAAGCTTCAGAGAATAGAAGTTTACAGGCCGTCGTTCAATTCTGGTGCTGATATTGTTACGTACATGCCACCGAAGAGGACGAAGATGGAAATAGAGTGGGAGACGACGAAGCTGAAGCAACTGTTGGTGCTTGCCTAAACAGTTACGTCTCTCATCACCTGCAGTGGTTTTGCCTCTTGCCCCGCATCATCTTGGTTGAGGGGAATCATGATGCCCGTACGCACCGATTAGCCAATTTATGCTGCCAAAAGCTGGATTTGCGCAGCGGCCACCAACTACCTGGGATCACAATGACGTCACAAATAGCCTCCGTGACCTTTGAAGCAGCCCCTGCAATAACGGCAACATTGACAGAGACAGTTGTACTAAAACAAAATTCGCCACCCTCCCATCTTTAATGGCGACGACCACCCAGACACTGAAGACTGGCTACACTCTAAGAACTGGAACTCTTATTTCAAGAGTCAAACAGCCTAATTACTCCTGCAGATCTCACTTTACTCCTGCCATATGCGAGGAAGAGTGAAATGGCCTTTCAATCTTCCAAGAAAAAATGAGTAAAGTGAACATTCTACTCCTGCAGATTTAGATAGCGTTAAAGGTTGTTTTACTCCTGCGATAAACAAATTATAACTTTCCGTACCACACATGTTTCTATTGTTGCTCGGGCAGCACAAGTGTCCGTATTGGACATTGAAGCAGGCTTCTTTTTCATTTTTTCCTCCTGTCTGCGTGATACCGCATTAAATAGTAGTAATCAGCTATCAAGGGTAAAGGCTTCCAGGCGTGTCGTCTGCTACTGTTTTCAACTACGAAACTGTCAACTCTCAAACCAAATTTACCTAAAGAAATGAATAACCTACGACCATCTAACTTCACAAATGAACTTTATTATTTGAAAATAATTTATGCATTCACAAATACTTGATAGTTATCAAACTCATGCTCCCTCTTCTTTCTTTTTTTTTTTTTGCGTTGCGCAACTGTTGCTCTCCTTGTTCAGTTCAAGCGCTGCGTTAGCTGTGCGTTGTTTGTTCTTGCGGCCTGTCAGTTACATCGTATTTCGCTTAGCAATCCTTTATTACCGCCGGCTTGACCTCTTAAACTACCCTGTTATATCATTATGAAATGCATCGCAAGCCTCAAGCCTTCGCAGTGTTCACCATTTGCAGCGCGCACACAGGATATGACCTGCAACTTGCTTTCAATGCTCGCTCGCCAACGGCATCAACGGTCTCCGGACAATAATGGAGTCATTCAGGTAAGGTTCGCTTCTATTTTCTTTTCCGCAACTGCAAGTTTAAAATACGCGCAAAAGCGTGTAGACTTCTGTTCATTAGCACATATTTTGAAGCCTCAGTTTTACCAAGCGCTATTTTTGCTTCTATTTTCTTTTCCGCAACTGCAAGTTTAAAATACGCGCAAAAGCGTGTAGACTTCTGTTCATTAGCACATATTTTGAAGCCTCAGTTTTACCAAGCGCTTTTTTTGCTTCTATTTTCTTTTCCGCAACTGCAAGTTTAAAATACGCGCAAAAGCGTGTAGACTTCTGTTCATTAGCACATATTTTGAAGCCTCAGTTTTACCAAGCGCTATTTTCTTGTACTGGGAGCAGTGGCATTGTCGCTTGTTCGAACATGGGAGGCGCGTAGGCGCTATTTGTTTTGGCAGTGCTGTAACCGCTAATTTTCTTCCGTAGACACAGAAGTATGTGTTCTCGTGCATACATACTTTAATAACTTCCATTTTTTATCATCACAAATATGCATCGGCAGTCACGTTTACGTCCGGTTGAGTGAGGCATTACAGTTTTGTTCGTTGCACTTCCAGGTGTACACTGTTTTTGAAAATGTTCTCCTGGAAGACAGCTGCTTGCTCAGGGTGGATGCTTGCTTGGTTGCTAAAGGCGTCCCGTGAACAGCATTAAGCTCGTAAGTGTGTTCTTCCGTCACATGATTCTCAAAAGGCACTACCATGATTAATGGTGATAAATGCTTTATTTGCCTACGTATGCTGTACAAGTGGAGGAACCGCGGCCCACAAAGTGCGGTCAGCTGTTGCCATGGTCTCCTAGGCTGTTCTGTCTGAGGACGTCATTGCATATTAGGGCACTTCAGATGGGCAAGCAGCTTGAGTATGCGAATGTGTTTGCTTGCACTTTATGTTCTGAGATTAGTGTCGTGTGTAGCAGCCAATCAAGGAAGTAATCGTGAGTTAATCCGAAGAAAATGAATTGTTCATTTTTCACTTCCTGGCATACTTTTTTTCTTCTGCAGAAAAGTCACTTATAAACAGTATGCATACTTTTTTTATAGCTGCAGCATGGACATGCTGTTATAAAGCCACTTTGAAACCTCAAAAAAGTAAAGTTGCTATTTAGGTCATGCTCATAAGAAAGAGAAGCTGCTAAGAATGGCTCACGAATTAATTGTCGAGTCATAAACAATATTCTTTGTTGCTGTGCAAAATAATGCAAAATGTCCTACATCTAAAAAAAAAATCTGGAAACATTTCAGTGACCTGCTGCGTGCTTGCTGAAACACACACACACAAAAAAAAAGAAAATGAGGGTGGGGACCAATGTTGAGTGCACACAGAAAGTTGAGTAGCGGAGGAAGTCATCACCGAGCTCTATGACAGCAGACTTGGCATGGCAAGGAGTCATAGAGCACTGGCACAACAGTGTTGCATCGGCTTCAGCTCTTTCCACGCACTTTTGATGGCCTTCCATAACTCATCAGAATTTGCAGTGTGCAGGACCCTTTTTTGCAAATTGGCTTTTAATGCCTGAAATGTTTTCAGTGTCTTTCATATCAGCGACCTTAGGAAGCCAAGCTAGTGTAATGGGCTACAAAGCTTTTCAAGGTGCACTTTCACAATGTGCGCTGTGAGGATAGGGAAAGAATGCTGCGGCAGAAAATGCCCATTCTTGTAAGCCATGATTGACAGCTCTTAACCACACGGCCAGAGTAAAGAACACATAAATGACGAACACAGGTGCTGAACTTCAATTTTATTCTGTAACCACTAATATTCTGCTTATATACCCATAAAGGCACAGACAAGTGGCGATTTTTGACACTTGTGGCAACAAAAACTAATGTTACAAATAAAAACCAAATAAAGTACCGAAAGGGCGAACCCGAACGAGGAGAGAACGAGATAGGCAAGTTATCTTTTAAGCCGCCAACACATGGAAAGTGGACTAATAAGTACAAAAAAAATACAAATGTGGAAGGAAAGCAGAAAATGGGTAGCAGAGGTAAAGGTAACAATTAGCACAGCAAAATGCATGAGATGAAGTGCACTAAAACTGAAAAAAAAAGCGTCATGAACAGCGACAATGAAGCCAACAATTGACATTGCCAAATGCAGAACACAAGCAGTACTAAATAGCTAAACCAAAGCAAATGAACGAAACGCGCATGATCAACAAGGGTGAAGTCAACAATTAACATAGCGAAAGGATGAAGATGAGGTGCATAAAAACAAACAAGAAAGATAAAATGTCAAGAAATGAATTCAACAAATGTAACAAAGCTAAAACCAGGCTAGATTAGAGAAGTCCATAAAGAAAGGCAATCTCTCTTTCCAAAAGTGAAATGGAGGGGGTGCTAACACAATCATCCTTGAGCCTCAAAATCTTGGCAGCTTCGACTATTTCATGTGTCAGCTTTACCAATGTGTTTTTAACACTGTTTTTTTTTTTTCAAAGATTGGGTGGCATGGCTTCTTTGAGTCAGTTCCTGCAGTGGACGGGCAGATTCCTGGGGGATTACCTGAGAAGTCATTTAATGCTCCATTAGCCTTTCATTAATGCATCAAAAAGGGCTTGTTTGTCCATGTATACCTTAGGCAAGTGAAAGGCTTAGAGTGAGCGCCTTCTGTACACTGCTGCTAAGGGTTTTCTGTGCTTCTTGGTGCGGCATCTTTTCTTTTTCATTAACGATCCACGAAAGCTGCAATAGTTGCTCAGGGGCAGAAAAGAACGTCAACTCCTCTTTCTTTTCACTCATCGTAAGGTTGTGGGAAATTTGGTGCATGCAACGAATCACTGCAACCTTTTTGCGTGGCCTGTGCACTTCAGCCAGTGGTTGTGTTTTTGCACTTGGTGTTTTTCAGCACTTTTTCTGCGACAGTGGAGAGGACTTGTAATGGGTACCCTGATTGCGTGAGCCTGCATACCTTTTTCAAGAAGCTTTCTTGCAATTTGTGCTCGCATGACTTGTTCAAGGCGTTGACAAGGGCAGACTGGATGATATTTCTTTTGACCAGCTTTGGAACGAGCGGAGCTGCATGTTAGGAAGGGATTGTTTCCCCTTGGTACAAATGCCCGGCACACATAACTGGGTGTAAAGAAGATTCTTAGTTCCAGGATGTGCATGGAATCATTGTCCGGCATTTCGTGCATAAATTTAAGGGGAGCCAGGGCACTCTTAAGGACACTAAAAATTTCAGGTACTTCATGAAAAAAAAAGGCTTCCTTGTCACAGTCGAAAAGAACTAAGAAATCATCCACAAAGCAGAAAATATTTTTAACTTGTTAGTGTTTGAAATGGTTCCTGAGACTTTTGTCATGCATAGCTAAGAACAGATCACTGGTAACGGGGCAATACATGATCCAATGCAGATCCTGTGACTTTGGATAAAGTGTAAACCATTCCATTCTAGAAATGTTGATTTTAGGTACACAGAAAGCATAACCAAGAAACCATCTACAGGGACACCACACTCATTCTGGATGGATACTGCTCCAGGTTTGTCGATAGCTTCACGAACGCATTTCATGAGGTCCCCCATCTTGAGGTATAGAATAAAATAATTTTAACATCTGTAGAAAAACACGGTAGGCTTTCTTTCTATTCCAGTTCAAAGACCTAATGATTTCATCTGCATTCTTTACCAGAAAGGTATCATCGATAGAAAGCAATTTCTGGTTGCCTTGCAAATACATAGAGACGTCTTTCTGCCAGGTATCCTCCGAAACAATAACGCACAGAGGGCACGAGAGGTATATCTGGCAGAAAGACGTCACTATGTATTTGCATGGCAACCTGAAATTGCTTTTTATCGATGATCCCTTTCTGGTAAAGAATGCAGATGTAGTCATTAGGTTTTTGAACGGGAAAAGAAACAAAGCCTATCATGCCTTTTCTATAAATGCAAAAGGCTTGTTTTATTCTATACCTCAAGATGGACCTCATGAAATGCGTTCGCAAAGCTATTGACAGACATGGAACCATATCCTCCCAGAGTGAGTGTGGTGTCTCTGTAGATGGTCTCTTAGAATTGTTTTCTGTGTATCTAAAATAAACATTTGCAGAAAGGAATGATTCACACCTTATCCAAAAGCACGGGATGTGCATCATATCATGTATTACTTACTCCCTTGCTCAGTGATCTGTTCTTAGTTATGCATGACAGTAGTCTCAGGAATCACTTTGAAAACTCACGAATTCAAAAAAATTTTCTGCTTTGAGGACGACTTATTAGTTAATTTAGACCATGACGTAGAAACCTTTTTTCATGAAGTACCTGAAGTTTTGAGTGTCTTTAAGAGTATCCTGGCTCCCCTTGAATTAAAGCAAGAAATGCCAGACAATGATTCCATGTGCTTCTTGGAACTAAGCATCTTCACACCCAGTCACGTGAGCTGGGCATTTGAACCAAGGGGCAACTAGCCCTTCCTATAATATGACTCCGCTCGTTCAAAGCTGGTTAGAAGAAATATCATCCAGTCTGCCCTTGTCAATGCCCTGAACAAGTCATGCGAGCACAAATTACAAGAAAGCTTCTTGAAAAAGGTACGCAGGCTCACGCAATCAGGGTACCCGTTACAAGTCCTTTCCACTGTCTCAGAAAAAGTGCTGAAGCACATAGGCAACACGATAATGTTCCAGGGATTCCTTACATGCACCAAATTTCCCACAACTTTACGACGAGTGAAAAGAAAGCAGGATTTGACGTTGTTTTCTGCCCTCGAGCAACTATTGCAGCTTTGGTGAATCGTTAATGAAAAAGAAAAGCAAAAAAATAAATAAAAAAGAGGCCGCACTAAGAAGCGCAGAAAACCCTTAGCAGCACGTGCGGAAGGCGCTCACTCTAAGCCTTTCACTTGCCGTAAGCTATACATGGACCAAACTGGCCGATGAAGGCTAATGGAGCATTAAAATGACTTATCAGGTATATCCCCCAGGAATCTGCCCGTCCACTGCAGGAACCGACTTAAAGAAGCCATGCCACCCAATCTTCGAAAAAACTGTGTTAAAAACACATCGTTATAAGCTGACACATGAAATAGTTAAAGCTGCCAAGATTTTGAGGCTCAAGGATGATTGTGTTAGCACCCCTCCATTTCACTTTTGGAAAAAAAGATTGCCTTTCTTTATGGACTTCTCTAATCTAGCCTGGTTTTAGCTTTATAACATTTGTTGAATTCATTTCTTGACATTTTATCTTTATTGTTTCGTTTTATGCACCTCATCTTCATCCTTTCGCAATGTAATTGTAGACTTCACCCTTGTTGCTCATGAGCATTTCCTTCATTTGCTTTGTTTTAGCTATTTAGTGCTCATCTTCTGCATTTAGCGGTGAATTGTTGGCTTCATCTTTCTTGTCATGCACTTTTTCTTTCAGTTTTAGTGTACTTCATCTCGTGCGTTTTGCTGTGTTAATTGTTAGCTTACGTCTGTTACCCATTTTCTGTTACCATTGCATTTTTTTTTTCTGTTATCAGTCCGTTGTTCCACGTGTTGGCGGCTTAAAAAATGATTTGCCTATTTTGTTCTCCCCTTGTTCGGGTTTGCTCTTACGGTACTTCTTTTTGTTTTTATTTGTCACAAGTGTCGAAAATCACCACTAGTCGGTGCCTTTATGGGTATATAAGCAGAGTATCGGTGGTTCCAGAATAAGGTTAAAGTTCAGAGCCTGTGTTCGTCTTTTATGTGTTTACTCTGTCTTGTGGTTAATTAAGCACTGTCAATCATGAATCAACACCATTAGCCCGACAACTTTTTCTATCCTTGCAAGGTCCTTTTAGCCGGTGAGAAAGGAGCTGGTGGCAATGATTACAAAATAAGCTTGGGAGCTCAGCTGACCATCAATGCAGGGAAGAGGTGAGAGGCTGTCTTTGTGGTAACCTCCCCCCCCCCCCCTTCACATGTTTAAGGATTTTTGAGTGCTTGGCCTGAGGCCATTGACATAAAGGGGATCATACCTTAAAATAGCAGTATTTAATGAAAGTTACAGCCTTGGCAGCAAAACAAACATGGTATATAAGAAAGCAAGCCACAGGTCAAAAGACAAAAGTATAATCATTTACTTTTTAGCAACTAGGCAGCACTCTTTTTGTTTCTAGGCCCACTCAGTACAGGCCCACCCAGTAATGCCTTAAAGTTAGGGCTTTTGTGTAGCCATCCTATCTGAATCCTGCTTTGTCATGCCTTTGCCTAATAAATTTATCTGACACATTAAGGCTCAGGGCAGCCTTTATCTCACCCCCTGTTACGAACAGGCTGTCACTAACAGAGGCAACAATTTGTAAATTCTTTTTGGTTGCTTTTTGGTGAGATAGTGGAAAGCATCTTTGATTTGGTCTTCATCCCGGTAAGTATGTATGATTATGCCCTCTGAAGCCTCAGCCACTCCAGTTGCTTTTCTGTAGTGCGCTGTCCAGTGATGTCCCTCTAATTCAGAATCTTTTCGCTTGAGGTATCGCGGCAGCCTTATAGTCCGTAGCCATGCTGAAGCTCTAAGCAATGCATGTTGATAACTGTCCATTTTACAGATTGAAAAAGCGTTCACATCAGAAAGTGAGAAATGAGCGATCCATAAATGGGTGTGTTTGGCCAGTGTTTAAATTGCATTTCTTCAATTGTTTCCTGTATAGGACAGTCTTCAGAACATAAAATATGAGCAAGGCCGTTTGTCTACTCATGCTGCCTGTTCATCTGAAGTGTGCTAATGTGGAATAACATCCTTAAAGAACAGTATGGCAGATGTGGGCATGCTATTCAACCCATGTACAACCTCTTGACCAATCACTTTGTGGCTAAGTGCAGTTACTACAGGCCTACTATTACCTTCCATGCTATGTGTGTGTTAATTGTTGCACTCCTTATTTAATCTTAAGAGAATGATCTGTGTAGGTAATTGCATAAAATGGATCACTACCTTGTTTTGACAACTGATTTATTGCTATTGCTGCCATGCAGCATGTGACACTGATTGAGTGTAGAGTTCTCAAGCACTTCCTTCAGCCAATGCTTGGTTTAATAATTTTGTTGTCATTGTCTTGTGTTAAGTAATGGCAATAATTAGCGAACTGGTTGATCTTGTGCCCTTCCAGCAGGTGTGCTTCTGCTTGGCAGCACATGAGAATCAGTGATTCTTGTTTATAAGTCACTGTATCTGTTCTGTTCCCAAACATGTAATTGTACTCAAGGGGACTCAATCACAGTTCTTCAATGCTGTTTTTTTTTGTAATACACTAGTTGACTTTGCTTTATATTTGATGATATGTATTCTTTCCTTGACTGTCATTGTGTATATCAGTGGGCCTCTTAGATTATCCACTGTCCGCAGGTCGCCTGAGTACAGCCCAGCCATTTGTTTACTAGGGTTGCTCTGGCGTTAGTCTTTCTCCAGGTGGACAGTTCCGGGCTACCTGCTGGCTGCTAGACTTGCCAGGATGATCTTATGTTGGCTGCTCGCATCCAACTAGCAAACAACGGAGAGGTGATGGGGAGGTGAGGAATGTCTGCGGCTGTTTTTATTGACTAGGACCGCAGAGCTTCGGGTGAAATTATCTTTTGTTTTTAGGGTGTCTTTAATAATGTGCAGGAAGGTGCTCATTTCAGCTGATCTGCAGTGCTCATTTATTACATCTTTAACTGTCGCCGCATACATATTTTGTATGTGTGTGACATTGTCTCCCATCACATAATTTACAAGATCAGATGTTCGTTCCATATTGAGCTTAATGAGTTCGGATTTGCAAATTATATTTGATCTGTCAAGTTCTAGCATCAACTTATTTTACAGCATTGTTCAAGAACCTTCTCGAGCGTGAGAGCAGACCTCAATTCCCTGTGCACTCAGGCATGCGCATTCATGCAAGTATATCGTCAGCACGCGACACACGGTCCGAGTGTTCGGTATTTACTTTTGTAGCGCAGTGGAAAGGACATACTTTGGTAATTGCTCAGAAATATTTTAAGATGTAACGCATGCATGCACTATCAAATTTCACTTGATTCATTAAGGTGGTCACGACAGCTAACAACTGAGCATAAACTAGTTATTGCATTTCACTCCTCACACGTTAAATTATAAATCCTCGAAATTTGAGCTCATTCGGTGCAGCAGATTATAAATCCTCGAAATTTGAGCTCATTCGGTGCAGCAGATAGTTTTAAAAATAATTTTTATTATTATTGAAATTGGCTTTCTGGTCTGGCAACCATTGGCTGCTCACGTCATGAGATATCATTCCCATGTCGTCTGCTATTCGCGATGTAGTCTATGTAGGCTGCACTTTTGCATTCATGCTTAGATGGTGGTCACAGATTTTTTTTTTTTCAGCAAAAATATTTTATTCGCATATTCTCTTTTCTTTGAAAAGCCTTTACTATAATATGCGACTTTAGTGATCCTCGGACTTGTTTTGGGCTTCGTCTAGAGATTGCCGAGGAGGCTGAAATGGACGGGCTCATGCTGTATAATTCAGCATACAATCAGAAGAATATGATTCTTACGCTATGAGATTTAGCTTGTTTTAGCAACAAGTACTCACGCATATAAAAAGGTACTTGTCCGTTTCTTCCCGCCGTGTACCCGCGCCACGAAAGTGGGGAGGGGTTAGCATTATGTTCCTGATTGCTGAGGTATTGCCGTTGCTCTTTCGGTCCAAAAACTAAGAGTAAGCAAGCATTACCTTGAGGCGAGAGCATACCTTGCAACATTAAAGGAGCAGACAAAACTTTTAAACAAAGCAGTACCTCTTGACGACCTTCCATTGATCAGTTCCGTCGGTGTCGCGGGGCCGAAAACCTCACACTACGGTGATAGGTGCTGGTCGTGCTGGCGTCGTCACCAGTGTAATGCGAAAAATCATGCGTCGATAAGCTAAAGCTGATAAGCTGACTGACCGTGCCTTATGCTGAAGAAAACATGCCTTATTCTATATTGCTTTTGTGCAGCAGCATCTTCATCAAGCGCTTTCGTCGGAGGGTCGGCCACTGAGTCAATCAACTCCCTCCCCCCCCCCCCCTCCCTGCAAAGAAAAAAAAAGTGTCCTTTGATATTGCAGCCTGCATTTCAGATGACGCTCCACCGCCGTGCATAGTCTCCTGTCCGCAGTGATAAGAATGTTTTTAATATGAAAGCGCCTCTACTTTAATAAAACTTTAGCAGCACACCTCTGATTTGAATTCATTATGCAATTGGGGCTGGTGCAAAAGCAGCCAATGGTGTGTGCTGTGCCTTCACTGTGGGGAACAACTGCTAGCATGACCAGCGTGGCAGTACGGCTTTGCATGTTGTTTTCCATGCATGATGGCTCACACGGGGAAGATTGGGAAAAAATAAGGTGATAGATAGTGCATGCATTTGGCATTTCTCAAATATTTCTGAGTGCTTCCGAAAACACATCCTTTTTTCACTGTGCAGAAAAATGAAGACGTGAAAAATTAATGCACTCATGATACTGATGTACTGTCTTTGCCAGAAGTAACCAGGCTGCGTCTTCCGCTTCTCAGTCGGTCAGCAGAGAATTCATAAAACTTCTGATGCTGTAAATTGGTGCAACATAAATGAGAGCTCCTGTCTTCACTTGCCAAAAAGTTATGATCCTCAGGGGATCCATGTTAGCTTCAGAATACAAGCAAGAAGCAAAACATGCAGCCTGGTTACTTTTGGCAAAGACGGTACATGCACTTATTAATGTGCCTTCTCGAGTACGTACTGGGAGCTGCAACCCACGGCAATGCTCGAGAAGGTCCTCAAACAGCAAGTCAAGTAAAATAAGCTGAGTACGGACTTGAGAGATGAAACGTATTTTGCAAATAAATCGATTTAATGAGCATAGTATGATGCAAACATCTGCACTTGTAAATGGTGAGAAGAGATATGTTGCCCCACATACACAAAATAAGTAAGCAATGGCAATGGAAAGACACACAAGATGTCCACCACGACTGGCAGAAATAAGCACTATCCTTGAGATTGTACGAAATGTCTTGTTCACTGAAGTACCGCACATGCTCACCACTTCCATATAACCTCTGTTGTCTGCTAGCCGCCCAAGCGCAACCCACACTAAATCATCCTTGTGAGAGTGTGGCATTGAGTGGCATATCATCAGAGAAAAAATGACCCCCCCCCCCATACACACAGAAAAATGTAAGAGCTGGCTCCACGCTCGGGCGCCCCTTAGGCTAATAACTTAAGCCCAGTGACAAGGTGGCACGTATGCGGAAACTAACGATAAAAAAGAGTAAGCGTGACAAATGTCTCTTAAACGTAATTTATGTTCATTATTTTACCTGTGTTTGCTGTGTTTTTGGTCATTTATTTTTAATGTGACAGTATTGAAGGCCCCGTTTCCCCAAAATCTTGCATTGTTGTTGGCAACATCGTGAGCAAAAAAGTCATGAGCAGGGTTCTAGCATTTGGTAATAAGCAGGTAACATTTTTGTGGGTCAGGCATTGATTTTTGGTGTTAGTTTGTGTGGCATCATGAGGCCGCATGAGATGCCGAATTGCCTGGAGCTCCTTACGATTGAAGAGTGAGATGGGCCCTTCCGAGTCGCACTTTTGTGCAATGTTGCTAAAGCAGGTATATATATATCTATGTCAGGTTGTCTTTCAGATAATGTGGTAGCTTATCACTGTATGGTAATGAATGTTTGAGATAAATGGATCAGTGACGAAGTGAATAGCAGTATGCAGGTACGAAAAGGAGGGTCACCTTGTAGAAATGCAGACTGGAGACAGTCAAACTACCACATTATACCCTTAAAGGCAGACTTTAAGTATCCCTCCAGGTCTTAATTTTAATTTATTTATCCGAGGGCTGTTTTTAGCACCTGTTTTCCTTCCAGATTTGGTTTTCATTTATAATTGTGTGAATTTAAGGTAGTCTCATTTCTCGCAAGGGTGGAAGAACGGGCTAGTTGCTGGTTCACATTGGGAAAGGAAAAAATGATTGCACACACGACAAAGTGCTGTCTCAAAAATGCGCTGTTATTTTTTCTCAAGCTCTCTGTTCTTACTGAGCTTTTTCATTTCACCTCAGATGCATGACCTACAGTAATGAAGAAGGACATGCCTCTTTGTTTATGCCTTATCACTTAATGTTGTGGTATTATATTTTTTTTTCTTATGTCTATAGCCCTGTGTTTTAGATAAAAAGAACGACCGAGGTTGCCCTGCTTTGTTATATTGAACAACAATGCACCATAAAGTCATCCCGCTGTCAAAACATGCATGAACATCAGAGCATATCCTACCTTCCGTTATCACTCTCAAAGAAAGTGTCTAGTATGCAGAAACAATAAGGCGGTAGGCATTGCTAGTGAAGTTAACTGCCGCCTGACCACATGCCCACAGGCTACGAGGTCAGCCACTCAGTGTGTATGTGTGTAAGGGCTGATGTGTTAGCAGAATTAGGGTAGCAGCAGCTTCTCTACACTGCCAGGAAATGAACCACTGACAGGGTTTTAATTAGTTTGAATACTTGTCACGCAGTATGCTGTGTTGGTCCAACTGGTCACATTGCAATGCGTCACCTTCTTAGTTGGATCTCTGCCTTCTCCACTACTGCAGAGTGTAGGTAGAGCAGTGTGTTATTAGTCTGTGCAGACGTAATTGAGTGGAAAGGTTGCTTTGTGGTCCAAGCAACAGCGATCCGATATCACCTTTCTTAAAGGTTGTTGGGCTGGTGGAGTGCATTACACAAATATTACATGTATAATGTATGTTCTGCATGCACATGTGCTTGGTAGCATTGCCGCAGTATCTTTGACTATTCAGGATCGATGACAAGAATGCCAGCCTACCTACCACCAGCTGTTGTGAACACCTCGATTACTATATTATTGCGTTGCTACAGTGGCTTATCCACAACCAATGACTCGGTCAAAAGAACATAACCACTCCAGAGAGCTTAGACGTTAGCTTGACAGGGTCAGGGTGCTTACTGAATTTGGTATGGCAAGCATCATGCAAAAAAGGAAGTGGTGGCAGTCCTAAAACTTTCACACTCTGCTAGATATAACTTTTTTTTTCATTATTTTGGCAGTGTGTGGATCTTGCATGAAAGTAGCAATTATCAGTCAATTTTGCAAATATATTCGGTGGAATCAGCTGTGCAATACAGTATGATGCTATATCTGGCTAGTTGCACATACATTTAGGTTTTTTTTTTTATTCCGAAAGCTCGCCATAAGGCATATTATAAAAACCCATCTAAATATTTTTCCATAGGTAACCGAAGAAGGCTCTTGCTCTTATCGTTGTCGGTGAGCCATTTGGAGAAGTCCTCTTGCCTTGTTGCAGTTAGTCCTATTTCCTGCTGAATCTGTCCTTGATGGTCCCTGCACAAGTGCACAGCAGGTGGCGAACATCCACTTCTGCAGCTGGTGTGGAACACTTCGGGCATGTGGCGGGTCCGATGTCTTCTTGAGATTCCCATCGGCATGTTACCGATGGGGTAAGGGCCGCCCCAGCTCTTATTCTTGTTTCTTGCTATTGTTGTCTGCAGTACTAAAACCTGGCTCCTCATCTCCCTGGTACATGAAGTAATCAATTACAGGCTCTGCATCTCAAATACCCATATATTTGAACCTTTGAACAACAACAGCATCTGGGGACATCACATGCAAAGATTTGAAAATACGCAAACAGACAGGCTAAAGTGACACTCCAAGCTAACCTCATGGTGTCATTACGTGGTTGACTGCTGCCATGCGCAAAGTACAGATGTGTCCGAATTGTTCTTTATATGCCACAGAGCTAGACAATAATGATGGCAACAGGCAGGGGCAGTACCTCGGGGTGTATGCAGGGCCACTGTACTATGCAGATTCCATTTCCTTCCAAATAACAGGTTCCAAATTTACAAGGAGTGGCTCATACATAAATGTAGCCCTTAGTCGAGTGTAAAAGGCACTCTATATTTCCTTGGTATGGATGATCAGGTCGTTTAGGCTTTTTGAGAAAATGTATTGCATAAAAGGGTTGCCCTTTCTCAGTATTATTTACACTTGGCAAAGTGCTAGACTGCATTATGCAAAGATAGTCTGCAGTCTACCTCTCCCTTCTTGCCACCCTGCTGAAAGATATCTGTTGTCTGTCTGTAGCAATGCATCCGTCTGTTGTTTCAGGCTACTAGGGAAAGTGACACTATGCACAGGCAACCGTAATAAGCATACTTATTGCGTCCCCACTAGCAGCGTAAAGCAATTTGCCTTTACAGTGGTCTTGTTTATGCTCTTTCAGCTAACTGCTTGCCTTTTCATGATGCTATTTCCTTACACCATCAGTTAAGATCACTGCAAAATTGCCATATATGTGCTCTGGGGGTGAAACCGCAGCCATCTGCTGGGAAATAAATCACATGACTGCATTAATTTTGTAAGAACTGAATCTGCAGTTTTTACCACACATTAACGGTGCATTAGAAAGACACCAGTATCAGTTCTGAATGAAAAATGTAACCCTTACTAAATTTTATGGACATACGCACGTGAAAAGTGCTGGCCTTTACACATTCTTTAAACTGACCACTGAAAGTCAGCAACAGAGCTATCTATAGATACATACACCTTCACATTGTCTTTTTGTTTACTGTTAAATACAAATAAAGTCAGATATCCAAGCATTCAGGCGCCTGATGCAGTCATTGGTTGTGGGTGTGCCGCTTTAGGAATGCAATAATAAAGCAGTTGAGGTGTTCACGACAGCTGGTGGTTAGGTGGGTCGGTGTTTTTGTCGTCAACCCTCAACAGTTAAAGGCTAACCAAGCACATGTACATGCAGAACGTCAATTGTACGCATAGTTTTTGTTTAAAGCATTCTAGCTGCACATAGAGCTTTAAATAAACTGATACCCAGTCGCCGTTGCTCTACTTTTGAAGCAACCTTTCTGCACAAGTAGATCTGCACATACCAACAAGCCTGGTAGGAAGTGGCTCTTTAGCATAACACCATCGGCTGCTGTCTAGTTTCAATTGATGAGTGTGCACTGCTCTACCTACAAAGGAGAGGTGCAGATTATTTGCTCTGTGTGCTATCTGCACGCTCCAGTAATTGAGAAGGTGCAGATCCAGTTGGGCAGGTGACACATTGTCATGTGACCAGTTCGGCTAACAAAGCATACTTCGTGGCTCGTATTCAAACTTCTCAAAGCCCTGTTAGTGGTTGATCACTGCCAGTGTAGAATAGCATTAGTGAAGCTGCTGCTACCCTGACCCTGCTCACACTTCAGAAGTTTTGCCTAGCCGGCACACTGACGGACCAACTGATCGACCTTGTAGCCTGTAAGCATGTGCTCGGGCAGTGGTTAACTTTACTAGTGCTTCTGATTTATAGTTTCTTGCACTGTTTTTTACATGCTCGACACTTTCTTTGAGGATGATAATGGGAGTTAGGATGTACTCTGATCTTCATGCATGTTTTGACAGTAGGGTGACTTTATGGTGCATTGTTGTTCGTTATAACAAAGCAGGGTGACCTCAGTAGTTCTTTTTGTCTCAAACTCAAGGCTATAAACACATA
Organism: Amblyomma maculatum; assembly: GCF_055883805.1. Classification (NCBI taxonomy): domain Eukaryota; kingdom Metazoa; phylum Arthropoda; class Arachnida; order Ixodida; family Ixodidae; genus Amblyomma; species Amblyomma maculatum. The sequence continues at coordinate 54,509,330 of NC_139346.1, read as the reverse complement.
TTTTGACAGTAGCTCCACCCTCGTTCACAATAAGCATTTGTTATAGCTGAGGCCAATATAGGTGGGCTCTACTTCAGAGCTAGAAAAAAGTAGTGAAACCAGTACCAACAAGTTTCATAAGTACTCACTGGTACCAAGCTGTCGAGGATTTTCTCTTTAGTCTGACATATCGAATACACACACATGTGGCAGCTGTTAAATTAGGTTAAAAAAAAATAAAAACAACAGTAGGCGATAATGCGTAAACAAATTCATCTTCTTCATTGCTGTAGGTAATGCATCTGGGGTGGAATGAAAAAACTCAGTAAGAATAGAGAGCTTGGGAAAAAAATAAACCGCACTCCTAAGACATTGAAAAAGAAAGAGATGACACACAGCGCTTTGTCCTTGTCTCAAGAGAGTGCTGTTCTTTTTTTCCCAGAGATGAACTACCAGCTAGCTCATTTTTCCACCCTTGCAGGAACTGAGACCACCTTAAATCGACGCGGTGCTACAAATGGAAACCAAGTCCGGAAGGAAAGCAGGTGTTAAAAATCTCTGAAAAATAAATTAAACCTAACTTTAAAACCTGCAGGGATACCTAAAGTCTGCCTTTAAGGGTATGCTGCTAGTTGCTTCGTCACTGATCCATTTATTTCAAACATTTATTAGCATACAGTGATAAGCTACCACATTATCTGAAAGACAACCTGACATATATATACTTGCTTTAACAATTGTATAAAAGTGCGACTCGGAGGGGCTTGATTGCCATCTCACTCTTCAATCACAAGGAGCTCCTAGCAATTCGGCATCTCATGCGGCCTCATGATGCCACAAAAACACCAAAACTCAATGCCTGACCCACAAAAATGTCACCTGCTTATTACCAAATGCTAGAACCCTGCTTATGACTATTTGCTCACGACCTTGTCAACAATAATGCCAAGATTTTGGGGAGAATGGGGCCTTCAATACTGTCACATTAAAAATAAATGACCAAAAGCACAGCAAAAACAGGTAAAATAATGAATATAAATTACGTTTGAGACATTTGTCACACTTACTCTTCTTTTTTATTTTAGTTTCTGCATACGTGCTGCCTTTTGACTGCACTTAAGTTATCTCATTAGCCTACGGGGCGCCCGAGCGTGGAGCCAGCTCTTGCATTTTTCTGTGTGTAGGGGGGAGGGGGGCTACTTTTGGTTGCTCCAGAATGCGTTAATTTTTTCTCGACGATATGCTGCTGGATGCCAGACTTTCACAAGGACGATTTAGTGCGGGCTGCGCTTGGGTAGCTAGCAGACAACAGAGGTGATATGGAAGTGGTGAGCATGTGCGGTACTTCATTGAACACGACATATCGTACAATCTCAAGGATAGTGCTTATTTCTGCCACTCGTGATGGACATCATGTGTGTCTTTCCATTGCCATTGTTTACTTATTTTGTGTATGTGGGGCAGCATATCTCTTCTCACCATTTAAAAGTGCAGATGTTTGCGTCATACTATGCGCATTAAGCCGATTGATTTGTAAAATGTGTTTCATCTCAAGTCCATACTCGGTTTATTCTACATAGCTTGCTATTTGAGGGCTTTCTCGGGCATTAGCGCGGATTGCAGCTCCCCGTGCTTAGTCAGGAAGGCACATTAATTCGTACATGTACATCAGTATCATGAGTGCACTCATTTTTCACATCTTCATTTCATTTTTCTGCAAAGTGGAAAAAGGACGTGTTTTGGAAAACACTCAAATATTTGAGAAATGACCAATGCATGCACTATCACTTTAATCGTTCCCAATCTTCCCCGTCATGCATCATGCATGGACACCAACATGCAAGGACTGTCACGTTGGTCATGCTAGCGGTTTCTCCACATTGACGGCACAGCACACACCATTGGCTGCTTTTGTACCAGCCCCAATTGCATAAAGAATTCAAACCTGCGGTGTGAAGCTTAACTTTTATTTATGGTAGAGGCGCTTGCATATTAAAAACATTCTTATCGACATTATGCATGGATGACGGCATGCAACAGACACACTGTCGTGTCAGCTCTACCACATAGTGTCCTCTTTTCCCCTGATAGATTCCTAAGACTGCACTGCATTCCCATCCAGCAATGGAGCCAAAGTTCGAGCATCACCGATGCTGGCATCGACAAATCCCATTGATGCTCTCTCTCTCATGCTCCCTGTTTCTGCACTCCTTTTATGTTGAGCTTTGAGAAACTAAAATCAGCTTTAAACCTGTGCCCTTTTAGCCATTTAAAGCTGTGTCTAGCTGGGTCAAAGCTATTGCATGACCTTTCAATTTTTTTAACATATGTTTTTGGACTCCTAAAATCGTGACTCCCATTTGAGAAACATTGCTTTTTGATGGCTGAAGTGAAACATGATAGTGCATGCATGTGGTACATCTCAAATATATCTGAGCTATTACCAGAGCATGTCCTCATTTCCACTGCATTGAAAAATAAAATACCATACACCCAGATTGTGCTTCACACACTGACGATATGCTTGCATGAATGCGCATGCCTGAGCATGTACTGAGGGCTATGATCTGATGTCACACTCGAGAAGGTCATTAAATGATACCATAAAATAAGCTGAGGCTATGCACTTGACAAATGAAAGATATATAGAGAATCCGAGCTCAGTGAGTTCATTATGAAATAGAAATCTGCAATTCTCAGTTGCCTGGTGGCAAAGAGTGCCGCATGCATATTATACGTATATAAGCAGCGACAGCTGACAAAGAAAAAGATACCATAGGTGGGCACCATGGATCAGCTAAGAGCACCTATGATGCCCTCGGATAAAAGAAATGTCGCATGATACTCCTGTCCTTCTAGTCAGTTTAAAAATAGTGCATAAATTTCTCACTTCTATATCACCTCTCCATTGTCTGCTAGTTGGAGGGCTGCAGCGAGCATAAAATAATCCTGCCATGTCTGGCTGCCAGTAGGTACAAACAAGACAAATATGAATAAAAATTGAAAACGTTGCTTATGCTTTCTCTAGTTTCGCTGGCTGCTAGCTTCCCTATGTAATTTGTCATTTGATAGATTTCATTACTACAAAAGCAGCGTCACTTCAAAATTTACATTGTCATGGTCTTGCCTGAGTGGCAGTATTAACTTAAAATTGTATAGACATCATAATAATGCCACAGCATTCATGGCTTTATTCTGGATATAGTCTGATATAGGCATTTTGAGCAAAAATCATGGGCATATCTATAGCAGGTGGTGGTTGGCTGGTGACATGGCTGGACACTGCTCAGTGGTTGTGCGCATGTCACGAGTCTACATGACACGGCTAAAGGCTCATTCACACTTGCGACTAGCAGCGGTCGCGCAACCGTTTTGCTCGAAAAGCGACAGTCGCAAATGGTCGCATCGGTCGAAAAGCGACTGCCGCGGGCCGATCGGGCACTGCTCGAATTTTCAGTCGCGCGACTACTAGTCGCAAACCATTTCACCAATCAGCGAGGTCCCGGAGTACTTGATCGAGCACCTTCTCAATGCAATTAAAGAATACCCCTACCTTTTCAACAAACGGCACCCGGAATTCACCACCGGTGATTGACATTGTCTATTCGTCGTCGGCGTTTTCCTGGAAACACGAGAGCGAGGCATGCGTACCGGCTCGCCTGAAAAAGCTGAAGTGTCTGGCAGGCGGCAGCTACCGACGTTTACTGTCATTGCCCAGCAGCTCTCCTACTCCCAACTCGTTCGGAACGAGAACAGAACGAGAAGGCGACTGTCGCAAGTGTGAACATCGGTAGTGGCGAGCTCCTCTCCTCTGGTCGCGCGACTGGTAGTCGCAAGTGTGAATAGACCTTAAGTTGGCAGATAGGAATTCTGGCTTTAACCAAGCCATTAAATGTGCCCGAGTGACCTAGGGGTAGCATGTCTTTGTCTGGATCCAAGGTTCTTTGGATCCATTCAACCAGGCATCCCCAGGTGAATCAGGCAGGTTCAGATCTCTTGGTTAAAGCAGGTCTCTATATCTTTATGTGGTCTAACATAATGTGATGGCTTACAACTGCGTTAATGAGTATGCACAACATAATAGAATAAATTGTGGGGTTACTCAATTACCCTGTAGTGAAGTGTCTGTACATGAATGAGAATCCACACGGAAGCCCCAATGTGCTCCATCATACACTTAAGGTAGAGTTTAAAGGACCCCCGGTTTTTTTGCGTGTTGTCTTTGTAACAGTGTGCATGACTATACATGGATTACCACATAGTATTTGTTTATGGCTGCTAAATAATACAATCTCTCCCATCATCTGTTTCAATTTCAATGCCATAGCAATGGCTGTGTCAGAAATCAGTATAGGTCATGGAAGGCATGAAAAACAAGAAACTGCAATATCTGCTTCATGATTTTATTCACTATATCGCTGAAGCTAGCCTGGTTCAGGAGCAGTCATCACACCGAACGTGCCTTCATGACCTTCTTGATATTTGACACAAAAGCCTTCTTCTCCTGGATTCTAAATATAACTAAACTCAAGGATTCATTCAAGTTATTAACACGAAAGCGTTACTTCGCTATGTTCACAGATTTCTGTCCGTAGACCGCACCCGCAAAATCGTGTCCGCAGCAGTTGCGAGTAATTAAGAAACGTGGGAGGTTAATGAGTGGTGTCAATCGATAGAGGCTGACATAATGTTGCTGCCGAAAAATAGGCCAGTAAGCTAGTTAGGTAATTAATTACAGGCAAAAAATAAAAGTTCTCTGCAGCAGTTGTGAGTAATTAAGAAGTGGTAGAGGTTAATGAGTCCAATTGATAGAGGGTGACGTAGTGTTGTGTCCGAAATTATTAGGCCAATAAGGTAATTAGGTAATTAATTAGAGGCAAAACATGCAAAATCGTGTCCGTAGCAGTTGTGAGTGATTGAGAAATTGTAGAGGTTAATGAGTGGTGTTAATCGATAGAGGGTGATGTAATGTGTGCAAAGAATTAGGCCATTAAGGTAATTAGGTAATTAATTAGAGGCAAAAAATGAAACAGTAAAGGCAAAAATGGTCTCATTAGCTAATGGCTTGGTGCCACGTTTGAATGTATCAAATACTAAAATAATTAAACCAGTGAATTAAGGTGACTTAAGTATGTGACATTACACAACCTGAAGTCGAGCTAAAAAAGGGCATATGAAGGGATTAGCATGCAATTTCAAAGTACCAAAGACTAAAGTAGTTAAGGCAGTCAATTAGAGTGGCGTCAAAGGTGTGACGTCACGCAACTGGAAATAGAGCTGAAAAAGGGCATAGGAAGGGATTGTGCAATTTGAAAGTACCAAAGACTAAAATGAATAAACAAGAAGTGGATAATGTGAGCTAGAGGCTGTGACGTCACACTACCAACCGGAAGTCTAGCTGAAGAAGGGCATAGGAAGGGATTGGTGCACAATTTGAAAGTACCAAAGAAAATGGGTAAACAATAAGTGAATTAAGCAAACAGAAGCAACCAACAGCAGATTCCGTGCTTTTGCATTACTCCAATTCAGATTCTGCAGCGCTGTTTTTAGTTATAGATGGATGCCACTCTGCAGATGCGGCCTCAGTAAACTCCAGAGGGAGTGGAGGTTCGCCAGTACAGCTGCATGTGCTCTACATCCAAAGCCAATTCTCGAGCAACAAACGGTCCAGTGCCGGCCAGGCTTGTGTTTAGCCTCTGAGGGACTAGCATAGTGGTATTCCCACTTGAGGTATAGCAAATTGGCAGTCAGAATAAACGAGGTATGTGGATTTCTAGATCACTAGCTTTGTTTAATGATTTGGAATGAAAAGTCTACACTTGGTCATGATGTGCCACTGCTAGGGCATACCTAGGTGGCGACCCCAGGCCTTAACACCAAGTTTTGTTTTGTTGCATTAGCTGTAGGTTAAAATGAAAACTTGAGATTAGGAGTATGTTTAGTTGCTTATAATGGTTTGCTTTAACCTCCCTTGCATTGTTTTTATTCTATATGCAGGCACCTGGAAAATGCAAGGATATCTTGAGCGGCTTCACTCGGCTTGGCAAGTTGCGATGTGGTCGAGCGGCAGGATCACTTGATTAAAACTTTGCTCACAGGATCACTTGGCTTGTAGCAGTGTTCTGGGCATCTAATGCCAAGTAGACTGTGGTGTCGAAAACACTGATGGGCCTAGACCTCACAGAGCACATCCCAAATGTATTGCTGGCATGCACAGCAATTGTGAGAAAATAAAAGCTGTCATCAGCGTGCTTTTGCATCCCTATTTATTGAAGCACCGATTTCACATCACAGACTGTTGTGTGTATGGTGCAAGAAGTGTGGAAAAAGTTTGTACATTCACCATTGAACAGTGTGTAGTGGAAATACTGTGCACCGTTTTGCAGAGGAAGGTATGGCCAAAGTGAGTCCTACAAAACATATGGCTGGAACTGGTTTAAAAAATGGTAGGATATGTAAAACAGGCCATGAAATTCCATCAGAAGGAGTAAAAACTCCTTGAAGGAGTACAGGCACTCCTATCAGTGGAGTCCTTGAACTCCTCCTGGAAGAGTTGCAGGACGCTACTACAGTGGGTAGTTTTACTCCTTTCGGAGGAGTACCTTTACTCTATTCACAGGAGTAGCGCAGTACTCCATCAGTGGAGTCCGATTACTCTATGGCTAGAGAGAGTTCTTTTACTCTGGAAAAAGGAGTCGTATATGGGACAAGCGAAAACTCCTCCAAATGGAGTTCTAGTACTCCTTCTGTTCTTAGAGTGTAGACAAGTGTGCGCGCTGCAGCCGGTACAACCACTAGGACGCAACCATTATACTCGCTAATAGTATCTTCTATTTGGCGGGAACAGCTCGAACACGGTTTCAAAACCCCGAACAAGAGCTCGTTACTTGAGACATCTACAAGCAAAAGCTTCAGAACTTGTTCGGGAAGCCTATTGGGCGGGTTCTTGCTGCAAAAACGGAACTTTCGTGTGGTGTTCATTCCCCCACGGAGTCCTATCTCGCCTATATTTAGGACGTTCTTGCGTTGTGTCGCAATGTCAGCAGCTCCATGCCGGAAAGGGATACGTTAGGGCATATCCTCAAGGGTATCGCGGATGATGCATTCAACATCCTATTCTGCATGGATTGCTGTATGTCGGCTCAGCATTTCAAGTCTGCCGAAAATTTGAGCAGGCAAAACAAGGACGTGTCGTACATCGCTTTGAGCGTCTTCCGAACACGGCGGCTACATCATCCAGCGATGACCTGGTCCCTTTGCGCCAGCCCTTCTATCCCACGACCATGGCTCAGATCGTCCGGAGAGAACTTGATGCCCTAACGCTTGCACTACTCCCGTCTCCGCTCCCTGACAACGTGCCCATGATGCAAGCAGTTGTCCGTCAGGAACTTGCAAATGTCGGCCTCTTCTCCAGCCCCGAGCCACCCCCGCCACCATCGCACCCTGTTGCTTTAGCGGCTGCGGTAACCACCAGCCTAGCCTGCTCACGTCGCTACATTGCTCACAATCCTGCAGAGTGGCGCACCTCAGATGACAGGCCAATATGTTTCATTTGCTGTTGCGCCGACAACACTTCGCGTTATTGCCGTAGCCGTACTTTCCCTACCCCTCGCTCCTATTACAACGCTGACCGTTGATATTAATATGGACATTGACGCTTTGCTGCCCCACCATCCGAGCCCCACCCCGCCTGTGATGGACCTGGACACTTTCCTTCTCAACCGGATGAACCTCGCAGCGAAACCGTCCTAACTCAACTCCTCGTCGCTCCAGTCGATCTCTATTTCCACGCCATTGTCAATCCCGTTCACCGGTACCTCATCGCCGCTCCTTCCCATCATACGCCGGCTTCTACCCGGGAAACTAGCGAATGCAGCGCCCGGGAGTGACGCTGTATTACCGACCCGGACTGCCAACTCGGTACTGACCGCCGCACCTAGACGCAACATCACTGATATGCTAGTGGATAGAGTCCCACTTTCTGCGCTTATTGACACTGGCGCCCACATTTCTTTCCTGAGTTCCTCACTCCGCCAACGTCTCAAGAAAGTACTCACACCCGCTACGTCATCTACCATCCGTGTTGCGGATGGCAACACAGCTACTGTTATTGGCATGCGTACTGCGCGAATTAGCATTGCCGGCCGCAGCATCCCTGTGTTATTTACAGTCCTCACCAGTTGCCCTCAAGATGCTATATTAGACCTCGACTTTTTAACTACACACTCCGCTCTCATTGACTGTTCTTCTGGACCGCTTCATCTAAACCAGCCGTTCTGTCCTGACGAACAAGCTCATTAAACTTCAACACTTCGTCTTCGCTCCGCTGCATTTACTCGTCAGCCACCTGAAGCCGCTGTGTATGTTCTCATGTCATCTTTTCCCTCTCTTCCTGACGGCGACTACGTTGTTTCCCCCTTAACCGACGTTTCTCCGAAGCGTATCACAGCTCTCCCTCATAATATTGTGTACGTAGCAAATAACCACACCTATATTCCCGCCCTGAACTTCACCTGTTCTGTACAAGTTCTTCCTGAGGGCATTTCTCTCGCTGAACAGACTCCACTGCCTGACTTTAATCTGTCTGCATTTTTGCCTGACACTACTGTTGGAGTACCGATACGACCTACAGAGCTCCCGCCTACGGAGACTTGCATATCAGGAATGGTAGCTCCTGACTTGTGTCCTGTTCATTCTCAAGCACTTACGCGCCTTCTGACGTCGTACAGGGATATTTTTTATTTTGGTAACCGGCCCTTAGGACAAACGTCTCTCGTTATTCAACGCAACGATACCGGAAATGCCAGACCAATTCACAGAAGACCTTACCAATTCGCCATTTCTGAACGTCGCGTCGTACAAGATGAAGTTGACAAGATGTTGGCAAGAAATATTATAGAGCCTTCGAGCAACCCCTGGGCGTCACCTGTCGTGCTTGTTAAAACGAAAGACAACACCTGGAGGTTCTGTGTTGATTACTGGCATCTCAACAAAGTTACAAAGAAGGACGTTTACCCATTTCCCAGGATAGATGATGCCCTCGACTGCTTGCACTGTGCCAGTTATTTCTCTTCGATTTAATTTCGTTTCGGTTATTCGCAGATTTCGGTCGACGTAGGGGACAGAGAAGACCGCCTTCGTCACATCCGATGGCCTAGCTGTACCAATTCAAGGTGATGCCTTTTCGCCTGTGTAATGCGCCTGCTGCATTCGAGCGTATGATGGACTCTCTTTTGCATGGTTTCAAGAGGATGACGTCATTGTGTTTTCTTCGACCATCGAGAGCCATCTTCACCGCCCTAATGCCATTCTTGGAGTCTTCCGAAAAGCTGGCCTTCAGCTGAATTCAATGAAGTGTAGCTTCGGCCGACGTGAACGCAAAGTGCTCGGACACCTGGCCGATGCCCGCGGCGTTCAACCCGACCCCAACCCAATTCGTGCTGTAAGTGCATTTCGTACACCCCGCTGTACCAGTGACGCTCGTAGTTTCCTTTACCTTTGCTCATATTGCCGGCGGTTTGTCCCCAACTTTGCGGACACGTTTCGTCTACTCGCACTTCTTCTGAAAAACGACGTTCCATTTTTCTGGGGATAAAAACAATCTCAAGAATTTTCTGCGCCCATCGCAGCCCTCACCAAGCCGCCCGTCCTAGCACACTTCAGCCCCTCAGCAAAAACGGAGGTACGCACCGGTGCCAATGGCCATGGTATTGGCGCCATTCTCGTCCAACAGCAGACGGGCCTCACTCGCGTCATTGCTTATGCCAGACGCCTCATTTCAGCTTCAGAGCGGAATTATTCGATCACATAACGTGAGTGCTTGGCCCTTGTGTGGGCCATTACAAAGTTTCGTCTTTACTTGTTTGGCCGCCAGTTCTCCGTCAACACCGACCACCACGCCTTATGTTGGCTTTCTATGCTGAAGGACGTACCCTACTGGTCGCCTTGGGCATTGGGCGCTGCGTCTTCAGGGATACACTTTTTCTGTCGTTCCCACGTATGGCCGGCTACCCACTGATGCGGACTGCCTGTCCCGCAACCCGGTAGATCCGCCGCCGGAAAGCGAGTGTGACGATGACACCTGTGTGTTTCCATTTCTTACCTTTGAAACATTCGTCATGAGCAGCGTTTAGATCCCAAGCTTTGCGTCATTATCACCCGCCTAAGCACTGATCACCCTGACGCCACTCTTGCTTTGCTTGTGCTCCACAAGGGCACGTCATATCGGCAATAATATGCGAGCAGATGGCGCTGAGCTTCTACTCATAGTACCCGAACACCTGCTTGCCACCGTTCTTCAGCAGCTGAAGGACGCGCCCACTGCGGGTCATTTTGGCATATCTCATAGGTACGACAGCGTCCGCCGGCGCTTCGTTTGGCAAGGTCTCTACCGCTGTGTTCGTCGCTACGTGGCTTCTTGTGACAGGTGTCTGCGGCTGGAGAAGCCCTCGGTTGTGCCTGGTGGATCCCTACAGCCGATCGACATTCCAATAGAACCATTTTACCCAGTTGGCCTTAATCTCCTCGGGTCTTTCCCTCTGTCTGCTTTGGGGAATAAATGAATTGCAGTTGTTACGGACTATACTACGTGCTAAGCCGTTACATAGCGATACCCACCAGCTCTGCAACTGACGTTGCTGCGTTTCTCCTCCACGACGTTATCTTGATCCACGGTGCTCAACTCCAGCTGCTCACTGACCGTGGCCGTTGCTTTCTTGCTTGAGTAGTCGAAGAAATTCTTCAATACAGCTCCATTAAGCACAACTTCATCACCGCTTACCCTCCACAAACGAACAGCCTCACCGAACGCCTCAATAGCACACTCACGGACATGCTGTCGATGTATGTATTGACTGATCACCATGACTGGGATATTACTGTACCGTTTGTTATGTCTGCGCATAATTCTTCCCGCCACGATACAATGGGCTACTCGCCCTTCTATATTGTGTTCGGCCGTGACCCCTCTCTTCCATTTGACAGCATACTGCCTCACACCGCTGATGCAAGCTCCGATGTTCTTGACACCTGACGCAGCCCGTGTTATTCGCCGCCGACTGGCTTCTTCCCAGAACTCCCAAAAACAGTGCCATGATTCTGGACACCTCGATGTCCACTACTCTCCGTGCTTTCTCGTCTTGCTCGGAACTACCGCTCGTAGAGTTGGGCTCTGTGAGAAACTCTTGCCGCGGTACACAGGCCCCTACTGTGTTTTACGGCCAGTCACTTCTGTGACATACGAAGTCAGCCCTGTGCACCCATGCCGATAGTTCAATATGCCATGTTCCGAAATCGTTCATGTCGGTCGCATGAAGCCGTACCACTTCGCCTGTAGTGGCGCGACGTAGTACGCAAAAGGGCGGTGCTTTTAGTGGCGGGGTAATGTTGCGTATATACCACCGAAGAGGACCACTATAGAAAATAGGGTGGAGACGACGAAGCTGTAGCAAATGTTGGTGCTTGCCTGAACACGCACGCCTCTCAGCACCTGCTGTGGTTTCATGTGCTAGTCTTCTGCCACGTATCAGCATTATAGCACAAATCAGCATCGCTCAAATTCGTAATAAATAAATTTTCGGCTATTCAGCGATCAAGAGAAGCTGACTTTCAGGATAACGTTCGTTTCGAGGTCAGCATTGAATTAGTCATACTCGAATAAGGTGAGATTTCGGCTTGGTCAAATTTCGAGGATGTCAAATTTCAGCTTTCAGAGGACCACATTTCCGACTGGCCATCGAATCTTGGGGATGGTACCTAATTAGCCATTCTCAAGTCGCACATCGAGATTGAATAAATCCTGTCGATGAGAAATTTCGTGGTCGAAAGGGAAGTTTCGTGTTGCCCAAAACCGAAATGGATGTCGCAATCGAGTGCGCCTGTCTCGAATTATATTGTATGCCCAAATTCGTTTAACTACCTAGTTAATTATGTGGGCGCACTGTGTTATATTTCCTGCGGCAACATTGTCCGTAGCTCCTCTCCACTGCCAATCTGTTGAATTAGTTTACTAACCGATCTTATGAACATTTCACAGAGCTAATAATTATTTCTCCTATCGACTATTCGCCTTAGCAAATGTTGTAATAATTACCCATGCAACTGATGATTGTCAGTTTGTGCCGCACTTTTTCCGAAGCCGTATTTCCACAGACTCTCTCTACACTATCCGTTAGCGAAAAAATGCTTTTGCATTATTAATTCAAAACAGCTCGCATTCATATAAAGATCCAGAAATTCTAAGAATGAAAGTTCAAATTTTCATTAGAATAAAGGGAAACACCACCGTACAGAGCAAAATTGTTGCGACAATTAAATAATTAAAGAAAGAGAGGCTACTATTAAATGATATTTCTTAGATGTAGATGGTCCTGTGCCATCTGCGTCCCTAGCCGCTGTATTGGAAGCACTGTCAGGCTATCCGCAGTTCTAACACACAGGTGGCGGGCGCCGCCGGTGAGCTTTAAAGTGCGAGAAGGTATTACGCATGAGTGTGATTGAAGTAGGGTTTGCTTTTATGATGGTCCTCCTGACCTGTGCAGTTGGTCTTCGTCGCCTTCACTGCTGAGCAAAGAGCGGGACGCACTGTGATCACATGAAATACATGGGAGGTGGTCTCTGCTTGCAGTATGCAGTCTTCATACTTATATTCATCATGGCACACGGAGACATCATTCTGAAGCAATGCACGGATACTCCCACGTATCAGGGCAGCCATCCATTCAGGTGCTCCAACATCCACACTCGCCACTGAATGGATATTGACTAGTCACAGGACGTTGAAGGTGATACGAGGGAGCTTCAGGGCTTCGAACGTGCGGCCCTCCATGATAACTTCAATGGCGGAGGACAACTTATTTTTAGTTGAGAAGAGATGCGTATGCATCTTCAACACTTCATTTAAACAGATTCTATATTTGTCTTCTTCAAACGTACGTGGGTTCTCTAACTTGCATAATTTTAATATATTTCATTATGTGTGGTGCACGCTTTGCAGGCCCTGGCACCTGCTCAAGCAGTTTTTGCTCCATGGGCATCTATTCCACAGCTCGTTTGCCAAAACACTGATTTCTTGTGCTCTGCGATCACGCTTATCGATTTGTGAATAATTCTGGCTCTCGAATCAAATTTGCACGGTCTCTGCCAAAAAGAGCCCAATGTTCGCTATATTCAGCATGTAATGCCACCTATTGTACCCGCTCATTTGCGTATTAGTCCCATTTCACAGCAAATGTCCGCGGTAATAATGTCATTTGCTCACCACAGATGCTGTTTACATGTAGCCGCCGTTTTGAGCCATACACGCCGGCAGAGGTGGTGAGGCAGCAAGTGGCCAGCTCCGTCAAGGCCAGAGGGATTCATGTTCGGAAGACCAGCTACCTCCACAACAACTTTCATCTAGTGGGTATTTAAGATAGTTTTTATGTCTGGAATGTGGAAGGGGGACTTCCTCAATTCCCGCAAAAAACTTGCTGTTGCCCTCATACAAATGGCGCACACTCAAAAGACAGATCAGCTATGACCAGGAGGTTTCTTAGATTGCTTACCTCAAACTTCCGCCTATTCCGTAGTTCGTTTGCTTCTTCTTCTCTTCCGACAGCCTAAATCACGAGACAATATCTATGTCAGCTGTTCTCAAAAGTATACTGCTATCTCACGCTTGTATGCTATTGACGAGACTTCAGATAGCACAGCGATAAAGGAAAGATTACTGAAGGCATTTAGAAACCTTTGCGTACTCAAACCATAATCCGAGTATCTAAAGACGGCAGCGATCAATGCTGTCATTACATAAAGTCAAGACTGGAGTGTAACGTTACCAAATATCAGTGAATTATTCCTGAAGGCGCCCGGCCCTTACTTCATTCGTAAGGCATTGAGGACGCCTACATAAAGCAATGCAGCAGTGCGATGGCAACTGTATTTGCACGTGATGGTTGTAAAATGCGGTCGAAAATCCATTGCTGCACAAACTGCTGACCCAGGCAGCAGGAGCGAGTACTTTTTAAAGGCATTCTTTCGCATTTATTCTTAAAATAAAATGTTGCACTCCTGGAAAGCATTGTTGACATATCTCTGTATTTACATTTATTTTCAGAACATTGTACTTCTAACGAGTTCATAGCCATGGTGATTGACTGGGCGACGAGAAAACGCGTAAATATTTTTGGGTAATATGTGTTGGCATGTTGGTTAATTGTCAACAAAGCAAAGCGCAAAAAATGACGAAGGACGAGATGTCCGCTTTTCCCTTCCTCATCTCGTAAATATTTTATTCAGGTAAAACGTCGCCTACATTATAGTGCAGAAGTTTGTTTCAGAGGATACGCGTCGGAAGAACATGGGCTGCTGCAAAATTTTAAGGGCTGTATTTTATGCGATCAATAGGAATTATGAGAACATTTGCATCCCAAAATGGCACATTGAAATGATTCCACCCAATGCGTTTCAACTCTTTTGGATGTAATATATAAAATCAAATTATTTAGTGTTCACCTTTACCTTTACACAAATATTTTTAGGTATTTTGTATCTTCGATGCAGGTTCAGCCAGTTCAAAAAGAAGTCTAGCTGGCCGCAGAAAAAGTAATTTCGCCCGCCGGGGTGGCGCTGTGTTTAGGGCGCTCGACTACTGTTCCCAAATGCGCGGGATCGAATCCCGTCCTCGGTGTGACTTTTCGATGGAGGCAAAACAAAAGGCGCACGTGTGCTGTGTCAGCGCACGCTAAAGAACCCCAGGTGGTCGAAATTTTTGGAGTCCTCCACTACGGCGTCTCAAATAGCCTGAGTCGCTTTGGGACGTTAAACCCCACAACCTCAACGACAACGACAAGGAAAAATTTCAGTCTATACCATTTAAATAAATTTAATTTTGAAGACTTTCATGCCGCAGAAGTTTTGCCGTCCTCACATCGTAGCGTTAGGTCTGGCACTGGAGCACACCAATCCACCAAAATAACTGTGGTGCCATATTGCCCGCAAATACAGCGTTTCTGATGGAAGTCCTCAAGCAAGACAGCCGCATTCCGACAAAGCGGGCGATGGAGATAATGTTCCTTTCATTGCGGCTTTCAGCTCCCGCCTTGCTGTTTGCTTTACTCACCGGTGATTCTCATGATTCATGCCCCCAAAGCAGTATCATAATAGCCTTTTAGAGCGAGACTCTACTACGCCAGATAGCGGCAAAATTTCATCTGAAGCCAGGAACGTTGGTTTAAAATCAAGGGCACTTAACATCACATTGATCAACTGCCGAATAATACCTGACCTTAAACTTTGTACTTTAAAATGGAAGCTTGAGAACAAGCGTAACCAAGCCAGAGTACTGGCTGTGCAAGTTTAGTAAGGTCAAACCTACATAATATTCTGAAATGAGAAAACATGACATGAATGCCACTCCCAACGAAGTATATATTCTTAATCCCAGATACCAATCAGTTAGGCGTTGTCTATAGCATTTGATTTATATTTATTGAGTAACTTCATATTTTACTGATTAACGTAGACTGCATTGGGCGCAAAAAGCTAAACTTTATAGCTGCCATTTTCCTGCTTATATAGGAGTCGGATCTGCTGAAACTCGACGTTCACTTCACTCATTGGTTTTGCTTGAACGCAATTTTCGTTGTACGGACAATACTTTGCTTTAGTTTTATCGCAAAAACAAATTCTAGGGGACACTTGGAACCACTAAACAGCGATGAGGCGAAATCTTCTGTCGCGCTGACGTTAAAAGCCCTCCACTACGGCACCTCTTGCTCTGTTCGCACGCCCAAATTCGCAATGACGTGATAGAGCAAGCTACCAGCCAACATATAAAACCCTGCTTTAACCAAGCCGCATGAATATGCTTGCGTGATCTAGGGATTCTGTTATCACCCTCCCATGTGAAAGGAGAGGACTGACTTGCCAGCTCCTGCCCAACTTAATGTCAGGAAGACCTACGTCCAGTTAGTGCTCGGTCATGTCAGCTGCCAGCTACCGCCTCCAACGACCTCCCCCTCCTCTTTTTCTTCTTCCAGCCTTTGGATGTAACGGACGGATGATCACTGCCAGTATGAGTGCTTAAAGGCTTTCGTCTTAAAAAGTAAACTATTCAATTCATGGGAACCGCAACCAGGGTCTGGCGTGTCTCGCTCATTTCTTCAATACCTGAATCTTATCATACCGGTGCCCTGCCATGGTGGTGCAGGAGTTATAGCTCTCGACTACTCTGTCCAAGCATGCGGAAACAGATCCCTGCAGCGGCAGCCGCTTTTCGGTGGAAGCGTAAAACAAGGCGCTCGTGTGTTGTGCGATGTAGTTGGACGTTGTATAATCCCAGGTGGGCGAAATTACCGGAGCCCTCCAGTACGGCGTCTCTCAGCCTGAGTCGTTTTAGGACGTTAAACCCGCTCAAACCAATCATCATAACTTTATAGAATAGTGGCATTTACGAAGTCTCAGCTTTTCGGACACGACGAGAATGTTCAATTTTAGAACGCATTTTTTGACATTTAGACACATTGTGGAAGGCATTCCGAACAGCTCAAATAGCGCGTCACTTCCAGAAACCTTGATGTGCCTTGTAATAAACGCGCTATCACATGTGTCCTTTTCGTGATGGCATTAGCATAGCAAATAGCCTTCGCCCTTCAAGTGCGGTGATCACTTAGTCAATAACAACGCCATTTATACTCAGCTCAAAACTGTCTATTTTTGCCCAAAATGAGTAGCGGCATTTTTCTCTTAAAGTGTCATTTGCGTCTTACTCCACGGAAATGACTGCTGCAAGTAGTTTTCGCAGTTGAAGCAAGGACCTCGTAAATATTTGAAGTTATTGTCACTGCGGTAAGTGCTTCTCCCATTTCTAACAATTTGCTAGCACTGTTTCCTACAGAGAATGGTAGCTATAATAATATGTCAGTAAATGTGCACCTGCGTGTGTACGTGCAAGAAACAGCATAAATTATTAGGCAAGAATTATTCTTGCGACAAACATGTAAAGGGGACATAGCGGTGGCCTCACTCCCCAAGAGGAAAATTCGGTTCTACTCGTGCCTTCTTCAAGCAAAATTTTCAGAGCGTGGAATTGCACCTTATTTCACTTTAGCACTAAATGGATTTTGCACGCAAATTTTAGATCTCTGTCAACATGCACTATATGTTCAATACTCGTTTTTCTACATGGTTCTGGCAAGACAAGAAAGGGCAATTGTGCGCATTGCAGCGAATTTTCTATTCTCGTCATTTTGCAAGGAGCTTCTATATCTCTTGGAAGAAGGGAGCAGAGCAGATAACACCAACACAAAGCACAAGAGGCTGTCACCCGTTAATAATTATGAGGGGTTAACATTAACGATGCGTCCTTAACGGTGCGTACACTCCCAGACACCCTTAAAGTGAGTGGGGGTAGCCGTCCCGGTCGCAAAGGAGATGCCCTCGACTTGCGTGGCAATCTCAGCCGGGATTCAACTACCTTGTAGTGACAGAAAGGGGTGGTCGTTTGGTGCCCAGCGGTCGCCGGTTCAGACCAGAGTAAGGATCGGAGTCAGAAGTAACAAACAAAACACAATTTATGCACAGCAAGAGACGATACAAAGAAATACACAAGGTCACTTGAAATACAACAGACGAGAGGTTCACAGAATACGAACGCTAAGCATGCAACTACAGAATGATTCAATAACACAGGCTTTACAACAGATTAAACACGAGCGAGTTACATAAACAAACACCAAATTGTTCACCGGGCACTGTTGCAGTCCGACGCCTCAAGAGTCACGATGTGGCCGCCATACGAGACGAGCGCCGCTCCCTTGAAAGTCCGTGGGCTTGCCAGCAGCGGGTGATCCCCGGGAGTCCAGCCGAAGCACAGGCGAACACGTCGCAAAATACTGACGAACTGACTGACTGACTGACTGACTCATTAAGCGGCGCGGT
This sequence comes from Amblyomma maculatum, assembly GCF_055883805.1. Classification (NCBI taxonomy): domain Eukaryota; kingdom Metazoa; phylum Arthropoda; class Arachnida; order Ixodida; family Ixodidae; genus Amblyomma; species Amblyomma maculatum. The sequence goes on along the minus strand of NC_139346.1, from coordinate 54,491,432 downwards.
CTCTTTAAATAGGGCGCGCCGCGTCTGTTTGTTAGCACGCGTCAAAGCTAGCGCGCACACACACTTAGCTTCGCTGCACACACACTTAGCTTCGCTGGTTATAGCGCTCTCTCTTCCTGCCGTCAAGCCGCGCGTCGCCATTGGCCAGGTCCCATAGAAGATGCTGGAAATTTCCGGCTGATTCCAGTCCGATGAACCACCGTCCTCCCCGGGCGATGGGAAAGAGGGTGACGGCAACGCGTACAAACCTACGCGCTCTCCCGCGCGGGGAAGGGCCTTTTCTCTCCATGCCTTCCACGCGACGCCGTGCGGGCCTCGCGCCGTACCGGCTTGATGAAGATGTGCGCCGATTTCGTGACAGAGGCTCACACGCACACAAGGACTATGCTCTTGTGCTTTGTGTTGGTGTTACCTGCTCTGCTGCCTTCTTCCAAGAGATGTGTGATCAACTAGCTCATCGTTCGACTCTATTATTGAGCTTCCATAGATGAAGCCACACCCAGCAGCGACAGTTCATGAGACGGCGCAGGCTGCTAAGGCTGATAAAACTTTATTCACAATATGTGGGAGGAATAGGGGAAGTCTGCTAGTGTGTCGCAGGCCGTGGAGACGTTTGGCAGGGGGAGCACGCCTAATTATGCTATGAGGAGTTTGGCGCACCCGAAATATTTGCTTCGATAAGGAAGCTGTAGATTCCTGTCATATGCAGTACTCATATATAGCGTAGCTAAAAAAACGAAAACCACTAAATGTTCTATTACAAGAATCGCTCGGCTGCTTTTTATTGAGAAACTGTACCAATGTGAGCAAAGTTTCCGAAAATGATTTGCCGATCTTTGGCTGGAAATGTTCTCGTTGATTGAGTGCAAGGGTTGCGGACACTGTGACGTGTCCTTGTCTGAGGCACACCCACATGCCTATATTTTTTCCCCTTCCTAAAATGTATCATTGGCGTAGCATAGAAATATTGTAGCTGATATCTAAAAGCAAACGATATTCTATTTTTAAACTTAATTGAAAAATATTTTGCGAAATATCCTAATCAGCTCCTACACCTTTGAGAAATGTTTCTATGCATTTATCAAGTATTTTGTTTGTACGCAAGCTTGCCATAAGGAATATTATAGAAACTCATGTAAATGATTTTCCGTGAGGAACCGGAGCAGGCTCCCGCTCTTAGCGTTGTCAGTGAGCCATTTAGAAAAGTCCTCTTCCTTTGTTGTGGTGGTCCCACTTCGCGCAGAATCTGTATCCTTGATGCCCTTGTCCCTGCACAAGTCCATAGCAGGTGGCGAACACACACTTCTGCAGCTGGTGTGGAACACTTCGGACATGTGGTTGGTCCGATGTCTGCTTGAGATTTCCATCGTCATGTTACCGACGGGGTAAGGGCCGCCCCAGAACTTATCCTTCTAAGGGAAACCTCCTCCAATCTCGTTAAGTTATGAGAGAAGGGGAATGTATTTTTGCAGGCCTGGATAACCCCATAATATGCATATAATGTTATTTGTGTTTTCTTTTCCTTTTTGGTCATAATAAACGATTTATCCTCCTTTGTACGTGCATAATGAGGTTATTATCGAATGATTTATTACTTCTTTGTATTCTCTTAGTTTCACCTTTTAAATGATAACACAACTGTCAGTGCATTGAACGTTTTCTAAAAAAATATGTGTAAGCAATTTCCACTGTTCTAAACCTAGTATCCGTAGCGCTTTTATTATCTTAAGAACTAGTGGCGAACCTGCTCCTTCGTGCCGCGGCTACCTTGTAAATTTAAGGAGTGCTAAACTGTCACGGAAAAACAGTTCTGGGACTGCTCTTTTTGTGTAACAACCTAAACCAAAGAGGAAGTATTGGACTAAGAATGGCCATTGCACAGGTTTTATGAGGCGTAGGGTGAAGCGAGAGTTAGGAGAGTAGTTTGCAATGCCTACCAAAACGCGATTTCGAAGGCCTGCTTTTGAGCTGCGTAAAAGGTCTACCATTAAGTCGGAAATATTTTAATAGAAACACGGAAATTTCCATGCAAGTTAAATCCTGTTGTAGCATTATGAAACTAGTACATAAATACTCTGATTTCGGTATAAACAGCTGAGGGGCGACCTTTCTAAACAATAAATGCGGAAGGTGTCAACAGTGAAAGGCAGTGAAAGGTTTAAGCTTGACTTCTTAAGCAGGCGAAGAGGCCAATTCACACTATGTTTTTTTATGTTTTCAAAAAGTTGACTTTCTACGGTTCTCTAAGGCGTGATAGTCAGATGCATGGCTTATATCTTCCGTACATGCGTATTTTAACACACATTTGTAAGTTGTTTAGTATTTTCCTTTTTGTTTGAAAGACAAATTGGCTGTCTCATGGCTGCAAAATCTTTCTGTTGGCTGCACAAGATTCAAGCGCATTCTAGTAAATAAATTGACTGGCTAAGCTGGCTGTTCAGCAACGGCACATGTCTTGCGCTCACGTTCCCTTCGATATCGCCTCTGTGTGATCTTCCTTGTGCTCTTAACACAAGTTTAGTCCCATGCGAGAGCTAAAGTTGAAGTCTGCCCTTTTTTGCTATTGATCGGCGCCGTGGCAACTGCCGAGAGGCCTTCGTCGTTCGCTGCACTTCTGTCTGGGCAGGACAACGATGATAGCCTTTAGCTGGTTTACCCAAATTTGTTTTGTCCTTTTTGGTGCCGTAGGCAATACGAGCGTTTCACGCATCACCTGCTGCAAAGCACAGCAATACCCACGCTATATTTTATTGTTATTCGGTTTGCCAAGCTGGCCACATATCAAATATTTGGCCAGCCTCCTTGCGGGGAACTCTGTCGCTTCTGAGTGGCCACAATTTGCCCAGACGAGGAGAACAATACCAAAATGTAATAGTGAGATAGCGAAGCGGAGGAAGATTACGGAGCTCATGTAAGGCTACTTTTGTGTTAGGATAAGAAAGCACTGACTACTTTTTAATCCTAATGCATATTGAAGCATTTCACGTAGAAATAGTAAAGAATATGCAAGCGTTGCCCCTATTACCCTGCCGACAACCTGGGTTTCATAGCTTGATCGTTTTTGTTGACTGTGCACAGACTGTCATTCCGTGCATACCTTCCGTATTTTATATTTTTTGGCTTAGAAGCGAATAAAATTAATTTACGGTAACACCTTTCCTACGTGGATTCTTTTCTTTCCACGTATGCGTTCTTCGCACTATATATTCCTTCTTAGACAACTTGGAGCTATGTTCTGGGCTTCAGCGCAACTCACTTGCCACAAATCCGAAATTCGTAGCAGATGTGCCAACCGTCTAAAACAACGCGGAACCACCTAATGTTCAGTTGTAATCGAGATATTAGTACCGTGCCCGAAGCCGTCATTGCTTCAATCGAAACGAACTCCACAGACACTTCAAGTGGACTCGTAAAGTGGCTGCAGAGAAGAGAGAATACAGCTCTTCTTGATTGTTAAGTCAGTAATGTCACCACCATCGACAGCGGAGGCGTTCATGCAGAACACATCAGTAGGAATTCCGTTATACTTTGAACCTGTGTTTTAAACTGTCCTGCGATTGGTTCCGTCTTTTTGAGGCACACGTTGATAATTAGCAAGAACAGCGTCGGCGATGTTCCGGCTCCAAGTAAACTGCGTGCACTCGAGCCCATTCCATTCAACGTAATGCTTAAGCAACATGATTTTCATTAAGACTGATGTGTAACGGGTGTAAATACATTTACCACAGCGACAAGGCTTTTAGCTTCAGTAAAACAAGCTTTTGGGCGAGTTGGTAGCTTACATTCGACATAGCCGCAGCGAAAAAAACACAATCACAGACACGTACACAATCCTTGTGTACGTGTCTTCCTTCTGTGTGTTTTTTTTCGCTGCGGCTATGTCGAATAAAGGCTTTTAGCTTGTTTAGGATATGCTGAACCATAGAGCAGGAATTAACGGTTTTGTCATGCGGAAATACGTTTGAAAAAAATCCCTCGAAATTGTGTATGAACTGTAGACTATTCGGAGCTACAATCAATTTCATCTCGTTTGGGCTCTCTTATAATTTTTCTCGGGGCTGTCGTACTCTATAGCTAGCGTTGCTCACTAAGCCGGTGAAGAGCCCAGTTTTTGTGACGCCACTTGTGTTGGCAGAAAAAGAATGTGCGAAGTGCTCATGATTACATTGTTCAAAAAGATGTTCAGTGAAATTAATATTGATTCTGTATATCTGTAAGATTTTCTTATTTTTTGAATTCCTGAGTATCTGTACAGTGTACCAAAATTCGGCGCCGCTGCTCGTGCCACTGATGTTTGTATAGAGCGAGTGGTTCCCGTGAAACTGACAATTTTGTTGTCTTTTTTGTCGCGCTCTCAGCAACATGATGTGGTGCGGATGATTACGTTCAGTCAAATTGAATATTTTCCCAATATACTTCTAATCAAGACCCTGTCTGCAGACCAGAATTCAGCGGACGACGAAGGAGACATGCAAAAATCAGCTGTTTTGACCAGATAACGGTAATACAGTGAATACTCCTACTTTAAACACGAATGAACTCGTTAGAATTCATATTTTGCTATCGATGTTTTATATTTTGAGTTATAGTTTATACCAGGGGAAGGGAAGAAAATCACGAGCTTATCGCTTGCAAAAAAAAAAAAAAAAACTTAGCAAAGCTTCTAGATGGTATAGAAGGCCTCAAAGTTACAATGCTGCGCTCAAATATGTTTCCTACTAACATATGTTAGGCCAGACCTGAAGCTCGCAGATTAGCCCTAACAGTTCACTTTGTGGTATTCTGTGGGTCTTCTATAGCTGCTACACACCTAGACTGACGGTGTTGGTATAAATTCATATCATACATAACAATATTACGCGTGACGCGGTGCAGCAAGACGGTTTCATTGCAAAGAGGATCATTACAAAACTGCGTGCCCCGCCGGGGTGGTGTAGTGGTTACGGCGCTCGACTACTGTGCCCAAGGACGCGGAATCGAATCCCGGCCTCAGCGGCTGCGTTTCGTTGGAGGCGAAACGGAGTGGCGTCCGTGTGCTGTGCGATGTCAGTGCACGTTAAAGAACCCCAGGTGGTCGAAATTTCCGGAGTCCTCCACTACGGCGTCTCTCATAGCCCGAGTCGCTTTGGGACGTTAAACTCCACAAACCAAACCAAACAAAACTGCGATGTTGTGGCAGGGAAAGCACATGAGTGTTCTATTTGTGGAATACAAATTGCGCGCTGCTGAGAGGTACGTTCGTTTGAGATTCATTGTGTGATAATCGCACTAAAAGATTTTGTCTTCGTGCACTAAAAGGTCGCACGAAGATAATGACCGTTTCTCACGTCACGCACATTGTTTAGAAAGCACCCTTCTGCGCATTGTAGTGCCCGTATTAAGCCGGTTATGGTGCAGCCGATGTTCTGTCAACTATAGACATCAAACCCAGATCCCGGCTTTTTAAAATTAACATGCGAAAGAGATAATCTTAGAGTCCTAGGTGGTACCTAATATGGCGTTCAGGTCGGGGCTGGCGCGCAATCGCCATAATTCTTACTTCGTGCTTCGACAAAACCAAGCAGATAAGGTCGAATTCAGTTAGCTTCTGTTCACGCTACATAAGTTCTATACCGACGCTGTTACGGCTAACGCAACGTTGCATTCCTTACGTAAGGGTCTGTTACTGGAAAATTATTCTTAAACCAAATTAGGATCCAAAGTAGTCAGGACCGTAATGAGATTGGCGGTAGGGAAAAACAGTCAGCCGTTCCACCAGTGACGAAGGACTAGGTCAAGAAAGCTCTAGAAATTATTAGAATCAGATAACTACAGATTTGTTGAATGACGGGGGGGGGGGGGGAGGATATCGTGCTAGATAAACTGGCCAACCTGTATACGCAGTGCCTGGTGTCATCGACGTTACTGGAACCACGGAAGAATGCAAACATAATCCTCATTCATAAGAAAGGGGACTCTAAGGCCCTTAACAATTACAGACCAACTAGCTTACCGTCTGTTACGTATAAGGTATTTACTAAGGTAATCGCTAATAGAATCAGGAAAACCTTAGACTGAAATCAAGAAAAGGATCAAGCAGGTTTTCGGAAACGCTACTCTACTATGGATCATATCCATACCATGGCCGCTCAATGGAGGCGTATTTTGTTTTCATGGTCCAGATTTGCGGTTACTACCTGTCTTAAGTAGACATAATCGCCTACTACCAGTACTTTGCTACTTGAGGTAAACTGCTGTTCCTTCCCGAGGCTGTTGAACATGACTTTAGTCTTCTGCATATTGATGTTAACCCTACCATTTTTCGTTCCATAGCCCTCTGAGGTGTCCTCAACTTAAGTAGAAACCTCTCTAGAAACCGCCCGGAAGAGCCTTATTGCGCGTAGTTCTCATCGCCACCGCTGCGGCGCCACCGCTCCGTGACGAGTCCGGGCGGAGAGCTGCGCGCAGCGGCCGTGGCTGTGCTTTCGTTTCGACGTCCGCGCGGCTGGCGCTTGTTCAATTTAGAATTCATGAGCGGCGTTTCACACATTAGGTGATGCTACGTGCAAGTTTGCTATTGATAAGGTGTTAGTGGCTTGTCATCATCACTGGGCTTTTCCAAGTAATTCGTAGTCTTCCATTTACAACGAGAATCGAGGGAGTCGTGTGCATCGCTGAGAGGGCACCCATTTAGTGGCGTTTCAACCCCTGTAATAACGTATTAGATACGTCCCGATTTCAAGATATTACAATTATGAAATCGGGACAAGGTTTGGGGCCATTTATGTAGCGTGCACGTTTCTGGAAACTTACAATTCAGGACGTAGCGTTCAACATTATTGTTCAGCCTGTTCCTCCGTTTTCACTGGAATTAATATTCATTGGGTACCACCAGCTAAACATACAAGCTTACACAAACTGTTGCAAAAGAAACAACACAAGACAGCCAGTTTATCGACACGCCCGCAGGCTCAGGCAGTTTTTTTCGTTTGAATATGAAGTCACGTGATGCACAGAAGGCACGCAAGCTTATTTTACAAGCGAAGAACTTTCCTCGAAAAAGTTTTATGTGCAAGCGTGATTTTTTTCCCTGTCAGATTGATGCTGCCTGTCCAGTTGGTCAGCAGTGGTCACATTAGTTTGGTTAGGTCCTTAGTGTGACTGCGGTCTTCTCTATCGCAAATCAACTCCGGAAATTGCACGAAATAGGGAAGAAGGAATGAAACTAACATGCTGCATATAGCTTGCTGCTTCGTCTGACCTCCGGGCACTTCATCACCTTGCTAACAAAGGTGCATGGTGATTTTCAGATACCTTAGGCGCCCGTCATCAAGAATTTTGATAGGTCCAGGGTTTTGCAGGAATCACAAGGCACAAAGTTAATAAAAGGACGGGGACTAATAAAATAAAATTATTGACACTCTAAATAAAGTAAGCACTAGAAGATATTTAAACTTTGGTAAGATATAAATAATGAAAACACGGAAAGACACTGAAAACAGAATAAATAAAAATGTTGCATGAGATTCTGTAAAAATATTCATACTTTCTCTTCAAATGGACGTGCGAGGTAACCAGCCAAGTATGCAATCGGTGCTAATTCTATCTCAGCTGCTGGTTCACACCACACATGAATGAATCCAAGCTGACTTTAAAACTCTCTCGCAGCAGACGTGTAGGTAGTATACAAGGTACGACTTTCATAATCAAGAATGCCAAGTTTTATAGCTGCCTAATTGTTGATAGGTCCATTTGCAGACTTTGATGTTTGCAAGATGCCAACCTGCACAAAGCATATCAAAATGTGTGTACCCTCAGTCGATATTTTTTTTCGCTAGTGGTACCTTCAGTATTTTCTCCGAGGTGAAAACTGCAGCCCTTGCATCCCCTCTGTCGATACCGCCTTTGAATTGCCTTAGGCTGCTAAAAAGCGATACTACAGGCCCGCTGTTGAGAGCTTCCTTTAGGGCGCATCGGAAGATGAAAATAAGATTCGGTTAATTGTTGTAAGATACTTGATGTGATCAAGAAGGTACTTAATTTGCGCCACTGTGGATCTGGTTGTCATGATTGTTGCTTCGTACGTTCGTTTGGTTAGCCTTTGCTGCGACGTGCCTCCTTGAACCTGAATGTCTTCGATATGGCAAAGTCCAACTCTAACCAAGAAAGTCACTCGTCCTCTGACAAATAGAGCGGCTCCTCTTGGTGTCTACATGGCTTCACTTATGCGATGTTGTGCAAGGCATATACCATTTTGATATCATTTTCATAAAAGTGATCGTCGCGGAGCTATCTTGAAACACACATGCTTCGGGATAACACGGATGGTTGCCAAGGAGGAAATTAAGTGTAGCTATAAAATGTGGGGAAAATACCTCTATTTTCCTGCGCACATTCATTTTTTCAAAGTTGTTTGGCTCAAAATGAGCCCGCGTGAGTAACTTGTAATGTGGGCAGTTCGGGAACACAAAGGGGAGGGCTGAAGGAAGCAGGATTTTCAGTATTATGTTCTTCCTGTAATCGTCATCTGTGAAGTGCAGTGAGTATGCCAGTGACTTGTCACTCGGCTCCCACCGGCTTCCTTTTCCGTCCTAGCCCTCCCGAGATATGTTCTTCAGCCATGCTGCTCGACATTGTGAACCGCACGGGAACTCATGGTAACCGATCTATTCTTACTTTCGTGGTGCGCAGCGGCACACAGCAGTTGCCTGGCATGATGCTGAATACGCTTAGGCACCGCTGAATACGCTTAGGCACACAGGCACCGATGACACGCACGCAATACTATCAGAACCACGTGGTTATGCTGAGTAGTGAAAACGAAAACACGCGCCAACACAGCCAGTGCGCTCCTTCCGTGTCGTCTGCTCGTCCATGCCGGCGGCGCTTCGTGAAGGAGTGGTGGCGCCCCAGCGGAGAATGACGGCGGAAACTGTAACTTCTCCCAATACGCGCTTCCCCAGCCATAGAGGCGCGACGCGACGGCCCGCACCAAGTGCGCCTCCATTGGGAGGCCGTGTCCATGCCATGAACCAGGTAATAGAAAAATGCTCAGAATATAACCAGCCCTTATACATAGCATTCATTGATTATGAAAAAGCATTTGAATCAGTTGAAACCTCGCCGGTGATGCAGGCATTGTCGAAATCAGGGGGTAGACGAGCTGAACTTGAAAGAGCTGGAAGATAAATATATAGTGGCTGCGCAGCAACCATAGTTCTGCATAAGGAAAGTAACAAAATTCCCATAAAGAAAGAAGTTAGGCAAGGAGACACAATCTCCCCAGTACTATGCAAAGCTTGCTTAGAGGAAGTATTCAGAGACTTGGAATGGGAGCAGTTAGGGATAAGGGTAGATGGAGAATACCTGAGTAATCTGCGATGTGCTGATGACATTGCCTTGCTAAGCAACTCGGAAGATGAACTACAAATAATTATTGATAACCTAGACAGGAAAAGTAGAAAGGTAGGCTTGAAAATCAATATGCAGAAGACTAAGGTCATGTTCAACAGCCTCGGGAAGGAACAGCAGTTTATATGAGGTAGCGATACACTGGAAGTAGTACGCGAATCTGTCTACTTAGGACAGGTAGTAACCGCAGATCTGGATCATGAAAAGGGACTACGAAGAATAAGATTGGGATGGAGCGCATTTGGCAAGCACTCGCCGAATATGACTAGCACTTACCGGTATCACTCAAGAGGAAAGTATGCAACAGTTGCATCTGACCTGTACTCATGTAAGAGGCTGAAACATTGAGGCTAACAGAGAGGTTTCTACTTAAGTTGAGGACAACCCAGAGGGCTATGGAAAGAAAAATGGTAGGAGTAACATTAAGAGATAGGAAGCGTGCAAAGTGGGTCAGAGAAATAACTCAAGTTAACGACATTCTAGCGGAAATTAAGAAAAAGAAATGGACATGGGCAGGACATGTAGTGCGAAGAGAGGATAACCGATGGTCGCTTTGGGTAACAAACCGAAAGAAAAGAAGTTCGCAGGGTCAAGTGGATGGATCTAGCACAGAACGGGGTAATTGGAGAAATATGGGAGAAGCCGTCGCCCTGCAGTGGATATTGCCAAGCTGATGATGATGATGAAATTCGGATTATCTGGGAATAACGCACATGTTGTATATCAGGCCTGGTTGTGCAATGTCATTGACATCCAGTTTATTTTGAATTGGATGGAGATCTAAATCTACACTTCAATAAGATTTGAGCCCCTCTCCGGAACATGATGTATTTGGTCTGCGATTAGAGTACTTGCTGATCCCCGCGCATTGCTTATCGATAGTTCTCCAGACAGAAAAAAATGGTGGTGAACCGTATAAAACAGCTGCCGGACAAAAGTGCTTTTTATACCTAATTTTTTGAAGAGTCTAAATCCATAAATATTACTAGAAGGATAATTACAATGTCATTAAGAAAGCAGCTAATTAGCCAGCTATAAGCCTCTAGACTATAAGGTTATCGCGTCTAATCGACCACAAGGATATTGTGTTAACTTTATTTTATTGTCAATAGTCTGCTTAGTTCATTTTTATCAGCATGATGGATATACACTTAGTAATACGTGTTTGAATGTAGTCACGCCTTGCATGCAGCGCTGGAGGGTTGTAACCTATGGACGCCAAGGACGAATAGGAATCCTTCCGCTATGCCGGCGCCAGCATTTTAAGGAGGCATTAATTACTATGAACGGCATTTTCTGCAGCTTTGTGTCCTGCATTTGCTTCTGTGTCCTCCGGTAGAATAATATGGGAACTTTACCCATTGATTAACCCTGCGACAAAAATGCAACAAATATACAGGACCCTCTCATGACAACCTCTGCGGATTTGTTTGAAGAACGCACCTTTCATTTATATTGAACAATTAGAGAACACTCACGTGTTGTTGATACATGGGTTTCATATATATTGTGACGTGGCGACAAGCAAGAAGACGACGCAACATGGCGAGAGGGTGAAGGATGATTTTCATGGCTGGCCTAGCGCGAGTGCTTCTCTCGCGCCACTGCTGATATCCTTCGTAACACTTCCCGGGCCACCGAGTGATCGCCCCGATCGGTTCGTTTACGTCGATGGTGACATGACTGTGTAGATGTTCAGAAAAGATAGAAGAGAATGATGCGCTTGCAACGACGATGACGATAGCAACGATGATGCTTGGGGGATCAGCCTCCCCTGGTGCTCTTCAGCGGTACGCCACCGGAGCATCCATGGGAGCGATGGATCGAAGTCGTGTCAGGTGGCTGGGTGGGGCGGGGCTTGCGTGTTCTCGTCTTTCGGTTCTTCGGGTCCATCGGATCTTTGCTCTTGTTTGGTCTCTGGTAAGTTCATGTGTGCGCCTTATCTTCAGATCCGGGCTGGACGTCCTTAGCTGCAGCTGGTCGGGTCTGGACAGATAGGCTTGGACGAAGCTGCGCGGTGATATCCCAGGGCACTCGGGCGATGCTCCCGACGCACGGGTGGCTCTGATGGTCCAAAGCGAGGATGTGGATGACGTACGCCGCACCTCCAATCAAAATGTTACGTGGCGACAAGCAAGAAGATGGCACAACATGGCGACAGGATGAACGTATATTTAATGGGCGAGACTCCTCCCGCACCACTGTTATCTTCTTCGCATATCTTCAAAATGACAGATCTCATGATTGCATTGATCGTAACAGATATCTTATTCTTGCAGGTGCCTTATTTATACTCAACAGATAATGGAGCTTCTAGCACCCGTTATATACATACTTCTCCAGACTGCGGAAATCTTGGCTTCAGCAAAGGCACTTCCTACTGACACAGTTGCATTTCTAAAAAGTAAGGCAAATGACTCTTTAAAATTGCGTGAGAATGTTTGTCTTTCCTTTTTTGATCCCGCGCTTTTGTCACGATCCTATTGAGTTCATCATCAAATGTCTATATTTTGCTGGAAAAGATCAGGTGTCATTCGGGCTTCGCACCAATTCCTCCATGTGAAATTTGGTGGTAATAGCCTAAAGTACTCAATGAGGTACGAAATGCACTCATTATTGACCTGAAGAAATATTGGACCGTCAGTGGTGTACCTGCTAATATTTCCTTCTCGTGTAGGGCGAATAATGGTGTCCTGATTACATAACTGCACTGAAAACTTGTAAACATCTAGCATGAAATATTTAGCGAAACTAATATATACCTCTAATAAACCGCCATGGTACAATATATATATATAGCGGCGGCGCGTGACGCAGTTTATGTCGACACCGATTGATGGCGCGCTTCCCAGCGTTACCTGAAGCTAGACCAAGCGACGAAGTAGGACGGGTACCGTTCATTGCTGGATTTGACGAACGAATTGCAATATCAGTGACGTGTGGCACAAGATACATTTTTGCGATATGTTACCTGTATGCAGTGAGCAAAATCAACATTAGTAGTGACCCTTGGGGCCCGGGTAACGTTTTGCACCGCCGAGAAGGGTAGGCGAGGGAGGCTTTCAGAATATGCAGTAATATTTTGATAATAAATGGTCGGTATGTCACCGTTGTCTTGTGATGAGAATGCCATACGGCATATTTTAACGTTTTGTTCACGCAACTACCGGCCTGCCTCAAAAATGCAGGTTATTAGGCAGCGTTTTTCCCTAACTATGCGCATGAAATTAGACATTAGCGCATCGCTGCTTCGAGAAGCTATTTATATGTATTGGCTATCACATGCATTACTATTTACATGTAATACCAACGTTTATTTGAGTACTTAGAACACGTGCGGTAGCAAAATCAGGCCGAGTATGTACAAATGGACCGAATCACTTAGTATGCAGACTTGGAAGTTTTCGCGATGTTCTTCTGAAGGATTCTATTCCTTTTCTCGTTCCTCTCAGAGTTATCGCCCTTTGTCGAAAATGAACTCGTGTTGTGAGTTAAAAGCTAATCATACTCTTGGTGACCGCAGCTGAATGCTGAGTCCAACCAATCTTGCGCGTGCACCTTGCTTTCACCAGGCTGAGCATATCTAAAATGCTATCTACATGCAACTTTTTTTTTTACTGAAGCACTCCGTGAACATATCTTCAAGTTTTTACAAAAGAAAAAAGCGTACCATGTGAATGTAGAAGCCCAGCGCTATCCCTGTGTCGTGTTAATGCATCAAGCCCAAGACTCGCATCTTCTGATGACACGGTCAGGTTACTCATACATTCCTGGCACTTAATTTTCATTATGCACTTTCGTGCAACGTATCCTGATACATACGAAAACACAAGGATTTACGCTGATGAACCAAAAATTGAGCGAAACCATTAGCTGCGGGTGGCCGAGCGTTATTCTTCTCTTTTTATTCTTCCTCAGCCCACATATAGAGCCCCGCTTTGACCAACCCATATGAACGTGCCTTAGTGGCCAATAGGGGTATCGAGAATGAAAAGGGCAGGCTGATTGTGACTTAACGTCCCATGTGAAACGAGAAACCCAAGTTGGCAGCTCTTGCCAGCCCATGTGTCACGTTGGGCGTGACGTCACAGCGTCACGTGGGTAAGACGTAACTAAGAACGGGTCACGCGAAGGCTTTAAAGTGCGAGTAGTATTCCTTTCGCAATAATACGATAAGCAAGATTCGCTTTCTCGATGTGTTTGTCATGATCCACTGAAGCCAAGACCACTTGAGCATCGGGCAAGTTCCCCGAAGCAAATAAAAGCATCCACCTGGTCCCACCCGTTGCTGGCAGGACAACTTGCGCGGCTGTGCTCAGCATCACGCAAAGCATTGATCGGCATTGTATTCTCGAAGAGATTTGACTAAGATAAAATGACATTTAGTTCGTTGTTATAAGGAACTGAGTGGGAGTTGGACAGCATTACAATCTGAGGCTTGTTTAACAATTGCAATCAAACTTTCAATACTGTTTTGACCTAAATTAGAGCCTTTATAAGGAATGCATACCCTAAATTCTATTGGTATGGCAGTAGCTCGAGAGTGCTCGAGATTGTCACACGCAGGCAAGACGCTGTTGACTCGCCTAAGAAATCTCCTGCTCCACCAGTGAGCTGCTCCCAAGACTTGATACAACCCAGAAAATCCGAGTGCGCTTTCGTTGATGAAGAATCAGGATTCAGAGATTCTGCCGGGAACCTAAAAATCATTATGCCGATGAGCTGGAGGATCCTATTGTGAAAACGTTTTTTTTTTCATGTTATGAGTTTAGGTCTTTTGAGATGTCTTGTATTTTAAGCTGCGTTATAGCTGTAACAAACATTCAGAACATTCACTACGGGTTATATGCAAGTACTGCAAAAAGTATCTACCACCTTTTTAGGTAAAAGTAAAGATAGATGCAATGGCAAGTAAATTATTGGAAGCATCTCATATAAGAAAGAGAGGTTTGTTTTTGTTAGCGATACATCTGTAGCACTCTTGTAATAGTAAATGGAATATCTTGAACGGCTCTATTGACAATGTGTGGGTGAACTGGTACACGCGCATGTCCTGGTTTTCCTTGTTAGTGTATAAAGTGAGGGTTGGTTCTGCGTGGTCCTTTCTTCTGTTTTTCTTGCTCGTGCTATAGTTCTTTCGTTACATGTACCACATAGACAAACAAGAAGTTCTTCTAAACTACAGCTGCACTTCAACTGTGTAGTAAAACATTTACTACACATATCTATGTAAAGAAATAACATTAGAACTTTCTAGGCAAATGCCATATTCACCTAACAGCTTCCCGTTCAAAATATCTTACCTGAAAAACTCCTGTGTGACATTTATAGATTCCGTCTTCGCCTCGATTTCAGTTTTGTAAGGATAGTGGCCTTGAAGAACTTCTCTGAAGAGCTGGAATACATATGATACTCTTTGATGTTCAAATGGATTTGGCTGCAGCCGACATTTTGCTATTGCATTTTGCTTTCAACGTCAGATTTCTCGCATCAATTTGCAGGCTTCCTTGATGTGCCACATTTTTACCTGTACAAGATAAAAATACTTGCTAATGCAGGAAAACAAAGCCCATTAAACATTTCTCATTTGCTTCAACCAGTTGCAGTAAGAAGTTTACTATCAGCAGAATCTCATTTCATAAAGTCTCTTTTTTTTGTCCCTAAAAGGCTAAAAAAACGATTCACACATCCGTTTGGTGGGTTGTATGAATACTTAGGCAGCCCGATCTCCATGCACATGATAAGGTGCGCAAACTGCGAAACGAAGTGCAAGTAACGACTGTCGTCAACTGAATGGACTACTTTGCACTTTACATTTTCTGCTGTGCCCCTGACGCCAAGCATTTTCTACACCTGGCGATTCCATATCGTGCCAGCGCAGGTGATAAAATGCATAAATCTTCCGCTTTTTTCAGCAAGTATTGTGACCTCTATCATCACCTGAGCAAGCAAATCTCCTTTCATATTGCCCGTTGTAGCAAATATTCCCATTACTTGTGACCACCCACCGACGAATGGCACAAACAGAATCACCATACCGTGATCTGAAGGTATGGTGATTGTTATCTGCTTATCTTATTTGGTGCAGAGGTGAACTCCCCTAAATCTACGAAGCCTTCAATTTGGCCTGGCTGTTTCAGGGATAAGTGCTGTGAGAGCTTGACCTCGTCATCAAGGAGTCCATCGTGCTTCTTTAACGGGTTCATGTTTTGTGTCTTGTGCTTCAATTGCTCCAACACCTTCTTGCTGAAGCTAAATGCTGACCGGTACAGGGCCGTCTACCACTTGAGCGTTCACTTGTTTGGGAGGGCAAGTATGTCGTCGCCCTTGATGTGATCGTAAAGATGAGACCTTTTCATCTTCATGATGACGCACTCGAGTATCCATATCCTGCTGTAGCGAAAACCTTTCTTTTTCTTCCCAACTGCTGCAAAGCACTGTTTCACGCATTCTTGCAGCTTTTTTTTTTTTTTCGAAACTTTTGCCACAAGGCATAAGTTGAGAAAGGGGAAATGGGATGCAGGAGATAGAAAGTGAAAAGAAGCAGTGTAGTCCAGTTGCGCTTAGGTATTCGCAGAGGTTGGCGGTATAGTGATCGCTTCTAGAGCAGCTTTGTAATCTGTTTACTTATAGCGTCTTCTGTTATGACAGCATTGTAAGCAAGATTCTTCTCTATATAATCGTTTATTATAGCAGTGTTGGAAAAAAACGCTTGCTTTGTTGTGCTACTGCTCTCAGTCTTTGAGCGATTGTTTTAAGCGCCCTGAAAGCTGCTCGTTCGACCCTACACCTCTTTGACAAAATGGCCTTTCTGAAGCTTTGCAGGCCATCCCCCTAAAATACAATTGTGCAAAATATTGTAAACAAATAGCTTCAGATTAAGACAAATACGGCTAAATAACGTTACAAAGAAAACTGCCTAACTACAAGCAAGTGAGAAAATTAAGATGGAATGATTGTACATTACCCACCTTTGGGTGTAACTTTTTCGTTGCAGTGTATGTTAAAGTACGTCACACGCCTGATATTGAGATGCATTTGAAGTGCCGCTGTTAAAAAGCGTGCGTCGAAGGGTTTTGCATTCAGAGCTTCAGCACACATATCGATAGCTTGCACGCTTTCGAGCAAGTTCTCTGCTTCTTTCTGTGACTGTAGGCTACGATTTTCAATCAGACGGCCCAGCACGTACACCTTGCAGTTGACCTCGGGTTGCTTGTTGCAGATGAACATCACACCTTTGTCGGGGGCAGAACGCACTTTTAAGGGTGTACAGTAAGCACTTCGCCAATGTCGGGAAGCTGATACTACCTCCAATACTTGGAGGAAGTCATTAAATGAAAAAGAGTCGACGAAGAGTGTTGAAGCTCTTCCTGTTGTGCCGAGCCATCTTCTTCACCACAAGCGCAGAGATCAACCGGTAGAAGTTGCAAACGCTCACTTTAAAGCGCGCTTTGGATTTTTTTCTTCATGGGGCCATCGTCATCGTCATTCTCACACCTCTTCTTTTTAGCCCTCGGCTTAAGTGTTTTTTTGGTTAGATAGCGCGGCAAATTTGGAAGACTTGCCGGGACTGCGTATTCCGAAAGCAGTGGTTTCCCATCGATTATGAGCGCAAAGTTCTTAATTATGAACCATGGTTCAAAATGCAGCTCGTAATCAGTGCATGATTCGTCAAGTTTCTTATCTGCACAATGAAGATTTCTCTCACACTCGTTTCTCCGTTCATCCTTAGGACATTAAAAAAAACGCCTTCGATGAGTCTTTTACACGGCTGTAGCCAGTTCTGCAACCAGGAGCAAAGCAGTAATTCCGACGACTTCCAGGTATTATTCACTCACACAGAACATAGCAAGACGTGTGAGACGTAAAAAGACCACACGGATACTTCTACACACACAAAGGCTAGGATATTTTCAGGCGAGAGACGACAGGCTAATCAAAAGGAGCTGTGCAAAGCAGTCCGTCGTCGCCGACGCAGACGCCAAGCAAGGGAAGCGACTAGGGACAGTTTTCAGGTGGCACCGGCAGCAGCACCCCTGGCGGGTGCCGGAGAAATCGACCCGAGTGCATCACGAGGAGCGGCCCACGGATACGGCAGTGAGTCCGCTACTCCCTTCTAGAACACTGTGCTCGCTATCTTTCCTGGGATGGTAAAATGTAAACGGGTAGCATTTCGGATTTCGTGCTTTTATAGCGATGTGCTAGTCACGAAGGGCGCTGTGCCCAGCAAAAACTCTCTCAACGCTCATTTATGGCTGGCGCCGTGAAGCTGCGCTCTTCGTTGGAATACCTTGTTCGTTCAATTCCAGTACACAGATCCCGTAGATAAAACGACAATTTAGAAAGTAATTGCTTTTTTTTTTCTTGCTGCGGAATGTCCGCAGAGTTAGATAGGGCACGGATATCGAGAGCTCAGTCCGGTTTTCCCGCGATTTGTAGTCGTCATTGGTGACGATTCGTTGAGCAAGAGAGAAACAAAAACGAGGAATTATTTTCGTCTGTTTCAGGCGCGGCTATTCATGTCTGTGTGATGCAGCGAATCTGCCAATGTCGCATTTTTTGCTGCTTGCTGAGGCTTACAAGTGCGTAGCGGTTTTCACTATTGTAACGCCAAGCTGAATTCCGCATAAATCTCAGCAAAGATTGCAACTGCCTCAAAAATATCTAGCAATAAATGAATAAGTGATGTAAATGTTCCCTAGTATATAATCCCCCAAGAGCGCCTTGCCATTACGAAGTGTGCCTACAATATTTTTCTTTTACTTGGAATGAAACTCCTTCTAAAACTTCGCCATGTTCCGGCCAGGAATGCTGTACCCCGACCAACTCATCGCAAGAGGTGAGCGCATTCACAGTGTCAGCGGCCGCTCGCTGACTCGGCTGCTGCGCGCAATGATCCTCCGTGCACGCATTGGATGTGTGTGGCCTGGGGAAAGACGGATGCGCCACGGACTTGCCACCAGTGACGTGCGCGACGGCTCTGGAGTGGTAGAAACTCTCGAACATCTTTTACTGCACTGTGCCCCGCGTGCTGAACCATGCCGTAACGTAAGTTTCTGGCGGCTTACAGATCCCAGGAGAAACTCCCGGACAGCGTAGCTGTGCTCCTGTGGTCGCAAGACAGTGCGCGCGTCCGCGACAGCACACGTGTGAGCCTGTGTGAGTACACCGAACAGGCGGGCTTGATGACCCGTCTATTTCACCTCGCGAGATAGTGCGCGCTGTTACCGAATGCTCAGCGTGTGCTATTGCTGACGCTAATGGCCGATCGCCACTTGTCGGCTACTAGTGTTTTTACAGTGTGCACCTGGTTGCATCGTAAACACTTACATGGACGCAGATCTATTGCGGAGGCCCGTCTGATGTGCCGAGTGCTCAGTGACTAAAGACGTTCGCGGGCTCGCCTCAAGCAAACTACTGTATATTGTGCCATACTGTACATAATGTAGTTTGTAGTTTTACCAACCGTGTCCTTTCTTCTTATAGCTAACGGCTTCAAATTCTTCTACCCCTTCCTTGCTATCCCTCTATTTTCGCCGACCCAGCTCAGGTGATTCAGATATCAGATACCGGGCTGGCAACATTTTTTACTTCCTTTTGCACATATAATAAAATAACCGCTACAAAAACATTTCAGAAAGGGCGGGGTCTCAGGTTTGTGAGCTTGTTCTTGCGTTGCACTTGGAGGTTTCATTCCAGCATTTTCTTTATCGATGTACTGATAGCACCACTCTTCCAGTGGGCACTTTAAACTACCAATCAAGTAATAGCTAGTAACACAAAATAGTTCGCTGTTCAACTGCGGTTAGTATCAGTTTATCCTCATTTCAGTACATATTGCCATTAAGTTGATCATATAATGTTCCAGCAAAAAAAGAAAAGAAACGCCAGCACTTATTGAGAAAATGGGTGATGCACGTTGAGGTGTGAGAACAGCATCTTTATGTAGTTCGCTCTTTGAAAAAAGAGATAGCCCGGAAGTCAACGCATGAGCGTAATTACCAAACACGAAAAATATTATGCACTTTTTATACATTACCAAATAGTGCGAAGTCACAGTATGTAGCAGTAGTGCCACTTGAAACCGCTGGAAAGATTCAATTTTTCCCTCCCGCATCTTAATGAACCCTGATAATAGGCGACTATTAAACCCATGGAAAAGCGTATCGAACTTGCGAAATCCATTCCCTTACTTACTTTCCTGAGCATCCAAACGAGCAGAATAGCATGCGTTTGCCCATTTGTTGCAACTACGGGAGCACTCTCCTGATATCCTCCTACCATACGCCACCTACGCATGCAATACTGCTGGTCAGTCAACTACCGCTTTCTATTCGTTCTATGTTCGTTACTGCCGTCACTTTTTTGTTACACTAGATAACATTCCTCTGTAGCAATCGGACGCACCTGATTATACCGCTGCGTTTGTAGCTGCCCGACACGCAGACGAGTGCCGCCGAATTTCCCGGTGTCTCAAGACTGAAACCCAGTCTCACGAAACATACCATCACCACAACCATCAGAAAACCGCGGATTTGGCTTCTGGTAGTCTTGTGTGTTTCTGGATTCCATCAGGCACTCCCGGACTATCCCCTAAATTTATTTCCGAGTATGACGGTCCCTATCGTGCCCTGGAGCGCATCTCCCCTGTCAATTGCATTGTGGAACCCCTGACGCCCTCATCTGTCTCCGCCGACGCGGCCGCAGAACTGTCCGCGTCCAGCGCTTTGACCTATACTTCGACCTTTCCATCATGTCTACGCCGTAAATGGCCAGGGTGAAGGCATTCAGCCAACAGAGCAGCTTCACAGCGCCAGCCAAAAAGGACCGTTGAGTGAGTTCCTCCTAACACAGCGCTCCGAAGGCGGCAAAACAGACACCGCATATGACACTCGCTTACGTTTTATCATTCCAAGGAGAGCGAGAGAGCATGCTGCATTAGTCAGCTTACACTCGCCGCCTGAGAATTGCGGCCAGCGAAGGTGATGGTAGTGCCGCAGTTCGGCCCCGTGCCTGTTCCGCCGGAATGCGTGGCGGATCGATTACTTTGGCAAAGATATTACATCATCTTTACGAGCACCCTCGGGGAGAAGAGGAGCCACCCTGGTGACTTGCATCGTATCATGATGGAAGGGTCGTAGCATTAATATACAAGGCGCTGGACGGTGAAGTTCTGCGGCCGAGTCGGCGGAGATCAGGTGAGGGCGCCAGGGGTTCCACAATGTAATTCGCAGAAGAGATGTGCTCCAGGACACGATAGGGACCGTGATATTTGGAAATAAATTTAGAGGATAGTCCGGAAGTACCTGATGAAATCCAGTGCCACACAAGACTGCCAGAAGGGAAATGCGGGGTCGTTTGATGGTTGTCGTTGCGGTATTTTTGGTGAGACTGGGTTTCAGTCGCGAGAGACCGTGAAATTCGGCGACACTCGTCTGCGTGTCGGGCAGCTTCAGAAGCAGCGGTATAATGAGATGCATCTGGTTGCTACACAGGAATGGTATCTAGTGGAACAGAAGGGTGACGGCCGTAAAGAAGATTGTACGGAGAGAAACTGGTAGTTGACTGAACAGCAGCATTGCATGCGTACGTGACGTATAGAAGGAGATCCCAGTCAAAGGGGTCGGCGTAGACGTACTTAGAAAGCATGTCGCCAAAGGTACGGTAAATGCTTTCCATGAGTCTGCTCTTCTGCGGATAATAGGCGGTAGAGGTTTGATAAATTGTGTGGCACTTGTTCAACAGAGCTTTAACAACGTCAATAAAAAGGCACGTTCTCTGTCACTAAGTAGTTCACAAGGTGCGCATGGCGAAGGACGAATCACTGCAAAATTAATGAAGCTACGTCGGACGCTGTGGAACATGGAAAGGAAGCGGTTTCTGCATATCTCGTCAGGTGGTTAACCGCGACGATAGCCCAACGGTTTCCAGCAGCAGTGTGTGGGAGCGGGCCGTAAAAATCAACACCGACACAATCAAATGGACGTAGTGGGCAAGATAACGGCTACAACTCGCCGGCAGAACGATGAGGAGGAACTTGCGACGTTAACAGGCGAGGCATGAGCGAAAGTATTTGAGGACGAAGTTGTACATGCTCCGCCAGCAGTATCGTAACGTAGCCGATAGTGTCTTGAACACTCCCGCATGGCCGCTTTGAGGGTCAGTGTACAAGCAGTCGTAGACAGGCGAGCGTAGGATTTGCGATGATGAGAAGGTTGTCGTGGATGGCGAAGTGCGATGCTTGTTCGCGACGGAAACGCGATGGAGAAGCAGCCGATGGATAGGGGAGGAGATCGATAGGAGAAGTGACGCAAAGTCTCTTCGCCGCTGACAAGACATTTCACTGATGTGAAGTGGTGTTAGCGAGGCGTCCGAGGTAGAAAGGCTGGCGGCGTCAGCTGGTAGGGGATAGTGAGAAACGGCATCGGCGTCATGATGCTTGGGGCGAGAGCGATAGATTACATTTACAACAAATTCCTGTTTACGAAGACCCCACAGGGCAAGACGCCCTGGTGGGTCTTTGAAGGAGGAAAGCCAGCACAGTGCATGACGATCCGTCACAACTTCAAAAGGGCGAACATATATGGAAGGGCGGAATTCGGTCGAAGCGTAAACTATTGTCAAACATTCTTTTTCAGTTACCAAATAGTTTTACTCTGCCTTCGTGAGCGTTCTGCTTGCATATGCGATGACGTATTCAGCAAATCCAGATTTCCGCTGGTCGAGCACAACGCCGAACCGACACCAATGGCGTCGGTGTGCACTTCAGTAGGTGCCGTCGGATCGAAGTGACGCAGGACGAGCGGTGTCGTGAGGACGCGGCGCAACGTATTCAAGACAACATGCATTACGGTGACCACAGCGAAAGGTCGGAACTGCCCAACAAAAGCTGTCTCAAAGAGGCAGCAATATCGGCGAAGTGGCGAATGAACAAACAAAAGTAGTAGCACGTCCTAGGAAGGTACGCAGATTTTTGATGGATCTCGGCTTGGGAAAGGCCGCGACAGCACGAATTTGGCCTGGTATAGAAAAACCCCTTACTTAGAGACAACGTGCCCTAAAATTGTCAGTTGACGCGTGGCAAAATGACAATTAAGTTGAGCTGCAAGCCTGCATCCGAAAGGCAAGTCAATAAGACGTGCTTCAGGCGGTAGAAATTAGTGTCGAAGTCAGGAGAAAAGGCGACAATGTCATCGAGATACCAGAGGCAGGTCTTCCAATTCAGTCCAGGCAAAATGGTGTTCATTATTTTCTGAAATGTTGCAGGAACATTGCAAAGATCGCAAGGCATAAAGGTGAATGCGCAGACGCCGTCGGGAGTAACCAATGCGGTTTTAGAGCCGTCGGCCGCTTCCATTCGCACCTGCCAGTATCCGGAACGTAATTCTGTGGTGGATAAAAATTCAGCCCCTTGATTACAGTCCAGTGCGCCGTCTATGCGCGGATAAGGATAGACTTCTTTCGTAATCTTATTAGGTCTTCGGTAATCTACACACAATAGCATGGAACCATGCTTCCTTTTAACGAGCACAACAGGCGACGCCCGATGGCTGTTTGGGAGCTGAGTGACGCCGTTCTGAAGTGTCTATTCTACTTGGTCTTCAGTAGTTTGGCGCTCAGTTGCACAGACACAGTAGGACCGCTGTCGCATTGGTGCGTGGTCTCCAGTGTCGATCCAATGCGTGAAAGTTGCGCTTTGGCCCAGGAACGTTTTATGGAAGTCGAAGTAGGAGCAGAACTATTGAAGGAGGGTAAGAAGTTGCGCACGCTGAAATGCAGGAAGACAGGTGTCGATGAAGGGGCCAAACACGTGTGGAAAAGAGAGCTGGTACAAAAGCGGAGGACTAAAGGCAGTCATGACGAGGCGCTGTGCGTCGTCAGTCCCATCACGGAGAACATATGCGACGGGTTGTAGGCTCCCGAGACAATCACTGCGGCGCAAAGCAGTGTGGCAGTTAAACGGGTTAGAAACGCAGAGTGCAGAGGAGCCATCGGAAATTGTGAGCACAGCATGAGGCAAAGGAAAGCACTTCCGGCTTAGAAATGTATGTGCTGGCATGGAGAGGACAGTTTGGTCGCACAGAGTCACAAGTGACGTTTACAAGCATGGCAGAAGAGGGATGCATGTCGATGTCCGGCGACAAGAACGTTAGCGCATGGACAAGAACTTAACGTTGTTTGGCACAGGCTCGGGCAGCGCAGAAAATCCGACTTCAGCACCAGCACAATTGTTAGCGGCATGACGCGACAGGAAATTCCAGCCTAAAATTACATCGTATGATAAACTTGGCACCACAACGAACTCTATTGTATAAAGGTGATTCTGGATCTCAACTCGAGCGATACACGCTGCTAAAGGCTTGCTTTCCTGAGGGCTAGTCGTTCGGAACGAATGTGCAGAAATTGCTGTGTTAACATTTTTTAAAGAGCTAAACCTTTTTCGTATACTACCGAAATCACGGCACCAATGTCAATTAGGGTCGCGACACCATAATCCTCAACGAAAATTTGAACAAGGCTGGCTCGCAATAGATGATGACTTTTACGAGGTTGCAGTTATCGCCTCAGGCACTGCGGCCTATAGTTCTCCCCACGTGAAGCGTTCGGTCGACGTCACATCGGTGGGACATAGTGGCGTCTCGGCGATGATGAAGAGCGGTTGTACATGGCTGAGCCGTCGGGAGGGAATGACGACTTGCTGGAGGCTCAGTAGCCGCGGAATACTAAGGCGTCAAAGACCAATACCCGGAACCATGGGTAGGTGGCACTGACAGTGAAAGAAGGTTTCGGCAATAACTGGAAACATGGATAGCCAGCCCACAAGTGCGGCAAGTTGCACGATTATATGTCTTGCGCCACGAGTTGCGTTGTCTTGGAGGCGGCCGAAAATAGGGTGCTGGCGCTTGCACAGGCACTGACCGTAATGTAAGGTCGTGCTACGATGTTGGCGTAAGTCCCCCCGCAACTCCACCATATGTAGGATGGGAAATTGTTAGATGTACTCGGACTTGATCTAGAAGAACAGCAGGAACAGTCCAGGTACAAGCAGGGCCAGCGCACACCACGATACCGATGTCACTGGACACAGCGCACGTCCTCATCTTTTTGTGTACAACTTGGTCTTTACAACATATATATATATATATATATATATATATATATAGGGGAAATGAGGGCACTCGTTATAATACATGAAGGAAAGAAGCTGACAGTCGGCGAGGCCAAGGAAAGCATTGGGGATTGTACTTTGTCTTTTTTTTTCTTTTTTTAATTTTCACTTCATAATCACTTTAATTAGTAATGTAATGTGTTTAGGGGAAAGATAAATAAACACAAAGTAAAAAGTAAAACAACTTGCCGATGGTGGGAACCGAACCCACGACCTCCGACTAACGTGTTCGGTGCTCTTCCAACTGAGCTACATCGGCCGCTGTCCCCCCTGCTACTTTCTTGGGCATTAATGTTGTCTGTTACGAACCTTGAGAGTGTTCACCAGCGCCACCCTCAACTATAACGGTGGACATGAAACGTCCTGTGTTACCGCCAGCGTCACGTAGAACGTGATCACGAGTGAGGGCGAAAGCTGTGCTAGAACCCTCTTACGCTACCTATGGCTTCAAGACTGCCTGAACCGAGACCCCCGTAAGCTACAAGCAGATTAATTAAGGGGAAATGAGGGTACTCGTTTTAATACATGAAGGAAAGAAGCCGACAGTCGGCGAGGCCAAGGAAAGCATTGGGGATTGTACTTTGTCTTTTTTTTTTAATTTTCACTTCATAATCACGTAAATTAGTAATGTAATGTGTTTAGGGGAAAGATAAATAAACACAAAGTAGAAAGAAAAACAACGTGCCGATGGTTGGAACCGAACCCACGAACTCCGAATAACGCGTGTATTCGCGTATAAATATATTGTTAAGGGAAACTTACACAGCGGTAAAAGCCAGATAACTCTCAGAAGCTCACACCACCAGCACAAACCCAGCTTAGCTTGAGCGTCGTCTTCTTCACAACAACACACCAGTGCGTCGTCGTCATCTAGATATTGCGCACCGTAACAATATTCCCCGCGCGGGAGAAGTACCGTCGCGGTGCTGCTTACACAGGAGAACTTGAATAGTACGGTTTCAGACGGGCGACGTGCACAATTTCTGGATTAGGGGTTGTGGAAGGATACTTGGGCTGTAGAGGGGCGATCTCATAAGTCACATCGGTGACTTGTCGCAGGACGCAGTAAGGACCTACGTAACGAGGCAGAAGCATAGAGAAACATACTTACGTAAAGAGCGGACACTTCCATAGGGCCCTGCGGCCGAGCTAGAGCACTGCCGCCAGCGCTCCAAGCGGCTGGTCAGACCGCTTATTACGTCCTCCGAGATTTTAGGCGCGTGATTTTGCTCTGTTTCGGTTTTGGTTTCGATAGCAATGCTTTCGATTCTGATTTACATTTGCCTGTTAAAATATTCAACTACAACGTCTATAGTGGCGCGTAAGGTCTTTAATGATGCCACGCATACAGACGTAAGAAAGTCGCGGATCGCAGCTTTTTTACTGGAAATACCGCCAAGGTTTTCGGAGAACGAACTTTGTTCATGCAGGTTAGATTAATAAAATCTAAGCTTTTTTTATTGTGCTTTTTTGATGTCATTTAGCCGGTTTTCTCAGTTGAACACATAGGAGGCATGAGTTTCACTCAAAAAGTTTATTTTTTCTTGTTTACAACTTGAACTGTACAGAACAAATACTGGATCACACACATTTTATAAAGTACATCCTAATATGAAGAGCAACAAGAAAGAAATTATTTGAAAGTCAGTGGCACCATGCCACGAACAAAAAAAAATATTGCACATACGCTCTGCGGGTTTGTCATCTAAAAAATCACCCGTGCAAACACGACAGGAGTTGTCAAAAGCTAGACACAAATAAGGGGTTAAAAGGCATGTATAGCTCGCTCGTTTCTAGCATATCAGCAGCTTTGAGCGATAGGTTCACAGACTGTTCAAAAATACAAGCACAACATATTCAATACATCATAGTAACACAATTGTAAGCTTGCACTCTTCATAAAATGAGATTTTTTGGTGAAGGTGTAGACAGCATGTAACAAAATTTCACATTTGTGCTGCAAGCACTTGTTCTAAAACAATACAAATATGGACAAATGGCATACAACAACGTAAATGGCCTCTTCAAAAAGACTGTTGTTGCCTTCGAGAATAAAAAGAAACGTACAACTTTCTACAAACATTGTCCTACATGTACAGAATTAAGTCCATGTCTTTACTAATTACCGAACCTAGCAAAGGGAAACAAAGATGTAATGAATAATCAGCGCAGGAATGATTTTAGACAGATATATGTAAGCCAACTCTTTGCTGAGATGAGAAACAATGCGTCATCAGGCTTTAAATTTGTCCAGCTGCCTGCCAGACACTGATTTCTTGAAGCGAATGCTGTCTAAGTTTCTATTGATGAAACGTACATGCCAGAAAAGACGAATTCTGCAGAACATTCTCAGAAACTTTTCACGACACTGCAGAGAGCAAAAACAAAAATCGCCAACATTTGCCATGAGCTCATACAGTGTATCACAGACGTGGCGCACATGGGATGTTTCTTCAATTACAGAAAGGAATCGAGTTTCCAGTAGCTGTATAAATGCAAAAGCTGCTTCAGAAGGAACTGTCAAGTTTCCAAAAAACTTACCCGGAATATGATAGGCCTTGAGCATTGTGAAATACTGATGCGGTTTGTTTACGTCACAATTCTCATCTTTCAGAACTTCGCAGCATGTGCATTCTTCTTCTGCATTTCTAAGAAATTGCCTAATTAGAAATCCAGCAACGTAGTAGGTGGCAGAATCTTTTACTACTTGCGAGAATTTCTCTTCGGCTAGACAGGAAATGTCGTCTAAAGCAGGCAAGTCAACAGGGGGAACAGGAACCACAGTGTCGACTACAGATTCCTGTTTCAAAGAAAAGGGCGTCACCGCGTGCAGGAGCTCAGACCCATCGTTTTCAGAATTAGCATTTTCCGAAACCTTGAACAGCTTCCGGATCATTATGTGTTTCAGCCCAGATGTGAACTGAGATACATTAGGATTGGTGTTGCAGCCGTGTTTTTGTCTCATATGGCCAAATATGTTTTCCAGGGAATCCTGTTGGAGGCGGCGCGTGAGAAGAAACGAGAAATCATAATTGTTTGCGATGTCTTCCCATAGCAGAAGAATGGCTCTAATTGTGACCTGCCATCCAATAGTTGTATGTGGTTGACGTTTTCCTTCAAATTTCCACTTCGATATCCACAATATCTGGCTCTCGAGAAACTCGGGCAACTCAACGGGACCCTTACGGATCGCATGCCGCAGCTTCTGTTCTGTCTTTTTAACACGTGAGCTATTCAAGCAATCAAACAACTTGTCTATGCGGTCACAAAAGCTAGCAGTTGCCATTGCCTCTTGAGGGAGCTCCTTGGCGTACACCATAGCGAGCAAAGCGATGGACACAGAGGCACTATAAGGACTTGCGTTGCCCTGTTAACCTTCATTGCAGAGAACGGTTTCTGAAATATGTGTCTATCTGTAAGTTTCGGAGCCAGCCGCAGTCTCAGCTCGTGTGTTGATTGATAGAGTTTAATAATATGAGACCAATCTGAAATTTCATTTTCGATGTGAAGCCTATGTGCTTGCAGATTGTTGCGGGTAGTCTTGATCAGGTGTGGGACATCAAATATGAAGTAAATGCGTTCATCATTTACAAAAAAGAATGGCGTTGCAGCCGACACGCCCAGCGAATTGGCGAGGCTAATGTTGGTAGCTCCCTGGTCACAAATAACAGCCTTCACTGTGATTCCTATCTATTTGAGAAGCTCAGTCAGAGAAAGAAGTAAACGACGAGTAGAAAAATATGTTGTAGACGCATGCCCAAATGTGTAGGCAATAGGCTGAACCCATTTTTTGGAAATGCCCGACAGAAGGAACACCATAGCCCTGTCCGCTATTGAGGATGTTCTTTCATTTCCATCATCCGTAAACCCATTAACGACATCTTGTGTAATATCATAGGCAAGATTTTTCTTCAGCATTATTTCATCAAATATTATAGAGCAGACACGATCACGCTTGCTCCATGACTCTGTTTTGGAAGCTATGGTAGGAAGTATTCCAGGAATAATTCCAGGGCTCATTTTAATGTTACTCAGCCATCTTCTCAAAGAACACTGTGTGGGAAGTGTGAAATAGGACGACAAAAAGCGGTATGCTCGTGGGCCGCGAAAGTGCAAGTGCAGGGCGAATTTCTTTAGCCACAAAGGAAACCGCTTCCCTCTGTTCTTTGACTGCATTTTTACGTGACAGGAAATGAGTTGAAATACCTCAGCCGTTACATGAGGCCGAATGCACTCTAGAGCTTCTGAAATTGTCGATGGTGCCTTGCGTTCCATTTTGCGCAGTCTTGATATTGTCTTTCTGTACTTGGACACTTTGGCCTGAAGTCGCCTGATGACGTCCCTCGGTGAGTCGCGGAAGTTCCGTGGACGAGCTGCATTCATAACAGAAAGAGCTGAGTTAAATAAATTATAGAGAATTGATTTCCATATGCACTTCATTTAAAGCCTGTTGCGCTACTTGTCACATGTAAAATAGTCCACGCATTTTACCACTCATTCAAAAAAATCTTGTTGCAGCATTAAGGCGCATGAACTGCATTGCGTCGCATTTCAGGGTCACTCAAAGGCACATGAAGGTTCATTAGAATGTCATTTGTGTGAAGCGAGTATATTTTATACACACTGACATGCGCCGTCTGTAGCAAGCATGTAAAATGAGTAATATCAAATATAATTGTACGCGTATGTCGAACATAAGCAGAGCCAACAGGCGTCTCCGCCAGGCGTAATATCTTGTCATTTTTGCTCCTTTCTCTGTAAGTCCTAGAAGGAAATTAAATGAACTTGAGCAACATGCGAAATTGCTACAACTGGGATAGAAAGTCTTTCTAGAAATCCGAAACGATTGAGCTAGAAAGTGTCAAATTATTATATGTATACGTTTTAAATACCGACTAATGCATCATGAAGATGTGCTTTACAATAAACCATCATTCATCTTTATCATTGTATTAATTTCAATCATTAACTAAATTATAAAAAATTTCTAGTTGTTTTGGCCGAGCACATTGTACAACAAAACTATCCTGTCTCCTGGGATGCCAATTGCAGGCATAGTTTCGTTTTCCATCTGATTGAAAGAAAAACGACTCTTTTCGTGTACCGAACCAAGTACAAAATATCGAGAGTTGGTTTAGTGTCAGGATGACATCAGTGATTCTAAATTAGAAGATAAACAGTAGCGCAATCGTTTGTCCTCTGTCATTCTTCGTCATCGTATTCCGTGCTGCTAGTGTGAAGATAATGAAATGAATACATACTTGTGTGAAATGTCCTGCCAAGTACAGAATCTGGCGACCTTGAAGATGATGGTGCGGCAGTCGTTGGTTTTGGGGCAACAGTGTCTGCGTATGCAAGTGAAGAAGCAATAGTTAATGGTTCCTGGCATGACAACAAAACGGACACATTTATGTGTACTGCTGTGAATTTCTTACATTTTCATGTACAGTAAGCAACAACCATTTTACAGTTACACAAGGCTCTCGGTAATTGTGAATTTCTGCTCGTTCACGGTAAACCAGTTCTATTTCAGTTAATTCCTGTGATGGTCGTAGTAAGCACAAGCCGAAAACTATGTTCAAAACTCAATCGGATTCCGACCTCGCTATTGCAAACCTCACGCGTTGCAAATTATTGCTACAGCTGTACACAACATCTCATGAACGTTAACAATTTCAGAACTTAAGGTTTTTAGGCTATACCATTAGTTATTAGGTCGGCAACAACTTCTGCATCCAATGCAAGGCTATCTTGACCGGGCCCTGATGAACAAGACTGTAGAGGGCCGGTGTCACTCGAAACAGGGCTCAGGCACGCAGATGACGATTGTTCTGATGAAGCGACCATTGCGATTGTATGAGGGGATCCAATACCTGCGAAAGCACCGGTGAAGCAGACTTTTGAGTCGAGTGAAGGATCATTTCTTTACGCCAAGACCAAGCTCTGCATTAGCGTACCCACAAAATTGGAGTGCAAGGTGTTTCACGTAACGCTAAACTTTGATACGCCATTCACGAATACACGTTTGATACTCCTTTAACGGATGAGACAAACGTTACATTATTCATAGAGTCACCTTGAGTTACCAAGAATTTTTTGCAATGCTTTTAGTTAACTCTTTTGTTACGTTTATTCAAACATGATTTTATATAATTATTTAAAGACCAAATCTTATTTAATGTTGAGAAGCGTGCTGAGAAACCGATTGCCCGACCACTTCATTAATGTAGATACTTAGGCTATCTCTGTACAATTTTCTTCTATACATTTTTTTATGAGCATGGAAAACAAACACAAGTCTACTCTCACCGGTGGCTGTTGCAGACGGGGACAGATAACTATTGACGGAAGTGCTCGGGCTCGAGAGAAGTGATGATGCTGGCAATGACTCGGTCACTGCGGCATTAGGGCTTGAGTATATAGTGCCTGCAAAAGTGGAACAAAGATTTGCAGAAATATAATCTATCAGAAATGTACGTTTTTAATCGCTGAGATTACATCGAGTGGGTTCTGCGTTAATCATAATTCGTAGCTAGAAAAAGACAATACAAAGCTTTGTTGGCAGGGCGATATTGTGAAGTGTTTAAATACACAAGCGCACACTGAAAGATACCTTGAGCGAGCTGATAGTCACAGTATTCGGTTGGCTGAATAGTAGGAATAGCAGTCTTCTTCAGCGAAGTCATCCCGGGGTCCATGAAGTCATTTGCGGTGAAATGGTCCCCGCAGATGCGGTACGTGGCGTACAGCTGGGTCGGCGACTTTTCTAACAGGTCGTCCCTCTTGGCATACTCGATCCAAGCCTTCGACCTGAAACAGTTATGGCGCAGTATAAGTTGTATTTAATCGCTGCACATGACTGACTAAAATAAACCTCCGCATAATAGCCGGCCCTAGCAAGAGATTGGCAGCACTGTTTTATATTTTCGTTATGCTACACACAAAAGTCGTCAATCACCTGCTGTCACGAGGAATACGGAAGAACTTCGTCCCCGGGTTCTTTTGTCTTCTTCCGTTGTTCCCACACCAAAAAACGCAGCAGTAGCTCCCGTAATTTAATCCGCTCCGTGGCATAATAGTGGGGGCTTGTGCACAAACTGCAAATATTGTTGCAGTCATCAAACGGCAAAGCGAAATATATTGCAGCAAAAAACGAAAAGGAGATTAAAGTCGCTGATGACAGTTATTTTTAATATGTTTGCAGGCAATTATGTTAGCATATTGTTCATGAAAAATTCTGTCTAACTGGCTTCAATCCTTTTCGGAAGTGAACTGACGTAAACAAATTTTTTGGCTATAAAACAGTGACTGCCTGTATGGTTTTCTTCCAGACCGTACCTATATGCGCTAAGGACCAGTGATAAACTGTCATTTCACAGTGACCGCACACTGTCGCAATGATTGCGTAGATCGCTGTATCCGCAACAATTTTCTTCTACCCTTTCACGTGGGCACTTTCGATTGGGATTGAGCCCTTGACTTTGATCAAAATTTCAATTGCGATGGAAAATGATCTTTGATATAGCGGTCCTAAGATCGGGAGTAAGAACATCCCTAGCTTAACAGATGTCACTAAGCAGGTCCGAAACACCGAACAAAATTGCGTCCCAAACATAGCAGGTTTGGGACGCAATCGGGCAGCTCGATCTATGGCTCGATTCTGGTGCTCTGATGGCCGTGAACTATTCCTAATCGCGGCTCAAACGCGATCGGGGCATATTGACGCCCTATTAGGATCAGACCGATAACGGTCAAAATTGCCCGTTTCCCGTGTGACGAAGGCATTTTCACATGGTCGATCTCAAATGTGCGTTACACTGTTCGACCCACGCCATGTAAAGTGCTTGTGTTACGATACGGGTGAGCCATCGGTAAATCTGTGTTTTAAACCGAACGTCGTTCCGAGTGATTTCTGGAAAATTATGCTTTCGAAGAAATGCACATGCACTTCTGTAAAAGACATTAGAAGAACAAACGGATGGCTCACGGCTCATATTATATGCTACACGTACAAAATACGTTCACGCGGCATAAAAACGGTTCAGTCGGCACTGAGATTGGTTACAGGGGCCCACTAGGTTGAAGCGATGGTGTCTTACGGCGCTGACATAGCTCACAAGCGGCGACGTAGCGACGGACAGAGCGGTAAAGACCAGGCCAGAAAAATCGTCGTCGCACATGGTCGTACGTGCGTGATACTCCCAAGTGTCCTGCTGTAGGGGCGTCGTGAAGTTGGGCGAGGACAGTAGAGCGCAGATGAGCCGGAACAACCAGTAAAAGGTCCGCGCCATCTGGACGCATGTTGCGTCTGTATAACGTCTCGTTATGGAGCACAAACATGCTGGCGGAAGAGTCGGGGTTGTTTCGCAGCTGGTCTATAATTGGTTGCAGGGCAGGATCCCGACGCTGTTCTGAGGCGATATTTATAAAGTCCGAGATGGACAAAATGTAGTCGTCAGCAGTATGGTCGGACAAATCGGGAGGATCTACGGGATGGCGGGACAAGCAGTCAGCGTCTTGGTGTAAGTGGCCGGATTTGTATACCACAGTAAACTGGTACTCTTGTATTCGCAAGGCCCAGCGACCTAAACGGTCAGTGGGGTCCTTAAGTGAGGACAGCCAACACAAAGCATGATGGTCTGTGACTACACAGAAGGACCGTCCAAACAAATAAGGGCGAAATTTGGTCAGCGCCCAAACGAGTGCAATGCATTCCCGCTCTGTAATTGAATAATTGCGCTCAGAGGACGAAAGCAGGCGGCTGGCATAAGCAATGACGCGGGAGGACCCATGCTGGGATTGGGCAAGGACAGCACCAATACCATGGCCGCTAGCGTCGGTGCGCAGTTCGGTAAGTGCAGAAGGATCGAAGTGCTCCAAAACAGGTGGTGTAGTGAGGGCGGAAATAAGCGTCGTGAAGGCATATGCTTGGTCAGAACCCCATGTGAAAGGTACGTTTTTCTTCAGAAGAGAGGTAAGCGGACGAGCGATGTCTGCGAAGTTCCGAATGAAGCGGCGGAAGTAGGAGCAAAGGCCAAGGAAGCTTCGCACGTCACTTGAGCTACGTGGGGTGGGGAACTCGCGCACGGCTCGAACCTTGTCAGGGTCGGGCTGTACACCATTTGCATCAACCAAATGACCCAGGACTTTGATTTGGCGCCTACCGAAGCTGCATTTTTTAGCGTTCAGTTGAAGACCGGCGCGGCGAAAAACGGCCAGGACTGTAGAAAGTCGATCAAGGTGGGCTGCGAACGTGGAAGAGAAAACTACGACGTCATCTAAGTAGCATAAGCATGTTGTCCACTTGAAGCCACGGAGGAGCGAGTCCATCATGCGCTCGAATGTCGCAGGAGCGTTACAGAGTCCAAATGGCATCACCTTGAATTGATAGAGTCCGTCGGGGGTGACAAATGCGGTTTTCTCGCGATCCCGTTCGTCGACAGCAATTTGCCAGTATCCTGAACGCAAGTCGATAGAAGAAAAATAACTGGCACCATGCAAGCAGTCAAGCGCGTCGTCAATTCGTGGAAGAGGGTAAACATCTTTCTTTGTTATTTGATTAAGGTGGCGATAGTCCACACAAAACCTCCAACTTTGGTCTTTCTTTTTGACCAATACGACAGGGGACGCCCAGGGACTGCAGGAAGGCTCAATAATGTTTTGCGTCAGTATCTTGTCAACTTCTTTCTGTATAGCATGCCGCTCAGTAAGGGAAACACGATAAGGCCGTCTGTGGATGGGGCTGGCATCACCCGTATTGATTCGATGGGTCACAACGGATGTTTGGCCCAATGGTCGGTCCCCGAAATCAAATATATCAGCGTACGACAGCAAAAGGTCGGAGAGAGCTCTGGCTTGGTCATCTGGCAGATCCGCAGATATCATGCTTGAAAAGAGATTCGAATGCGAAGAAGCTGATATATGCTGCTCCGACAGATGCTGAGGCGTTAGAGCAGCAACTTCGCAGTCCGCCAAAGGAACCAGATCAGCAAGTGCGATGCCATGGGTTAAAACTTGGGTCGAGCGGCTGAAGTTAAGGACGGGAAGAGAGGTGCGGTTAGCAGTGACAGTCACAACGGTATGAGGGAGTATGATGTTGCGACGTAGAACAACATCGGTAATTGGGCAAGTGACGTATGTGCCGTCAGGAACTGCGGGGAACGGGGCCAGCGGAACATAAATAGCAGCTTCGGGTGGTAGACGAACAAATTCGGCGGATCGGAGGCGGGGCTTGACATCGCTGGTTTCGGGGCAGTAGGGCAGGTCTAAGCGAAGAAGGCCGGTTGAGCAATCAATCAGGGCAGAATGGGCCGTTAAAAAGTCGATGCCGAGGATCACGTCATGAGGGCAGCGGTCAATAACAGTGAAGAGGACAGGGGTAGTGCGACCGGAAATACTGACGCGCGCAGTGCACAGTCCCACGACGGCAGCGACGCTTCCATCGGCGACAAGAACGGCGGATGAAGCGGCGGGTGTGACAACCTTTTTGAAACGGCGACGAAAGGATGAGCTGAGGACTGAAATTTGGGCACCAGTGTCAATGAGGGCAGTAACAGGGGCACCATCCACACAGATGTCTAGAAGATTGCGGCGATTAGCGAGGGTCAGCAGAGGATTTTCGGGCCGGGTCGTCATTGCAGCATCACCTCCGGGAGCTGCATTGGTTAGTTTTCCGGAAGAGAGCCAGAGAGGTGAGGAGATGGTGGACGGTGAGGTAGGGGCGAGCGGGACCTCCGGGTCTGAGGCGACGGTGAGCAGCTGGACATGCGCGGAGCTGGCGAGTTGAAGTCACGAGAGCGAGTATCCCGGAAATGGTTTGGGTGTGGATATTCGGCGCTGCGATCTGGAAAGTATCGGGGTCGAGGTGGCGGAATCCAACGGCTGCGGCAATGACGAGAAATATGGCCGACACGTGAACAGGTGAAGCAGATCGGTCGGTCATCCGAGGCTCGCCATTCGTCCGGATTGCGGTAGCGGTAGCGGTATCGCGTCGGCAAGGGCGCAGTTGGAGCCACAGCTGCTACCACTGGAACGGTGGGTTGGACAGATGGCTGTGCATTAGGTTGGAACGAGGGCTGTGCAGAAGACTGGCCAGAGTTGAAGTCCACGTTCGCGTTGAGGCCCACATTTGCGAACTCCTGGCGAACGACAGATTTTATTAAAGCTATAGTAGCATCTGCCGGCTGAGGAGCGAACGCAACGGGCGCCATAGCTTCTATCTGTCGGCGAACAATTCTGGTCAAGTTTGAAGGCAGCGATGGCTGCTGCAGTGTTGGACTGTCTTCGCACGAAGACGTAGCAGCTGTATTTGGCAAGCGGTCGAAGCGGGGAGTAATTCGACGGTGTTTTGCTTGCTCAAACTGCCGGCAAACTTGGATGACTGAGTCGACCATCGGACAGTCTTTGCAAAGCAGCAGATTGTAAACATCGTTTGCAATGCCGTTTAATATGTGACCAACTTTGTCTGACTCGGACATGGCGCTGTCCACTTTTCGGCATAAGGCGAGAATATCTTGAATATACGACAAATATGATTCCGTAGAAGACTGGGCACGGGATGCGAGGTCTTTTTGTGCGCCGAGCTTGCGTCCGATCGGCTTGCCGAATAGATCGCGAAGTTTCTCTTTGCACATATCCCAGGATGTGATATCATCTTCATGCGTCTCAAACCAGACGTGCGCCGTACCCGCCAGATAGATGACGTTTGCGAGCATGAGGGTCGCGTCAAAATGATTGTGCTTGCTTACTCGCTCGTACATACCGATCCAGTCTTCTACGTCGACATGGTTGGTGAAGCAAAAGGTGCCCGGATCACGAGGCTGCGTCATGACGACTGTGGAAGCCGGTGGTGCAGCTGAAGCTGATGTCGCGTCGGATGGCATAGTGATGGTACCAATCTGTCGGCCACTACGGAGATCCAGCTTTCCTACAGGTGCACTTCCAGCAATCCTCCACCATATGTTAAGGGAAACTTACACAGCGGTAAAAGCCAGATAACTCTCAGAAGCTCACACCACCAGCACAAACACAGCTTAGCTTGAGCGTCGTCTTCTTCACAACAACACACCAGTGCGTCGTCGTCATCCAAATATTGCGCACCGTAACAATATGTATATATATATATATATATATATATATATATATATATATATATATATATATATATATATATATATATATATATATATATATATATAAATATACCGGGTGTCCCAGCTAACTTGAACCAAGGGTTACAAAATAATATATTTGAGGTAGGTCAGTGAAACCAATTCTATACAACTGCCAGCCTGTTAGCGCACTACAGGCAATTTTTTGTTTTGCAATTGCTTAATTAGCTAATTATGCTAATTTTTCTAATTTATTAAATATCGACTTTAGACCAAACATGTGAATTGGAAAGTTTAAGAGCACCTTAAGAAACCCCCATTCCATTAATTGCGATAAAGGAAGTCTCACGTGTATCTTTTTTTCCGGGCTCGGAAGAAAGCCCGCGAAATACAAATAATACCACGTCACTAGCGCATTTGTGCGCCGCGATTGTGGTGCTCTCAGTCGTGGTTTGAGCGAACGAAATCAGCTGCGGCCGTGACCCGATGGTTCCATTGCAGCGGCAGGCAGAAATGTTGGCGATGGTTCGAGCGAGCTCGAGCTCGCCCGTCGCCACCAAGGGTTACAAAATAATATAATTGAGGTAGGTCAGTGAAACCAGTTGCATACAACTACCAGCCTGCTTGCGCACTACAGGCAATTTTTTGTTTTGCAATTAGTTAATTGGCTAATTATGTTAATTTTTCTAATTTAATAAATATTCACCTTAGACCAAAAATGCGAATTGGAAAGTTGTAGAGCACCTTCAGAAACCCCCATTCCATTAATTGCGATAAAGAAAGTCTCACGCGTATCTTTTTTTCCGGGCTCAAAAGAAAGCCCGCGAAATATAAATAATACCACGTGACTAGCGCATTTGTGCGCCGCGATTGTGGTGCTCTCAGTCGTGGTTTGAGCGAACGAAATCAGCAGCGGCCGTGACCCGATGGTCCCGTTGCAGCGGCAGGCAGAAATGTTGGCGATGGTTGGAGCGAGCTCGAGCTCGCCCGTCGTCACCGCGATCTTGGCCAGGCCTGTGCACCTCAGCAGCCTACATCACGACAGGCGGATGACGATAAAGAACCGGCAAATGAAGGTGCAGCGCTAATTTTAGTCGAATCACATGTCATCTCGCCCCTTTACCCAAGCCTATAGGCGCAGATTCAGTGGCTGATACCTTATCGCTCATTCGTTTGTCGTGACGTTCGCTGATGGGAGAGAAGGAGGGTTCGTTAGAATCCCGATGGTGTCGGCTCGCCGCTCTCGGTGCTACTTGCACCATCTCGTGGGCCGGCTGTCGGACGCGGGCGAAGAAGCCATCGCAGGAATATCGGCCTGCTGCTTTAACGGGGCAAAGGAGACACGGCCGCAGCTAATTTCGTTCGCTCAAACCACGACTGAGAGCACCACAATCGCGGCGCATAAATGCACTAGTCACGTGGTATTATTTGTATTTCGCGGGCTTTCTTTAGAGCCCAGAAAAAAAGATGCACGTGAGACTTTCTTTATCGCAATTAATGGAATGGGGGTTTCTTAAGGTGCTCTACAAGTTTCCAATTCACATGTTTGGTCTAAAGTCGATAATTAATCAATTAGAAAAATTAACATAACTAGCTAATTAAGTAATTGCAAAACAAAAAATTGCCTGTTGTGCCCGAGGAGGCTGGCAGTTGAATGCAATTAGGTTCACTGACCTACCTCAAATGTATTATTTTGTATCCTTTGGTTCAAGTTAGTTGGGGCACCCGGTATATTATATATATATATATATATATATATATATATATATATATATATATATATATATATATATATATATATATATATATATATATGTATATATATATATATCTATATATATATATATATATATATATATATATATATATATATATATATATATATATATATATATATTTATATATATATATATATTTATAGTGTGACGCCCAGATTTACACGACAACGAGAACG
The DNA here is from genome assembly GCF_055883805.1 of Amblyomma maculatum. Classification (NCBI taxonomy): domain Eukaryota; kingdom Metazoa; phylum Arthropoda; class Arachnida; order Ixodida; family Ixodidae; genus Amblyomma; species Amblyomma maculatum. Next base: position 54,452,809 of record NC_139346.1, on the reverse strand, counting down.
GGATGATCGTGAAAAAGGGAAGAGGAAGAACGGTCGGCTCGTGCTGGGACTCTAGCTAGCGGACCCTAGCTTCCAACTCTTCTCCTACGGGCAATAAAACCTCGCCCGTAACATATTGGTAGAGGTGTTTGGTGCTCGATTTCCGAGATACATCGAGGACGGAACCCCTGCTTGAACCGCACAGAAGTCGCCGTCTTGCTGGTCTACCACCATCTGTGCCTACGATGTCGCTCGACGGCGATGATCTGAGGACCAGGCCTACCAAGTCATGGCAAAATAACCGTTAGCCTCTTTCGTTCACAGGCTCATCCAACGAAGATGTGGATGATGGGCTCACTGTTTACCAGCGGGTGAGCCGGTTTAATAAGTGGGACTTTTCGGCCCAGTTAGCCAACGTGGTCTTAGCGCTTACCGACACGACCTTAACGTGCTGCGGCAACCATCATGATAATTTTACAACATTGCACCGCTTCGTCGAAGAGAATCAGAAGTCCTCCCGCGACTCTGATGCCAACAATCGTCCCTGCCAGACATGCATCAAGTATATCGAGAAAGTGTTAAAGCTTTGCAATCTTGTACCTCCTCGCGTAACCGAAGATGACAATGTTGGCCATCTATTAAACGGGTTCGCGGAATATATCTACAATTTCCTAAGCGGCAATTCAAGCATCGACGTCGTTGCTGACATAATTAATCACTGCATAATGTTTGAGATGCTTAAAATGCGTCGCATTTCGGACGTCTGGCTGGCGCCAGCCAGGCGCCCAAGTTAGGGCGTCTGGCTGGCGTGTCGTCAGTGGTTGCTAATGACCCTACTAACCATACAATGCCTGGCCATTTGGAATCGCTGAACACCGGATAGCTCGAGAAGTAGTCGGGTCTCTAGAGTTCGCTTGGGACGTTGCAGCGCTCCCTCCCTCGTATACTTCAGTCCATCGCCAGCAGCCGTAGTTAATGCAGCAGACTTTGACGAACACCGGCAACCGCAGAGGCTAAGACACCGGAAACACGCCGAGCACACCTCTAAGGCAAATGACCCTTCTGCTACCAGTCGTCACCAATGCTGTATTATGACCCCCTTCAATGCAACGCTTCGCGTAGCGACTACAGAACCGCGGTGCCACTTCCTCGACATTCGAGTGTGTGCTACCGCTGCGCTGACCGTGGCCAAATCTCGCGATGCTGTCCTCAACGCCAGACATCCTATTAAGGCTTTTTGACCTACCCCTCGCTGAAAAAGCGCTACACTTGCCCTTCACGGTATCCACCCTGCACTCCTAATTCTGGGGACCCCTGGCTTCCGCCGTTGCAGGATTGTTCACCGGCATTGGACAGGAGCGTGTCCCTCATCCCGCTTCTCGCGCACGCTGTTCATCTCCCCGACGCCGCTCCACTCCGCGGGAAAACTAGTAGGCGCGATTGATGGGGTGAGGTCACTGGACGTTCGCTGCTGGAAGAGGTAGCCCCGCCTGTATTCATGCTACACAACAACGTTCACGTGCTAGTTGATAGTTGGCCAGTTATGGCTTTGATTGATTCTGGCGCCGCCATATCTGTTATGAGTGCTGATTTCAAAGATCGCCTTGGTTGCAAAGTTGTTTCACTGGGACTAAAAATGTGCTGTTTTGACTTGTTAGTGGCGAGCCATTGCCTTCTATTGGAGTGCGCAGCGTTTAAGTCTCTTTGTGGTGCAAAGTGTTCAGTGCGGCAATCGTGGTGCTTCCCCCACTAACACACGAGGTCATCCTTGGGCTGGACATTTTGAAGGTACGTGGTGCCAAGGGCGACTGTCACACTGGCAAGATTAGCGTCGGTTATTGTGTTAAAGGAACACTGCATCACTTTTTTTGCAAAAGTTGGGCTTTCATCAGATAGGCATAGTTTTTTATGCTGCGACCGCGAATATGAGAATAAAATTAGGCAGAACAAAGCAGAAAGCCTATTTTCAGCGGAAATACGCAGCCTGCGCGACAGGGCTCACTGCGGGTCGCGCCGCCGCCCGTGTTTGGCCAAGACGCCGCGTGACGATATTCTGAGGACCGGGGAAGCTGCCGATGCGGCTCCTTCACTGCGCTGTGTTGATCGCAGCTCTCTGCGGCTTTGTGAATGTCATTATGGCATGCCACGTCCACACGAATGACCATAGGGATCTTTACTGTATGCATCCGTACCAGATACGCCCACAAACGATGCAGCACTTCCGTTGTGGGGAGCGTAGATTTGGCATGAAAACTTGCTTTGGTTACAGTGAGGCATTTTGAAATGTAGTGTGTGTCACTATTAGCGGAAGCTACATGGCCCTCAGCAAAACCTCGGCCCGCATATTTCCGGGAAATAAGGGCAGCGAACAATGCCCTAGCCGACTACCTCCGTCTCAGGCCTATCGCCCCGCCCGAAAGGTCATTGTTGTGAAAAATAAACCTAATATTGGTGTACCAAACCCTGCTTTGAATGCAAGTCGTGGTAGCTTGGGGAAACGAAGAATTTTATAGAAAGGGTGAAGCAGTACGCAGCTGCTACCAGACAAATGAACAATAAACGAAGCGCGGTTGCGGAGCGCTGCAATTCATACGAGGCATTTACGGGGCCATTGTGCTGGCGCCCAAGTCAAATGCGCACAGAATGCTGCTTGAGTCATATAACATTTAGCAGACGTTGAAAGCCTTTACTTTTTACAGTAGTGTCATGATACATGTTCAGTGAATTGACGGCTGACGTGTGTTGAAAGCCAAGCTGCAGCTCATTCACACCCATACCTTCATGAGAAAACTGTGTTCTGAAATGTGTTTTCTTACAAGAGCTTCGTCGTTTTCATTTCCAACCTAATGTGCATACCCAAACAAGACAGGACTATGTAAATTGACGAGGCAGCAACAGGTGCAAAATCACAAGGCTATATATGAACAACTTCGTTGATTGATTGCTTGGAAGCACCGAAGGAAACCTCGCTCTTTGCGCTTCTTACCTGAATTCGCCTATACCCAGCTGAGAGGTACACTCCTTATCTTCTAATAATGCTTCCGTAAGGGTTCCGCGAACATATCAGGCACGCGCCGTGCTGGGAAAGATCTCGCAGTCTTTACAACCTAGCTTCGACCCAGTAGTGGGCTCTTAATCATCTGCTAGTTCGCAAAAAGCATCAGCGGATGAGTTTTTCATGTTAAGCACAGAAGCCGTTGTGCAAAGTTTTTGCGCAAAAAACAACGAGACACGCGAATACAACCATGCGACGATGCTGTCTGACCGTCCCATCATAAAATTGCAGTCCATGAACGGATCGCAGATGACTGTTCCGACTGTTTTGTACAAAGAAACAGAAGGGACCGCTTCATGGTTAAGCCATGCCTTTTTGTCAAAGCCCTATAGAAATCGCATTAGGAAAAACTGCATGTAGTCATAGTTACGAAAATGCTTCGAGTAGAATGTTTCCTTTGGTTGGCTTAAATTTATTTCACTTCTCAGCAACGCCGAATTGCGCCGCGAGCTTTTAATACAACGGAAGATTACATCGTCGCATCCACAGCTGTTTGTGCATCCGAGCTGTGTTGTATCAGGAGCACAACACTAAGTTGACGTGTTTTGTACGTCCGCAACGCACGCAAAACGAGGAACAGCGCACGCCGAAAACCCCCTTCATTGCCTCTGAATGCCGCCGGCTACTCACGGTGATGTCGCGATGGACAGAGGAGCGAGATTTTCCCTCCACTTTCCTCCTCTGTAGCAGTCGCGCGGGTCGCGGGAGATTTGAATTGCGTCCTTTCAATCGACAACTGCGCAGGTGTTTTATGCGTAATCGACAAAATAGCTTCGCAAGCATGATCAACAAATAATCTACTTCAAAATCCTATAGTACTGGTACATTTGAAAACTGCTGCAGTGTCTCTTTAACTCAGCTCTGATGGAAGACTCGTGTCGTGGTGTTACCATGTTTTGTGTTTCCGAAGATATCATTGTGCCTCCCTCGTCGGCTGCATGCGTTACGCCGTTACCTCGCTGCGAATGTGATATTGCTGCAGCAGCTCAGCTAGACCAACAGCCGGCTAAAAAAAATTACGAGGGACTATAGCGACTAAAGTAGTGCAAGGCGAAAGCCTGAGAATTCTTATCTTGTCTAGGGTTCCTGCCATCTGCAATCCCACACTTAAACGCGCGCCAAGGAACGCCACGCAACAGCCGCCAAAAAAGTGGCAAACTCTTTGTCCGCGACAGTATGAACCATTAAAGGCTACGTCTTAAAAAGAGGTGTCTACAGAGCGGAGCTGAGAACAAATCGTGATGCTGAATTTGAAAACTGGATTGCATATTTGGTTTTCCCCTCATGGTAGCAGACATTGCTTCGTGCAGCGAGATAGACCAAGCGCTCGATGGAGATGCCGGACAAAAAGGACCATGTTTGAAATAACCAATTCCCAGCTTAAGCCTCAGCTAAAGGTGCTTACGAAAACAAACGTAAACGGAGATACCAAGCACGTGGCCAAGGTTGCGGAGAGCAGCAGCGGCGTAGGTGAACATGGAGACGAGTCCGTGAAGGTCGAGGCTGAAGGTAAGAAATGTCGAGAAAGAAGGGTGAAAAGCAAGCCCAGGTTCGAGCACGACACGACGTGTACACCGACCGAGGTGAAAACTGCGGACATGGGGTCATCGTCTAGCTTATCGTCTTCAAGCTTAACCCGTATAACTTCGACAAGGTGGCCAACCACCAACACGCGCTACCTGCTCATCAAGTTCGCGCACTGCGCCGGTCCGTGGTCGGAGCAGTCCGTGGTGGAATCTGAGTACGCTCGCAGCGCTGCAGCACCGTCATCTGCAGATGCTGCTGGAAAAGCTGGACGCCACGAAGGAGAAATTCCACCTGGCGCGCAATGGCTGCGCACCGCTGTACTTCAGTGACAGTGGGACGGCATTACGTCACACTGTCATACCCACTAGCCGCCTTTCATGGACGTTGACACTTTAACTGATCTCTGGACTCTCCCCCCCTCCCCCCGTTCGCCGGAAAGATGTCACGATTTTGAAACGGGTGGACAGGAGATAAGAAAGATGAGAACGGTTAGTCGTCGGCACTTGTGCCGGTGTCGGTGCAGTACGCACCAACCCGCACCTTATATATATATATATATATATATATATATATATATATATATATATATATATATATATATATATATATATATATATATATATATATATATATATATATATATATCACGTTGTGGTGACAGTTTCGTATGCCTCAAATGAATAGACAGGTAGGCGAATCAATGTAATGAACTCTTGATTGGCCTAACTCGCTCCTGCAAAAGCACCAAGCAATCGGCGGCGGCGATAACAACCGTGCTCGTCGGTCGTTGCACTAAGCAGCCGTCACAGCAACAAACGCTTAATTTAAAGATGGCGAGGAAGCTTGCAGACTTATGCACGCAAACGGTGACTATCACATTGCAGAAACGTACGCGAAAGACAGGAATCTTCGAGATGAATCTCGGTGCAGTTTGCTCGACAAAGAAACTATTAAAGCTGCGCATCGCGATAACTAGCTTGAGCTAACAAAGAATACAGAGTTGATCCGAGTAAAAAAAACAGATAAATATTTCAGTTGTTTGCCGTAATAAAAAGGCATCATCCCAATGCTTACAAAATAAACACATAAAAGTAAACAGAACACTAAAAAATGACTTTAGCTCGCGTAACAAACTTTCAGGTGCACAACATAGACGACTTCTGGGCGCGAACGGCTCTGTCGTCGGAATATGGTTGCGCCGTCGCGGACAACCTCGAATTCCAGCTGTCAGATTTGAAGAAGGCCTCGGTATTATCCGAAGTAACGCCTCAAGAGCTTTTCCTTCAGTCCTCGCCGGCGTATCGGCGTCCAAACATGTACTTCGTCACCTGGCCGGCACTCTGTATTGCGTCGTCGCAAGTTGTATAGCCAGGCGACAGTGTGTGGCAGGTCCTTAATTCTAGCTGGGCAAGCCGCGGGGCTTCCTCTGAACGCTGAAGTTAGGCTGCGACATCCAGGCTTTGCTCGTCGGTTGCGTGAGGCAGCATGCGCCGAGCATCGTCGTGAGCTTCCTTATGTACACAAGCTTGAATGGGGTCTCTCTGGTGGTCTCCTGGACGGCTGTAATATATGCGAAGGTAACGCATGGCCCGACGGCGTCCCAGGCCTTGTGTTCGGCGTCGGCGTGCATGGCGACAATGTCGGTGATCATTTTGTTGAGACCCTCTGTATGTGTGTTTTAGTCTTGGGATGTTAGGCAGTTTTTCTACTGTGGCCCGTTTGACTATAGTGCAAGATGGTCTGCGGGAGCTCAGCCGTATATGCAGTTCCTCTGTCCGTGATGAGAAATCTAGGAGCATCATGCCGCAAAATTTGTTCGTCAAAAACTTAGCAACCTCTGCTGCCGTGCCGTTGGGCAAGGCTTTCGTTTCGGCGTAGCGGGTCATCTAATCGGTTTTCACGACGATACATTTGTTCACCGCAGATGAAGTTGGCAAGGGCCCGATGAAGTCCATCCCGATCTGTTGAAAGGGCTTAATCGGGGGTGTATTGGTTTGAGTAGACCAGCTGGTCTATACGAGGGTGCCTTGCGTGGCTGACCTCCACGGGAGGTTTCCATTTAATGAGCAACGTCGGCAGTAACCGTGGCCAGTTACAGTTATCTTGTATTCTATACAATATGCGAGCAAATCCGAGATGCCTAGCTGCCGGCTCAGCGTGCAGCGCCTGCAGAATCTCTTGTCTGAGCTTTTTATGTGCAAGGAGCTGCGCAGTTCTGTTGGTGCGAAGTTCTTCACGACGACGTCATTGTTTAAAATGAATGATAAAAATGACGCTGGAGCACAACAGAAAGAAAAGAGGTCTTTACTTGGAGTAAATAAGCCAGTTCTTCAAACTCAGGGTCGCGCTGCTGCTCTGCAAAGCTGCTGCTGATTACTGGTCTCAAGAAGGCACCTGCGTCGTCTTTTTTCGGCGGGGTGTCAACGAGGGTTCGTGACAAGCAGTCTGTGGCGGAGTGCTTTCTGCCGGACTTGCAGAAGACTGTGAAGTCGAATTCCCGAAGACGCAGGCTCCATCAGGCAAGGCGACTGGATGGATTTATTAGGTTGGTGAGCCAGCGCAGAGCATGGTAATTGCCCACAAAACTAAATGGTCGTCTCTACAAATCGGGGCAAAATTTTGATGCGGCCCAAATGACGGCAAGACATTCTTTCTCCGTCGTCAAATAATTGGCTTAAGCTTTTGACAGGGAACGGCTATCGCAGGCGAGAACTTTCTCGTGTCAGGCACTGTCCTGAACAGGAACAGCGCCTAGGCCCAAACCGCTTGAGACGGTGTGAATTTCTTTATTGTTATTTTGAACAAAGTGGCCTAGGACATGAGAGGACTGTAGGCGGCGTTTAAGTTCGACGAAGGCTTCTTGTTGCTGCGCATCCCATTGAAAAGCTACGTCGGTCCGTTTAAGCTGGGTCCATGGTTCGGCGATGTGAGATATGTCCCTGATAAACGGTCCATAGTAAGCACGCAGTCCAAGCAACCTGCACACTGCTTTCTTTTCAGCAAGCGATGGAAACTGTGCGATTGTAGCTGTGTTCTCTGGGTCTGGACGGACATCATCCGTGCTAACGATGCAACCTAGGAACCGCAGTTCCTCGTATGTAAAATCGATCTGCTTTCTAAATTATCCCTTATGACTTCATAGCTTCAAAGCTCTGGCCGAAGCATTTTGAGGTGGCACTTAAAGCTGGAGGAAAAGACATCATGCAAGTAGCCAGACAAATCGGCCACTTCAAGCCCGCCAGCACAGTGTTCATTACTCATTGAAATGTCGCTGGTGTGGACCAGAAGCCAAATGGCTGCGCCTTGAACTCGAAAAGGCCGTCTAGTGTTATGAATTCGGTGCTCTCGCGATCTCTTTTGCCGGCCTCAGTTTGCCAGTAGCAGCTCTTCAGGTACATCGATCGATGAGACGTGTCTTGCGTTGCAGAGCCGGTCGAGTGTGTCGTCGATGTGAGAAAGAGGATAAACATCCTTCATTGTTATGCTATTTAGGCGGCGGCGCGTTCTGCGTTTCTTCGTCACCAAAACTACTGGTGGCGCCCAGCATCTTTGATGACTGGATAACGTCATCATGAAGCATTTCACCGACTTGCTAGCATTTGGCTTGCCGTTCTAGCGGCGATACGCGATAAGGACTTTGGCGTAAAGGTCGTGCTGTTGGTCTGTTAAAATGCGGTGATTAACAAATGGTTTTTGACACACCTTCGATGATGACGAGGAGCACTGATAACGAGAAGTGCAAATTTGTATTTTTTCTGCAATAGGGTAATGAATGGTTTATGTCAAACCTAGGTAAAGTTGGCCGGGTGCGTCTTCGGAGAGTGCGAAATCATCGCGGAAATCCGCCAGTTCATCGCAAAAGATGATCGTCGTGCCCTTGTTCCCGTACAGAATCTGAGCTTGTCCTCTCCGGAAGTTGGCGATTCTCTTTGGGATGCCGAGACCTCGTTGCAAGAGCATCTGGGGGTTACCTTCGCTTACATATTCAGCGGGTTCGATGCCAGCAATAACCAAGCTCCCTTCGATGCTCACTCGGCGAGGCACTGTCATTTCTCCGTCGCGGATGTTTTTAGGGACGTGTTGTGTCGACGTTAGCTTATGAGCTTGGATCGGAGGTCGATGATTGTAGGAAGTCCATGCCCAAAATCACGTCGCGCGTACACTGCTGTATAACCACAAAGCTTGTGGGGTAAGTTCGCCCATTTATTGTTACTCTTGCAATGCGTCGGACTGACGGGGTAATGAGGTTACCACCAGCGGTGCGAATCAGGGGCCATCCCGAGCTGTCCTTACTTTTCTGAGCTGGGAGACAAACGGTCCACTGATGCCTTATTAGTTAGCTCCGGTGTTGACAAAGGCAGTGACTGTGCGACCGGTATCAGCAACTGCTGTGTCGCTTGTTCGCGTCTTCGCATTGCACGTAGGCCTTGGTGTCCGATCTCAGCTCCGTTGTTTATATCCGGGGCACATCGTTGACATTTTGCTGGGTGGTAGTGTCGGCTTGCACTGTGGGGGTCTTGTCGTCGATGTTGGCATCGTACGTAGAGGCTGTGCCATTTGAGAGCCTGGGCGCATGATCGTCGAAGTAGTCTTCATGGAATGCGTCGTCTGAAAAGCAATGTCGTCGCTTCTTATCGTCGTCTGCGGATTATCTTCGGTTTTCGCCGTGAAACAACCTTGCCTGCACGTGTTTCTACCTTTAGTTTGCCCTATAAGGGCTAGGGGACCTTGCTCGAACGTAAGTGCGGTGCGCTGACGGAAATCGGGTGCTGTATGGCGATGGGGAGCGGTACCGACGCTTTGGTCGCTCTTCTCTGCTCTATTAGTCGTAGATTTTTTGGGGTCGTTCGTCAGGGCGGTGTCGTGGGACGTCTATGGTGTAGCCGCGCAAGTCGATACATACGGGCAGTGGCGTAAAATGTGGCCTGCCTTATATACTGCAAATTGAAATCCAGCGGGCGGTTATTGGATGTCATCCAGGAGACGAGTATCCATAGCGCAGGAAGGCCGTTCGTAGGCTTGGCGGGCGGGGGCAGATGGGCTGCGTTCAGTGCGGACTTCCTCACGAATGACATCCATGCGCGACGCAACCTGCGGCTGTGCTGGCGATGGAAGAAGGTGGCGCAGTTCTTCGCAAATTACTTAACGGATGATCTCACGGAGCTTATCTCCGCTTGTAGTCGTGGTTTCGTGAAGGCTTGGAGACAGCTTTTAAAGAGGCTGGTTATAGAATATCGTCCTTGCTTCTAAGCTGCTTTCGATATCGCTGCTTCCTTGAAGAACTCGGCAACACGTTTTGGCGGCTGGAGAAGTGCACTTAAAATAGCTGATGTTTCACACCGCGCATCAGCATGTTTATCCTGGTTTCCTCTGTGATATCTGGATATGCGCGGCCGAAGAAGCGCTTCATCTCCTCAATGTATGCCAGGACTGGCTCATTTGGGAGCTAAAAGTTTTTACTTGTGGAGGGTCTTGGCTGTTTCTTAAGGCAGTAACTTGCAAACGCCGTCAAAACGCCGCTTTCAATGTCTCCCAGTACTTCAAGGAAGTCTCATTATTTTCGAACCAGATACGTGCAGGTCCTTGAAGACCAAAGTAGGCTTACTCGAGTTTTGAAGTCGTTCCAGTCATTGAATGAATCTAGGCGGTCGGAAAGGTCCATCCAGTCTTTCGCATCTTCATTGCGCATTCCTGGGAAGACTGGGGCCTCCCGGTTCTGGAAGAAGACAACCAGTGCAGTAGACTGGCCCATTGTCGACATTGGGACTTTCTTCCGTGGTCCAACAGGGCCCGGCAGCAGGCCATGTTAGGGTTGGAGCCCTTCGCCATCGGCGGCTGGTTCAGTGAACTGTAGGCTGGTCCCTCAGAGCGTCAGGAAGAGGGATAGCTTTGGCATGAAGGGATGAACCGGGACACGAAGGGCACACCTCCATCAGATGTAACGTATCGGTGACAATGCCGTATGCTGCAATGGAACAGACCGGTAGGTGAAGCATTGTAATGAACTCATTATTGGACTGCTTTGCGTCCACAAAAGCACCAAGCAATCAGCGGCGGCGATAACAACTAGCGTGCTCGTCGGTCATTGAAATAAAAATGCGCTCACATTGACAAACGCTCAATTTAAAGGCGGCGAGGAGTATCTAAATAAAGTATCAAACGATGATTAGTACCATCTAGAACATTGCAGAAAGTTGTCCGAATGACAGGAATCTTGGAGACGCATATTGGCACATCTTAAGCGACAAAGACAATTATAAATATGCGCACCGTAACAACAAGCATGAGCAAACAAAGAATACAGAATTGATTCGCGTGCTGGAATCGGATAACGCCGCAAGCCGGCAGCTGTTGAATAAAAATAACAAATAAAGGTTTGAATTGTTGGCGACAATATGCATATATAACAATGTAGCTAGCCATTTTTCGAGATTTTAACTTTCCCTTTCACACCTTTGTTATCCAACGAATATTTCAAAAATAGATAATTTGTCATTACTAGTTTATAATTTTAGTGAACGAAAATTACGCTGCAGATTAGCATATGCGAATTTGAAGTGCCCCTAATTGAATTGACTGCGTTTCTCTTTTATTGCCGCTATTTTGTGTACGCCGATAGGTACTATGTGTAATTACGCTGGTGATTATACCTTGAGGCAGGCGATGCAATCAGGTAGTCGCGGTTATATAGTTATGTAAGCTTTAGTTGTGCGCCTTTTGTTTAAAGCCCTAGTTCCTGTGAGAGGGAGTTGTCGACACCAACAGCTCGTATTGCCTGTATTTTAGAAGCTTTTACCGAGGGCCGGCGTTGATTGCTTGGCCACAAAAGGAGGAGCACGAACCGACGGCGCCGCGCCTTGACTGTATGCTTTCCGGTTAAACACTGGCCCCAACCGATGGTCGTGAAACACCTTACGCACTTGGTCTGTTCCCCGTCGAGGTCAACACTTGCATTTATTTTCTTTATTTCAAGGCCGTGATTTACCATGCTTTCTGGTTGTTTCTGTTATTGTTCCCTTAAGAAACATAGCTTACAACGGTCCCTTTCTCTTGCTTTCAATTCCCTTCCGCGTTGAATCATTGTCTTATTACTTGAGGGGATTGCAGATTTACCCGTTCAAATCAAATCGTGCTACACGTACTGTCTTCCCCGTCTGGCATGCTCCTATAGCACTCAGCATCAGACCTCTTTTCTCTCCCAGGGGCAGATAATCTTCTCAGAATTGCTGCGCACCATCTGCTGATGGCATCAGTCGTTTTCGTTTGGTTTTTATTAGGTGGATATTATATCCCCAGTATTACAAGTAATATTAGGTAATTATGCTATTATCTTAATGACAGCCAATTTGTTCGCATAACGTTTCAAGCTCTATAACCACGTAAATATTTTCTTGCAGATACCTGTCAGTATAAATATTGGTTCTTTAATGGGGCCTTCTTCCCAGAAGAGGCTTGCGAAAGGGTGGTATGTTACGCCTCACAGCTAAAGGTGACTATTGAAAGGTAAGTGCTTCTTACTACTTTGGAGGGCACGATTTCTAGTGGGACTGCTTCTCACTTCGTCCTATATAAGAAACGAGACTGGAGACATTGTTTAATTGTAGCAAATTGTCGATTTCATTACACTGCCGCAAAACATTGAAATCTATTGTTCGTTATTTTTTCGTCCAGCCCCATCGTGCGGACTTATCACAGGTTCTGGCGCGCGAATCAATTCTATATTTATTTGTTTACGCTCGTTCTCGCAAACCGTAACTTTAACAGCTTCTTTGCCGTGCAAGATGCGCTGAGGTATCCCTCGAAAATTCTGGCCGCTCGCGTGTGTTTCTGCAATATTGTAGGTTGTACTAGTCAATTTTGCGGTTTCATATACATATTTCATCGACGCCTTTATATAGAGCGATTGTCTTCGGGACGGCATTCGTAATTTGACGAACAGTAAGGAAGTTTGCTGCAATTTGGGGCCGCCGAGTCGTTCAGTTACTTTAGGGCGCAATTCATGCCGATAAATTGTTTATTTCAATGCGATAACGCCTGCCTTTTTTTTCTACCTACTCAGTTGACGCCCCCACGTGACGAAGTGGAAGTGGTGCCTTTAGATATCTGGTCCACCCCTTCAGGCGAATATCTCGGCATCTTTGCTGTCGCCCTGGGGCGCCACGCTGCAGGTCACCGGGCGCCAGCCGCCGAATTCTAGAGTTCTAACCTGAACACTGTCTGCTGCCGGACATGGTTGGACCCGGGAAGAATGCTCCAACATTGACAATGGCCCTGTCTATAGCACCAAGTGTCTGCGTGTAGCCGCCAGAGTACCCCTTCTTCCAAGGATTGCCTAGTGATGATGCGAAATATTTGAGGATGTGGAGATGCACCACAAACACTCGTCATCGGGTCTCCACAAATATATCATCAGAACTGATGCTTGGGCGAGTTGGTATGCCATTTTCTGTAGAACAGCGCGACTTGGGCAAGGACGGAAGGAAGACAACACGGACAGCGCCTGTCCGTGTTGTCTTCCTTCGTCCTTGTCCAAGTCGCGGTGTTTTTCAGAAAATCCGCAAATATATTTCGGCAGGACCCGCTGTGCCAGGCGGCAACGGGACAGCGAACAGCCGGCATTCAGTTCTGTAGCCACATTGAACAAACTGCGCGTGCTTGGCCAACGCGCTGAGGCTGTCCTCGTCGTCTTCGTCGAGACGACGACGGCATGCCACAGGACCCCCTCTCCCTCTAGCGATGAAGACATGGGCGAAGGGGAATGGAGAAAAGCAGACATTGGTAGTGGGAATCGTACACGATGAGAAGTGGCACGACTGGGAGGGGTTGCAGTGGCACAGTTTGCGATGAAATCTGAGTCAAGGTGGGTGGGTTTAGGGCGATCAACGGAGATCGTGTCCTCTCGGCTGTTGATACGCAGTAGAAAGTACTTAAGAGCACGCCGGAGCACCAGGTACGGACCCTCGTATGGCGGCCGTAATGGTGGCCGTACATCGTCGTGGCGAACGACGACATATGTACACTGCTGCAGGTCGGTAGGAACGTAAATACGATGGGAATACTGGCGCTGACGTGGGGAAATAACATTGCCCAAAGCGCTATGTAGTTGGTAGGCGTTATCTGTGACGTCAGGAGGCGTGTGTGGCGAGGGATTGAAGAACTCACCATGGACACGGAGAGTGGTGCCAAACGTTAACTCCAGTGCACAGGTGGAAGGGTCGCTGCGAAGTGCGGAGCGGAGACCAAGCAGGACGAAGTCTAGGCACTCAATACATGATGCCGGGAGAGCGGACTCCATAAGTGAAGGTTTTCAGCGGCCGGTGAAAACGTTCAATGTAACCGTTCCAAATACAGTAGTAGGAGGTCGTCGTAATGTCGCTGACGTCGAAGAGCCGAGATAGGTTAGCAAATTATGCTGAGTCAAACTGCAGACCACGATCAGTCGTAATGATGGAAGAAACGCCATAGCGGCTTATCCAGAGCGGGATGAGCGCTCTTACGATCACGTCCGCCGTTATTTCTTGAAGGGGCATTGTTTCAGGCCACCTCGTCAACCTGTCAATGCAAGTTAATAGGTAGCGGTGGTTCCCGCAGAGAGGAAGAGGACCGACAATCTCGACGTGCAGATAGCTGAAGTGGGTGTCCGGGGACAGGAAGGATCCAAGAGGAGTCGTAGAATGTCAGTGCAGCTTACTTTGCTGGCAGCAGAGGCCCGTGGGCGACCAGCGCCGAACGTCGAGGTTGATGCAAGGCCGCAAAGTTGCGCGGATGCCAGGGTGAGCCAAAGAATGGAGGCACATAGGGTCGAGGGCTACCGGTCGACGTATCACAGACGAGAGGAACGGCGCAGTCTGGGAGCTAGACGTCCTCCAACACAAGAGAGGTGTCGTGCGTCAGAAGCCGTTGCTGTTCGGCATCAGCTCGTTGAGCAGAAGCCATAGCCGTGAAGTCGATGATTGGCCGTCCATTGCCCTGTCGCATTTACTTCAGTGCGACAAAAAGCATCGGCAACTATGTTCGGGTTGCCGCTGACGTGAAGAATATCGCAGGTAAATTCGGAAATATAGGCAAGTTGCCTGATTGCATGAGGAGTGTATGACGAACTGTTGGATATCAGCGCCGACGTCAGAGGTTTGTGGTCAGTCAAGATATGAAAAAGGCGCCCTTCGAGAAAATGACAGAAGCGCTTCATGGCTGAATATATTTCAAGCAGCTCTCGGTCGAAGCTGCTGTATCGGCGCTCAGAGGGCGCAAGCTTTTTGGAAAAGAAGGCGATTGGCTGCCAAACACCAGCCACAGACTGTTGCATGACCGAGCCGAGAGCAGTGTCCGATGCGTCACCCATGAGGGATGGGGGCGCATCACATTTGGGATGGACGACGAGCGTGCGCCGGCTATGGCACCTTTGACGCCGCTTATTGCGCGGTCAGCGGTATCGCTCCAAGCAAAAAGAGCTGTCAGCTTGCTGTGGCCACAGAGAAGATCGTGAAGAGGCTGCAGTACTGCAGCACAGCGACGAATAAATCGCCGATTATAGTTGGTGAGGCTGAGAAGGTCGCGTAGCTTGCGGATGGTAGTGGGTCGGGGAAATTGATCGATGGCGGCGACACGGGCCGCGAAGGGGCTGATGGCATGGGCGTTCACGCGATGGCCGAGAAAGTGCAACTCTGCAACGCCAAACTTGCATTTCGGTTCATTCACCAAAGCGGCTGAGCTTTGCAAGAACATGGCACAGATGGATGCTGGCTGCTGTCATAGGCCTGAAAACGAGAATGCCATCTAGGTAGGAAAAGCAGCACGTCAAACCGCGTAGAACTTTGTCTGAAAGTGCTGAAATGTCTGGCCTGCATTGTCAAGACCGAAAGTCATCCTCAGGTATTCAAATATGCTGAAAGGCGTAATAATAGCGTTATTCGAGATATCCGAGAGCTCTACAGGAATCTGGTGATATGCCTTGACAACATCAACCTTGCTGATCGCCCACAAGCGAAGACAGCCTGCGAGACCTTAGCCACGAGGTCGTTTGGGAAGTGCTAGCTGTGCTGGCTGCTTCTATCATTTCATCAACCCGAGAGGAGACACTTTAAGGTGTCGACCATGAAGAAGTGCAGCAGGCGCTTGGTAGTCCTACTTTGACTGATACAGTACAGCAACACCAAGCTATAACTACACCTCGGCCGCACGCCATCCTGCGCCCCATGTGATCCACCGAACCCTTCTCGATGCGAACAAGCTTCACCTCTACTCCACCACTTGGCCCCTAGTAGTCAAGTCTACAAACGACCCTGAAGCTCCAGGAAATATGATGACTGGAGGACATCTAACAACCAATGACTCTACTTTCATTGTGCTGAGGCTGGACACATCTTCCGTAACTGCCCCTACATTCGTATCGGCCTGCGTGGTGTGGCCGTCGACGCCCCACGATCCCGTCCTGACGAGCGGCCAGAAGAAATCGACGACTTCCTCCGGAGGGGTGAGCTCGCGCCACCAACACTCCGGTCACGCTCGCCATGGCCGTAAAACGCCCAATTTGCGTCGCAGTGCCGCAATTACGCACAATGAAGGTCTGCTAAGATTCGTTGGGGAATCTAATGGTAGCAGCCATTTAGGTGAGGATGTTCAATGGCGAAAAAACAAACTAGAATATTAATTAAAAACACTGCTATTTAAGATTACAACATATACGACAACATACCAGTGTGCAAGCCGACAACGCCGCCCAGAGAAGTGACAATGGTGTGCCTCGCCCGTGACCTCAATAAACGATGGAGCCGAGATCCGAAGCCTAGGTGACGTGCAAGGCGAGGATGCGATCAAGCGACCTTGAATGCGCTGTCGATGGTCGCCGTCACCGCCCTAATAAACACCGGAGGATGACCAATCAGTGATCAGTGGACCGTTTACCTCCCCAGAGCAGGAAAGTAACAACCGGCTGGAATGGCACGCTGATTCGCACCGCTAGTGGTAACCTTATTACTCCTTCGGGACTGCGCTTCGCAAGAGTAACACTGAATGGGCACACTTACTCTACCAGCTTTGTATTCCTGCCGCAGTGCTCCCGCGAAGTGATTTTGGACATGAACTTTCTCAATGAACATAGCGCGATCATCGACCTCCAATCAAAGCCGATCAAACTGTCAACAGAAAAATCAATAGCTGCTACGACAACTTCGGCGCAACACGTCGCTCTAAACGTCCTCGATAGAAAATTGACTACGCCGCACCGATAAAGCGTCGTAGTCTGCACGGATAGTGCACACATTGTAACTACCGACGGCGTCGTCGAAGGACACACCCAGTTCTTGCTAGGTAGAGGACTTGGTATAGCAAGATTTATCATCCAATTCCCTGATGGACGATCTCAGGTACTGGTCGCGAACTTCACTGAAGAATTCTGGCACAAGAACAAGGGCATGACGGTCGCTTTTCTCGAAACATTATCGGATATCCGAGATGTGCTCACCCTCGACGCCAAACCAACCCTTGCAAGAAGCAGTCGAGCAATTTGGTTAGTTTACAATTGACATCAATCCTATTTTACCTTATCGCGAAAAATAACAGATTTGCAGTCATCTTCTAAGCTACAGCGAGTTCTTTTCGTCATTGTCGAAGACGCGACAAACACCACTTGCCAAACACCGCATTTCGATAGACAAACACGCCTGACCTCTGCGCCAAAGCCCTTACCTCGTATTGCATCGAGAACGTAAACCGTCCTCGCAGTATGTAAATGAAATGCTTCGTGACGAGGTCATTCAGCCAGGGAACCGCCTATGGGCGATTCCCATAATCCAGTTGAAGAGCAACGAGATGCTTTCTACTGCGTTAATTACCGTCTCTTGAATATCACAGAAAAAAATGATGTCTATCCGCTCCCTTGCATCGACGATACACTAGATCTCTGACACGCGAAGTATATCTCGTCGATGAACCTGAAGAACAGGTACCGGAAAATTGAAATCGATGAATAAGAGCGCCAGAAGACCACGTTCCCCATACCAGACAGACCTTCCTATTTCATGGTAATGCCATTCGGCCTCTGCTCTGTACCAGTGGCGCTCGAGCGAGTAATGGATACCGTTTTGGCTGGCTTCAAGCGCTCGTCAAACATCTTATGTGTTCTTCTTTGTCCTTCGTGTTCTTTTTTTGCGTAACAGTTTTTACTTAATGGATCACCAACTAGCCCGGCAATATGCTCTCCTCAAGTGGCAAATTTGACTGGTGTACTTGGACGATGTCGTTGTCTTCTGCTCAAGCTTCTAAGACCCCGTGAACTGGCTCTGGACAGTGCTCGAAGCACCCAAGTCACCAAGGCTAAAGTTGAAACCACAGAAATCCCATTTCGCCTACGAGGAACTGCGATTCCTCAGTCTCATCGTTTTGCAAGGATGGTGTTCGCCCAGGTCCGTATAAAAAAGCTGCGGTCCTACTGTTTCCAACGCCTGCTTACAAGGAAGCTCTACGAACTTTCATTCGGCTATACGCTACTATCGGCGATTGTTCGGGAAGTTTTCGCGCATTGCCAAATGGTTTACGCAGCCCACAAAGCCTACCCAGATGAATAAATCCAACGGCTCCTAGCTGGTCCCAGCCGTAACCAGTTCAACTGTGTTATTGAATAATTTGCAGTTCGGACCTATTGGAACCATTTGACAACTGGTTCCAGCTGGGACCATCTGCCAGCTGGTCCCAACTGGGAATTAATCCATAACACATTTGAACTGGTCTCAACCGGGACCAGCTATAGTGCCTGCCAGTGGGTTTTGTGCCAGCGTGTAATGCTAAATGCGCGGCGCACGTCAAAAGGTAGAACAATCCAGTCAGTAACGTTGAACCTATCATCCACACTGGAAGCAGTATAGAAGGCACAATATATAGGAGGCCAAAACATTTATTTCAACACCGATGGAGTATACCTTTACAGTACAGTGGCTTCTTCACTTTCGTATTTTCGTCATAGCTTTAGAGCCATGAACAGCGTCGCCACTCTGTCCACACCTATCAAATAGCCTTTTGGTGGCTCGCGGCCAAAATATATAATCAGTATAAATATGTTATTCACTGCAGAAGTTTAGCTAAAATATTTCGTTAAGCGGGTAGTTAAGTAAAAAAATGCAAGTTCTCCACCCCGCCCCCCCAGCATATCATATGCACAAAAAAAAGCAGAACTTTAGAACAGGCTCACCATCACCTTTAAGTTTAACGCACAGCAACTGAATGATTTGATTACTCATGCATCTTTATTTAATGCAGTTTTTGATCGAGGATTAACTTAGCAGGGAATAATTTTCCTTCAGTTCACGCTGTTTATTACATCGTGGGTATAGATCAGCGGAAAAAATTTAATTTCCGGCTAAAGGAAATAAATCGGTATGTCAGCTGCGCCGCAAAATATAGTTGCGGTAGAGTGACGGAAGTTTACTTTTGTTCACTGTTTACTTTTGTAGTTTACATTATGTACCATTGTTTGTTACAATGTTCTGTAACCCCACCACCTCAAACAATGTTCCATGTTTGGAACCTGTGCGGTACTTGTATAGAAAAAATATGAGCACGGTATAATCTGGATTAGAGTAGTGCGAAAGCACGGATGCTGCTGTTGGTTTCTCCTGGTTGCTTCTCGTTGCTTAATTGACTGCTTGTTTACCCACTGTAGTTTCTGGTACTTTAAAATTGTGCGCCAATACCCTCCTATGCGCTTTTCGGCTCTGCTTCCGGTTGCGTGACGTCACAACCTTGACGTTACCCTAATTGAGTGACTGAATTAACTATTTTAGTTTTCGATACTTTTCAATTCCGCGCCACTCTCTTCCTCTGCCCTTTTTTGGCTTGATTCAATGTTGATTGACGTCACATCCTTGATGCAACCTTAATTGACTAATTTAATAAACTATTTTAGTATCTGATACATTCAAATGTCGCGACAAGCCCTTTACTAATAAGAGCATTTACGCCTTCACTTTAACACTTTTTATTCTAAATTATTCTCTTATTAACCTATTGTCCTAAATATTTTTTCGGAGACAGTGCATCACCCGCAAGTGATTGACACCACTCAATAACCTCTACCACTTCTTAATTGCTCACCCCTGCTGCGGACACGATTTTGCGGTCTAGTTGTGCGGACGCGGACTGCGGGCAGAAATCTGCGTACTCAGCGAAGTATTGCTTTCGCAATAAACAAAAGTTGCGGACGATGCTGTGGACACATGAATCGCAAGCCAAAGCGGCACTCGTGATTTGGCAAACTCAAGCCAACAAAGGAGTGAATCACGCCTCTGCAACGGGGTTAAGCATATCAAGGTGCACGAGACGGCGTTAATCTGAGCACCGCTCGTGGCCGCTCTTAATATCATAAAGACGACTCTCGAGATGAACTCCGGAAAGCAGCGACAAGAATCTCGAACGTCATGAAAACAGTTGCGCGATCGCAAACTTTTTCAGGGAAATCTTGATTAGGTCTTGTGTAGCTGATATTGTCATGCGCTCCCGATTAATTTCAGAACACATTTAACGATAAAGCAACCTTTCTCTGTTACACAGCAATACAGATACAAAGGACACAAATAAGTACTAGCTTTCCCAAAAGTAACCAGGCTGCAGGATCATCTGTTTAGCTTACTGGTAGCAAATGCATAGCATATCTGGACCTCTAAATCTTTGCAATGTGAAGTCGATTGCCGGTGGAAATTCTTATTAGCTGTAAAATACAAGAGAGCAGCAAGACATGCAGCCTGGTTACTTTTAGTAAAGACGTACCTGAATATATACCGCTCAACTCCGGTAACACTTCCGGCTGCTCTGATGATATATATGCATCGTTGCCAACTGACGACATTCAAAGTGTTGTCTTGCTCTCGCCTAGAGAACAACTGATGAACTACTTGGACTTCAGCGCAATAGTTTATGAAGAGTGAGCGCTAACTCGAGTTTCTTCAAATAAAAGCTACATTCACGCACCACATATATCAAATCGACACTCCGCGCCATGCACGTGTGCACGGCGCGGCGTGTTGAAGAGCCCCAGTACAGAAAGCGACTGTAAACGCCGCTTTCAGACCGTTCCTGCCCTCGCGCACTTCGACGAAAATGGGGAGACATAAATACATACCGACAAAAAGAGCATTGGCCTAGGCGCCGTTCTCGTTCAGAAAATTTAAGGACAGGAAAAAGTTATCGCGTACGCTAGTTGTTCCCTGTTGATATATCAAGTTATTCGAGGACAGAGAAAGAATGCCTTGCCTTCATTTGGGCAAGGCATTCAGGGTTGTAAGTGATCACCATGCTCTTTATTGGCTCGCAACCTTAAAGGATGACTCCGGCCGTCTTGCCGGATACAGCCGGAGTCTTCAAGAACTCGACATCACAGTAGTGTACAAGCCTGGCCCTAATCATTCTGATGCACACTGCTCGTCAGGAGACACCGTTTACGCGTCGCGAAAGGTTACGACGACACGCCTTCGTGGATCCGTAAGCGCCAGCAGTTTTGCAGAGCAGCAGCGATGGAACTTTGAGTTAAAAGACCTAGCCGCTAACCTCGAAGGAATTATGTCTTCTCCTCCAGCTGTGTTCAGGCGTAATTTATCGTCATTCGCCAGCGTCGTCGTGAAGAAGTATTTCGCAGCTGACAGAACTGCACAGCTTCCTGTTGTGTCCAAAAACAGCAGATTTTGCACGAGCTGCACGATGAGCCGACAGCAGGACTTCTCCGGTTATCGCGCACGTTGCCCAGAATAGAAAAAAAAAATATTACTGGCCACGGTTACCTGCCAAAATTGCTCATTAGGTGAAAATGTACTGTGCGTGTCAACGACGCAAGACACCTCCAATCAGGCCAGCTGGTCTACTGAAATCAATACCGCCTCTGGTTAAGCCGTTTTGACTCTAAACTTGACTGTAGTCTAAGATGACTAGCGGCAGCTCCGCCGCAAATGAAGTTTCTCTGTCCGTGATGAACACTTCAGGAATGCCGTGTCGCAGGAGAATTCGTTCAACGAAAAACTTAGCTGCTTTTGCTGCGGTACTATTGGACAAGGCTTGTGGGTGGTTCATGCGACCGGAGGGAAACGGAAAATGATATCTAAGCATATACATGCGCAACAAGCATTGGGAACTTCCGGCATCTGCCGGGCAGATTTCCCTGAATATAGAATTGTGCTACGATATTAAATTTATCATGCACGCTGCAGTGACGTTAAATTTATCTGACCGCAGGGTTTAAACTCCAGACATGTATCTTCAAATTGAGGCCGCATATTCAGTGCTAACAAAATGCTTCTTGCTGCACTAGTCGAATGCTTTTGTTTGTCGCGCAAACGTATGCTGGTTTATGCCCTACACATCTGCATGGCCAGTCACAAGCTCATTAAACATCTCGCCAACATCACACCAGGCATGCTTTTCCCGCGAGAGCTATCCAGTGCGGCTATGCGCTTCACTGCTGCCACCGACAGCTGCAGAGAAAAGAGCCCCACGCAAGGAAACGCTTCCTGAATGAAAGCTACAGGCGCAGATACGGATTACAAAAGTGGGCCAACGTTCTGCTTCTGCAATGCCAAAATTCAGTCCACGCGACAATCGCTTAGATGAGCCTGTTAGCGCTAACTATATGTCGTTATAAAGGCGACGTTACCTTAACGACGCGTATAAGCCTCCATCGAGCAGTGATGTCGTGACAGGAAGCGGCGTTTGGAAACGTCGGGAGTGGAAAATAGTTCTTTTTGCAAGAAACCTCCAATGTAAGTTACCAAAACTCTCATTCCTTACGTACAAAGCCTTTGCGCATAGTCAAGCAATTTTTATGTTTATGAATGTAGCACTTTTTATTTTAATGCTTTTACGCGCTTTTTCTACTTGCGGCACACTGCACGAGCCATGAGCTAGAGCGATGTCTGATGTTTTAGTTTTTTATCTACTATTCAAGATTTAAGAAGTGGTCCTGGATTATTCGCGGCGTTTTTCGATCATTTTGCAGTATTGTTTATATCATTTAGGCCTATTTTTCCGGTGTTAATACTTATCATCAAAGCTAAACAACCACCTGAGCTCGCAGCCATAACTGTCAACGTAAATATTGATAGGGACCTTGTACTGCCTAGATGCTTTTATACGTATAAAACCTGCTAACTTCATATTTCGTCTGATGTGCGCAATCGCTCGTTTGCTATATTTCTTATTTATAACGTTTCTTTGTTGAGCTATTTGCACATAGAGCCGATTATTTAGGGTTTATTGGAACAGTTCATAAGTAACCACTTTTGTGCTTAAAATGTAAGCTTCTATTTAATGTAACCACAGATTGTGATATATCATTTCGTTCATAAAAAGCGCAGACTCTAATGCAATAATAGTAATATTTGTATCCTCACTAGTTCAGGTGCATGGTATTAAATATTTAGGTTGTGCAGGTGTAATGTTTTTTTTTCTGCGGAGACGTGAGGACAGAAATTGAGCAAGGTTTGTGCGTCAAGCTTAAAATTGGCTGTGAATAAAGAGATTCGAGATTTCAAACATACTCTCCTGTTTTGTTTAGTTTATAAGACCGCTTAAACTTCAGAGAAGAACAAAATATTTTGAAAAGTGAATTTCAACAATGGAAGTGCTTCGTTTTTAATAATGTTTGAGCATGCTGAAAGGGGTCAGAATTGAAACAGATGATAGGATCACATCTGTTGGTGGCTTTCGGCGTGTGTAACTAAGAGCTGCTAGTTCATTTTCTGAGACAGCTTTTCTAAAGAAGTGCAAGGAAAGTAATAGAAAGTTATTACAATATTTCAGAAGCACGAATATATTCAATTTTTCCTTTACTGCATTTTTGGCCGTTTATCAGTAATGCTCGCTGTTTAGCTGATACAATTGTATCGTCACACTGCTTTTGCACCAGATTTGATCTGTCATCGAAGGAGTGCTGCACAAATGTAAGGTATGCAGACAACGTCATGAGTCAGTTGGGGCAGTCTAGCCTATCAGCCATGGATGCCCTGCAGTAAGGCATTCTTCCTGGACAGAACACATCGGATTTGTAGGTATCAAATGCTGATATTGTTTGCATTCTTGTATTTGCTTTAACTCTGCAAAGCTCTGCTGGTTCATGCTTTCTCTGTTGTTTTCTTTCGCTTCATTAAAGCAAAGCCTAAAACTGGTTCGGTGTTGTTATATGATTCCTGCTGGCCTTTTAGCTCAAGGCTGACGTTTTTGAGAATCTTTCCCACAGTATGCAAAAAATATTTTCCATCGTCACTTCAGTGCTTTAAAAAAAGGGGCTATATTTCACTATTTCATTGCAGCAGTACCCACCTATTTCTAGTTGAGGCAAAACTGAATGAATCTGTGTTATAATAGCTCAATGACAGTCAAAAACAGGCATGGCTGATTGAACAACACGAAGTAATTACATTCAACACTCAATATCAAAGGTGTAAGGGCTTCCAGCCTTATTCATGTTTAATGATGATTAAGCTTACATTATAATAAAATACAAAGCATGCTCTGAAGGCATAGAAAGAAAGCCAATCACCTGATATTTAAGGAGTATATTTCAGGCTATTTACCTTCCAATCCTCCTTTACCCCGCCGGGGTGGCGCAGTGGTTACGGCGCTCGACTACTGTTCCCAAGGATGCGGGATCGAATCCCGGCCTCGGCGGCCGCTTTTCGGTGGAGGCGAAAAGCAAAGCGCCCGTGTGCTGTGCGATGTCAGTGCACGTTAAAGAACCCCAGGTGGTCGAAATTTCCGGAGTCCTCCACTACGGCGTCTCTCATAGCCTGAGTTGCTTTGGGACGTTAAACCCCACAAACCAACCAACCAATCCTCCTTCATAATATTGCCGCGAAACCTTCAAAACAGTATTTGTTGTTTTTTAACAGCCGCCGGCATACAGGCTTATCACTCTGATTCTGGACCGCGTATCAGTTCCGTAATCTTTGTTTGTTAATGCTCGATGTCGCGAGTCACACCTTTATCAGTTTTGTTGTAGCGCAAGATGCACCGAGATCTGTCTCGAAGGTTCCGGCCACTTGGGTGTCTTTCTACAATGTTCCAGCCCGTGCTGGTAGCTGTTTGCGACGTTATCTAGATCGTTCTGTGCAGCCTTTAAATTGAGCGTTGCCGAGTGTGACGGGCATTCTTTATTCGACGATCGACGAGCACGTTTGTTTCTATCGCCGCCGCCGAGTTGCTTAGTTCTTTTGCGGGCGCAAGTCAGCCCAAATAAAGAGTTTCTTTAGTGCAATCATCGACCCCTTCATTTGTGTCGTCGACCTCGTCACCACTACGTGACATCTGGTGGAGGTGCTGCCTTTGATCCTTCAAGTGAAGACCCAAGCCGTGTTCCTGTCGCCCTGGAAGACCAGCCTACAGGTCACCGAGCCAGCCGCCGACTTCAAGGTCTACAACCCGAACACGGTCTGCTGCCTGACCCCATTCGATCTTGGAAGGCATCGACGCTGACAATGGCCCAGCCTACAGCACCGGTTGTTTTCGTCCAACCCCGTGAGACCCCCTGCTTCTATGGACTACCGGATGAAGATGCGGTGATTGGATGGACCTTTTCGAACGTGTGGCAGATTTCAACGGCTGGAACGACGCTGCGAAACTCAGGCAGGTCTACTTTGTTCTTCAAGGATATGCCCGAATTTGGTTTGAAAATCCCTAGACTTCTTTCAAGGATTGGGAGATATTCAAAGCACAGTTTTTGATGTCCTTTACAAGTTCTGTCCGAAAACAAAAAGCTCAGGCCCTCCTCCAATCAAGAATTCAACTACCAAAAGAGTCTCTCCTGGCGTACGTTGATGAGATGAAGCGCCTCTTCGCCGCGCCGACTCTAACATGACTGAAGGTGAGAGAATCAAACTTTTAATGCGAGGCGTCAAAGAATTGCTTTTTGGAAATCTTGTCCGAAATCCGCCAAAAACAGTGGCGGAATTTGAAACGGAAGCGTCTGCCATCGAGAAGACGTTGTACACCCTGATGCGCCACTATGAGCGGCCACTTCAGCCAGACTACTCAAGCCACTACCCCAGCGCATCTGCAAGTGAAGAGAGCCTTCGTGACCTCATCCGGGAGATCGTGCGAGAGGAGCTTCGCCGAATGCAGCCATCATCGCAACAACCCCAGGTGGCGAAGCTTGCGGACGTCGTCCGTGAAGAAGTCCAGCAGGCGCTGGGCGTTCCTGAAGCGACGGCTGCGACTGTTCCAGCACAAGTGGCAACAGCGATGAACTACGCTGGTGCATTACGTCGCCCTCCGCCCCGACGTGATGACTTTCCGAGCCCTCGCCGCTATCGGCCTGTTCCTGAAAACCGCCCCTTGGCTCCCGCCCGCCAAGCCTACCAACGACCAACAAGCCCCAGGAAGTGCGACGCATGGAGGACAGCGAACAACCGGCTATTATGCTTCCACTGCGGTGAGGCCGGCCACATTCTGCGGCACTGCCCGTACCGACGAATCGGTCTCCGCGGATTTGCAGTCGACGCTCCACGACCACGCCCAGGTGAACGACCGCAAGAAATCGACAACTATCTGCGTAGCGGTGAGATTGCGCCACCAAGCCGTTGATTCAGGTCTCCATCGCCGTACAGGGCCCGCTTTGCGTCGCCAGGACGTAACTATGATGGTAGTGTGCGCGGAAGGTCCCCAAGCCACCGTAGGGGTAACTAAAGGCAGCAACCTTTGGAGGTGAGGTTGCTCAACGGCGAAAAGACGAAGATCCTCCACCGCCGACGACCACTAACGACGACGCAACCATTCCATCGCCGCTCCACACGACGACATCGACGACAACACGACCAGTGTGCAAGCAGACACCGCCGCCCAGCGAAGTAACAACGGTATGCCCCGGCCACGACCTGAACAAACGACGGAGCCTAGATCGGACACTAAGGCCCACGTGCAATGCGAGGACGCGAACAAATGACCTTGAAGTTGATGTCGAAGGTCGCAGAGTCACTGCCCTAGTAGACACCGGAGCTGACTATTCAGGCATTAGTGGACCGTTAGCCTCTCAGCTAAGAAAAGTTACCACCGCTTGGCATGGCCCGCTGATTCGCACAGCAGGTGGCAACCTGATTACTCCATCGGGACGATGCACTGCAAGAATAACTGTAAATGGGCGTACTTACCCCACCAGCTTTGTGGTCTTGAAGCAGTGCTCCCGCGACGTGATTTCAGGCATGGACTTCCTAAATGAACATAGGGCTATCGTCGACCTGCGATCCAAGCTCATCAAGCTCTCTGCAGACAAAGCCATTCCTGCTACGACGACGTCGATGCAACACATCCCTCTAAACGTCCTCGACGAAGAATTGAATGTCCCGCCCCGATCAAGTATCGCAGTCTGCGTAGGTAGCGCCAACATCGAAACCGCTGAAGGCATCGTCGAAGGAAATATCCAATTGCTCTTAGAACGAGGTGTCGGCATCGCAAGAAGCATCACGAAATTCCGGAGAGGTTAAGCTCAGGTTCTGGTAACAAACTTCACCGAAGAATACCGGCATCTCAACAAGGGCACGACGATCGCCTTTCTCGACAAATTAGCGGACCTCAAAGATTTATTCTCCCTCCACGACCAAACGCTGGAAGACGCACCGGACCTATTCCGTCAGCCCATATTTGACCTCAACCCGGCATTGACCCACAACAGGAAAGACCAGATTCTCAGTCTGCTTCGAAGCTACGGGGAGAGCTTCTCATCGTCATCGAAGGTACGACAAACACCACTGGCCAAGCATCGCATAATAACGGACGAACACGCCCGACCTCTGCGCCAAAGCCCTTATCGTGTACCACCGTGAGAATGCCAGGCCATTCGCGATCAAGTTGAGGAAATGCTGCGTGATGACATAATCCAGCAATCGAACAGCCCCTGGGCGGCACCTGTCGTTTTGGTCAAGAAGAAAGACAGCACACTTCGCTTCTGCGTTGATTACCGCCGCCTGAATAGCATAACGAAGAAGGATGTCTACCCGCTTCCCCGCATCGACGACACTCTCGACCGGCTCTGCAATGCAAGGTGCTTCTCATCGATGGACCTGAAGAGCGGATATTGGCAAATTGAGGTCGACGAAAGAGATCGCGAGAAGACCGAATTCATCACACCGGACTGCCTTTATGAATTTAAGGTGATGCCATTTGGCCTCTGCTCCGCACCAGCCACGTTTCAACGAGTAATGGACACAGTCCTGGCAGGCTTGAAGTGGCAAATTTGTTTGATATATTTGGACGACGTTGTTGTCTTCTCGTCAAACTTTGAAGACCATCTAAAGCTACTACAGACAGTGCTGGAAGCCATCAAGTCATCGGGGCGAACGCTAAAAGCAGAGAAGTGTCATTTCGCCTACGAAGAACTCCGATTCCTAGGTCACATCGTTAGCAAGGACAGTATTCGCCCAGACCCGGTGAAAACAGCTGCAATCGCACAATTCCCACCGCCTGCCGACAAGAAAGCTGTGCGCCGATTCCTTAGGCTGTGCGCTTATTATCGACGATTTGTCAGAAACTTTTCGCGGATCGGCGAACCGTTGACGCAGCTTACAAAGGCTGACGTACCTTTTAAATGGGAAGCCCCGCAAGGAGAAGCTTTCGACGAACTTAAGCGCCGCCTGCAATGCCCTCCTGTACTTGGCCACTTTGATGAAAACGCCGAGACCGAAATTCACACCGACGCGAGCAGTGTAGGCCTAGAAGCCATTCTAGTGCAGAAGACTGCCGGACAGGAAAAAGTAATCGCCTACGCTAGCAGGTCTCTCACAAAAGCCGAAGTAAATTACTCGACGACCGAGAAGGAGTGCCTTGCAATCATCTGGGCTACTTCTAAGTTTCGTCCATACCTATACGGCCGACCATTCAAGGTGGTAAGCGACCATCACGCGCTCTGCTGGCTGGCTAATTTGAAAGATCCTTCCGGCCGCCTTGCCAGATGGAGCCTACGACTTCAAGAATTTGATATGACTGTAGTCTATAAGTCGCGCCGGAAGCATTCCGACGCAGACTGCTTATCCCGCGCTCCCGTCGATTCTCCCCCGAAGGACGATGACGATGACGCCTTTTTGGGACCGGTAAGCGCCAGCAGTTTCGCAGAACAACAGCGATCAGACCCTGAGCTGAAAGCGCTAGCCGATTACTTGGAAGGAAAGACCGCTTCCCCTCCTGGTGTGTTCAGGCGACATTTATCATCCTTCACGTTAAGCAATGGCCTCCTCGTGAAGAACTTTGCACCCAACAAGACCGCGCAGCTTTTCGTAGTGCCTAAAACCCTTCGGCAAGAAATTCTGCAGGCGTTGCACGATGAGCCTACAGCAGGCCACCTCGGATTTGCGCGCACGTTGCGTCGAATCCAGGAGAAGTATTACTGGCCGCGACTTCCTGCCGAAGTTTTCCACTACCATCCACACCATCCACACTACCAGCCACACCATCAGCCTGCTGAGTAAGGCGGCAGAGCAGGTGGGCCGTATGATCAACAGAGTCTCCCAAAAGAGATATGGAATGAGAGAAGAAGACACTCTCAAGCTAGTTAACAGCCTAATTGTCAGCCGAGTCACGTACTCCCTGCCGTACCACGCGACGACCAAGGCGGAAAGAGAGCAAGCCGACATCATTCTCAGGAAGGCGTACAGGACTGCTCTACACCTACCCAAGCACACGTCGAACGAAAAGTTGCTCCAGCTAGGCATCAGCAACACCTTCAGTGAGCTCGCCGAAGCTCTGCTGGGAACGCAAATCACGAGACTCAGAAGCACCCCCACGGGACGAGCGCTCCTAAGAAGGTTGGGTCGGGACACGAGCGGACTGGTAGACAGATACGCGGACGTACCGGACCACCTTAGGAAAACCATTAACGTGGGACCATTGCCGAAAAACATGGACCCCAATCTTCACGAAAGCAGACGAAAAGCGAGGGCCGAGTACGTTGAGAGAACGGTAGCCCAGTTAGACAACACTGTATACACGGACGCTGCCGTATATCTGCGCGAGAGAGAACGCGTAGCCGCGACGGTAGTGGTAAACAAGGAAGGAAACATGATCACGTGTGCCACGGCAAAGGTCGCCGGCACAGCGGAGGCCGAAGAAATTGCCGTCGCGCTGGCGGCAGCAGAAGGCTACAGAACGGGCCGATCTCTCAACATACTGACGGACTCGAAGGAGACGTGCAGGAACTACACGAGGGGCAGGATCAGCAGAACAGCCCTTAAAATACTCAGCGGGGCAACCTCCGCCGAGGAGAAACCCAGGCATAGCCTAATCTGGATCCCGGGCCACACGGGCATAGGGGGGAACGAAAGAGCAGACAGCCTAGCTCGAGGTTACGCATTCCGAGCAGGGCAGTCAAATGCTCCGGAGCTCCGCCTACAGGCTTGCGAGGGGGGATACGCAGAGATCTTGCACTTGCATAGGGGAGCTAGAATTAGATATCCACCACCACACAAAGCCCTAACAAAGGAGGAAGCGACCGGCTGGCGCAGATTACAGACCAACTCCTTTCCTAACCTACACATACTTAATAAAATGTTCCCGACACAATACAGAGCCACCTGCCCTTGGTGCGATGCCACACCTACACTTTATCATATCACGTGGGAATGCGAACGCAACAAAGCATTCCACCAACACGAAAACCCGAGTGCGGAGCAATGGGAGAGTCGGCTCACCAGCAGCGAGCTCGCGACCCAAAGGGCCTTAGTGCAGCACGCGACTGATGCAGCACGACTCAGTGGAGCCTTGGAATAGGGGCCCACCCTTGCTGACGAGAAGTCTCAAGTCGCCAGCGCCAGAGAAGACTACGGAGACTTCACAACCGCGAAACCCTTAAAATATTCAATAAAGTTTTCACTCACTCACTCACTCCACTACGTGAAGACGTGTCGTGAGTGCCAACGACGCAAGACGCCGCCGATCAGACCAGCAGGACTACTAAACCCGATTCCGCCCCCAATCCTGCCCTTTCAACAATTTGGGATGGATCTCCTCGGCCCCTTTCCATCTTCGTCTATGGGTAACAAGTGGATCATCGTGGCCACTGACTACCTTACCCGTTACGGCGAAGCAAGAGCACTACCAAATGGTACCGCGGCAGAAGTCGCCAAATTTTTTGTCGAACAAATTCTCTTGCGACACGGCGCCCCAGAAGTGCTCATCACGGACAGGGGAACGGCGTTTACGGCAGAGTTGACGCAAGCCATCCCGGAATACAGTCACACAAGCCATCGACGAACAACTGCGTACCATCCCCAGACCAGTGGCCTTACGGAGCGCCTGAACAAAACGATCGCGGATATGATCGCTATGTACGTCGACGCTGAACACAAGACCTGGGACGCCATCTTGCCGTACGTGATCTTCGCGTATAACACGGCAGTCCAGGAGACGACCAGAGCGACCCCTTTTAAGCTTGTGTACGGCAGGGAGCCCACGACGACGCTCGACGCAATGCTGCCGCAAGTAACCAACGAGGACAACCTTGACGTCGGCGCCTACCTGCAGCGTGCAGAGGAAGCCCGACGACTCGCACGGCTGCGTATTAAGGACCAACAGCGCACCGACAGCAGACGATACAATTTACGACGACGCCACGCAGAGTACAATCCAGGAGACCAAGTGTGGGTTTGGACACCAATTCGCCGTCGCGGATTAAGTGAAAAGTTGTTGCGTCGATACTTTGGGCCGTACAAAATCCTTCGCCGCGTCGGACCACTGGACTATGAAGTCATTCTCGACGGACCGTCAGCATCACAACGGCGACGCGCACGCCCAGAAATTGTACATGTTGTGCGACTAAAGCCTTATTACGCGCGTTAAAGAAACTGTGGTGTTTAAACTTTGCAGTGTTTATGTTTAAGTTTCCTTGTTCTGGAACATCGAGGCGATGTTTTTTTAAGGAGGGAGTAATGCCGCGAAACCTTCAAAACAGTATTTGCTGTTTTTTAACAGCCGCCGGCATACAGGCTTATCACTCTGATTCTGGACCGCGTATCAGTTCCGTAATCTTTGTTTGTTAATGCTCGATGTCGCGAGTCACACCTTTATCAGTTTTGTTGTAGCGCAAGATGCACTGAGATCTGTCTCGAAGGTTCCGGCCACTTGGGTGTCTTTTCACAATGTTCCAGCCCGTGCTGGTAGCTGTTTGCGACGTTATCTAGATTGTTCTGTGCAGCCTTTAAATTGAGCGTTGCCGAGTGTGACGGGCATTCTTTGTTCGACGATCGACGAGCACGTTTGTTTCTATCGCCGCCGCCGAGTTGCTTAGTTCTTTTGCGGGCGCAAGTCAGCCCAGATAAAGAGTTTCTTTAGTGCAATCTTCGACCCCTTCATTTGTGTCGTCGACCTCGTCACCACTACGTGACAATATAGCTGACAGCACTATGCGTATTTGTGGATGCTGACATTCAGTTACTGGTGAATTATATTTCACAAGTTATTTAGAATGCCTCAGCGTAATATTTCTGTGACTAAACGAGAATACTTGCTTTGCTCAAAGCAACATAAGCACTAATATTTTTATTCTCGCTAGCTATTCGGATTTTCAATTTTATTCACAACCTGAATCAATGCATTCATTAACGCTACAACCGAACGTTACTGAGAGGAACATAAAAAAGTAATATTCGGATATTTGGCTTTGTTGTGGAACATTTTTGTTTAAATTTTTTTGTTTTTTTAAATTCTCCAAACATGAATTGGCTTGTTGCAGATGGGGTGGGCTGCAAGACAAAGGGAAGTCAGAGCAGCTGCCTTTTAATGGGTGTCGAATGATATTGCATTGTAACGTGTAAAACGCAGGCCTGTACAGCTTGCTGAGAAAACGTTATTTTTTTAATTGCATTTTGGGTCCTTCTGTCAAGAAAAACATAGATGGCAGAAAAAGAAATCTCTCTGCCATGGGATGTGAACTGCATTTTGTGCAAAAAGCGAGAGGCTGTCGAACAGGTGTTTATAGATTGTTGTGATTGGGTTTTTTGAGGGGATGTCTTGCCGTGAACTTTGCATCGAAGATGTCTCTTTAAACCCCCATAAATGCGGTTCCTAGCTGTGGAAAATGACGACGGTGTTTTGTGAGATATTGTCACATCCTAGCCAGAGGACGGGATGATGTCAGCGACCGCAGGTCAGGAGGGCGGCAGCAGCAATCAGCGCGACGGTGGGGATACCCAGAACACTGAAAAGAGGATCGCCCGCATCAGCGTCTTCTTTCTTCACGGAACGCTCGCACTTCCTGTTCTTCGCCTACACTGCCTCCCTCTGAAACCAAGCATGAAACACAAAATGAATTAACCCCCTCGCAGAAGCACACACATTTTCGGAACGTTTGCTAGAAGAAGGAAGGGTTTTCGGTGATCATTGGTAATACGGCTTAAGCCGCACTACTTGCACAATGTCAGGACGCGATAAACGGCGTGAAAACAGTTGCGTTACAGATGGCTGCACCTCGTATTTAAGTTCACCAACACGACGAACAACTGTGTACTGCCCGAAATACCGCTTCATGAGTTTTTCTGAAAGCCCTCGACGGCGAACCGGTGTCCACACCCATACCTTGTCTCCGGGATGAAAATTAAGGTCACTTCTCCGGAGGTTGTAGTGACGAGCCTCGTTACGCTGTTGCTGTCGTATGTGGAGCCTGGCCAGTTACCGAGCCTCCTCCGCGGTTTCGCATACTAGTCAGGCATCATCAGCTACGTCGTCTAGCGGTGCGTGAGGCAGCATAGCGTTAAGCATGGGTAAGGCTTGCCTTCCATGTACCATTTGGAAAGGGGAAATACGGGCGGTCTCTTGTGCAGCGGTATTATAAGCGAACGTGACGTAGGGCAGTACCTCGTCCCAGTTCCGATGGCCGACGTCCACGTACATGGCGATCATATCGGCTATAGTTCTTTTGGGCCTCGCCGTCAGCCCATTAGTTTGCAGATGACAAACTGTGGTTCGGCGGTGGGTGGTGCAGCTCAGGCGCTAGATTTCCTGACTGAGTTGCGCCACAAATGCGGTGCCACGGTCAGTAATTAGCCCTGGTGGGGCACCGTGGTGGAGGACAACGCTCTCGATGAAACATTTGGCTGCCTCAGTAGCCGTTTCCGACGGAAGTGCGCGGGACTCCGCGTAGCACGTTAGATAGTCCATTGCTATGATAATGTACCGGTTGCCTTATTGCGACGTAAGAAATGGGCCCAAAACTCCATTCTAATCTTATGTAACGGAGCACTGGGTGGCTCGATTGGCTGGTGAAGATCCGCTGGTCGCGTAGGAGGTGTTTTCGCCTTTGGCACACGCGACAGGTTCCTGTAAATTGACGCACGTACTTTTTGATTTTCGGCAAGAAATATTGTTCTCGAATACGCGAAAGCGTGCTAGTGTATCCTAGATGACCAGCGGTAGGTTCGTCTAGGCATGCTTCAGTGACCTTAATGCGCAGGTCTTCCGGCACGACAAAAAGCCACTATCTCTGGCTGCTGTCGAAATTCTTCTTGTGCAAACCACCATTCCGGATTTTAAATGCAGAGAGAATACGCAGGAAATCCGGAGGTACTGCATCTTCGAGCCCCAAGTGGTCGAACTTTGCGAAGTTCACTACGGCATCTCTCATAGCTTGAGTCGCTTTGCGATGTTAAACCACATCACAAGGCGTACCAAGTCCTCCGCTATGGTTGAGGGTGGTGCTGGTGAACACTCTCAAGGTTCGTATAAAGTCAACATTAACACCTAAGAAAGTAGCAGGTGGGACAGCGGCAGATGTAGCTCAGTTGGAAGAGCACCGGACACGATATTCAGAGGTCTTGGGTTCGGTTCCCCACCATCAGCACGTTGTTTTTCCTTCTACTTTTTGTTTATCTTTCGCCTAAACAGATTACATTACTAATTTATGTTATTACCAAAGTAAAAATTAACAAAAAACAAAAAGTACAACCTCCAATGGTTTCCTTGGCTTCGCTGACTGTTGGCTTTTTTCCTTCACGTGTAACGAGCACCTTCACCATCCCATCTGACTTGTCTTTCCTTCTGCATATCACGGAAAGAGAGTGCCCACATAATACTTGCCACAAATTTTAGGAATAACTATATTCTCTTTTGATGTACTGTAATATACTTCATCATTCCTTTTATTGCTCTTGTATTCACTTAGAAGCTTGGTGTAACTGTTCTCCTTGAATAATTACATTGGTGTGTCGGTAAACTACTACAGCAAATATAGGCATCACTTAAAGTAGAAAAAAAACAGGAGCACGAAGCACGGAAAATAGCATCACTTACTATATAGCGCGCGTCAAAAAGTGTTTATACATACCGAGAAGTTGCTGCTCAATATATTTCTTTGCTTGATGTAACAAATGGCAGAGGTGAGTGCATACTGCTACCTCTCTGATCATTTAACAAGCATAATGGCGTGTAACTTTCACTCCTTTGTTTCCTAGGCTTGTGAACAACCGTATGCAGAATGATGTAGAGGATGAAAGCAATAAACTAAAAATAGCAGTATAGTCGATGCCTGCTAAGGGTGTTTGGCAAGTACTAGTTTGTACAGGCAGTCGATGCAAACCAGCTAGCATATACAGAGTCTTGAATATTTGAGGCCTGGGTTTAAAATCAATTTCTATGCTAAAGCTACTGTACTATTCGTGTTGAAGTAATAACGTTCACAAAGTAGCGAAATGTGGCCTACGTTATTGAATACGTGAAACATCCATTCTTGCCTAGGTTTTTCGGAATGGACGAAAAACTGCTATAGGCACGCACAATTTTCGCAGAAGAGAGTAAAAAAACTGCTATGACATGGTGCCTTATCTGTTGGATGGATGATGAAATATAGGAGCGTCTCTTTTGAAACGGGGTGGTAGCAGTAGCTATCATGCTCATTTTTCTCCCTATATCTTAATTATTGATTTAGATCGGTTAACTAAACCATCATTCTATTTATTACATTTTTGTTCTACATTACTAACATTATGTCACTTCTCTGCTTTTAAGTCACCAATCATCCAGTCGTTTTTTGCTAGTTTCCACCGCCTGTTTATTAACCCGGCCACTGGTATCTCTACACCCCAGAGCTTCAGGAACAGTGATTGCGCCTGCATCAACTTCCGGATGGATACCGGTACATTCGAGTATAATATGGTCAATTGTTTCACTGGGCTTACCAAATACAGCACATGCGTCATCTCCATTGTTAAATTTCTTTTTGTAGCTGCGTGTTCTAAGGCACCCTGATCTAGCTTCAAAACGTAGGGCACTGCCTCTTGAGTTATCAAATAAATCTTCCTTCCTAATCTGCGTTTTCCACTTTCGGTATAATTCGACACTCTGTTTCTTTTCCATCGAATATATCCAATTTTTACCTTCTGTGTTTTTCACCTGTTGCTTAATGCTCTTTATTTCTCCGTTCTTGTGACTAGCATACTTACTAGATAGTTTCCTAGATCTTGTCCTCCATTGTGAGTAAACGCTTTTTAAGTACAGGTATTTAAATACTTTAACTGCCCATCTGTTACTATCCAATTTGCTCAGGCGTTCCTCATATAATATTTTACTCTGAGCTTCCCATACTTCGAAAGATGCCCAGCCCATATCTCCCTGTACCGCCTCATTTGTAGTTTTGCCGTGGTCACCTAGTGCTAATCGTCCAACGGATCTCTGATTTAGTTCTAATGTCAACTGTACCTCTGATTTTAGGCACAAAACCGCATTTCCGAAAGTCTGGGCACCATAAATCCTTTCCAAATACCCCTCAAAACCTCATACCTATCGTATCCCCACAATGCCTTATGCTTCATTATCCCGGCATTCCTTCGCCCTTTGGCCTTAAGTGATTGCTCATGTTTTCCAATGTACGCCAATCGTTCGTTTACCCATACCCCCAGATATTTATATTCTGCTACTCTAGGTATTTCATGGCCTTGTATTTTATGACCCTGATCAGTTGAGCCATTGAAAATTATCAGACCCGACTTAACTGCGCTGAAACTGAAGCCTACAGCGTCCCCTTCGTCTCCGCAATACTTAACTAAAGTTTGCAATTCTTCCAGACTCTCAGCTAGCAGCACAATATCGTCTGCATTCATCAAACCGGGGAGGCGCTGCTCTACCGCCTTTCCACCTAATCTATATGACAGGTTGAGCAGCAGGTGTTGAGCAGCAAGGCAAGCGCCAACCTGGCTGTTGGCGTGCTTGCCTCTCTGCTCGACAGATGGCGCACCATTTCAAAGCAGTATTTCGACTCTCTTCTGCGAAAATTGTGCACGCGGCCGAGAGCAGTTTTTTGTCCATTCCAAAAACTCTAGGCACGTACCGCTGCTGAATCAATTATCAAATAATGTAGATCACAATTTGCTACTTTGTGAACGTTATTTCAGCTCCAATAGTGCCGCACATTTCGCAAAGGAGTTTTTTTTAAACCCGGGCCTCAAATATTCAAGACCCTGTATATCAGGGAAAAGAGGCATCTAAGTGATGAGAGATTTGTTTGATGCTTGCACAAAGCATGAGAAATTGGCAGAACAGCATTGAGCATGTATATTTCTTTTCTAGGTGCGCCATGATAAATTTTGATCTGGCGGCTACATCGAAAGCATCATGACATTGTTGAGGTGCCAAGTGCTTCTCTGACAAGGGTTTGTGCAATAAATGAGGGGTATGAGTTTGTATCTCTCTCTTTGAACAGTCTGATTTTTCACTAAATATTACAAGCATATGAACAGTGAGTAAAATACACATTATTATAGGACACTTGAAATACGGGTAGCATAAAAGAAATCATGAGTACTATGTATAAACATGATTCTTTGGAATAACGGTGGCAAATTATCGGAACACAGTCAATACGGTGACCATGTACACTGTCAATAAGCCATTCATTAGATATATAAATACATTGTCTGAAAATAAACTCTATTGAATATTGGTGACCTAGTTATCAGAAGGATGGTCCTACATATATCATATGTGTTCTAAAGGCTTTTTATTCGCGATCAATAGCTTCTTTGACTATATTGTCTAAAGACGTCGCGTAAGATTATACATATTTTAAGGGGTGATTTTTCCTATTTCATTTTCGCGACTAATCCAATATTATGTTACAAACTTGTGAAACACTTCCTATACGCAATATATTTTACCTTCGCTTGGTGCCTGTAAAAATCTATCGTAGCCCGCAACTCATAAAAATTCGCAATGCCGCAAACGCTAGCAAAACACTTTGAATTTGTGATGATATTCTGATGTCTCCGCATTTTTTCCCCAGAACAGAAGAACGAATTCGCATTAGATGAGCCAAGCTGTCACTGCCGGAAAGGAATGTTTTATTTAATAACTGTCAGTGCCATGGCATTGAGATTCTCCTGTGATAAGTAGAACCAAGCTTTACTGGAAAATTCGCGAATGTTTTCTGGTGCTTATGCAGACACCACACGACGGTTAAATATGCTGCGTTCTGCAAGGTGTTTATTAGTGCATGGCGTAGTAACCGGCGTAATAATCAAACTGTGAAAACTCACAGTTACGGTATATTTTTCATACAGAGGTACAGTAAACTTCTTTTTGATGTTTTCTCTAAGTTCCTTTTTTTTTCTTGTTGTTAATGGTGGTACCGTCTCCTTGCTTCGCCGAAAGAATTTCAATGGGCCGAATTAAATTAACAAACTCATTTAATTAAAATACTAGGTTGGATGAATGAACAACCACAGCACAGTTGAGAGAAAGAACAAATAAAACACAGAGTTGGGTCGCCCTCCGGCTTAGGACAGTCCGTCGTCTCAAGCGAGCGTACAGGAGAACGTCCTTCTTCTCCTTCGCTCCGGCCGCAACTCCTCGGGCCACCCATCGCACCTCGTCGTTTTCGCGCGCTTTCCGTTTCCGTGAAACGTCCTTGGTGTCCCCCCCCGTTCACACAGATTCGTGGAATATCGTAGCCGAGGTCCAGTTCGCCGAAGCGTCCCAACCCCGGCCTTTCCACCACTGGCATTCCACTCTCGAGGACGCGCACGAGATTTACGACCGCGCTTTACACATACAAAATAAGAAAAACAACACCAAACGGACGCTCGACGGGGTCACCGACGGCGTTCGGAGCCACGCGCGCTAGCCACCAGGCCAAACACAGAACGGCAGAGTGCCCTTCAATGCGCGAGACCCCTCGCCCCTCAAGAAAGACACAAAACAGACACCGCGCACAAGCCAGGGACACTTCACACTGTAACCCAAAAACAAGAAAAAGGTCCCCCCTCCCTGGGTACGGCGCCGCTCCACCCGCGCGCCTCGCGGGCCGGCTGCCCGAAACGGCAGGAAACACAAACACACACAAAAAGAAAACTCGAGAAAACATGCACTGTTGACGACCTTACAGGTACCGTGTACTTACCCGAACCCTATGCTCAGATTGTGGACGATATGCTTGCGCCTGCAAATCGCGAAATGTGCTGAAAAGTCCTGCCGGGAGGCTGAACTACACAGCTAACTATTTAATGAGTCGAATGTTACGAAAACGTCCAAGATTCCAAGATACGCAATATTGCAAGGGCTGCATATTTCCTTGGCCCCTCTTGTGGCAGATTGGAGTGGATAGGAATAACTTTACCGCTCAAGGAGATTCATAGAACGATATCTCTAATACTCTAACAAAGTGCTAGCTCTCCCACCCAGTCCGCAAGCTTGGTTTTTGTTCTTGTCCGTATTCCTCAGGAGCCTAAGCCGTGAGTGCTGGTAGGAGGTCTTTTGGTGATGGACTATGCTGACATTCCCATTAGAACTGCTCTTCTGTTGCTTTGCAATCGCAATGTGAGCAGCTGGGATAGATGGCTTGTTTATAAATTTTCAATCTAACATTCCTAGTTTGGGCTCTACGTAGGTTCCTGCCCTGTTATCTGGCAAGGTCCACAGGACCAGAGCCACCGTTTTGCTGCTGCACCAACATACGTCGCTAGAACGCTCTCAAAATATTGGCGTTCAGAACGCGTGGACGGTGGTCAGTTTTTTATTGGACTCGGTGAATTTTATCCCGACTGCTTTCTTCTCGCCTTCTTTACTTTTCTCATTTGATAAGTGCTTACAGGCTTTTTGTATATAATTTTCTATTGGTTTTATTCAGTTCAGTTCAGTCGTGTCCGACTCTTCGTGACCCTATTGACCATGTCACGCCACGCTTTCCGGTCTCTCACTATCTTCCTAACATCACATAATTTCATCTGCAGTGCCTCCAGGATGCCATCTAACCATCGCGTTCGCTACCTACCCCTTCTCCGGCGACCCTCAACCTTTCCCAACATCAAATCTTTCTCCAGCGACTCCTCTCTTCTCATCAGATGACCAAAGTAGCTGAGCTTTAACTTTAGAATTTGACCCTCCAATGAGCAGTCAGGGTTTATGGTCGACAATATTGACTGATTTGATCTTCCGGCAGTCCAAGGAACCCTCAAGAGTCTTCGCCAGCACCACAATTCAAACGCGTCAATTCTTCGGCGGTCAGCCTTTTTCACAGTCCAACTCTCGCATCCATACATCACAACGGGAAAGACCATAGCACGAGTTATACGGATCTTGGTTGGCAGACTAATGTCTCTGCTCTTTACTAGGCGGTCAAGGCTAACCACTGCTCGCTTTCCCAGAAGCAGGCGTCTCCTAATTTCATGGCTGCAGTCTCCTTCCGAGGTAATCTTGGAGCCCAAGAAGAGAAAATCTGTCACAGCTTCCACTTCTTGTCCCTTGATGCTCCAGGACTTGATAGGGCAAGACGCCATGATCTTTGCCTTTTAATGTTCAGTTTAAGCCCAAACTTCTCACTCTCTTCTTGTACGCGCCTCAGAAGTCTCTTGAGTTCCGCTTCACTTTCTGCCATTAAAGTGGTATCATCCGCATATCTAAGGTTGTTGATGCGTTTTCCAGCAGTCTTCCCTCCAGCTGAAGACTCGTCCAGACCGGCCTTCCTCATGATGCACTCTGCATATAGGTTAAATAGGCAGGGCGACAGTATGCAGCCTTGCCTCACTCCTGTCTCAATCGGAAACCAATCAGTAAGACCATGCCCAGTTCTGACTGTGGCCTCTTGCCCTTCATAGAGGTTCCTGAAGAGGCAGATGAGGTGAATTGAAACTCCCATCTCTTGGAGAGCTTGCCACAATCTGCTGTGATGTACGCAGTCAAACGCTTTCGCATAATCAATAAAGCAGAAGTAGATGGGTTTTTGGAACTCTCTTGCTTTTTCCATGATCCAGCGAAGGTTGGCAACTTGGTCTGTAGTTCCTCTGCCCTTGCGAAACCCAGCTTGCACGTCCGGAAGCTCCCGATCCACATACTGCTGCAGCCTACCTTGGAGGATTTTCAACATCACCTTGCTAGCATGCGAAATAAGCGCGATCGTGCGGTAGTTGGAACAATCTTTGGCACTGCCTTTCTTTGGAATGGGGATGTAAACTGACCTCCTCCAATCCTGTGGCCACTGCAGGGTTGTCCAAATCTTCTGACATAATGTATGCAGAATGTTAACAGCGTCATGGTTGAGGTTTTGCAAATTACGAGCGCTGCGACGGAGAACAACGCGAGAGTAAAGACAAGGACAGTTGATAGTAGCGCCTGTCCTTGTCTTTCCTCTCGCGTTGTTGTTCTCCGTCGCAGCGCTCGTAATTTGCAATCATGTACCAACTAGCTCAACTTTCCGTATGGTTGAGGTTTTGAAGCAACTCAGCTGGAATGCTATTAATTCCGCTAGCTTTGTTCTTAGCAAGGCTGGCTAAGGCCCATTCAACTTCACTCTTCAGGATGCCCGGCTCGAGATCAGTGATCACAACCGTCTTATTTTGGGTTTGCACATTCGGGTCCTTCATGTACAGTTCTTCTGTGTATTCCTGCCACCTCTCCTTTATCTCTGCGGCTTCAGTGAGGTCCTTGCCTCGTTTGTCTTTTATCACGCCCATCTTAGCACAGAAGCTTCCTTTGATATCTTTGATTGTCTTATACAGAGCTCTTGTGTTCCTTAAGTGGCTGTTGTCCTCAACTGCTTGGCACTGTATGTTCAGGAAGGCATTCTTATCTCTCCTTGCTATTTTCTGAAAATCCGCATTGGGAACCTTGTATCTTTCTCTTTCCCCCATAACTTTTGCCATCCTCATTTCCTCAGCTATTTGCAAAGCCTCTTCAGATAACCAGTTTGCTTTCTTGTATTTCTTTTGCTTTGGAACTACCTTAGCAGCAACTTCTTGTATTATATCACGAACATCAATCCACATCTCTTCGGGCTCTTTGTCTTCTAGATCTAATTCTTGAAATCGATTCCTCACTTCCACAGCATATTCTAATGGAACTTGATCCAGATTATACCTGAAAGGCCTTCTAGTTTTCTGCGTTTTCCTCAATCGAAGCTTAATCTTGGCAACAAGAAGCTGATGATCGGTGCCGCAATCGGCCTCAGGCCTTGTTTTTACTGCTTGTATAGCGCTTCTCCATCTCTGTCGGCAAATAATATAATCGATCTGATTCCTGTACAGACCGTCCGGTGAAGTCCATATGTACAGGCGCCTCTTGTGCCGTTGAAAATGAGTATTAGCTATGGTCAGGTTGTTTTCTTGACAAAACTCTACTAGCCTCTGCCCAGCTTCATTTGGCTCACCAAGACCGAACTTGCCTGTAATTCCGGATACTTCTTCACTCCCTACCTTAGCATTCCTGTCTCCTACGTGAAAAAACGACGTCTGATGATGGGGTGCGGTCTAAAAGGCATTGTAGGTCCGCATAAAATCTCTCAACGTCAGCTTCTTCAGCAGTATAGTGGTCGGTGCATAGACTTGGATAACCGTTATGTTGAAAGGGTGACCTTGGATCAGAAGGGAAATCATTCGGTCGTTTTTGGGGTTGTACCCTAGCACTGCTTTGCCCATCCTTCTGTTTACTATGAGAGCGACCCCATTCCTTCTCTTGGATTCGTGCCCACAATAAAAGACATAATAGTCGCCGGAGTTAAATTCTCCCATTCCGGTCCACTTGAGCTCGCTGATACCCAAGATATCAATGTTCAATCTGTCCATTTCTCGCTTGACGATATCCAGTTTACCTTGCGTCATAGATCTTACATTCCATGTTGCTATGTGAAACATCTTGCAACATCGGACTTTCCGGTCGCTTCCCGACACATCCACAACTGAGCGTCCTTTTGGCTTTAGCCCGGCCGTTTCATTCGTCCTGGAGCTTCTAGGAATCGCCCTTTGTTCATCCTCAGTAACATGTGGGACGCCTTCCAACCTAGGGGGCTCATCTTCCGGCGCCATATCATTAATGATATTGTGACTGGCCATAGGGTTTTCTTGGCAGGAAATACTGAAGTGGGTTGCCATTACCTTCTCCAGTGAATCACATTTTGTCAGAACTCTCTGCCGTGACCTGTCTATCTTGGGTGGCCCTACGCAGCACAGCTCATGACTTCATGGAGTTTCGCAAGCCCCTCCGCCACGACAAGGCA
Organism: Amblyomma maculatum; assembly: GCF_055883805.1. Lineage (NCBI taxonomy): Eukaryota > Metazoa > Arthropoda > Arachnida > Ixodida > Ixodidae > Amblyomma > Amblyomma maculatum. The sequence goes on along the minus strand of NC_139346.1, from coordinate 54,409,826 downwards.
GTGATCCATGAAGGGGATTGGTTTTATTATCCCCCTCTTAAATTAAGTCATGGCATTTACTGCGAACACGTAGGTTATCCACCTTCAATCATATCTGTGAACGCCAGGAGCATTGTGAATAAAATAGATAGGCTTGAGGCACTGCTCTTTTCATATGATCCCCATCTACTGGTTATAACCGAGACGTGGTTGCACAGTGGTATTTTTGACGAAGAAATTGTGCCTCCGGGCTACGTCATATACAGACGTGATCGCGGTTCACGTGGTGGAGGGGTTGCTGTGATTGCCAAGCGTGAAGTGAACGTAACGCTCCTTGATCAAATTGATCAGCATGAAAGCTTGTTTTTGCGCCTGATAACACATGGCTTCACCTTTTACCTTTGTACCGTGTATCGCCCACCTGATGCTACGGATGATTTTATGTCTAGTTATTTCGATCGTTTAATGCATTACCAGAGTCGGAATTTAATGCTTACCGGTGATTTCAACCTCCCTGCCATCGACTGGGACAAAACGTCGTATGGCATATGTGCCTCATGTGATGTTATTTTAGATATTATGTTCTCATTAAACCTTAAGCAAGCTGTTCGTGAATACACCAGAGAGTCATCTGTTCTTGACCTATTCTTTGTTAGCGAAACCTTTTTTGATGGAGTGCTTGACGTTGAACCGGGAATCTCTGATCATCGTCTATTACAGTTTTCTTGTACTTCGCCTACTGCTTCCGGGATGCGTCCAGTTAAATTGATAAAGGACTACGCTCGTGCCGATGATAATGCGGTTATCGACGCCTTACAATCACTGTTGAACAGCTGTGGCGGGAATGACGTTCATAGCTTATGGCTGCATTTAAAGAATGCAGTGCAGTACTGTACTGAACATTTTGTTCCGCTTAGAAAGGTTCGCACCCACCGTCACAATCCTTGGGTAACTCGTGAAATTATTCAAATCAAGCGCAAAGTGAAGCGATGTAGGAGAAAAAAACAGCTTGCTTACAGCACTTTCAAGTTTTGAAACAAACTTGCCTCAAAATTAAAACTAGCGAGGTCTCATTATTTCAATACGACGCTCCCAGAATTCATCAGAAGTGACCCCCAGAAATTTTGGAATTTTCTAGATCGAAAGGTTGAGCAGTTGAGTAAGGTTCGCATTGATAATGACATTGTCACCGACTGCACGAAAATAGCACAAGGTTTTAACCAGTACTTTCAAAGCGTGTTTCTGACGGTGACGGCAACCACAGCTAGAGTTTGAATTGAAGACCAAGGTAACATACCAAATATTTCTGTAAACGGTGTTCTGTCTATGCTGCGTAAACTCGGCGATAAAAAATCTGCGGGCCCTGATGGGCGCTCAAATGTGTTTCTTAAACGTTTTGCGGCGCAATTATCCGAGTTTTTAGCAAAAGTCTTTCAAGTTTCTTTACTTTCTGGTGAGGTGCTGGAAGACTGGAGAATGGCCCGTGTTGTTCCAATTCATAAGAAAGGCGATAAGCTAACCATTTCTAATTACCGTCCAATTTCTATCACTTCTTCTTGTTGCAAGTTATTAGAACACATAGTCTCTGGTTATCTTAACTCCTTTCTAGCTGAAAATAACATTTTATCCTCCTTGCAATACGGCTTCAGAAAGGGTATGTCCACTGTCACGCAGTTGGTAACTACATTTAATGAATTTCAAGTAGTTCTCGATAAATTTGGGCAGATTGATGTCCTCATTTTAGACTTCTGCAAGGCCTTTGACACAGTTTCCCATAGTAAACTCATTTATAAATTAGTAAGTATCGGCGTCCCTAACTACCTTGTTAACTGGATTAATGCTTATCTTACATACAGGAAACAATACGTAGAGGTTAATGGTTTCAAATCAAACGAGCTTCCAGTCACATCAGGTGTACCCCAAGGGAGCGTGTTAGGACCGCTGCTTTTCATAATTTATATTAATGATCTGTCTGTTTCTCTTCCTGATAATGTCTCTTTAAGGCTTTTTGCAGATGACTGCATGCTTTTTAAGACCATAAATGAGCCCAACGATCACTACACCTTGCAAAATTCGCTATTAGCTGTTCACCAATGGTGTCTTAAATGGGACATGAAATTAAACCTCGACAAAACAGTCCTATTGCGAATTTCACGTAAAAAGCATATCAGTCATTTCTCTTACAGCCTGCTTAATCATTTAATTGAGGAGACTACACATTATAAATATTTAGGGGTAACCTTAACTCATGATTTAACTTGGTCTTCTCATACTTCCGACATTTGTTCCTCCGCATTTTCCAAGATGTGCTACTTGAGGCGGAAACTTAATGATGCTCCAAGTAAACTCAAACTTCTTGCATACACATCATTTATTAGGTCTAAATTAGAGTATGCTTCAGTTTTATGGGATCCTTATTTAAAAAAAGACATAGATAAAATAGAGATGGTGCAAAGGAAAGCGGTTAGGTCCATTTGCAGTAAATACAAGATGTCAGACTCACCGACTACACTAATGAAAGCTAACCATATTCCACTACTTGAACTACGCTGAAAAATATCCCGTTTATTGTTTATGCACAACCTCTTAACACACAAATTAAACATACCTCACCCTGAAATTCTTAAACAATTGTCGCGCAGGACACGTCATTCAAGAAGTAACCTGCTCTAACCCATTTTTGCAAGGACTAACTCTTTCAAGCACAGTTATTTTCCACGGACCATTTCCGACTGGAACTGTCTTCCTGAGGCCATTCTCCAGTCTTCCAATTTCATTAAAGCTATAGAGTTACATTTTTTTGAATGATACAGTGTTGTATTTTGTTGACTTGTTCATTTACTCCCGTGTTTTTATTTTTATTTTTATTTGTTGTTTTAATGCCTTGTATATCCACTCCTGTCTGGGCCAAAATATTGGCCTGCAGTATTTTGAAATAAATAATAAATAAATAAATACTTTGTTAAAGCAGTTCTAGAATTGTCTTCTGAAGAAACTTGATAAAATCAGCTAATAAAAAAATATCACGTTCACCTCTTTAAGACTACTTTGCTATTCAGGGAATACTGACATCCCCAAAATACAACATTTAGAATAGAACGAACCGATTACCCATCCCCATTGCGAAATCCCTATTTCACCAAGCGGAAATATGTGTGCATGCAGTAGCAGCTCGTAACAGAGGCAGATGGCTGTCAGATGTCGCAGCCTATATTCATAAATTTGCTACCAGGATTGTTGGAGTTGTTTTGTTATATGTAGAGGTAACCGACTACCAGCTCAAAGGTAATCTTGCAAATATTTGTCGGCACTTCAGTACTCTAACCACTGTAAATTTTCTTCGCTATAAATTATTATTTTCCGTAATGTTCTAATGTGCCCCTCTGCCGAAAGAAAAAAGATGTATTTTGGAGCCTCATCAAAGAAAATGCAATAATTTTCACGAATGAGAACATATTGTTACGTGCAAACGTTACGTATTATAAACTGCCTTTTTATACTTCATGTTCTTCACAGCTGTGAACTTTTTGATCTGGAGCAACATAATTCTAATTTGTATTTCTAAATATCGATTCTAAACTAAATAGTTTTGTAAGCTCCATGTGCATGCTTATTGATGCCCTTTGGTTTGAACAGTAGTGTGCGGCACTTTATTTAACCTTTTCTGTGTGCACTTTGTCCTTTGCATGATTTTATTAATGCGTAAGCATCGCGTGGCTACGCAGGCGGGTTTCGCGCGGGCATAACCTTGCCGGACCTGTTAAGTAGAACTTTCATGGAACAAAAGCAGAATAGTACCATTGGAGGGAGCGTTAAGGAAAGAAATGCAAGTGACAAAATACTTGGTGGGGGAAATTGGTTAAACGATTAGTGCCAATGACTCAGTCGGAGGTCGAATTAGCCGGAAGGGGTAATGCTGGCGTTCAAAGGGGATCACATGGTAGTCAATTTCCGGTGACGTAGGCCTAACTTCCGGTGGCGCGAAGATTGAAATATTTGCACGTGAACGGGCGGCAAAGTCGTGATTTGCGCGCCCAAGTGGTTGGAACTGATAAGAAAGTGTGTAAAGAGAGGTGAATAAGCAAATTCTGCCTGCAATATTTCGTTAGCAATGCACAATCTGCAGTGCAGAAATGCGAAATACAGAGCGTTGTTGCTGCAAATGGTACATCGGGCGCCTCTTGTAGAACACAACCAGCCTTTCGTTCAATGCATCAAAGTTCACAGCGTAGTATTGTAGCAAGAACTACACTAGGTTAGTCAACAGCACATTCCGTCATATGTAAGCAGGGTCACCATTGCGCAAGCGCGGAAACCGGAGAGGAGCGACAGGTGCGCTGCGCATGGCATCAGTGCTCGCGGCCTCGTGTTGAATACACTGCCGACGCAACAGAGATGCTCGATGAAAGAGAAGAACGACTTGCCAAGCGGAGATGCCAAGATGCACAGCCCAATAATAATAATAATAATAATAATAATAATAATAATAATAATAATAATAATAATAATAATAATAATAATAATAATAATAATAATAATAATAATAATAATAATAATAATAATATTAATAATAACATAACAACAATACTATTATTATTAATATTAATAAAAGTATCAACATTAGGAATCTTTGTTCAACTCCCCGGAATCACCACAGCAAAACGGGCCCAGCTAAGCCAATAATGGCTTGTATGCCGTACTACGGCCGCGTCGGCTAGGCGATGCGCCTACAAATACCGGCATAAATTGAAATACAAAAGAAGAAGAGAAAAATAATAATTTAAAATTAGGTTGCACATAAAATGAGAATAAACTCGAATAACTGTTACAGCAAGAAGGTTTGTCGTGTACACTGATACGTCAAAAACTGCCTAGTGCCACTTAAATGCCTAGTGAACACTTAAATTCAGACCGCGAATTAGCAGAAAAGGTTGAGCTGGCAAATTGTTAAACACATTTGGGGCACACACGCAGCGTCGTACTGCTCCATCGATTAGACTTCACACAGGTGAGAAATCCAACGTATGAGACTTCTCGTTTGGAGGCTCAGCCAAATTAAAATACTGTGCAGACAAAATTGAGTTGGCTGCATGCTACTACACAGATCACGGGACAGTGTTGATCTCTCTCAAGCAAAGTGGAAAAAAGATGTGTATACCCAACGTCCCTCATTGTTAAAAATACATGACAGCAACAAGCTCTGCCAGGGAACTCCGTACATCCTGGCATAGCTGAGCTAAGCCACTGCCATTTTAATTGGTTTAGAGAAAAACAAAAGTGCAGTATCTGTCCCTCGCTGATTCCCGCTGATATATCTCGCGGACAACACAGCAACGCTGCTTCTGCAGCGCAGATTCTAGATTGATCTAGGAATATTCCCCACAAGTGATTGCAGAAGCTGCATACATGTTTATACCCTGTTATTTGGCTTTTGTCGCGTCAACTATTTTCAGTATATATATATAATATGACGCTCAATATGAATTGCAATGATCGATCTCCTGTGGGCAGCAGCACTTTTAGAGCACACATCAATGTCTGTCCCGCTACGGTGGTGTTGTGGTTAGGACACTGGATTGCTATATCCAGGCTTGCGGGATTAAATCTCGGCCACAGCAACCGCTTTTTTATGGACACAAAAAGCAAGCAGCCCGCATTCTATGCGATATAGGCGCTCGTAAAGAGCCCTAGCTGGTCGGAATATCCGGTAGGTCTTATAGCCTGAGTCGCTAGAGAAATGTAATCACCATAAACCATCCAACCAGTATATTAATATTAACAAACGACATGTTTGTCAAGGAAGTGTACAATATTTACTGCTTCGCAAGTCAACTGCCTCTAAATCGTCTTCTGCTCAGCAATCTCAAGGCATCAAATCATACAGAGCGTTCTTTGCGCCGAACCCGCACCAAGTGTGCACACTTACACTAAGCCGAAAATCAAGCACTACCACTTGCTGCAGAGGCGGTTTAGGTAAACGCTGACATTCCTTAACAGGTTTATGTCGGACCTGCGCCCTGCTATTTGGCACGAACACCGTCGCGCAAGCGTCGATGACCGCAATAAAACGCTTCTAGTAATGTCTGCCTTCACATAATTTAAACGCCGAAAAAGGTCGAACACAATGGAGGGAAGAACACTGACGACACGGACAATTTAAGGACAAGCAATAGCAGGGATGGTCCATGCTGTGAGAACTTTTCCTTCCCTTGTGTTTGTCTTTTTTTGTGCTGCAGTTATGTAGAAGCCATGCAACCAACATACCCAAAAACCTTGTTTTTCTATGTATTTGCTTTGGTGCTGCCTATAGTGCATGTGAAATGGGAGAAGGTGGACTGCTGGAAAATAAACTTTGTGGCTTTTTATTTTCAAAAGCGCCGCTTTTAGCAGCGAAGTGTGTCCAGGAAGCCCTTCTTTGATTCACGCTGGTGGGCGTTGTAAATCATAATGAGTGCGATGGTACATGTCACACTTAAGATATACATGAACTATGCACGGAAGAATATGCTTGTTTATGCAGGCCAGTTTAAAAATTGGAATTTTTGGTGCGCAGGTGTGCCTCCAATATCTCGAAAAGAAAATCTTGCCATCTGTCCAAGCCATCGGCTGTGCGGCATTTCCCTTTCTGTTGCGAGGTGGAAATCTGTGGTAATGGGCAGCGTAAGCAGCAGTTTTATGCTTCTCGTTTTTTTTTTCTAAAAATAAAAGTTGATTTGCACACCAGATAAATTTTCATTTCTTGCTAGGTTCAGTATAAGAAAGCACATTATATCATACAATTTGTCCTCGGGAATAGCTTGTGTTCTGCCCTTGAGAAGAGGCTGAGTGGGGAGATAAAAAGGCCCCTCCTCAAGATAGGAGACAGAGATGGAGGATGGAGAAAAGAACGACGGCAACTGGTGATAAATGGAGGATTTGGTCGTAAATCAGAGGTGAGCGAGGATTGCGACTGGGGGCAATCCTGTCGCACGATGATTGGTAAGGTGGGTAAAGTAACCAAATGACGTAGTCTAAACGTGTTAGTCGTACTAGCTGCTCCTTCTGTAGACAATACTAATCACAGCGCATATTCAGCAGAGCGAATTGCGCTGATCACGGGGTGTTTTTAACTCATTCAGCTCCTTCAGCTGCTCATATGATATCCTCTTTGCTCATTCACTTTTTAAAAAGCGCGAAATTCTAAAGAACTTAAAAACATATGAATTCCTAAAAAAATTAGGACAGATTGTTTCATTCTGAAAAATATATTTGTGGAATAGTCGGCAGTCGAAATATTTCCGAAAATATAATTTTAATGACAACTGCGAAGGTTAAAAAAGAAATAAAACATGCTAAAAAAATCGCCTGCCTATTTTTCGAAGCTTCGAAGTCGTAGCTACCTGTCAGTACTTTCTTTCAGTATAAAAGATTGCACCTCATTTGTTGGTCTTTGCGAGGCGATAGTGGAGAGTCGACTCAGCTGCAAAGACTTAGATCAGCTTATGACGGCGGATTTTTAAACGCCCGAGTAACCAAACCGAATATGCCCAATATTTCTAGCAAGGTTTTACTGCAAGCAATAAAATATTGTTATAGAGAAAACGTAACACGCATACTCTAATAGCAAAAATATACATTTCCAGGTTCCTCTTATGGCACCATGACGCATTACACAGCCTTAGGAAAGAGAGGTAAGAATTTTATACATTATGCATACTGCAGATATCTCGAACAACATCCGACTTCCGTTTTAATTATTATATAACTGCCGCTTAAGTATTGTTCACTTAGTAGTCTTCAAAAAAAAATGAGCTTTTAAAATCACAGTAATTGTCACGGTGTGAAGTCTGATCAGAAGTCACCGCGAGACACAGGAGTCACAGAAGTCACAGTGCACAGAGCGGCAGAAAACTAGCACGCCCGCTTCAACGGGAGAACTTCAGTTTCTTCGCCTCGAGGAGACGATTCGGTTTCTTCGCCTCGAGGAGGCACACGCTCGCTATCAGCGCAGAGGGAAGACAAAGAATGCACCGTGTCATTGCCCCCCCGGGTACATGAAGGATCGCCCTGATGCTGGAGTTGTGGGTAGAGATAAGACAAAAAATCATTGCACTAAGGGCAGCTGCTCGCACACAGAAAGAGTCAACACTATCGGTCGTAATACGGTTTCAGGCGGACAACGTGGACCACGTCCGGGAGCGTGGAGCGTCGGGGTTTTTTAAATCAATTAAGAATGACCTCGTAGGTTAGGTCCCCAACTTGTGTTACCACTTTGTACGGCCAAAGTACCGGCACAGGAGTTTCTCTCTGAGGCCTCGTCGATGGACAGTAATCCAAACCCAGGCATGGTCTCCAGCTGTGTACCGGGCGTCACGTTGTCGGAGGTTGTATCGTTGGGCATCGCGGCGTCGCTGATTCTGAATTCACAGTCTGGCAGCTGACGCGCCTCTTCAGCGAGGTGCAGAAAGGTATGAACATCTGTTTGTTTGTTGTCGTCGTCTAGATGTGGTAACATGGCATCAAGCATCGTGGTCACCTCACGGCCATAGACCAGACGGAAATGTGTCATGTTCGTTGTTTCTTGGACCGGCGTATTGTATGCAAACATAACCTACGGAAGCACCTCATCCCACTTTTTGTGCTCTACGTGGACGTACATTGAGAGCATGTCGGCGAGCCGCTCGTTTGAGGATGGTATGGTGTCGCCTTCCTGTGTTCAGTATGACTGTGAATAAAAATCTGCTGCAGCAATTCGGATGTAAATGCGGCTCCTCTGTCAGTGATCAAGATCTCCGGTGCGCCATGGCACAGGACAACACAATTTATGAAAAACCTTGCAACCTCTAAGTGTTGGGTAGCGCGGAGGTTTCCGCGTATCGTGTAAGGTAATCCGTAGTAATAACGACCCACCGATTACCGGAGTGTGAAAGGGGAAATGGCCCCTGCATGCCCATGCCCATCTGCTGGAAAGGCCACGATGATGGGTCTATTGGCATCAAGAGTCCAGTGGGCTTAGGCGCGGGCACCTTACGACGCTAACAGTTGCGACACGTTTTCACATAATATGAAACGTCTGAGTTAAGTCGAGGCCACTAGTACTTTTCCTTGAGCCTTGCAAGCGTGCGGATGACTCTCACATGCCCAGAAATTGGTTCATCGTGGCAAGTTTGTAAACTTTTATCACGTAGACACATAGGTACAACACAATCAGGTACGGAATTTGGCTGGCGGAAAAGTTTTTCTTCATGAGAACACCATCGCGCACACATAACGATGACAGAGCACGCTTGAAAGCTCTCGGAGTGGTTGTACATGAACCGTTTAGATAGTCCATGATGTGATGAATTTCTGGATCTCCCGATTTTCTTTCAGCGAGGCAGTCTGTGCTGATGGCGTTTAACAGTATGGAATCATCAGGAATTTTATCAGCGGGGAGATCTACAGGGGCCTGCGAGAGGCCAGACTTGTACGTTTCAGTTATATCGAGCTCCTGTAGTCAGAGACTTCATCTTACAAGACGGGCTGAAGGGTCCTTCAGGGTTGAAAGCCAACATAGGTCATGGTGGTCAGTGACCAATTTGAACGGTTTCCCATAAAGGTTTCCCGTCGCCCACATAATGTCTAGACGTTCTTTCTCTGTTGCAGAATAGTTTGATTCCGCTTTAGACAGACAGGGACTGGCGTAAGCGATCACGTGTTCTGGGCCGCACTGGACTTGAACTAGAACGGCGCCCAGGCCTATGTTGCTTGCATTGATGTGAAGCTCTCTATGGGCGTTTTCGTCGAAGTGAGCCAAAATGGGTGGTGTTTGTAGGCGGCGTTGAAGCTCTTTGAATGGTTGTTCTTGTGGTGTGTCCTAAGTGAAAGGCGTGTCTGTCTTCGTCAGACGTGTTATAGGCTCCGCAAGTCGAGCGAAATCTTTGACGCTTGCGCCGGTAGTAGGCACATAAGCCAAGAAATCGTCGAACAGCTTTCTGGTCTTGAGGCGGAGGGAAGTTGGCAATAGCCGTCATCTTCTCTGGATCCGGCAGGACACCAGCTTGACTTACGACGTGCCCCAAGAACTCCAGCTCCGTATAAGAAAATGACACTTCTCATTCTTTAACGTAAGGCAAGAGGATGTTATGGCTTGCAAAACAGTTTCAAAGCGCCGAAGGGGCTCCTCTAACGTTGGAGCGGAGACCACAACGTCGTCAAGGTAAACGAGATATTTCTGCCACTTGAGGTCTGCAAGTACGGTGTCCATAAGCCATTGGAACGTAGCCGGCGCAGAGCAGAGACCAAAGGCCATTGCCTTGAACTCTTAGAGCCAATCCGGAGTAATAAACGCCGTTTTCTCGTGGTCCCTCTCATCTACCTCTATTTGCCAGCATCCGGATTTCAAGTCAATTGAAGAGAAATATTTCGCGGAGCAGAGACGATCCAGAGCATCGTTGATACGTGGCAAGAGATAGGCGTCTTTCTTCGCAACTTTGTTTAGCCGGCGATAATACACACAAAACCTCAGCGTACCATCCTTTTTTTTCATAAGAACGACAGGTACCGCCCATGGACGCCGCGAAGGCTGGATGACATCGTCGCGGAGCATCTCTTTCACTTGGCGGGTGATAGCGGCTCGTTCAGTCGGAGACACTCGGTAAGGTGACTGTCTGAGAGGTGGAACGGTATCATCCGTAATAATGCGATGTTTGGCGAGGTCGGTTCTGCCAACACGTGAAGAGTTAGAGATGGTCGCCCGATAGCTCTGGAGGAGCTCGTTCACTTGGCGATGCTGCAGTTTAGAAAGCTCAGGGTTAATATCGGAGTGTAACTCGGTGGTAGGCCTCTCCATCTCGACCAATGACAGCGTCGCAAGTCGAGACGCTTTTCGAACACGCGTGGTAACGCAAATATGGGCCAGTACAGTCGCAATGCTTGAATATTGGTGCTAACCTCCAAACGTTGTTAGTAGCCCAGGCAGCACAAAGCATTGGGCCAATGTTGTAAGTACGACGGCAAACAGTGGCCCTACATTGGGCCAGCCTAACCAGCATGCTCCCAACATAGGATATGCCAGTCAACACAATGTCCAACAGTGGCCCAGTCTAGCCAATGCTCTCCCAGTGTTGGCGCTGCCAGTAGCCAACACTGGCTAGCTTGCGCCAAGATGTACAGTGAGTTCCCGATATTGGCTCTGCCGTACATGCAGAATGTCTATATTGGACCGAAATTGCCGTTGTTCCTCCAATAATGGTCGCACCGGGTTTTAAAACTGGCTATAATGGGCCAAGCTGTCTTGCGTTCCTCCGTCATTGGGTTTTCCGTTTTTTAAAACTGGCTACAATGGGCCAAGTTGTCCTGTGTTCTTCCGGCATTGGATGTTCCGGTTTTTAAACATGACTACAATGGACAATGTTATCCTCTGTTCTTCCAGTTTTGGATGTTCAGTTTTTTAAAGATGGCTACAATGGACCAAGTTGTCCTGTGATCCGCCGTCGTTGGCCGTTCCTTTTTTAAAACTGGCTACAATGGACCATGTTGTCCAGTGTTCTTCCGTCGTTGCCCGTTCAGTTTTTAAAGCTGGCTACAATGAACCAAGGTGTCCTGTACGTTGACCGTTCCGTTGTTTTAAACTGGCTGTAATGGACCATTGCAATTTGTCTTGTGTTTTTCCAGTATTAGCTACCCTGTATGAAAACTGCCCACGATGGACCACTTTGTCCCCTGATCTCGCAGTTGTCTTTGCCATCCTAAAAACGCAGCTTTAATGGGCTGTCGAAGTGAATATTTTCCGTTCACCATTGAATCAAAACAATTTCTCCATTTTTATGGTTGAATACACGTGCGCTGGACGCCAAACCGCGGCATTTAATTCCGACAACAGTTCAGCCGATCGTTCGGACCACACAGAGTACCACGTACGGGACGACAATTACTATAACGCATTCAAGCACGTACCGCTGCAACTATCTGGATTCGTATTTTCGGTCCGCTCATATGCTGCGCACCTTTGGGGGCCAGCTATATGTGTTTACGGTTTTAGCCTATTGGCATGCATGCAGATTTCGTCGCAGGCGCATACGTTTGTCGCGTAATTATATCTAATGATAGCACGACCGTGCGACCACATATGTGTACCCCAGACCGGCTAGCACTCACGACCCAATATGCCTGTATTGGACGCCGATTACATCCCTGCATCTATACTTAACCTCTAGTACAAATCCAGTTGTCAGTGAGAACGCGCATAAAAATAAAATCGTGTCGCCATAGCATGTTCATGTGACATTAAATTAGTGATTAGAAGGTAGCTTTTTCATTGCCGAGAAGGAAAACATTGCCTCAAGTGGAAGGAACAAATGACCGTTTTCTCAGCGATGTTTTTGTTCTAGTCCTTTTGTATTATCCATAAGGAACTACGCGCAGCATCGTCTGTTTACCTGGAGAAAGGACCGAATACGATGTGTGTACTTTCTAGACGCAATCACTGGAAAATGAAAAGCCGGAAGACTCGCGAGGTTACCATTTTAGTTTTGGGCACTCACACGGTGGTAAAAAAAAATGACAGTTTTTCGTGCAGACTGCGAGCATGAAGGCCCCAGTACATTTATATGGCGCACAACATATATATCGCCAATAAACAAAAAATAGTTTTTTCCGCCTATTATTTTAGAGTTTGACCATTCCAACCGCGCTAGGCGGTGGCAATGGGAATAAAAAAAAACTGTACAGGAATGAAAATAATGTACGCTGTCGAGTCATTCGAAAAAACGAATGCAGCCTAGAAACACTGTTTTAATGAGGCAGTTTTTCATGCCCTTTCCAATTCTTTCATTCTACTAAAATGATTTGGAATACGTTGCTTGCTCATTGAACGTTGTCGTCTTTTTGTGCAATCCGCGTTAAGGTGAAGGTGATTGCGAAAAACGTCTGTGTGTTGCCTGATGCCACAGCGCATCAGGACCTTACGCGCACAAAATTGATTCTGAATCATTCATTGCTGTGTCTGTCATCGTCGATTTTCGAAGTCGAGACAAAACATGAGCGAAGAAATATTGTTACAGCTGGAGAATGATGAGGACGAAGTGGCGCGCTCGTTTGTGGAAGATTAAGAAAAAGAAGTGCGTCGAATGGGCGGCCCTCGTAGCCTTGCCCCTTTGCTGTTTATCAATGTATATATCTTTAATCCTCTTTTGTAAATATATTTCTCCCTGTTACAAAATTATATGCCAAAATTTAAAAACCTTGAACAATTCACAAATTCCGTAGAATGTTCAGAACAGCGCGGTGCGCTATAATTGGACAAAGGCTTTATCGATGTGGCCATAATTACTTGCGCAACAAAATTATGCAAGGTGTTTTAATGGTTTTGAAAGCTGAGGTAGTGTAGAATAGGTAGAAAAAGTTTGAACAATGTGAAAACTGTTTTTGTTTTCCTAAAAATTTTCAATGTTCGCTGTTTTCTGTAAATTAGCGCGATCGTATCTCTGTATCCAAATGTCATAAAATTATGAGCTTTAGTTGTTTGCGGATAATTATGCTGAGAACATATTGTGGAATTATTGCTGCTCTACCATGAACCTTTTCTGAAATAAAGGCCTGCAAATTAGGAAAATTTTTGTTTCTTGGGCCGATGTTGAGAATTTTTATAAAAACATCTACTCATACCTGGAACGCGAAGATTAACTGAATACAAATAAAAACATGTATATATTTAGTCGGATAACTTTCAGCTAGCTAACTTGAGCATAATTTGTATAATCTATAACCAAAGTTGGCCAGAATAGAAGAGAAGCTCGGAACTGCGCCTCTTTGACATTATTAATCAGTCATCACGCAACAATATATAATATTTTGAAGTAAATATTAAAGGTCGAACGACCATCCTTTGTTCGATCATAGGTGGCGAAAGGGAGGGGACGCGCGCATTTGTAGATGCACCAACTGTATGGATTTACGCAAGAATGTGGATGGTAGATGGGGAGGCTTTCTATTTTTTTAGAAAATGTTATGTCCGTGGTTGGCTTGAAGAAACAATGCGTTTTCAAACACACAAAACAAAACTATTTATTTAGAACTCGACTCGAGCTGTGCGCGCTGGCGGCCGCTCATCGGCACGGTCCGAAGTCACGGCTGGCCGGTGCAAGCAGAAAAGGGCTGGGTAAAGGAGGAATGAAATGTTGAGAGGGTCGTTGGTCCTTCATTCCCACGCGCAGCCCTTGCGAACACAACACCGCGGCGGGAATCGCGCGGTGGTTGGGCGGGTCGTTGTTCCCCCTCGCCTACGCGTCTACGTGCAAGACACAACAGACAGCATCCCCAGCTGCGCTGCTGTGCGGCCTCCTCCCGAAGCGTTCATTTCAGAGCTTGTTGAAGACGCTACAAGACTTGTGACAGCTTCTTAAACCTTTCTTTAATTTCTTCCCTCATTAAGTTTCTTTTTTATTGTGCTGTGCATAATTTTCTCTTGTGCCTATACATGTCCATGTGCTCCGGTTTGTGCTTGCTACATATCAGTGAATAGCTGAGCTGTGAAATGTCGCCGGAGTACGGATTACAGCAACGGCGGGATACCATCGGCACTATCGGACTCAGTGAACGCCGTCATCTTAGACCGTGAGTATATATCTTTGCAGCACGCCATTGCTTCATAATTGGTTCTATATAATCTCCTACCAATCCCAAATGTTCTCTTTCCGTATTCTCCTCGAAACAACTGCGCGAAGCATGACTTCAAGAACTAAGCGAATTTTCATCCGGGTTACATGCAAGCAAGTGCGTGGACTTATTTGCTGGCTGCGATATGAATAGCATTTGCGCCGAAAATAGAGGAGCCGTGCGTAACAGGTGTGTATGCCACCAACACGTGACAGAACACTGCAGGCAGCCATTTGCGCAGTTTTTTGACTGTGCAGCGCGCCGCAATCAATTAGCAACCAGATACTATGCGCCCGGCTTTGTACATATATTTTGGACAGCCTCTCTTCTGCGCGCAGGAAGCCATGTTCACAAAATTTTTGGATTTTGTTAAGAGTTAAGGGCAGTGTTTTGTTTTTAGATGTACAGACGAAGTTTTGAAAACTGTTCGTGCCGTCTGTGCAAGCGAATTTTACAGTGGGGCAGACATGTGCGTGATGCCGCTTGATGATTAGGCTATAATTAAGTCATAATGAACCTCCACTTTTATAATGGTTAATACCATATTGAGGAATTGAAAGCCGTGAACTGCGCAAGTGAGCCCCTTTTCAAAATTTTCTTAATCGACGCCCCCCTTCTGAGCCCGCGCCTTCAGGTGGGGGCGTTATCAGAAAGCGGCGACAATAGGAGAGCGATTTCGCAGACGCGCTTCGAAGGCGGGGGGAAATAACAATACAAGCAAAAAGGCACATCAGCCGTGTGTGCACTGCGTCCCTGTCACTGCAAAGTAAACAACGTGCACGCGGGACACATTGTACAAAACATTGACGGCCGCTATGAGGCAACCATATCGTCCGAAATATATTGCTCCCGAAGCGCTCGATCACGGCGCGCACTTTCAGGCGAAATTGGACAGGCCGTCAGGTCCGCCTGTTCGGCAATTACAGCTCTTTGTATCTCACGTACCGTACCGTACACATGAAGTGCACGCCATAGCCATCGTGCAAAAATGTTGAAACCGAAGCAGCGATCCAAGTATTCTAATTCTATAGGAAATCATTTGGGAGTAGAAAAGAGCAACTTAATATGATGTGCATGGTTCTTTAATGAACGATATGTATAAATGGACGGTTGAATAGTTACAGTAATGGAGTGTTCCGATAGAATTGTTTACGGCCGTGACCGCAATAAAGATTACTCATATTGCTCTTAGCTTTAAGCTCTGGCAATGATAAGCCCATCTAAAGAACCGACTGGCAGTGACAGGTTGTTTACAGCTGTTGATCAAAAGGTAGGCCATCATGCTATTATTGCAGGCATATTTGCTTCTTTTTGTACCTCTGTTTACTAAAACTTAATTTTGTTCCCCATTCCTAGGGACGCTGCACCTCTTACAACACTCACTGTTCAGTCGCTTTTATTCAAGGTACAAAAAGGAGGAAATGCGCATGCACTCATAGGATAGCCTGTCTTTCCGTTAACAGCTGCAAATAACACGCCACTGCTCCTCGGTACCTTGGATGAAGTTTTCAATGGGGTTACCTGAGATGCCTAGCAATTGCTGTAATATTTATACCAATCACTGCAGTGAAAAAGAAAGGTAACACTGCATCACTTTAACTGCTGCATGCACCTATAAACGTGCCTTAATTTATTGCCTATTCTTATAGACGCAGGACCTCTTGCTATAGGCTTTGTTCAGTAAGCAACCGTCTTTCATTGCTTCAATTTCTATCTCTCCACCACTTTCTTGTTGCTCTGGTTGTGATCATCTGATTTCATTGTTCAGATCATACTGTTTTATCATGTGTGAATGATTTAGCCTGCACATACATGCTTTCATTTTTTTAGATGCGCATCGAGAGCGTTTTCTACGTAGAAATGGATCGATTGAGTTGTATCACTGGTGCGAAAACCGACAACCCCCAGAAGATATGTGTCCTGTGGTTGGAAGGGCAATAAAGAAGAAGAAAATCAGCGGAAAAGCCTGCCTAAAAAAAAGGTAACACTGCATCACTGTAACTGCTGCATGCACCTTTAAATATGCCTTATTTTTATTGCCTATTCTTATAGACGGTGGACCTCTTGCTATTGGCTTTTTGCAGAAAGCAACCGTCTTTCATTGCTTCAATTCCTATCTCTCCACCACTTTTTTGTTACTTCGAGTGTGATCCTTTGATTTTATTGTTCAAATCATATTATTAAATCGCCGGTGAATGATTTCGCCTACACATACATGCTTTCATTTTTTTGGGTGCGCATCGAGAGTCTTTTCTACGTATAAATGGATCGATTAAGTTGTATCACTGGTGCGAAAACCGACAGTTCGGTACCCCCAGAAGATTTGTGTCCTGTGTGTGGCAGGGGTATAAAGAAGAGGATAATCAGTGGAAAAGCCTACTTAAAAACTTACAAAGATGGCGCAAAAGCAAAATGCTGATCAGGGTTAGAGTCTGATTACTTCTGTTATCCCATTTCACTTGCTAGGTGATGTGACATATATGAAGCACCTTAGTATAATTTGTGGTACACTCACTGAAAATTGTTTAGACATTAACTTTTTTCTCGTTCAATTATTTTGAGTGACGCACGAATTGGAATAAAACGAAGTCATCCTCACATCTAATGCCCATAGACATTAGATGCGTGGATGAGCTCATTAATTGTGTTCCTATGTGAGCATGCAATAGTTTGTCGAATATATTAATATGTTAAAGGTTGATTTTTTTACTGTTAACCGGAGTAATACATATGCTCCATATCATAGCATTATTCGCCTGTAGTTTGTATCTGCTCTTTCCTAAATTGTATTCTACAAAGTATACGTGTGTCATCTCGTACGTCTATTTAACTAGCGAACAATTTGCAATCGAATCCCTTTTATGATGTTGTTTCAGTTACAAATAATGTATGACAGTAGTGACAATATAGGTAGCTTTAGGTATAACATATAGCGCGAAAATCTTTAATATATGCGATGATATTTTTATGCACCGCATTGGCTAAACCAGCCTGTTTAAAGAGACGAAATGAAAACAAATATGGATGTCTTCGGACAGGGACAGTAATCGTGGTGCCATGACCATTTTTTTTTTTAATTAAATTTTCATATGTCGTGGGCTAATGTCTCGACACAAAGGAATGACCCTTAGGTTTGCCAGATGCGGCGTAGTATTCTCGAAAAAAAAAAACGCCTATCAGTAAAGCTTGAAAACGCCGTTTTTGTCGTTTCAAAAAGTTGCACGTCTGGAGGCCGGCTGGTTGCGTAAAATTTTGTCATGCACTGTTTTTTACTCACCGCATTTGGGTAACGTTTACTTGTATAAGAAGTATTAAAAGTGTGTTTCATTGATGCAGTTGATTTAGTAAAAAATCGCAAACTTTGCTTCAAGAACAACGCGCTACAAAAATGTTAATGTTCAATTTTACATACTGGCGTGACGCGTTGCGTTGTTTGCACTAAAACATTCTGTGTTTATTACGCAGGTCATATTGTTAATTTAAGGCAGAATTTGGAGCTCTAACCTGCTATGTGTGTTCTCTGTAACGCCACCAAAAGTATTATGCTGGGAAGCGATTTACTTATGATTGTAATTATAAAAATCACACATTGAAACATCATCTTCAAAAATATAGAATTGTTAGTGGTGGTCAAAGCTGAGAAATGGAATAATATATTAATAACCTAGATTGAATACTATTGCACCTAGGAATAAAAAAGAATGCAGGACAGAGAAAAAGTTCAGCCTTCACTTGCGTTCTGCCATGAAATTGACAGAAATAGTGAATTAATACCATTTTAAACTATATTAAGTATTTGTCCCAGAAGCAGAAAAAGGGGATATAAGCGCTGACAAGGTTTTAAATTTTACGTAAGGTAAAATGTAACTAAATTCAGCAAATACTAAATTGAAGTTTTGATGCCTACTCCATAAGGGGGAGCCATATAAGCACGTCTATAGAACAAAAACAAGCATTTTTATATTGCTAATATTACATTTTGCAGAATTCAATATATTTACTGACTCAAATTAACAAAGTACTTTGCATTGTTTCCACAGATTTTGATAAAAATTGATGTTGCAGCCGTTTCTTCAATTCTAATCAGTTTTCCTTTTTTTACCATTTTCTTACTTTTGTCCAATTTCAAAATAATATGCAGATACACACACAAATCTAGAGCTTCAAATTTTTTCAGAAATAAAGAATGGAACCTAGATAATGTAGAGACATAGTTTCTGTGCCAAGATATTATTGGATCTTGCAAGAATGCAGGCTGAGTTTGGCCATTATCAGCACAAGCACTCGGCTTAATATTTAATGTTATATTTTTAAACAGTATAACGCAACACTTTTTAGTCCGTGATATTTTTGAGGTACTGAAGATTTTTGAGAGGGATTTGAATAAAAATCGAAGATGATCTTTTTTTAATGGCAGCAAATTTGCCCTTTATTGCTGTTTTCGAATTCTCAGCAATTTTGATGCGTTGTAGAGAACATACCTAGTGGTCTGGAGTTTCAGATACTGCCTGGAATTAAGAACATGCGTCAGGAAGTGAAAACATATTTAGTGCAACCAACCTAATGCATCATATGCCAGTACATAAGGTTAAAAATGAATATTTTTGCAGCGTATCGCTTCTGAAGAAAAGTTTGCGATTTTTTAATAACTCAACTGCAAAAACAAAATAGGTTTCGAATAGTGTTTGTAAATATAACACCTGCATATATTTAGTGAGTAAAAAAGAGTAGATGACAAAATCATGGTATCCAAACTTGCAACATTTTGAAATGGCAAAAACAGCGTTTTCTACCTCTAGAGATATACCATACAATTGTTTTTTGTTCGAGGAAACTACGCGTATCTTGAAAAACTAAGGTTAATTCTTTTGTGTCTATATATTTGCCCACCACATATAAGGATTTCATTAGAAACGAAAGATGGCCATGGGACCTCGATTATGTTTCTTATCTAAGGCACCCATAATACGCTGTGAGAAAGCCAATATCAAGGGCTTTTTTAATATTCCATATTTCGAACGGTTGTGCCATCTAAGAAAATTTGAAAGCAAGGCACACCTTAGGTGTCGCCAGCCCTCACTTTCTGTTACAGCTGCATTGGCTAAGCTGGATTAATGCGTTGAGTACTTTATTTTAGCCACGAATATAGCGCTATTACGTGTCAATTTTAAAGAAAGGCCGCAGTGACGCAATTCCTGTAGAATTTGTAAGTGAAATCTGTAAACCTTACAAATCTACCCATATATATGATCTCTTGCAGGTTTTATTCAAGCTACATTACACCTGCTGCGCCCCATAGCTTGAGCCAAGGGTTTTAAATAAACCATTAGAAACAGACGATGGAAACCGGTGGTGCATTGCTGGCAGCCACTTGGGACAGCGCAGAAAATTTTTATTTTGTACGTAGGGAAGTGAGGTTATTCGCTTCAAGTACTAAATATTCACTTTAGCCAATAAGTAGGACTTAGAGTCGGTGAGCACGTTCGGAAACCCCTGTTTCAATATTTGCGGTTAGAAACCTCATGTGTACCTTTCTTTCTAGCTGCAGATAAATTCCGGGTTATGTAGATACCGAAACCATTACCAGCCCATTCGCGCACCTCAATTGTGCTGCTCACAACATGATTTTGAGCGGACAAAACAACCTGCCGCTATGATTGCTAGCCCCATGCATGAGTAAGGGTGATATGCTGGCGATGGTTGCTTCGCGTCGGCCCTTTGGCGCACATGAAGGCTCGAGTTACAATGAGCGCGCCGAACTTTGCAATGCGGATAATGACTACAAAGCGGTAAGGATATAAATGAGTTTAACAGTATTTTTCAGCTGCAAAATACAAATACAGTCTTGTTGGACGATGTGCTGGCGCGGACGAAGAAACCATAGGCAACTTGTAGGTCTAACGCTACACAGGGCTGTCGAGCCAAGCCAAGTCCTCAATTGTATTGTCCGGGAATCAGATTTCTGTATTTTCGTGGTTTCCTATTGTATCTGGCGTTCAAAATGCAGTCGTGAGGGTTCTTTATCACAAATAATCAAACGTGGTTTGTGCCGGTACTCTTCAAAGTAGCAACACCATTTTTTGTGCAAGTCATTAATCAGTAATTTAGGTAAATAATGTCAATTAAGGATTCCAAACAAAACCTTTTCTGTGGCGCTCAAGGTAGCTTCCAGCAATATATATCTGGGCGCGCTTGCACAAAACAATCTTAAGACTGTCTTAGCTAAGTCCAGACTTAACTGTAGTCTAAAGAATAGGCCACTAGCATGGCCGCTCAAGACTGGGCTTCAGTCCTGACTTGAATAAGTCGCTTGTATGATTACGACTCTAGTGCTGTCTTGGTTAAGACACAAGGATGCCAGGTGTCTAAGTAAAGAAATTAGGTAAATACAGGGATGCGCTGGCACTGTCCTTGCTGTAAAATGTACACATTCCGTCAAACTTGCGTTGTGTAAAATCCGTGCCATTGCTTTTTGCGGCTTAAGATTGTGTTGAGGAAAAATGCCCCAAGTGGTTACTGAGGCCCTTCTGAGAAGCCACTCTGGTGAACATGAACCCGCAGCGTTCGACGTTCGGAACACGAGCCGTCTTAAATAAGCTTGATCTTTCTAAAGACACCATTTAAGTCTGGACTTAGCTCGTACTTTATCGTGCAAGCCGGCCCTGGTTTCCTTTGCCTGCCTCCGAAATGTTTTTTTTTTATCCCTTGGATCAAATTTGCTTGGACAAGCAGTATATGTGTAAAAATGATGCACCTGTGAGCTACCCATTTAAGCGAGCTCCCGTTTAAGTAAACTACCCACAAAACCAGGCAAAAGCGTATATCAGCTAACCAGCGGCCAGTGCAGCAGTCGTGGGCTTAGATTGCTTGTGTATATTATATCTAGCCATTTAAAAAAAATGCAAATGGTCGCCGAACAGTCTCTTGGTAACGATATTTAGTATAAACTGTTTGCACATCGCAGAAAGCGTAGGAGCGGCAAAAAACTAGCGCGCCAGTCATATGCGGAGACAGCCGACAATCAAGCACTGATTCCTAGTGTGGGATGAAACACTGGCTGTCTCTGCCGTATTGCTGTGGAGGCGATCAAAATGCAACAGGGAACATCCTATGCAATGTATGTGCGTCTTTCATCCTAATAAACCCAAGGCAGCTGAAACTAATCTGGAACTCATCAGTATAGTGTTTCTCATTGACCATGAATTTCGGTACATGAATCCTGGAATTTTATACATCTTCCTAAAATAATGCGCGCGATTTTATATACCTCGTAATAGTGTTGTAAATTTTGTTTCCTCATTGTTTTTGTGCAGGTGCCATTTGCGAAAAAGTTGGGGTGGACGATTTGGAGGCACACGCATTTATTCGCAGGTGGCTGCCTGGTTCCTGTGACAGGGGGGGGGGGTGGAAGAAAAAGGCGTTATGCTGAAACCTCCCCTGGCGAACCAGGCATGCCACCTGTGAATGCAATTGCAGGGTCAGCCCCCTCACTACGCCTATGAGTGTGCCCTCCAGCTCCCTGGCCCCTTCCACTTCCCGAGACCCCGCCCTGCCCTCACCAACCCTGCCACTGCCCCGCTAACTGCTGCTCTGTGTGCCCTCAGCGCTGGCTAGTAACAACTGCCGTCTATAGTAACAATTGCAATAAATATTATCTTTTTGTGAACCATGCCCTTGTTTTGTGAATATCTTCTGGTTGCTCATGAGCGACAATTCGAATTATTATGGCCACTCCTATTTTAAAGGCCATTATTGTCCCAGCAAGTTCGATGTGCTGTCACGAATATGGCTAGAATGAAAAAGGCTGCATTTTATGGCCTGCACAGGCAGTGCCACAAAATGTGTAATCTTGACATCATCAATGGTACATGAATGGAGTAGCCGGTGTACCCATAAACCATTGGATTAATATTGGTATCGACAATATGCGGCATGAATGGAGTAGCCAGTGCACCTGCAATGGCTAACCATTGGTATGATATTGGTATTGACAATGGGCCATCAATGGAATAGCTGGTATTAAACAAATATTGGTAATACAATGATGGTATAATGCTGACAGTATTGGCAAGAATCATGGTGCATGAATGGAAAGTCTAATATTGTGCCTACATTGGTGGCTCCAGCTTGGTTGAACACTGGACCAATCTTGGAACGAAAGATGGGCCAAGAATGGAGAATGTAGTAAAATGCCCAAATGCCAATATCAGTCCAATATTGATGCCATTCTTTTCGAGTGATGAACCATTGTTGGACCAATGCTGGTGTGCTGCTTGGGTAGGACATCTGTTTTGCCTTCTTCGAGGCGAATGACTCCTCTAGCTACAGGAAGACTCCGTTCGAAAAGCAAGATGTTTGCTCTTCATGACACCTTCAAAGTTTCGCAGTGTCTTCGCAGCCACAGACAACATCACACTGGAACGGGGCGGAATAGTGACGTGATCATCAAGAATGTGCATTGCTGTCAGTCGCTCTGAAGCACTGTGTATTGCGTTCACAGTCAATAAGGTCACTGACTTAGTCTACAGGTCGATAACGGCTCCAATCTCTGCTACGAAATCCATGCCAAGGATGACGTCGCGAGAACACTGAACAAGTACGACGAAGGTTGCTAAGTACGTTTCTTCTTGCACTGTTACCCTAGAAGTGCAGGTACCGGTTGGCGTTATGAAGTGGCCTCCGCAAGTCCGAATTTGTGGTCCTGTCCAGGGTGTAGTCACCTTTTTCAGAGTGGCGGCGAAAGGCCCACTCATTACAGAATAATCAGCTCCGGTATCCACGAGCGCTGTCACGTCAGTTCCGTCCACTGAAATGTTCAGGTTGGCGGTTGCAGCTGTGGTGTTGCTGGTAACGGCTGCGGTATGGTACAAGATGATTTTGTGTCGTCGGAGAACTGGAGCGCCGAGGCAGCGAATCATTGTGAGGTGTGTCGTGTCGTCGTGAAATGGAGTGACCATCCGGTTGCAGCGGTGCAGCAGCTTGAAAATTTCGTCGATGAGCAACCTTCCCTAAAAAGGTTGCCGCTTCTTGTTTTCCCGACGGGTGCTAGGGGAGCGGACCCGCGTCAGGCCGGTATTTGCACGTGTCTGCGAGGAGTATTAGTGTGAAGAAGGTGATCGCGACTGGTCATAAGGCATTCCGGATGCTTCAGCGAAGTACGCGTCAATGGCAGGGGGTTGTTCACCACGTTGCGGCTTTCGCGTGTCGACGCTAAATCCCGGTAGACCCATTCGTCGGTGATAGCAATCGCGGAACAGGTGACCAGCTTCGCCACAGGGAAAGCACAGCGGGCGATTAAACCGAGTGCGCCAGACGTCGGTTTTATGTGGACGCACCTGAGAAATTCGAGCGGGAAGTGCTTGACGAGTGTATGCAGGGGCTGCTTGGTGCTAACTCGGAGGTGGACAGGCACGACGAGTGACTGCGGCGTAGGTCATGGCCTGTAGTGGCATTGTCGGAAGTGGATCGAGTGGATTCGGTGCCTGGTTGACCTCTTCCCGAACCATCTGAGAAAGGCAGGATACTTGAGGGGGTGCTACCGTCGAAAATAGTTTTGCAGCTCCTCGCGTACAACGGCCCGTATGGTCTCGCGGAGCACGTCAGTCCTTCCAATGTCGGCGATGGCGGCGGGTATAGGGATGGACGGCCGCTCGTAGTGCTTAGATGGCGTCTCTAGCGCCTTCTCAATAGCAGTGGCCCCGGACACAAAATCCCCGATGGTCTTGAGGGGAGATGGCACTAATCCGACGAAGACCTGTTCCTTAATTCTCATCATGAGATAGCGAAGTAGTTTTTTTTGGACGTGTTTGAATCACCGCGACGGAATAGCCTCGTCATGTCCTCGAAGTAAACGGGGGCGCTCTCGTGAGGGAGCTAAACTCTCGTCTGTAGGAGAGCAGCTCGGCGCCTTCTTTGCGAAGAACGGTGGTGAAAGCTTGCAGGAACTGGTCCTTGAAGGAACTCCACGTTGTGATAGTAGTCTTATGATTTTCAAACCATGTGCGAGCTGCACCATCCAGCGAAAAAGTACAGGCTGCAGATTCTGGTCGTAGCCCCAGCTATTGTACTAGGCTACTCGCTCAAATGTATCTAGCCAGCCTTCCGGGTCGTCGCCGGGAAAGGCTTGAAAGATGGGTATCTCCCGCGGCTGCTGACACACGGAGGGGGCAGTGGTATCTACCTGCGTAAGTATGGGTGATTGTGTTGTCGCCGAAGGTGGTGCTGGCGGCGATGGTGGCGGCCTCGCAGTACGAGAAAATTACAGAGGCACAAATTCGGGATCAAGACCTCGAAGCCGTCGGCTACTTTGATGGGTAGGCGTAATCTCGATGGTAGGAGATCCCTGAGGGCTGGAGTCTCGGCTGGTTGGAGGTGTCGAAGCATGGGTTGCATTACCCAGCACCTCCACCAGATGTCACAGTGTGAAGTCTGACCAGAAGTCACCGCTGGACACAGGAGTCAAAGAAGTCCCTGTGCACAGAGCGACAGGAAACTAGCAGGCCCGCTTCAACAGGAGAACTCCAGTTTCTTCGCCTCTAGGAGACGACCTTCAGCTTCTTCGCCTCGGGGAGACACACGGTCGCGATCGGCGCAGAGGGAAGACAAAGAATTCACCGTGTCAATATAACACATATAATTAAGGGCACATCCTGGAATTAGCGCACCAGTTTAAATAGACATTGTAATATAAACGCCCTAGCCTTTTATACTAATTGTACAACTTGCACAAAGTAAGCATCGCCGTGTTGAACGATGCTCATGGTAGGTAGGTATGAAAAGAAGAGAGATTCTATAAGATAGTTCCCATTCCTCAATACTCATGTTCAAAGGCACAATGTGTTTGGCAGAAATGGGTCCTAGGACAAGGGTCTTTGAGCTAATGATGACAAGTTTGTAGTTACATATTACTAGGCTGATACTCATTAAATGAAATAAATTTTGATGGTTGTAATTCGTATCAGCAAAATAGTCAAATTTATACTGAAATATGTATGCACACTTAAGTTGAACGATCGCATTTATGTTAGTGAAAAAACATTCTCAATATTAACACTAAAGCAATACACAACCCTTTAGGTGGTTACATTGAGTGGCTGCAAAAGGTGTTATAAATATCAGTGCCGGAAACAACATTTCCATTATTAGGCGGTATTGCATTACAATTTTTTACGATATTCCTACTAATTTGCGAAATATTAGGGTGTCACCACAATGAAAATCATTAATCTAGTGTCAGTTTATTTTTTACTACTTTAGCAGTATATGCATCTATGGATTGAAATATTTTGTAAAATATAGTGACGGTGAAGTTTGCTGCCTGTGCCGTGAATTGAGTATAGCCTGCACGTTCAAGTATTCAATCTTTATGCCAGTTATAAAAACATTGCACAAAAGTCAACAAATATTTTGCCACGCAATATTTCTGTTTTCAACGCTGTTGCAACACCCGTCCTTCCAACAGCGTTTCCATCAGTTCTGTTGAAACTAATCCTAGTAAGCTATAAAACCGAAGAATCAATTCCAGAGTTATTGTAGTCTGTATTTCGGAAGTTAATTTATGATGAACATTCTGTGAGCAGCCAAACCGTTCACCAGAAATTAATCAGCCTTGCCAGTGTGGCGCAATAGTTAGGGCACTCGACTACCACGCCCATGGAGGCGGGATCGAATACCAACCACGGGGGCCGCATTTCGAAGGAGACGAAAGCTGAGGCTGCCATGTTTTTGCCCGTTGAAGAACCTCAGGCGGTCGAATATTTCGGAGCCCTCCGCTACGGCATCTCTCCTAGCCTAAGTCGCTTTTGGACGTTAAACACCCTAAATGAAACCAAACCAGAAAAGAATACCCAAATTGCGCCAGGATATTATTCTGTACCTTGAGACATTCTTTGCCTAAAAATGTGAAAATGTACTACAGTGTGAACGCGGTCGTAGTGCCATATGGTGGAAAAAGAGAAGTTTATTCTTCAGAGACTGATGGGGACACCAAATAACAAGAGACATTTTTGCAGTGTCTTCGGAAAGTTCGAAAATGGATGCAACAGGCCACTACATTACCGCCGTCCGCTACATCTACACTGCATGTAACAATGGTAAGGGAGCTGACATTACTGTATTTATGCCATTTGAAATAGGCGCAAGACATACCGACGTGAACGCTCTGAAAAATTTTTGCATATTACAACGCCTGTGCCTTCACTTTTCTCGGTCCTGTGTCTCTTTCGGGCTATTCCACAATGTTGCCATGAGCCGTGGGTGTAAAACATGCTGGGCTGATGTAAATGTGCGAAAAGCACTAATGATTAGCCGCGTCCTATACACGTGACATAGTGCACTCCGCCATTTTGTGTATCTCAGTAATAAAAAAGGCGTCCTAAATGCGCATCGATCATTCCTCTTTTCGTGCATAAAATTGTGAACTGATGCGCAGGCATCAGTGAGCTGAACGCAAAGGCTTGATGTTTAAAAGAGGAATGTTGTATATGCTGAGTACACAATAAATTCAATTACAAAATAAATAGCTGCAGCAATAAAAATAATATTTACATGTATGAAACTAGAACAAAAAGAACATATAGGCACGCGAACAAAATGAGTTCGCCTTTTACAGAGTACTGTTTTTCACTTTCTTCTGATGCATTATTATTATTCCAAGCGCGAGTCCGCGGGACGAGTATCATGATTAATTTGCTTTACCAATGTCCATTTCGCATGACACCAAATTGTGCATGCTTTTGCCTTGTATGGCGAAGTCATTGCGCAGGTGTATATGGTGAGTTTTGACGTCGTGTCGAGTGGCAAATAGTCAGTGGTATACCCCGGGAACTTATAATTTATCTGTCAGAAGAACTTACTTTTGGATTCCATAGTCCAAGTTATACTCGGCGTCAACATTAATTTCCCAGATTGGCCGTTTTTAGACAGAAAGATGCGCAGAAGTAGACATGCGGCGGGTAAACACTATAGTCGTGACGAACACGTTGCGAAGACTAGTGTAAGACGAGGGTGGCGTAATTAGGTAGATGTAAATGATAGATACTATTAAAACAGAAAGTGAATGTATTTGGCGTCCACGCACGCAAATGTTTATGTTGAGCTTTAAACAGTAGGATTCAATGAATGTAGATCTTCTTTCATTTGTACATACCATCATCATCGTCCCGCGGCGCCGGCTCCGGCGCGCGCCTGGGTTCGTGATCGGATTAAAACGCTAGACAAGGCTTCGCTGTCCTTGCCGTCACGACCTCGCCGTCTCGACCTAGCCTTTTTTTACAAGTGGTGGAGGTGAAATTGTATCCCCTTGCTGCCTTGGGCCCTGCCTCTCGCTGGAGCTACGTTCCGGTCGCCGTTTGGCAACTGCCACCATCGCTATGTCTACCGACAGTACCCACGAACAAGCTGGACCCTCTACCTCGACTGCACCACCCCCTCCGACTGTGCCCACACGACAACGCGACCCGCCGCTGTTCGCTGGTCGTCGCGATGAAGACGTCGGTGACTGGCTTGACACCTACGGACGCTGCAGTGCCTACAACCGGTGGGACGATGCTTTGACATTTCTCAACATCTCTTTTTACCTTATTGAGGTCGCCAGGACATGGTTCATCAACCGCGAGCCCCACACAACCAACTGGACTACCTTCAAACAGCAATTCCGACAGTACTTCGCCGACCCGGCAGTTCGGACTGAGATCGCGAAGACCAAGCTCGCTTCACGCCGTCAAGGTCCTGATGAGTCATATCCGTCTTACATAGAGGCCATACTTGCACTCTGCCGGCGTATTAGTCCCACCATGGCGGAACATGAACGAGTACACCACGTCTTGAAAGGAATCAATTCTACGGCGTATAACATCCTAGTTGCTCAGAATCCTTCAACTATTGATTCCATTATTACGACCTGCCAACGCATCGACCAGCTGCAGTCCTCCCGATTGCAGCCCGCCAACGCTACTGGCCCGACCTATGCTGATCTCGACCTGCGGGCACTTATTCGAGCCATCATCCGCGAGGAGCTCCAGGCCCTCAAGCCTGTCTGTCGACACGGGTGCGATCACTCTTCCGCAACATCTAATGACGCAGGTCTCCGCAGCATCATCAAAGAAGAGCTGGCAACAATCACCGTACCTATGACATCTGGCCCTCCGGCACCCCGCTCAGCACCGACTTACGCGCACGTCGCAGCATCCCCCCCTCGTTTAGCTCCCCCGCCTCGACCGGCACCAACCTACAATCACGTCAATGCAATAGCGACGGCTCAACCTGCACCACCCTATTACGCACCTTGGCGCCCCTCCCGACCAATTTGCAATTACTGTGGCATTAGAGGACATATATCCCGCGTCTGTCGTCGCCGCCTCCAGAACAAGCGCCGTGGTTGCGATAGCTTTGAAAGTGACATCCCTCCAACGTCATATTTTTAACGCCGGTTTACTCCAAGCCCACTTCGAAGATCATCCCCACCTCCAGAATTCTCGTCTGAGCCTCGTGGAACCCATGCATCATGACGTCGGTCCCTTTCCCCATACCGCCGCTCAGTTTCCCCTCTCCGACCCGCAACAACTATCCCTGTCCATCATCCGGAAAACTAAGCGTTGCAGTTTCCGGAGGTCAAACTGCACTCTGAGAACTTACCAAAAGTCCTCCAGATCGCCCGTATAATGTGATTTCTGTTTTCGCTGAACGATTACCGGTCGAAGCATTGATTGATACAGGAGCTGCAATGTCTGTCATTCACGCTGATTTGTGCTACCGTTTGCGAAAAGTGACGACACCATATGACGGGCCTGAACTCCGTGGAGCCAATGACGTCCCTTTGCGCCCTTTAGCAAAGTGCACTGTACGAATTGTTATTGACGGCGTCCGCCATCATGTGCAGTTTGCTGTGCTCTCACCATGTGCGTATCTGATGATTTTAGGATGGGATTTTTTGTCAACCGCTTCGGCGTTAATTTCTTGTGGCGACCGTGTTATCCATATGACAGACAGCGATTTTTCATCTGAAGTTTCTGAACGACATCATCCCCTCGTTGCCGCCGCTGATACTATTTTGCCTCCCCAGTGCGAAAAACTGCTTACCGTTGTTTCTGACCACATCACTGACGGCGACGTACTCATCGCACCATCTCATCATCATCTTGCACGCGGTATCGCCTTCCCGTCTAGTCTTGTGAGGTTCTGCAATGGCTCAGCGACAGTAGCGGCCACTAACACTTCACGTGAATCCCTCGTGCTCCAGAAAGGAACTTCTCTCCCCTGCATGGTGGATGTTCAACCTTTGTCCTTGATGGTGCTCACTGCCCCTCTGCCTCAGCGCCGTGTTTCGCCAGACGTCTCTCTTTCTATTCTCACAAAGACTATTAATCCTAACCTCACGCCGCACCAACGCCAAGAACTGCTGACATTGCTTCGACACCACCAAGCCATTTTTGATGCCACTTCCCCACCACTGAAACGGACTAGTGTTGCGCACCATCGCATCATTTTTGAAGGTAACTCTATCGTTCGCCGACGGCCTTATCGGGTTTCCCTCTCTGAACGAAAAGTAATTGAAGAAAATGTAAATGACATGCCCTATCGCAATATTATTCGTCCCTCGACAAGCCGATGGTCCTCCCCAGTAGTGTTAGTTAAAAAAAAGGACGGCTCGGTACGCTTTTGTGTTGATTACCGGGCACTCAACAAAATTACCCGCAAAGATGTTTACCCAATGCCAAGAATTGATGACGCCCTTGACTCTCTCCAAGGCGCCGAATATTTCTCGACTTTGGACCTCCGCGCAGGTTATTGGAAAATACCTATGCACGAGGACGACAAAGAAAAAACCGCTTTCTCAACTCCCAATGGCGTTTACGAATTTAATGTTATGCCTTTCGGACTTTGTAATGCACCAGCGACATTTGAAAGAATGATCAATACTGTGCTTCGTGTCCTAAAATGGAGAACCTGTTTATGTTACTTGGATGACATTGTCATCTTTTCGTCAACTTTTAACGACCATCTCACGCGCCTGAGTGAGGTCCTCACGTGTTTCGCTTCAGCGGGCCTTCAGCTCAACACCTAGAAGTGCCACTTTGCACAGAAGGAAATTAAAATATTGGGACATCTAGTCAGCCATGACGGCATTCGTCCAGACCCTGAAAAAATCATCGCGGTCTTGAACTTTGCTCGTCCACAACGGATTACAGAATTGCGCACTTTTCTCGGCCTGGCGTCTTATTTCCGGCGTTTTATAAGGCATTTTGCAAGCATTGCTGCTCCACTTAATGAACTACTTAAAACACGCAGCCCTTTCGTGTGAACTGAACACTGCGAAGCCGCTTTTATTAATCTGAAGCACGCCCTCACATCACACCCTGTTCTTGGCCACTTCAGTGATAACGCTCCAACCATCCTACACACTGATGCCAGTGGTCTCGGTCTTGGAGCTGTACTTCTGCAGCGCGATGCAACTTCGCGTGAGAAAGTGATTGCCTTCGCCAGTCGGACTATGACTCCAGCTGAGAAAAACTACACCATTACCGAGCAGGAGTGCCTTGCTGTCGTCTGGGCTGTCCAAAAATTTCGCCCTTACATATATGGTCGGCATTTCACAGTTGTGACCGATCACCATGCTCTTTGCTGGTTGTCTTCGCTCAAAAATTTGACAGGCCGACTTGGCCGCTGGATTCTACGCCTGCAAGAATACAATTTCGACGTCACTTATAAATCGGGTCGCCAGCACCAAGACGCCCACGCTCTTTCTCGCAGTCACTTTCGGAATCGGCTTTCTGTTTTTATTCCCAATGCATTTCCACCTATGAACACAGCCGACCATCTCTTTCCCCGACGTATATCACAACAGTTTCATTTGACGACTCTGAGAACAAACACGCTCTCCGCTCACAGCAATTAGCCGATACCTACTGCCGACCCATCATCGACCGCCTTATTGGCGCTTCGGACTCACCCAATGCTCGGCTTCGCCGACAACTTCGCCATTTTAAGCTCGAAGATGGCATTCTACTCCGCTTTGTGTATTGCCCTGATGGAACTCGCTGGATCGCAGTCGTGCCGCGTGTGCTTCGCCCACGTATACTGGCGGCTCTCCACGATGACGCTACTGCAGGTCACCTTGGTGTTGACAAAACCTACGACCGCGTGAAAAAAACGATCATTTTGGCCTGGCCTATCTTCCTGCGTTGCCAAATACGTCGCATCCTGCCCTCTGTGCCAACGTCGCAAACGGCCGACGTCTTCCCCCGCTGGCCTTCTACAACCTGCTCCCTGTCCCGCCACGCCATTCGACGTAGTCGGCATCGACTTATATGGTCCCCTACCTCTCTCCGATGGGGGTAACCATTGGATCATAAGAGCTGTGACCACCTTACACGCTACGCTGAGACAGCACCTGTACCGACCGGTTCCGCTCAAGAAGTAGCAAATTTCTTTTTGCGATCAGTTGTATTGCGTCATGGCGCTCCTCGGGTGCTCCTAAGTGACCGCGTACAGCAATTGTATTGCGTCATGGCGCTCCTCGGGTGCTCCTAATTGACCGCGGTACAGCCTTCATATCGAAAGTCGTTGCCGAAGTTCTTCAAGCCTCATCCACCATTCATAAGACAACCTCAAGCTACCATCCCCAGACTAACGGGCTGACTGAGCGATTTCACCTCACCTTATCGGATATGATCTCCATGTACATCACACCGGACCATCGAAATTGGGACACTATTCTACCATTCGTCACTTTCGCCTATAACACAACAGTACAGCGGACTACCGGTTATTCTCCATTTTTCCTCGTTTATGGCCGTCCTCCCACTACAATTCTCGACGCTTCCTTCTTCTCTACGCCCGACTACTCCACATCAGTACCTACCCAGTTCTTATCTCGGTTGGCCGGATGCCGTCATCTTGCCCGCCTAAACACAGCAGCGTTCCAGGAAGACCGCAAGTGTCGCTACGATTCTACGCATCGCCTGGTCTCTTATCGTCCCGGTGACGAAGTACTGCTTTATACACCACTGCGCACCCCTGGCCTTAGTGACAAATTCCACCACCGCTACCTTGGTCCCTACGAGATCATCAGCCAAACTTCTCTAGTTAACTACAAAGTCACGCCTGTTGATCCCCCAGCCGATCGACGCCACCGTGGAACTGAAATTGTTCATGTTTCTCGCTTGAAACCGTTTGTGCGCCGCGGTACATCAGTTAATTAGGAGCGGCCAGGCAGGCCGCTTCCGACCCCCCGGGCAGATTGTGTGAGCCTTCTGTGGACCTTCTTTCATTTGTACATGCCATGATCTTCTTTCATTTGTACATACCATCATCATCGTCCCGCGGCGCCGGCTCCGGCGCGCGCCTGGGTTCGTGATCGGATTAAAATGCTTGACAAGGCTTCGCTGTCCTTGCCGTCACGACCTCGCCGTCTCGACCTAGCCTTCTTTTACAATACTTTTAAATGCTCTTTTGTTGATATGATTTTACGTACAATCCTAAAAATTGATAGAGTGAGGCTATATATTGTCCAGATGGCTGCGAACAAATGAATGTTTAGCAAATTCGTATTGCGAAAGAAATATTCTTCATCCGTAAGGGTAAATAGCCATGAACAGCACGTTGAGGTATGCAAAAAATGACAAAAACGTTTCAGGTTAGACTTTTTTTAGGCAAATACGAACTACTTGCTATTAATGATAAATGAGTAAACCGAGTTAGAACCAGGGTGCAAATATTAGCGCACAGAACCTTTGACAAAAAAGTGTCTTAGAAGCCCTGCCTAACGCTGTTTCGATGTATATAAACGTGCTTCTATCTCTAAGATAAATACAAGTCAAATAAAAGATATGTTATTTCAATGGAGGAAGCTATGTCGATAACAAATATATCAGGCGGGTTGTGCAAATGGCCTCTTAAATTCACCTTTAGTACTAATAATAGTTTATAAGTTTAGGCAGATATTTTCGCTTGCGTAGAGAACATATTTCATTACTTTGGAAGCGACAATGATGAGTGAGAGAGGATGGAAGATTTAAATATACAACAAGAATGACGTTTCTTGGAATCAAATTCATCTTGCCACGCCATTGACAAGGCCCACTCTATCACCACTGTAGGTTATCTATCGCTGGAAGTTTAGGCACAGCTGAATTTCAAAGCTTTTTTTCCTGCATATTATACCGTAGGAAGGATACAATTTTAATTTATAAATATATAAAACGGGATTTTAATAGGCCATGCAATATAAATGAATTAGACTCTAGATTTACCGCATGGAAGGTCTCCTAGTAGCAACATATATTCTTTGAATAATTTGCAATTGCCAAGATCCCACATTCCGCACTGTTTAAACTTAAAATAATTAGGTATATGTATATTAATGAAGAGTTTCATTATTTATGACAACGTAATCGCTATATTCCATTGTACGGAACATATTCGGCGAATTATTGTGTTTAATCTTCATTCATTTCAGGATCCTGCAGTTTCAAAGGCCAGCCAGTTGACGGCGAAACGGATCTCTCGTCGCCTTGCAAGAAGTTGACGACACCGAGACGAAAGTCCTATGTTATGGTACAAAGGTAAAACTCAACAATATATGAGAAGCGGTAGAGATAGCAGCGGAAATTATGGCAGGTTGAATTCAAATAACGCGAATCCTACAAAACCTAAGGAGACACACAGTTCGCTATTAGGAGTGTTACGTGAAATTGTAATTCTGATCATACGTCCACGTCGCTCCTCACTAAACTTTTGCCTTAATTATATCGTCTGTTATCTACCACTTAATCATCACCGCGCAGTCGTAAGTTGCCATTTTGTGTGAAACGCCGCACGGCGCAATCATTAGGGCACGCTTTAACGAAGCCGCGGGAACTGGCTTACGTGGGTTAGTGTAACCATCCTTTACTTATGCAGGCATATCACAGGCACTACACGAGACGACATCTCTTGTAAATTCGCTCATGTCATCTGACATCTTGATGTCATACAGCCCGCGCACTGTTAAATATCCGATCAGGGGCATGCTTGCAATTTTGCGCTTACAACACCGGTAACTTCAGTTGCGTTTTCAGAAGAAAGGAAACTTTGACGCTTCCTAATTAACACTGGTAAAGTTTAGGCAAGACTTTCTGTCAGTCCTCCTGACATTCTATACCTTTGCCCATCCCAAGCGAGCGCATTTCTGCGTAACACTCCACACTAGTTAGGCGATACTTTTCCAGATCCTGTAGTCGGAATTTGCGCAGTTTTCAGAAGTGCCATTTTCATCCTGACCTCGAAGCATCTAACGGCGAAAATGCCGGAACCAGAAATGAATTCTTATGCCACAGCTTCCGGTTCCATTGGTTCCACGTACCAGATCAGTGCGACGCCGGCGAAAATGATACTTAAATCTCGGCATACCGAGAATACAGGTCTAGGAGCGCTTTTATAACAAAGGTTCGAGATGGCAGCATTTGAGGCAGGCTGCATGGCCAAGCCGGAGTACACAATAGCGGAAGCACACCTTCGGTGATGCTATTAAGTCATAAGGTACATCTAATAAAGGAGCGTACGTGTGTAGGGCTGTGACACTGCTTGTGCAATGAGAATACGATATTTGTTTTATCAGAGCATGTGCGTGTACTATTGTAAATGTAGCCCTACTATAAATAAACCATAGATGTCAGTGCGCGCTTGTTCTGTATACGTCACTTTTCCTGCTTTCTTGCGTGTATGCTTATAGCCTAGAGCGTAAATTAAGCTGTACAAGGATTTGTGGGACGTAGTTCTTCCCAAACCAATGTACAGGGCCTTATACAGTGGAGGACCAGGACGCGACGTGCTTAAGCGGGTGAAGGCGATGCAGGTGCCGTCGAATGCAAAAACTTTTTTTTTTTAATTTACACACGGAAACACAGCCAGTAAAGAAGTTCTTGGAAGGGAAGAATTTATTTTTACCTTGGGGTTCGCATTGCTTAATTTGTAAACAGCCAGAAACTATAGACCACGTTTTCCTACATGTTGGGAAGGGGTATACTTTTGGGATATTTTACAAAGGACTTTAAAAAAGGAATTTCCATTAGACTCGCATGGTATTAGGTACTTGCCAGTAGAGAATGAGGATGGGGTGCCATTTGACCTTATTATACTAATTGCCCTGCACTGTATTTGGCGCTCGAGAATGGCAGGTTACCATTGCGATCCTGACGCACGGCCAGCACGGATCTATTGTCGGGAAGGCATGAATAGATATATTGAAATTCAGAAACTTGCTCCTGAACCTCCCGAGTGGCTCGGAAGATTGGAGCCATTAGTGACCCTAAGAGAATTTTAGCATGACGACGCCACAACCCACCTGGCTGATTGTTGTATTAATGAATGCTCATTGTGCCCTCTAAGTGGTTTTGTGTATTCTGCCAAAGACAGGCAATAAAGAAAAAAAAAGGGCGTAAATTTCTTGAAGTGTTCAAACAGCTAGCCCCCATAGCTGCTTTGTTTTGTTTGGATCAGACACGTTAGACACATTGACTGGCCAGGGGATTTGTGGCTTGGGAAAAAGCGATTGTCCTACGTATGACCCATTGTTAATCAGGGAGGTGTTACCACTTCGTCAATATGCTTATGAGTAGTCGTATAATTAGAATGTACCACGTTTACCTTTATGTCGGATCTTCAATATGTGCAGAAATATCGCCTAGGCCTATTTAGGTTTCCTATTTGTCTTAATGGTTTGCAGAAAGCCACGAATGAATGGACAGAATATTAAATTAGTCTTTCATCGTATCAAAATAACCCCTTTACTGCAACTCCTTGTCAAGAAAGAACAGAACAAGGAAATAATATCAGCTAAACCACAGTATCTGCACCGGCCTTGGTGGAGCAACGCTACGTTTCCGTTTTCCGCGCGCCTATTTAGTTAATGCCTAGGTAGTATTTCTTCTAGATGGTATTCTTCATTTGCTTCACAGCCAGCCAACGCTCAAGGTAGGGCCACCTCCGCCTAACAGGAGGCAACGGCCGCCCTAGCGTAGTCTAGCTTGGGTCCTCTATAGGCATGCCGCGTGTATATAGAGGCAGCCAAAAAAGCGCATGCCGTACAATTGTGGCTTCAAAGAACTTCTTTGTGGCAGCAAGCCAATGTGAAGTAGCATCACCCCAGAGCTCGACGATATTTAGATTCCGCTTTCTTCTGTTAGCGGCATCATTCTGTACTAAGGTAAGAGAAAAGCATTATTTTATTTTACACGTTGGCTCTTAACAAGCGCCTGCCAATGAAGGTATTTCAAGTAAATACTAAACTTTTGTGAGTAAATTAGAAACAGGAACTAGTGCAAAAAGTCCGCAGTTGGTATTTAAAGAATTTGTTCGTTTTTCGGTGATACGGATTTGCGAGTGTTCACGATGGGTAAAACTGTCTACAGCTCTGGCACTGTTCCATTGTAAGAGCAACTGAACTTTTCTTGGGGCGCATTACACTTCGGTTGACGTATATTATTAACGCCCCAAGTCTGCCATGGTAAACCAAAATCATTGGCTTCGTTGTTCTTTCACGATTTTCTCTTTCCAGTTCAAATCTTTCATTTGTCCTAAGTAAATGCTTCCACTTCCACAGCATCAGCTTCCCGAATAGAATTTCGCCCTCATCCTTACCGTCAGTGCTAGACCTATATATTTTATAAGACTTCCTCATATCCATCTAGAAGCGGAACAAAAGTGTCTTCGGGTTTTGGTAAAGTTATTTTATAAAGCTAGCATAATAAGTGGCCACAGATAAAGCGTGATCATGTCAGGCACCAAATTAGGACCAACTGTTTCTGACTTATACTGGCTAACCTAAAAAGTAATAATTTTGTTAACCAAAGAGCAATGCACATATATGATAAAGAACTCATTCCTTTTTAATACGCCCTCCATTTACCGCGCCGGCGATAATTGTAAAGTTTAGGATAAATAAACACACTATGTTTTAAATGGCTAGGCGCTGCAATTTTGCTGTAGGAATTCCATAAGTATTCTCTGTGAACTACCCAGTTTGTGCGTTTCACGTTGGTAATCAGAAAATTTGCACAAATTCGTGACACTCCGTCACAAAAATTCATGTGGTATCACTTGTTACTCCTTATATCCTTAAACAGCAAATCCCATTTCTACTCTTATTTGCCGCTACTTCAGCAACAGTTGCACGGGAAAGTGGCTGTGTCTCAGCATATCGCGTTGGGTAGTCCGTCGCCACTACTATCCATCTGTTCCCTGATGCAGACGTTGGGAGGGGGCCCAGAAGATCCATGCCAACTTGCTGGAAAGGCGCTGTTGGTGGAGGGATCGGCTGAAGAAGCCCTGCAGGCTTCAGCGGATGTGTCTTTCGCCGCTGGCAATCTCAGCATGTTCTCACGTAGTGCTGGACTGAAGGCAGTAACGTAGGCCAATAGTACTTTTGCCGAATGCTTGCTAATGTTCGCGAGGCTTCTAAATGACCTGCCGAAGGCTCATCGGGGCATGCGTGCAAGATTTCTGGCCGGAGGTCGGATGGCCCAACGAGAAGAAAGGTTTCCTTGTTGTGCTGAAAGTTTCTCTTATATAGGATGCGATTTCGAATGGTGCAGGAGGATAAACCCCGTGCGAAAGCACGTGGGAAAGCTACATCAAGGCCCTCGAGAGGCTCAATAAGCGGGCGTAAACCGGGGTCAGCCCGTTGACGCTGGGCCATGTCGGTGGTCGTGACGACAGCAAAAAACGGGAAGTCATTGTCTTCTCGGTCGATAGGGGCAGCAGCAACTGGTGCACGAGACAAGCAAACTGCGTCGCTGTGCTTACGGCCGCTCTTGTGTACAACCGTAATGTCGCATTCTTAGAGACGGAGGCTCCACCTTGCAAGCCGTCCAGAGGGATATTTGAGGTTGGCTAGCCCACACAACGAATGGTGGTCGCTGAAAGCCCTAAAAGGGAGGCCGTAAAGATGGGGTCGGAACTTAGTTATCGCCCAAACTACCGCGAGACATTCCTTTTCCGTGGTTGAATAGTTTGCCTCTGTTTTTGAAAGAGAGCGACTCGCGTAAGCGATAACTTTCCCAGTGCCATTTTGCCACTGAATCGGAACGGCACCGAGTCCAAAATTACTGGCATCGCAATGAATATCCGTAGCAGCTATTTCATCAAAATGGGCAAGTATCGGGGCGGCCTGCAGTCATCGGCGTAACTCGTTGAAGGCATCCTCTTGATCATCTTGCCGCGCAAAAGGAACATAGTCTCGGGTAAGAAGCGCAAGGGGCTCGGCAATCGCTGACAAATTCTCGGCAAAACGCCTGTAATAGGCTCAAAGCCTCAAAAACACATTGCAATGGACTTTTTGTCGGTTGGGTGCGGGAAGTTTTCCACAGTAGCAGTCTTGTAGGGATCCAGTTTGACGCCCTCAGCACTAATGACCTGGCCAAGAAAGCGGAGCTCCTGGAATCCGAAATGGCATTTCTGTGGTTTTATCGTCAGTTGGCCTGTAGTACCATTCACAGCCGGTCGAGGTGCTCCTCTAAACTAGCCACGAAAATGACGACATTGTCAAGCTACACTAGGTACGCTTGCCACTACAGTCCAGAGAAAACGGTTGGCTAGCCAGCAACCTTCCATCATTCGTTGGAAGGTTGCTGGCTCAGAACAGAGATCGAAAGGAAGCACTTTAAATTCATAAAGGCCGTCAGGGGTGACGAACGCTGTTTTCTCTCTGTCCCTTTCGTCCACTTCTATCTGCCAGTAGCCATTCTTGAGGTCAAGCGACGAGAAATATTTGGCATTGCGTAACCGGTCCAATGCGTCGTCGATACGTGGGAGGGGGTATACATCCCGTTTCGTTACCTGATTTAATTTCCGATAATCAACGGAAAAACGCAAAGTGTCGTCTTTTTTCTTCACTAAAACTACAGGCGAAGCCCAGGGGCTGGTAGACGGCTGTGCCATGTCGTCGGTAAGCATTTCTTGCACCTGGTTCTGAAACCCCTCTCGTTCCGTTGGCGACACGCAGCATGGGTGCTCTGAAATCGGCTTGGTCTCCGCGTCAACCATAATGTGGTGTTTGGCTACTGGGGTGCGCCCAACTTTCGAAGACGTTGCAAACCATGAAGAAAAATTCTTAAGAAGCTCTGAGCGTCGCCGCCGCTCAACCACCGACAAATTGATATAATGTCCACAGTTGATAAAATGTCGGATACATCGTATCCGGCTGGCGACGGCGGCGCCAGAGTACAGATGTTCGCTGGCCCAATAAAGTCGGCAACATACGCGATGGCTGTTCCTTTCGCAATGTGCTGAAACTCGGTCCCGAAATTTGTAATCCAGAGCTTCGCACAACCATCCGCAAGCGAACCAGTACTCTTGCAGCGCAGATCCCTTTCTCAAGAAGCAGGTCCACGTTCCTCTCTGCCAGTACGTCGCGGTCGCATGGTGTGTCACTTTCTACCAAGACCATATTGCTGCTCCTTGGCGGGACCATAATGTCAGCTGCTGTAATACGTAAGGTGGGCGTTGATGAACCATCGACGCTAAATCTCGAAATGGCTTGGCTCGGCGAAAACGACACACGTGATTCTCGCAAATTAATTATCGCACCGTTAGCCTGTAAGAAGTCCAAGCCGAGTACACAATTCGCGAACAGTGGGTAAGTACAACAAATTCGCCAACATAAACAAATCCGTCAATTGCAACTCTTGCAAACGCATCTTCCAGCCGGAGTAATAAGGTGTCCCCCTGCAGTGTGGATGTGAGACCCAGTCCACTCGGTTAAACGTTTCTTCAATTTCCTTACTAATCCAGTGCTCGTAACTGGATAGTCCGCCCCGTATCAACTAACGCTGTAATGAGAAAATCGTCGATAGAAACCGGTATGTCCGAAGCTGCGCACCCAGATTCATCGCTACATGACGCCGTCTGATAGCCGTTATCTTGTACTAAACTTGATGGAGGATATTCAACACTTCGCTCGTCAGCGGCCCCCCCTCCGCAGGTCACTGTTCCTAGTTTTCCCAACTGCTCAGGGAGAGGGGGCTCGGCGAGCGGCCAGTGCGGTATGTAGATGGACGTGGACTTGGAGAACGACAACGGGAAGAGGTAATGACGCGGGACCCGTATTGTGGGACATCTGGAGGACTCGTATGCGTCGCCAGGCACTCCTAGATATCGGGCGGTCGTTCACCACTCCAAGGACATCGTGCACGCGGATGGAAGCCACGAAGTCCGGCGGCGGTACGGACAGAACCTCAAAATGTGACCGGCCTCACCACAGAGGAAACAATGGGGTCGATTGTCAGGGGCACGCCAGATATCAGTGCTCTGAAACCGTGCCTCGGCTGGAAGAGGAGAACGGCGCGGATTTTGATCACGAGTAGGGGTGTCCACTCTGGCTCTGAGAGAATCGTACCCACTATGATTCTGGTTGGGATGAGGCACAGTTGGGTTCACTCTTGGAGGATCACAGAGGGTATGCTGCTAAAGCACGGACGCGTACGTTGGCACACTCGGTGGCGGTGGGTGCGCACCAGGCACAGACGGTTCCGGGACGGCTTGCCTAATTTCTTCGCGAATGACCTCCGCGAGTGATGGAAGCCACGACGACGTCGTTAGACCCTGTAGCTGAAAGTGTCTCAGCTCTTCTCTGACCACGGATCGAATAAGCTCCCTTAAAGCATCATCAGAACTGTTGAAGCGGAACCATAGATGACCGGTGACATGGCGGACACGTTATGGTAATTGTGCTGCGCCCTGTGTCGAAGTGTTTGTTCTATCATGGTGGCCTCCGTTGAAAAATCTGATGCTGTGTCAGGTGGATTGCGCACAGGCCCAGCAAATATTTCTTGTTTCACCCCGCGCATAAGGTCGCGCACTTATTTTTTCTCTTACATATTTGGATCAGCACGCCTAAAAAGGCGGATCATGTCCTCGTAGTACATTTCAATACATTCGTTAGGGGCTCGGACGCGAGATTGCAGCGCCGACTCCGCACGCTTTCTTCGGTCGTTGGCGGTGTAGGTAGCCAACAGCTGGCGACGAATGAGGTCCCATGATGTCAGTGTCGTTTTGTGGTTCACGAACCACGTCCGCGCTGAATCTTCGAGAGCAAAGTACACATTATAAAGCTTCCTTTGCTCATCCCAACCGTGTTAATTGGCGACCCGTTTGAATTGGTCCAGCCAGTCTTCAGCGTCCTCATAAAGCTCGCCATGGAAGGACGGTGGCATTCCAGACTGGAGGACAGCGAACTGGGGTGAAGACTATCCGTTAGCCGCAATGTTCGTGTTGAATCTATGCACGTTGGCCACAGGCGTGCAGGAAAGAGGCCCGAACTCTGGCGACTGACCTCGAAGGCGGCGGCTGCAAACTGCGATGGACCGGTCTCAAATCCGTGGTGGCTCTCGGTTGCCCTTGAGTGGTGCAACTCAGCAAAAAGGGAAATCGTACCCGGCTGCTCCACCAGAAAAATGTAACGAGTACAAGGCAGCGACCACTGATAGAAACAGTTCCACGCACTACACTCAGCTTCGTCCTCTTTGTCCCCTGTTCCTCTATATCCTCTTTTCAGAGAGGCACGCGCCAATATGTAATATGTCATTCATCTTCTTTCTAGTTCTCAGCATTTAACAAACATCATGTGTAGCATTAAAAAAATCAGATGTTTTAACCCAGTAAATCACGGAATTTCGAGGAGAAGCAGAACGTTTGGACAGGATCGTGTTTGCTGTGTCTCAATTGTTGAACATTATTGTACTGAGCTAATCACGCGGCCATACTTCTAGACCAAGTATGCATGAGTGGTGCAGTACTAAATACTCCGAAAGCACTGCAGAATCTGCAGTCGTGAAACGAGAAACCAGAGCGTTGCTACGGCGCAGAGTACATTGCGCTCCCTTGTAGAAGACAACCAGCGTGTTCCTGAGCGCATCAAAGTTCACTGGTCTTTTATAATTGGTTTACAGGAAAGGGAAGGCGTAGTATCTGTACGCTAATTTCTCTGGGCAACTGACGTCAAATCGGCTTCAGCAATCGGGTTTTTGCAAGACGACGGGTAGTAGTGCTGCAGCACTAGAACATGCTGTTCGGTGGTCGTTTTTAATGATCAAAAAAACGTTCATAAGTCAAAACTTTCTATCTCTAGACGAAAAGATATATAAATTTTACTTGACTGAAAGCAACCATAAACTGAACCAGAGCACGCTATACTTCATAGACTAGCGGCTTCACCCAACTGTGTCGTAGGCTTCCTCTAGGGGCGCGGCTAGAGAGAGCGAGACAGTGGTAGTACAGTGGTAGGGTGTGTTTTGGCATTTTAACCTACGCCTAACACGCCAGTGAAGAGGTGCGGTCCTTTTGGAGCGGACGTCAGTAGCGTTGAGAATGGGGTCTAGTACAGATATAATTTTTAGAGTCACACCTATTTAGTACGACCCTTTAAAAAGAAGTGAGGAGAAAACATATAAAGGTTCACTGTGGATTCTTGCAGAGAGCGGATCAGGGAGACTTCAGCGTCGCGGGGCGGTCCCACACCCCACTTGGCACCGAAGTCGCAGAGTATGCTTTTTCTTGCTACAGGATAAAATACTGTGTTCACTTGAAAATCGTTTGTCGAAGTCATCATCATCATCATCATCAGCCTGATTATACCCACTGCAGGGCGAAGGCCTCTCCCATATTTCTCCACTTAACCCGGTTCTGTGCTAGCTGCATCCACTTGACCCCTGCGAACTTCTTAATCTCATCCGCCCACCTAACTTTCTGCCGCCCCCTGCTACGCTTTCCTTCCCTTGGAATCCAGTTTGTTACCCTCAGCGACCATCGGTTATCCTCTCTTCGCACTACATGTCCTGCCCATGTCCATTTCTTCTTCTTAATTTCTACTAGAATGTCGGTAACTTGAGTTATTTCTCTGACCCACTCTGCACGCTTTCTATCTCTTAATGTTACCCCTACCATTTTTCGTTCCATAGCCCTCTGGGTTGTCCTCAACTTAAGTAGAACTCTATTGGTTAGCCTCCACGTTTCAGCCCCATAGGTGAGTACAGGCAAGATGCAACTGTTGTATACTTTCCTCTTGAGCGATACCGGTAAGCTGCTAGTCATAATCTGCGAGTGCTTGCCAAATGCGCTCCATCCCAATCGCATTCTTCTTGGTATTTCCTTTTCGTGGTCCGGGTCGGCGGTTACTACCTGTCCTAAGTAGACATATTCGCCTACTACTTCCAGTATTTCGCTACCTAATGTAAACTGCTGTTCCTTCCCGAGGCTGTTGAACATTACCTTAGTCTTCTGCATAATGATT
This sequence comes from Amblyomma maculatum, assembly GCF_055883805.1. Taxonomy (NCBI): domain Eukaryota; kingdom Metazoa; phylum Arthropoda; class Arachnida; order Ixodida; family Ixodidae; genus Amblyomma; species Amblyomma maculatum. The sequence goes on along the minus strand of NC_139346.1, from coordinate 54,365,968 downwards.
TTCAAGCCTACCTTTCTACTTTTCCTGTCTAGGTCATCAATCATTATTTGCAGTTCATCCCCCGAGTTGCTTAGCAAGGCAATGTCATCAGCAAACCGCAGATTACTGAGGTATTCTCCATCTACCCTTATCCCTAACTGCTCCCATTCCAAGTCTCTGAATACTTCCTCTAAACAAGCTGTGAATAGTACTGGAGAGATTGTGTCTCCTTGCCTAACACCTTTCTTTATGGGAATTTTGTTACTTGCTTTATGCAGAACTATGGTTGCTGTGCAGCCGCTATATATATCTTCCAGCACTTTCACGTATGGCTCGTCTACCCCCTGATTTCGCAATGCCTGCATCACCGCCGAGGTTTCAACTGAGTCAAATGCTTTTTCGTAATCAATGAATGCTATGTATAAGGGCTGGTTATATTCCGAGCATTTTTCTATCACCTGATTGATGGTATGGATATGATCGATAGTAGAGTACCGTTTCCAAAACCCTGCTTGATCCTTTGCTTGATTGCAGTCTAAGGTTGTCCTGATTCTATTAGCGATTACCTTAGTAAATACCTTATACGTAGCAGACAGTAAGCTGATTGGTCTGTAATTTTTAAGGTCCTTAGAGTCCCCTTTCTTGTGAATGAGGATAATGTTTGCATTCTTCCATGGTTCCGGTACCGTCGATGACAGCAGGCACTGCGTATACAGGGTGGCCAGGTTTTCTAGCACGATATCCCCCCCGTCCTTCAGCAAATCTGTAGTTATCTGATCCTCTCCAGCTGATTTCCCCCTTTTCATAGTTTCTAGTGCTTTCTTGATCTCGTCCTTCGTCACTGGTGGAACGTCTGACTGTTTTTCCCTACCGCCAATCTCATTACGGTCCTGACTACTTTGGCTACTGTAGAGATCTGTATAGAACTCCTCGGCTACTTTGACTATCTTTTCCATATTAGTGATGACATTGCCCGCCTTGTCCCTTATCGCATACATCTGGTTTTTGCCTATGCCCAATTTCTTCTTTACCGCTTTAAGGCTTCCCCCGTTCTTTACAGCATGCTCAATTTTCTCCATGTTATACTTCCTAATATCAGCCACCTTGCGCTTATTGATTAGCTTTGATATCTCGGCCAATTCGATCTGGTCTGTTGGATTGGAAGCTTTCATACTCTGGCGTTTCTTAATCAAATCTTTCGTCTCCTTAGACAGCTTACCGGTATCCTCTCTAACTATCCTACCGCCTACTTCTACCGCGCACTCAGTAATGATATCTCTGAAATTATTGTTCCTTGCCTCTAGGGTAATGTCGCCATCCTCAGTTAGAGCTGAAAGCCTATTCTGTAGCGAGATCCTGAACTCTTCTGCCCTCCCCCTCACCGCTAATTCGTTGATGGGTTTCTTTCTTACTAATCTGTCGAAGTAGTGCGGGAAAAAATCAGGAACATGACACTGTCATATGGCAGGCGGTAAAGTCATAGCCGTGATCTCACTTGGATGCGTATTGTATTATATTAGGAGATCACGCGACATGACAGAGTTGCTTGAGGGCGGCAATTCTGGTAGCTCCTTTTAGATTTCAGGGTGGAATGGAAGCACCGAACGTCAACGTAGATGGAAATTTCAGTCACACTAGATGCATCTATCATTGCACCCGCATTAGCATGGGTTGGTCAAAGCGAGGCTCTCAGGCTGTCTCACATATTTTTCGTAGCTTTGGAGTGCATATCATTTAGTATGTGTAATATTTTATTCAATAGCAAATAGGCTTTTATGGGAATGGAGTTCTGAAGATCTACAAGACAATCCACAAATTGGAGCTATTACGTCTTTTGAAACGTAGCTTCAAATATTTCTTGCTACTTAGCCTCCAAAATCCAAATGAAGTACCGCCAACCGTAGTTTTCTCTGCGGGAAGTTTATGTATTCTTCGCATTGCCGCGCATGACTGCCACGTTCAAAGAAGATGCGGCATTATATATACTTTGTTAAATCATTGGCGTTATTTGTTGAAAGAAATTCATAAGATGTTGTAACTATCAATTTACCATTTTGCAAACGCTATTGTAATATTAAAGCAAGGAAATCTCCTCAAAACCATAAATTCATAACAATGTTCTCAATCACTGGCGTGCTTAGGAATACGTTACTTCTGGTGATGATGTCTGAGCGGACTGTACCGCTAGCAACTATTGCCTTTTAAGTTCACGTTATTTGCATGAATTAAAAAAAAAACTAAACTTGGATTTCTATTTCCAGGTCTGAATGTTGTGTTGATTTCTAGCGGTAATAGATTGCTTTACTCAGATGACTATTCATATGCAGCAAAACGATAGCGTTCTTTCCACGTCTCATATTTGATTAGGAACTGCCTGAGTGAAGTAGTCTCAACTTTACAGCCTCTGTTATTACTTTCATACAGAAATAAATATGCGGGTACCGGAAACATACTAACTTGTCCTGTGACGCTTATAATCTTTATTACTAAATGCTATTTAGGGCGAAAGGTGGCATAAAAACGTTCGCTCGAACACCAGTAAAATGCGCATAGCGTCATCGATTGACTCTGGAACGGTAGCAGTGCCACCTTCGTAACGATGCGCTTAGAAGAGCCATCGCAGGCGGTCATCGGCTTCATATTTCTATAAACAAACATTCAAGCTGAATAACTGTATATATAGACTGGCTATAACTGAAACAAAGACAGTTTCAATCCTGACTGAGTATACTTCATCGCCCTGCAAACTGGCGCCATTACTGCGAATGCTGTATTTGCTAATTTCTAGTTCATGCTCATTCATTGTCATTTATTTTAGCCGTAGTGCCTCAGGGTAGTAGCTATGCCTGCATCGGCATCTCGTGGATTCTTCCTGATTCAAATATCAGATAAGCACTTATTTCAACGCCTGTAGCGCGCCTAGGAAGGTATCACGTACTTAGTCAAGTTTATTTGTAGGTTGGCTTTCGAAGACAGGCTGATGTGGCTGCGGAAGTAGGCCCCGCCTCTTTTCGAAATCTAGTGCTATGGCACTGAAATAAATTTAAAAATAAATTATTCACAATTAATATATCTTCCTCGGTGTGTGCAGAAGTGCAGGCGCCAATGTCTGTTCAATAACGTAAATAATAAGGCCGGTTAGTGGTGCTTGGAAAGATGAGAGTTTCTAGGGAGGGAGGAAGTTTTGCTGACCAAAACCCCCTTCACTCGTTTTTACACTAATGCCGCTGTGCCTCAATGTGGAAGCAATAATCTGTAATTAAACTTTACATGTGACCGAATAAGGGTGTTTTAAGATTAAAATGCTTTCTTTGTTCAAATAGTGTTTTCCTTTTTGCTATTGCAACTTTGTGAAATAAAAATAGCGCCTTTCTCATCCTTCAGCTGTCCAAAATATGACAGAAAAATTCACGCCTGCATCAAGTTACAAGATGGGGATCGATCGCTTGGATATCCGATGTGCTGCCCGGAGTACATGTGCCCTCCTGAAGGAAGTGAGTATTTATTTGACAGATTGTGCGGTAATGCGTTTGGAACATAAAATAGCATTTATCTACAAAATATATCGCGCGTTTTTCATGCGGTAATTATTTCAGTGTATTGCTCGAAGGTTAAAATTCTGTCAAGTTGAGAATCAGACTTAGGTGCATTGGCACGTTGATATAAATGAGGAGTATAAAAAGTTGGTAGGTTGGTTGGTTTGAGGGGTTTAACTTTCCGAAGCAACTCAGGCTAGGAGAGACTCCGTACTGGAGGACTGTAATTTTTGGGCAAATTTCGGCAAATTTAGACCACCTGAGGGTGTTTAACGTGCATTGACATCGTACAGCACACGGACGCCTTGCTTTTCGCCTCCATCGAAAAGTGGCCACTGAGGCCGGGATTTGATCTCGCGTCCTTGGGAACAGTAGTAGAGCGCCGTAACCACTGCGCCACCCCGGCGGTGTAGTATGAAAAGTAGTTTCGGGGCGCTTTCATTCGCAAAAGCACTCTGTTTCAGATAACATTTACTTTCTTATCAATGATACTAGGTTCAGTGAAGCGCATTGACCTTTCATTTTCTATAAACGTAAAACAATTATTCTTTTTTTTTTTTTGAGAGTAGGATGCAGTACAGAACTGCGAGATATTCCTTGGACGATTTTTGTGCATCTGTAGAAAGTGAATCAAAAATTTTAAACTCATTTAAAATTGAGCTAGAAAATTAGGAGTCAGCTCGTAATACGGAAGATTTTGTCTCATCACTAATAAAACAGGAAATGTATTCTCGCAGTTATTGCTGTGCCCATATAGTTTTCTCTTCTTGAGGATGGCGATGATGATGAAAACTTTTATTGAGTGCAGCAAGAACTTAGGTTAAGGGAAGGCTGATCGAATCCCTGGTCTGGAATGCCGTTGGCAGAAGCCGCCGTCCGCGCTCTTTTGACGAGGGCTTATTGTTCCTCGAGGTCCGAGCTGGACAGGGCCGCGTCCCAAACCTCCTACGTTGGCTGATTTATTATGTCCGTTATTTTGTTGACAAGCCCATACAATATGGTATAAGTTTGCCTTCTGGCTACAAAATTTGCAATGAGCTGAAAAGGACTGTTCTCTTCCTGAAGAGAAAAATTTCCAGCCTACGAGACTGCTTTGGACCCTCCTGCGATTTATAATATAATAGAAGTCAATTGAAGTGTCATATATTAGGAAGCTTTGCACCCCGTTGGAGTAGCCACCTACACAGCATGAACGGCCTGAGCGTTGTTTGAGGTAATCACGAGACCACTGCTTGTATTATAGTCTCATAAAATGCGCTGTGCTGCCTTAAAGGGCCACTAAAGAGGAAAATGAAGTGGGCACGCATCTATAGAATGCCAGTTACTAGATACAAAAAAGCCACTCTTACTGATAACAGAGCTCTTATAAGGTAGTAAAGAGGAAGAACAGGAATACCGGTATCGCCGCCACAGCTGAAACGGGCGAGGCTCGCAACTACAAATCACGTGACGCTCAAGGAATCCCGGAGGCTGAAGCATGCGAATTACGTTAACCGTTTGAATGCGGTAGTCGGTTTTATTTCGAATATGATAACATGCTTTTATCACAGGTAAACAACGGCAAAAAGACGAAAAGAACGTATATTTTGCAAGGCAAATATAAAAATATACTTATTTTGTCCGCATGTCGGTACACGCCGCTAATCTCTCAGCTAACACGGCGCTACGGGCGGCATATTAGCAAACCATATCCCGTAGGAGCACTCGTGCAGACGACGCTCTGGCACGTGATTCCCCTGAGCAGCGCCATCTGGCGACATATAGTGGATATATTGTCTAGACGAATAAGATCGCGTTTAAAAGTCGCCATTAACGTTGCTTTGGTGGACAGTGGATTGACACCACTCACCACTGTGCACTGATGCCACTGAAACTTCTGTTCGACTCCTTTGCTGTAATTTTATTTCTGCATATGTTTATTGCAGTTGCCTTCATCGTAACTCTATCCTGCCTTCAGTGAGTGTAAGTTACCTTTAGACTGCATTCACAGACACCTTTAAGTAACAATCAGTATGACAACAGAGACACAAAAATTACATTCCCCATAATCAGTTCCTGTCTCAGTGAGCGTATGTTACCTTTAGGTTGCGTTCAAGGACATCTTTCAGCAACAATCGCCTTTTACAGTGAGTGTATGTTACGTTTAGGTTGCGTTCAGAGAGACCTTTCAGCTACAATCGCCGTTTAGCTCGCTGAAAGCGTCGTCTGCTCTAGTGCGCCTACGGGATACGGTTTGCCAATACGCCTACAGGCGTCCACTTCAGTTTCGGTTATGTTCGCGCTCAGGCACTTCGTGCATGCTCCGATAGTCTGGTTTGGGTCTGTGGCGCCTGAAATACGAGATCGGAGCAGCAGATGTGCCTCTCGGCACGAACCTGAGATATATTCTCAGTTCCCCGCGCGGCAGCAATCATGTAGTCTCCCCTTGCATCGTGCGTGTCATTCCACCCGACTACGTCGTAGGAGAAAACAGTTTGCATTTGACCGGCGGGAACAAAAAAAAACTCAACTTCTTATCTCAATATCTCGGCTGTCGGCAATAATTAGATCTTTTGCTGCCGAATATGCGGCGACAGTTTCACCAGATGCCGTTCATTATATTTGGATAGCTTATTTGGGTGTATTTAGTGTCCCTTTAAGATTATTTTGTGCAGCTGAGACATGAGAACCTCAAGGTTGTAAAGCAAAATCATATGAATATATCTTGTAATGCATCCGAGCTGCATGTGAGTGGTAAGACTTGTAGTAAAAGCTTCTTGCTTGATACTATATTGTTACTAGCGGTTTTCACTGTTCTTGCTTGGGAGGACGACGAAGTGCAACCGACTGCCAAAAGACGATGAGGCTGAGGGTGGACAGACCTGAACTTCCATAAACGCTAGTGGTACGAATCGCTATCGCTTGTGGACCTTTCCCGTAACATCACTTGGTGGAGGTGAATCCATTCGATCCCCTGTGACAACTTGAATCTCCGCAATAGCCGCCACTTCAGTACAACCACAATGCCTGCAGACGGCGCTGCTACAACGTCCGCTGCACCAGCTGTTGTCATGCGCAACCCCCGTGGCCCCGGAATTATCTGCGGGACCGACGACGTTGATGTAGACTAGCTGGCCCTATACGAACGTTTCAGCAAGCACAACCGGTGAGATCCAAGCTCCCGAATATGATCTTCTACCGGACTGGGACCGCGCGGGTGTGGTTTGAAACTCATGAAGATGCCTTGACATCATTGGATATCTGCAACAGAAGCTCCACGATCTGTTCAGAAAGCCTACTGGCCGCCAACTAGCCGCCAAGAAAGGGCTCGCCTCTCGCGCCCAGACATCCACAGAGTCGTATCTCACCTACATCAATGACGCCCTGTATCTTTGCCGCAAAGAAGAACAAACTATGTCTGAGGCGGATAAAGTCGGCCACATACTAACAAGCATTGCCAACGATGCCCTCAACCTGCTGTTGGGCAAAGATTGTTCTACCGTGGACTCTCTGCTGCAGGTGTGCCAAAGTTTCGAGCAAACGAAACAGTGGCGCATTTCTCCCCGTTTTGAACTACTGCTGAACACAGCTGCTAGCTCTCCTGTGTGGATCCTCCGACTTCTCAACCGCATACCAACGACGGTACTTTTCCCCGAATCGTCCGCCATGAACTTGAGACAATGACTCCCGCAGCCTCTCTATCGCATACGCTGGACAACACCTTGGCTAGTATATCACTCATTCAGGCTGTTCGCCAGGAGGTTGCGAATATGGGCATACCTTCCGGCCTCGTCGCCGGCATTCTAGTTTGTATTCTGGACCTGCCTCTCCAGTAACTGCTACTGCCTGCTCCAACACCGGCTTCTCACCCCGATATCGGTACCGAAGTCTGAATGAATGGCGTACCTCTCACAATCGCCCTATCATCTTTGCTTGTTCATGCGTTGGCGACATCTCCCGTTACTGTCGCAGCCGTTGGTACACGCCATCTTGTCAGTTAACCGCCGTGGTGACTATGCCCCTTGTTAGTACTCATCTCGCCCCGTTTTGACTCCGATGCAACTGTTCGTGCTGCCAACCGTTCGCCATCCCCAAAAGCCCGAAACTCTCTTTCTCCTCTTCCTCGCCACAGTTATTCACCTTCCTTTCCCGCCCACTTACCGGACATCTAGCGAATTTAGCTCGCGGAGGTGAGGCTGCATTTGTGATCAGGACCGAAAAACTTCTGTAGCTTATGTTTTGCATCATACCAGCAATGACGGTATATGTTAGGTCACAGATTACATTAGTCAATATATTCGACTCAATGGTATATTCTACACAGCACTAATAAATCAGGGCATCAGAAAGTTATATCTCCAGCACCTGAATGGCGCTGCTGTGCCCTGCATTTCACATCGCTACCTCGAAGTGAGCATAAATCTCCAATCAATATCTAAAGAAAGCGCTCGCGATAATCCGCCTATATGTTTTCATTGCACGCCAAGAATAAATATCTCGAGGAACTTCTGAAGCGCCCTCGAGTTTTGTTTTTCTCGGTAGCACATGGTGTTACATCAGCAAGTCATACGTAACAGCTGCGACAAAACCAAATAGAGGCATTACAGTAAACCAACTGCCGAAAAAATGTGGCCCTCTCCTCAATTCAACAATTTTGTATTTTTTCTAAGCGAAATTTCAAACAATGTGCCTACAGTAACCGAAGGCTGTTCACTTTCACAGTCCATGTTCTAGGTTCAAGAAATACTTTCATAATAAAGCGACATGTTTTGCAGCTAAATAAAGCAAGAGCATGCTGTGTATTTACAGTACCTAACAATCTAATATATCTCTTCCTGATATTTGAATATTATTTTTTATTCACACACATTTCCTCTCACACTATTTTGTGATTCTATTCTATCCACAGGTGTAACAAAAACAATGAAAGAAGAAACCTGGACAAGGATAGAAAAGGGTAGGTTGGACAAAGGGTGTCATTTGTCGCTAATTTTTCGTCCCTTAAGGAAACATGGGGAATCAGCCATCGCCGTGGAGGAAATGATGGTCGCAATTGTTGAGGCTATAATTTCACAAGAAAATAATGTAAATTTTACAATACTACAAATTATATCTACCTTGTGAAATTCCCATCTAAAACAATGCAAGAAACGCAGATATTTGTGTGTATATTGGGAAACATGCTTGCATTTAGGATACGGAGTGAATGGCAATCTCGTAGGCAATGCACCAGACACAAAACCGTTGGTCGTACGTATTTAATGATTACAGAGTAATTTATGTACAAAATGTGTCCTTCCTTATTAATAGCTTCCTTGATCAAAGTGCCCATCAAAACGTGGTGCGTTCTTTTTTTTGCCATGTATGTGTTGCTATAAACAAAGAATGGAGAATAAGTGGCTACTAATAAAACTTCCTAAAATGAAGGCAGTTTAAGCAGTTCGAGTATTGCTAAAGTAGGCGGATTCGCTTTTGCTTATAATGCACTTGCAAATATTTCTAAACAATTTGTAACACAGACCAAACCAACAAGAGCGACTGGTGTGAGAATAGCTGCAATCACATCCGTTATGCGTTCTAGTTTTTTAGACAAACTTGTCACAATAACTGATAACTTTACATGTGTTTCGCAACACTAAGCCAATTTTTCCTGTAATATATTTAGATACCTTACCTAACAACTTAGTATATTCCAGTTTTCTGCATGTTCTTTATGTATATATTACATAGAACCTCCCGTGATACGATGACACCGCATCCTATACCACACTGTGCTGCTCTATTTTAGCCTTGCTGTGGGCACCTGCTCTTTTATTTACTCTTGCCCTCATTCAATCTATGCCATCGGCACAGTACGTGATTCCCAACTGCACCCAAGCCCTGATATAATTACTCTTTTCCAAAATCCCTAATGAATACCTTCGATATTTATCTAACATACCAAACTCCGTTATCGCTGCAACCATTCGCTGTTCCACTGCAGTACATTTTTGAATCACTATGTATTTTTACCTTCTCTTATTGTACACCGCGGGGCCTTTAAGCTGACAGTCAGTGCATTTTTGAATCACTATGTTTTTTTACCTTCACTTACTGTACACCGCGGTGCCTTTAATCTGACAGTCGGTGCACGTCCTGCTCTCCTGTAGTCATCGGCTGATTATGACAGTCATTAAATAAACACCACTTCATGTCAATTATCTCACCTAATTTGTGCACTGATCAGGGCACTTAAATGATATACCAAACTATGCCGGATGGAATCCTGGTCACGGCAACTGCCTTTAAATGGAGAGAGGAAGCAGGGCACCCATGTTCTGCGTAATGTGAGTGCACAATAATGAACCTCAGTTGGCCCGAATTTCTGGAGAGCTCAACTACTGTGTTTCTCATAGGCTAAGTCGCTTTCGGAGAATTAACCCCCCAATACATAAGCCAAATTTGTTAACAATACACGTAAAGCCTAGAAATTCTCATTGTTCACGTGCAATAACCAGGATCTGTAAATTTGTTTCGCTATCTGCCAGCACTGCAATGTCGTGCGCGTAAGCAAATCCTTAGTGGCGAACAATACGAAGTAGCCGCCCATTGCGCGAAACAAGTTTATTGAAAGGCGTTAATGATTTATCTTTCAAACCCAGTGAATTTAGTAAGAATGCTGAGACTTAAGATGATCCGAAAACTAAAACGCTTCACAAAATAAGCTAGTAAATTGAATTAGGAAGCATAGAAATTGTTTGGTCAATTTTTATTAATTTATTAGAAAGGCTCCGATGAGACTTGGCTGGCTGCAGAATGCCTGAAGGCGTAGTGTTGTAGTAATCCAGGCATTAGCCCTGCCAGTCTCATTGGTAGCGTTTATGATATGTTTTCAACTGCTTTGACCAATTGAAGCGTGGTGTGGGGCAAAGAACCCAAGCAGATGCAATTTATTGTGGTAATTACAGGACATCTCTAGATATTTCGGGCCACCAATAACAAAAGACCACAAACTAAATAGTTAAACGTATATATACGGCCATTGTGAACGTTGAGTGGTTTGGGCAGAGCTCGTGTGCAGGCGGCAGTAAAGAGGGTTGCAAGTCGAAGCCGTGTTTTTGCCCTCTGCCCCCGGTGTCTGCATTTCAGAGCTGCGTGGAGAGCGAAAAAAAAAGCTGTCCTGACCTTTAGGCCTCTGGAATACAAATTGCTAATTATTTAGGTTGATTAAACCAGGTGTGTAAGCGAAAGCCGAATTACTAATGGTTACACGTGGTCAGGCTGTTTATTTAGAAGCCAGGTAAAGGAGCAAGCAGATTTGAAAGGCGCCAGCAATAATTCGGCAGAAGGAATGAAGATAGGAAGCAAAACGTTTCTAAAGAGGACAAAAAAACAGAAGCGAAGAAGATGACGAGAAGCGAAAATATGGGGAGGACAACGAGAAGCAGACAGAGGAACGAAGAAGACCGGGCGCATTCCCATTTGTGGCCTACGTTGATCATGGCCCCCCTCGCCTTTACATGGCGTAGAGAAGCTTTCGGTTCAAAAGGCATATCAATGCAAGATTTAGGCTTTTGAAGGAAGACAACCAGATATGATGCAGGTGCTATCGCGAGCACCGGAAATTGCTATCGGTCACAGCCTTAAAATTCCCCAACAAATATGGAAGGAAATTGTGGATGACAACGGGAACATCTAGCTTTTCCTGCTACATTATAGGCGCACTCAAAAGGTGTTAGCATGTGGCTGGCACACATTATACAGCCATTCCACAATTGTGGATCTGGAGAAGCACCGCCCACAAGTCTGGCAAAACTGGCATCAGAGTTCACCTTTGTGACAGTAGCAAAATCAATTGGCGCATTGGGGTTCTATCGTTAAAGATTGTCATTCGTTTGAAATAGGAGTAACTTTACGACGTCAAAACAGAGTTCTCTGGGGGAGAAGGAGTGCTGCGGTGCCCAAGTTGAACAAAAATACTAGAAAACAAAATTCCAGAAATATGATGGCAGTGCGACAATGGTTCATGGGCCTACAATGCTGATATTTTTTAAAACTCTTGAACTGCACTAAGTTTTGAAGGATCATCTAGATTCCGTCTTGATTTATCTGAAACAATAAACGAGATACTGTGGCACTCTGAATTAGCGTTTCTCAATGTAAGTATAAGTCAATCTTTAGTGCGGTAGTCAATATCATTTGTGCGCGTTCATTGCGGCTTTGAAAGGTGTTCCAGAAACTAGTTATAAAGATAGCATATCTGAATAAGCTCCTCAGTCAGGGAAGTGCGATAACCATAAATATCTGGACCTCACAGCTGCCTGCAATAAGCCGAACAACAAAGTGTAGGTTTTGAAGAAGTGTTTAGAAGTTGTGAAGCCGGTCTTCTGTCGGTAGGAAGATACACCTGTACTTCTCAATACGCAGCTGAGAGATTAATGAAAGAGCATTGTAACATCTAGTGAATGCAATCGATGGCTTCTTCCATGAGCGATAAATAGCTCAGGTTTGGCATGCAATGAGGACTACTTTGTGATATCCTGGGCTGGAAGTAAATCTCCTACAGCCGTTAGTCATGGTTCAAGTACAGTACCACCGTTTTTATCCACTTGGGCTGCTATGGTGGCTGCCGCTGAATCGTTCAACCTTCGTCGGAGGAGAGCGTTTATGATCTGTTTTTCTTCATAAGGGACACTGCATGCGGCATACTTGTACACAATAGGCTGTGCAGCAGGTCCTTAGAGCATTTCACTCTGTGCGACATCGAACAAAATGATGATAAAATGTTCATAGCTAATATTTGTCAACGATGCTGCCACTTACATTTCTTAAGTCGTGGGAAGCCTGTGGTTTTGGGCAAGGAAGAATTCGAACTGAATAACGTGCCCTAGCCACTACTTTACTAAAAAGGTGTATTTTTTTTTCGACAAACATTTTGGCGGTGGCTGTTGATTTTGTTTATCTTAAGCAGGAACTCCAGCCACATGGTAGAAAGAATGCTGGGTTCCTAGTTATCGGAACGGGTTTTATAAAAACAAATTCGTGTGTACAGAACGTCCAGCGCCCACGAATATTAGTAGTTATTGGCCCCACATAGACGAGAAGCTGCCGCCAAACAACCGAGGCAGCAGCTGTTTTGACTTGAAATCTGAGTGCATTAGTACGTTTCGGTATTCCACATCTATCCCTCACCCTACAGACACAAAAGGTGCGATATCAATTGAGCCAGAATCAGTAGAACTCTCCTTAGGTGACCTTTGTTCCGCAAAAGGTGTTACATAATTACTGATCAAATGGAAAGCGGAAGAGCAGTGAAGATTTTATTATAACATACCAATTCCGTCAGTTTTTCTGCCTAATTTATAACCTCAAAACATCAATGAAACTACCGTAGCGTCTTCACTACTACTGTGTTTCTCAATATTATATCATATATGCTTTTAACAAATTTCAGAACAAAGACAAAATCTCAAGGGTGCTTTAGACGACTAAAGTGCGATTATGCGAAAGCCATTATAACACGGTGGATCGCAACCCTCCACTACGGCACCTCTATCTCCCTCTGTTTGTTCACTCGCACTTTCCTCTTTTCCTTTACAGCGTGGTGCATGTATCCGCGGAGAGCCCCGCCGGGGTGGTGCAGTGGTAAGACGCCCGACTACTGTGCCGGAGTACCCGGGTTCGAACCCGACCTCGGCTGCTGCGTTTCGATGGAGGCGAAACGAAGAAGCGTATTGTGCTGTGCGATGTCAGCGCACGTTAAAGATCCCCAGGTGGTCGAAATTACTCCGTAGCCCTCCACTACGGCTGCTCCTTTTTCTCTCTTTCTCTTTTCACTCCCACCTTCCTCCCTTCCCTTACGGGGCGGTTGCGGTGTCCACAGAAAACAAGTGAGACAGTTACCGCGCCTTTCCCTTCCTATAAATAAATAAATAAATATCCGCGGAGAATTTTGACAGATACTGCGTCTTTTCCATCCTGTAAATCAATTTGAAATGCCGCTGATGCCTGCTGTACTAACGCCTCCTAAACATGTGGGTCTGCTTCTGTTTGCTGTGTGGTGCCGCGCTTGAGGAAGCGGCAAATGAAAGGCGCCGCACGGACACCTGAATCGGACGCCCGGCGGGCTCAGCGTCGTCTATTCATGAATCGCCAGGTTCCATCAATACCAGCCGTGACGGTATATGGTGCGCCTCTTTTCGAACACAACCAGCATTTCATTGAACGCATCAAAGTTCTACAGCATTCTATAATTCGTTTACAGGAAATAAACAGCGCAGTATCTATCACTCGCGGAATCCCGCTTCCTTTACGGTAGACAAGGGGAATTATGATGAACGCTTCACGATCCAGGGCGTGGCCCAGCTGTTAACGCACTCGGCTGGGGATCTAAGTAATGGATATTCTACTGCCGATGAAAACAAGGTTTATTTATTTATTTTTAACTATCGCCCTCGAGCGTATGGCACCCTCTTCCAAAAGCTTCTGCTGGCAACGATGATGCATTAAAGGCTTTTGTCTTCATAGCGGATAACGTATTGGAGTTCATCAAGTTATCAGATGCAAAACCTGTTTTTGATACTATAATACTGTTTCAGGAAACTGCATCTACGAGAAGAAGCCGATATCTGGAGAGATAACTTCTGAACACCCATGCCAGAAATTAAAATGCAACACAAATAACCGCACTGTTTCAAAATACAGGTGAGCTTTTTGTCTAAGTTATGAAAAGCTAGACAGTAAACACTTTTTCCAAATATAATTGTCTTCTTTTGCTGTAATTACTATACATCACCATGTATGGTCTTCGACTGCATAGGAGACCAAGTTATGCCTCGTCTTCCTGTTAAGGCCATAATGTGTCCTACTGTAATTCTGTCAGGGGAGACAGATATCTAAAAGAAAAATGAATATACTGTTACGGGGCGGCAAGCCGATGATGAAAGGCGACAGAACATGACCGATCGCGGTGGTAGATGACGTTTAATGAAAGATGGCTGACCTAGCGCGAGCGCGCCAGCCCACGCCATTGTCCGCTTTTTCTGCTTCGCCCGTAACAATACATAAATGTATACAAAGTAGTAATGAAGCAAAGTCCCTCTGGCGACTTCTTGTGTAACGAGTGTTAAAGGTGCGTCTCGTTCCACGCTTCTTCTCCTGTCCCTGCTTACCTTCTCTAAGCAGTGCAACCAGTCTTTTCGCTGGCTCCCCTTCTCTGGGAGTAAATAAAGAGTTTATCATCATCATCATTCCTGGAGGATCATTTTGGTGTCATACCTAGCGGCACATCTTTCGTCATGGTGTAAGCTGATTAGTCGCTACGTTTAAGGAATCTGCCAGCTGTTCGTATTTCAATGTTTCACGAGCGGGCCTGCCTTCCCATAGAACTTCTGTTTCCAGACCTCGGGCCAACATACTTGCAATGATAGTTCCAGCCAACATGACCTTCTTGTTTCTCACACCTCCGAGGTGAGGGCATCGTGATCTGGCTCCAAACAGCATGGCCAATATAGCGCCATAAATCGTTCGAACGCTTCAATAAAATTTATTATTGTGCTCTAAGTGATATACAAATGGTATGATTACTGCACCATGCAAATGTTTCTTCTTACACAGCCCACTTCACGTCGCTGATGCCACAAAAGTTAGGTACTTCCTGAATATACGTTTAGCCTTATTTTGAGACGATTTTCGCCCTTGTCGGTGCGCAAGTATCGAGATGTATGAAGGTGACCGCGTTCTCCGTATCCGTATTTTGAAAGGCATGGGATATTTTAATTCCCCTTCTCTCGCCAGCCAGAATTTAGTTTCCAATATTTGTGCCACAAAACACCTCGTATCCCTGCCGCTCTATCTCTGCTGATTTGCTCACCTTCTCAATTTTATTATCTGTAAAAAAAAATCTACACGTGAATATTTCTTAATTCCTTGCCTCTTCAAGCACATCTACTCTTTCTTCAGAGTTACGTGACCTTCTAAGGAAAAGCTTCATTTCTTAACTCATCATATGTCCCAAGGTAAACACCCAGTTAATAACGTATCGACGAATGCGGCAGTTGAAGAAACACCTTTATACACTTCTTCACTTCCCTCGCCTGTGACCGAGCCGAGCCCTAATTCTCAAGACCAACTGTGTATGATGCCTGGCGTCCACTACATCCCCATTAATTGGAATGTTATTGTGGCTACGCGCCAATATTGCACGCACCAGCCGCACGTGACTACAAGATACGCGTGCGAATTTTCGTGACGTCCTACGCACCCACAAATTCTATTAATTTCCTCAACTACTGTACCACGAATAGAATGACCTTTATTGCCCACATCTTCACCAACATCCTCTAGCAAACATACGTATTAGAGTTCATCGCGTGGCTGCTCAGTTACGCTTGCGCCGGTCTTTGTCGCCTCTTCAAACTTTCTTCCTGGAAGCCGCAAAAAAAAAAAACTGAACTTCCCACCTGCCAAAAGTAGAACTGTACCACCTAAAATCTGTGAAAATGCTGTTCTTGCTGATATTGTGAGAACTGACTGATGGAGAACTTCAAAGCACTACTTTGGAAACATTGCCAGGAGTGCCACTTTCTCCATTATAAAGTTAGATTTCCTTTGAAGTCTGCGAGAAGTACGCGAACATTACAACAGCTTCATCTTATGCGATGCTAGTGAGAGAATGGCTAGTTTACAAGACTGTGTATAAGTAGCTATCACCACTGATGGTGTCATGTGCTTTTGTTTTCCTTACACGCGTCCATTAGCCCATGCTCAGCTATGATTTCCTGCACAAAGCGTCAGCAGGTGTTAGGTTTTGTCCGCCTGTCCATCCATTAGTGATTTCAAAGTTTCATTAATTAAAAATATCCCAACTTCAACTTAGTTAAGTTTGCCGACCACGTCCTTTATTGTAACTGCGAAGATACACTTTCCTCCTCTTCTCACCAAATGACTGATTAGACGTTTTATTACCACTGCATCTGCCGTCTCTCCCAATATGTTTTAATCAATGTGCAGATTATTCGGCTCTTGAGGGTTCTCTTTTCGGCGCCTTCCAAACAAATTCGGGAACCACTCCTCACTAAGCAGGCTCTACAGTTGGTTCTATCCCTTCAATTCATCCTTACCCTCCCCCCCCCCCCCCCCCCCGCCTCTGAAAAGCACGCCTTTCCGATCCAATCCCAGCTCCTCTCAATGCCGTATTTCTGATCCTGAGCGCCATCGACCTCACATCTGTCCAGGACTATTCCTCTTCCCCTTCCGAAATCACGCAACTATGCACAGTGTCAATTCCAACTTTCGGACAGACCTCTGAAGCAACACAGTTATATTCACACTGAGGTGTCAGGAATAAGTTTACGCCCCTTTATCGCATATCGTCAAGTGAACGCTTTATTATTCAGGGTAGTGTCAATGCTTTTAGGCCCGTAACATGAGGCCAAGTTTGGCTGAAAAATATATGTCAATCATTCACTCGGTCAACGTTGCTGACATGCTCCGTCTCTCGTCCACACTGACCTGCTCTTGTCCCGTCGCGTTAGCGAGAAAAACAATTTGTCGGTACATTTATGTACCAAAATTCTTGCCTTCAACCCCATCACTCGTAAGAATCCGTATCTCCTCATTTAAACTTACGTCTCCCCTAGCTATTTTTAAAGAGCCAGACTCGAACTTTTTTCAGACTCTCACTTAAGATATAGGATCTTTACAAATCTGTATGTATAAATAGGACGCATACTAAATCCCCTTTGCCCCATCCGATGACTTAGGGGAAGGTATCGTAATGTCATGTTTGATCGTTGCAACCCTCCGAAGATATTTTAGCCAATTATTGCTGCCATTCCTAGATGCGTCAAATGAAAAAAAAAAAAAAACGAACGTTTCAGTGCTCCTTGGGCGAAATAGTCCGATTTTTTGTCGGTATTTTTCATGATCTTGCTCGGCCTTACGAACATTTACCAGGCGTGTCTTCGACGCTGTCCAGTAGTCTATTAGTAATCTAATAATAAATGTTCCTCTTGCAGAGAAAACAATACGCCCTCCATCTTATACAATTATTGATGCACACCATTTTCTTAGTACGCAGCTGACTTCAAAAACTGTGCTGTTTTAAAACTGCCATCATATTTTCGCTGGTCGATTCGCAATTTGCCGTATTGTCACACTCATAAGTGCTTCTCCACTACAGCATGCACTTCGTTTAGTGCGAATTTCTTGAGGCAGTATTTGCACCCCTGGAGCCTGTTACGACCTATTTTAACCTTTTGCAATTTTGATCACTCACCTGCCGTTTTGCACACCAAATCTAGTGGATAAGTAATTGGCGTGGTTCATTCTGCCGTGCAGAGACTCCTGTTCTGCGTTGTTCCTACGCCAGCCCACAATTTTTCACAGCGGAACTGAATTCAGAGCTGACCAAGATAGTGGAAAAAGTATCTTCGATACAGAGACTCGATATCCTGAGATCGTAATTGCGATATTGATAAAAGATACAGAACGGAAATGAATTTCGGGCAACAGATGCTCCATACTCTATTGTCAATTTTTACCGTCTTTTCTAGAATCTTGAGTGCATTTCTACAGCGTAGTGAGTTTAAAAGGGCTTAAGCGAATCCCACAGTACAGAGTTTTTGAACCTCTCTTGTCTCAGCAGCTGGCCTTGACAGAAAAGTCAGGTTTTGGATAAGTCACCAATACTAACAGAGCGGCATTGAACTTGTACGGTCAGTGACTAAAGGCCAAAACTTCGGCTTACTCGCCTTGAGAAGGGAAAAGCTCTTGATCAGCACAGTGCAAAGACGAGGAATGCTCCGTGTCATTATCTTCAAAAGTTTTACTCGAAGTTGCTGATGTTCTGGCAAAATAAAATTGTGTGACAATGCATAATTTGTTATAAAAACCTATGTGTATAAAAATTGCATTTATAGCTGCCATGCCGCGTATTTTATATAATTTTAGACTCAATAATTTGTTTTTCAGTAAAAGGTCTAGTGGAAGCCTCTTCTCTGCGCAGTTGCACATGATGAATTTGTTTTCACTCAAATGCCGTCAACTGTAAAAACTGCAGTTAGCTGACTCTATCGTGGCCGATTGAGACCTTACAAGCTGGTGTTCTGCCGCCAAGCAGACCCGAAACGCGGAGCACAGGGGTTTAAACAAAGGGGGTGCATAAATTACAAGCACACTGAGCACGCTGCTTGACGAGAATCACGTTCCGCAGAGACGTCGGGCAAGGCGGTGGACGGCAGAGGTTGGAAGACCGCCTAGGGGTACAGCAGTGCGCGTGTCCCTATTGCGTAATCGCCTTCCTTGCGTTTTCATTTTGTTTCTTTCTGTGTGCCAATTACTGGCTTAGCAACTTCGTAGCCTTGCTTAGCAACTTGTCCTTGTCGTGGCGGAGGGGCTTGCGAATCTCGATGAAGTCGTGAGCTCTGCTGTGTATGGCCACCCAAGATAGGCAGGTCACGGCAGAGAGTTCTGATAAAATGCGATGCACTACAGAAGGTAATGGCAACCCACTCCAGTATTTCCTGCGAAGAAAACCTTATGACCAGTCACATTAGAATCTAAAGATACGGCGCCGGAAGATGAGTCCCCATGTTGGAAGGCGTCCCAAATGTTACTGGGGATGAACAAAGGGCGATTCCTAGTACCTCCAGGCCGAATGAAGCGGCTCGGCTAAAGCCAAAAGGACGCTCAGTTGTGGATGTGTCGGGAAGCGACCAGAAACAAGAAATTGCTACTAAGGTAGTTCCAAAGCAAAAGAAATGCAAGAAAGCAAACTGGTTATCTGAAGAGGCTTTGCAAATACCTGAGGAAAGGAGGATGGCAAAAGGTATAGGGTAAAGAGAAAAATACAAGGTTCTCAATGCGGATTTTCAGAAAATATCAAGACGAGATAAGAATGCCTTCCTGAACATAGAGTGCCAAGCAGTTGAGGACGACAGCCAATTGAGGAACACAATAGCTCTGTATAAGAAAATCAAAGATGTCAAAGGAAGCTTCTGTGCTAATCTGGGCGTGTTAAAGGACAAACGAAGCAGGGACCTCACCTAAGCCTCGGAGATAAAGAAGAGGCGGCAGGAATACACAGAAGAACTGTACAAGAAGGACCCGAATGAGAAATCCCAACATAAGACGGATGTGATTACTGCTCTCGAGCCGGGCATCCTGAAGAGTGAAGTTGAATGGGCCTTAGCCAGCCTTGATAAGAACAAAGCTAGCGGAATTGATGGCATTGCAGCTGATTTGCTTCAAAACGTCAACCATGACAGCGCTGTTAACGTTCTGTATACATTATGTCAGCATATGTGGACAACCCTGCAGTGGCCACAAGATTGGAGGAGGTCAGTTTACATCCCCATTCCAGAGAAAGGAAGTGCCAAAGAATGTTCCATCTATCGTACGCTCGAACTTATTTCGCATGCTAGAAAGGTGATGTTGAAAATTCTCCAAGGTAGGCTGCAGAAATATATGGATCTGGCGCTTCCGGACGTGCAAGCTGGGTTTCGCAAGGACAAAGGAACTATAGATCAGATTGCCAATCTTCGCTGCATCATGGAAAAAGCAAGGGAGGTCCAGAAACTCATCTACTTCTGCTTTATTTGTTATGCGAAAGCGTTTGACTGCATAGATCACAGCAGATTGTGGCAAGCTCTCCGAGAGATGGGAGTTCGGATTCCCCTCATCTATCTCCTCAGGAACCAGTATGAAGGGCAAGAGGCCACAGTCAGAACTGGGCATATTCTTACTGATTGGTTTCTGATTGAGAAAGAAGTGAGACAAGGATGCATACTGTCGCCCTGCCTATTTAACCTATATGCTGAGTGCATCATGAGGAAGGCCGGTCTGGACGAGTCTTCAGCTGGAGTGAATATTGCTGGGAAACATATCAACAACCTTAGATATGCGGATGATACCAATTTAATGGCAGAAAGTGAAGTGGAACTCAAGAGACGTCTGATGAACGTACAAGAAGAGAGTGAGAAATTTGGGCTTAAACTGAACATTAAAAAGAGAAAGATCATGGCGTCTTGCCCTATCAAGTCCTCGAGCATCAAGGGACCAGAAGTGGAAGCTGTGATAGATTTTCTCTTTTGGGGCTCCATGATTACCCCGGAAGGAGACTAGAGCCATGAAACTAGGAGACGCCTGCTTCTGGGAAAGAGAGATATGGCTAGCCTTGACCGCCTAGTAAAGAGGTAGACATTACACTGCCAACCAAGATCCGTATAAATCATGCTATGGTCTTTCCAGTTGTAATGTATGGATGCGAGAGTTGGACTGTGAAGGCTGACCGCTGAAGAATTGACGCGTTTGAATTGTGGTGCTGGCGGAGACTATTGAGAGTTCCTTGGACAGCCAGAAGATTAAATCAGTCGATATTGCCGACCATAAACCCTGAATGCTCATTGGAGGGTCAAATCCTAAAGTTAAAGTTCAGCTAATTTTGTCATCTGATAAAAGAGGAGTCGCTGGAGAAAGATTTGTTGCTGGGAAAGGTTGAGGGTCACCGGAGAAGGCGTAGGCAGCGAACGCGATGGTAAGATAGCATCCTCAAGCCGCTGCAGATGAAGTTATGCATTGTTAGGAAGATAGTGAGAGACCGGAAAGCGTGGCGTGATATGGTCCATAGGGTGATGAAGAGTCGGACGCGACTGAATTGAACTGAACTGAGTACGCACTGGATACTCACCAATGACTGAGTGATTTACGTTATCACTGGGAAGCACATATTCGGGCGGTTTTCCGGACGCACAGAAACTTCGTCCGTTTCACTACGACCGTCTCTTCGCGGTCGTGACTGACCACCACGGGCTAGATGGATCCGATGCTTAAATAATCTGACAGTATGTTCGGGCAGAGTATTACCCGTCTTTAAAAGTACGCGTTCACGGTCACGCGCGCATGAGATAACCGGTTCTGGTACTCCGACGTTCTTTGTCGCGGTCCTGTCGCACCACCATCTCCCCACTAGTCCTCCCCAGCTGACGTGCCGCTCATGTGCCAAAACTCCTTGTGGCTCCAGTCATGCAGCTTTGATAACCGCTAACAATACTTCGGGTGCCAAACGCCATTGAGTATGACCTCGATTTCGACCAGTGAACCGGCCATTATTGCAACAAAGTAATTGACCACAACAGCAATGCTACTCGGCCGTCATATGCAGCACTCGTCGTCCGCAGAACAGCCACCAGTTACTAGATGCGAAGCTTGTTTCGCCCAACCTCGACCCTTTTGGCCACCTATTCTATTATCCCCATACTCCTCAAAAGACATTCTGGAGGCATTTCACGATGACGTCTCTCATGCCCACCTTGCCTAACAGAAAGCGCATAAGCGCATCAAAAAGTATTTTCTCTGGTCCACCTTTCCGAACTCTTTTTTTGTCGTATCTCAGCACTTCTATATCATACAAACTATTCAAACGCCGTGTCTCTCCTCCAAATCTCCTACATTTGTTAAACCTCATTTCACAGATAATAATGTCTACTCCCTCCTCCGAATCTCCTACATCTGTTAAACCTCCTTTCCCAGATTCCAATGTCTACAGCTTAACCTTGTATTGACTCCTGCCCTATACCTAATCGGGCAACCACTAGGACATTGCTGCCGTTGACCCCCTCACCAAATACGTTGGAGCCGCTGCTGCTCACATTCCAAAATCGCCAAATTCCTTCGCCACGACATACTTCTTCACCACTGGTTTCCACGTCTCCGCTCGAAGGACTCAGTCAAATGTTTCTTTCCATTATCTTTGAAGAGCTGCTTAGTGCCTCAAGTACGAAGTATAAAACTCTATTCTCCTACTGTGTCCAAATAACAGTTCACAGAGGACTTTCATCACAATTGTAAAGAAATATGTACTACTACATTCACTCTGATCACAACTACTGAGATTGCCTGTTTCTTTTTGTAGCGTTTCAGTACAATGCTACCGATCTACAAGCCATCTGCAGAAGCTTCCGACAAATATTTGTCTTCTCATGGTGCTCACTGCCACGACCTTCATCTCCATTACTTCCCAGCCAAGCCTCCCTGACACGCAACGATGACTCTAACCCCCGCCGTCTTTCTGCCGTAGTACTTGGACACCCACGACAACTTCGTGCTTGTTTGAAGATTGCCCAATCGTTTACCAGTGGTATACGGGCATCGAACATCATTGAACTATCATTGCGTCTTCTCTTCGTGACCATCCCACTCTAGCGTGAAGGGTAGTGCTTGTGTCACGTTTGATGCATTTTATCCAACATCCCGTAACCTGCTACCGGAGCGATTAGTGTCGTAAAAGGGGAGGCCGTGGTTGGAGGGCAGTGCAAACACTGACCCCGAACCCCACCTTCAAATATAAACGTGCAACTTCTCTAGCTTACCTTCGTTTAGCATGATTGTTTCCCGGTTAGTGTTGTGCAACAGTAAAGCTAACCTCCTCCAACATTTTTTCCCACAATATGGTTTTTTAAACAGTTCCAGCTTCATTCATTCATGTTAACAAACTGAGGCATCTTTGGAATGTTACAACGGTTTTTGTGATACTTTTAGAAGTTTTCTGCTCGCAAATTTCCAAACACCCTAATTTTTTTGTTGGCCTCGTAAGCCATGCTCTACTGACAGTGTCGTAATATGGAAACGTCGTTTGCATTTAAAAGGGCTCCATTAGAAGAAAATACATTAAAAAAATTGAATGTTGCACTATCAGTTGCTGTATTTATAAGCTTCGTGGAAAATTCGGGTCCTGGCATGAAAGGGTAAATATTGTCGAATTAAGATGAAAGCAGCTCAGATTACAAAGCTAATTTAAAGCTGGTGTTAAATAAAAAAATAGCTAAATGTATGACAAGAAACCTGGCCCGGCACAGGCATGAAAGTTGAATATTTTACCTGACGGTTTATTCATTCATGCTCTGCGTGGGCGTCGTACTCGGCAAGTCCAAAATCGCAGAATTACAACCACATACATGCTATGGTGTGCTTGAATGGCGGTCCACGAAGCGATTTTGTAATCGCTTCAAGTGTCAATTTACTGAATGACTACACTCAGCGTGAGCTATAAAGTTGCAGCTTTTCATGCGCGCCCATCCAGGATTGCGCTATTACAGTGTGTTGTGTTTCATCCATCCCCTAGTTAAGCAGAAGCGCATGTCTCCAAATATGCTGAACTAACTGGGCCGCATGTTAGCATTCTTACTCATCCAGAGCCGTTTATGAACCTACAAGGTCTTCGAAATGTACATTTCAAAATGTCTTGCTTTTTATAGAAGGTTGCATCTCCAGTGTTCGAAATCTACATACTTTTAGATGAATTGTTGCGGTCGAATTTAACGGTCTGTATTTCTGCCATGTTTGCACAAGGCTTTTGTATTGCTACGGGATAAGGATAACAAGCAAAGAGATGGAGAAAGAGGTGGAGAAGGGTGCTGAGGAGATAGTGAGCGTCGCTCTCGGGGTGGTGGTGTCAAACTGCGGTCAGAAGCAGGCGAGGCATTTCGCACCCCTGATCAGTAGTAGACACTCGAAGTGGACGTAGGCATTATGTGATTAATGTCAGAGCCAAGGCGATGAAAGAGCTGAGTTGGGGCGGGGTGATGGTCTTACGGCCGCATGTCCCGTAGCAACAGTAACGAGAAATATTTCTTGTCATTCAACCGCTTTGCCACTCAGGTGGTGGGCGCCAGCCACCAGCAGTAAAGTGCGCCCTAACTTCATCAGGGCGGGGATCACAGTCGAGCCAGCGTTACTGGCTAACCACTCCGGTCATGTCGGTGGTCCTTCTTTCCAATCGATGTTGGGAAGAGAGAGTGTCATACTGTCTGCAGTTGCAGAAGTTGGATGCAGTGCCAGCTAGTTAAAGAACCAGATGGGGTCACGGGCTCTGCCTGCAGCGCACAACCTTCATATTGGCCTTCATCTCGAAAGGAGAGCACCTGTTTTCGAAGCAGTTCTCAGACTATCCGGCCAATCAAGTAAGCCACTGACTCGAGAGTACCAAGGCCTACAATTTCCACGGAAATAGCTTTGGCCAGTCGGCGAAATTTAGCAACGATATGACGAAACCTAAGGGTTTCGAAAGTGTGTCGTTGCCTGATAACATCAGCGATACAGTTGAAGTGATGTTTGCTTATCAGGACTATATCTATATCTTCAGCAATGCCTTTCAGTAAATGGCAGACTTTATCTTCTTCAGAGTTTCGTGGATTCACTATTTTGCAAGGGTTCCCAAGGACGCGGGATCGAATCCCGGCCTCGGCGGCAGCTTTTCGATGGAGGCGAAAAGCAAGGCGCCCGTGTGCTGTGCGATGTCAGTGCACGTTAAAGAACCCCAGGTGGTCGAAATTTCCGGAGTCCTCCACTACGGCGTCTCTCATAGCCTGAGTTGCTTTGGGACGTTAAACCCCACAAACCAACAAACCAACTATTTTGCAAGGATTTCAAGTTTACTCTTTGTATCAGTTGCTAGTCTAACCATGTACTTCGGCTCGCGGGAGCAACATTTACTCTTCACGTTTCTTCGCAGCTCTATCGCGGAAACAATTTCTCGATTTCCTGCGTGAAACGGTCCCATCGAGTCAGTGTATCTTTATGGTTGTCGAACCAAAGTAGTGCGGTGGCTTCCACAACGAACACCAAATATTGCTAGTTTCGCCGTGAGCCCTATTCATTGTACTAGCTCACCCGCTCATAGTGTGTTAGGAATTCATCGATATCCTCGTAAAATTACCCGGTGAATGTCCATGGCTCGCGATAGCGTTGCACGTTGCTCATCGTTAGTGGTGTTCGCTCGATGTTGACTTATTGATTCGTGTTCAAGGGCAGCTGTGGTAAACCCGCGAGTTGGCGGCTGCGTCGAGAGTCAGAGGGATCTATCTTGCGCAGTACACCAAATTGTCACGTACTGAGTACGTAACAAGTGATTATTTTCAGTTAGAGAAACCGAGAGCCCAAATTCATATTAGCTTGCGGTTCATTTACAGTCTCTAATTCCCTATTTTGTCTTGCGATCCTTAGTTGTGGTTGAAAGCATACCCTTCCGACTACACAATATACTAACGGAGTACTTTTTCACACAACACATTTGATCCTCATGCTTCGGATTGTTCAGTATCTTTTTTGCAGACTCGTTTTTTGTCGCTCACAAGGCTTCTTCAGTTTGCACTCGATGCGCAAGGAAAAATATTTCAAGATGTACATTTTTTTCTCAACTGCTTTGAAAAATTCTCCGTTTCAATCGCAGGCTCGTTTTTTGTGAAACTCTGCAGAAAGCTCGTTCGTTGTTGACTCTTTTGGTGTAGTAAGGGTGCGTACATGGTTTGGCAGCGCATAATGAGAAACCAGACAACCGCTTATGGAGAGACAGAGGGAGTGAAAGCCTCCTACGCCTACATTACGCAGAACGGCACTGATGGCGCTTTCCGCCAGAGAACGGTTGGCACGGGCAGTGGAAACTTTGCCGGCAGTAGCTCCAAGTTTGCAGATTGTAGTATGCAAAGTGTCAAAGGTGCTCGGAAAAACCCACAGATTGAAATGGAAGTGGTCATTCTTCAGCAGGAAATTGGAGAATAGATCCAACAGATATGATCAGGGATGCATGTAGAGCATGCTGTGGCAAGAGATTTCAGCGAGTCGGAATTCATTTCAGGGAAAAGGTGACTGCTGAGATCGGCTGGCACCTGGCAGGTCGTCCGATGGCTCTTTTAGCCGGTACGCCAGAATTCCGAGCGGAGAGCGTCACAGCGAAGCAGAAAATGTCATACTGCATAAATACAGGGTGTGTTCGGA
Source organism: Amblyomma maculatum (assembly GCF_055883805.1). Taxonomy (NCBI): domain Eukaryota; kingdom Metazoa; phylum Arthropoda; class Arachnida; order Ixodida; family Ixodidae; genus Amblyomma; species Amblyomma maculatum. Next base: position 54,339,722 of record NC_139346.1, on the reverse strand, counting down.
AAGTAATGAAAGTGTTTTTTCTGGCGCTGTAGTTGATCTTGCCGCGCTCGGACTGGTTAGTTTAGGTGAGGGGGCGTTCAACCTTTCATCGCCGCATAGTGCAGACTGCTGTGAGCTCTTGGAACGTTATGATCACTGTTTGTGTGCACCTACTTTTAATGCCGTAGCCACAACGTGTGAAGGCGTCGGCGATCAAGTTCTGTGGTAAACTGAATAAGAGTCTTGGCGATACTTATCGGAGATTCAACAAGTACACAAGAAATCTGCTTTTTCCCATTTTCATAGAGCTGAATTTCTGTTCTCAGCACCACGAACCCCCAATGTTCCAGATGGCACACTTTAGAGTCCCGCGCCCCACGAAGGTAACGATGTGTCAGTCGAAATGAAAACAATGCAAATGGTCTTTTTTGACTTTAAGGGTGTAGTTGACAACACATTTCTACCCCAAGGACGAGGCGCACGTGCTCAAGAGAAAGAGAAAAACGGTCCTTCGCACTGGAAAGGAGATCGCCGATACATGGGAGTTGCTCTAAGATAACCTTCCCGGTCACATTCTCTGCATGTAAAGGAGTTTCTGCCCAAGCACAACTTGGCGACGCTGCCTCAGCCCCTCATATTCCTGTCCTGTCTCCAGCAGACTTCTTCCTATCCACGAGAATAAAGAGGGCCCTGAAATGGGTGTGTTTTGAAACATGGAAGGAATCTAATCAGCGTGTCAAAGTCTCTAAACGAGGCTCCTGTCGACGCCGTCTAGGATGCGTACAGTGCATGGTAGAGTGGCTGGTAAAAATCTGTGGATGCCGAAGAAGAATACTTAAAAAAATTTTAAACGTTTGTAGCGGCATCATGAATAATTCCTTTCTCCCACAGAAATTGCATCACTTTGAGGACACGCTCTGTACCCCAACCAACCGACCAAATGAAGACGCAGGGGAGAAGCTAAACAAATCTATATTTCACTATTCATTATATAAACATGCAAGGCGGCACAATAGGAGCGAATAGGTTAGAAAAAGAATAGCAGTTAAGAGATAGAAATATCTGTGTATACAATATGCTACTTGAGAGACAAACCTCAAGAATCTGGAAGAACCACCGGTTATCCAGAGATATGTTTGTGATGGGTGCAACAAAACAACGGGCAAGAAGTGTTGGTATGCTGAAACACCAAAGGGCCGATTGGCAAAAGCTATAACCGCCTTGAAAAAAACATGTCTGGGTTTCAGGGACAATAGCAAGTAAAAAGGTGTGGCTAGGGGCAGCCTATTTATGGACAGGGGACAACTGATATAATAAAAGCAGGGATATCGTAAATGCCTCAGTGAATATAATAAACACTTTGGAGATGGGGACGAGATATTCTTATAGGGTAATATCAATGGACACATTGATGATCTGGATGGATACACCGACGTGAACAGGAAGCTAATACCTGAAATCTGTCAGCAGTTAACCTATTTATTGTGAATACAGAAAGGAAATGTGAAGGCCAGATCACGTGGGAGTTCTGGAATAGGCAGATGACCATTGATTGATGCTTGATGTTACCAGGAATTTACGAAAAACTCGAGAGAATGGAAAAAGATGAGGAAGGTGCGTACAGTCTGGGAAGTGACCATAAACGTATCAGACTGCAGATAGGACATCTGGTCAAAACGAAAAATCAGAAAACACCAAGAGGGCAGTGCAAATTTATAAATAACCTAGAGATGATACCATCACGCATCGAGGAAATGATTAAGAAACACCTAGTGGAGAGCGGGCTTTCAATAAGTTGGCAGAATTCATCCATACATAACTTCAACAAATGAAAAAGTTCATTGAGGAAACGGAGACGGACTCCTGGAAGCTAATGCAATAGTGAAATTAAACAAGCAATTGAAAAAAGGTGTATGGCTTCCATAGAACACGGGGAAGCTAAGAAAGTGCAGCTATTTCAAAAGTAAAGAGACAAAAAATGGCGATCCTACAGGCAAAAGAAAGTGCAAGCGCGGATACTTGTGCATAGTAAAATGAAACAGCTTGCCGGCTACTGGGTGACCGTAATGCGCCACTCAACGCATGTGGCGACAAAGAAATTCTGGAGCCGTATAATGCCTGGGCAAAATAAATCATAGAGAGCAGAAGGAGATTCAGGCCGCCGAGGGTAAATATCTTGATGGCAAGGACGCCATGGATATATTACATCAGTTACTGACGAATCATTGAGGCGCAGTGATGGCGTAATCGCCCGCAATAGAGAAACAGTATCAGACAGCGTGAAGGAAATGACCTTACGATCGAAAAAATGTTAACTAGAAGAAGCCGGAGCCTAATATTGTTGTATCCAGCCATAACGATAGACAAAATCCTAATAAAGCTGATTATTGGGCTTGGCCCAGGAAGCGAGGTAACATTGTTAAAGATATTACAAAAAATCATACCATATAAACAAATTACGGACAGCTGGCGACTGACTAATATATATATATATATATATATATATATATATATATATATATATATATATATATATATATATAAGATGAGGTAGGGGCGCACAAACGAAAACAAAGGTTTATTTCCGACGTTTCGGCCGGGGCCCCGCCTTCGTCAAGGAATGCCATTCCCTGGCATTCCTTGACGAAGGCCGGGCCCCGGCCGAAACGTCGGAAATAACCCTTTGTTTTCGTTCGTGCGCCCCTACCTCATCTTATATATATTTTTGGATCCTGGAAGACTTTTATGAAACACACACACACACACACACACACACACATATATATATATATAAAGGAAAATGAGATATGCAGAACATTATATCAATAATACCGATGACGATAACTTGAGTTATGTATAGGCTGCCAATGCAGGTATAGGACTGAAAATGCACGCACGGATAGAAAGCAGTAATGCACTGGGCGAACGGCAGAACGGCAGTGCTAGGCTCCTTGATGATTGGATTTCCGTAATAACCAAATGAATAGAATTAGGCAGGACGGAGAACTGACCGTTGTTTTTAGCCTTTCGGAACATAAGCAGCTCATACGACAGCGTATACAGAAAACTTCTGTAGACCATACTGCAATCTCACGGCAGTAATTAATTTACTGAAGGAAATACAAAGGTAAATTAGAGATTGCAAGGGAGGAGTTAAGAAGTACTACGTCTACTATCAAGGTATGCAAAGGACTGAGCAAATAATGCCCGCAATCATCGCTGTTGTTCATGATTTATATGAAGAATATGAAAAAGAGCCTGCTAGAAAGTAACCTTGGTTTCAATCGATCGTATAAGATAGGTTGGATTGATGTAGATCAAACGCTTTCAGGATTAATGTACGCGGTAGACATTGTTCTAATAGCCAATAGCCATGAAGATTTAAAAGCATTGGTTGATATATCTTACAATACAAGGGAGTTAGAAACCAAGATTGGCAGAGTGTGTATGTAACAAGGCATTGATAAACAAAGGACAAGTATACATGAAAAAACATGAACAAGCCGCCAGGGCGAAGGGGCGAATGAATGGCGCGGTAATGAAGCACAGGACATTATGGTGGTACAATAGGTATGAAGTACTTAAGGATTATTGAAAAGGAGTATTAGTATTAGGGCTTACCTTTGGGAATGTGGTTTTGTGTTTAAGGGCCAAAGTTTAGTCGGGGCAGAAATAAATCAAAGATCAGGGGGCAGATTAGCACTTGGAGCCAACGGCAAAGCTACCAACGAAGCAGTACAGGGAGACATGAGCTGGACTTCTTTAGAGGTACGAGAGGCCCAGAGCAAAATATTGTACGAAGACCGCCATAGGTAAATACACAACAATCATCGGGTGCGATATATTGGCGATCAATTGTATAGAAAATTAGCTGCCGGTTTTTATAAAACATTTGAAAAACAATAACTCAGAACCCACTAGAGGAGACTAAAAATTGATATAGGTCAATCGCCCGTCACGCCTGCCAAAGAGCCACCACGCTAGCGACGCCTGCTTTTCTATATTTCCCAGCAATATAGGAACACGTAACCAGCCCTCCACGACCATGTAATTGCCTCTTTTCTGTGCTACAGATCTCCGGACCCTACCTTCACCCTCAATTTGTACGCTTCTTCAGCTCCACAGAAGCAGTATATATTTGTTTATTGTGTTGAATATTGTTGCTTTCTCACCTTACTCTTCTGCAAAACATAGCGTCATTTTTGCTCGTATAATTACACTTATTTATTGATAAATGGTGTTTAGATTGTTTTACATATCAAGCGAAAAAAGCATTGATTTTTCTTTTTCTTTTTTGGAAGTTGTTTTGATGAAGCTGAGCGAAATTGGACTCGTTGTCAAGTGGCGCCTTCTGAGAAGCCTCCGAGAGGCAGCTTCCCCTCCTGCTGTCCGCCTCTTATCTGTCCATATATGCTAGGTAAGCAATCCCAAGTGGTACAATTATTGGCAGAGTTTGTTTGTGCTGAAACACTTTTTTTTCGTAAGGCGCCGCCACATTTTACCCAATCTTCATACCACGCACAACAGCTTGTAGGTTGCAGTTTATTCATCATCATCATCATCAGCAGCAGCCTGATTATACCCCACTGCAGGGCGAAGGCCTCTCCCATATTTCTCCACTTAACCCAGTTCTGTGCTAGCTGCATCCACTTGACCCCTGCGAACTTCTTAATCTCATCCGCCGCCCCTGCCCCTGCTACGCCGCCCCCTGCTACGCTTTCCCTCCAAGGGAAGGAAAGCGTAGCAGGGGGCGGCAGTTTATGGCACTTGATCAATTCGGCTTGTCTCAAAAGTTGTCATTCAGAGTAAAATTTTAGAGCCATCAACGGCGCCATGACCATTTCGAATAACGAGCCAGCTTGTTTTCTTCACTGCTACCACCGTGTTAATTTTTTTTTGAAGCAGGTTAGCCTAGTGGTGTATTCCAATCAGCTGTTTGAATGTAGGCCCGTATTGCGTGAAGAGAGCTGCGCCCATCGTGGCCTACGTACGAATGAGGGCCATATCTCTACCGTCCATTCAAACTTTTTTCTCGAAATAACGGTGCAATCAATGTCATCCGTATTGCTGGTTGCAGCACACCGCACCAACGTGTTTAATTGCCCCATGAATGTGATGCTGCCTGTGACAGAACATGACAATATTCAACAAAAGACAATTTCTAGGAGGGAAATGGAGACCCAGCATTTATTTCAATGTCGTAATAGCGACAAACTTAGCACGCTGAATACGGGTTCACTTGATCTAATAATTGCTGCCTCTGAGGCGGTGCCCATTGTGATATGAGCGTCAGCCTCGCGCACGGAATACGCGAGGGTAAATCGTAAGAGCCACTAGGTGCTCTACGGTAAAACAACGAGTAAAAGTCACAGGTCATCCTTATAAATAGATATACGAAAGAATGAACTAAATAATTAACCTGAGGCCGGCTTAGCTGAGGTTAAATGCTTCACAAATGAGCCTCTGACCATATTTTTAGTAAAATTAAAAATTACCTTGTGTCATGGGGCTGCTCGGCCGAAGGGTCCCTTGCTTCATACGAAATTCACCAATAGCACCAAAAACATCAATAGGTAATGCAAAAACAAACTATAGACAACTGCTATAGGAATGTCCACCAGCAATCCCTGCTCTTGACGTGTAATTCAAGCACATGACACATTTTTTAGGAGCAGTTCTACAACTCCCTGGGAACTGCCTTGCACTTCGATGCTTGTTCTGGAGTGCTGGAGCACACTAACAAATGGCTGTGGGTAATCAGCAGCGGTCTAGTACGGACAGTATGTGCACAATGCGCGAACTGAGAAAAGAGAGAATTAAACGTGTAAATAATGCTTATCAGGGGCTCCTACTACGCCGCTACGGTGGGTTTGAAAAACGCTGAGAAGAGAAGGAGCATATAAATGTGTTTTCTCATTTTAAAATTTATTTATTTTCCAGTGGAGAATGGTCTTCCTGACCCTAGCTACTACAAAAGTAAAGTCAAAGTCGGTGAGTTGCATTTATTGTCGCAGTGCCTGCTTTAGTACACTACCGACTCTAAAACAGATAATTGCTCTGCATTCATTATAGCAGGTTCCCTTCATAAAAAGACTTAATAAAATGCTATTGTTGAGATGGTTCGGAAAAAGGAATAAAACGATGCAATTGTGCAGAACAATGTCAAGCCCTTGTAGCCCTTTAAATAGCTGAGAAATTCCCCATAAGTTGTATTAAAAATGAAGCCGCTGCTTCATTACAGTCCTAGAATGTACTCGTATTTGTGGATAGTTTAAAAGACATGTTTTTAAAGACAATTAGTCGACGATAGATACTCAAAGCTCAGGGGGTTTTGCAGGCACTGGTTTTAAACAGCATATGTTGCGCTACGCCCTTTCTTTGTCCGCCTGTTCTGCATGTAACGATTCAGAATGGCAACTGGTACACGCGTGTGCTTTCTTATGCCGCAGTTTTCAGGACTTGCGAATTTGTTTTATGCATTTGGCAACTTTTCTAATTTTATACCTCATGGTTATATCGTCTGCAATGCCTCCCAAATAATTTCAGGAGTTGCACAGAATGAAATTCTCCTTTTACAAAACATTTAGGTTTTACGTATGAAAAAAGAATAAAATAAATTTAGCGACACCACAATAGAGTGACCTCTGCTTGGATAAAACAGAACGGCGTATCAGCAGTGCAGTAGGCATAAGGGAAGAAGCGTCCATACCTATTTATTGTAATAAACACAAATTACACTGATTCGGTTTCTGACCCTAAATCGCCTCAATATGTGACTGCAAGACACAAACAACATTTCTAGGTTTACGCGTCAGCCATGCTTCACGATCACGGATAGCGGGCGAGTTTTGAGCATCAGTTTTTCCTATTTGCTTCTTTTTGGGATAAATATTTATGTTCTTGCAAGAAAGCATTCTGCTTCAGAAGCACATACGGTCCTCGTTCGGAATTGGTCCTCAGCACTACGTCGGTACCAGCGAAAATTATTTGCACCTGGTTTTGTGAGACGAAAACTGAAATTCTGATAACCCAAGTGTGCTGTTTACTGAACATAACACATCAAAGCTGCCAAATCAGGATAATAACCGTATTTTTCAGCGGCAATTTGGCCTTCATGAGAGAAATCAAATAGTTATCTGGTACATTGGTTAAGGTTTTTCTGAACGTTTTGATTTCTAGAAATCAGTGCTCTACACCTACATAAAATAGATGAGCGGTTGCAAGTACAATTACTTCGGTCCAAATGCAAATGATTGCAGTAAATATTTAGAGCCTCATAAAAGTAACAAATAAAATCACAACTGTAATCGATTTGTAATGTGTTACGGTTCTTCGAACTTTTTGCCATTTCGCAAAGCAGCTGAGATTGCAAAATGTTAGAGCAGCTGTCTTCCAGTTTAGTTTACCCGTTGTCAATTTTAAAGGCCAGTTGGTTTCTAATGTTGTTGCCGCTCATTCCGCAGATCTTACTGATGAATCAATGAACTGCTAGAACGATACACTCCTTAATTGTAACCACTAGAGGGTAGGGCAACGTTATACCGTACAAACATTTTGCCCGCGCATATTTGAGCATTGCTTCGATGGAAATTTCAAAAGCTCTATTTAACGCCCAGCTTTGTTCCGGTACTGCGAAAAGGCGCTTGAGAGAAGCTGAAAACAACTGCGTGCAGCCGTTTTCTTGGGAATGTCAAGTGCAGCTGCTGTTGCAGAAATATAGCAAAACAGGTTCAACTGTTCGGTCAAAGGTAGTGGAGCATCTCACGTTGTCCATGAAAGGTGTGCATGATCAGACAGTCATACGCACAGTTGTGCGGCCGAACAATCTGACGGAATGAAATCATAGTGACACTTCGCATCTGTAAATTTGTTTTCAAAGCGATAATTTATTTCAGGCAATCATTTATGGTAATAAAAGTATAATTGACTTGAATAGAACGTTTGTTTTGACTACATGTTTCAGTAACTTTAAAGTGGTCACTTCACTGAAAAGGTAAATTTTGTTTTGGAAAAATGCACAAAATATAAACAACTGTAAATTAAATATTGGAGGCAAAACGATCCGTACAACTCTGTAGAATACTAGTAACGCATGGAGGGCAGCCATTCTGGGTAGTTAGTCTAGACAGTTTGTTGCAATTCTGCAATTCTGAGCAATGAGATTTCGCAATGAACCCCTAACCAATTTTGCAACGATAGTTTTTGAGGTGGTAACATCGCTTTACGTAGCCTGCAATGACAGCTCATTTCCAGAATTTACCTAAGCAAATAAAATGGTTTGTAGAAAAAGGGTAAGTAGTCATTGACATTATAATGACCGGAGTTTTTTTATTTTTATCTTCATGAACATTCTGCTAGTCCTGGCAACACGTCTTGAAAATACCATCGGCAGCAAAACGGTCGGTAACTATTTATTTAGGTTTAAAATGCACAAAAAGCATTATCTGCAAGAAAGGGTACATATTTTAAGGAGGTTTAGGTTTGCTGAATTATTCGAAACTTTCAAAAAGTTATCTTTTTTCCGGATTTCGACAATAAAACCCTTTTTTTGTGCAACAGAGTTTTAGCAACGTTTGTTTCCTGGCTAGTTGGTTCATGCTTTCAAAATGGAATATTTCTAGTGCAACACATAAGGGGAGCGCCTGCCTGGTCCCCCTTATATGTGGCGCTAGAAATATTCCACTTTGAACACTATACAACACAGTGCATATCTGGTGAACAAACAGTTTTTTTCTTCTCTCATTTCTGAGCGCCTATATGGCTCAGGTATTTCACAGCATGAAGTTATTGATATTGCAATTTGAAAGGAATGACCGGATTAGACGTTCTATAAATCTATCAGGCCGATCGTGTGGAACTGCATTTATTTCTCGGCATGGTTGCCAAAGAGCGGGTATAAGTCTGGTTTTGGTTCACCTCATAAAATCTTTCTTTTTTAGGTAGATTTATGAATGGATTCATTATATCATCCTTGAAAACATTTTTGGCCTACATTACCACTTACCTAAAAGACCTTAGCATATAAAACAGCATTGCGTACTGACTAAAAGTTTTGGAAATATTTTTAAAATTCGGATTTAATCACAATGCCCGTGCCTGAATCACTCCGGGGCAGTTTTGATGCAAAGATGCCACACGTGATTATCGTGATTGATACCGTCCTCTGTGTGTTTGTAGTTTTGTTTAGCCTATGCTCTTACTTGGTATACATGTCTTCTGATTCAGCCTTAGACGTTACCATGCTAGAAGGGAGAACATTTAAAACTTATATTGCTGACATTTTCTGCAACACGTTGCTTCTGCACCACATAAAAGGCTCTACATTTCTGTTCTTGTTAACAAGTTGAACGAAGTACTTTTTATGAAATGTTTTCTCCAGATGTGTGCATATACGGCGACAGATTTTTCAGGGATGCCATAGCCTTTTCAGAGCCTTGTGAAAAATGGGTATGCGATGCTCGCCTCCGCCAAGTGAAAATATTAAGGTAAGCACATAATGAATACCACACAAGTGTGCACGACTATATGCGCATTCTTTTCTTAGAATTTGAAACCAGTGACCCCTGTTGTCAGTTGTTTTACTTTACTCTATATTATCCTTCCTTTAACAAACTCCGCTTTTTTTGGAAGCTCACAAAATAATCTAAATCAAACAAATTCCACAGACATGTCATCCCTGTGATTAAATTTCTCATCTAAGTCAAGTGATGTGCACGCAATTTTCCATGAAGAATCAACCGGGTGCATAGAATTCTGGCAGGTATACTCGTATATTATCTTATGAAATATTGCGAACAGGAAATCAGAAGTTCTTTTTGTGACTGTTAAATACTGAGCTTGAATATTTTCGTAACCTGAGAAAACGCCTGCTTAATATGATGGTCAAAATATAAACAAAACATCTTCGAGATCTGGTAGAGCCATCCATAGGCTCATGGGTAGGGACTTCCTCCTCACACAAAATGGAAGCAAGAGAGTATACTGAAAGCCATTGAGTAAGTTTCACATCCCTATCAAAACAAGATCAATAGATCGATATTACTGGGATGTTCATCGAATGTGTTGTCGTTATAAAAGCTTGATTGAAACTAGAGCAAACGCCTTCCAGAATCAGGCACCTCAAACCTCGTCCCAAGACGTGACATATAGGCTTTGTTTCTTGAATCATAATGACTCTTTTATTAGGCGTTTTGTCGCTAACTGGTGCCGCCGGCCGGTATATATCTGCCGAAAATTGAGCTCAAGTATTCACAAGCGACGGCATGCGGAGCAGGTACCGTCCTCGTGTATAACCAACACATACACTCGAGAATTGTGAGACGCCCTCAGGACGCACCTTAATGAAAACGGATCACTGCATGAGAGTAGTAAACTGCTAAATAATCCGGCTAACTTCTCAATCTTTTTTGTTTACTCTTAACCGCAACCATTTGTGGCCAGGGGGATCACGCATAAGGATTGAAATGTAAATGACCGACGAAAGCATCATTCTTTCATGATAATATGTGTTGCGATGTCCGATGAATACGCCACATAGATAAAGCCCTACCTATTCCCGGCAGTAAAAAGTTTGGTTTGCATGGTTCGTTTATTAGTTGCTGTTTAGGGAAGTTGATTATTTGTATCTTGTGTACCAGCCGGAGCAAAGCACGGAAAGCACGTCGACAGAGACAGATTGAACAGAGACAGAGACAGAGACAGAGGGGACACTCGAACATCGCATTAAGAGAAGATCTGAAGTAGCTTTCACATCTCCAATTAATTTAACGTCTAGTTTTACATTTTTCAATTAGTTGTTCGAAACGAAAGGTGCACTATCTGTCTTGGCGCTTCAACATCGTCCTTGTGATCCAGGGACACATTTTTATTCCAGTTAATTTTGGTGAAAGGAAGGCATGTTATCTCACTTTTTGGTGAGCACTCACACTTATCAGAGGTACATATATTGTTGGCTCGAATTCCTATCCCAAGAAGCCTCATTATTCACTTGAAGAATAAAGTAAGTGTGAAGCGAAATGGTAATGACAATGTCCTGAACGCTGCAGAATGTACAATGGCGTCAATGTTTTGACGCTAATTCCTTTATCTATTTTTTCCGGCAACGTTATTGTCTACTGGGTTCGTAAAGACAATAAATTGTCGGCCTGAAAACTTGTACAGGCTTCGCCATAAAGAGTGCTCCTACCACCCTGTGTCTGTTGACATTCTTTTCATAATCTATTCATTATTCGGAAGTTTGCGAAGCTCTAAATTGACGAGCTTGGTTTCAAATACCTGAGAACTACAAATGTCTTGAAGGCAAATAATTTATGTTATAAACTGAAACCATATAAGATATTCTGCTACTTTGAAATCGGATATTCCATGGCATGTTTGAATGACTTTTATTGGACGCGTGGTGCCACTTTTAATAGAGAGTTTTAGTGTGCCTAAAATCCTACGTGACGAGATGGGGACTTCTGGATATTACATTTCTCTTGCAGCGCGGTTTGCCGCCGAAGGGTTGTTTAATGCTGTCGCCTGAAAATCGCTTTTAGTTAGGATATATATGATATTGCAAATTTCATCGGATTTCATCGGAAAAACCAACGAGCGGATTTCGTCGGGCTCGTTGGTTTTTCAATCAGTTGAAGTAAGGAGCTTGGGAGGGACATATACTTGCTCCAGTGTAGCCTACTCCGCGTATTCCCAAGCAACCACGGAATATTTGGCACTTCTTATTCATTTCTTGATTGTTACTGATGTGTGGGCTTAACTCGTTTACGTAGCCTCAAACGTCGAACATATGACATGACAGCATATCTCTTACGAGAAAAGCGCATTTACAGGTAGCATACACAAATAATTCCAAGATTACAGTCGTAGGCCATTCTTATAAGACAGTGAAATGTTAGAGCGTTAAAAAAGTGTCAGCCCTTTGTTGCCTCCTGGATCTGCACGCGTTATTGAGGCGAAAGCCTTTATAAGTTCATGAGTGCGTCCAACGCAACCTGTCAATCAAATCGTGACAGGGTTCTGTGTAACGTTAAGAAAAAAACATTCTCCACCGAGAATAAACGTTTTACCCCTCCGATTATCAGCGAAGAGCGTTAATAGACTAAGCCGCGCGGGGTTCTTTTCTTATTACAGGGGAAAACTTTAGAGGAAAAGAAACTACCACAGCTCATGCCTCAGTTCACCGGGGTTCGTAATGCAATCCCGCTAAAACCGAGTAAATCCACGCCATAATAAATGACATATTTCAGGGGGGCTCACACAAATATCGAGATGAAGGGGCGAGCCCCTCAGCACCTGGTACTTCTTGCAACCGCACAATGCCTTATGCTTCATTATCCCGGCCATTTTTCGCCCTTTTGTTCTCAGTGATTGCTTACGCTTTGCAATGTATGTATATATACCTCGAGATATATATATTCCGCCACTCTGGGTGTTTCATGGCCATGCATTTTCAGACCCCGATCAGTTGAACCGTTGGTAATTACCAGAATGGACTCATTTCCGCTAAAACTGAAGCATAGAGCATCCCATTTTTCTCTGCAATACTTAACTAGAGTTTGCAAGTCTTCCTGGCTACCTGCTTAAAGCAAACTATAGTCCTAGTACATTAAACCTGGAGGCGCTACTCTGCGACCTACCACCTAATCTATAGGACTGGGTTAAAACGGTAACTTTCTTGTATCCTTTGTTTCATATTTATCATATAAATCATGAACAGCAATGGTGATAGAGGACAACTTTGTATTAATAATTTGTATTCCTTGACAGCGTCCGTACTTCTTATCCCTTCGCATGTGATTTCTACTTTATAATCCTGGTATATTTCCTGTAGGAAATTTGTTCTCATGATCGATACATTTTTTTATCATGTCCCATATGGGTTGCCTGTTTACGTTGTCAATGCCTCTTTTATGTCTACGAAGGCCAAATACAAAGGTTTATTTTCCCCTCTAGATATTTTCATACATTGGGTAAGAACGAACAGGCTATCACGTTAGCGCCTACCATTTCTCAAGCCGTTCCGAAGTTCTTCGAGTATCTTCTTACTTATACCCATGATTGCATCTTTAATTTCACCACCCATGGCCAACGTGTATAGAACAGATTTATTTATTTATTTACTTATTTATTTATTTATTGATGTATTTATTTACTTATTTATTTATTTATTTGAAATATTATAAAGGCTCAATAGGGCATTACATAGGGGGCTGTGGAATGTGGAAGCAAATCAGGGTAGGACAAAAACAGGATAACAGATGACGTTATGGCGGTATTTGAGGGAAGTACATAACTAGTCATAGTAATCTTTATACGAAACTAGAAAAAAATAGTCGAGCAAGCAACATTTCAACATAATAAGAGAACTGTAAAAAGATAAATATGTCAGCGATTTCAGCAAAGGGAAAAATATGCACATCGCGCATGACATACAATACAAAGCTGGCCATGAATAAAGAAACTAAACTCTATTAAATAAAACGTTTGAGATCTCACCGACTCGGAAACACAGATTACACCGAAAGAATCAAGGAAAGGAAAGGAACGACAAAACCGTGCAAATGTACTACGATGCGTCTGAAGAAGCTAGCAATGCTGCTTGAAACTCTCATAAATCAGTCAAAACAACGATATTTGACGCCAACTTATTCCATTGATTTATTGCTAAAGAGAGTGGTGAATATTGGTATGTTTGTTTGTGAGAAAAGTGGGAGGATTTTGTTCGCATGGTCTAGCCGGGATGAGACGTGAAGAGCAGGAAGAAGATAGGAGCGAGCAAATTCCGAATCGCTATAGTATAATGTGTGAAGAAATCATAATCGCTCAAACTTCCTGCTGAAAGCGAGCGATGTCATGGTAATCGCCCTGTAGGATTTTATGTGCATCCTATCTCTTTTCCCTTTATGAATCAAGTTCATTTTACTCTGCCGCCCGCTTTCCGGAAATTGCTTATTCGTTATTACTGTTTCCCAAGCTTTTACAATGTGTCCTTACTTCTTGGACCAAGTTCATTATTACCTGCTTGGTCTGAATTTCTTCTATTCCTGTATATGTGCGTTCAGTATATTTGGTCAATTCTAAGCGGTTTTGTATTCGGATATCTTTGTTGCTCCCTGGTTAGCGGAGATCACCTCATCGTCGCTCCTAAATGACTGTGCTATAACGGATGCAATGTCGTTCACAGCGTCGTCTTCCTCTAACAATTTCCCTCGTTATCTTGAATTCGGTCCTGCGTTCTTTGATTCTTTTTACCTAGCCAGCTGATATGGATCCAGAATTTTCTTGGTCCGCCTCTAGTGGCATCGTGTATTTCACATCCAGCGATCGGTGAACTGCTAGATTTTACTTTGGACCAGGGCCTGTACATGCTTTCTTTTGCCGATACGATTCCCATTTTCGGTCTATTTCCTCCTGACAAACCTGTGCTTTCTTCGCCTCTCGTTGTTTCCATGAAGCCGCCTGTCATTCAGCGGATTCTCTGAATTCCTTATTCCGCCATCTCCGTGGCTTCCTCTTTCAATTCCAGCGGTTTGCCACTTTATATCCTAAATTTTTCTTCTTATGAGTAGTTCAACCTGTTCATAATCCACGTCTTCCATAGGGGTTTTCTCTATTGCTTCCTTCATGTCTGCTGCTATGAGCGCTATTTGATCGTCGTTTAATTATGCGTTATTGTTTTGTCTAGGTTCTATTTCTAGTTTAATCAAGTACTCCATCTGCAGACTAAAATATTTAGGATCCCTTCCCGACTACTGTCCCCTTCTTCGTCAACTTCCATTTTTGCGAGGTGGCTATAAATACCCTGTGACATTTGAAAATAGTCAATGTTCATCTGCCTTTTCAGGAATTCCCAGGTTATTTGTATATCACATTTTTTTTCTCAATATACAATAGTTAGGTTGGGTCGCTCACAGAAATCAAGCATTAGCTTCTCGTTACATTCCATGTATTCATCGAGATCGTGGAAGTGGCCATTTATGTCCCCCAGTAGAATAATATAGGTCCCGGCTCCAAATTGACTTATATCGTCCTGTTTCTGTTCTTAAATAAGCTACCCCTAGCCATGTCCTTAAGCCGGCAATTGTTCCTGATATCCAGATTAGTTCTTTACACGAAGAATTTATTCTTTTCAAATTTAATTCTTGGTGTATCAACATACCTCCACCTCACCCTTTTTCTCTGTTTTTGTTCTGTTGCACCCTTCCCAGACGTAGCCTTCTATAAACGGTGGATCTTCTAGATCCCTGAGATGAGTCTCGCAAAGAGCGTACACACCTATTTTGTCATCCTTCAACTGCTGTTCTATCTCTAGCCATTTCGCTCTTTTTCTACCTCCTTGCATGTTTATGTAGCTGATCCTAGTGTTAAATTTCTTTTTTGTACTTTTATTTCTCGACCTACTCTTTGCCATTTTTGCGGGCTCAGCCTCCATTATTACACTTTCTTCTGCTTCACTTCTAACTACCCCTGCGCCCGGAGCCCTCGTGGACCCCCTAAAATATATACAGCCCTCCCTTCCAGGCGCTACTCGATCTCTGCTGCCACTTGTCTGTTAAAATGAATGCCATCTCGCTGAAAAGCCCTACCAAAACCTACTTTATGCACCTCCCTGTTTACCTCAACCACTTCGAAACGCTTCTCCAGGCTTAACTTTCTTACGTGATGAATAACTGTTACCATATCATTTTCGAGCTTTCCATTCCTTTCTTGCTGTGATGTCAGCTCCCTGAGGTACACTTTCCACCACACCTGTAGCGTCACCATTCAGGACATCGTTCAGCCCCGCTGCTACTATCACAGTAATTCGGTGCGTGGAATTTTTCGACAGCCTATTCTTGATATCTTTCAGCACTGCGTTCATTGTCCTCCCTGGGAAGGTTCCAACTACAGACTATCAGTCCTTACATGTTCCATAATAACTCGACTGCACGTGTACATGTTGGAATCCGCGGCGAAAAGCACACGGGCATTCTCTCTCTCCCTCCCAACATCTGGCTCCTGCTCCGGGTTATCTGTATACCCTCTCTCGTAATTTCATTGTTCCTTGCTTCTTCCTTCTTTTCCGACTTGTTAGCAGCTACTTTTAATATCTCTGTCGGACCGGCCCCTAATGACCTACTTTGCTTTTGCTGCCCATGCCGGTGCTCGTCCCAGCCCCGTGGCCTGTGCTCGAATGACCGTATAATATTCAGAAATGTGGCGCAACAAACACAAACACAAGAGAAGAGACTCAACACACGCGCACACTACCAAATGTAATGAGGATCTGAAAACACTTCCTCTTCACCACTCTTCTTCTTCTACACTCAAGTACATCTTCTCATCTTCCTCTTCTTTGCAAAGGTGTATTGGCACTTTCTTCCTCGCAGAACATAAACATAGTCCAAGCATTGCAGCCACCAATTCTACACTGCTTTGCCCAGAAACTCATACCACGCTGGACAGTCACAAAGATCACCACACAGTCACATAGTCACGCACTAATAACCACCACCACACATGTACAGTAGGACATATCCATCTGTCACCCGTTAATAATTAAGGGGATTATTAACAATGCACCCGTAACGGTGCGCATGCTCCCAGACACCCTTAAAGTGAGTGGGGGTAGCTGTTCCGGTCGCAAAGAAGATGACCTCGACCTGTGAGGCAAGCTCAGCCGGAATTAAACTACCTTGTAGCAACAGAAGGGGGTGGTCGTTTGGTGCTCAGCTGTCGCCGGTGCAAGCCAGAGTAAGGATCGGATTCAGAAGTAACAAAGAAAACAAACTTTATACACCGCAAGAGACGATGCAGAGGAATACACAAACACTAGAATTGAACAGACAAGAGGTTCACAGAAAAACAAACGCTAAGCATGCAACTACAGAGGTATTCAATAACATAGAGGCTTTACAACACAGATGAAACACGAGAGAGTTACATAAACAAACACCAAATTGTTCACCGAGCACTGTTGCAGTCCGACGCCTCAAGAGTCACGATGTGGCCGCCATACAAGACGAGCGCCGCTCCCTTGCAGGTCCGTGGGCTTGCTAGAAGCGGGTGATCCCCGGGAGTCCAGCCTAAGCACTGCCGAACACGAGGCAAACATTGCCTGACTGACTCACTCACAAGCGACGCGGTCTCTTTAAATAGGGCGCGCCGCGTCTGTCTGTTAAAACGCGCCATAGCTAGCGCGCACACACACTTAGCTTCGCTGGTTTCTCCCGTGGAGCCGCGCGTCGTCATTGGCTAGGTCCCATAGAAGGTTCTTGATTTTTCTGGCATATTCCAGCTTGATGAGTCCGCGTGATCGTCGGGTGATGGGAAAGAAGGCGGCGGCGACGCGTACAAAGCTACTCGCTCTCTCGCGCGGGGAAGGAGGCTTTTCTCGAGCTTTCCAAGCGACGCCGCGCGGGCCTCGCGCCGAGCCGGCTTAATAAACATGTGCGCCGATTTCGTGACACTGCCCCTCTCTTAAAGAATACTGTCCTACAATATTCACAACAACCACGAACATTGCGCCCACATGCATGCGCTCACAAACTACATTGGGCAAATGTCCACGTCACGCACATACATTGCAAAAATTTCACGAACTGCAATCACAACTTACAGTTCACACGTCAACGCCATGATGTTCACAAACATAACAACGCACGGTTGTCAGAATATACATAAAATAATCAACAACACAGAAACCCGTAGTTACTCAAATGTGAAGCGCACAAACCTAAGGCATGCTTTCGCCTATATTTCCAAACTCGTGTTGCACAGTCTTCCTTGGAACGTATCAGTTCCTCTCCATCTTTCATACATGCCAGTTTTCTTTCTCATAATGCACTGGCTTTTCATTCGTTCGCGTGTCGTGCTCCCTTTTCTACTCTCTTCTGAGTTTCTCTTACGGGCGCGGTTCCCAATTCTCCTGCTGCTCACATCGAAGTGTGATTTCCGACTGGAGATTGGACTATGTTCTCTCATAACGACTTGGGGTTGTTGATCTTGGTCAGCGCAGGTCCTGTGGAGCTTACGTACCCAGTCCTTCATCAACTTCTTCCTTGTTTGTATTCGTGAGCTTTCTGGCTCGACTTCACTTGCCTTGGCAGGTGTGGATTCTTTTCTCTTCATTTTCGACTTCTTTTTTCGCACTGCCGGCCGAGGCAGGTTTGATCTGGATTCACTTGCATTATCAGGATATTGTGTTCTTGATGGATCATCTCGATGAGAATCACTTCGTTCTCCCTTAATTCTTTCCATTCTCTTCCTTTTCTTTAAGACCTTCAATCTTACCTTTTTAGAGCAGGGCTCCTTTTCTACTGGGAGTTCATTCTCCTCACATTTTTTTACTTCTTGTTTCTCACTGTTTTCTTTGAATTCGTTCATCGCAGTGCAGTCCTCGATTTCTTCTATATCTGAATCTATCAGTTTAGGATCTGCGCTGCCGTTCTCCTCTGAGAAAACGTCTTCCTCATCTTTCGCGGTGGGAGGGGATTTCTCATCTTTCTCAGTGCGAAGAACCTCCTTAGTAGTAGAGCCGTCGCACGAATCCTGCTCTTGAATTTCTGGAAGAATGCTATCTTCAGTTTCAGCTCTATCTGAGCTTTCGGGCTGGCTGTTATTCGACAGCTCTTCCTCTAGGTCACTCAGGCACACAGGCATTGTGCAATCTGACGTGGAGCTAGAATTATGACCTTCCTCTTGAGGTGAATAGCACATGCATGAACCTTCTGGCTCTACAACTGCCTTTACAGCTTGTGCGCAACCTGTCGTCTCGGAGGACACAATCTCATTTTCCTGAGAAATTTTAATGCCAGTAAAGTCTTCTTCTAAAATTTCTGTTGCAGGAACATGCTGTTTCACAACCTCATTCTGGCTGCTGGAGCTAGTGTTTACAGCACCGGTGGCTGTCAACGAATCGGTTGCTTGACTGTACCTCCTAATATAAGGAAAGGTAACCTCCAGAGGCTCGGTGATGCCTTTCAAACGCCGAACCTCAACCAGCTTCTTGAGAAGAATATCTCTCTTAAGAATTCTCTTTCCTTTTCTGCCTGCGTCCTGTGCCATTTCTCTCTTTCTGCTCGTTTCTTGAGCCACTCTTTCTCGTGTTCTTCTTCTTGTCTCTTTGCTTCTGCTCGTTTCCTTTGCCATTGTCTCTCTCGTTCTCCTTTTTGCCTCTCTCTTTCATTCTCAGCCTTTTCTAGAACCTCCCTTTCTTTTCGGTCCACCCATTCACGCAGCTTTAAGACCTTTCTCTAGGCCCAACGCAATAATCTCCTTGAGATTCAACTTCAATCTGAACTGCCTAATGCTAACACATAGTACTGGTCAATGGACCTTCACAACCGCTTCAGCGCGGTACCTCTCGCTATCGCTCTGATGCTACACGGTTTACGACCTCTTCGTAAACTCTTCCAACTCGTTCTCTGTCCTCTGAGCTTGAATGCACCAAACGTCCTGTCGCGGACGCCAGAATAATTGTTACCCGTTAATAATTAAGGGGATTATTAACGATGCACCCTTAACAATGCGCACACTCCCAGACACCCTTAAAGTGAGGGAGGGTAGCTGTTCCGGTTGCAAAGGAGATGACCTGGACCTGCGTGGCAAGCTCAGCCGGAATTCAACTACCTTGTAGTGACAAAAGGGGGTGGCCGTTTGGTGCCCAGCTGTCGCGGGTTCAAGCCAGAGTAAGGATCGGAGTCAGAAGTAACAAAGAAAACAAATTTTATACACCGCAAGAGAGGATAAAGAGGAATATACAAACACTAGAATTGCACAGACGAGAGGTTCACAGAAAAGCAAACGCTAAGCATGCAACTACAGAGGTATTCAATAACATAGAGGCTTTACAACACAGATGAAACACGAGAGAGTTACATAAACAAACGCCAAATTGTTCACCGGGCACTGTTGCAGTCCGACGCCTCAAGAATCACGATGTGGCCGCCATACAAGACGAGCGCCGCTCTCTTGCAGGTCCGTGGGCTTGCTAAAAGCGGGTGATCCCCGGGAGTCCAGCCGAAGCACTGGCGAACACGCCTCAACCATTGACTGACTGACTCACTCACAAGCGGCGTGGTCTCTTTAAAATGGCGCGCCGCGTCTGTCTGTTAAAACGCGCCAAAGAAAGCGCGCACACACACTTAGCTTCGCTGGTTAGAGTGCTCCCTTCTCATCCCGTCGGGCCGCTCGTCATCATTGGCTAGGTCCCATAGAAGGTTCTCGATTTTTCTGGCATATTCCAGCTTGATGAGTCCGCGTGATCGCCGGGTGATGGGAAAGAGGGCGGCGGCGATGCGTACAAAGCTACGCGCTCTCGCGCGCGGGGAAGGAGGCTTTTCTAGAGCTTTCCAAGCGACGCCGTGCGGGCCTCGCGCCGTGCCGGCTTAATAAAAATGTGCGCCGATTTCGTGACACCATCCACAACACATCACTTGTGAAGTCCCTATGTATTGAAAAATTTTACCTGCCAATGTCGACGAAGCCACGAAATCAATATAGTTGAGGGAAAAAGATTCTCTGAATTACCATTATTTATTTATTGATTTCAAACAACTTCACCACTTCTGCAGAACATTCCTTTGGTACCAGGTCCTTCTTCCAAGACGTCCTCAGGATACCATCAAGCCCATCGAGTAAGCATCGGTCGCGATCTTCACTAGCTTTATCCGCTATCTTTCTGTTCAAGGACAGAAGCTCACAAGCTGGAATCTTGAGCGGTACACCATATTTCGGGCTATTTCCATATGGTTCAGCCCATTCAAAGACTGTTAGAAGAGGGATAGCTTCCATTTGTTTGGAGTCAGCCTTGTTAAAATCATGTGTACATAGGGCAGAGGAAAGCTTCAATAATCAATTACAAAGGCTTGAGGTGGCTAGTTTCCCGGTTATGATTATTTGTGGGGTAGCAGAGTCTCTGCTTCAGAAAATGAAAGGGAAAAAAAGAACGACAGGTATGTTGAGGAATAAACGACCCCAAGTGATCCCTTATATACATAGAGTTGCACACTGCCTAAGAAAGGTGGCAGGTAGGTTTGAGGTGCCAGTTGGGTTTTCTGCCCCCCAAAAACTGGGTGGATAATGTGCATGAATAGGGAGGAGAAAGAAAGGATAATGCGGTAAGAAGCATGTAAAGAGTATTATTGGATGTCGGGTGGGAGTGATTTATGAGATTCCACTGACGTGCGGTAAAGTATATATAAAGGGCAAACTGGAAGATGTATCAGTGATAGAATGAGGGAACACGAGAAATCCGTAGAAAATCGGAAGAGATTAAATTTACCCCTGCACTGTCAAAAGTGCAAGTGTGAGCCATTGTTTAGCAGGCTTAACATTTTAGGGAAGAGTCGGGATAAGATGGCGCGCGAAATTTTAGAGGCGTACTGGATACAGAAGAAAGAAGACAGATGTATTAGTGAAGCTTCGTTGAGTTTGTATAGAAAAAAATTTACATTTATTGAGCAATCCTCTTGAGTAATGCAAAGAACAAGTTTATTATCGGGCCTCAAGCTGTTATTCTTGGCCTAAAGCTGTTATTCTTGGCCTAAAGCTGTTATTCTTGGACACCTCTCACGTATTGTGGCCATGGTAATTTAAAGAATCTTTTTTCCTCAAGTATATGAACTTCGTGGCTTCGTAGACGTTGGCAGGTTGAAGTTTTTCAATACATAAAGACTTCACAAGTGATGTGTTGTGGATGGACATGTCCTACTGTACATGTGTGGTGGTCGTTATTAGTGTGTGACTATGTGGTGATCTTTGTGACTGTCCAGCGTGGTATGAGCTTCGGGGCAAAGCAGTGTAGAATTGGTGACTGCCATGCTTGTACGATGTTTATGTTCTGCGAGGAAGAAAGTGCCAATATCCCCGTGGCAAAGAAGAGGAAGATGAGAAGATGTGCTTGAGTGTAGAAGAAGAGGAGTGGTAGATAGGAAGTGTTTTCAGATCCTCATTACAGTTGGTAGTGTGCGCGTGTGTTGTGTCTCTTCTCTTATGTTTGTGTTTGTTGTGCCACATTTCTGAATATTATGCAACACCAACTAGCCCCTCAAGCCGTTATTTCGAATGTCCGTCTGTGTGGCTTACAAAGAGTGTTGCTTACAAAGAGTGTGTTGCTTACAAAGAGCGTCTCAGTGGCGCCACCCATCGCGAAAGAACCGCTTACCATCCTCAAGTAACTGTACTGGTCGCATTAACAAGACCATTGCCGATTGCATGTATAGAGATGATCATGGGAAATGGGACTGAATACTACTGTATATGAATTTCGCATACAACGCTGGGCTTTATGAAATTACACCTTTCAATCAATTTCATTTGGTTCGAGGACACGAATTATACGCTGAATGCTATTCTGATTCTGGATTCTGTTCCCTCGACAAAGGATCCCTCTGTCGTAGGCGCTGACCTGTTCGTGAAGCACAAGTTGCACTCCAAAATGCCCGACAGTGATTTCGGTACCAGCAAGAACATGACACCCAGCGCTACATTCTGCGCTACAGCGAGGTGGCTTCAATTCCCGGCGACCAACCCTGTATGCAGAGCCAGATCCGGTTGCGAGGGCGCTCTGAAAACTTCATTGGCGTTACTTTGGTTCCTAGGAGATGCTCCGCCGCCTCAGCGCTGTGAACTACGACTGCCTTCAACACGGAATTGTCCGCTCCACTCGACAGCCGAAGATTGTAGTTCACGTCGTCAAAATGAAACCTTACTGTAACCCATAAACGCTTTATAGTGTCTAACAAAAGCCAGAGACTCGCCCGCATAATTTTACCCGCTTATTCTTCGTTCCCCTAAGTATGCGACATAACGTCGATTACTGTTGGCAGGCAATCCACACCGCTGTCCCTCTTTCGGCGCCGCCATGTGGCGAAACCATATAACTTTACACGTGGCCGAGGGCCTTCTTCTCTCTCAAGTGTCGCTTTGTAAAAAGCCCAGCTGCGTTGTTTCACTGCTTTCATGTTGTCCAGTGATAACATATACAGCCAGCTCATTCGCTCACATTTTCGGAAAGAGTTAAGTAGACACCGCTGAACGACAGAAAAGTGAAAAGTATGCAGAAGGTGAAAACTAGATGAACTAGATAAAAAGGTAGTTTAATCTATATCAGATTGTTAAAAGCAGGTAACATAAGAATCGTTCGGGTATAATTCACGGGGAAGCGTCCTATTATTTGAAAGTAGGCTGGGGTGTGTCGCGACATCTAGCAACGAAACATTTGAAAAAGATGTACGTCCATTGCATGTTCGACATTACAAGTTTCATTAGCTGCAGTCTTCTTTCTGCAGTCTTCTTATTTCCTTTTCTTATTATTTTCTGCAGTCTTCTGCAATGGTCTGTTTTAGTTGGAATCAAATTTATTAACCCTCTGCGACAATCGACGATCATCTTTTCGTACCTAACTTAGCCATACTCTTTCCTTCTGATTTTCACTAAATGCCACTCATTCGAGTTATTTCGATTGCAACTTTTCAAGGTTTTTTACACTTAATGTTACATCTACCATTTTCCGATCCATAGCTCTATGCGTGGTCCACAAATTGAGTAGTAGAACCTTTTCGTTAACCTCCACGTTTTAGCCCCAGAGGTGACTACCGGCAAGCACCAAATGTGATACACGCTTCCCTCGAGGGATTCCGGTTAGCGTCGGGTACTTAGCCAGCGCGCGCCGTCCCAGTCATATTTTTCTAGTTATTTCCCATTCATGGTCCCTATCTGCGGTTACCGTCTTTGTTAGGTAGACATATTCGTTTACCATTTCAGTGCTTTGCTGCCCAAGTTATTCTGTTGTTCTTATCCGAGGCATTTTAGGTTACCTTAGCTTTCTGCCTACCTATTTTTGGCCTATCTTTCTGCTTCTGCTCTCTGGATCATTATTTATAATTGCCATTAGTACCCTGGGTTAATTAGCAAGACAATGTCTTCAGCGAATGAGAGGTTAGTGAGGTATTCTTCCTCAAACCTTATTCCCTAGTGCTTCTAATCAAAATCTCTAAACTGTTCCTCTGAGAAGGCTGTCAAAATAGCTGAAAGGTCATGTCGCATTGCCCAAACAAATTTTCTTATTAAAATTTTATTACATTCCTTGTGCGGAACAGTGGTTACTTTGCCGCCACTATAGATATATCCCCCCTTATAGATATTGTTACGAAGCGGCAAGCCGAGGAAGACAGGAGATAGAACATGACCGATGACGATGGTAGATGACGTTTAATGAATGTTCGCGGCGGGCCTAGCGCGAGCGCTTCTGCCCGCGCCACTGCCCGCTTCTTCTTCCTTGTCGTCCGTAACATGACCCGGGGCCACCGAGCGATCGTCCCGATCGTGGACGAGGAAGTTTAGCGATGTTAATGATTTTATGGCATGATGATGGGCGTGTTTGGATGCTTGAAGAAGAAGAGGAAGAACGAAGAATAGAACGGCTTGCCGGTACGATGTCTGATGCGTGGGTGATCCGCCTCCCTAGGAGCTGTCAACCATCCGTCACCAGAGTCCATGGGACCGATGGCTCGAGGTCACGTCGGGCCGCTTAGGCGGGGGTTGCGTGTTCTTGTCCATCGGTTCCTTCAGGTCATTCGGGTCTTTCGGGTTCTTCATATCGGTTCTGATCGGTAGCCTGTTCTCCTTGTCTTCAGGTCCGGACTAGGGGCTGGGCGGTGGTAGTTGTTCAGGTCTGGGTTTGAAGGGTTGGGCGAAGCTGCTCGGCGATGTCCCTGGGCCCTCGGTGATGGTCTCGGCTTGAAGATGGCGTCGAAGCTCCAAGGCGAGGATGGGGATGCGATGCCGTACGCCGCACCTCCAACCAAATGTTACGAAGCGGCAAGCCGAAGAAGACAGGAGACAGAACATGACCGACGCCGATGGTAGATGACGTTTAATGAATGTTTTAGCCGGCCTAGCGTGAGCGCTCCTGCCCGCGCCACTGCCCGTCGCTTCTTCCTTGTCGCCCGTAACAATATATATGACTCATATTAATATTCCATTAAATTCAACCTGGCTCACCTACACCTTAATTTCTTAACGCCTGCGTGACTGCTGAGGCGTTAGCTAATACATATGCCTTCTGGCAATCAATGGCTGCTATGTATAACGGCTACGTATATTACGAGCATTTTTTTCAGCTATATGCTATGGCATGATCAGTGACATAGTACCCTCTTCGAAAACCTTGTACTTCTGGTTGACTAAAGTGTAAGGTTGCCTTCCTTAAAGAATACCTTGTACGTAACCAATGGCAAGCTGATTGGTCTCTTGTTTTTCTAATCAGCTTTTTATTTCTTATGCATTAACATAATAAAAGCGCTTTCTCATAATTCCGGCAACGTTAATGTAATTGAAGAAAACTGCGCCTGTCTAGTCGCTATCAAGGCAGAAGCTGGTATTCTGAGGACGCTTGTTGACGACCATGTGAAACAGATAGCCCTCCTAACAGCAAGATTGGATAGTGCTGAGGACCAGTCTCGCCGTTCCAACCTTATATTTTTCAACGTTAAAGATAGCGCCCGGAGTCGTGGGATGACTCTGAAAAGAATGTTATTAAGCTTTGCAAAGAAAATCTCGGCGTTTCTATCCAAGCTGTCGATATTGAGCGCGCACATAGGCTCGGACGCTACCAGGCAAACAAAGATAGGCCAGTAATAGTAAAGTTTTCTCATTTCAAAACAAAAGATACTATCACGTCGAATGCCAAAAAACTTAAAGGTTCTCCATACTCGATATCAGAAGACTACTCATCCAGAACACATTTTGCCCGCAAACACCTCCTCGAATTTTCGAAAACTCAACCCAAAAAATCTAAGCTGTGCTACAACAAGCTCACTGTAGATAATTGCACATACATGTTCGATCACCCTTCACAGACAGTTGTCCCACTCCAAACACAACATCACACCCCTATCCCACATTCACCATAGCTAGACGTTTCACAAAGCTTAAAGTCCCAAACTAAATCCGCCGCTTTCCTCTACACTAATATCCCTAGCATTTTAACAAAACTGGATCCCTTACAGAGCATTATCTACACAACAGATAGTAAAATAGTTTTCCTAACTGAAACATGGTTGAATCCTTCAGTCGCTAATGCCGAATTATCCGCTACTTTCCCCAACTATCACATTTTTCGACATGATCGTGCAGACAGGCGAGGCGGCGGCGTTTTGAACGCCACTCATGAAAGCCTGCTCTGCTGCCCAATATATATTAGCTCAAGTTTGGAGCTAATATTCGCTCATTAAAAAGCCACTAACCCACCTATGATAATCGGCTGTCGTTACCGGCCCCCAGATGCGGACGCTTCATTTGTAACGGAATTCTAAACACGCTCCATTCCATAACCGAATCACACCCAAACACACCCTTACTCATACTCGGTGAATTTAACTTCCCTTCAATAACGTGGAACAATCTCGGGATGACATTAAATAAGCAGAATGTCGAGAGCGATTTCCTTAGCACGTGTCTCACATTTGGTTTATCACAACTCGTTACCATTCCTACCAGACAAAATAGCCACTTGGTTGGTTTGTGGGGTTTAACGTCCCAAAGCGACTCAGGCTATGAGAGACGCCGTAGTGGAGGACTCCGGATATTTCGACCACCTGGGGTTCTTTAACGTGCACTGACATCGCACAGCACACGGGCGCCTTGCCTTTCGCCTCCATCGAAAAGCTGCCGCCGAGGCCGGGATTCGGTCCCGCATCCTTGGGAACAGTAGTCGAGCGCCGTAACCACTGCGCCACCCCGACGGGGGCAAAATAGCCACTT
This sequence comes from Amblyomma maculatum, assembly GCF_055883805.1. NCBI lineage: Eukaryota > Metazoa > Arthropoda > Arachnida > Ixodida > Ixodidae > Amblyomma > Amblyomma maculatum. Next base: position 54,312,998 of record NC_139346.1, on the reverse strand, counting down.
GTCTAACGTCCTCGACCTCTTGCTTACCTCACATCCTGATAATGTTTCACCCCTCACGCATCTATCAGGCCTCAGCGACCACTCTGTAATTCACGGCACTTATTATACCTTGACACCGCACGCTCAAAAAGTAACGAAAACATTAACGCTCTATAATAAAGGCGACTTTGATACCATAAACAGAAAACTAACGGAATTTAGTCATTCTTTCCTTGCTAATTTCTCGCATCGCACTATTGAAATGAACTGATCATTGTTCAAACACAAAATGGAGGAACTTATCCACCTATACATTCGTACAAAAACAGTCATCATGCGATCGTCATCCCTATGGTTCAACCAAACATTAAAAAGACTGCTGAATAAAAAGAAAAGGTTCTTCCGTTATGCAAAACGCACCAACAGTTCCTGCGCATGGCAACAATACCATTATGCTGAAAAAAATTTCACTTATCATGCCGCTAACGCTAAAAAAACATTTTACGCAACCACTTTACCGTCAATGCTTCACAATAACCCTAGACAGTTTTGGAAATCAATAAGTCCTAAGCCACTCAACTCATTATCACTGTGTGACGACCGAGGTTCACCCATATCACAAAATATTGTGAGCGAATCATTCAATCATGTCGTTTCTGCCAACTTCACTAATGAACCCGATGATTGCACGCCTCACTATCCCCATTTTGATTACCCACCTATGCCAGACATACAATTCGAGCCTAACGGAATAAAATTGCTAATCGAATCTCTAAAACTGTCATCATCAACCGGAGTCGATAACATCAAGGCCAAAGTACTTCACAATACTAAAGATACTGTCGCTATCATTCTTTTCCACATTTTGCAGTAATCACTCGAACACAATGCCATACCTCATGACTGGAAAGTGGGAAAAATTATTCCAGTGCATAAAAAAGGCTCACCATCGTCACCTAAAAATTATCGCCCTATTTCTTTACCTAGTGTTCCCTCAAAGCTAATAGAGCATGTAATTCACTCACACATAATCAAATTCCTGCAGTCTGTCAACTTCTTCCATCCCAGTCAGCACGGATTTTTAAAAAACCTCTCCTGCTCTACCCAACTAGCATTATTCACTAACGACATCAGCTCTAGCTTGGACACTAACACACCAGTGGATGTGCTGTTTTTAAATTTTGAAAAGGTTTTTGACAAAGTTACCCACCGAAGACTACTCCATAAGCTTTCACGACTAAACTTAAACCCACTAGTTCTTGAATGGCTGCAAACTTTTCTGAGTAATCACCAACAGTTCGTATGGGCCAATAACTGCGCATCTTCCTTGTCCCCAGTCACTTCTGGCATACCGAAATGAACTGTTTTAGGACCCCTACTATGTTTACATTATTGTTATTATACATTATTAATCTTCCTAATAACCTGTCTTCTACCACTCGTTTGTTCGCCGACGACTGCGCCATTTACAGAAAAATAACAAACAGCATGGACTCATTTAAACTTCAGTGTGATTTGAAACTTGTTGAAACATGGTGCACTAATTGGTTAATGAAGCTAAACGTAAACAAAACCACTCCAGTCTCATTTCATCGTCGTGTATCATATCACACCGTAAACTATACTGTATGTGGTGACAAAATATTGCATGCAACAACATATAAATACCTGGGCGTTTTATTTACTCAAGATCTTACCTGGACATCTCATATAAATAACATCACTATGGTGATGTAATAACATCGCATCACCGTATTCTAGATTATCTTAGGCGAACACTACCACCTGCTCCCCCCCACGTAAAACTGTCCGCTTATTTAACCTTAGTCCGCCCCAAACTAGAATATGCTTGCTCGATCTGGGACCCACACCAATCTAACCTTACAAAAACACTCGATTCCGTCCAAAACAGAGCGGTAAGATTTGCCTTTTCAGATTATTCTTATCACACAAGTGTTTCATCACTAAAAGACAAAGCTAACCTTGCAAACTTAGAATCCCGCCGTAAAACCACCAGACTCTGTCTTTTACACAAATTTTATCACTCACCCCTGCGGAATGCCGTTATCACCCGTGCGCATCGCCACTCAGCCCGGATCAACCATCAACATGCCGTCCAACCTCCTCATGCATATACGTCATCTCATCTCAAGTCATTTTTTGTTTTAACAGCAAAAGATTGGAACTGTTTGCCTGCCGAAGCTGTGACTCATCTCGACAACGCGCGCTTCAAATCATTCATTGAAAATATAACTTGATGTAAGCCCACCCCTCATGTAATGCCTCTCGTGGGCCTTTGAGGTACTAATAGATAAATAAATAAATAAAATACGCAATTGCGTACACAGAATGCCGAGTTTTCTATCACGATATCTCCATCGTTTTTTACCAAAATCGCGACGTGAAAATCTAATATTCAGGGGTATTCCCGATGAGGAAGAGACTTGGGCAGATACCGAATCTAAACTCCTGGAAGCCTTGACTAAGATTGTCGAAGTACGCCCCTCGAGTCCAATTCAGCGTGCACATCGTCTGGGTGTTTTTTTTTTTTTTTTTCAGACGGCAAGTGCCGACCAATCATAGCTAAATTTTCTGACACTAAAATGAAAGACAAGATATTAACTCTTCGTAACCAACGTAAAACGGATAGCATCACTATCAGTGAAGATTTCTCACCGGCTACGCGCCATGCTCGGAAAAAACTTTTTGATTTCGGAAATTATCATGCTGGCCCTCGCTCTTTTAAGATACGCTATAACAACCTTCATATCAATAAAAAATGCTTCATGTATAACCCTACCACGGACACTGTTGAAGAATACACGAAGAATCGTGAAGAAAATGAAGAAATCGTGGCTCGTGGCGAATCGTCTGGATCGGATTCTGTGGCTCGATCTTCCGCTTCACCGTAGGGAATCGCGAGGGGTAGTGGACAGTCGATATCTATTCTTTATACTAACGTCCGCAGCCTACTTGACAAGCACACTTCTTTATCCTCTGCCATAGACACATGCTCAGCTGACATCATAGCGCTAACGGAAACCTGGGTCCCAATGCATGTTTCAGATTCCGAAATTTTGTACGACGCTCATCGCTACTCGGTATATCGTTGCGATAGAACAGCCAAACGTGGCGGCGGTGCTTTACTTGCGATGTCTAAAGACATTCCATCTTCATGTATCTCTGTCTTCAGCCAATTAGAACTAATTTTTGCGTCGATAGTGATAGGGCATCTTAAATTGATTATTGGCGTCTGTTACCGTTCTCCCACTTGTTCGTCTACATTCACTAACGACCTTCACGATGCTCTAAATCTTGTTCGCGCACGATTTCCTTCATCACTTTTTCTACTTGGGGACTTTAATTTTCCAACTATTTTATGGACTGCTCAGCCGCCTTCTTCATCTAACCCCTCGTATCAAGCTAAAGAACCCTTACAACTATGCACCATATTTTCACTAACTCAGTAACAAAAGCCACTAGGACGCTATATAACGCTTCGAACATTCTTGATCTAATTCTAGCAAATAATCCAGAGTTAGTTACTGATATAACGCATCTTCCAGGCATCAGTGATCATGTCCTGCTTAAGTTTTTCGTTAATATATCACGGCCAAAAGCGGAAAAAATAAAAAAAAATTCATCCTAGATTACAATCGCGCCAACTTTGCCGCTATTAACCATGAACTGGGAATATTTGTTGATTACTTTCTTTGACTACTGCTCTGTCGAGGAAAACTGGATATCATTCAAAACGAAGGTTCACGAACTAACTGATAAGTATATCCCTAAGCGCATCATCACCTCTAATCCTCAAGCACCTTGGCACAACTCTTACATCAGACGACTATCTAACAAAAAGAAACGTTTATACCGCCGCGCAAGCTTTCACCATCTAACACGCGATGCGCGAAGTACAAGTCTGCTTCCGACGCTTACGTCAACGCGATCAAACTAACAAAAAATAACTTCTTGTCTACCACATTACCAACTATTTTGAAAACGAGTGTTAAGAAATTCTGGCGCGTTATACACCCGGTGAATGACCCATTCATTAGACTACAAGATTCCTCCGGTAAACTTATCCCCAGTAATCTTTGTGCTTCCGTGCTGAATGATACATTCGTTGAAAGCTTTTCCTCCCGTTCAAGCGTTAATCTGCCTTATATACAGCACCACAGGTTCCCGACATTGCCACCTATAACAATCGATTCACCTGGCATAGCCAAATTAATTGACTCTTTAAAAAAAGATTCTTCACCTGGTTTCGATGCGATTAGCGCTAAATTCTTAAAAAATACTTGTGCTTATAGTTCAGTTATACTAACCAAACTTTTTCAACAGTCACTCGACACAGCAAGCCTTCCTAACGACTGGAAAATTGGGAAGGTGGTTCCAGTTCACAAGTCCGGTGCTAAGCACTCCCCTCAAAACTTTCGTCCCATTTCGCTCACAAGTACATGCTGCAAATTACTAGAACATATCATTTTCAAGCATGTCGTTACCTTTCTCGATGAGAATTCATTTTTCACACCTGCGCAACATGGTTTTCGTCAAACATGCTCATGTGAAACTCAATTACTTGCCTTTACTGATAAGCTATACCGCATACTTGACAACTCATCGTTTGCTGACTGCATTTTTTTTTATTTTTCCAAAGCTTTTGATAAGGTATGTCATAAATTGCTGCTACATAAATTGAACCATCTTAATCTCAATCCTAACGTATTCGACTGGATTAAATCTTTCCTTCTTAACCGTTGCCAATTTGTACATGCTAATGACACTAATTCACCGATTACTAACGTGCTATCTGGTGTTCCACAGGGATCGGTCCTCGGACCCTTCCTATTCTTAATCTATATTAATGACCTTCCTTCTGCCATATCCTCTAACATTCACCTTTTTGCTGACGATTGTGTAATATTTCGGGAAATAAATAATGTTAACGATACCAGTCAGACCTCAATTTGGTGTCAGACTAGTGCAATGCATGGAATATGGAATTAAACATTAATAAATGTAAAGCTTTGCATGTTTGCCGTGCATCTAACGCTCTTCCTTCATATTATCTTAATGGCACTCCTCTTGACTGGTTAAAAACATACAAGTACCTAGGTATTCATATCACTCAAAATTTACATGGTCTATTCATATTGACTGCGTTATTAATAACGCTAACCGCATGTTAGGATACCTACGTCGGAATTCCTCTGCCGCTCCCTCATCTCTTAAGCTCTTACTGTATGAAACACTTATACGTCCTAAACTTGATTACGCATCATCAATATGGGACCCTACACATGAAAACCTCATACATTCCATGGAACTAGTCCAAAATAATTCCGTCCGCTTCATTGTTTCAAATTACAATTGTACGGCAAGCATCACAGCCATAAAATCTAACGTTTCACTCCCACCGTTACATTCTCGTCGTAAAATTGGTCACCTAACGCTATTTCACAAGCTATATCATCACGTTGCGCTTCACGACTGTTTAATATCACCCCCAGAATACATTTCACATCGCATCGATCACCGCCACAAGGTTGGCATCCGAACATGCCACACCAAATCTTCTTTTTAGTCATATCTTCCCCGCACATCTGTGGAATGGAACCGCCTTCCCCCCGATATTGCAGCCATTTCAGGTAACAAAACCTTTCACGACGCAATAGCTAACAGTGTTTATTCTGAAGGAATTTGATCATATGTTATATCTGTTTCCACTGTGTTGTGTACATTGATTTTATGTTATTTACACTTTGTGAATGTTTTTTTTATTCTGGAGGAACTTTATTTTATTTTGCACTACTTGTTTTCACTGTATTATATTCATTGCTCTGTATCATAAATAACCCACTCCCCTCTGTAATGCCTTTGGCCCTGAGGGTACAATAAATAAATAAATAAATAAATAAATAAATAAATAAAATAGTATTTCCATGATCCTCCACAGATTTTTTTTCCCTTTATTAGCTTTTAAGTATTTCGTATATTTCTGGCGGGGTATATAATTACTCTCTTATACATTAAACCCCAGTTATTGTCTTGCCTACTTCGGCCACTGTATAAATAAGTGTAACACTCTGTTGCTTTGTCCCTGTTAATACTGACATTACCCGCGTTCACCTTAGCGTGTGCATATGATTTTTACATATGCCTATTTTCTCTTGGTTCTACTTAAGTTGAGGACAACCCAGAGGGCTATGGAACGAAAAATGGTAGGGGTAACATTAAGAGATAGAAAGCGCACAGAGTGGGTCAGAGAAATAACTCAAGTTACCGACATTCTAGTGGAAATTAAGAAGAAGAAATGGACATGGGCAGGACATGTAGTGCGAAGAGAGGATAACCGATGGCCGCTGAGGGTAACAAACTGGATTCCAAGGGAAGGAAAGCGTAGCAGGGGGCGGCAGAAAGTTAGGTGGGCGGATGAGATTAAGAAGTTCGCAGGGGTCAAGTGGATGCAGCTAGCACAGAACCGGGTTAAGTGGAGAAATATGGGAGAGGCCTTCGCCCTGCAGTGGGTATAATCAGGCTGATGATGATGATGATGATGATTTTCTCGAACTTTTCAGGTTTCTCGTTTCTTTAGAACGTGCTCTTACATTCTTCATAATATACTCTTTTATATCACATATTTTACCCCTCGTTAACAAGCATAAAGTCGTGAGATATTTCCTGTCTTTTGAATTCTGGGCATAGTTTGTCATTCTAATCAAAACTTTCTTCTCAGTACGTACTTTAGCGTAACCCTCTCTAAATTTCTGACTGCCTACAACTGTCACGCACTCAGTAATTATATACCTGAAATATTGGTTCATTACTTCTAAGACAAAGTATTGTTTCTTTGTTAAAGCTGGATGTCTGTTCTGTCTGTAGTGAGATACCAGTTTCTTGTACTTTCCCTCTCACCGCTATATCTTTGATATCTTACTTTGTCAAATCTATTGCCTGATCAAATGTGGAATAATATAGATTTTAGACTGAAGTGGCCACTGCACTGAATATTTTCTGTCACGTCTACATTTAACGCAGTGCCAGGGTTGCATCGTATTATGAAATTAATGTCATTTCTAGCCTCCCCGTTAGACCTTTTCCATGTCCATTTCCTGTCCTCTCTTTTTTAAGGTAGACGTTCCCAGTTCGTAACCTATTGCGTTCTGCGATCTCAATTAATATCTTCCCGTACTAATGCTAGATGCATTTTCCTATCTTCGGATTGAAAACATCACACAGTACAGTATACTACCTTATTTCCTACACCGCCGAATGTACATCTCCACACAAGCTTTCCTACTCTCTTGTGAGCAATACTATAAGTGAGCAGCTGTGTGTGATTATGCTGTGTACAAAAATTGCTGATCTTGGCTTCAATGTGAAGGCATGCATTCAATAATGAAGTTGATGCGGGCGGCACATTCGTTCTTCCGTCTGTCTTTCCGTCTGTCCACATGCCCACCCATCAGGCCATTTACCGCCTGTCATGGCTTGCAGGTGGCCAGTTACGCCGAGAACCACAAATTCCCTCACTGAAACCTAAGCCAGCATCAAGTGCTCTTCATCGCAGCCCTTCGAGGGCACATTTAGCTTTCTCCTAGTGCTCTCGCGCCAATAAATAATTTAATCTTACATTTTAACAGCTGAGGTGTGTTGTAGCATGCAGCAACCGGAATCACTCAGTTACATTCTACAAATTAACAATATCGCCTTAGTAGGCGTCAGCTACGAAGGAAATGCTGGTAGAATATTGCACAAGCACGGTTATTTGTAACCCACAACGAAAAGGTGTAAGTGCAAGTGCGTGTTTCAAGAATACGGCACATGGCGTTGTAACAAATCTTTTCTTACCTCATCACCTTTTCAAACGTGAAAGGAATAAAAGAGTTCTTCCTCCTTTAATTTTTTTCTCGCAGGTGCCAGTCGATTGAGCAGGAGCTAAAACGGAACTGCAGCTGGGAGTACAAAGACCGGAAGAGACAATTTCCAGAGTGTTGCAAAAAGAAAGTTTGCCGCGATAACTACCGCACCCACTTCCCCGGCACTCGTGTCGCTCTTTCGATTTGGTAGACGTAATGGGAAAGGCAAATATGGTTTCTCCTTTGCCATATTGTGAAAATATATTTCAGCTTTTGTGGCGTTTTCACCCATTTTGAATATGCCAAGCAAGGATAATAAAGACATTAGCAGCATTCTGGCTGTGTGTGATAGACATATATATATATATGAAGGTTCACCAAAATAAAGTTTTTTCTTAACTTTAGGCAAATAATATATTCTGAACCTGCTCGTCAATAAAACTGATAAATAAATATAGTGAGATTTTACAGCCCTACTGATTGAATCAGCCGTCGGCGTGCTGTCACTTTCATGGTATTAATTACTCAGCTATTCAATGACAGGAGAACACAGAAAGCTGGCGCATGTGGAAATGAAGTGTTGCGGCCTCAGCTTCTTGAGTGTCCGTCGAGCGAATGGCGCGTAGTTGGGATTAGTCTAATGAATAAAATTACGCGAGTCTCTGCAGGCCGTGAGTCGTCTATCCGCGGCGGCGTCTCTCCACCGGCGCAACGCCGGGTAGACTTGTGTGATGCTTTAAACAAGTTCCTGCGTCCGCGGAGTAAGTATCGATATCTTCGATAACGCAGCTGCAACTGCTTAAAGTCCAGTTCGTACAAGAATCAATGTGGCGGCCGTGCGGCTATGTAAGTTGCAACGCGAAGGCGCTCCTGTGGCCTTTGCGGTCGAGCTCATGCCTTCTCATCATCAGGTATGCGCAGTCATGAAAGTGTCCGATTAATTTTGATTGTTTTCTCCCGTGTAGAGCAGGTGACTAATAGCGCGCAGCACGCATAGTGTTCATCCTAAAGGCCGGGATACAACTTTCACGCCACCAAGCCGGCGATTTCCACGCGACGGCGCGCAGACAATGCCCGGCGTCAGGAATAACGCTCGCCGCCGCCTATCTGGACCTGTCGGAATTTTGACTTGCATCCAGTGAGACCAAAGCTGTTGTGCATGGAAGCCAACAGCAGCTCAGAAAGTTGGCATTTCCGGTTTGATCGGCTACTGCCTACATGGCCGCCGACAAGCTATCCGGTGGTTTGGGCACAAATATGTGGTTATGTGCAAATTAGGCACGACGTAACAAGTACGGAAAGGCGCATTCGTAAGTACACACGTAATTAAAGACCAAATGAAAGTGTTTCTCCTCCTGATGTGAAATCCATCGAAGAAGACATCGCAGCTGATATTCTCGGCTGAGCGGCCATTCGCAGTGTGCGTCTTCATTATTGAAGCATTCAATATCTTCTGAGACCTCGCGTACAATTCCGAGCAAGCACCCCCCCCCCTCCTATGCAAGAACCCTCCCCCCCCACCAACTTCACTGCTAATTTCACATTTCCTCGCCGTTCCAAAATAACGCCCCCTCTCTTCCGCACTGCACCCCCCCGCTCACACCCTTGGTGTGTTCGTCACACAGGCAGTATACTGTCAGCATCATCCAGTCCCAGAATTCAGTCTGATCTCGATATTCGTTACAAATTAGTGGGGTGCCTTCAGCAAAACAAGCGAGTGTGTACGAACACTGGGAGCTCTTCTGGTAATCACTGCTGAGATCTGGCGTCGAATGACCACCGCAAGCGAAGCATTCGATCCGGGCGGCCCAGAGAGCAGATGGGCCACTCTCAAGGAGGAAGCAGGTGAAGAAACGAAAAAGAAAATTGCTAACATGTTTAAGCAGCACGGCTAAAGGAAACATCGTCGGGAGATGTAGTGAGAACCCATTGCACCATCGCACTGACGTGTCGGCGCAAGCGTCTCAGCCCGTTTGCAATGAGCAGAAATAAACAAAAATTTGAAATCCACGTGGACAGAACTAAACTATTTTGGCGGGATATCCTGTCGCCTTAAATTTCGCTCTGGTTCCGGGAAAACGTCCACTCCACTTTTCGGGTAATTTCGAAAGGGTTGAGGGGGGGGGGGGGGGGCGGGTGCTTGCATCGTTAAAACAGCGGCGTTGGAGAGTAAAATGCCTCAATTTTTACAGAAGGGGTAGTGTCGCCGTCGTTATTCATCGCGCTTTGCGGTTATTTTCACCGGCTGGTCAGTCAAGTCTGCTTTTCAGACGTGGGGCGCGTGGCGATCCTTCCTGGCTTCTTCGCTCCATGTATTTTCAGCTGGGCGTCACATCGGCGAAGCGTGTATTCGTTGCGCAAACTTCGTAGAAAAAAAAAAGCCGCATGTATACAGGTCTTAAGAGTAAACGCGATATCGGCTTGAACAAAGCCGGTATATTTTGAGAATCTTAAAACTTATTGTTTTTTATTATATTTTACAGTGTAGGTTATTATTGCTGATTACACATCCGTGCATTTTCCTAACATGTCTTGCTAAGTCGCACGCACCGCATAGCGTTACCTAGTTGCTCCTCGAACTCATTTGGTACCAACAATTCTTCGTGGAATGTGCGTTGCGTGGTCAATCGCTATGCGGTGCCTCTGGCTTAACACCAATGAAGAAATATGTATTTTGTTTATATAGTTCAGTTTTCTGAAAACCTTCATTAGAATAACGCCCTTCAGGTTTAGGTTTCCTTTAGGCCGTCCTACAATTCGTTACTTTATTTGAACGCGTGGTGTTTGAAATGTCTGCACAAGAAACGTTCTGTCCATTTTAACATCAATACCCTCTCGACCAAACAGGATTTCTTCCTACCGCGATCTCTGATGTAGGCGGTGGCCTTGCAATGGTAAAGCTGTAAAATCATTTGGGGAATCAATTCTCGTGCAGCACACCAGTGTTAATTGGCAAGTTTATTCAGTGACCGCATGCAACAAACACGGCTAGTCAATTTTCAGGCTCCTGTCGGCACATATTCATATGTTGGCTGTGGTATGCCTAATATTAAATTGCCATAAACACAACTGAATAATTCTTCTGAAAAATCTCGGGCAACCTCAACTACAGTGCGTATGTTTGCGCTACGAATGTGCCAAAAAAACATAAATAGTATTTTGTATGTTGCATGGTCACTTTGGGGAATATGCAGCCTCTTTGACCATGTAATACTGCGCTCTTATAGACAAAATTTACTGTAATTTATCGTTATATTTACCACCTTCGGACCAGACCTTCGATATTCGATGGAAGCTAGGGGTCATCACACGTACAAACATAGGACCACTTATAACAAGAAAAATCCATATTTTAGGTTTACTCTTCACAGCGAAGCGATGTTAGGATTAAATTCATGGCACAAAATGGCATTACACAAGTGATAAAAAATTTAAAACGATTTATGTTTCAGAGTAGGACGAGGAAACGTAATTGTGTTTCTACTGGTGGCTGCGCTTGCCCATTCGTGTTTCCGCTCATTCAATTTGCTATTCGCAAAATAGCGGGTTTCTTAAATGTGTTTATTTCTCACAGATACTCATTAGCACAGTTTAAACATTGCACATTGTCGGAAAGAGCGACCGCGCGTATACATGTTCATTGACACAGTTCCAACAACAGTGAAATTCGGTTTCATCTCAATAATATTCCGAATCTTGAACCAAGAAATGACAGGCATGTAACAGGCTCTGCAGCAATTTTGTTTTTCGCATTTCAGGTTTTCGCATTTCAGGTTTCGGTCTTGAGGAGTTGTATTGACTAAATTGTGTTATAAATATTAGTGTTGGCTGTATTGGTACAAAAGGAGGTACCAAAGAGAAGCTGTGAGAGCTATTTCTTGTAAAAAAAAAATTCCTCACTGCTCGTTTCATGCCTTTCAATTTACAGCTGAATTTTTATTATCTCATGTGTGCACTCATATTGTTTTTTTTTTGTTCCCCATACACTCAAACCTGCAAGGGCGCTGTAGGTGTGTAAATAAATAAATAAATGAATTATACAAGCATTGCATATGACAGACATGCAACGTATGAGATTTCAACATGGCTTGTTTGAGCCGTCTTGAAACATACGGTGCACAATGAAGAGAGCAAAGCTTGTCATTAGCTTCTGCAATGCGTCACACGCGAAGACTAGACGAATCAGTTAGCCGAACTACAACTGTTGAGGAGCCATCTAGGAGGTCGCTCGAGAACAACACACCGACCAGACTAGAGAACAGCAAGTTGTCGCCAGCCTGTGATGTAAGTCATGTCATATAGAGACCGCTCTGAAGCCGCGCTGCGTAACCACCAGCCATATTCGACTCTGCTCCTCCCTCACCGTCTAAACGCTACCCGAATTGCTTTCAGCACCAACCAGCAAATAACTTTTTGGACATCTAAAAGCCGGAGCCTGTGTTTCAAATGCAGCGAATCTACTCACATGCTTCGCAACAACCTTTACTCTAGGATGTGCTTGGATTTTCCTGAGACGCACATGTTTTCTTGGGTATCCCTATTTAAAAATCCTGCATCAGTTTTATACCTGATCGGTATATCGGTTTCTTGTGCAGGCTTAACCGACATGAAACCGGACAGAGCTCAGATACCAAAATTTTCGGTATAGTCAATTGCCGTCATTTCTGGGGAAAAGAGCGGCTCCTGGCTGCCAACAACGCGGAGAGCTATAAAATATCACAACTACGTTTCAAAAAATAGAAATACAAAAAACTGAAGCTCAATTCCCATAACACGCGGTGATTTGGACGATATTTGTCCTGCCCCACATCTGGGTACTCTGGCCGGTACTCCAAGACCGCTTTTTACCTTAGCCGCCTATCTTGGACTCAAGTCTCACAACCCCATTGAAAGATCCCGCATTGAACCAAACCGTGTTTTAAGGCGACAGCCTTTATTGCCTTATTGTTCTCGACAGAAGATGACCAGTAGAGGTGTCACGCTTCCGAGAGCGAGAGTTAAAATAAATAATTATTGGCAATCTAAACTCCATCCTTTGCACCCCCAGTCAGCTTGTAGCCCACCGCTTTACCTTTGCGCCACGTCCACGACTTTTTTTCTTTCTTCAATTTTTTCTCTTTAAATCAAACAAATAATTCAGAGAGAGCCGCGCTGAAAAAAAATTTAACACTCTTGATGACATTTCTGTAATATCTATAAATTCCACACGCTACTTTTTCGGTGGAGACTACAAACTTAGGCAACAGGCACCGCAGCTTAACTTGGCAGACAGTGCGCAATAATGTGTAAGAAACGTCCCGAAAATACAAAAAATCGATTGGGAATCTCGTTTTGCGCCACGCCCCGGATTGTGAAATGCTTTTTATAATTCCCCTTGTCTACTGCGAGGATTATAGCGCGATTCCGCGATAGACAACTACTGCGCCTTTCCTTTTCTGTAAACAAATTATAGAACGCCCATGAACATTGATAAGTTCATTTAAATGCTGGTTGTGTTCGACAAGGGCACGCGATGTACCGTCAAGACATGTCATGACGGGAACAGGCAATTAAATGTATTAGATGCCATCGGTGGCATCCAAATTATCACCCAAAGAACGCTCAATAGGAAAATTCAGTTAATTTTGACACCCGCTCAAGCTTCCGTCCCTGGTAACGAGGTGGCTCACGAGCTAGCCCAAGCTCTCTACTTCCGGGTAGCCATCGAGTCCCCCGAACACTGGGCACATGACGTACGTCTGCAGCATTACGGGGAAATTATCGACCATTATAAATTGGGATGTACACTGGTGCCCCCCCCCCCCCCCTATGTTAGCCTAAATAATAGAGAAACTGTCGCGTGGAGGCGGCTACAAACTAATACCTTCATGAAACCGGTCTGGGCGTTTCACGCACTGCCAGACCTTAGGTACAGTGATCAATGCAAACACTATTGGGCGAAAGGGACCCTCGACCGCATAATTGGGAAGCGCACACAATTGCGGGGATAGGATTAAATATAGATGCCTGGGATACCCCGCCGCGAAGCGCGGACTCAACGATCCAGCACCGCATCGTCCATCTGGCGGAAGAGGCCGCCACAAGCCAACGGCTACCTGCAAGCCTCCAATCCGCGGCGCACGACTCCCCGTCTTCCCCGGCAGGGAAAACGACGCCCATTCCCGATGGAAATAAAAGTACAGCAACCAACAAAACGATGAATATCCGAAGCGGACCCCGCCGGGCATCCGATCCAGGCGTCTGTGCGGCGCCTTTCATTTGCCGCTTCCTCGAACGTCACAGTGCACAGCGCATCCTAGACAGCAAGATGTCTTAGAGGGGTGAGTACAGCAGGCATCAGAGGCGTTTGAAATTGATTTACAGTATAAAAAAGGTGCAGTATCTGTCACTATGCTCCGCCGACAAATCTGCCACACGGTAAACGAATAGAGGAAGGTGAGAGGAAAGAAGAGAGAGAAATAGGGGTGTCGTAGTAGAGGGCTATGATCCACCGTACTATAACGGCTGTCGTCTCATCGCGCTTTAGGAGTCCAATGTGCTCTCTACAATTTTTGTCATGCCCGTTCGATATATATATCTGAAATCGTACGGAGCGGTCCTGTATGGCGCATATATAGCGGACAGAGCATGTCCAGTTTACTCAAACTGGACGATCCTATCACGTCTGAGACTGTTACCGGACAGAGTATTTCAGCTTCTCAGCAGACGTCGGACTAATCAATGAAGCTCAACTTGAATTACAATGTCGAACCGTACCAGTGCGGTAAATTAGCATAAATACGTATATACCATATGTTACTGATTTTCTCCAAATGTATATGTGGCATATGGGTATATAGGGTTGCTTCACAAATACCTCGAAGATATGAAGTCATCCAAATGTACGCTATTAAGTACATAAGCTAATCGCGTCGCCTTTGCGCGTGCAACATTCGCTGCACCTCGTGCGATCTTGCACTGTATATTCATATATGCGGTTTCATATACGTATATGCCTTCAACACGAAAGTGCATGGAGAACATATTTTTTCACTAGAGACGACAAAAATGTGACCGAGCATAACTGAAATCCCATCGCCGATCATCGAAATCAGCACACATAACCACTTATCAGGCGACGCTTCATTGAGTGTTTAAATACACAAAATGCTTCATCTTAAGTCGTATATACTCCGTTGTTAACATTTGAAGCTAAAACATGCAATATCACAAGCATTGTTTCGCCAAATATCTCTCTATGTAGCAAAATTTACATGCCTTTTTAAACGAGGAACAAGCATTTAGCTATGCAAAAATCCGATATTGTGATATTTGTCTCCAAGACAGCGGTGCATTATTAAGGTGCGGGGCATTGGTGACACCTCTTGATAGTCAGAAAAAAGAATTAGCCTTTTTTAGGGCAGTGGGTAAACTATGACTCGGACTTCTACAGATCAAAATATAGAAAGTGCGAAACAGAGAAACTGAGAACATAACAAGAAATCAAACTATCTGGACCAGTTGCAGTCGTCGTGCTGGCGGTTCTTTTCGCAATATATTTCGATAGCTTAAAACCAGGCAAATAAAGAAAGAAGCGGTCGTGGTGTTTGAAGAACGCAGTTCGTGTTTTGTATTTCCACGGAAAATGTTCCTGTTTTCAATCATTCTAAATTTCTCACTGCAGTAATAATTTTTTTTACCTCTGCATGATTTTTCTAGCACAGAGACACGTTTTTCTTGCAGAAAATGTGGACCACCAATATATGTTCAGTGAAGGGACAACAGCAGTTGGTCTTATCAACTGTGAATGTCAGGTGGGACAAGGATTACCTCGAATCATTACAACCTCACAGAAGTGCTTCTATATTGATGCTTTCTTTTTTTCTTCTGGAAGATTATCTAAAGTGGCGGTTACTTTCAGTTGATCGCGACCGAGAGCGCTTGCGATTATGTTCCCTAGAGACGACGAACACTTTTGTCGCCATCCTCGATGTTAAGTTGATTTGTTGGTTAAGCTAAGTAAGTAATTTTTGTTAACATTTCTTCAGTGTTCATGCCATCTGACCTTTATGTTGATGCGATATCAAGATACCCTAAAGTATGCGCATGGCGTCCAAAAACTATGCATGGGACAAAAATTTTGAAAAAAGGTTGAGCATTTCGCCGAATTTAATAAAATGAATATTTACATGCATTACGTAACTGCCCTGATGGTACATTATTTTTATTCAGCTCACTTCAGTAACTAGCACTGAATTATTAGTTATTCGGGCTTAAATGCTAACATTTCAAAAGGAAAGCTATCGAGCGCTAAGTGAATAGCCCAAGTCAATTAGATTCGCCAAAACAACCTCATACTTCCGCTTTTATTTTGCTGTAAAGAAAGTCAGATATGCTTAAAGCTTACCACGGCACAGCGTACTCCACGCGTCCGACTACGCTGCACTCTCAGCCGCGATTTAAAGAGCGCTGCTTAACTGAAAGCTTATTTGTTGGTTATAACAACACTCTGCCTTTGATACTTACTAGATAATAAATAGACAATCCAGTGGCAACGCAATATCATGCTATCGGCTTTGCGGAAGACAAAACTCTACCCGCGCTTTGCCAAGTCGACCAAATCAAGGAAGAGAGTGTTGAAAATGCGATATATACAGTAACATGGAATGTGCTGTCTGTCTGGAATTAAATAATTATTTCGTGGTCCTTTCTTTCAGCTTAAACAAATACGGTACGTGCTTTCTGAAGACACTTCCATAAGAGGTCAAAGTTCACAGTATTGCGTTTTCTAAATATGCAGTGGAGGTCGAAAATAGAGACATGCCAAGAGGCCCTCCTTTTGAGCTCACAAAAACCTTCAGAGCAGCGAAAATCATTGACAATATACAAATATGAGGACATTTGAACGAATTGCGGGAGGGGAAATAACCTTACTTTAATAGCGAACTGATTTCGCCTTTAGGCTGGTGCTTTGTCATCTATCATATTTTATATTTTATCTACGCAGAAGAGAACACATAAAAATACTGGTCTGAGGGTTTTTACTTATATAGATTCGCATGCCTTTGCCAGACCCGAAAAACGGCTTCCACTCAGCGAGTTGCCCTCTATAGTAATACAAGCAGAACCTTTGTAACAGGATTTTGCGTAATAAATAAGCACTTCATGAAATCCCTATAATGCGGACTGAAAAAATTGCTTCGAACATTACCTGCGATTTTAGGAAGATAAAATATACATAGGTGCCGCACAGGAAGTGCTAAACGCACTGTAGCTTTTGCGTTATCATCATCATCATCATCATCATCATCAACAACCTCACTATAACCACTGCAGCGCGAAGGCCTCTCCCATACCGCATTAATAACTTGTGCGCATCATGGCAAATATCGCTGAACACTGATAAATGCCAATTAATGACATTTAGCCGTAAACAGACTATTCACCGTTTCACTTACTTGCTTAATCACAGTCCAGTCACCCTTGCGTCATCATACAAGTACCTTGGCGTGCACTTTTTACCAAATCTCCCATGGAAGATCCGCATAGAAAAATTACTGCCAAAGCTAACCGTACATTAGGTTATTTAACACGTAACCTCAGAGGTGCACCTTCTTCCACGCGGCAGTTGGCATATCAAGCATTTGTTCGCCCTCAACTGGAATACGCATCTTCCATTTGGTCACCCCACCAACATTACTTAATTCATTCCCTAGAGCGCGTACAAAATCGTGCCGCTCGTTTCATTTCTCGCAACTATTGCCGACATTCCAGTATAACTAACATTAAGGCGTCGTTATCCCTTCCATCCTTAGAATCTCGCAGAACAATAGCACTTATCTGTCTCTGCCATAAAATTGTTTATAGCCATCATTCCTTCACACTACCTCTCACAAAACTGGCCCGCACATCTCACCGATTGCATAATCATTTCAGTTTTAAACGCCTTTCGGGAAGAACCACTGCATTCAACTCATCAGCCCTGCCCCGTGCCATCATTTATTAGAATAGTCTTCCTGATAACATTGTTCACACTTCAGATTATGTTATTTTCAAAGAAAAAATAAGCAACATTTTGTTGTGAAGTGTGCTGTTACTGAAGTGTGTTCTATAGTGTGGTTTTCAAATTTTGTTCTCTTTTCTTGTGTTTGGCATTGTATAATGTGAACGTTTTGAAACTAACAATGTTGAAATAACCATCTTCTACATGCTTCTGTTTCGCACCCCAGCTATGTAACCCCCCTCACATAATAGTCCAATCGGAGCCCGTGAGGTATTTGAATAATAAATTTCTCCAATTAACCCGGTTCTGTGCTAGATGCATTCACTTGACCCCTGCGAACTTCTTAACCTCATCCGCCCACCTAACTTTCTGCCGCCCCCTGATACGCTTTTCTTCCCTCGGAATCCAGTTTGTTACCCTAAGCGACCATCGGTTATCCTCTCTTCACACTGCATGTCCTACCCATGTCCATTTCACCTTAATTTCCGCTAGAATGTCGGTAACGTGGGTTATTTATCCTACCCACTCTGCACGCTTCCTATCTCCTAATGTTATCCCTAACATTTTTCGTTCCATAGCCCACTGGGTTGTTCTCAACTTCAGTAGAACCCGTGCGGTTAGCCTCCACGTTTCAGCCTCATATGTGAGTACTGGTTACATGCAACTGTTGTATACTTTCCTCTTGAGTGATACCGGTAAGTTGCTGGTCTTAATCTGCGAGTGCTTGCCAAATGCGATTCATCCCATTCTTATTCTTTTTGTTATTTCCTTTTCATGGTCCGGATCTGCGGTTACCACCTGTCCTTAGTAGACATATTCGTCTACTACTTCCAGTACTTCGCTACCTAATGTAAACTGCTGTTCCTTCCCGTGGCTGTTAAACATTACCTTAGTCTTCGGCATATTATTTTCAAGCCTACCTTTCTACTTTTCCTGTCTAGGTCATCAATCATTATTTGCAATTCATCCCCGGAGTTGCTTACCAAGGCAATGTCATCAGAAAATCGCAGATTATTGAGGTATTCTCCATCTACCCTTATCCCTAACTGCTCCCATTCCAATTCTCTGAATACTTCCTCTAAGCAAGCTGTGAATAGTACTGAGAAGATTGTGTCTCCTTGTCTAACTCCTTTCTTTATGGAAATTTTGGTACTTTGTTTATGCAGAACTATGGTTGCAGTGCAGCCACTATATATACTTTCACGTACGGCTTGTCTCCCCCCTGATTTCGCAATGCCTGCATCACCACCGAGGTTCCTACTGAGTCAAATGCTTTTTCGTATTCAATGAATGCTAAATATAAGGGCTGGTTATATACCGAGACTTTTTCAACCACCTGGTTGATGGTATGGATATGATCGATAGTAGAGTAACGTTTCCGAAACCCTGCTTGATCCTTTGCTTGATTGCAGCCTAAGGTTGTCCTGATTCTATTAGCGATTACCTTAGTAAATACCTTATACGCATTTTACATAGGCGTTTCCTTTAATATGTCACAGTACATCTGCCAAGAGAAAATGTTATCCTCTAACCATCCTTAAAAATGAAGAACACAATATTCCCTGCAACACAATTTTCGATTACTCCAAAGCTTAACGTTTCTCATTTTATTCTTAGTAATGTCACGCATGTGTCCAAGCATCAAAGATGAGCTTGATCCATCTTTCAAGTGGGAGAGCAAATGCCACAAAAAATAATTTCCTGAATGCTGTGAGGTAGAAAGTCTGCAGCCATTACTAAACTCACTTTTGAGGCTCACAGGCTGTAAACCGTCAGTTTTGAACGCAACCTAAATAGACGCGTGCTTCCTGAACGCCCATCTGGCCCTTGAGTCATGTCTTCTGTGTTGATCAAGCATTTATGTGACATCTTTGTCGAGCAGGTTGATATCTTCCTATTTTCAGCTACGGCAAGTAAAATATTGCCGAGTATGTTGCGCTCCTTAAATACACTTTTATAAGCTTTGCTAGAATGCTGAGCCTTGATCTTTTCATTAAGGTTTAAAATTGGTCCAGTTTATTCGCCCATAAATATAAATCCTGTGGTCCTAAATCGTGGTGAAAAAGGACAATTATTCTGAGTACGGCATTCAATAACAGCAGTTAGAGCGCGTACAAGACTTGAAGGAAGTATTGCATTGCAATTTATTTTCAGAAATATGCACCTACTAAAAATCGTCGCACATTTAGGTGGTGCTAATGTGAGAACCGACAGATACTTCTTATGACTCTCACTTTATTGTCCTCTGTTCTGACTTTCTTTTCTAAAATGCGTATATTAAACGCTTTGGCCTTACCCTTATAAATGTTTTGTATGTGTGTCTGGTGAGAGTATGTTGCTCTTTCACAATAGAGACACCAGAGTCTCTTGTAGTGTCCTAATGATTTTTTTAGCTCTTACTGTGTGTCAAAAAACAAATTGGCTACCATGTTTCTTGTTGGTACTTAATGTGTGCATTTGTTGTATGTTCTTCATGAGTGTTGACCAATGAGCATCTGATGGCTTTCACTTTCGGATAAAAAGTAAAAGCTATAAAGTAACGAAGTGCCGCAACGACATTAAAAAAAGCTAAAAAATTTAAACTAGGCGAAAGAAAAACTGCATCACTAGAGCGCTTCAAACTCGGTACCTCTTACTCCGTAGCTTTATACGCTAGCCTCACGGCCATTCGAGGAACTGGAAACGTTAGTAACATTTTTGCATCTTATGTTATGATTGCATTAATAAGGTTGGGACTTCATGTTTCGAAGCGCACAGGCCCCATTGCGGCCGCTGTAGCAATTACAACTACTTGACCATTAGAGCTTGCTGCCTGCTCCGACGACTCCATCTAGTGTTCTGGGTGCGTATGCACCCTATTTTGTCCACTGCAGTCATTTTAACATATCGAGTTTGGCATCGCTGGTAAATTTACCAGCGCGGGCTCTTCGGTGGCTCCTACCGTGGACGTAAGTTTCGCTGAACACGGAACTGTAGCACAAACATTCAATGAAGTAAGTGCGACCAAGCTTCAATACCGGTAAGCGCAGCAGCGAGAACACTCGCAAGCATCACGCCGTTAATGGACCGCCAATGGTCCAATATTGGGATATATTGGTCCCAATATTGGTCAATATTGGCGTCTGATTGGGGCGCGCAAAGAGCCAAGATATATGCCAACCAATTTGATCGGCTCTCCTATCAAAACCAGTATAGGCATACTACCTTGTTTACTGGCATTGAATGGCACTCAATGGCTACTCAGTATCTTCCACCCAAGCTCACTCACTGGTTGTTATATCACGGCCACACCACCAATCCCACTGGCGATCCAATATCTTGTATCCATGCTTATTCACTGGATATTCACAACTGGCATCCAGCCAGATTTATCGGCTACCCAATATTTCCAATTGAACCTTGCCCACTGGTTTTGCATTACTGGCATCCAGTCACAGAAATTGGCAATCCGGCACATTATAGTGCTGAATGCTTCAATAATCAGTACTACGGCTAGTTTCTATTTCGTGCTATGACTAATAGGCAACTGCAAAGCCATCCTCTACTTATGCAGTGCAGATATTTTTCATGCAGCTTTTTATATAAATAAAGCATGCTGAGAATATTCATGCACAGAAAATAATACAGCTGAAAGGTTCACTGCATGCTGATTTATTATGTGTGCACGTGTTACAGGGCATGGAAACATTTAGGCAGAACTCTTAGACTTCAGTGCTCCTCCTATTTTTGCGTTCCTTGGCAAGGTGTTCTCAGGTCCCAGTTAGGAGGAAGGCGGTGCGTTCATCGCAGCTTTTTTTGTTGTCGGTTGTAGGGGCAGCAGCTCCATGCAGCCTTTAAAGATATGGACTTGAGCAGCGTGCATAACAATGTATTTCCTTTCGCAGATGGCACCTTGAAATAAAAGCAACATTCATAAGTCCCATGAAGACAGAAAACGTTTGGAAAGTGGAAGTACAGCTAGACCGTGGTGTAAAAATGCAACATAAAGCACTACCTGTTGGCCCTCAGGCAACTTTCTTGTCTGGTTTACCAGGTTCAAATAATCTGCATGCTTGGTGACGCCAGCCATATAAACTTGGTTACATTGGTTGCGACATCTGGAAGTGCACGGCTTCCCATGTGGATGTGTTGTCGTCGCTGGAAACATAAAACAAAATGATATTTGCCGTTATCTATTCGTTAAACGGTAGTCAGTGCTTGCCCCCTTATACTTGTAGTGCCTTTGTGATCGAACACCTGTAGAAAAAAGACATCGTCATAACTGGAAGCTTCAAATCAATAGTTTTCCTTTGAATAGTTTTCGTTACGATAGATTGCCGCAAGAACTAAAAAGAAACTACGAAGGAAAAAACAGACACAAAAAATGGCAGTCGCACTCCGACCGCGGCTGCTAAATTCAGTGTGCACCGCGTCATTACTGCAAACAGAACATTTTAAAAGTTGTCAAAGCCGCAGCACAAACAACGTACTACACAGATGCTTTGGGTTTTGTATGATGCACTCGAACTGAAAAAATAAAGAAATCCGTAGCTTAGCATCACGTTTCTTGTGGAAACAAGTTTGTACGTGTGGTAAAGTATAAGAACTATGGTAGCAACTGTAAATAACCTATTCTAAGCGGCTATTTATCACACTTCTACTACTCGGGATTAGCGCAAGAGAAAGATCAAACACGTGAATAAGCTACGCCTCGTTTAGACCATTCCAATAGCGCATTGATAACGGAAAATTACAATATTAAATATTCGCTTGTAACTAAAAATCATGTCCCTGAAAGCTCAACTTAACTCTGAGTTTTGAACATAGTATGTAAAAGAAACTGATCACTTCAGACACTCAACACACGCGCGATGAAGTTGTTACCTGAAAATCACACAAAACACGCGTCATGTTTTACAGGACCACGTTTTTCTTCTGCAATACAAATTGGCCACCTCTGCTCCGTGAATTTTGTCATTATGACCAGAGTTTATGCATACAAAATAGTGCGCTGAATTACAGTTCAGAGCCGACTGGCGTGGTGCGGTCGAAATAAATGACTTTCCGTTCTCGCAAGCATATCGGTTATTGACATGATGATCAAGGCTGACAACATACAGCACCAAATCATGCAAAAAAAAGGTATCTTACCATACGGCTAGAGCAGATTCGCAGGCCTCAGTTGCAACAATCCAAAATGAATGTTGCCACGCAAAGTACATCCCAGGAATCTGATGCTTTATACACCTGGTAAGAAAAAGTAGCAATCTTACAAGGAGACAAAGCAAGAAATAATCTCAGAGAGCTCAGTTATGAACAAACAACTTAAAATGCTGGGGGTACTCACAAATATCCTCTTTCAGGCATGGCCATTAAAACGAATCGGAACTTTCACAAGGCTTGTTTTTCGGTTCTGCTGTCCAAAGCTGCGGGAGCTCGAGCAGCTCGAGCGATTGGGGATTTGTGGCCGACCAGACGCCTCTGAATCAGCCGCTTGTGTCGAGTTTCGAGGCATGGTTGCAAGGGGGAAGAAGGATCGTTGTGTTTTCCTCTCTCTCTTTTTTTTTTGCTTAAGATCTGTCGAAAGAGTAGGCATAAAGCTCGAAAGGGGGTGAGAGAAATAAAAGAGGTCCCGCAGGACCGCGTGAGCCCAGAGGCTGCCGGCCAGGAAAGTTGGCGGAAAGGAAGGGAAGAGTAAGGGGGAGAAGAGAGGGCAGTGAAGGTCGCTGCCCTTCCGCGATGACTGCTTCACGGGGAGAAAAGGCTACAAGACGGGAAGTTGAAAGCGGTTTGGAGAATTGCTTTAGTCAAGGCCCTCGGGCGGAGAGGCGACGAAAGGACGCGAGAATGGAAACCATATGTTCTTTGCGCCAAGCTTGTGAGGAGGAATGCGCAGGGTTTTGCCCTTGGCTTCGCTAAAACAACGAGGAGTGCGTTCGGAGCTCTTTGGTAGCCTCGACTGTTGGCTCGGTAACATTTTCAGTGGAATGATATATTTCGCTATATTTTTTTTTCTTGATGCAGAATACGTTTTACCTCCGTGTTTCAAGTAATAATCACATACGTAAAAAAATCTTAAGTTTTCACGGAATCGTCCTCGGTTCGAACAAATGGACATAATTTATTATTAGAGATGGCACACAGGTCGCTCTTCATGACGGAGTGCTCTTGAAACGTCATCACGCGCAACTGAACGATGCAGCAGCCGGTATACTGCTGTATTCCTATTAAGAAAAAGAAAAGCGAAAACGACCATAACTAAGGGTACTTCAAGGTTAAAAATTCCCATGTTATTCGTTTTTATTTTTTTTTTTTTCAAATCAGGTGGACATTTAGAGCAAGAAAAAATCCGCGTAGAACTAAGCGTGGGCATATAAAGCAGCAAGAAATACAAAATTCTCGACGAGCTAAGATCTGAAGAACTAAATTGGCAGTAAAGAAAAAATGGAAAGAAAGCAAGGGTCAACATTGAAACTATATCTACGAACATGGGACAAGGTAGTCCTCAGAAAGAAGTGCGGTATAATCATCTTTCAGCCCGCGGAAGCAGCGCTTGTGAAAGCGGCAGAATATTTCAGAGAGGAAACCTAATTTTCAATCATGTGTTAAATTCTTCGAGAGTGGTGTTCATTAAAAATGCCTCAAAACTGCTAAAGTAAAGCACTCGTATTACTTTTAATATATATGAATTGGTATTAGCTGCCTGGGTGACACGATGGGATAGAATTATTTAGTTTCTGTAGGGAAACGCCTTCGGTGCGGTGATTATATGGTTGGATAATAAGGCAATGAATGTTTTAATAGTTTCTGAACAATGCTAAGGAGAGCGCTGTCAAACGCTGTGGTCAAACGCATCATTATGAGCCATATATTAAAGCTTTCGAACAAAAATAACTTCCGTAAAGAGCATCGTTATTATATGCAATTTCAATTTTGTTGCCATATATGCTAGCGACATATGTGCGCGCATTCATTGCGCTGTAGGTAATTGTTTTAATTTTTTATTTTTTGTTCATTTGCCTTGCCCCATGCAGTGCTGTTGATATCTTATTATCTTTTACATGTACACACCTTTTTGGCAGCGTGCGATTTACGTCGCATTAGAATACGAACCATTCCAGGGCAGTTCAGATTTCTTTTCTTGTCAAGTGAATTAGCTAGACATAGCGTAGAATATATGTTGCTTATATTTTTTCTTTGAGTTTAAATATTTTATACGCTGCTGCACCGATGGCCAAAGTCGTCAAGTCTTTGTCTGTTGCTGAAGCTCACAGCAGAGCGCAAAAGAGTACAGTACAAATTTGTGTTTAGTAGATATTAGAACTTGAAGGCCCTGAAAGCAGCCCAACATATCTGCCTATAAGAATAGGTAGTACTGGGGCGTGGTATAGTCGGCGCTTATTCTGAATGCCGGAAACAGCTCGGGTAATGGCGAATCATGCAGTGCGTGTTTGATTGGCTAGCGCGATCGATCTCTCCCACCTCTGCTATAGCTTGAACATGTTGAGTTTCTTTCCATCACGTAAAAGAAAAGGCGCAAATAATAGTGCCACGCATGCGTGTCCCCAATCATGGACAAACTTTTACAGGATGTGGATTCACCGGATATATTCGATCGTTTCTGCGTTTACTGTGCAAACATAACCCCTGGTGTTTTTTGAAGCGACACACACGTTCTGTTGCGTTCTTTGCATTTGAATACCTTGCGTTTCTTGACTGCGTTTCTAGAAATGTCTGTGTCGGTCAGAGCTGCTTCTGCTGTTTTTTAGCGCCGCCGCAGCCTGAAATGTGCAAAGGTGGCCAGCCATCAAAGCTCGTTATACAATATCGACCACTAGAAACCATGATATATACAATGTTGAGATGTCATCAAAGCTGATGGGACAATATTGACCAATTTATATCAAGATATATGCAATGTTGACAAGTCATCCATATTGGCAGAACATTATTGCCCAACTTATGCCATTAGGGTGCAATGCTGGATAGCCATCACAGTCCATCGAACAATATTGAACAATATAATGCATATGTATACATTGTTGGCAGGCCGCCATGACAGGCGGGTCACTATTGACCAATATATGCCATGATTTGTTTATTGCTGACAAGACAGCCATAATGGCCGGACAATATTAACCTTTTTATGCCATTTTATGTGCAATGCTGGCCAGCCATCAGACCTCATTAGGCAATATTGGCTGCTGTAATCCAAGATATATACAAAGTTAGGATGCCACCAAAGCTGGTGGGGCAATATTGACAAATGTATGCCAAGATTTATTCAATATTGACGAGGCAACCATAATGGCCGGACAATATTAGCCAAGCTATGCCATGATATGTGCAATTCTGGCCAGCCATCAAGGCTCATTAGACAATATCGACCACTAGAAACCAAGATATTACAATGTTAGGAAGCCGCCAAAGTTGGTTGGACATTATTGACCACTGTATTCCTACATATCTTCAATATTGAGAAGCCGTTGTTATTAACCGGACAATATTTACCAGGTTATACCATGCTGCGGAAGATATCGGGAAACCATTGCAGCTGGTTGGCCAATAATGACCAGGCTGCCTCATTGTGTATACAATAATGGCAAACTGTTCAATATGAATGGGCATTATTGACCGCTGTTAGCCGGTTGGATGCCAATAACGGAAATGGGTGAAGTTCACTGGGCCAATAACGATTATGGTATAGCGTAGCTACACATTATTGGTAGCTCAATGGCACTATTGGGCCACTTGTGGGCCAGTAATCCCCAGTCAATCCCCATTATTGGGCCGATGAACAGTGCTGCCTGAAATATTTTGCTGGTAACTAAATGTTATTTGTATTTAAGCATTATGGGGAGCGATGCGATGACCGAGGGCTCGGCTAATCTATACGCAGAGCACGAAGGAGCTCAAAAGCTTAAGGAACACGCAAAATATTGTCACGTAGAAGGTGATTGAGGATATAAAGAATAGCAAAGGTGTTAGCTCCGATACAACAGCGGTGAGCAGCACAGACGCAAAACCCGCAAGCGACACGTCGTCGTTCTTCACTCAGCCATGCGCCACCTGGCAACGCTAGGTGGCATTACTCCCCCTTCCGAAAACAAAAAAGGAAAAAAAAAGTCAACACTGGCGGTGAGAACGGTGTGCAAAGTAAGAGAGTCGTCACAGGAGGTGGCCGTGCGTTATCGTTGGTAGTACGGCTTTAGCCGCACAATGTGCACAATGTCCGAGCTGGGCTTTCGACGTTTTGAAAGTGCGGCGCCGTCTGGAACAACTTCATAACTGACATCACTCACACGACGCAACACTTTGTACGGCCCGAAGTAGCGGGAAAGGAGTTTCTCTGACAAGCCTGGACGGCGAACTGGTGTCCACACCTAGACTTGGTCCCCAGGTTTGTAGTGAACCTGGCGGTGCCGGAGGTTGTAGCGGTCCGCGTCAGAGGTCTGCTGCCGCCCGATGTGCACACGGGCAAGCTGGCGGGCTTCCTCAGCGCGGATGGCATACTGCTGGGCATCTGGCGGAAGCTGGTCATCATCTGGGCATGGGAGCATGGAATCGAGCATGCTCTGAACTTCACGCCCGTACACAAGTCGAAATGGTGTGAAGCGCGTTCTTTCCTGTTGGGCTGTATTATACGCAAATGTGATGTACGGCAGCACCTCGTCCCAGGTCTTGTGCTGCACATCGACGTACACTGATAACATGTCCGCAATCGTCTTATTTAACCTTTCGGTAAGACCATTGCTCTGCGGATGGTACGCTGTGGTCTTGCGATGCGTCGTGTAACTCAACTCAAATATGTGGTCGATGAGCTGCGAAGTGAAAGCTGTCCCTCTGTCGGTAATGACATATGAAGGGGCGCCATGCCGCAAGACTATGTTATGCATGAAAAACTCGGCTACTTCGGAAGCTGTGGCATGAGGGGTTGCCTTTGTCTCAGCGTATCGCGTCAGGTAGTCAGTAGCGACTACTATTCATTTGTTTCCCGCCTGCGACAAAGGGAAAGGACCAAGGAGGTCCATGCCGATTTGGTCGAACGGAATACGTGATGCTCTAACGGGCTTGAGAAATCCGGCAGGCTTCAGGGGCGGTGTTTTACGGCGCTGGCATTCGCGACAGCTTCTTACATAGTGTTTCACAGTTGCGGAGAGTCCTGGCCATTAATACATGTTGCGGACTCGAGCAAGCGTCCGTGAGTAACCCAAATGACCAGACGTCGGTTCGTCGTGGCAAACAAGTAGAATATCCGCACGGAGCTCGCATATTACTACCAGAAGGAAAGCTCTTTGTTGGCCTTGGGAGTTTCTTTTATACAAGACGCCTTGCTGCATACAGAATGAACCAATGTGCAGAGATAGGCGTAGAGGGAGCGTCGTATCACGCCCTTCCAGATAATCGATGAATGGAAGGATGTCTGCATCAGCTCTTTGTCGATCCCTGAGCTCAGATGCACTGAGAGCTCCCAGAAAGCCGTTGTCGCCATCGGTTGCAGCATCGTCAGTGTCAACGGGGGCTCGTGACAGCGCGTCAGCGTCTTCGTGTTTGCGGCCTGACTTATAAACAATAGTTATGTCAAATTCCTGAAGTCGTAAGCTCCAGCGTGCAAGTCGTCCCGATGGATCTCGCAGATTTGCAAACCAGCATAAACAATGATGGTCCGTGACGACTTTAAATGGTCGGCCGTAAAGATAGGGGCGAAATTTCATATTGGCCCACACGACCGCCAGGCATTCCTTTTCCGAGGTGGAGTAGTTCGTTTTGGCGCGAGAGAGTGTGCGGCTAGCATAGGCTATTGCTCGCTCAATCCCGTCTTGATGCTGAACAAGGACCGCGCCAAGACCGATACTACTGGCGTCAGTGTGCACCTCTGTGTCAGCCGCTTCATCGAAGTGCGCCAGAACAGGGGATGTTTGAAGACGCTCGCGAAGCAAAGAAAAGGCCGTCTGCTGCTCAGAGTTCCACACAAAGGCGGTGTCCTTCCTTGTGAGGGGCGTTAGAGGTTCCGCTATTTGAGAGAAGACCGCAATGAACCGCCGATAATATGCGCACAGGCCGAGAAAGCGCTGAACAGCCCTCTTGTTAGCTGGAACGGGAAACCGTGCGACGGCAGCAGTCTTTTCGGGATCCGGGCGCACCCCATCGGCGCTCACAACATGGCCAAGGAACTTGAGTTGTGTATACCCGAAGTGGCATTTCTCGGGCTTCAGCGTGAGATCAGCAGAACGGAGCGCTTCCAGTACAGCTCGAAGGCGTTCGAGGTGTTGGTCAAATGTTTCGGAAAAGACAACTACGTCGTCCAAGTACACAAGACATATCTGCCACTTGAGGCCAGTGAGGACGGTGTCCATCATCCTTTGGAATGTAGCTGGGGCAGAGCACAATCCAAATGGGAGTACTTTGAATTCATATAGGCCATCTGGAGTTACAAATGCGGTTTTTTCTAGGTCTCTTTCGTCTACTTCGATTTGCCAATAGCCGCTTTTTAAATCAATAGATGAAAAATACTTCGCACGTCGCAATTTGTCCAGTGAGTCATCGATGCGCGGCAACGGGTATACATCTGTCTTTGTCACATTATTCAATTTCCGATAGTCGACGCAAAATGGAAGAGTGCCGTCTTTCTTCTTGACCAGGACTACTGGTGAGGACCACGGGCTTTGTGAAGGCTGCACAACACCATCATCCAGCATCTCCTGAACCTGCGTCTGGATCACTTCTCGTTCTTTGGCAGACACACGATAAGGCTGCTGTCGTATAGGTCGAGCGTCTTCATAAGTAATGATGCGATGTTGCGTGATGGGCGTTTGACGAACTTTCGAGGAAGAAGCAAAACAGTGCTTGAAGTCCAGCAACAGCAGCTCTAAGGCCCGCCGTTTCTCCTTCGACAAAAGGCAGTTAATGTCGATGTTGTCAAGAGATGGCTCATTAGTTTCGACTGCCGTGGATGTAAAACAGACCGGATCGTGCGTAACAGGGTCAGCGAAAGCGATAGCAGTTCCCGGAAACAAGTGCCGGTGCTCATTAAAAAAATTTGTGACAAGGAGTGCAGCCCGGCCATTGTGAAGCGACAATAAACTTCGAGCAGCGCATATGCCTTGAGCAAGCAGGAGTGAATGGTTCGCTACCGCTACAGCATCGCCGGCACGGAAATCGTCACAGGTGACTTACACAAGAACACTGCTTCGCGGCTGCAGCGAGACGCTCTCGGCGGAAACGTGAAGTGCGGCACTGCAAGGACTGCTACTATCTCGTTCGGCTGATTGTCCAATCGAAAATGTGACACGTCTATTTCGCAGGTCGATAACTGCTCCGTATTCTCGCAGAAAGTCAATGCCGAGGATAAGGTCATTGGAACAGTCACTCAAAACGACGCAACTAACGATGAACGTATATCTGTTAATCTGAATACGAGCCGTGCACATCCCCTTTTGGGGTAACTATATGACCACCGGCGGTTCGAAGGTACACACCTGGACAAGGAGTGAGCACCTTCCTCAAAACAGTCGCCATGCGACCACTCAGAATCGAATAATCCGCACCGGTGTCCACTAATGCATTGACTGGAGTACGACCGTCTAAAATAACAGGAATGTCCAGAGAAACGCTTTTGGCTTCCCTAGGGGACGGTACCAGCCGCTCGCGGTCGGATCGAAGCGGCGACAACGGGAGGTCTTCAACGCAGCGACTACCAGCGGCCTCGCCCCCGAAGGTCGCTGTTTTCAGTTTTCCCGACCAAGGCTAGACGAGCGGCCTTGCCCCTCTCGCGAGGAACCTTGGGTGGATGTCGATGAGCGCCTTGGTGAAGGGGAGCGGGACTGACGCTGCGAACGAGATGAACGCTGTTCCGCCAGGTAATCTTCAATAACGCGGGGTCGTTGACCAAACCGGGGAGGAGGCGAGTCGATGCAGAAGCCTTGAAGACCGAGGCGTCGATAAGGACAATCCCGGTAGAGATGGCCTGGTTCACCGCAGTGGAAGCAGAGTGGACGGCGGTCAGGGGTGCGCCAAATGTCGGCTTTGCGTCGGGGCAGGGGACGTTCGTTGAAGTACTGCACTGGTTGCACCGAGGGCAGCGTAACTGTAGGCGGCGCGGGAATGGGTGGCGGTGAAGGAGGAGCCTGACTCTGCAGAACTTCCGCATATGTGGGACGGTTTTCGGTCCCCGACAGCAATAGCGGGCTCGTAACTAGAGGCGAAAGAGGGCTCTTGAGCGCCTGTCGTACCTCCTCTTGCACTATAGCAGAAACGGAAGCTGGCGATTGCTGCAGGGGGTTCCAGAACTTTCTCACTTCTTCGCGCACGACACTGCGAATTAGGTCGCGCAAAGCATCAGGATGCCGCTCGGAAGATGCAAATGACTCCGCAGTTGTACCAGAATGGAGAGGTCGGTTATAATACGCGGCACGTTGTTGAAGCACCCTTTCCATTGTGGCGGCCTCCGCAAGAAATTCATTTACAGTAGACGGTGGGTCGCGCACAAGTCCTGCGAACAGTTGCTCTTTCAAACCCTGCATCAAGTGCCTGACCTTTTTGTCCTCGGACATGGCGGGATCGGCTCGCCTGAAGAGGCGCGTCATGTCCTCGACGTATGCTTGGACACTCTCATTCGGCAACTGGATGCGGGAGTGAATGGCACGTTCTGCATGTTCGCGACGATCCGCGCTAGTGTAGGCCTCGAGCAGTTGACGACGGAATTCCTGCCACGATGTTAACATTTGCTCTCGGTTCTCGAACCAGATCCGGGCGCCATCCTCAAGGCTGAAGTAGACGTTCCTTAGTTTGGCAGTATCGTCCCACTGGTTAAAAGCAGCGACACGCTCAAACTGAAGGAACCAGTCCTCCACATCCTCAAAGAGGTCACCATTGAAAGGCTTCGGTACTCAAGGGGCCTGAAAGGGGTAGTTACAGGCCGGTACGACGCCCGTTACCTGCTGAGCAGAAGCACTAGATGTCATGGCGGCGGGTGATGGCTGAAACTCCGGAGACAGTCCCTGGAGCCGTCGACTGCAGCGATGCACGGGGGTGTCCAATGGCACAGGGCTGGCGCGACGTCTTTCAGATGGAGGCTCCTGCATAGGTGATCTTACCCAGCAGCTCCGCCAGAATGTCACGTACAAGGTGATTGAGGATATAAAGAATAGCAAAGGGGTTAGCTCCGATACAACAGCGGTGAGCAGCACAGACGCAAAACCCGCAAGCGACACTTCGTCGTTCTTCACTCAGTCATGCGCCACCTGGCAACGCTAGGTGGCAATATCATGCAATACAAGCGCTGTATGTTCTTCTTTTCTCTCATGGGCTCATCGCTCGGTAAACTACTCTCTTCCTTGTCTCCTTTTGAGTGATTACTTTGTAAACATAGCATGTGTGAAATGAAATTAAACGCACATTCCTGTCAAAGATAAATTTAATGCTTAGTTTTGAGTTCAATCATTTCAGGCCACCTTCCTGTCTTGTAGTAATGAAAGGGCAAGTACATTCATTAAACTGTTTTAAAAATACGTTGTTCTTCGTTAATTATGTGTACGTCCTCCAAAATCATCAAGCAGTAATAGTAACGCACATGTAGTGATGGTTGATAATAATTTATTTCTATACTAAACTGCTCAGATAGCACTGTGTTTCAAGTTGAAACACACCGTGTCCTCTCAATGAGTGGTCGCAATGACGGAGAAAATACACATCATACTTCCCGTTGACTTTTCACATTCTGCGCTTACACATGAGCAGTTCACAAAAAAAAACTGATTTTCAAAAACAAGAAAAAGTAATGTGAAATGTCAGCTAAAAATCTGGTTTAAGGTTGTTGCTAAAACACAGAAGGTACTGAATGTCTGTTGAGTTCCTTTGTACTCACTAAGAAAACATTAAGACTAAACAATAAACTCTAAACCCATTTTCGTAAGGGCCCGACCGCTTCGAAATTCAGCTCCCCTTAGTTTTTATGCGCAACGTCTCGCCTTGTTTACTTTCTTACCCCAAGAAACTTGGTTCTGTATTCCTTCTTAACCTGGCTGCCCTGCTCCACGAGTGGTCTTTCCGGCTGCTTTGCAACACTACCCTCATTATTACGTCTTTCAAATGAACAAGACTTGGACGCTGCATCTCTCTGTTAAAATAATTGGTCATCGTCTCCAGTTACTTTAATCTCATTTCAAGTCTGAGGCCTACTGCCCGAATTACACCTTTCTGTCATAACTGTCGCGTCTCACGAAGACTAATTCTCATCACCAGCTTCTTTGGTTGCATATGTTCAACAGTGTAGGTCTTCGATTTTGGTGTAGGTCTTCGATTTTGGAGATTGTCTTTTGTTATTGAGAAAAGAAATTGAAAATTAGGCTGGCTCTTAAGCTTGACTTTAAGAGAAGATACGATAGCGACTATAAAATATCCTTTTCATTCGGTGATTTTAGGATTTCTTCTTTGGCCTTTTACTTTTGGTGAAAGTGCAGTGTCTCAATGCTGGGCACCTACCCGTAAAATGAGAGCCATACAAGCGGAGGTAGATATGTCGCCTTTTTGTATACCTATCGCAAGCGGCCTAGAATTTAAGTGCTAGGTGTATGTTAAATATTATTATTAATAATAATATAATTTACTTAAAGGAAAGAAGAAGCGCAGTATCTGTCACATATTTTTTCAGTAAACACCTGAACTGCAGAAGGAGGATGGTGGAAGTGAAAGCGGAATGAAAGGAAAAGGTTGTAGTGAGCTTCGGAGTAATTTGCATCACTTGATCTTTAACATGCACTGACATTGCACAGCCACGGACTCCTCTACGCTTCGCCTCCACCCAAACGCATCCGCCGGCGATCGGGTGGTTCAAACCCGGGTACTCCGGCACAGCAGACGGGCATCTCAACTGCACTTCTGCAACACCGCGGCGAGGCTGTTTGCTAAATCTAAATAACAATTATACAACATCACCTGAACACTGCAAAAAAAATGGGTGCGTCCTAGTCCTATTATAAGAACTCATTTCAGCGTAACCGAGTTTGGCTCCGTGCGTAGTCAAGACTTTGAGCATGAATTGCTTTAAGCTCCTGTTGCTGGAGGCTATGAGATGACTTCAAGCCAATACAGAAAGCGAACATCCGCAGAACTTTTCTCACTCACCAGGGCACAGCCGGACTGCAAATGAAATTTACCGAGACGAGCTCCCTGCTTTTTAAATGGCAACTCCAGCGATGTTTCGACCGTATTGAGTTAATAATTGATTTATATAGTTAAAAGGCTTGGTAATCACATTACGCGAAGTGCACTTTTAACAATACGCAAGCAATAATTTTAAATAAGCAATCCATTTGAAAAACTGAAACTCCCGAGCGTGGCCCGAAGAGCAGTGTCTTGCGTGACGTCAGATGATGACGACACAGGCGTGCAGCCGGGCCGCACGCATCCGCTGCCGTTCTGCCGAGATGTGCGAACTTCAATCGCTGTAATGCACGGCACCATGTGAAATATATTTTGTGAAGTCGATGAGTCGCTCTCAGTGTGGTTTTTTTACATTATTTTTTATCCAATCGCGTATTATATAAGAGATCAATAGATTGCAGCACGATTTTTTTTCTGACGATGGCTCAAAAACAATCCACCATGCCGGCACCGGCGGACTGCGGCAGGTGGTTTAGCTTATACCGTGTGCGGAAAGATCGTTGACCCAGAATCCGATTTCAATCATCGCCAAGTACTCGCGAGGCCAAACTCTTCTATCAAAACCATCCTGTGTTGGTAGCAGTTCCGCGTGAAATGTTCCGAGCATGCATGCATTCTCAGCAGCAGAGGGAGTGCCGGATCCCACGATTCGATTAATCGCGAAGCTTTTTCTTTTTCGGCAAATTGGTGGTAAAGGACTGTGTTGTTTTTTGTAGACTATTTCACGCAGCCAACAACACAACAATACCTACCGCCCACTGCTGCAATTGTATGCTTTAAAAAGTGAGCTGAAACTACAAGACAGGCAAGCTGTAGGGCGTACCTGCGTCGTTCCAGGCTGTTTCTGCGTAGCGCCGTCGTCGCCCTGCCTCGTGCCAGCAGCACCTCATAATATCGTGCAGGCGACCCCACACCGTACAATCCGTGATCAGTAGGGCCGTTCTATTGCCGCCGTCGATCGTTCGAAAAACCCTGCACGATTGTGCCGTCATCAAGAACAGTGTTGGAAGTAAACATTCCCTGTCTGGAAGCGGTAGTCGCGGGTCTCGGAGCGCTATCTTTAAAATTACTTTGCGGGAAAAGTATAGCGTCCTCAACTGGGTTTTTTAACGTGTATTATTGATGTTGAGAAGAACGTCTGATGCTAACTTTGTTGATATCTGTGAGCATCGTAGAATCACCGGAATTAATCTTTAAGGCACCCGTTTGCTTCATACGTGGCCCAGATAGAACATTTCTTGGTTTAGTTTGTTGGGTTTAGCGTTCCAAAGCGACTCAGGATATGAGAGACGCCGTAGTGGATGACTCCGGAAATTTCGACCACCTGGGGTTCTTTAACGTGCACTGACATCGCACGGCACACGGGCGCCTTGCTTTTCGCCACCACCGAAAAGCGGCCGCCGAGGCCGGGATTCGATCCCGCTTCCATGGGAACAGTAGTCGAGCGCCGTAACCACTGCGCCACCCCGGCGGGGTAACATTTCTTACTTTCATATACAACAATGACTGTTCAAAGAGCAAACTGTTTGAAAATATACCATATTAGCGTGTTAAGCATTCACTACCGTCACATTTGGAACACACGCTGGCACTGTGGTCGCTAGTTGTCTGTAGCAGCTGCGATATATATGGCTGTCATATAGAGCACTGAACGGGCCTTATATTCTGGCCCGGGCTGGGCCCGGGCCGACCGCTTGAAGCCCTCATCCAGCCTGGGCCCATGGCTCCAAGCCCGGCCACGGCATGGCCCCATTGTTTAAAACCCGGAGCAGCCCGGACCCTCGCTGTCAATAAGCAGGCTGAAACCAAGCCCGCGCTTCCTCAAGATGTCCTGCCTCTGTCCCGGCAAAGTGAGACTGCGCGGAAACCTTAAAAATGCACAGGTAATGCGAAGTATTAAAACTCCTTTCTAATCCATAAAAAGTCATCTGGTCATTATTCACTTGTAACAGTATATGAAAGAGTTCACATCCCAAATAGCGAGCAACTAGAATTCAAAGCCCGTAGAAGGCAAAAACACTGTCAAAAGACTGCATGGAGTCTTTCCTTTTTATGAAACAGCCCGAGATTGTAATAAGCTTAGAATTAATACTCTATGTGCAACGAGCTCTAAGGGATTATCCTGTCTGTTATATGAATTGCTCAATCAGCGCTTGTAGATGTGCTGGTCTTGAATTTCTTTTTCCTTTTTTCGCTACTGTATTTTACGTGTGTTGTTTAGTTCAATGCTCTTTGTGTACATTTCATGTAAGCAACCCACTCCTATCTTAGTACTGTATAACATTGATAGTAGTTTCAAATTATTCAATACTACTTCACAAATGGTACATAAGAAGAAATCAAGATAAGAGAAAAACCTTGCAAGATATTGTACTTAGTAGAGAAGGGCACATTTAAAGCGCAGGCTGAAGCAAAGGCATGATCAAGAAGTTTCTACATGAAGCTGTTGTGATCAATACATGTTTACGAGGTATGGATTGCAACCACTTTAAAATTGGCTGCTTATCAGAAATTAGCACCTTGGGCATGTTCATTGCTTAATCACACTCTACGAGACTGCTCCTGGAAACTATGCTACAGGAACTTGCGCGGGCATGGGCAGGAAAAGCAAAAATGTACAGATTTTTTTGCAAGAACATTTATCTGAAGAATTCATGATCGTATAGGCGCTGATATCAGTAGTCGAGCGCATATATATAGACTTAAAGTAGGTGACACACGGTAGAAAAAACAACACTTTATTCCGACGTTTCGGCCGGGATGCGGCCTTTGTCAAGGAATTCCTACATTCCTTGACAAAGGCCGGACCCCGGCCGAAACGTCGGAATAAAGTGTTGATTTTTCTATCGTGTGTCACCTACTTTAAGTCTATGCTCTGCCGGACCCATTGAGCTTCAACCCCCTCCCTATATATATATAGTGTCACGATGTTGACCAATGGGGCTAGCTTAACTGAGCCGGTAAAGGCGAAAATCCACGGTCCGAAGTCCAGGAATGTCCTGCAAGTGCGGAGCCGATTCAATTTGTCTTTCGCGGAGCGCGCCACTTCAACGTCTTTCGCTCCGAGCGCCACTTGGCATTCTTAAGCGTGACGCACACGGCACACGTGCACACAGGTGGACAAAAGCAAATGAAAAAAAAATTTCATCCGTTACTATATATTGTTACATATATGACCTGCGCACAGATTACCCCTTGCGCTGTCAAAACCTGGATTTGCGCAGTGGCCGTCATCTACCTGGGCTTTCAACGGCGTCAACAACTACCACTATGACATCCGAGGCAGCCCCTACCACCGCGGCATTTTCGGCTCAGCCAGTCGTGCTCACAAAAATCCGCCACCCTCCCATATTTAATGGCGAAGACAAGACAGACGTGGAAGATTGGCTGGATGAGTACGAGCGTTGCAGCAAGAACAACCACTGGGACGCGACCATTATGCTGGCCAACATCATTTTCTATTTGGCGGGAACAGCTCGCACGTGGTTCCAAAATCACGAACAATAGTTGGTGAAGCAAAAGCTTCAGGACCTGTTCGGGAAGCCCATTGGTCGAGCTCTCGCAGCAAAAACAGAACTTTCATTTCGCATCCAATCCTCTACGGAGTCCTACCTTGCGTATATTTAAGACGTGCTTGCGTTGTGTCGCAAGGTCAACTGCTCAATCACGGAAAATGACAAGGTAGGCCATATCCTTAAGGGGATTGCGGATGATGCGTTCAAAATCCTGTTCTGCATGAATTGCTCCACCGTCGACTCAGTGCTTCAAGTCTGTAGAAAATTCGAGCAGGCTAAACAACGACGCCTCGTACATCGCTTTGAGCGCCTTCCAAACACCGCAGCTGCATCATCATGCGATGATCTGGCCCCTTTGTAACAACCTTGCCATCCCACGAACATGACTCGTATCGTCCGGAGAGAACTCGAGGCCTTAGCTCCTACACCACTCATGTCTCCGCTACCCGACACCGTGGCCATGATACAGGCTGTAGTTCGCCAAGAACTTGCAAACGTCGGCCTGTCCTCCAGCCCCGTGTCGCCCACGCCACCATTCCACTCTGTTCCTATAGTGGCTGCTGCTACTGCCAGCCCACCTTCCCCACGTCGCTACCTTAGTCGCAATCCTGCAGAGTGGCGCACCTCAGACGACAGGCCAATTTGCTTCATTTGCTGTCGCGCTGGTCACACATCGCGTTATTGCCGTAGCCGTACCTTCTTCGCTCCTCGCTCCTATTACAACGCCGACCGCCGATACTACCAAGGACCTCGACGCTTCCCTGTACAACCAGAGGAGCTCTGACCAGTCTACGATGGACCAGGACATTATCTTTCTCAACAAGATGAGACTCGAAACGAAACCGTTCCTCCTGCCCGTCGCACCAGCCGATCTCCATCCCCACTGGCTCGTCGATCCCGTTCACCGGTATCTCGCCGCAGCTCCTCCCCATCACACGCCGGTACCTAGTCGGGAAACTAGCGAGTGCATCGCCCTGGAGTGACGCTGCATTCCCGACCCGGCCCGTCAACTCGGAACTGACACCCGCACCTAGAAGAAACCTCGTTGATATTCTTGTGGACGGAGTCTCCGTTTCTGCCCTTATTGATACTGGAGCCCACATTTCTGTTCTCAGCTCCTCGCTCCGTCGACTACTCAACAAAGTCCTCACACCTGCTTCCTCGTCTACCGCTAGTGTTGCTGATGGTACCAAAACTACTGTCATTGGTATGTGTACTGCGAGAGTTACCATTGTCGACCGCCACATCCCTGTGCTATTTACAGTCCTCAACAATTGCCCTCATGAAGTTATATTAGGACTCGACTTTTTAACAGAACACTCCGCTCTCATTGACTGTTATTCTGGACTGATTCATCTAGACCTGCCGCTCTGCCCTGACAACAAAGCTCCTGAAACTTCAACGCTCCGTCTTCGTTCCGCTACATTTAGTCGCCTACCACCAGAAGCCGCAGTGTACGTGCTGATGTCGCCTTTTCCCTCCGTTCCGGATGGCGACTACGTTGTTTGCCCCATAACTGACGTGACACTTGAGCGTAGCATCGCTCTACCTCACAATATAGTGCATGTAGCGAATAACAGCACTTGTATTCCAGTCCTTAACTACAGCTCTTTTGTGCAAGTTCTTCCTGAGGGCATTTCTCTCGCCGAACTGACCCCATTGTCGGAGATTATTGTGGCTGCTCTTTTACGTGACCCTATTGCCGCAGTGCCGACGCGACTTGCACCGTTCCCACCTCAGGAGGTCCGTATATCCGGCATGGTTGCTCCTGACTTGCGCCCTGATCGTGCTAAAGCACTTACGACCTTACTGACATCGTACAGAGATATTTTTGATTTTGGTGACCGACCCTTGGGTAAAACGTCCCTCGTTACACATCGAATCGATACCGGAGACGCCAGCCCGATTCACAGACGACCTTACCGAGTCGCCATTTCTGATCTTGAGGATAACAGCGCGGAACACAGGACGGGAGCACGAGATTAGAGGACGACACAACGAGCGCTCGTTGTGTCGTCCTCTAATCTTGTGCTCCCGTCCTGTGTTCCGCGCTGTTATCCTCAAGATGCGTAACCAACATGCCCAAGCTGCTATTCTAGCCATTTCTGAACGTCGCCTCATACAGGATGAAGTCGACAAGACGTTGGCAAGGAACATTATAGAGGCTTCCAGCAGTCCCTGGGCATCACCTGTCGTGCTTGTTAAAAAGAAGGACAATACTTGGAGGTTCTGCGTTGATTACCGACATCTCAACAAAATTACAAAGAAGGACATTTACCCGCTCCCCAGGATAGAAGATGGCCTTGACTGCTTGCACGGTGCCAGCTATTTTTCTTCGATTGATCTCCGTTCTGGATATTGGCAGATCGCTGTTGGCGAACAGGATCGAGAGAAGACCGCTTTCGTCACACCTGATGGCCTGTACCAATTCAAGGTGATGCCATTTGGTCTGTGTAATGAGCCCGCAACATTCGAGCGCATGATGGATTCTTTTTTGCGTGGTTTCAAATGGACGACGTGTTTATGTTATCTCGATAACGTTATTGTCTTTTCCTCGACCTTCGAGAGCCATCTCCATCGCCTTGATGCCATTCTTGGAGTCTTCCGAAGAGCTGGCCTTCAGCTTAACTAAAAGAAGTGTAGCTTCGGCCGACATGAACTCAAGGTGCTCGGTCACGTGGTCGACGCACGTGGCGTTCGACCCGACCCAGACAAAATACGTGCTGTAAGATCGTTTCCTACACCTCACTGTACCAGTTACGTGCGTAGTTTTCTAGGCCTTTGCTTCTATTTTCGGCAGTTTGTCCCCAACTTTGCGGAGACTGCTCGCCCACTCACCAATCTTATGAAGAACGACGCTCCATTTTGCTGGGACCAAGAACACTCTCAAGCATTTTCTGCGCTCATTGCGGCCCTCACCAACCCACCCATCTTGGCACACTTCAATCCCTCAGCACCAACGGAGGTACGCACTGACGCCAGTGGTCACGGTATTAGTGCCATTCTTGCCCAACAGCAGATGGGTCGCACTCGCGTCATTGCTTATGCCAGTCGCCTCCTTTCTGCGGCTGAGAGGAATTACTCGATCCCAGAACGTGAGTGCTTAGCCCTCGTGTGGGCCATCACAAAGTTTCGCCCTTACTTGTTTGGCCGCCCGTTCTCCGTCACCACCGACCATCACGCCTTATGTTGGCTTTCTACGCTGAAGGACCCTACTGGTCGCCTGGGTTGTTGGGCCCTCCGCCTTCAGGAATACACTTTTTCTGTCGTCCACAAGTCCGGCCGATTGCACGCTGACGCCGACTGCCTCTCCCGCAACCTGGTAGATCCACCACCCACCAGCGAGTGTGACGATGACACGTGTGTATTGGCCATCTCTGAGCTTCTAAACATTCGCCATAAACAGCGCTTAGACCCCAAGCTTTGCAGTATTGTCAATCGCCTCAGCACTAATCACCTTGATGCAACCCTTTCTTTGTTCGTGCTCCACAACGGCACCTTATACCGGCGGGATATGCGACCAGATGGCGCCGAGCTTCTGCTCGTAGTCGCCGAACACCTACGCGCCACCGTTCTACAGCAACTGCACGACGTGCCCACTGCGGGTCATCTTGGTCTATCTCGCACGTACGATAGCGTCCGCCGCCGTTTCTTTTGGCCCGGCCTCATTCGCTCTGTTCGTCGTTACCTGGCTTCTTGTGACCGGTGTCAGCGACGGAAGAAGCCATCGGTGATGCCTGCTGGATACCTGCAGCCGATCGACTTTCCAGTAGACCCGTTTTGCCGAGTTGGCCTTGATCTCCTCGGGCCTTTCCCACTCTCTTCGTCGGGGAATAAATGGATTGCGGTGGCCACGAATTATACTACGCGCTATGCTGTCACCCGAGCGATACCTACCAGCTGTGCAACTGACGTGGCTGCGTTTCTTCCCTACGACGTCATCCTGCTCCATGGTGCTCCACGCCAGCTGCTCACTGACCGTGGCCGTTGCTTTCTTGCTCGGGTAGTCGACGAAATTCTCCGGTTCTGCTCCATTAAGCACTATTTCACCACCGCTTACCATCCACAAACGAACGGCCTCACCGAACGCCTCAACCGCACGCTCACGGACATGTTGTCAATGTATGTATCGGATGATCACCGTGACTGGGATGTTACTTTGCCGTTTGTAACGTTCGCATATAATCCCTCCCGTCACGACACAATGGGTTACTCCCCCTTCTATCTCCTATACGGCCGCGACCCTCCCCTTCCGTTTGACAGCGTACTGCCTCCCACCGTAGATGCCAGCTCCTATGTTCGTGACGCCATATCTCGAGCTGACGCCGCCCGGGTTGTTGCTCGCCGCCGATTAGCTTCCTCCCAAAATTCCCAGAAACGCCGCCATGATTCTCGTCACCGCGACGTCCACTACTCTCCGGGTTCTCTCGTCTTGCTCTGGACTCCCGCTCGTAGAGTTGGGCTGTGTGAGAAGTTCATGCCACGCTACGCAGTTACCCTACCGTGTCTTACGGCCAGTCACTCCTGTGACACATGAGATCACCCCTGCGCATCCGCCGCAACAGTCCGCTATGCCACGTGCCGAGATCGTTCATGTCGCTCGAATGAAGCCGTACTACACCTGCAGTAGTTCGACATAGTGCGTACCGAGACTGTGCTTTTCGGGGGGGAGGGGGGGGGGTAATGTTACATATATGACCTGCGCGTTGCTGGATGTTGAAGAAGAGGACGATTAACAGTAGTGCCGCGAAAGGAAGACGAAGCTGAAGAAACCGTTGAGACTTGCCTGAACACTTGATCTACTGTGCTGTGGACGCTTGCCATTCACCTGCTGTGGTTTCTGTGCTAACCTTCTGCCCCGTATCAATATATATATATATATATATATATATATATATATATATATATATATATATATATATATATATATATATATATATATATATATTGCCAGGGGGCGCTCGGAGACGGAGACGAAGCTCGGCTTGTGCAGTTATTACCGGCGTTGTATCGATAACTTCGCTGATCATACCAAACCACTGACTCGGCCCCTCCGGGCAGACACCCCTTTTGTTTGGAGTCACTAGCAAGAAGCTGCTTTTGCTGAGCTGCGTCTCCGTCTCCGAGCGCCCCCTGGCAATATATATATAGTAACGGATGAAACGGTTTTAATACTGTGAACTTCATATGAAGGACGGACGCACACGGCTTAGAAAAACCACGATCAATCTGCGCGCGCCTCGCTTCCTCCGCTTCTTCTTCTGCTGCTTCTCAGTGCGCCGCTACGTAGCGTAACAATTCCCCCCCGGGGAAACGATTCTCGTCCTCGAGAAAAGTAGGTAGATCGAAGATGGCAGCACTTCATGCGAGCCACGGGAACAATTTATGTCTTGCGGGATCGGCGGTTGTCCGTCGTGACTTTGGCGTTAACGTAATTTACGTCATTCATTCGGCCCAACACGACGAAGGGGTCATCGTACTAGCAGAGAAACTTCTCATATAATCCTCGCTAACGAATAGGCGTCCAAAGCCAGACGTAGTCTTCAGGGGAGTAAGCAACTGCACGATTATGCAGATCGTAGTGTTCTTTCGAGCGGCTTTGAGAAGCCAGTGTGGTCAGCGGGCTATACGACGGGCTTCTTCGACACGGCACAGTATCTGGGAAACAGACGCAACATCATTGGGGAAAATGGGAAGATGGTGTCTACGAAAACGTGGGGAGTTCTTGCATAGAGTAAATAGAAAAGTGAATAGCCGGTAACTTCATGATTTGCAGTGTTATAAGCGTACGTCACATACGGTAGCACTGAATCCCAGTTGAGATGGTCAGCCGAGACGTACATAGTCAGCATATTTGTCAAGGTTCGGTTAGTGCGCTTGGTGAGACCATAGGTTTGCGGATGATACGGTGTCGAGTGTCGGTAGTGTGAACCACAAAGTCGGAGCATTTCGTCCACGACATCAGCAGTGAATTGCCGACCACGATCACTAATAATAACACGGGGTGCGCCGGGAATGCAGAAGAAACGACGAAACATCAGCAGCCTTTGCGGTAGCGAGAGAAGCGGTCTCCGCGTATCTGGTAGGATAGCCAACGCAGACGATAGCCCAGCGGCACCCCTCTACAGTCTTTGGAAAAGGACCGAGCAGGTAAATTCCAATCTTTTCAAAAGGTGAGGTAGGGGGCTTGACGGGTTGTAAAGGTCGGGCTAGAGTGGTGGTGCGTGCCTTAGGTCGTTGGAGGTTTTCACTCGCCGCAACGTATTGCTTGGTGGTCTTATAAATTTGTGGCCAATAAAATTGGGGACGAATTCGGTGCAAAGTACGACAGAGGCCTAAATGTCCAGAAGTAATATCATCGTGCATGGCATGCAAAACGTATGCACGGAGACTTTTTGGGACGACCAAAGGAGGGCAGCTACGTCAACTGAGTAGTTCTTCTTGAACAAAACACCATCTTTGATAGCAAACCGCGTTGACTCTGCTCTTCCTTCTGCCTCATGTATAAGAGGCTGCAATGACCGGTCGTAGCGTTGTTCTCGCATAATGGTCTCCATACCAGGAAACGTTGACGCGATTGAGGCTAAACA
This sequence comes from Amblyomma maculatum, assembly GCF_055883805.1. Lineage (NCBI taxonomy): Eukaryota > Metazoa > Arthropoda > Arachnida > Ixodida > Ixodidae > Amblyomma > Amblyomma maculatum. Next base: position 54,268,927 of record NC_139346.1, on the reverse strand, counting down.
CCCGTCGAAGCCGTCTTCATCGTTAACGGAAGTCGGCAATGGGTGCCGTGACAAGCAGCCTGCATCACTGTGATGTCGTTCACTCCTGTACGCGACACCAAAGTTGTATTCTTGTAGGCGTAATGCCCAGCGCGCCAGACGACCGAATGGATCCAGCATAGCGAATGTTGGTAAGTCTCTATGGTTAAGTAGCATCCATATAGGTATGGTCGGAACTTGTGCACAGCGAACACAACTGCGAGGCACTCCAATTCGTAACTGTGTAGTTTCGTTCACATTTTGTCAACGTGCCGCTGGCATATGCAACAACGTGTTCAGCCCCAATATGCAGCTGCACAAGCACCGCTCCAAGACCAACGCCACTGGTGTCAGTGTGAATCTCCATCACAGCAGAAGGGTCTAAGTGGCACAGCAGTGGTGCTGAAGTTAAAGAAGACTTTAGCAGATTGAAAGAGGATTCGCGCTCTGGGGTCCACACATATTGCGAATCCTTGTGCAGTAGAGAAGTAAGGGGGTGGGCAAGTTGCCCAAAACCACCAATGAGGCGACGAAAATAAGAAGAGAGGCCAGGGCAGCTACGAAGGCTTTTCAGAGTGCATGGAGTTTAGAAGTCGCGCACTGCAGGTATCCGACCTGATACCATCCTCGTTGACGAGGAACCCAAGAACTAAAGTTTTTCTGTCTTCAAAATGACTCTTATTCGAATTGAAAATGAGGCCAGCCTTGCCAATGCATTCAAGATCTTTTTGCAACCTTTAATTGGGCTCTTGGAAGGTCTTTCTAAAAAGGATATCATCGAGATAACACATGCCTATTTCCCATTTAAGGCCACGAAGGATAGTGTCCATAAATCGCTCGAATGTCGCGGGAGCGTTGCAATCCAAAGGGCATTACATTAAATTCGTATAGACCATCTGGTGTTACAAAAGCAGTCTACTCACGGTCGGATGGATGTAGAGGAATTTGCCAATAGCCACATCGCAAATCAACAGAGGAGAAATATGATGCCAAATGCAGACCGGCGACAGCATTATCAGTGCGAGGTAACGGGTATACGTCTTTCTTTGTTACCGCATTCAAACGATGGTAGTCTACACAAAATCGCCAAGAAATGTCTTTTGTTCGCACCAGGATCACTGGTGCGGCCCACGGTTTGGAAGATTCACGGATGATTCCGTTCAGCAGCATTTCGTCCTCCTGTCTTTGAATTATCTTGCACTCTGCTGGTAGACTCTGTAAGTTTTTTGGCGAATAGGGAGTGCTCTTCCTGTGTTAATTTTGTGCTGTGGCCGAGAAGCTGGGAAATGGCTACCCGATCCATTTGAGGCAAAGTCGAACACTTGGGCATGAGTTGTCAAAATGTCTTGCCGAATACGACGTTCACTAGATGGGAGCGATTTGTTGACCATGCCCTCAAACTCAGCACAATATTCAGATTGTCGTTCGCTGCTCCTCCGCAATCGAAAATACTTCCAACCGTATGAGTCGCCTAATTCTCAAATCTCACGAGTGTCAAACCAGAATGAAGACGAACGGGCTCTTCTGACACGTTCATGCCCAGAGGTATGCGCGACCATCCTCCGTCTCCACGACTCGAAGCGAGGCATCAAAATATTTTTTTTCGCTTTATTCGAGACATCTGGCTGGACGACTATTGAATGTTTACCCATGAAGGATTCAGATGACTTCACGGGGAGAAACGTCGCCGTCATCGCAGGCAGCAGCACATCTTCCTTCAAGGCGAGAATTCCTTAATGACTCTGAGACATGTTATTTATTAACGCGGGGATAATGTTCGGCTGCAAACAAATTTCACCGGCACTAAAGCCTAAGTAGCACCACACTAGCACAAAACGTCAACACCCAAGATAAAGTCATGCGTGGCACGTCTCAATACAACGAATTCTGTCCTATAGCGCTCGTCACTAATTACAACTGAAACTGAGCACAGGCCAACCGGAACTAAAGTTTGATTCCCAACTCCACAAAACGTAGTGATTTTTGTCCCACAGGAACATGACTTTCTGTTGAAGGCGGTTCTTAAATGAAAGGCTCATAACTGGCACAGCGGCACCAGTGTCAGCTAAAGCATCGGTTTTAACATTGTCTACACACACTGACACTTTGTTCTTTATTATGACGATAGGTAAAGGTATGGGTGAAATTGACCGTCCGGAGACCTTACCTGCATCGGTCGCACCACCTAGTTTCCCAGCGGTGGAGAAACAAAGCATCGACGTGGAGATGGCGAACGGGGTTTTCGCTGCGTTGGGGGAGTGATGCTGCGATCGGACGCAGGGGAGTCATTCCTTGCGTGGCGTTGAGGGGAAGAGGGCTGATAGAAGGTAGCGGGTGGCTGCTGCTCCCACTGGGCACCATTCGTGTAGCGCGGTGCTCTTTGGATAGGGGGTCGGGTAACTTGACGACGCGGGCAAAACCGGAAGATATGTCCGCTGCCTCCACAGCCGTAACATACGGGTGTCTGGAGGATCTGGTAGTTCACTTCAGGATCCTTTGGAGGCCGAGATGGGGCGACAGACGTGCGACCCCGAGGCACTTCATCCGAATGGGCTGGACGCTGCTGGAAATAAGGGTGCGATGTTGGTTGCAGGGTCTTCTCCACGCAGGTGTTATAAGGTGGTCGGCCGTTACTTGCGCAGCCCCTGGCGTGCGTTGTTCCCAAATGATACGGACCTCGATGTCGGGTGGTAGGTTACATCGAAATTTGTACGATGCCGCTGAATATCCAGCTCCTCGCGTATAATACTCCGGACCATAGAAGCCATGTCTTCAGCCACCGGAATGTCGATACCGGCAACAGTTGTCACATTTGAAAGACGGCCAAGTTTGGGCGCTATGCGACGTGCCTTTGATGCCTGAAATGCCCGGCACTGCTTGATGACATCTGCAACTGTGGCAAGGGTGTCCCGCGAAATAAGGAAGTTGTACACATCCTCAGCAATCTCCTTGAGAAGGTGCTCTACCTTGTCTTCTTCTGACATCTGCCAGTTTACAATGCGACAAAGTTTCAACATTTCTTCGATATAACGAGTGCGTGTCTCACCGGGCATCTGAGCTCTCTGGGAAAGCTGATGCTCAGCGCGTTCCTTCTTCGCAAGGATATCCCAAAAGGACTTCGAAATATCTTCAATACATTGGTCCCAGGTCGTCAGGATTACTTCGTGGTTATCAAACCAAGTTAGAGCCGTGCGAGCGAGGAAGTAAACAACATTGTACAGACATGTGATTGAGTTCCATCGGCTGTACTTGCTGCATCTTTCGTAATGTCGGAGCCATTCCTCAACGTCATCTTCTGGCTCACCATGGAACGTACGCGGCTCTCGCTGGTGGGGAACGGCTGTCGTCTGTTCAGGCCGCTGTTCATGAGTCTGCGTCGTGCGGGTGGTAGCCATTGATAGGTACTTTTGAGGAGATAACGGTGGCAAACCTACTACACGACGGCTGCGACGAGGTACTGGCGGATCCAGAACGTTTTTACCCAGCGCCCAGCACCAAATGTAACTGATAAAATGGTTTTAATACTGTGCACTTGGAATGAAGGACGGACGCACACGGCTCAGAAAATTCCCGATCAGTCTGCGCGCGCCTCGCTTCCTCCGCTTCTTCTGCTGCTTCTCAGTGCGCCGCAACAATATATATATATATATATATATATATATATATATATATATATATATATATATATATATATATAGACGTGACAGTGTCAATTAAGAATGGCAAACTAATCACTGATCTATACCGGGTTGTGACAGACCTCAGTACCTGCACTTCGACAGCAGCCATCTTAAATACTAGGAAGACTAGCATCCCATATGGACAAACCGTCCGCTTTAAACGGATATGTTCAGACGATCGCGACTTTGAATTTCACTGCGCCAACCTTCGTAACACCCTAATGAAACGCAAATATCCAGAGCACCTAATAAATGATGCAGTGGAACGAGCAAGCCTTCTTGATCGCAAAGCACTCCTCAAAGCGGAAAAGGAACCATCCGGCCAATCACGAATCAATCTCGTGCTAACGCATTCAGTTTCGGTCCCCAACGTTGCATGCCTATTAAAGAAACATCATGGTATTCTCATGCAAAGTGATCGTCTAAAAGAAATTTATCAGCAAGCCCCCCGTGTTGTCTATCGCCGTAACAAGAACCTCAGTGATATTTTAACTTCGTATAAATCTAGCCCCACTGCACCAATCGGCTGCCATCCTTCCAACAAGTCACGCTGCAAAGTTTGTGCACAAATGACTACATCAGTGAAAGCTTTCAGCACAGCATCGAACTTTAATGTAAAGATGCGAGGCAACTTTTCATGCGATACGGACAACGTGATTTACATGCTTGAATGTTCTATCTGCAAAATTCAGTACATTGGCCAAACCGAAACACCCTTAAGATACCGATTTAATAATCATAAACCTCATTGTAATACACTGCCTAACCTTTATATCTCTAAGCATGTAAACGTTACCAAGCACCCCTTTGAAAAAATGCAAGTAACTTTACTGGAATCAGGCTTCAGAACCCACCATGAACGCGAAGTTCGTGAATCATTTTTAATACATAAGCTTAACGCGGTTTCTTGTGGTCTGAATGAAAACATTGGCAAGCTAACTTGTCTCTCGTCGTAGCATTTTAACTAAATGGTAGCACCATTGGCAACTTCTTAAAAGATATTATGTTTAATCGACATTGGCTCCATTTTGCACTGTTTGCCTCTTCACTTGCGCTGTTACGGTCAGAGCCCAAAGCCCCTCACAGTATGTCATGCTTTACTTGCACTGATCGTTTTCTTGTTTGCCAGTTTCTCACGATCATATTGCTTCCCGCCGTAACATGCACTGATCATTACAACTTATCCAATAACCTTGCCCATGATTCCTTTTGTTATCAACACTGTTAAAACAGTTAACTTTAATTGCTTCTTTTTGTCCCCATAGCATTGAGCAGAAAATCGAGTTTTGTCACCATGCCGCGATTTGAGTGACTGTTTACTTTTTGTGTGTGTGTGTGTGTACCGCGCTAAATCACAGTTATATTTCACTGTTAAATTCTACTGACGGGTTATCTGCTACTGTCGCCTACCAATGAGAATGGTATTTCAGTTGATCAATCCCACCTCCCCATCCTGAATATTGGAGGATTAAATGTGACATGTACTCCACCCATTATAACCTCGCGATATTTTGTTTTGTGTCCTGATAGTGACAACAATCTCTTTAGTGATATATCTTTTCTTTGTGCAACATATTAAGATGCATGACCTAAGCGCAACACGTGTCATTCGGTCTATATACCTTGCACCGCTATTACATCACGCGTGTGAAATCTTGTTTTTGATATTTTGGTGTTTATTTGTTGACAGTGGCTGGTCACGTGTTTCGATTGTGCATGTATATAAGAAATGGGAACCGACAGCTTATTTCTACATTCCTTGACAAAGGCCGGACCCCGGCCGAAACGTCGGATTAAAGTGTTGTTTTTTCACCGTGTGTCACCTACTTCAAGTTTATGACCTACCGGACCCATTCGAGCTTCAACCCCCTCCCTATGCAACAACAATGGAATCCGGCAAGACCATGGCGAAGAACGTACTTCTGAAGTTCCCACGTGCTGATGTCTCCACTGTGATTGTAGGAGATTCCCAAACCAAATACGTGTACCAGCACTTCGACCCTTCCCGACTGAATACTCCAGCTTTCATTACGCAATGCGGTGCCAGCATCGAAGATGCCTACCTCCTCCTGGACATGGTACCTTCTACAGCATCAACTATCCTTCTATATATCGGAACAAACGATCTGGCTTCCAATTCAGGACAGTCCGTGTTTCAAAACTACTGCAAATTACAGGATCACATATCAGCCACCCGGCCCGGCATCACTCGTGTGTAGGCTAGCCTGGTTCTACCAAGAACAGAAAATTGTCGAAACCACAGAAATTGGCTTTTCGCTGGCAAAATCTAGAGGCATGCCTCTTCAACCGCCTACTGCGGGCCTTCTGCAGGCGCTCCAAGCTCCTTTACTACGTTGACCATGGCTTTGAGTGGCTTCCACCGACACGCGTGCTCGCTGCCGACGGCCTCCATCCAAGCTATGACGGGACCGCCCTGATTGCAAGTAAGATTGAGCATTTCTGCTCAAAAGCCACTCCAGATGTGAGAGCGCCCTCATGGATTGAGTGCGCATCAAATAAGCCTTTTGCAAGAATGATAAGCGCTTCGATAGGGTATGCACTTTCAGGCAATCCCACTACTGGTGCCATCACTTCAAGCCCTACTGCAGTCAACACTATTGCTACCGGCGTCTGTCCTGGTGGTGTCCTTAATGCAACTACTGCTGTCCCCGACGAGGCTGCTCCCGTCGACGCACTTGCAGGCGATTCCAATACTGGTGTCATTACTTCAAGCCCTAGTGCCGCCAACGTTATTACTACCGGCGTCTGTTCTGATGGTGTCCTTACTGCAAATACTGCCGACACTGCTGTTCCTGACGCAGCTGTCCCCGACGAGGCTGCCGCCGTCGATGCGCCTGTTGCTGACGCTTCTGCTTCCGGCACTTCTGTCGCTGCGGCTTCCGCTCACGCTATTCCCGACGCCCCGACCCTTGGTTATTCCACTACCGACATTTTCACTCGCACCAATTCTGCTCCAGTCTCGCCTGGTCTCGATGCTGCTGATTCTGACGCTCCCCCTGAAGGAGCACTTCCCGCTCCCAGCGTATCATCTACAAGTCCTCATGATGCCGACCCTTCAGCTTCCAACGCCCAGAGCTCCAGCCTTCATTGCCCCGCTGTCACCGACTCTCGAGATCTTTGCCCTCAGAAGTGTAAAACTCAGTTTTTAAACAGTCGTGTTTATAGGGCTCGAGGCTCCGGAACTTCCACTTCTAAGTCGAACTTTTGCAAAGCCCATGCTACGTCTGCTCCGTCTTCAGCTAACCATGCCTCGACCGAGGAACGCCAGTACAACCTTCGAAAGAAACTCCCGAATACTGTAAGAAAACCCTTATGACTTAAAAACTCGGTTCCTAAGAAAAAGCCTAGCCTCAAATACTCCAACGAATTTCTACGCGTTATAAAAGTAGTAGAAAAGCGCATTCGTGCAGAACGGCATGTTATGACTTTAGAGGCTTATCTAGCATGCTCCAATGCCCCGCGTGGTCTCCGCGTTAATTTAAAACCAGCAACATCCAAACTGTCTAAGAGCAACAGTGCAAAATGGGACAGGATATCGGCAACGGCTGCTTTGGAATTTACGCGCATTATTTTGGATCACCACCAATCTGCCCTAAAGTCATTAGCTAATACAGAAACACAACTGCTAGATCATCTTAACCTCTCTAGCGAAGAACTTGCTGCTCTTGACGCGTACAAAAAGAAAAATGGAAGGAGATTAACTCCGTGAAATCCAAAAAGCTTTTGCGCGACAAAATCTCCCGGCTCGCGCAGTCCCAGCCTCCGTTGCCACTGCCATCTCAGGTTCAAACCTCAATTGTAAATCTCTCAAACTTCACCCTGACTAATGACGAAGAGAGTGCACTGGCACACGGCCTAAATGTTTGCCCTGCATCAGGTGGGTTCAATGAGTTTCTATTGTTAAACGACTTGGAACATTTTGCCCGCAATATGAGACTTAAGGAGTACTTTCATGGCCGGCCACAAGATCTCGTACAAGATGGCAAATTGCCCTCTCAAAATCACTGGACTTCCTCGACTCAAAGAGAAAACTGCCTCGACATTTATATTAAGGCAGTTCAAAATGATGTGCTGAAAGCTTACAATACCCAAACGAAATTTTGTCGTAACCTTTCTGGAAAAGAAAGCGCATCAACAAAACGACTCCCGTCACAAACTGATATTGTCATAAAGCCCGCTGACAAAGGTGGTGCCATCGTAGTCATGAACAGAAGTGACTACATCGCGGAAGCCGAAAGGCAACTGGCGGATGATTCCTTTTACCGCCTGCTAGAAAGCGATCCGACTAAGGAGTTTAAAACTGTCTTGGAAGAAACCTTATCCAGTCTTAGCTTGAGTGAAACAATTGACAAAAGCACTGCAAAGTCAATAATTCCCCTCAGCCCTGTACCAGGTCGATTTTATTTATTGGCCAAAATTCATAAGCCTAACAACCCTGGACGACCCATCATTTCCGGTATAGGAACCGTAACGGAAAACCTGTCACGCTATATTGACACTCTAATCAATAAGATTCCAGCCACATTCCAGTCCTACATAAAGGATACAACTGATTTCCTAGCAGATATAGCTGATATCACCATCCCTCAAGGCGTCTTGCTCGTAACTCTGGATGTTGAGTCACTTTATACCAATATTCCGCACTCCGATGGCATCCGGTCAGTTGTAAAGGCTTTTGAAGATCAAACCTTGTGCAGTAATATTGACGGTTCTACTTTGGCTATCCTTGTTAAATTGATACTTGAACTTAACAACTTTGAATTTGATGGCAGACATTATGTCCAGATTAACGGAACATCGATGGGTACAAGTATTGGTCCCAACTACGCCAACATATTCATGGGCTTATTAGAAGACCGGTTTCTCGAAGACTACCCGCTAATGCCTTTTTACTACAAGAGATTCATAGACGACATTTTTTTTTATTTGGCAACATGGTGAGGCAGAACTTCTATCATTCATCTCAAGTTTTAATAATGTGCATGAGGCTATAAACTTTTCTCATTCTTATTCTCGAACCACTATTGCTTTTCTAGACGTGACAGTGTCAATAAAGAATGGCAAACTAATCACTGATCTATACCGGAAACCCAGTGACAGACCTCAGTACCTGCACTTCGACAGCAGCCATCTTAAATACCGGAAGACTAGCATCCCATATGGACAAGCCGTCCGCTTTAAACGGATATATTCAGACGATCGCGACTTTGAATTTCCCTGTGCCAACCTTGGTAACACCATAATGGAACGCAAATATCCAGAGCGCCTAATAAATGATGCTGTGGAACGAGCAAGCCTTCTTGATCGCAAAGCACTCCTCAAAGCGGAAAAGGAACCATCCGGCCAATCACGAATCAATATCGTGCTAACGCATTCAGCTTCGGTCCCCAACGTTGCAGGCATATTAAAGAAACATCATGGTATTCTCATGCAAAGTGATCGTCTAAAAGAAATTTATCAGCAAGCCCCCCGTGTTGTCTGTCGCCGTAACAAGAACCTCAGTGATATTTTAACTTCGTCTAAAACTAGCCCCACTGCACCAATCGGCTGTCATCCTTGCAACAAGTCACGCTGGAAAGTTTGTGCACAAATGACTACATCTGTGAAAGCTTTCAGCACTGCATCGAACTTTAATGTAAAGATTCGAGGCAACTTCTCATGTGATACGGACAACGTGATTTACATGCATGAATGTTCTATCTGCAAAATTCAGTACATTGGCCAAACCGAAACACCCTTCAGATACCGATTTAATAATCATAAAGCTCATTGTAATACATTGCCTAACCTTCCTATCTCTAAGCATGTAAACGTTACCAAGCACCCCTTTGAAAAAATGCAAATAACTTTACTGGAATCAGGCTTCAGAACCCACCATGAACGCGAAGTTCGTGAATCATTTTTAATACATAAGTTTAACGCTTTTTCTCGTGGTCTGAATGAAAACATTGGCAAGCTAACTTGTCTCTCGTCGTAGAATTTTAACTAAATGATAGCACCATTGGCAACTTTTTAAAAGATATTATGTTTAATCGACATTGGCTCAATTTTGCACTATTTGCCTCTTCACTTGCGCTCTTACGGTCACAGCCCAAAGACCCTCACATCACAATATGTCATGCTTTACATGCACTGATCGTTTTCATGTTTTCCAGTTTCTCACGATGATATTGCTTCCCGCCGTAACATGAACTGATCATTACAACTTATCCAATAACCTTGCCCACGATTCCTTTTGTTATCAACACTGTTACGAACAGTTAACATTAATTGCTTCTTTTTGTCCCCATAGCATTGAGCAGAAAATCGATTTTTGTCACCATGCCGCGATTTGAGTGACTGTTTACTTTTTGTGTGTGTGTGTGTGTGTACCGCGCTAAATCACAGTTATATTTCACTGTTAAATTCTACTGACGGGTTATCTGCTACTGTCGCCTACCAATCAGAATGATATTTCAGTTGATCAATCCCACCTCCCCATCCTGAATATTGGAGGATTAAATGTGACATGTACTCCACCCATTATAACCTCGCGATATTTTCTTTTGTGCTCTGATAGTGACAACAATCTCTTTAGTGATATATCTTCTTTTCTTTGTGCAACATATTAAGATGCATGACCTTAGCGCAACACGTGTCATTCGGTCTATATACCTTGCACCGCCATTACATCACGCGTGTGAAACTTGTTTTTAATATTTTGGTGTTTTTTTTTTTTACAGTGGCTGGTCACGTGTTTCGATTGTGCATGTATATAAGAAATGGGAACCGACAGCTTCTTTCTACATTCCTTGACAAAGGCCGGACCCCGGCCGAAACGTCGGAATAAAGTGTTGTTTTTTCACCGTGTGTCACCTACTTCAAGTTTATATATATATATATATATATATAGCATAAGTAAATAGACGTACTTGGTTGCTAGAGGTTACATGCAAGTGAAAACTTGCTTCATACTGTTTCCAAGTTTATTTGTAGTCGACGTTTCGGCAGGAGCCCTGCCTTTCTCTAAACTGCGGGTACATGATTCTTGTTCGTCTTCTTATAGGTTTGGCAAGAGGTGCTGCAAACAGAATATGGGCACATACAGGTGAATCAGCTGGACACGCACAGCACACACATTCACACACAGGTGCGGTGAGCAGGCTAGGCCCAAAGGGTGAACAACCCAAGGCACCGGCCGCCGGGAGTCATTTGTATACAATGCACAATACAGGCAACCGCGGAACAACCTTGAAAAAAAAATAGAAGATGAGGAAAACCGGTGGGGATAGTGTTTGCTGGAGATGGTGAGAAAATTATTTTTCTTGTTCCCGCTAAAAGATGGGAGCACCCAGCGTGATGAAAGAACCAGGTGGACATTGCTGGTTAGAAGAACCTGACAGCGGCGAGTAAAGTTCGAGCAACTCGCGACGGGAGATGAACCTCAAAGAAAGAATAAGAAGAAAAAAAATAATATATGTGGGACAGTAGAGTGGTGAAATACTTTGAGGTTTTCGCTAAAAGATGTGAGTGCCAAGCATGAAGAAGGTTTTTACGAGAAGTGGGATGTGGAGGGTATCAAAGAAGCGGGGGAAAAAAGGGGGGGGGGGAAGAGAGGGAAGGACAAAAAAAAGAAAACGAGGAAAAACTGTAAAAGGATAATGATTTATATATGTGCATAACATTAAATCTGCAGTGCTCGTAAGGACGACATTGCCCCAATGTTTTCATTTATCCCAGTATTAATTAATTAAAGTATGACTCACGCTGCTCCCGCTCCCGTGTATTATTGAATCCCCCCTGAGAACTGTTAGTTTGACTGAGTCGAATGAGTGCTGTTTCTGGTTGATATGTTTTGAAAAAGGAAGGTTGGGCATAAAGCGGACATGAGCTCGGTGATTATTAAACCGCATTCGTAGAGGGGTAGCTGTCTGGCCAATATACTGCATGCAGCATACACCGCATTCTAGGAGATATATAACGTTTGAGGCATCGCAATCAAAGTCACCATCTATTCTCCACTTAATCAAAGTCACCATCTATTCTCCACTTAAAATTTGACGCTGTGCTTGTTGCGCAGCTTGATGTCTGCATGTGCCTGCACACCTGGCATCTACTCTTTCCGCAAGGCCGGCGCCCCAACCGTGGGTTATTACCTATTTTTGAGTGGACTAGGACGTTGCGGATGTTTTTCGGTCGTCGGTAGACAACCTGGGGAGTAGTCGTGAAAACATTGGAGAGACGTTCGCTCTGTTCTAGAATGTTGAAATGTTTCTTTGGGATTTTCTTCACGTTGGGGGGGTTACTCGTGTAGGTGAGTACCAGGCTTGTTCGGCGGTCTATGTTTTCCTTTCGTGGACGTCACTCCAGTATTTCCTCTCGGTTGAGTGCATATGCCTTTTTTATGGCGTCGTCAATAATATTTGGCGGGTACCGTTGTTTAGTCAGGACTTCCTGCACACGTTTTGCGTTTGGTGCGAAGTCCTGATCTTGGGAACAAATTCTTTTGAATCGATGAGCCTGAGAATATGGAATGCTAGTTTTTGAGTGATGAGGGTGACAGCTTTGAAAATGTAAGTATTGTTCTCGGTCCGTGGGTTTTCTGTATACGCTTGTGGTGAGCGAACCTTCATGAACCAAAATTTCAACGTCCAGAAAGTTAATTTTGTTTCGGGAATATATGTGCGTGAATGATATGCTAGGATGGAGGAGATTGAAGTTTTCAATGAATTGTAGGAGTGATTGTTCTGTGTCAGTGCAAATTAAGAAAATATCATCCAAGTAGCGTTTGTATAGGGTGGGGTTAATAGGGAAGTAAAAATTCAAATTCAATGCTATGCATGAAGATATTAGCATAAGTAGGGGCCATTTTTGTACCCATGGCGGTGCCGTTAATTTGTAAGTAGTGTTCGTTGTCGAATTCAAAGTTGTTGTATTCTAGTACTAGTTTTGTCAATACCTCTAGGACTTCTGGAGTGGGAGATCCTTCCTTCCTATTCTGATTATAGGCCTCAATTAGAGCTTTGATTCCGTCGGAATGCGGAATATTTGTATATAGGGAGACTACATCTAAGGTTACAAGGAAGGCCCCCTGAGGAAGATTTAGACGTGCTATTTCGCGAAGGAAGTGGTTTGTGTCACGTATGTGGGATGGGTGTGTTTCAGGTATGTGTCCAATTAATGTGTCAATGTAACTGGAGATTGGTTCTGTGATTGTGCCGATGCCAGATACTATAGGGCGGCCAGGATTACCCTTTTTATGAATTTTCGGAAGCATGTAGAATCGGCCCGGCGACGGGTGTGAGGCAGTCAGGGCTTAGCATAATCGCAGGGAGATGTCCCCACTTTTTGCGAGCTCATTTAGGGTCCCTGCTATGAAGTTTTGATGCTCTAGAGTGGGGTCCGCTTTTAGGTGTTTATAAAATTTATTGTTAGAGAGTTGTCCAATTCCTTCCTCAATATACTTCTCCTTGTCCATTACCACTATGCCGCCTCCTTTATCTGCCGGTTTAATGACCACATCCTTCCGTCTACTGAGCGCCTTCAATGCGTCACGTTCCTTTTTGGAAATGTTTTGCTTCCCTGGTCTGTAGTCCTTATAAGCCCTGATTACATCATTCTGGACGGCACTAATGTACATGACCAAACGTTTATCTCTCCCCGTATTCGGAGTCCATTGGGGATTTTTAAGGCTCAATTCTTAGCCATGTGCCGTGCTCTGTGTCCCTTCGAAAAAGTATTCCCTCAGTCTCAGAGTTCGCGCAAAGTTGTCAAGGTCCTTCAAAACCGAAAATTCATTACATTTTCATATATATATATATATAAATATATATATATATATATATATATATATATATATATATATATATATATATATATATATATATATATATATATATATATATATATATATGCGGCATTGCAGCGTGACACGAGACTCGGAAAAATAGCAGCCGCAGTTCCTGGGGCACGAACTGCGCACATTACATCTACCACAAGTCCTCGATGATACTACGGTACGATGAGTACATCCCCGTCAGTGATGTCTTCAGAAACAACGGTAAGAAGTGTTTCGCACTGTGGGGACAATACAGTATCAGCTGCGGCAATGAGGGAATGATGCCGTTCAGAAATAACGGGTGAAAAATCACTGTCTGTCATATGGATGACATGGTCGCCCCAAGAAATTAATGCTGAAGAGGTTGACAAAAATCTCATCCAAAAATCATCAAATACTCATACGGTGAAAGCACAGCAAACTGCACATGGTGGCAGACGCCGTCTATAACAACTCGACCTGTACACTTTGCTGATGGGTGCAGAGGGCGCCATTTGCTCAACGAAGTTCAGGTCCATCATATGGTGTCGTTACTTTCCGCAAACAGTGGCACAAATCAACGTGAATAACAGAAAGTGCAGCCCCTGTGCCAATTAAAGCTTCGACCGGTAATCCTTCAGCTAAAACGAAATCGTATTATAGGGGCGATGAGGAGGACTTTTTGTAAGTTCGCAAAGTGCAGTATCACCTCCGGAAACTGCATCGCTTAGTATTTCAAATGATGGACAGGGAGAGTTGTTGCTGGTCGAAGTGGCGAAACAGAGCTGCGGTATAGGGAAGGAGACCGGCGTCGGGCTACATGAGCCCCACTTGGTTCAGACGAAGATACCGGCGGTGCAGAGAATTGGCGAGGTTGACTGGGAATTGGTCGTCACTGATAATACGCAGGTATGTCACTTTCGAAGGTGTCGTAACAACGCCGCTCATTTTGGATGCGTCGGGACAAAAGCGGGATATATGTCCTCGAATTCCACAATGATAGCACCCTGGGTGAGAGGGGCGCCAAGGTGTGTAATAGGGTGGCGTAGGTTGAGCCGTCGTCATGGCGTTGATGTGGTTGTAGGGCGGTGGTTGGGGTTGGCGGACAAAAGGAGGAGGGGATGCAGCGACGTGAGCGTAAGTCGGCGCTGGGCGAGGTGCACGAGGATCAGGTGTGACAGGGTGGTTTAGTTTCCAACTCTTCTTTAATGATGTGGCTGATGCCGGTATCGTTAGAAGGAGGAGAAGAATTATCGCACCCGTGCCGAAAGGCCTGAGGGCTTGGAGCTCCTCGCGGATTATCGCTAGAATCATGGCTCGTAGATCGATGTCAATAGAGGTCGAGGCAGTAGCGAAGTCGGGCTGCAATCGGGAGGACTGTAGCTGGTCGAGGCGTTGGCAGGTCATGATAATGGAATCAATATTTGATGGATTCTGGGCAACTAGGGTGACATAAGCCATAGAATTGCTTCCTTTCAAGACATGGTGTACACGTTGAGATTCCGGCATGGTGGGACTGATACGCCAACAGAGTGCAAGCACGGCCTCTATGTAAGACGCATAGGACTCATCGGGACCTTGAAGGCGGGAAGCGAGCTTCTTCCTTGCGGCCTCCATCCGAACAGCCGGGTCGGCGAAGTACTGTCGGAGCTGCTGCTTGAAGGTGGGCCAATTTGTGGTGTGGGGCTCGCAGTTGATAAACCAATTCCTGGCGACCTCAATAACGTAGAAAGAGACATTCATGAATTTTAAAGCATCATCCCACCGGTTGTAGGCACTGGAGCGTTTATAAGTGTCGGGCCAGTCATGGACGTCTTCGTCGCGACGACCAGCGAACAGCGGCGGGTCGCGTTGTCGTGTGGGCACCATCGGAGGCGGTGGTGTAGCCGCCGAGGTAGAGGGTCCGGCCGGGTCTGGACTGCTTTGGGTTGACATGACGATGGTAATTGTTAAACGGCGACCGGAGCGTAGCTCCAGCGAGAGGCAGGACACAAGGCAGCAAAGGGATCGAATTTCACCTCCACCACTTGTCAAACTAGGCCAGGTCGAGACGGCAAGGTCTTGACGGCAAGGCAAGTTATGCCGTGTCAGCGTTTATTCCGATGAAGAAAACCCAAGCGCATGCCGAAGCCGGCGCCGCGAGACGATGATCATGGTATGTACAAGAGGAAGAAGATTATTGTATGTACAGATGAAAGAAGATCCGTGGAGAGCTCATGATATATTTACCGCCTGATGGAAAGGTTGTATACACGATGTATATGGGATATTTATGCAGTCATCTATACTTATGCTGTTTAATCACTAATTACTACGAGAAATTTTTATAAGGCTGTATTTATTAGGATCATGCCGCTTATACGTGATTGCTTGCAAGGTATTTTGACTACGCGCTAAAACATATTACTAACTTGTTCCACTTCCGATTCATTATTCTTTATAGCTGCCCTTTGTCTAATCAAAGATGAAAGGTTTCAAAAGATGTCAAAGGTTTACTACTTATCGTGAAGCGCAGTTTGCTTCCAAGGCTTGCACCACGTGCTCACTACGGTTCAGCGACATGAGCAAGTTAGGTCGAGACTGACAGACGACGGCCTGTAAACCACTCAATGCTTTTATGTCAGAAACAGCTACGAGTTGTGGCAGTGACACGACTTGTTTTCTTTATGAGGCTGAGAAAAACCTTTCTCGCCTACTTTGACAAGATTGACGCTTTTACCCCGATTCTTCGACCCATACAAAGTGTTTTGTCGAATCGGACAGGTGAACTATGAGATCAATCCCGAAGGTGCTACAGCATCCTAGCCATGCCGCGCTCACCAAGAAATTTTGTATCTTGTAGTCCTTACGCCATATTAAACGAGCGCTAAAGTCAATTCATGGTTAATTCCTAGCGTTGTGTTAACTCTTGTCTGTTTATTTCCTATCATCGATGCAGTGGTTTATAAGGGGCGAATAATGCCACTAAGCGTTCAAATATTCATTTGTTGTTTTAGACAGCCCCCGCATGCGTCAACATCGCCATCATAAGGCGTACAAACAATCATGTTCATACCCGTCTTCGCGAGACGCGGCTTTATCACTTTCTTTGTGAGGGTGAGAAGCGCCGAGGTTATTCCCGACCGATCGTATGGAAGAGCACTTGTTTCCGCATCGTTTCAGATGTTTACAAATTCCGTGGTCCAGTTGTTTACGTGGTCCTTCGCTGTCTTTAAATTAAGGACTACCGAATTCAGCGGTCATTCGTAACTGGATGATCGATGAACACGACTGCTGGTACCCCCCCCCCCCCCCGCCACCACCGCCGAGTTCGTTTTTCCCTTTCAGGGCGCTAGTCAGCCCAGTAAAGAGATGGTTCCAGAGATATACTTCCATGTTCGTTGGTTGTCTACAACATTGTCACCACCACGTCACAATATTGCCTGTACGCACAAACCAGAACATTGCTCACACTTAGGCATCTTAAAATCAATGATCTTATTCATTTACAATGAATTCATTCCTAATTATATAGTGGATAACCTCAGAGACGTTATATGTCGCTTATAAAACTTATACTGTTCAGAATAACCTCCGACACATATTGGAAACTTCTTGATAGTAGGAGGAACCACACCTAAGCGGAAACTCAAAAAGACCTGCAGACAAAATGTCACTGTGAAGACTTCAGACGCAGGCAGAAAACTTTTGTTGTTTTAGTCTCGAAAGCATTATAACATTGCATCATTAACGTTGGTACTACCACCGGCAAAGACACGCTGAATGGGAACGGACAATACACATTTTGTTGCTTTCAAAACTTCCTTCTTTACACTCCTGGGCAGGATTCATCGCACTATTTTGATTTATTTCAAAGAGCAGCTCGGGATTAGCGATTACTTGTGATCTTATGGTAAACTATCAAGGATGTCTTTGAAAAGTGCTGACTGAAATTAAATGCAGCCCTTGCATTGCTGTGCCCATATCTCAAAAGTAACCCCTACAAAGAGGAACCAGATGGTTCTTGTAGCTTTCATGCTGTAACAATACCTACCATTTATCATCTTTACAGCCGGTTCTATGAAATTGTTTTTGCACGCTCTGTGACCTTATCTTCAGTGAGAAGTTGTGATAAGCCCAAACATGTGGTTCTTTTTCACACAAAACACCACTGCAGGTGAAGTTTTTCTTGGTTTATACAAGCGAATATGATGAAGATCTTAATCACTGCATTCAGAGTAAGCTGCCTAACATCGACAACAACTCTCCTTTGTGGGATGCTTTCTTGCTTTAGTTCATGCGTTTGACTGAAAGTCGCTTCTTGAGTCGCAGAAGTGATGTTGCCCTTTATTTATGTTTGGGATATTCAATCATATGCAGTTGACAAAGGTGATATTTTAGCAAGCTCGACGAGCTTCCTGCAGCGTTGTAAGGCTACATTACTTCACCACACAATGACAAAGCAAAAGGAAAGAAGCAGAAAGGTCAGACATGCGCTGAACTAGCTATATTGGGCTCACACCTAGGAAGAGCATGATCAAATCGAACTAAAGCTAAACCTCCAGCCTCTGCCAAAACATGTGCGCTTTCTCTATCTTGGCAAGGAAAGTGTTTTTTAAATGAGCATTTTTCGGCATATACAGAGCAAATATAGTGACGCCCAACAGAACATACCAATAGACTGTATCTCCCAATTGCAATGCACGGTGCTTGCCAGTTGTAGACAAAAATAGGAGTGATGCCAAAATGTAGGCAATATTTAAAAATTTTCAAATGACAAAAGAGAAACTAAATAAATTGAAGAAAAGAAAAAGGAGGCCCCCTTATCTCCAGCTAATCCTGATCACGACCGAATGATCCAGTAGGGCTTTACAATGAAAGAAATAATAGTAAACTCGGTGCGAATAAAAGCAAACGAAACACATTATTTCCCTCTAAACGTTTTCACGCCTTGCATAATTGGAACTGGGTGTCATAGTACACGCCAGTGACCTGGCTGGAGTATAGATGCTGTTTAGGATGTGATTCCTTGTCTCAATTTGAGGAATGAGCCTAGGCTTCGTGATAGAATCAATATACATCTATTCTAGACAGCAGTCTTTAGTACGGCTGCAACTTTTCCGATACGTGAGCTACCATTTAATTTATCATTGGTTATTAAGTTCGTACGAATTGTGGGCTGAAGTGGCTTTCATTCCTATTTGCAGGTTGATGCTCCTTTCTAAAAAGCGGCTGAGAGAGGATAGTAATAATTTGTAGAGCTATTCACAGTGACAATCTCCTTATTCTTATCTTGCAAGTAATTGCTCATCAGCATAAACTATTTGCTCATTTTTTGTTTGATCTGTGGATGCTTCCGGTGTCCCACAACAGTATTATCATCCCTATCTTTTTCCGGCTCCTTACAGTGCAGGTTAGGGCGGAGACAGTTTCGCGGCAGAGGATCAGTCGAGCAAAGGTATATCTAATTAATGTGAGCACCACAGCGCACAGGCCATGTCTGCCAAAAAAATAGACAAGCTGGTGAGAGGTGCCACTCGATTCAGGTATCTCCTTTGAGAGGGGAGGTGGGAGGAGAAACAAGATCCTATAATGTAATGTCAAACATGCCACAGTAGGTACGTGAGCATTTTTTTTTACGATTAGTTAAGCCGGGGCTGAATTTTGTTAAGTACAGAGTACGCATCACAGCATTTATTCGGACAGTTTGGAACCGGGAACTTCACAAGGCCAGCAAACGTTTATCTTGTCCCTCGTTCTCTTTCTTCCGCTCTTCTGGACAACTCAAAGATGAGGCATCGTCCTCTTTCATATAAAAAGGCCCAGGGCGAGATACTTTTGAGCCAAGCGAAAAGCTCCACCAGGGCCCGGCTAGAGCATCAGCCACAGACACTACTGTGCAGATAGGGGTCCGCTACAGGGAGAAAAGGGCTTCTGGTGTAGACCACAAATGTTCATACTTAACCAGCCAAAAGACGATACACAGCAAAGAGGAGGACAGGACAAGGCTGGACTATCAACTGAATGTTTATGATCGGAAGAAAACAACGAAGACTCCTTCCGAAAAGCTCGCGCACAACCCAACCGGTGGAATGCAAGACATTGGGAAGAAGATGAAGACGAAAATACAAAGCCAATTCAAAGTCAGGGCCTAACTAACGACTTTTCTAAAAGGTTTCTAATGCATTGGCTCGCAGGTTGCTCCTGTGCTCAGCGACATTTTTCTGTCTAAAGTTGACACCGCATTGAAGCCAGGTTTGGACGCCTTAGGTATAGTAGCGTTTCGCTACGTTGATGACTACCTTATTTTCTTGGATAAGGATGGTTCCCATAGTTTGGCGCAAGATGTGTTACGAATGTTCAAAGAGCAAGGTCAGGGTCTGTCTTTTACGTATGAGTTTCCAAAAGATCACCATACACAGTTTCTGGATTTGGACTTGCGCTTTGAAGACAATCACGTGTGTTGGAGCTACAGCCCCAGGTCAGGAAAGCCTCTGCTTAGCTTTGAATCGGACCACTCGAGGTTGGTAAAGGATGGGTTGGCAGTCGCATGCATCAAGTCCGCATTACGTAAATCTTGCCATCACCGTGTCGAACATGCTTTTTCAAAACAAATTTCGAAGTTGTTGGTGGCAGGTTTTCCAACTTTCCATCTCGCTCGTCTGTCAGAACGTGTTTTAACGCGATCAAGGAAGAGTAAAACGGTGCAGGGTGACGTTGGTGTGGCGACGCGACGAAAGAAGGTGGCTGCCATACCTTACCTCCACGGCGTTTCTCACCGACTTAAGAAACTGGCGGCAAGGTACGACGTTGACGTTGTATTTACAGCGAGAAACAAGATAGGAGGCTTGTGTGCTAGAGTTAGAAAGGGGCTCGACAGTGTACCTCGTGATAGTTTTCGTTGTGCAGTGTCTCATAAGAAAAAGTTCACCACCTGCAGAAAGAATGTGGTCTACCGCATTCCGTTGAATTGTGGCCGGTGCTACTACGGGCAGACAGGCAGATGTCTAAATGTGCGCCTGACGGAACACTCTAATTCTCTGGGAACGAAGGCGAGTTCCAATCTTGCGCTACATGTGCAATCCCGAGAGTGTAAGTCGAAGCATGACCCGTCCCTTTGTGCGCCTGACTTCAATAATACGGATGTAGTTTACAGCAATGGTAATCAACTCTGCAGGGAGTTGGTTGAGGCATTTTACATTGCTAAAGCCGAGGACAAGTGTGTGGCTAAGGCGTCGGTTAGCCTTAATTGTAAGGAATTTGACCTTTTAGAAAAGTCCTTAGTTAGGCCTTGACTTTGAATTGGCTTTGTATTTTCGTCTTCATCTCCTTCCCAATGTCTTGCATTCCACCGGTTGGGTTGTGCGCAAGCTTTTCGGAAGGAGTCTTCGTTGTTTTCCTCCGATCATAAACATTCAGTTGATAGTCCAGCCTTGTCCTGTCCTCCTCTTTGCTGTGTATCGTCTCTTTGGCTGGTTAAGTATGAACCCATACCAACGTGCCCAGTCATCAACCTTGTTGACCACAATTGCGCTGATTCGTCCGAAGCCACCAAGACCACCGTGTACATAAAAAAGGCCTGTATCGTTTGCCGACGCTCCTTGGAGCGCTCCTGGGTGACCAAAATGCGCAGGCGGGCAACACAGCAAGCTTAGCCAGCTCAGTATAGAGAGGTGGCGATAGAAAACTTCTTGTGTATGGAAAGCGGCAGGCTGGTATAGAGACAGCAATTTAGCATGCTGGCGTAATCATATAAAACGGGCTGTAGCGCGTGGTCTCACGTCAAAAGTATTGCACGCATACGTAATGAAAGGGAGGATGTCATCCTTTTTCTTCCGGTTACAATTTGCGCGCATATTCAGCATAGCGGTGAGAGTGCGGCTGTTGAGCTGAACAAATTCATTTCTCTGGGAATGGTACAGCCTGCAGTCCCGGAAGTCCCAGACACAAAGGAGACAAAGTTTATCATAACGCCAGCAGCAAATCGGCGCCGGCGATGACTGATGAAAATTCGACGCACATTGCAAGCAGTGACCGGCAAAATTAGGGCTGTTAAGGAGTTACAGATTAGGGTTTGATGATACGCGACGATCCATCTGCTACCATTTAAATCAATAAGCAGAAGACTAAAGTAATGTTCAACAGCCTCGGGAAGGAACAGCAGTTTACATTAGATAGCGAAGTACTGGAAGTAGTAGGCGATTATGTCTACTTAGGACAGGTAGTAACCGCAGATCCGGACCATGAAAAGGAAATAACAAGAAGAATAAGATTGGGATGGAGCGTATTTGGCAAGCACTCGCAGATTATGACTAGCAGCTTACCACTATCGCTCAAGACGAAAGTATACAACAGTTGCATCTTGCCTGTACTCACCTATGGGGCTGAAACGTGGAGGCTAACCAAGAGAGTTCTACTTAAGTTAGGACAACCCAGAGGGCTATGGAACGAGAAATGGTAGGGGTAACATTAAGAGATAGAAAGCGTGCAGAGTGGGTCAGAGAAATAACTCAAGTTACCGACATTCTAGTGGAAATTAAGAAGAAGAAATGGACATGGGCAGGACATGTAGTGCGAAGAGAGGATGACCGGGGGTTGCTTAGGGTAACAAACAGAATTCCAAGAGAAGGAAAGCGTAGAAGGGGGCGGCAGAAAATTAGGTGTGCGGATGAGGTTAAGAAGTTAGCGGGGGTCAAGTGGATGCAGCTAGCACAGAACCGGGTTAAGTGGAGAATTATAGGAGAGGCCTTAGCCCTGCAGTGGGTATAGTTAGGCTGATGATGATGATGGTGGTGATGATGATGAAAGAACGCGGGAAAGGACGCAATAGGTTGATTCGCACTTGCGCAAGCGTTGCGAACGGTGGTGCGAGAGGTTGCAGCGGTCCTCCCGGACGTGATGTAGAGACGTTGTAACTTTGGCAATTATACAGTACTGGCTGCATTACGTTGCATATTTTGACCCATATCGGTCCAGTAAAATGATTACTGCGTGATGTGAAGGGTCCGGGCCACACATAAGTGGCTTTACGTGCCGTTCGAGTGCATTAATTGAAGACGAGCAATGCGGAAGGTCTTCCTGCAGGACGAGAAGATAGCGTCGTCCTCGGGGTATAAGGTTAGTCTTGTAAAATTAAGCCGGCGGGAACACAAAAACAGAAGTCTGTGATTCACAAGGGGCATAGAGAAGCTACGCCAAAATGCTGTCGTTGCGGCAGGCTGAGGTGAAGATCAGTAAATGTTAATGAGATAGGCGTTATGTAGTGATCAATTTTGCCGCCGTCATAACCAGTAGGTAGGTGCGGCAAGCGCGTGAAGCAGTAAACATCGGCGTGTCAATCGTCGCGTTCCTACATCACAGTGAAATAAAATAGTTTCAGGAGCAAATACTATCGCGGGAGCCGGCCGCCTTCCTCTAGGAAGTTGACATGCGAACGAACACAGCGAACGGTAGTATGTAATGGCAGTAATGACGCTTCTATAGTTAAGAACGAAATCTTAGCAAAGAAGAAGTAAATTTTAGGCACTCCTGTTCAATTACTGTATATTTGCGTTCCGACTTGATCTAAGAACGGCTGGAGTAGCATTTCACGTGCTAAAATGAGCCATGTCGCTGTATGCTCAGAGCGCCAACTCCTGAACCGCTGGCACTGGAGTGAACTTCAATGAAAATCGAAGGGCAGAATTGGTACTGAAGAGATATTTATGTCAGAAGAGGCTTCAGATGCTGGAAGGCAGATTATCAGTCAGTGGTCACTTGAGATGTGGCGCATTATGCGAAATGTGTGGGAGAGGATAGGCGTGGTAGGTAAATCCTGGTACTAAGTAGTGAAATAACCTTGTCCTTAGTAGGTGCATGTTAGAGCGTCAATTTTCATAGGATTCCAATTAAATACTAGGCTTACCCTTTAAATTTGTCGAATAAATATTGCAAAGTGACTGTAATACATATGCTATTTTATTCGGAAGTTTTTTAACGCTTGTATGATAACAGACAAATCTCCCACTTCAAATAATTATAAATTCTAAATATTTCTAATCTCCTAATTCTAAAGGTTTAAAATAAAACAGGCACATTGAACAGCCCCAATGACATAAGGGCAAACTCATAAACACCGTCGGGCGTTACATATGTGGTCTATTCTTTTGCGATATGATAACCTGATATCAATCAAGCAATGAAAAATATTAAGACGAGTTCTCTCCATGGCATTACCTAAGCATCGTTGTGGGTACTCCTTCATGTTTATGAGGGCATTTAGGCGGTGGAAGAGTTTAGAGAACCGGCGCGTGTTACTTTCATTTAAGAAGATATATTTAAGCCCCCAACAGTATTAGAAATCCTAGACAATGCGCGCGTTGTAGCATGTCAAGAACTAATTCATTTATTAGTTTGCATTAGGTTAATGACACTAGATAGAGCTGCTGCGATATTGGTGGAGAGAATCCAGTCCCAAAGCTACTTTCAAATTCGCGAAGCTTCAAGCGTTGCTGATCTCGTTATTAAAAAGACGAAAACATTAATAGGTTTCAAACGCCGTCGCACCATCGTGTGGTGCTCACTTTCGCTGAAAGTGTTGATCATGGAGTAAAAGTCATACCCTACCCAGAGGTGTGTTACCTTATAGGGCTACTGAGCACCGCGATTGAAACTGTCGCTTTGATCTAAATAGGTGAACTTTCTCTTTTTTCGGACACTATTTTTCATCTTTCTAGAAAACGAAATGTTGGATTCCTGGACTGAATTGTTCATATCTCTTTGCACGGCAGTTTATCTTTAGAACGGTGGACTTAACCTAAAGGGTCCACAATCAATCGGTTAACTGGGCGATGAAAAAAGACGCGTAAATATTTTTATTTAAATAAAACATCTCGTACGCTATAGCGCATAAGTTTCCTTCAGAAAGTTTCCGCCGAAAGAATACAGGCTGCTACAACATTTTAAGGCACCAATTTTGTGCATTTTGTGTGGTCAACCGGAATTGTGAGAAAATGAGATGATGGAATGCTTTCTTTTTATGCATTTCAACTCTTCCTCACGCAAGACGTCAAATTAAATTTATTATTACGAAACCTCCACGTTCAACAAAATTCCAGTACTCATTTTACATCGATGCAGATCTCAACCAGTTGAAATAGAATTCTAGCTCGCCACATAAAAAACCTTTTAATGTCTACAATTTAAATAAATTGAATTGTTTATATGCACGGCAATATATTTTCGTATTGCCTTGCACTAGATACGAAGCCATCCGAATAACCATGATGCCATATATGCCCGGAAAATCGGCCATACATGATGGAAGCGATGTCCTCAAGCAGGACAATAGCATTCCGACAAAACGAGCGATCGAGATAATGTTTTCTTGATTGTGGATTTCTGCTCCCGCCTTGCTGTGCTCTTTCCTCACCGGGAATTCTCATGGTGCATGCAGCCACAGCAGTATCATAGCAGCGTGAAGAGCAAGAGCTCTACAGCCCAAGGCATCAGCAGAATTTGATTTGAAGCCAGGAAAGCTGGTTTAAGGAGAACAATGGCACCTAACATCGCATTCACCAACCGCTGGAACAAATTCTTGCCTTAAAATTTTACTTTTGGCATGGAAGGTTAACAACAAGCATAACAAAAGCCAAAAAGAGTATTTGCTTTCCATCTATTTTTAGTAAAGTCAAACCCCCATATCGTTCTGAAAAGTGAAAAGATGACATGAATGCCACTAAAGGCGAGGTATATTTTATTAATGTCAGATACCAAGCACGTACGAGCTGTCTGTAGCATCTAGTATATATTTAGTGTATAATGTAATTTTTTATTGAATGACGTCGGCCGCATTAGACGCAAAAAGATAAATAATATCTAGACATTGCCTACTGTTATGAGCCAAATCTGTTGAAACACTTGGTGTTCCTTTCACTCATTGGTTTTGCCTCAACGTAGCTTTAATTTGTCGATTAAACACTAGGTGTAGTAGTGCAAAAAATGAAAGTATTGTGCGACTACTGTGTCGAAGGCTGTGGGATCGAATCCAGGCCGCGGCAGCCGCTTTTCAGTGGAGGAGAAAAGCAAGGCGCTCGTATAGTGTGCGATGTCAGTTGACTTTAAAGAACCCGAGGTGGGGGAAATTTCCCGAGCGCTCCAATACGGCGTCTTTCATAGCCTGAGTCGCTTTCGGACGATAAACCTGCTAAAACGATCATTATAGCTTTAAAAAACGGAGGCATTTACGAAGCCTCAATATCTCGGACACGACGAATGTGTCCAGGTTTACAATCAATTTTCTAATCTCAAGTCAAATAGTGGGAGGCATTCCGAACAGCTCGAGCGGCTCAAGCACTTCCAGAAACGTTGCTATGCCTTGTACAGAGCGCGCTTTCAATTGTGCCCTTTTTGTGATGGCATTATGAGAGCAAATAACTTTTACCCTTATAACGCGGGGTTCACTTAGTCAATACTAACGCTATTTCAACAGAGTTGAAAGCTTGTCAAACGTAAGCAACTTTATTTTTCTGTTAAGGTGACGTTTACGTCTAACTCCAGGGAAAGGATTGCTGCAAGTATAGTTGTCGCAGTTGAAACAAGGGCCTCGCAAACGTTTGAGGTGAAAGTCACTATCGGTAAGTATTACTCCCATTTCCAACAATTTGCTAGCACCGATTCTTAAAGAAAACTGTACCTATTAGATAGTGCCAGTAAACGTTGGCCTTCGTACATATGTTAGCCAAGGAGCGGTGTAAATTAGGGGAGAAGAATAATCGTTGCACGAAAAAACCTAAATTAGACAAGGGTAGCCGCGGACCCCTAGAAAATGTTCCGTTTCTACTCGTGCCCTCACCAAGTAAAATTATCATAGCGCGGAATTGCGCCTCATTGCAATATAGTGAAAAATTGTTTTTACGTGCAAAATTTAGATATTTCTCAAACTGCACTATATGTTGAATACTCGTCACTTTACTTATTTCTAATATATGTACTGCATGAGAACGCCCAATAGGGCCTGAATAGCAAGTTGTTCGCACTGCAGTCAATTTTCTTGTCAAGCTCCTTGCAGTAAATTGTGCAAGGAGCTTCCATAGATGAAGCCGCATCCAGCGATGGTTATTTAGCTAGCGCAGAGGGAATAGCGTCACAAAATGCTAGCATCAAGCTAAAGCTCATAAGATATTTTAGGTGAGCTCTTAAGGTGACAGCGGAGAAGAGAGAAGGTAGCTTTGCTGCATTGTTAAGTCCGAAATGTCACTAACGCCTGCAGCGGAGGCGTTCAAGCAGGACATTTTATTATGAACTCCGTAATTCTTTGTACCTGTGGAGGATGTTCTCCTGCTATCATCTCCCGTATTTGGGATCCACCTGTTGAGAATGTGGCAGAACAACGACCGTAAGGTTCCGACTCCAACACAACTGCGTCCACGCGAGTGCGTTAATCGATATTATTGCCAAAGCAATATACAAGAAGACTGACACGTAACGAGCGCTTGAGCACCGGTCTCTTTGCTACCACAGCGGCTAAGCGTTTAGCTTGTTTTCGATTCGTTCAATTGTAGACCTGGAACTAACGGCGCTTTTCTGAGTACCGTGTGCACAAATAATGATGAATATGCACATGGAGTTGCATGCGGCTTCTAGAAATGTGTTAGCTAAATTTATTTCCTTCTTGTTTGCGTCATCAAAATATTTCTGTGTGCTATCGTACTCCGAGCCTCGATGCTCACTAAGCCGGTGAGGAACCCAGCTTTTATGACGCAAGCTGCGGTGGCAGAGGGTCTCCGCAGAAGACTGTATCTGCGAAAGGTGAATGGTCACATTATCGTATTGGTTTCGGCGAAATTGCTCGTCGTTGCTTTAAGTTCTTAACTTGCATTTTCTTCATATTTTGGAATTGGTGAGACCCAGTTCGTACCACAACATTCGGCGCCGCTACCGCAGCCACTAACGTTTCTAACGGTGAAGTGGCTCCCGTCAAACCAACGATGTTTCTTTTTGCCGCGCTCCCAGTAACACTATGGGGTGCAGATGAAGTTCAATTGAACTGAAACTTTTTCCAATTCATGACCTTGCCATTAAGCCTACATTCAGCGTCTGAGAGTGAGGACTTGATTATGAACAAACATTCGATTTGACTTATAAATACTTCAAGGAAGACATTTGGGCGAGAAGGTATGAAGACATCCCTTCAAAGAGGGCTAAAATGTGGATGCTCTGAAGAGCATGTGTGTGAGTGAGAAACGACGAAGGAAAACACGTTCGGTGGAAAAAAGAAGACAAAAGCGTGAAGGTTGGCTCGAGAAGCGTGAGGCACGAGGAGAGGAGAAGAGGCGAGCAGCGGAGCCGATCGGTTATCCACGGAATTGGAAACGGTGCGTCCTCTGCTAGGCCTGACCCAGGGTTCCAGACCTGGGGCCTGCAGGCCGTATCCTGTCCTGTTCCTCCTGTTGTCCCCGGCGATCGGACCCGGAAATACCTAAATTTCAACTAATTGTCGCTGCTGTAACGAAAGTCCATCATTGGCACGAGCTTTCGGCGCCGTGCTGAACCTACTAACATCGGGGAGATCGGACTCATCGGCCGTGGTACGGCAACCCCAGGCCTCGTGCTTCCACTGGGCACTGTCCGGTGGTCTAGCCTTTCGCTGTGGCCCTACGTCAGCAACACTACAAAGCTTGACCAACCGGAGCGTTTACAACGACTTCCCTACCTATCCATCCAACTGGTGACTCTTGTCAATTTTTGTGTTCAGTCTTCGTTCTACCCTCGTCTTGTCCATGTGCGCAGATAAAATTATTCGTTGCTAGTGCGGTCGGTCTGGTCGTATATTTCGACTCGTATCCTTGTACACGCCACAGAACAAGACGGCCGGTAGATTCTAAAGAAAGAACCTTCCAATTGTGGCGTCCACGACAGGACCAGGCCGGCCAAGCAGCATTTTCCCGCGACTAGAGATCGGAGAAAAATGAGTGTACCAGAGTTTCTCGTGATAGAGGAACGATTAGGCTTGCAGGGAGCCGAGTTGCACGAGTGGATTGAGAAAGAATTGCAAAAGGCAAGAAAACAGAGAGCTGCAGAACACGGAGAGAACTGCAGAACGTGAAGCGAAAGCTGCAGAACATGAAAGAGCGAAGCAGCGCTTGGAAAAAGAAAGCCAGAATTTGCAGCTATTAGTGCGACTTGCTGAAGTGGGAGAAAACGTTTCTAGTGTTGGAGGTGCTGAGCACGGTACCGTACCGGCTCCGGCTTACCTAATTATTCCTCATGGATTACTTCCACAATTTAATGAGACAAGCAACGATTTGGAGGCATACTTGAAGCGTGTTGAACACGTCGCCATTGGCCAGGGCTGGCCAAAAGAGAAATGGGCCACGGCTTTGGGCCTGTGCCTCGGCGGAGAAGCTCTCAGAGTTTTTGTACGACTCTCTCCTGACGACTGAGTGAATTACGCGGTAGCGAAACTCGCGTTACTTCGGAGATTCCGTTTCACGACTGAGGGCTATAGAGAAGTTTCGTGGAAGCAAGCCGTAAGATGGCGAGACAGCTTCCCAGTAGGCCACGAGGCTGTTAAGTTTTTTCGATCGTGAGTTGAGATGCGAGGACAAGGTCGCACGTTTGAAGTGGTTCGGGACATGATAGTGGTTGAGCAGTTTTTGAACAGCTGCCACAATCGTTTATTTCTCTTCTTGCGAGAACGTGATTGCAAAACGGTTGACGAGATTGCTGAGGTCGCCGATCACTTTCTTGAGGCTCAGCGACAAAATAACCTCGCGGCTTTTAAAAATAGTACTGAACAGAATTCAGCGAAGCCGGAGGATGCAGCTACAACCACAAAGACTCGAATTCGATGCTTCATCTGCGATAAGGTCGGACATAGATCGGCGGATTGCCGTACAAAACCGAAGCCCCATATTACACATTATGCCGCAGATCAGGGCATGAAACTCAGTTGTGTCGAAGTATAAGTTCAAGTGACCGGGAGACATCTGCTTGCTGCCTGTTACCTTGAGATTTCTGCCCTGGTCGTCAGCATTGAAGAACATGCGGAGATGTCCGAGTGGTTGATTCGGCTCATAGTCCAAATCCAATGAATACCAGCATGCCGGTGGAACGTGAAGAAGTGTTCAGACAAGTAGTGTCGGAGCTGCGCGATACTGGATCTAATGGCATCGTGGTGCGTCAGGCTCTGGTGCCCGAGGCTGCGTACACTGGTGAACGAGCAGCTTTACGTTCAGCGGATGGTTCTGACATCGAAGCGCCTGAGGTGGAGGTCCCTATCAAGTCGCCATATTTCACGGGCAAGACTATTGCTAGCTGCCTGCCAACGCCTTTGTATGACGTAATTATCGCAAAGATCCTGGTGCAAGTGCCCCATTCGCTGGCGTTCTAACAGTCTTGACGGGCCAGAGAAGCATACCTGCCAGTGATGATGGGTTCAGTGCTTCTTTCGAGGTTGTGGCGGCGAAAGTTTCAGAGACAAGTTTGGGTGCCACTCAAACCACGCTCCAATTATTTCGGCCTGTTTTTCGCAAGAAACAAGAGGGCGCAAGCTTACAAGTGTGCCGTCGCAAGCTGAAGAAAACCTATCACGGAAAAGGGCAGATGGCCTACACCTTCCATCTAGTTGACGGAAATTTGTACCGAACCTATCAAATGTGTCCAGCAAAAACAAGCGAACAATCGGTCGTTCCGAAAGCTTTTCGCCATCAGGTCCTCGTGTAGGCACATGAGAGTGCTCTTGCCGGCCGCCAGGGTGTCAGGAAAACTACTGGTAAGAGATGCAAGCTGACATCAAGAGGTTTGGGAGGTCATTCGAGGCATGAGCCAGAGGACTGTCCAAAAAGGAAAGATGAAGAACGCTTCCTTAGGACGCATGCCTATTAACAGAAAACGCTACGAAGAGCACCAGCCGGCGAATGCACTGCTAGCTTCATCCTTCGTAGTGGTTGATAAAGCCGAGTCTAAAACTGCGTTGCCAACGTTCAGTGCAGATCCTTGATCCCGAAGTGGACTGGGAGACGGAAGATTGTACTGGTGAATCAAGAACAATACAGGAAGCGAGATAAAGGTGATTACGTTGCCTGCCAACAGCCACAGCGGTGCTGTCATGCTCTTTTCCGGCCGACTTCCGCATTTGTTGGTGGCCAACTCCCTGGTTGCAATTTCGACTGGTAAATCTAGAGTGAACACGGGAGAGAATGTTAATCTCTGTGGTTTCCTCCAATGCCGTGGAAGCTTTAAAGTCGCAGAACACATCTCAGACGAAGCTCCTGGAGGTTTGGTCGTCCTGTTCATAGTATGTTTCTATAGGAGTTTATTTCTCCTGACAAGTGTTGACTGTTAACGTTACTTATTTGTATTAGTAGAAAGATTATTAGGTGTGTGTGCCCGAGTGACTCAGACTCTCTGCAGACAAGAGCAATGGTGTGGTCGCTTTATGATGTGTGCAGCGATGTATGCAGCAGTGTTGCGGTGTACGGTCCCCCAAAATAGTGCATCAGGGTTTTGTACCCCAAGTTTTTTTTTTCCGGAAAAAAACTTATCAAAGGGGGGGGGGGGGGCATATTTGTTACGAACATGTGTGTGAATGGGGAAAAGCCAACCGGCTTTTCTCTGAGAAAAGACGAAGAAGGAAAGCACGTTCGGAGAAAGAAAAAAGAAGAGAAAAACATGGAGGTTGGCTCGAGAAGCGAGAGGCACGAGGAGACGAGAAGAGACGAGCAGCGGAGCCGATCTGCTGTCCACGGAGCTCGACGCGGTGCGTCTTCTGCCAGGCCTGACCCCGAAATCCAGACCTGGGGCCTGCCAGCAGTATCTTGTCCTGTTCCTCCTGTTGACCCCAGCGATCGGAGACGGCAATACCACAACTTCAACTCATTGTCGCTGCTGTAACGTAAGCTTCTCATCGGCACTAGCGTTCGGCGCCGTGCTGGACCTACGCACATCGGACAGATCGGACTCATCGGCCGTGGTGCGGCAACCCGAAGCCTCGTGCTTCCACTGGGCACCGTCCGGGGGTCTATCCTTTTGCGGAGGCCCTACGTCAGCAACACTATAAAGCTTGACCAACCGGAGCGTCTACACCAACTTCCCTACCTACCCAACGAAATGGGGACTCTCGTCAATTTTTATGTTTAGTCTTCGTTCTAACCTCGTCCTGTCCGTGGCCTCAGATAAAACTATTCGTTACTAAAGTGGTCGGCCCGGTCGTATATTTCGATTTGTATCCTTGTATAAACCACCGAATAAGGCGCCCCGTAGATTCTAAAGAAAGAAACTCTTGCTTTTCTGGTTTTGTGTGTACGTTGTTGTCTTCCTTGCGTCGTATGAAGTTGTAGTAAGCGCTATGGCGCTATATATATTTGGCGCTATATTAAAGCTAGCGAGGGGAAATAGCAGGGTGAGGGCGAAACAATTTGGGGGACATCTCTCCTTTCAAGGAAGGTGTATAAGCATCAAGCCTGCTTTATGTGCTGACTGATCATCCACCTCATATTGCAAAGTTTCCTGCTTCTACCGTTTTTTATTTCAGGCTATGGGATTACCGCTTCCATGCTGATAAATACGTGCGGAAGGAACACTTTTTCACACCTTGACTAACTTTTTACCCTAACCTCCACCATCCCTCTTCCCTAGCTTTTATTCTTCGGAAGTAAAAGCGTATTTAAACCCCCGCTAGTGGTGATCGAACTGCCCAGACAAAGGCAAGTCCACTTCTCGAAACGTCATCTCGGCTTGCAAACTGAAGCTCCCCCTCTTTGTTCAGTGCGCCTTTCATACTCTGCAGCAATCATCATCATCTCGTTCTAGGTTGGTTTGTGGGGTTTAACGTCCCAAAGCAACTCAGGCTATCAGAGACGCCGTAGTGGAGGACTCCGGAAATTTCGACCACCTGGGGTTCTTTAACGTGCACTGACATCGCACAGCACACGGGCGCCTTGCTTTTGGCCTCCATTGAAAAGCGGCCGCCGAGGCCGGGATTCGATCCCGCGTCCTTGGGAACACTAGTCGAGCGCCGTAACCACTGCGCCACCCCGGCGGGTTCATCTCGTTCTACCCTGAATTGTCTGTGTCCTTGTTTTTTGCGCTCTATTATTGAAGAGTTACTACCTTGCATCGCTGTTTCGACCTGAAGATGGGCACATAGTGAAGACAAATAATTGTAAATACAAATAACTGATTAGGCCTTATCTATCAATGTCGACGATTTCACATTTACAGGTACCATTTTTAAAAGTGGTCGGCGGAGGGAAAATACAAGCAGGGTACTTGCAAACGAAAATGTCAGTGTATATGTCGCAAAGCACGCATCGAACTAAAACGGCTGGGCGCATTTATTGTGCCTACAAAAATATTTTAGGCCAGTGGTAAAATCCAGATTTCTATACACAGATTACTTTGCTGTATGGGCCGGTTGTTCTAGACCGGTTACGCGAAGCCTAGACTTCTTGGAAGCTAACGTTGCTATATATATATGTATATATATATATATATATATATTGTAGCAATCCTAAAGAAGAGGAAAACACATAGAAGAAGAAAGGGAAAAGGCCGTTGAGGAAGACGAGGAGACTCTCATGTCCGTGCCGGACTCGCATCCGTTCGCCAGTTTAATTCTCTGCCACCTCGACCTGTGCAGCGCTCCCATGTCAAACCCCCGTCGTAACACCTTGGTGGCAGGCGCTGGGTACGAATGCCCTCACGACGCATCCTCAACCACTGGAGCCTTGCCGGTGTCATCGCCTCGCTGGTCTTCCTCCCATTCATCTGAGAATGCAGCAGACAACTAAGCAGACTCGAACATCAAAGCGAAGCATTCTATCCCCGTCGGGTGATGTACCACCCACTGCCTCAAACGCGACGCTACCACTTCGACAGCCTCGTTTTTTTGCCGGTCAAGCAGGGGCAGATGTTGATGAGCGGCTCAGTCACTTTGAACGAGGGAGCCGCTTCGACCGCTGGGATTCAGTGGCAAAACTAGCGAATGTGGTATTCTTCTTGACGCAGACCGCCTTGATGCTGTACAAGAACCACGAAGACTCTCTGACCACTTGGGAGGGCTTTTGTGGAAGCTATCAAAGAATGTTTTGATGATCGGACTGCAAATAGGAGGCAGGCTGAGCAGACAATTGCTCAGAGAGCTCAGACAGCAGGCGAGACTTGCACCACGTACATCGATGCAAGACCGTCGACAGTTGGATGACTGAGGAAGACAAGGTAGACCATCTGCTCAAGGGCACTGCGGAGGATATCTACCACTTCCTCATTGCCAGCAACAACTTGAGTTCGATCATCGATGTTATTCGACACTGTCAGACATTCGAGGTCCTCAAGACCCGCTGCATTACACCGAAGTTTGGGCGACTGGCAAATGTGACTACCGTGGCCAGAGTCGAAGAATCTCCATTCCCAAGTCTTCTGTGCGCCATTCGTGAAATCGTTAGGGATCAAGTTTCACGGCGTAAGCTGCTTGCCCGGCCACCCTCTGGCTTCACAGATGAAGCATATGCTTTTCCAGCCCAAGCACGTACGTGCCCACCAACGTCAAGCTATACACCAGTCAATGATACCAACTTCGCCTTCTGGGAAGATCTGCACGCCCCGCGACCAAGGCCCAACCAGATTTGCCGGCAGCTCTTTTATTAGTGCAGATATCTTTGGTCCTACTCAAACCGTAAACCGCGCCTACCGCAGGAAAGCTACGTCGACCCGGAACTTACGTTTAATATTTGTCGCGACCTACTTCGCCAGAGGCCACTGAAGCGCAGCTGTTTGATCCGCCTATTCCTGTGTGCTACCGGTGTGGTGTCGCGGATCACATTTCCCGCTACAGCAATCGGCGCGCACAGTTCAGGAATCCTCCGACGGCATTGAACTGACGAGACGTCCAGCCCTACATCGACAGCTATTGGCCAGAACCTCCATCCCGGAGGGGTCGTTTTTAAAACGTAGGGCTCTGCAGCCATTCTCCAGCGTCTGACCTTAGTGTGGCACCGCCTCCGTCATTTCGGGTGCGACGTTCCTCGTCACCACGGCACCGATCTCCACCTGCAATGCAGGAAAGCTAGCCAGCGCGGCCAATGGAGGTCAGTTCGCTGGACAATGTGCGCTGCTACCTATTAGAGAGTCTTAGTACTACGTACGTGAGCATACGCAAGATCTTTGCGTACGCAGGTGGCCTGCGTGCTCCTAACTGCGCATGCATCATACGCAGCGTGATTCCTGCGTATTGCGTATTCGTGGCAGACGTACGCAGGAGTCCCGACTTCTGCGTGCGTACTTCAAATCGTCTATTTGTTGCTCTCGAATGGCCGCCAAGCGAGCTGCAAGCGCTCCGCGCGCTCGTTTAAGAGCGCAGCTCTTTGGCGCTCGTTCCTGGGTTTCGCGTGGGCGTCGGCCTCGTAACCAGCGCCTCCCCACTTTCATCCCCCCAGTTCGAGCCGGCGCTTGGCAACCGAATCCTCGCAGGAAGCGCGGTTGGTTGGTTCATAGGAAGGGAAAGGCGCAGTATCTGTCACACTTGCTCTGTGGACACCTGAACCGCGCCGTAAGGGAAGGGATGAAGGTGGGAGTGAAAGTGGATAGAGAGAAAGGGGGGTCGTAGTGGAGGGCTACGAAGTAATTTCGACCACCTGGGGATCTTTAACGTGCGCTGACATCGCACAGCACACGGACGCCACTTCGTTTCGCCTCCATCGAAACGCAGCCGCCGAGGCCGGGATTCGATCCCGGGAACTCCGGCACAGTAGTCGGGCGTCTTACCACTGCACCACCCCGGCGGGGAGCAGCCGGAGAACACAAGGAAAGGAAGGGGGTTTGGGGGGGGGGGAGAAGCCGCCGGAGGAAGCGCTAGCAGCGACTGTCTGATGCTGCTGCCGCCGCTAGCGAGTCAAGACAACGTGACCGCGTAGATAATAATAATAACTGGTTCACAGGAAGGGAAAGGCGCAGTATCTGTCACACGAGTTTGTGGACACCTGAACCGCGCCGTAAGGGAAGGGAGGAAGGTGGGAGTTATTTACAAAGAGGAGCCGTAGTGGAGGGCTACGGAGTAATTTTGACCACTTGGGGACCTTTAACGTGCGCTGACATCGCAGAGCAGACGGACGCCTCTTCGTTTCGCCTCCATCGAAACGCAGCTGCCGAGGTCGGGTTCGAACCCGGGTATTCCGGACAGTAGTCGGGCGTCTTACCACTGTACCAACCCGGCGGGGCATTACCACGTAGAAAAACTGATTTATTTTTTATAGGAAGGAAAAGGCGCGGTAACTGTCTCACTTGTTTTCTGTGGACACCGCAACCAAGCCGTAAGGGAAGGGAGGAAGGCGAGAGTGAAAGTGGAAAGAGAGAAAGAGGAGTCGTAGTGGAGGGCTGCGGAGTAATTTCGACCACCTGGGGATCTTTAACGTGCGCTGACATCGCAGAGCACACGGACGCCTCTTCGTATCTCGTTCCTCTCGCTCGTAACGCGTCCCACGGCTGTGACAACCTCGCGAGGCACTTGTATAGCTCTCGTCTTTGAGAATCAAGCAAAGGTGTACCAAGTCGAACATATATCAGTCTATTTCTCCGACCACAAAGCTTCCTTCATGACTGTCAAGAACTGTTAGTGGAGTCTTTGTTAAAGGAATACGTGTGAAAAATAAAAAAAAAAATTTCTGTGATAGCGCATACATGTGTTGCTCGATTTCTTTGCCTCAATCTATCGAAAAGGTGAAACAGCTTATTTGCAGCGCTCAAATTTCGCATTAGGAAGTAACGTAATTGTCGGTAATTTTTTTTTAATTTCGGACGATTTAGCTTTGCTTCGAGAGGTGAAGACTTGCAACCCTTTTGGCGATCTGTCGCAGTGGGTTTAAGTCATAAATTATATGTGCAGATGCAACGCGAAAGCTCTTTTCCACTCGCTCATTGCGCGAACGTTGCTGCAACCTGTTGCTAGCGTACTTCGTCGCCCAGGATCGCGCTAACCTCAGGAGGTAAGTAACAAGTTTCTGATATCATCAGGAATGGTCTCGATGTTTAGTGTGCCGTTTCTTGATGCATACACTCTGCTTCGCGGTTCACGTCGACGGGGCGCCTCGATGTCTGTCCAGTTTAAATAGAGCAAACAGTACGGGTCCCAGAGAATACTAGAGCAGGCCATGACGAAATATTCAACGTCCGTACAGCACTTCTAACGCATATCGCACTCAACAACAAAGGGAGGTTGCATGGACACATTTTCCTGAACACAGCAGCAGACGACGTTCACTTTAAACGCTCAAGAGTGACGGTAGGATGCCGGATATACGTTTTTCAAGCTGAACGCAGCAGCAGACGATCCCATTCATTCGCAATCGGCAGCACTATGATAGGAAAAGAAACACTATGACAGGAACACTGCGATGTTGGAGACGATGCGATAGGGCGAAAGTGAGCTAGCAACAAAACCAGAACCGTCTCAGTGTTCGATTGACTTGACCTGACCTGAACTCGTACGCACTTGAAAGTAAAAAGGGAGGTTTTTGATTGTGCACATAGATGGCGTTGCATTACTTTTCGATGTCTCGCGTACGCGTGGGCTTCCGCACAACTAAAACTCTCTCTGCGGCATATAAGAAACGCAAGCCTTTGCGTTCCGCAGGGAACGCAGGTTATGCATGCGTAACGCGCACTACGCAGTCCTAAAAATCTCTATTATTCCGCCGTCTGTGTGAATGTTAAAGAACAAGGTTAATGTGATTGTTGATGGTTTGCCTACGATGGCGTTGGCAGACACTGGTGCTACTGTCTCAGTAATGAGTTTAGATTTTAAAAACCTTTTGAAGAACAAAGTTATGGTTGTTTGGGACGTAACTGCTAATTTTTATGGAGTAAGTGGAGAGTTATTGTGTCCGGTTGGGGTCTGCAGCGTAAACTTTCTATAGGGGGCACAGTATTTGCGACGGTGTTTTCAGTACTGCCCCGGTGAATACACGATGTAATCTTGGGAATTTACTTCCTGCGTATGTGCGGCGCTACACTTGATTGTCGAATGGGAGAGCTAAGTGTTAGTGGTTCTCTTCCTCGTGAACGTTTAGACGTCAAATTACGAAGACGTTTTGTGTGCGTGTGTGTGTGTGATGAAGTCATCGTACCGCCACATTCTGCAGTGTGAGTTCAGTTGTCCTGCTCCCGTCCTATTGATGACTCTTTTTAGGTTACTGTGGTGCCTAGTACTGACAATGCGTAAAGAGAAATCTATTTGTGCCGCATTGTTTGGTTTGTGTGAAAAAGGGCCGTACCGGACTGTGAACCATAAATTGCTCATTGGAACTGATTTTTTTTCAGCGGGCTCTAAACTGGCTTCATGTAGCGCAGCTCTCCCAAATTATGTGGCTCCCTTAGTTTTTCCCTTGATAACCCCGCTACTAACTCACCTGCTGACAAGTCTTTCGATAATCAGCGCATCATTAAGCACTTCACAGCGAAAGATGTTCAAGAGCCTCTCGTTCCAGCACATGTCCGTCTTTGATTTTGCACAATTCGACGGCTCCTAACGTTTTACGCTGTCACGCGCACGCCACAGGATTAACACAGGATCTGCCCATCCGATCCGCCAGAAGCCGTAGCGTGTAGCCGTCAGAGCACAAGATAATCGCCGAGTAAGTTAAAAAAATGTTGAACAGGGGCGTAATTCAGGAGTCCTTCAGTCCTTGGGCTGCTCCCGTGATATTGGTAAAAAATAATGACGGAACATAGAGGTTCTGCATCGACTACCGTCGCCTCAGCTCCATCACTAAAAGGGATGTGTATCCTCTCCCGCGCATCGACGATATCTTAGATTTCAGTTTCTCTGCATCTTATTTCTCTTCGGTTGATTTACGATCGGGGTATTTGCAGATGCCGATGAACCCCGATGACAAAGAAAAAAATGCGTTTGTTACGCCAGACTGCCTATGTGAATTCAATGTGATGCCCTTCGGCAAATGCAATGCGCCGACACTTTTGAGAAATTTTTGTACACAGTGCTACGTGGCCTCAAGTGGGAAATCTGCATGTACCTTTTAGACGACGTTGTTGTTTTAGGCCGGACCTTTACTGAACATAACACGCGACTCACTATTGTTTAGATTGTCTGCAGAAGGCTGGCCTTGTCTTGAATTCTTGAAAGTGCCATTTTGGCGAGCGTCAAGCGCTGGTACTCTGACGTCTCATTGACCGCGATGAAGTTCGGCCAGATCTACAGAAGAAACAGTTGCAGCATTTGAAGTACCCCAGAATCAAAAGGAGCTCCGCAGCTCTCTAAGGTAGTGCTCTTACTTTCAATGATTCATCCGAAGATTTGCCGACGTCGGTTACCCTCTGACGTCCCTTCTACAAACTAGGTCTCTTTAGACTTTACCTCAGGTTGTGACGCGTCTTTCACCAGCTAAAGGTTCCCCTTACGTAACATCCCATACTACGGCACTTCAACCCCGCGCTCCGACGGAAGTTCACATTGATGCAGGTGGGATTGGTATTGGTGCTGTGCTTGTGCAACCTTCGGCAACCGGCGAACATCTAATTGCGTATGCAAGCTGTTCCCTCAGCAAACCTGAGCGTAAATACTTAGTTACGGAGCAATAATGTCTAGCAGTAGTTTTCGCTGTTCAGCGGTTTCGGTGCTACCTATATGGACGCCATTTCACGGTTGTGAAGGACCATCATGCCCTGTGTTGGCTCGTCAACCTTCGTGATTCATCTGGTCGCCTGGCACGCTGGGCCTTTCGTCTGCAGGAATACAACTTCTCTGTCTCGTACAAGAGTGGCCGCAAACATGCCGATGCGAACTGCCTATCCCGTGTACCCCTTCCCACGACCGAATGTGACTGCTGACTTCGATCACTACATCTGCTCCGTTGTTTCCGAGTTTCCTGATGCCTCGGCTCTGCGCACTTCGCAAGAGACCGACATAAGCCTCGAGCCACTGCTTGAGGCGGTGCGGAATTCCACAGCTGCAGCCCATTCTGTCCGCGTGATGGCCTTCTGTACAAAAAGGCTTATTTAAGCGCCGGCACAAATTTTGTACTTGTGGATTCCGAGAGTTACCGCTCGTGCATCCTGCGTGCCATGCACGGCGACTCCAGCGTGCCCGCGACCGGTTTTATTGGCCGAAGATGCACCAGATGAATGAGCGATATGTGGCGAGCTGCACTGAGTGCAAACGGCACAAACCTTCTACGTCCACTCCACAAGGCATGCTGCATCCTGTGACTCCACTACATGGTGCATTTTAGAAAGTTGGAATCGACCCTATGGGTCCTTTCCCGAAATCTTCCGATGGAAGTCGCTGGATCTTCATTTGTACCGACTATCTCACTCACTACTGCAATACGGCCGCTCTTCCTTCAGCCACCACTCACCCCTCACAGGTGTCCCTGCTCTTGCTCTGTGCCGTCATCCAGCGCCATAAACCTCCGTGACTGATCATCAGTGATCGAGGTCGGCAGTTTACGGCAGGTGTTGTGGAAGAGCTTCTCCGTTCGTGCTCGTCACATTTCCAACACTACACACCATACCACCCTCAAACCAATGGTTTGGCGGATCGCTCCAACCGCACACTCGTCAACATGCTCTCTATGTACATTGCATCAGACCACAAGAACTGGGATAAAATACTGCCGTATATAACGTTTGCCTTCAACACTGCAACACATTAGACGACCGGCTACAGCTCGTTTTCTCTTCTCTATGCCAGTGATCATCGGTATTTCCCCGACACTCTTCTTCCCTATTCCGTCCATGACGAACCTTGCATCACCGAAACTCTTTGCCGGGCCGAAGAAGCTCGCCGTCTCGTCCGTTTGCGGATTCTGGCTTCGAAAGAGCCTTCCAAAGCTCGGTACGACGGGCAG
This sequence comes from Amblyomma maculatum, assembly GCF_055883805.1. Lineage (NCBI taxonomy): Eukaryota > Metazoa > Arthropoda > Arachnida > Ixodida > Ixodidae > Amblyomma > Amblyomma maculatum. The sequence goes on along the minus strand of NC_139346.1, from coordinate 54,228,593 downwards.
CATCGTCATGCGTCTTACAAACCTGGAGATTTAGGGGGGTTTGGCGGCTTCGTTGGAAACGTGGTTGAAAATGTTGTCGCATTACGCTGGCCTTTAGGTTGTCCTCGACCGCTGCAGTGACCTGGATTACGAAGTTTCACGCATGTCCGCAACTGGTCGTCGCTCAGCTACAACGGAACTCGTTCAAGCCGCCCGGATGAAACCGTGCAAATCTCGTAGGAATGACTAACTCCCTCGCCCAGGTAAACTTCGGCTGTCCCGGGGGGAAATGTTGCAATTCTAAAGAGGAAAACACACAGAAGAAGATAGGGAAAAGAAAAAGGACGTTAAGAAAGACGAGGAGATTCTCGTGCTTGTGCCGGACTAGCAGCCGTTCAACAGCTGAGCTCTCTGCCTCCTCGACCTGTGCTGCGCTCTGATGCCTCACCCCCATCGTAACAATATATATATATATATATATATATATATATATATATATATATATATATATATATATATATATATGTATATATATATAATCAAACTCTACATTTACTCCGAGCATTATCGCTTTGCTGCTGACGATATGGCGGTGTCGCCGCAGTGCAGCAGGAAGCGTCCCTTGCAATAAGGATTATTACAAAAATGCGTTTTCGTGGCAGGGAAAGCACGTGAACGTTGTCTTTGTGGAAAAGAGAATGCGCGCTGTAGAGAGGCTGCCTTGTTTGCAACTGGTTTCGCCTCAATCGCACTTCAAGATTTTAAGTATCAGTTTACACACAATACCAAAATATTGACTGTTTCTAGCATCACAGTTTGCTTACAAAGTGCACTTCGCATTGTAGTCCGCGTACTACAGTGAACGAAGATCAGCCAACTCCCGACCTGCACCTACTAAAACTTTGGGCACGCCGAAAACGGGCCGAGATACAGGCTGGTCGCCATCCTGAAGACCGTGCAAAGAAAACGAAGTAAACAGACTAACGGCACAGGCACGCCGATATGAAAAACAGCTGGCTCATAGGAGATGGGATGAGTGGTGCAGTCGTTTCGGCTCAGGAATGACTAACAAGGCCCTCTAGGGGACTTTTCATGGCATGGAAAAGAGGCTGCAGATTAAAGATCATGCAGAAGGTATTAGGCTCGCATTACAGGATACGCCAGAGGAGTTTGCAGATCAGGCTGCTGCCCTTTTCTTCCCAAAGCGCGCACATTACCCGGCGTCTTCACCGACAGTGGATGCGGTTGATAAAACAGGAATAACATTACCATTTACCAAATTTGAGCTATTGGCTGCTATAGGAGAAGCGAATGGTAAAACTGCGCCTGGACATGACGATATTCCTTATGAAGTCTTCAAGAATTCAGAAGGAGCCGCAGTTGACAGCTTGTTGGATGTGGTAAATGAGGTACGGCAAGGAGGAGACATTCCACTCGGCTGGAAACACTCGGTGGTGGTAACAATACCAAAGGCTGGGAAACCTCCCACAAGCCTAGAATCTTTGCGGCCTATCTCGCTAACACCCACAATTTGCAAGATCTATCAAAAGATGATAGCCACCCGCCTGTCATGGTGGTTGGAAAGTAATAAAAAAAACAATGCTCAACAAATTGTGTTCCGAACAAACCTTGGCACAGAAAATGGACTGGCTATGCTCGCTTAAGAGGTCATACACATGTCGCCTTATAGCCACCTAGGGCGCACTGTAGCGGCTACCGAAGTGGCGAAGGAATACGCAACGTGTTACATGCCAAGATTCTTAGCAACATGGAATGTATGGGTATTCCCTTGCAGGTCATAAAAGCAGTACATAAACTGCTTAAGGACAGGACGTTTTTTATCCGGATAAACGGAAAACAAATTGGCAATTACACCTCGAACAGAGGCGTGCCACAAGGGTCAGTGTTAGCAATTTATTATTTAATATCGCACTTATCCCATTGGCGTGGAAATTAGCTAAAATATCAAAAGTGCGGTTCATGATATACGCAGATCATGTCACGATTTTGTCTGTTCATAAACAACTTGAGAGACAGAATCGGTATCTGCAAGAGGCTTTAAATACCATGGATGAGTACGTTCAAGATGCAGGTCTGAAATTATCACCTCAAACGTCCAGTTACATTCATGTTGCCAACAAGAATGGAAGAAAACAATTGGCAACGCAAAGAGTCTCCCTAAAGATTGGAAATCAGGCATTCGAAGAGGTGGACGAGTTGAAAGTTCTTGGCCTAGAAATTCACAAATCCGGCAACAAAAAAACACAATGGCTTCATAAGATCAAAAAAGTAGCTGCGCGACTTCCTTAAACTTGATAAAACGCATTTCGTCTGGGGGAGGAGGAGCTCGAGCGGACATGGCAAGACGTCTTGTACAATCGGTGTTACAGCCGAGGATACTATACCAGGCCCAATTCCAAAGACTCACGAGGCGGCTGTGGGCGAAATGGAAAACAACAAATAGAAACTCAATGCGCACTATCACGGCCTTACCCAAACTTACCCCTATCCCTATTCTTCAAGAGTTTGGACAGATAAATACGTTGACAGAATTAATTAAACAACGAGAGGCAACAAGGGATATAAAGCGAAAGTACGCTACGCCCATAGCATCCTTGTACAATGAAGTGGCAGTTCAAACACCACCAATGGCTTACCCCGCTCCGTGGAAATTCACGACAATTACGACAAACAAGACCACTCGGCTTCTCGCAAAGAAAAGTCGGTATTTCGACCTCTGGTTGATGCACTTCCAGGTACCTGCATTGCATATACGAACGCATCAATTATACAAAATGGCGGTAGAACAGCAGCTACTAGTCCAACACACAGCGAACTAAAGGTACATAAAGAATATCTTTCAGAATAGCCGGACCCGCTTGCGATGCAACTCTATGCAATACGCGATGCTATGAAGGCCATAAATAAAATAGATTTCATAACAGAAGCCCACATCTATACAGACTCGTTAGCCACCATAAAACAACTGAAGAAAGTGACGAAGACGCTATGTGTTGGCCAGGAAATCTACACACTCAATAAAGAAACAAAGATAAGCATCCAGATATATTGGATACAAGAAGATGCTGAGAACGCTGAGCAGAGAAAAATTCACCAGCTTACACACGAAGTTCCAAACACTCATGCGCCCCCCACCAGGCTCCCTTTCGATGACCGCTCCGCTGTTCCCATCTTAGCATCCTCTTTAAGGAAAGGTACACGTGCCCTTCCCCTTCATGGATCACTGCCTTGTCGTGGCGGAGGGGCTTGCCAAACTCGATGAAGTCGTGAGCTCTGCTGTGTAGGGCCACCCAAGATAGACAGGTCAAGGCAGAGAGTTCTGACAAAATGTGATTCACTGGAGAAGGTAATGGCAACCCACTTCAGTATTTCCTGCCAAGAAAACCCTATGGCCAGTCACAATACCATTAAAGATATGGCGCCGGAAGATGAGCCCCCCAGGTTGGAAGGCGTCCCACATGTTACTGGGGATGAACAAATGGCGATTCCTAGTAGCTCCAGGACGAATGAAGCGGCTGGGCTAAAGCCAAAAGGACGCTCAGTTGTGGATGTGTCGGGAAGCGACCGGAAAGTCCGATGTTGCAAGGAGATATATCACATACCAACATGGAATGTCAGATCTATGACGCAAGGTAAACTGGATGTCGTCAAGCGAGAAATGGTCAGATTGAACATTGATATCTTGGGTATCAGCGAGCTCAAGTGGACCGGAATGGGAGAACTCCGGCGACCATTATGTCTTTTATTGTGGGCACGAATCCAAGAGAAGGAATGGGGTCGCTCTCATAGTGAACAGAAGAATGGGCAAAGCAGTGCTAGGGTACAACCCCAAAAACGACCGAGTGATTGCACTTCGGATCCAAGGACACCCTTTCGACATAACAGTTATCCAAGTCTATGCACCGACCACTACTGCTGAAGAAGCTGACGTTGAAAGATTGTATGCCGACCTACAATGCCTTTTAGACCGCACCCCATCATCAGACGTGGTTTTTCTCGTAGGAGGCTGGAATGCTAAGGTCGGAAGTGAAGAAATATCCGGAATTATAAGCAAGTTCGGTCTTGGCGACCCAAATGAAGCTGGGCAGAGGCTAGTAGAGTTTTGTCAAGAAAACAACCTGACCATAGTGAATACGCATTTTCAACAGCACAAGAGGCGCCTGTACACATGGACTTCACCGGACGGTCTGTACAGGAATCAGATCGATTATTCGATTATATTCTTTGCCGGCAGAGATGGAGAAGCGCTATACAACCAGTAAAAACAAGGCCTGAGGTCGGTTGTGGCACCGATCATCAGCTTCTTGTTGCCAAGATTAAGCTTCGATTGAGGAAAACGCAGAAAACTAGAAGGCGTTTCAGGTATGATCTGGATCAAATTCCATTAGAATATGCTGTGAAGTGAGGAATCGATTACAAGAATTAGACCTGGAAGACAGAGAGCCCGAAGAGATGTTGGCTGATGTTCGTGATATAATACAAGAAGTTGCTACTAAGGTAGTTCCAAAGCGAAAGAAATTCAGGAACGCAAACTGGTTTTCTGAAGAGGCTTTGCAAATAGCTGAGGAAAGGAGGATGGAAAAAGATATTGGGGAAAGAGAAAGATACAAGGTTCTAATTGCGGATTTTCAGAAAATAGCCAGGAGTTATAAGAATGCCTTCCTGAACATACAGTACCAGGCAGTTGAGGTCAACAGCCAATTAAGGAACACAAGAGCTCTGTAAAGACAATCAAAGATATCAAAGGAAGCTTCTGAGCTAAGCTGGGCATGATAAAGGACAAACGAGGCAAGGACCTCACTGAAGCCTCAGAGATAAAGAAGAGGTGGCAGGAATACACAGAGCTGCACAAGAAGGACCCGAATGTGCAAACCCAACATAAGACGGTTGTGATTACTGATCTCGAGCCGGGCATCCTGAAGAGTGAAGTTGAATGGGCCTTAGCCAGCCTTGCTAAGAACAAAGCTAGCGGAATTGATGGCATTCCAGCTGAGTTGCTTCAATACCTCCACCATGACGCTGTTAAAATTCTGCATACATTATGTCAGAAGATTTGGACAACCGTGCAGTGGCCACAGGATTGGAGGAGGTCAGTTTACATCCCCATTTCATAGAAAGGCAGTGCCAAAGATTGTTCCAACTACCGTACAATCGCTCTTATTTCGCATGCTAGCAAGGTGATGTTGAAAATCCTCCAAGGAAGGCTGCAGCAGTATGTGGATCAGGAGCTTCCGATCGTGCAAGCTGGGTTTCGCAAGGGCGGAGGAACTAGAGACCAAATTGCCAACCTTCGCTGGATCATGGAAAAGCAAGAGAGTTCCAGAAACCCATTTACTTCCGCTTTATTGATTATGCGAAAGCGTTTGACTGCGTAGATCACAGCAGATTGTGGCAAGCTCTCTAAAAGATGTGAGTTCCAATTCACCTCATCTGTCTCCTCAGGAACCTGTATGAAGGACAACAGGCCACAGTCAGAACTGGGCATGGTCTTACTGATTGGTTTCCGATTGAGAAAGGAGTGAGGCAAGACTGCATACTGTCGCCCTGCCTATTTAACCTATATGCAGAGTGCATCATGAGGAAGGCCCGTCTGAACGAGTCTTCAGCTGGAGTGAAGATTGCTGGAAAACGTATCGACAACCCTAGATATGCGGATGATACCACTTTATTACCAGAGAGTGAAGTGGAACTCATGAGACTTCTGATGCGCATACAAGAAGAGAGTGAGAAGTTTGGGCTTAAACTAAACATTAAAAAGACAAAGATTATTGTGTCTTGCCCTATCAAGTCCTGGAGCATCAATGGACAAGAAGTGGAAGCTGTGGCAGATTTTCTCTTCTTTGGCTCCAAGATTTCCTCGGAAGGAGACTGCAGCCATGAAATTAGGAGACGCCTGCTTCTGGGAAAAAGAGCAATGGTTAGCCTTGACCGCCTAGTAGAGCAGAGACATTCGTCTGCCAACCAAGATCCGTATAACTCGTGCTATGGTCTTTCGAGTTGTGATGTATGGATGCGAGAGTTGGACTGTGAAAAAGGCTGACCGCCGAAGAATTGACGCGTTTGAATTGTGGTGCTGACGAAGACTTTGGAGAGTTCCCTGGACTGTCAGAAGATCAAACCAGTCAATATTGTCGACCATAAACCCTTACTTCTCATTGGAAGGTCAAATTCTAAAGTTAAAGCTCAGCTACTTTGGTCATCTGATGAGAAGAGAGGAGTCGCTGGAGAAAGTTTTGATGTTGGGAAAGGTTGAGGGTCGCCGTAGAAGGAGTAGGCAGCGAACGCCATGGCTAGATGGCATCCTCGAGGCAGTGCAGATGAAGTTATGTGTTGTTAGGAAGATAGAGACCGGAAAGCATGGCGTGACATGGTCTATAGGGTCACGAAGAGTCGGACACGACTGAACGACTGAACTGAACTGACACGTGCCCTCATTCCCCCGTGTACATTCCCACTCCCTCGTAACTTAACAAGATTGGAGGAGGTTTTCCTTAAAAGGATAAGAGCTTGGGCTGCTCTTGCACCATCGGTAAAATGCCGATGGGAATCGCAAGCAGACATCGGACCAACCACATGCCCGAAGTGTTCCACACCAGCTGCAGATGCGGATATTCGCCACCTGCTATGGACGTGTGCCGGGATAAGGGCATCAAGGACACAGATTCTGCGCGAAGTGGGACTAACCAAAACAAGGGAAGAGGACTTTTCTAAATGGCTCAGCGACAACACTAAGAGCGGGAGCCTGCTCCGGTTCCTCATGGAAAATCATTTACATGAGTTTCTATAACATGCCTTATGGCAAGCTTGCGTACAAAATAAAGGCCCCGTATCAAGCAGGATGCGTGTAGCCAGCGTTCAGTCAACTGTGGACATCAAAACCGGCATCGTGGCGGCACAAAATTAACGACTGAAAGAGATGTTTTTGAGGTTTGTGGTACCACCTGATTTGGCGTTCCGCTTGGTCCTACGTAGGCGTGCGGGGCTGGCGCCTTTCCAATATTTCCTACATTGTTATTCGCCCAAATTAAGTGGTAAGACCCATACGCGGTTAGCTGCTGTTCATGCTACTTAAGTTCTTTACTGGCGTTGTCTCGGCTACCTTAATCTTGCATGCTGTCAACAGTGTCTCTTATCGGACACTTGTTATTCTGATACCGGATCAGGATTTGTTCTATTCCAACATTCTTATGCCATCTCGTTGATATCCGGATCATTTTGCATTGAATGAAGAGGCACTGTTCACCGATATTTGAACCTCTATCATGAACATCATATGTTCCGTACTTGGTAATCTCCTGCGCATAGCTTATTGATAATTCTCCAGACAATAAAGGAATAACTTTTTATAACAATCATTTAGACATTTATAGGCGGTTCTTTGAAGCAGTCACGAATCGAAACTTTGCGGTTCCAGAAACTACAATCTCGTCGAGAAAAGCCTAATAAGCTGTTTAATCACGAAGTAGCCTATTCAGGGTTTGCCGCTAGAGTATAAACAGCGTCTAAACGAACAAAACGACTTTGTGCGTGCTTTATATTGTTGTCACTAGGCTCTTTACCTAATATTTACCCGAGTGATGGACATTGACTTAGAAACGCAGTGTGAAATGCACCATTAGCTCACTAGCTTCACGTGCCTCTTCCATGCGCCGCTGCTAGTTTGGAACCCATGGCCGTCAGATCAGAATAGCTATGTTAATTGGTGGAAGGCTTCTGCTATGCCGGCGCCAGAGTTTTCAAAATGCATTGTGTCGTATGCTTGCTTTATCTGCAGCTAAACACCTTCTTTTGTTGCTGCGGCCACCAGTGCACTAATATCCGAACATTTAACGATGACTGAATGAAAACTTTATTTCTACCGAAAAGGAGCCCTTCATTTCCCGCCCCCGGAATTCAGGCTGGGGCGGGTCAGGAGGGTCCCGCAGGCTGATGTCAGGTGACGTTACAAGAACTCTTCATGGCCTCAGCCGCCAGGCGGGTCGCGTGCAGCTAAACGGTAGGATCTCTGCTCCGCAGCCAAACCTACCTACTGTCAATGTTAAGGCCGGCGCCTGGGGAGTCGGCGCATTCCCATATTATATGATCTAGTGTGCCTTTTTGCGCGCAATTTTTACATTTAGAATCTTCTTCCTCCCAGCTCTGTGTTAAGAAAATCCAGACCGGGTAGATGTTGTTACCGGCTTGTAACCGCCTCCATATGCGCGCTTCAATGTCAGTGAAAGATCGATCTGGGGGAACGTAGCCTTTCGATCAAGTTTGTAACACTCAGTGAACTCATTGTATGTGATAGCGGAATCTTTGATACCCTTGCATTCGGGCTGTTCTACCGCTGTCCAGTGGTAGAGATCTCGGGCCAGCAGGTGCGCAGCTTTGTTGCCTGGGACAGGCACGTGTGCTGATATCCATGTGATGGATACGGTTCTATAGTAATGGTATTTGTGAGAAGAATCCTTTTGGCCTCCCCTGTGATCAGCTCTTTTGCAAAATTCCACACAGCCGTTTCGCTGTCGCTTATTATGGTTTTGTCTGAGTGCCAGTGCGTGCGAGGCTTATTGCGACCTGTTCAGCTGTTCTAATGTCACGGGTACGTGTTGAGGCCGTAATTGTAAGACAACCTTCTCCATTTACTACAGCCGAGACGGCTGCTCCGTGTCGTCCGCGTGATGCGTCTACATAAGCAACTTCCTTGACTGCTTTGTGTTTCATTCTTTTAGCGATGGCTTTGACTCTGTGCTATCTGCGTGCTTTGCTGCAGTCTGGGAGCTTATTTCGAGTTAAGGGTGGTACCAGTATGTGTGCCCTTATATTGGGTTGGATAGATCGTCTGAAGGCCTCTGTCTGATTGGAGTCCGACCCAGTATAGGACGATTCTGCTTGTCTCCATCTGACCTAGTCTTTCCAGTTGAGAGATTCTAAGTGCTTCAGTGAGCTCTTCCATCTAATATGAATTCTTATTTTCTCCAGCTTCTCTCTGGACGAGGCCTAATGAGGGTTTGGTGCATTTTCTAATGACATCGATTATTTCACGTTCCGTCTTTTTTAGATTAAGAAAAGGTGTGGCATAACATATGCGACTGATGATGTAGGCCTGTGCTATATTGATTAAACTGCGCTCCTTGAGACCGGGTCCTCTAAGCACTAATCTTCTGATTATGCCCGTAACTTGGGCTGTGAAATTTTCTAACTTTTTGATGGTCTTCGTGTTCTGCCCTCTTGCTTGGAGGACCATTTCTAGGGTTCTAATTTCCTCTACTTGTGGGACCGGGTAGTTTTCGACATTTTTCTTTATGTCTGCTTTATGTTTCTTATGTTTGGGTTGTAGATGAATAATTGTGACGTTTGCGGTGAGCGGAATAGACCGCTCTTCACAGGGTACTCAACCACCTTATTTGCAGCAGCCGGGAGTTTGTTCTTTACCTCTGCGTCGCTGACTTTATTTATTCAGAAATTTGTGTCATGGGCGTAAATTCTAAATTTTAATTCCGGTATTTGCTTTAGTTGCGGTGGTAGCCCCCTCATAGCAATGTTAAATAGAAAGGGAGACAAGACAGAGTCCTGTGGCGTTCCCTTGCTACTCATGGTGACTGTGGGTGATTTGGCGCTTTGAAAGTTCATGATGACTCTTTTATTTGTGAGGAAGTCTTTTATGTAGCTATTGATTCAGATTCCAACCCCAATCTCTTGGAGACCATCGAGCACTTCCTTGTACTTGACATTGTCGGAGGCTTTGGTTATATCTAGTCCGAGAATGGTCTTTGTATTCGAAGATTCATGTGTTATGATATCGTATCTAAGTCTGAGCATCGCAGCCTGTGTGCTTATAGCCCTGGCCTGAAGCCCACCATTTCGTGCGTCCTGAGGTTCTCTCGCTTCATGTATTTGGTAAGTCTCGTCTGAACGTTCCATTAGCTTTCCTACGCACGAGGTCAGCGATATGGGTCGTAGGTTTTCTAGTTCTGGCGGCTTCCCCGGTTTGGCTATGAGGACTACACTGGCATTTTTATATGAAATCGGCAGTTTTACAGTCTCCCATACCTTAGTCATGTATTCTGTCACGGCTGTGATTGACTCGTCGTCCAGATTTCTGATAATCATGTTCGCGATCCCGTCAGGTCCTGTGGCCAATCTTGTCTTTAATCCAATAATCTCAGCTCAGATTTCAGCCCTAGTGATGGGGGCGTCTAAGTCTATGTTATGTTTTCCCTCATATGCGGGTAGCGTTTCGTTTTTCGTCTGTCGGATGTAGATTTCGATTAATTTGCTCATCAATTGTTGATCCTAGCCTTCGATGGCATGCTTAACTTCAGCTTGGTTTATGCTGGCTTGTACTTTAGATTTGTCCAGATCGAGAATGTGTCGTAAAATGTTCTATGTTTTGAACAGGCCCATGCCTTGTTCCATTTCATAACATCTGCTACACCAGTTCTGTTCATTTAGTTTGATGGCGTATATATGTCTCTTTCTCTTTATTATGCCAAACTAGTTCTCTCCTAATATTACGGTTCCATCTTTGCGTTTTTAGGCTTTCTCTAGGTCCTCTTTCTTGTCCCACATGTTTAGCAGTTTGCTATCGATACTGGGCAGTGCAGCTCCTTCTTCTAGTGTGACTGTTGCGTTCTCCTCGTGTTTCTTTAACGACTCTGACCACTTGTCGATATTGTCAATTTTCTCCATTCCCTCGGTCTCTCGTATTTGCCTAAATCTTTCCCATTCCGTAATCTTGAGTTGCTTGGGTTTTCTAATTTTGATTCCTTTTCCTAGTGTGAGTGCGATAATGAAGTGGTCACTACTTAGGTTTTTTTCTGTGTTTTTACAGTCAGCTATAGGTACATTCTTGTTTATGGTCAGGCGGAGGGTGGTGTCCCTGCTGACACTATAACCCGTGCATGTGAGTGCATTTGGATCGGTGTGTAGGGTGAGTCCTATTATTTGCATGTCTTCCCATAATTGTCATCGCTTAGGATCCTGTCGATCATACCCCCATTCCTGATGGGCTGCATTAAAGTCAACCGCTATTTTCAGCGGCTCATTTGCTGAGATCTTTAGGGCTTTCGAGAAAAGAGCTTGAAACCTGTCTTTTGCTTCGGAGTGCTGTACATATTCAAGAGAAAGATACTCTTTCGGCCTTTTCTCCTAGGGATAATTTTGGTTAAAACCTCTTCTATATTCCGAGATGTAATCTCGTGATTAGTAGCGGCTATATTTCTCTGAATAAAAGTCGCCATTTTAGATTTTTCGCTTCTATCGCTGCTGTGGCTTTGATATCCAAAGAATTTGGTTGGGTATTTCCCCGTTTCCTGTAACATGATAGCTATGGGTTTGTCGATTTGCTCTCAAATATTCTCGAGTTGCTTATCAAATTTGTCATTACGCTATTAAAATTTTCTATTTATCGTTATGAATGGAATGGTCTCTCCCCCTTTATGTTTCTGGGGTGGCGGTCGGGTGAATTCCAATTTCATACCGTTTTATTCATCTGAAGTAGAATTAGCAGTATTTGAATTTGCGATTTTTGATGCCTCATTTGATTGCATTTAAGGCGGACTCTCAGCCATGGACTTTTCGGTGACTTTAGATTTACGTTCCTGAATCTTGCGAATCATTTGTTTGATCATCTCTGCATTTTCCGCTCTGAGTTTTTCCATCTCTCTTTTTTCAGCCAGGGAGATTTTCCTAGCGAAGCGTACCGTCTTGTTCACTCTGACTTGGGTTGGCCCCTGATATTTTTTGGTCTCAGGGAGGCAGGCCATTTTCTCGTGCCTGGCGCGTGTTCCCGGATTTCGAGCTTGCTCTCGTTCTCGAGCGTGATCTTGATCACGATCGGGTCCCCGACCGTGGGTATGTGTTTCCCCGGTTCCTTCCTCGGTGTTCTCGTCTTCGGGGCTCTTGTTTCGAAGAGTAGAGTGTTGGTTCCTTGTTTCCTGAAGTTGAATGCAGTTGTTGACATTCCAGCTTTTTCTTCCACATTTTCTGTTTTGAGTGATGGGCCTCCTATACATCTCGCGGCATTTGTTGTCTCCTAGGACGTGGTCTTCGCCGCAGAGTTGGCACTTAGGTTCACATGTGTGTCCAGCGCCTGGATGTTTCAAGCCATAACCGAGACACTTCACGTTGGTCGGAACTTGACATACATCGGCCCTGTGTCCCAGCCTGCCGCCTGTTGTGCAGACTGTGTGCTTCTTCTTGTATAAGTAGCACCTGATGTTGATTCCCCGGAAATTTAGCCATTTCTGCACAAACCAATCTTCGAGAAGTGTTAGAATGGTATTGGATCCCGCTCCCAGTCTTCTAATACCACAGATTTGTTGATTGGTGCCACTCCATTCTACCATTTCTTCAAGTTCTTCCACTGAGTATTCGAGCGGTACGTCGTGAACGACGCCTTTGCCTCCGTCTTTCCGCATGGCGATGTATGACTTGGCTTCAATTGTGTTGGGTCCAATCCTGAGAGCTTGCATCTCTGCGCACTTGTAAGTTCTCTCGGTATCTGTGGTTGCGACCAGTATTAATTGCTAAGTAGAGTTTGGAGAGATGATGTCACCCCTTGTGGTCGTCAGGTTCATGCCGGCGGCTTGGATGATGAATCAAGACAAGTTCAATCTTCCTACGATGTTGGTAATATTATCAATTCTGCCTCTGAGGCGAATGATGATATTGTAAGCGGTTCTGGGAATTCGCTCCTGCTGTCGCTCAATTGATTTTTCTGCCAGCTTCCCCTCTTGAGGGGGCTTCGCCTTGGTTATGTTCAACGTTCCAAAGTGGTCGGCTTGGGCGTTGCCGACGGCCACGTTTCGATTTCTCTTTCTGATAAACCCCTGTCCGTTCAATGTATCGATGGCGGAAGCGTCTCTTCCCTTCACGGTTTTCATCATCTTGCTCTTCTCAAGTAGCGACGCTATGGGGCCGCTCCCAGCACCTTCGGGTTACGCCTATCGTCCAATGAAGTTTCTGAGTCGAGCTAGGCCTACCGGTAGGCCTCGGTACAAAATCTTCAAAGACTCATAAAATTTAGAAAAATTGGGCCAAGCGTCGAAAGTCCGGTGTCCCCGTGCTGCTTTGAGGTTCAGGTCTCCGTTGGTGACACAGAATGGGAGGTGAATTCTGTGGAGTTTTTTTTAACAATGCGCTTTTCTTTTATTTTGAAGAATTACATAATGATAAAGTGAAGTTGAAATATGCTTTTCATACATATCCTAAATGTTACAAATATGTTGCTTTCATTTATCATAATTGATATTTTATTCCTGCAGGTGCGCGATACTAAACAGTGAATGGCGTTTCTAGCACCCGTTATATACATACTCCTTCCGACTGCAGACTTCTTGACTTCAGCAACGGCTCTTCCTGTTGGGACAGTTGCATTTCTCACAAGTAAGGCTAAGGGACTGTTTATAAATATACGTGAGCGTACTTAAAATATATAGGCTTTTCTATTTTGATTGCGTTTGTTTTTGTTCGCTCCCCTTTGAAACCATCATCAAATATCTATACGTTTGCGGGGAAAATGTTGGGCGTCGTCCGCGTTTTGCACCGCTGAATCGAAGTAGTGGTCACAGCCTACATTACTGCATATGGTATGGAATGCCTACACTCGCGGCTGAAAGGAAAACTGAGCGTCTTTGATATACCTTCTAACATTACTTTCTTTTCATGTAGAATAAAAAATTGGCTGTGGCTTAGCTTGGTAAAGCCTGGTGATTGCGAAGCAATATGTGGTACTACTATTGTACCGCTTGTGGTGATGCTTGGCTGTGCTATATTCACCATGCTGATACTCCGGTTATATTTGCTGTTATTGCTATGGCGACGTTTGACTGTACTATGTTTACCTATGGTTTTACATAGCTAAACACGCACATACAGAATGAGAATGCACACATGTTTCTCGTTTCATCTTTTATTCCAACCCATAAACACCCTCCGGGGGTATGTAAAGAAAGGACTTTTTGTCTGTACATGCCTAATTACGTATTCATCCGAAGGTCTACACATGATTAAGTCCAAACTACTTCCCCATTGGGTTGTTGATGCTGGTTGCAGGTGGCAGAGGTCAAGGGAATACTCCGTCTTTGCAGCCTGCCTAAGCGCTTTGACTGTAGGCGGCATCTCATGGCTTGACGAGAGGAGAAATGGTGGTGGTGGTGGTAACTATGATGAGGGGGGAGGGGATACTGGACACGACGTACGCCAGCATGAGCGAGCGGCGGCACTCTTGGTATCCAGGGGGATGGGTAGGGGACGGTTGGGAGGGGGGGCGCTACTTCTACCGCGCAAGGCGACGGTGAGCCCCCGCTCTTACACATATGGTATGACGTCACGCAGCGCGCAGCGCCACTGGTGAGAGGAGCAGAAGTCAGGCGGTAACTGCCACAGCGCAAGGCGACGGCGCGAGTTGAGCCCCCGCTCTTACACAGATGGTATGACCTCACACAATCTGTGTAAGGTCATACCCAGGTCATACACAGCCAGGTCACGCTAAAGGTCAAGCGTGGCTGCCACCCCCGCGCCTTTTTACGGGCTGAGGTGGTAGCTAAAGTAGTATTGCTTCGCAATAAAAGAAGGCACGCTTACTACTTAACCATAAACCCGAACATTTAAATACTTTGTGTGTATATATATATATATATATATATATATATATATATATATATATATATATATATATATATATATATACATATATATATGGTCCTGAGGGTAACAAACTGCATTCCAAGGGAAGGAAAGCGTAGCAGGGGGCGGTAGAAAGTTAGGTGGGCGGATGAGATTAAGAAGTTCGCAGGGGTCAAGTGGATGCAGCTAGCACAGAACCGGGTTAAGTGGAGAAATATGGGAGAGGCCTTCGCCCTGCAGTGGGTATTATCAAGCTGATGATGATGATGATATATTGTAAGGTCGGGCTTGGCGCGACTTATATTGCACATAATATTTATACTACTACTCCATACAGCCAAGCCTATATATAGATTGTGTGAGCCTTCTGCGGACTTTCTTTCATTTGTACAGGCCATCATCATCTTCTTTCAATTGTACATACCATCATCATCGTCCCGCGGCAACGGCTCCGGCGCGTGCCTGGGTTCGTGATCGGATTAAAACGCTAGACAATGCTTCGCTGTCCTTGCCGCCACGACCTCGCCGTCTTGACCTAGCCTTCTTCCAAAAGTGGTGGAGGTGAGAATAGATCCCCTTGCTGTTTTGTGCCCTGCCTCTCGCTGGAGCTACGTTCCGGTCGCTGTTTACCGCCTGCCACCATCGTTATGCCTACCGAGAGCACCCACGAATCGGAAGGACCCTCTACCTCGGCTGCACCACCCCCTCCGACTGTGCCCACACGACAACGCGACCCGCCGCTGTTCGCTGGTCGTCGCGACGAAGACGTCGATTACTGTCTGGACACCTATGAACGCTGCAGTAACTACAACCAGTGGGACGATGCTCTAAAATTTCTGAATGTTTCTTTCTACCTAAATGAGGTCGCCAGAACCTGGTTTATTAACCGCGAACTCCAGACCAATAACTGGACAACATTCAAGCAGCAGTTCCGCCAATATTTCGCGGACCCAGCAGTTCGGACTCAGGTCGCGAAGAACAAGCTCGCCTCTCGCCTCCAAAGTCCCGATGAGTCGTACGCGTCTTACATAGAGGCCACATTTGCACTCTGCCGGCGTGTTAGTCCCACCATGCCGGAACCTGAACGCGTACACCACATCTTAAAAGGAATTATTTCTGGGGCTTATAATGCCCTGATTGCGCAGAATCCTTCTACTGGTGACGCCATTATTGCGACCTGCCAGCGCATCTACCAGCTGCAGTCCTCCCGATTGCAGCCCGGCATTGATACTGGCCCGACCTATGCTGACCTGGATCTACGGGCACTGATTCGAGCCATCATCCGGGAGGAACTCCAAGCCCTCAAGCCTGTCTGTCGACACGGGTGCGATCATTCTTCCGTACCTCCTAATGACGCCGGTCTCCGCAACATCATTAAAGATGAGCGGGCAACAATCACGCGACCTATGGCGTCCGACCCTCCTGCAACCCGCCCAGCATCGACTTACGCGCACGTCGCAGCATCACCCCCTCCTTTTGTTCCGCCGCCCCAACTGGCATCGCCCTACAACCACATCAATGCCGTGACGACGGCTCAGCCTACGCCACCCTATTACGCACCCTGGCGCCCCTCTCCCCAATGTGCTACTACTGTGGAATACGAGGACATATATCCCGCTTCTGACGTCGACGTATTAAGAACGAGCGGCGTGGTTATGACGCCTTCGAAAGTGACGTACTCTCATATTATCAGCTATGACCTATTTCCAGCCCACCTCGAAGATCATCCCCACCTCCAGAATCCTCGTCTGAGCCTCGTGGAGCCCATGCATCCCGACGTCGGTCCCTATCCCCATACCGCCGCTCAGTTTCCCCTCTCCGACTCGCTACAACTCTCCCTGTCCGCCACCCGGAACACTAAGCGTTGCAGTTTCCGGAGGTCAAACTGCAGTCTGCGAACTTACCAAAAGTGCTCCAGATCGCCGTATAACGTGATTTCTGTTTTTGCTGAAGGATTACCGGTCGAAGCATTTATTGATACAGGGGCTTAAATTTCTGTAATTCACGCTGATTTGTGCTACCGTTTGCGAAAAGTTACGACACCATATGATGGGCATGAACTCCGTGGAGCCAATGACGTCCCTTTGCGCCCTTTTGCAAAGTGCACCGTACGAGTTGTTATTGACGGCTTCCGCCATCATGTGCAGTTTGCTGTGCTCTCACCATGTGCGCATCTGATGATTTTTGGATGGGATTTTGTGTCAACCGCTTCGGCGTTAATTTCTTGTGGCGACCGTGTTATCCATATGACAGACAGCAATTTTTCATCTGAAGTTTCTGAACGACATCATCCCCTCGTTGCCGCCGCTGACACTGTTCTGCCTCCTCAGTGCGAAAAACTGCTTACCGTTGTTTCTGACCACATCGCTGACGGGGACATACTCATCGCACCATCTTATCGTCATCTTGCACGTGGTATTGCCTTCCCGTCTAGTCTTGTGAGGTTCTGCAACGGCTTAGCGACAGTAGCGGCCACTAATACTTCACGTGAATCCCTCGTGCTCCGAAAAGGAACTTCTCTCCCCTGTATGGTGGATGTTCAACCTTTGTCCTTGATGGTGCTCACCGCCCCTCAGCCTCAGCACCATGCTTCGACAGACGTCTCTCTTTCTGTTCTCACAAAGACTATTAATCCTAACCTCACGCCGAACGAACGCCAAGAACTGCTGACATTGCTTCGACAACACTAAGCCCTTTTTGATGCCACTTCCCCACCACTGGGACGGACTAGTGTGGCGCACCATCGCATCATTACTGAAGGTAACTCTATTGTTCGCCGACGGCCTTATCGGGTTTCCCTCTTAGAACGAAAAGTAATTGAAGAAAATATAACTGACATGCTTCATCGCAATATTATTTGTCCCTCGACAAGTCCATGGTCCAAATATATATATATATATATATATATATTGGAAGGTCGGGCTTGGCGCGACTTATATTGCACATAATATTCATACTACTACTCCATACAGTCAAGCCTACTTCTAATGCACCTGATGGTCACATTGTGTCCATTGTACCACAGCTGCACATTATATGGACCTCTAACGTTAAACAAAAAGTATATAAGTACAGAAAACTGCCCCTTATTTTCAAAAGTGTGTTATGCACACACATTTTAACATGCATTTGTCGATGCATTTTCTAAGCCCTGAAGCATGATCCTTGCTATGACCCCCACTGCCGATTCCCCCTTGAATTTACTCTACTGAGATTTGATTTATGGAGTTCTATATGCCAAAGCTATTTGAGCTATGAGACGCATTGTATTGGAGGGTTGTGTATAATCTTGACCACCTGGAGTTTCTGATGTGTGCTGCCATCGCGCAGTGCTGGAGCATTTAACGATTCGCCTCCACTGAAATGAAGCCGCTACAGCTGGGTTTCAACAGTGGTCCCTCTGGCTCAGTAGCCGAGCACCTTAGCCTCTGAGCCACCACTGCATGGAAGAGATCAGCTGTGTAATACGGGTGTGAAATACACTAAAAGTCATTTGCCACATACATTTAGTGTCATAGACTAACTCTAAGACAAATGTAGGTTTGCATATTGTCACGTGGTGTGACAATGCAGTGCGCATAAAAGAACAAACAGGCATTAGCATTGAAAGCAACTCTTCATTGGGATGAGCTTCGCTCGTAAAAGAACTAATCAACTTCGTGGAGTCGATATCAGCATAAATGCTCGCTAGTGCTCAAAACGACGATGCCCACTGTGTTTGGCAGCTCTCAATTTAAACTTGACGAAGAAGTATCTAGATAACCTAGCCAAAGGTGATGATGACAACCTGGAAAATTATAGAAACAGATGCATGTGGTGGTAACTATTCTAGATACATTTTGGCGCATCCTGCGCGCCAATTAAAAGGTGAAGTCTACTGTCTGCAACACTGAGAGTGAACAAACAAAGAGCACAAGATTACTGAGCGTGGTACAAGGAAAGTAAACAAAGCGATAAAGTGACCTGCTGGTGGCTGTTGAAACCAATAAATAAAGGTATCAAATGGTTCGCAGCAATATACACAGAAAGGTGCCAATACGATCTAGTTAAAAATTAATTTTTTCAGTACAATTAAAGAAAGCTTCCTATTTTCCAAAAACTATCTTCGTCACTGATAGTTGGAAGAAATGCGTACCTGGGTGGAGAATTACAGAGGGCATGAAGCTTCTCTAGAAGGACCAAACTACATGCTGTGGGCCACACCGGGCTACGTGCGTGAAATCAGGTAGTAACACCTCGTTTGAGAACGACTGTGTGTGGGAGTTAGTGGCCAAACTGGTGGCATTGCCCATCTTTTTGGGGCTCGTCGCCCTCGCGAGTTCGCCGCCTGATTTCGTTGTCAGAACACTTTCCCCAAACTGCTGATTTATTTTTTTTTGTACTTGTGGGCAGTTGTGGCATCCAGCTTTCTCTGCAACATGAATATTTCTATGTATTGCATCATCATCATCTTTGGCACAAGTGGTAGATTTGGTGTGCGGGCCTTGACAGTTTGCTATCTTCAGATAATCCTGGGGCATATTTTGTTTTCATGGAGCCACAGAGTATGAATCATCCGTATTAACTTCACAAGCAACGGTTTTTCCTTGATTAGAGATGTTGGTTTTTATTGATATAAAAAATAAATGAAACGCTGGTTTCTTAGATAAACCTAGTTATTTCACAAAAGTTTTTTTTATTTTGTAGTGGGTATTTAGGACAGGCTAGTAGCGATTAGAGGTTCCATCAGACTGCTTGAGGCCCTAAATCCTGTACATGAGAGATCCGTACCACGAGTCAACCAGTGTGGGGTGATTGCAAAAAACGGCTTATTGCCAAACCCTGTGCACCAATATACCACTTGTCCAGCATTGATGCAGTTCATTTGTGTAACCATTTTGCATGAAGATGCTGCACATCAAATCTTCTGGCTTACACAAAAAGAGAGAGGAAAAACAAGCAAGCAGCATGCACTCAGCTGCTAAGGTTTGGTTTTGCAGTGGCCAGTGCTTAGACAATGAAGGCAGGCGGCAAGCAAGTCCTGAAGGGACGGGCGATGCTGTCACTTTGGCCGAACATTCTCGTGCACGGTCGGTCTCGAACCAGCCATGATCGCCGGACGTTGCGCACGTAGCACTGAACGACCCAAAGGGCGCAGTTTGGACGTTCTTTAGAAGCGTTTTACCATCTGGACATTTTAATGACCTAGTCGATCACAACCAGCATTTCATTGAACGCATCAAAGAAGGTGCAGCGGTGGCGTAGCTGTAGAACATCCGCCTCGCATGCAAGATGACCGCGGCTTGAATCATGGTGCCGTGCAATTCTTCACCAGATAAAAAAATCCGCGTGTCGATGGAATTGCACAAATAGGTGTGGGGGGCGATCTTATGCAGGTGGACACCTCCGGCAACGCACTCCCTCACCAGGACAAGAGTTGGCCGCCCTGTTGAAGTAATTGGCTGCACCCTCCCATGATTACTCCCATAAAACCCAGGGCCCTCAGTCACCAGCGGCTGCAAACAACTGACCAAGGCGGCGGTCAGACCTTTCGCGCGGCAGGGGGTGCTACGAATTCGTGGCTCCGCTGGATAGGCCTCCATTGGAAACTGACTCTGGCAACGTTTAACGCTAGAACCCTAACTAGTGAAGCTAGTTTAGCGGTGCTGTTATAGGAACTAGAGGGTATGAAATGGGATGTCATAGGGCTTGGTGCGGTTGGGAGGCCGATTGAGGCATATACTGTCCTGAAGGATGGGCATGTACTGTGTTATCGATGTTTACCGGAGAGGCGAGAACTAGGAGTAGGTTTCCTTATTATTAAATATACAGCGAGCAATATAGATGAATTAAATGGCAATATTGAGAGGGTGGCAGCCCTCGTAATTAGGCTGAATAAGCGGTATATAATGATGGTTGTAGAGGTCTAAGCACCTATATGTAGTGATGATGACCCGGCAGTTGAAAGCTACTACGAAGATGTAGAATCGGCAGTGCGAAACGTAAAGACGCAGTATGCTGTACTAATGGGCGACTTTAATGCCAAGGTGGGGAAAAAGCAGGCAGGAGACCAGGCAGTAGGTCCCTATGGCATTGGTTCTGGGAATAGGAGGGGGGAGTTACTAGTTGAGTTTGCAGAGCGCAATAACTTAAGGATCATGAATACCTTCTTCAGCAAACAAAAGAACAGGAAATGGACATAGAAACGTCCTAACGGGGAGACTAAAAATGAAATTGACTTCACACTGTGTGCAACCACCGCCATTATGCAAAATGTAGAGGTAATCAGGAAAGTGCGATGCAGTGACCACAGAATGTCGACATCTCGAATTAACCTCAATTAGAAGAAGGAACGCAAAAGACTACTAAGAAAGAAATACATCAACGAATTAGCGGTGAGGGGGAGGGCCGAAGAGTTCAGGATCTAGCTACAGAATAGATATTCAACTCTAACCGAGGATGGTGTAATTACCCTAGAATGATTGAACAATAATTTCAGTGATATCATTACTGAGAGTGCTGTAGAAGTAGGTGGTAGATAGTCCGAGAGGATACCGGTAAGCTGCATAAGGAGACGAAAGATTTGAATAAAAAACGCTAGACTATAAAAGCTTCCAATCCAACACACCAGATAGAATTGGCCGACATATCAAAACTACTCAATAAGCGCAGTGTCCGATATAAGGAAGTATAACGTGAAGAAAATGAGCATGCAATAAAGAACGGGGGAATCCTTAAAGCGGTGAAGAAAAAATTCAGTTCAGGCGTTCAGTCGTGTCCGACTCTTCGTGACCCTATGGACCATGTCACGCCACACTTTCCGGTCTCTCACTATCTTCTTAACATCACATAGCTTCATCTGCAATGCCTCGGGAATGCCATCTAACCATCGCGTTCGCTGCCTACCCCTTCTCCGGCGACCCTCACCTTTCCCAACATCAAATATTTCTCCAGCGACTCCTCTCTTCTCATCAGATGACCAAAGTAGCTGAGCTTTAACTTTAGAATTGGACCCTCCAATGAGCAGTCAGGGTTTATGGTCGACAATATCGACTGATTTGATCTTCTGGGAGTCCAAGGAACTCTTAAGAGTCTTCGCCAGCACCACAATTCAAACGCGTCAATTCTTCGGCGGTCAGCCTTTTTCACAGTCCAACTCTCGCATCCATACATCACAACTGGAAAGACCATAGCACGGGTTATACGGATCTTGGTTGGCAGAATAATGTCTCTGCTCTTTACTAGGCGGTCAAGGCTAACCATTGCTCTCTTTCCCAGAAGCAGGCGTCTCCTAATTTCATGGCTGCAGTCTCCTTCCGAGGTAATCTTGCCGCCCAAGAACAGAAAATCTGTCACAGCTTCCACTTCTTGTCCATTGATGCTCCAGGACTTGATAGGGCAAGACGCCATGATCTTCGTCTTTTTAATGTTCAGTTTAAGCCCAAACTTCTCACTCTCTTCTTGTACGCGCATCAGAAGTCTCTTGAGTTCCACTTCACTTTCTGCCATTAAAGTGGTAGAAACCATCCGCATATCTAAGGTTGTTGATACGTGTTCCAGCAATCTTCACTCCAGCTGAAGACTCGTCCAGACCGGCCTTCCTCATGATGCACTCTGCATATAGGTTAAATAGGCAGGGCGGCAGTATGCAGCCTTGCCTCACCCCTTTCTCAATCGGAAACCAATCAGTAAGACCATGCCCAGTTCTGACTGTGGCCTCTTGCCCTTCATAAAGGTTCCTGAGGAGACAGATGAGGTGAATTGGAACTCCCATCTCTTGGAGAGCTTGCCACAATCTGCTGTGATCTACGCAGTCAAACGCTTTCGCATAATCAATAAAGCAGAAGTAAATGGGTTTCTGGAACTCTCTTGCTTTTTCCATGATCCAGCGAAGGTTGGCAATTTGGTCTCTAGTTCCTCTGCCCTTGCGAAACCCAGCTTGCACGTCCGGAAGCTCCCGATCCACATACTGCTGCAGCCTACCTTGCAGGATTTTTAACATCACCTTGCTATCATGCGAAATAAGCGCGATCGTGCGGTAGTTGGAACCATCTTTGGCACTGCCTTTCTTTGGAATGAGGATGTAAACTGACCTCCTCCAATCCTGTGGCCACTGCAGGGTTGTCCAAATCTTTTGACATAATGTATGCAGTGTGTTAACAGCGTCGTGGTTGAGGTTTTGAAGCAACTCAGCTGGAATACCATCAATTCCGCTAGCTTTGTTCTTAGCAAGGCCGGCTAAGGCCCATTCAACTTCACTCTTCAGGATGCCCGGCTCGAGATCAGTAATCACAACCGTCCTATGTTGGGTTTGCACATCCGGGTCCTTCTTGTACAGTTCTTCTGTGTATTCGTGCCACCTCTTCTTTATCTCTGAGGCTTCAGTGAGGTCCTTGCCTCGTTTGTCCTTTATCACGCCCAGCTTAGCACAGAAGCTTCCTTTGATATCTTTGATTGTCTTATACAGAGCTCTTGTGTTCCTTAATTTGCTGTTGTCCTCAACTGCTTGACACTGTATGCTCAGGAAGGCATTCTTATCTCTCCTTGCTATTTTCTGAAAATCCGCATTGTTAACCTTGTATCTTTCTCTTTCCCCCATACCTTTTGCCATCCTTCTTTCCTCAGCTATTTGCAAAGCCTCTTCAGATAACCAGTTTGCTTTTTTGCATTTCTTTTGCTTTGGAACTACCTTAGTAGCAACTTCTTGTATTATATCACGAACATCAGTCCACATCTTCTTCGGGCTCTTTGTCTTCTAGATCTAATTCTTGAAATCGATGCCTCACTTCCACAGCATATTCTAATGGAATCTGATCCAGATCATACCCGAAAGGCCTTCTAGTTTTCTGCGTTTTTCTCAATCGAAGCTTAATTTTGGCAATAAGAAGCTGATGATCGGTGCCACAATCGGCCACAGGCCTCGTTTTTACTGCTTGTATAGCGCTTCTCTATCTCTGCCGGCAAATAATATAATCGATCTGATTCCTGTACAGACCGTCCGGTGATATCCATGTGTACAGGCGCCTCTTGTGCTGTTGAAAATGAGTATTCGCTATGGTCAGGTTGTTTTCTTGACAGAACTCTACTAGCCTCTGCCCAGCTTCATTTGGCTCACCAAGACCGAACTTGCCTGTGATTCCGGGTATTTCTTCACTCCCGACCTTAGCATTCCAGTCTCCTATGAGAAAAACGACGTCTGATGATGGGGTGCGGTCTAAAAGGCATTGTAGGTCCGCATAAAATCTCTCAACGTCAGCTTCTTCAGCAGCAGTGGTCGGTGCATAGACTTGGATAACTGTTATGTTGAAAGGGTGACTTTGGATCCGAAGTGAAATCATTCGGTCGATTTTGGGGTTGTACCCTTGCACTGCTTTGCCCATTCTTCTGTTTACTATGAGAGCGACCCCATTCCTTCTCTTGGATTCGTTCCCACAATAAAAGACATAATGGTCGCCGGAGTTAAATTCTCCCATTCCGGTGCACTGGAGCTCGCTGATACCTAAGATATCAATGTTCAATCTGTCCATTTCTCGCTTGACGATATCCAGTTTACCTTGCGTCATAGATCTTACATTCCATGTTGCTATGTGATATATCTCCTTGCAACATCGGACTTTCCGGTCGCTTCCCGACAAATCCACAACTGAGCGTCCTTTTGGCTTTAGCCCAGCCGCTTCATTCGTCCTGGAGCTACTAGGAATCGCCCTTTGTTCATCCCAGTATCATGTGGGACGCCTTCCAACCTGGGGGCTCATCTTCCGGCGCCATATCGATAATGGTATCGTGACTGGCCATAGGGTTTTCTTGGAAGGAAATACTGGAGTGGGTTGCCATTACCTTCTCCAGTGAATCACATTTTGTCAGAACTCTCTGCCGTGACCTGTCTATCTTGGGTGGCCCTACACAGCAGAGCTCACGACTTCATCGAGTTTCGCAAGCCCCTCCGCCACGACAAGGCAGTGATCCATGTGGGGGGAAGAAAAAATTGGGCATAGGCAAATATCAGATGTATACGCTACGGGACAAGGCCGGCAACGTCATCACAAATATGGAAAAGAGTCAAAATAGCCTAGGAGTTCTATACTGATCTCTACAGTAGCCAAAGTAGACAGAGACATAATGAGATTGGCGGTAGGGAAAAACAGTCACACGTTCTACCAGTGACGAAGTACGGGGTCAAGAAAGCAAAAGAAACTATGAAAAGGGGAAAAGCAGATGTAGAGGAATAGATAACTACAGATTTGCTGAACAACGGCGGGGATATCCTGCTAGAAAAACTGGCCACCCAGTATACGCATGCCTGGTGTAATCGACAGTACCGGAACCATGGAAGTATGCAAATATTATCCTCATGCATAAGAAAGGGGACGCTAAGGACCTTAAAAATTACAGACCAATCAGCTTACTGTCCGTTACATATAGGGTATTCACTAACGTAATCGCTGATAGCATCAGGACAACCATAGACTGCAATCAAGCAAAAGGTCAAGCAGGTTTTCGGAAATGGTACTCTACTATTGACCATATCCATACTATCAACCAGGTGATAGAAAAATGCTCAGAATATAACCAGCCCTTATAAAAAACATTCAATGATTACAGAAAAGGATTTGACTGAGTAGAAACCTCAGTGGTGAAGACAGCATCGCAAAATCAGGAGGTAGACGAGACATACATAAAAGTGCTGGAAAATATATATAGTGGCTCCACAGCAACCATAGTTCTGCATAAAGAAAGTAACAAAATTCCCCCCAAAGAAAGGTGTTAGACAAGGAGACACGATCTCCCCAGTACTATTGGCAGCTTGTTTAGAGGAAGTATTCAGAGACTTGGATTGGGAGCAGTTAGGGATAAGGGTAGATGGAGAATACCTCAGTAATCTGCGATTTGCTGATGACATAGCCTTGTTAGGTACCTCGGGGGAAGAACTGCCATGTCCGAAATAGACAAGGTGGGTCACATATTAAAGGGAATTGCAGACAATGTTTATAATCTGCTGCTTTGCAAAGATTGTCCAACGGTCGACTCAGTTATCCGTGTTTGCCGCCAGTTCGAACAAGCAAAATACCGCCGTGTTACTCACCGCTTCGAACGCTTGCCAAACACAGCTGCTACGTCCTCGTGCGAAGGTAGTCCAACCTTACAGCAGCCATCTCATCCCTCCAACTTGACAAGGATTGTTCGTCGAGAGATGGAAGCTATGATACCCGTTGCGTTCGCTCCTCAACCAGCGGATGCTACTATAGCCTTAATCCAGCCTGTCGTTCGCCAGGAGTTCGCAAATGTGGGCCTCAACGCGAACGTTGGCTTCAAATCCGGCCAACCTTCCGCACAGCCCTCGCTACAACCTAATGTTCCAGTCGTAGCTGATTCGGCTCCTACCACGCCCTTTCAGATGCCGTACCGCTACCGCTGCCCCAACCCGGACGAATGGCGAACCTCGGATGACCGACCAATCTGCTTCAACTGCTCACATGTCGGCAAGATTTCTCGCCATTGCCGCAGCCGTTGGGCTCCGCCACCTCGACCTCGCTACTATTCTGATCGCAGCGACGAATATGTTCCACACCCAACCTATGTCCGTGATACGCGCACTCGTGACTTTAACTCGCTAGCCCCGCGCATGCCCAGCCGCTCGCCGTCTCCTCAGACCCGGAGGTCCCGCTCGCCCCAATCTCGTCGTTCCTCAACTCCCCACTTCTCCGGCTCTCATCCGGAAAACTAACCAATGCAGCTCCCGGAGGTGACGCTGCATTGACGACCCGGCCCGAAAATCCTCTGCTGACCCTCGCTCATCGCCGCAACCTTCTAGACATCTGTGTGGATGGTGCCCCTGTTACTAGCCTCAATGACACTGGTGTCCAAATTTCAGTCCTCAGCTCATCCTTTCGCCGCCGTCTCAAAAAGGTTGTCACACCCGCCGCTTCATCCGCCGTTCGTGTTGCCGATGGAAGCGTCGCTGCCGTCGTGGGACTGTGCACTGCGCGCGTGAGTATTTCCGGTCGCACTACCCCTGTCCTCTTCACTGTTATCGACCGCTGCCCTCACGACGTGATCCTCGGCATCGACGTTTTAACGGCCCATTCTGCCCTGATCGATTGCTCATTTGGTCTACTTCGCGTAGATCTGCCCTACTGCTCCGAAAACAGCGATGTCAAGCCCCGCCTCCGATCCCCCGAATTTGTTCATCTACCACCCGAAGCTGCTATTTATGTCCCGCTGGACCCGATCTCCGCAGTTCCTGATGGCACATACGTCACTTGCCCAATTACCGATGTTTTTCTCCGTCACAACGTCATACTCACCCATACCTTCGTGACTGTCACTGCTAACCGCACCTATCTTCCCGTACTGAACTTCAGCCGTTCGACTCAAGTTTTACTCCATGGTATCGCACTCGCTGATCTGTTTCCTTTGGCGGACTGCGAAGTTGCGGCTCTAACCCCTCAGTATCTGTCGAAGTAGCATATATCGGCTTCTTCTCATTCGAACCTCTTTTCAGGCATGATAGCCGTGGATCTGCCAGGTGACCAAGCCAGAGCTCTCTCCGACCTTTTCCTGTCGTGCAGCGGTACATATTTGTTTTCGGTGACCAACCATTGGGCCAAACATCCGTTGTGACCCATCGAATCAATACGGGTGACGCCAACCCCATCCACTGACGGCCTTATCGTGTTTCCCTTACTGAGCGACATGTTATACAGAAAGAAGTGGACAAGATGCTGGCGCAAAATATTATTGAGCCTTCCTGCAGTTCCTGGGTGCCTCCTGTCGTATTGGTCAAAAAGAAAGACAAAAGTTGGAGATTTTGTGTCGACTATCGCCACCTTAATCAAATAACAGAGAAGGATGTTTACCCTCTTCCGCGAATTGATGACGCGCTTGACTGCTTGCATGGTGCGAGCTATTTTTCTTTCATTGACATGCGTTCAGGCTACTGGCAAATTGCTGTCGACGAACGGGATTGCGAAAAAACCGCATTTGTCACCCTCGACGGACTCTATCAATTCAAGGTGATGCCATTTGGACTCTGTAACGCTCCTGCGACATTCGAGCGCATGATGGACTCACTCCTCCGTGGCTTTAAATGGACAACATATTTATGCTACCTGGATGACGTCGTCGTTTTCTCCTCCACGTTCACAACCCACCTTGATCGACTTTCTACGGTCCTGGACGTTTTCCGCCG
Source organism: Amblyomma maculatum (assembly GCF_055883805.1). Lineage (NCBI taxonomy): Eukaryota > Metazoa > Arthropoda > Arachnida > Ixodida > Ixodidae > Amblyomma > Amblyomma maculatum. The sequence goes on along the minus strand of NC_139346.1, from coordinate 54,200,812 downwards.
CGCCGGTCTTCAATTGAACGCCAAAAAATGAAGCTTTGGCAGGCGCCAAATCAAAGTCTTGGGTCATTTGGTTGACGCAAATGGTGTGCAGCCCGACCTTGACAAAGTTCGAGCCGTGCGCGACTTCCCTACCCCACGTAGCTCAAATGACGTGCGAAGCTTCCTTGGCCTTTGTTCTTACTTCCGCCGCTTCATTCGGAACTTCGCAGACATCGCTCGCCCACTTACCTCTCTTGTGCAAAAAAACCGTACCTTTCACATGGGGTTCTGCCAAGCCTATGCCTTCACGACACTTATTTCCGCCCTCACCACCCCACCTGTTCTGGCGCACTTCGATCCTTCTGCACCTACCGAACTGCGCACCGACGCTAGCGGACATGGTATTGGTGCTATCCTTGCCCAGTCCCAGCATGGTTCCTCACGTGTCATTGCTTATGCTAGGCGCCTGCTTTCGTCCTCTGAGCGCAATTATTCAATCACAGAGCGGGAATACCTCGCACTTGTTTGGGCGCTGACCAAATTCCGCCCTTATTTGTTTGGGCAGTCCTTCTGTGTAGTGACTGATCATCATGCTTTGTGTTTTCTGTCCTCACTTAAGGACCCCGCTGGCCGCTTAGGTCTCTGGGCCTTACGAATACAAGAGTATGAATTTACTGTGGTGTACAAGTCCGGCCACTTACACCAAGGCGCTGACTGCTTGTCCCACCATCCCGTAGATCCTCCCGATTTGTCCGACCAAACTGCTGACGACTATGTTTTGTCCATCTCGGACTTTATCAATATCGGCTCCGAACAGCGTCGTGATCCTGCCCTGCAACAAATTATTGACCAGCTGCGCAACATCCCCGATTCTTCCGCCAGCATTTTTTTACTCCATAACGAGACATTATACAGACGCAACATGCGTCCAGATGGCGCGGACCTTTTACGAGCCGTTCCGGCTCATCTGCGCTCTAGTGTCCTCTCCCAACTTCACGACGTTCCTACAGCAGGACACTTGGGAGTCACACGCACTTATGACCATGTGCGACGCAGATTTTTCTGGCCTGGTCTCTACCGCTCTGTCCGTCGCTACGTCGCCGCTTGTGAGCTGTGTCAGCGCAGTAAGATACCCTCGCTTCAACCTAGTGGGCCCCTGCAACCCATTCCAGTGCCGACAGAGCCGTTTTTTCGTGTGGGCCTCGATCTTCTTGGGCCTTTTGCGACATCGACTTTTGGAAACAAGTGGATTGCTGTGGCGACTGATTATACCACCCGATATGCTGTAACCAGGGCTATCCCTACCAGCTGCGCTCCCGACGTTGCCGACTTTTTTCTGCATGATGTCATCTTGATTCATGGCGCTCCACGTCAACTGCTCACAGATCGTGGCCGCTGTTTCCTCTCTCAAGTGGTTCCTCACCTCCTCCGTTCATGACTCGTCACCAGTTCACCACGGCCTACCATCCGCAAACGAATTGTCTTACTGAGCGCCTCAATCGCACTCTGCCCAACATGCTGTCTATGTATGTGCCCGATCACCATCGTGACTGGGATGTCTCCTTACCTTCCGTCACGTTCCCCTATAACTCCTCACGCCATGACACCGCCGGATACTCTCCCTTTTACCTACTGTTCGGCCGTGACCCTTTACTCCCATTCAACGCCTTGCTGCGTCTTGACGACTCTTCCTGCAGCTACGCTTCGGATGCCATCGCCCGCGCTGATGCTGCCCGCCACATAGCTCGAGAGCGGCTTGGAGCGTCTCAGCGCTCTCAAAAACATCGTTACGACCTTCATCACCGAGACGTTCAGTACCCCCCTGGTTCCCTCGTACTTCTTTGGCACCCGGCTCGCCGTGCCGGTATGTGTGAAAAACTTTTGCCTCGTTACGTGGGCCCCTACTCCGTCTTGCGGCAAGTCACCGATGTGACCTATGAGATCGCCCCTTTACAGCCCAAGAATCCTTCCACAGCCCCTCATCCACAACTCGTGCATGTCGCCCGCCTAAAAGCATATCATTCGAGTTCTCTGTGTAGGATGCACCGGGACGGTGCTTCTTCGGCGCGGGGAAAACTGTTGCGGAGCACAGTATTTCGAGACGACGACGATGGGCTGATGTGAAGTAGTGAAGAAGACGACGCTCAGGCCTAGCTAACTTCGTTCTGTGGTGTGCGGTGTCTGGTGTGCGTCTAAGAGTGAAATAGCGTTTACCACTGTGTTCTTTCCTTACCACTATGAAGGAGAGAACAATAAAAATCTTCATCTGTTTCAAGTACCCTCTTGCTGCATGCCTTATTATTACCTATTTTGTAACGCTCAAAATGTATGTAGTGTTTTCAAGTTATTAATTGCACATTTTTTAGCCTGCGGCCAATTTCTTTGTTTAATGAGAGAACGGCATAAAAAATGTCATTCTCACACCTCAAACATACATCACGCATTTCCTCAATGAGTGCGTTTTTTTTTCGTTTTTTTTTTTGTTTTATGCGGGAAGGCAATACGACCAACCTAGCAACAATGTGGTCTGGAAATGACGAAACCCGAACTTACGGCAATTGGTCTGCGAAGTATTATCCGTTACTAGCTATAACATTACGAATTTATTGGTAGATTACTGCCAGCTGGCATAGTGGTACATCGGTAACGTGATAAATAGGCTGCTAGAATAGAACCTTCAAGTGCAGCACAATCAAGCTAGTAAAGCTGCCACTCCTATCATTGCTGAACTCCCTGGCCGCAAACAGATGAAGCTTTGGAAAGAATTTCAGTGCAGATCGTAGAAGCCCTTCATAGCCATCCTTCCCAATAGCAAGGCTTTCTTAGGGGATCATATGCTAAAGAACGTTTTCATCACTCATTCGCTATTGCCGGATATTTTTGAGGCAGTTTTGATCCCTGCTCAGATTTTCGGCATTCAGTTTGACGTTGGAATAGCAAAAATCGTAACGCACTACTGTGGTTTAACAAGCGGCGGCAAATTAACGAATTCGCCGCATTACGTGGACAGGATAGCCGCACTTGAAATAGCGGAAAATATTCCCTCGGCCTTGTTTCTCTCTAGCTAAGCGAAGCTACATTATCGAAGACTTTGAATTGCGCGAAAAAACGAAACCAAAGTTTTTATCGTGTTCTGTCTCACTGTGCTAACATTATGAACGCGACAGAAACAACAACTTTCTAAATGACTTCATCTACGGGCGCTGTGACTGGAATAAAACACGCAAAGCGTTCTAACGAAGAGCGCCGCTTCACAACTGACGCTAGCCTAAAATCAGCGTTGAGCTAGTTTTTGTTGTACACAGCGCCCTCCATGGCTGGCACAGCATTCTAAAGGCACGAAATCGGACGCCACACATGTTACCCGCTCACATTTTGTCATCTGAAGGAAGATAACGAGGGAGCAGCCTTACATTAGCAAACTTACACCATAGAGAAAGAGATTGGTGAAGAGCGGACACTCCCATAAGGCCCAGTGGCCCATTTGACTGTAGCGCACCTTGCGGCCGGCGGCAACTACTTCCGGTCTTGGTGAAAGGCGCGTGATTTGAATGCTAGCATGGGCTGCGCCCTCCCCTTTTGGCGCATAATTTTGGTTTTACATGGTCTGCTACTGTTTGTATTTATTTTCAGCATGCATAACAGCATTAAAAATAGATTCCCAGTGCTCTAAACTGGCCATCAACGCAGCTGCGCCTCAGCCTTTGCAAAACAGTATTGCAGAAAAGACGCCAAGTGCTTTGTGAAATGAACATTTATTTTGTCGCATATAAAACACATAAGCGATGCAACAGATGTACTCACAAATGCTGCGCTGATTAGTTTTACACGGACAAAGGAACTGGACAAACGCTGAGGTTAAGCGCAATCTACCAAATGAAGTTTTATTTCTTAGATGATTTATGTGTATTCACGATCTTCAGATTGCGTCGCGTGCTTGTGTTTCTTTTTCCTTTTCTAAGAAATAAAACTTCAGTTGGTAGATCGCGCTTAACCTCAGCATTTGTCCAGTTCCTTTGTTCGTGTAAAACTAATCAGTGCAGCATTTGTGAGAATATGTTCCATCTATCTCAATCTCAAGCACTTCTTAGCAACAGATGTAGACGGAGGCAATGACAAAGCTTGGCACACATTAGTCGATGTCCACATTACAAAAAAAATAAAAATACCCAAAGCGAGAAACAACACTTAGGCAGAGACAAAACATAGAATGACATGGATTTCCGAAATGTGGCAAATGATATGTAACAAAACAGGCATAATACATAAACTACACAGTCACAGTTGCGGCTACCTTAGCAAGGGTAACTTTTATTGTTCAGGGCAGACAGGAGTACTGACGCTTGTAGGGAGGCCACACCGTTCACTCGTCGCCTCTGCCGTGCTTCGGCTGCAGTCCGTGGGTTCATGCAGCGCTGTTGGAAAAGGAATGGACATAATGCAGGAGGTTGCAATGAACTGTAAGGCCTCTGCACCACGCACACATCTGTGTATGTGGGTGCATACTGAAGCTTGGTGAGCAGTAGTTATGGTCCAGAACAGGAAAGCTGTCATTCGTAAAATTGGTACAAAAGCCACTCTTGCAACGTACAGGTCAGGAAAAACAGGCTAACCGATCCCATCTGAAAATGCATTTCTACAATGAGTAAAATAACATCCACTTAACCTAACAAGTTCCTCAAAAGCATTGAACTGTTGAGGCAATGAAAGTGAAGCATAATAAAACATTTCTCACTTCAACGTTGCCCCGTTAAATGCAACACTACACCACGCAAAAGTACCTGTTTGCAAAACCGCGTCAGGCTGGCCTCACGCCATGTCACATGTCACCGCGGCCGGCAAGTAGGCCATGTTGACCTGCCCTTCATACGTGACTTTGTGAAGTGCAGACCGCCGTGCTGAGTTAAACTGCCTGAAATGGCGCGCAGTTAGACAAGAATGAAACGTTTATATCCTTGCGGTTGCCCTGTCAAACGCGGCACTCAGCAAAGCTAGCCGTTCGGCAAACCGCGCCAGCCCTGGCCAACCCCGTCAGGCCTGGCCGCACCGGCCGGCGAATATGCCATAGGTTGGCGCAGCGGCGTGTCTTGTTCCCTTCACATGCCACTTTGTCCATCGTGCTGAGCTAAACTGTTCGAAATTTAGCGTAGTTTCACAGGATCACAACATATTAGACCTCGCTGCGGTCGGAAACTGCCGGAGCGTCACGAACTGCGCCTGAACTTCTCTATGCCTAAACAGCCGGCGCGTCTGTTCACGAGCTGCGAAATTTCATTGGCCCCGGCCGCCGTGGTCAGCGTAAATTGCTTGAAATGCAGCGTAGTTCAGCAAAAAACATTGCTTACCTTGCCGTCCTTCCAAATCACTGTTGTTCCACGCGGTAGGCCACGAGAGATAAAAATATGCGGTCTGTGCCGCACAGGCGAGGCATGCGCAGATAGCCAGTCCCTTCCACAACTTTCTCTCGTCTGCTCCGGCGGGCTACCGCTGCAGCCAGTGCCGCCGCGCGCGTGTCCGCGCTGGTGACGCCATCCATCAATCGGCGGCAGTGCAACAAGTCGCGCGTCATTTCCTGGGGCCAGTTTTCGCCGAGTGTCCGCTCTTTACCAATCTCTTTTTCTATGCTTACACACGCAGCTGAGGAGCAGCGGCCACCGACAGCGACCGCCACGCCACTGCTCGGACCTGACCTTGCTCTGCCGGCCGGCTAGGCTGCTCGGTTACTATTAGCAAAGGCGGTACGTCGACGCCGAACAGAAGACATGGGCCGCTACTGTACCATACGTCATTTTCGCTCATAACGAGATTCATGAGAAAACCAGGTCGACCCCGTTTAGCCTTGCGTACGGTAGGGTGCCCACGACGATGTTCGACGCAATTATGCCGACGTTAGCTACAAAGAGAACCTGGACGTAGTTACCTAGCTTCAGTGTGTAGAAGAAGCCCGACGACTAACCTGGCTTCGCATTAAAGACCAGCAACGCACAGACGCCCGAAAATACAACTGGCGACGATGCGACGCAGAGTGCAGCCCGGGAGACGAAGTGTGGATTTCGACGCCGTACATCCGAAGCGGGTTGAGTGAAAAGCTCTTGCTGTGGTACTCCTGCCTATACTCCCTTAGCACGTGCTCCGCATTATGCCTCACTCTCCTCTGCCTTATTTCTGGTATTTGTGGCAGAGGGATTTGTCCCACTTCATTTTTCGACTAGTCATCTACAGACGGCATCCTTTGTTAGGTGTGATTTTTATCAGGTTGCTTTTATGTACAAGTATATTTATTGAAATATGGCTAATGCCTCGCAATTTGTTCGCATAAGGCTTCAAGCTCAATAACCTTGAAAACATCTTCTTGCAGACACCTGTCAATATGGAGATTGGTTTTTTAATGGGGTCTTCTTCCCTGAAGAGGTTTGCGAAAGGATGACGTGTTACGCCTCCCAACTAAAATTGACTGTTGAAAGGTAAGTGTCTGTACTGCAGCAAAGGGCACCATTTAAGTGACACCAATTCTTACTTTATTCATTATTCTTTATAAACAAACGAGACGAGATGCGTCGTTTATCAGGTGACGTCCAATTTGAACAAGCCGCAAAGCACGCTTGGTAGTTCCGACTTCCTGACTTATCCGCGAGAAGGGCGCCTGCTGCGGTGTGCTTGAAACGCGGCATCGACAAGCTTAAATTAGACTTTGTACGTGTATTATACGCGCAAAAAAGGTCTTAGAAAAGGTCACAATGATCTGAGCACATATTATGACCCTATTTGAATTTTCGTATTTGAAGAAATCGAGTGAACATTTTACACATGCAACCATTAGAACGTGTGTCGCCTGTCCGGGCTAAACTCCAGCATCATTCATTCGGCTGAACTTCGTTTGTCATTGATGTTATCATTCAGCCACTACATACATCTCTAAATTATACTAGGATAAACATTTTATTAGTATTTCGCTAGCAGAAGTCGGATAATTATACTGCCGGCAGCCGCAGTTTAGCGATACATTGGAGCGTTCTGTCGCACAAGTTGTAGCGGCGACGGCAAAGCGCTGAAAGCATGTAAATACCATGAGGACACTATGCAGCGTCTTACAGCCCTTACACAGATTTCTTGGTTTATGCTGCGCTGCCAGAGAGTCAGAACTGCTATGGTTTATTGTATTGCTGTGTACGGCAGCTAACTGCAAGCACGGCCAGTACATTGAGTTTTAGCTGCTTAGCTAAAGTCCTGACATGTGCTTCTAACAGCGTATTCTGCTATTCCTCAGAACATCTAGATTTACTTACCAGTGCTTCGAAACCATTGAAGTCTGGACAATATTTGATATTTTAAGCTACACGCTCTTGACAGCCAAAGTGAATTTGTTCATATTGTCACGCACGTCCAAGGCCCTGTATTAGAGGAAACTTACGCATTGCAGGAGAAGCTGAAGAGGAAGAGGAAGCTGGTTTGGTTCACTCTGGGTGTGCTAACGACCAGCGCCTCTAACACCCGGCGTGTAAATAAATCACGTAACAACTGTGGTGGAGGTGCCGGGTATCGATCACCACAGTACCTCTCCTACACCGTCGAAGCAGAATAGCTGGGCTACCCTCTATACTGACGGAGATGTTGCAAGCAGATGTTCCAAAGCAGCCAATTCCAGCAGCTAAACCACAGCCCTATCGGGAACCCAGTCACTTCTATGGTAAGCTCGGGGAAGATTTGGATGACTGACTCACCCACTACAATCTGGTGAGCAAATACAACCGATGGGATGCGAAGACCAAGTTGGCGAACGTAGTATACTTTCTTGAAGAAACGGCGTTAACATGACTTGATAATCATGAAGCATCCCTTATCATCTGGGATCGCTTTATGGAAGAAATGACAGCGGGATTTGGCAATGCCGATGCTCGAAAAATAAGCGCTGGACAGACTCCGACTGAGTGGTCGCAAGTACCGGGGGAGACCTGCACAGCTTACATAGAAGTCATCAAGCTGTGCAGGATGGTTGATGCTCCCTTGACTGAGGAGGACAAAGTGGGCTATCTCCCCAAAGGAATAACGGTAGACCTACACAGTTTTCTCATTTGCAAGGATGATTTGAATACTACCGCTGATGTTACTCGATACTGCCGGACGTTTGAAGCGACGCCGTAAGTTTGGTCGGTAGCCGAATGTAACAGCTGTCGCCTGTTTGGAAGTGCCTGAAGCGACGAGCATGACAGATACAATTCGACAGAATGTCCGCGAAGAGCTTCGGAGGCATCACAATAGTGGGGGTCATGGCAGACCCGCCTACAGTGAAATCTCTTACGATCGTCCACCTTTTGCCTGTTATGTTCCCTCTGATACATCTTCGAAAATGCGGTGCTCCGCTGCCCATGGCCCGAACATCCAACCTACCACCATCAACGCCTACAACAGCCAGCACGTTGGTCCTCCTCGTCGACATTCAAACCACAAAGCGTTCGACCCAAGCCACGATGAGCCTTACCCATCGCGTGGATGTGAGCCGCCGGTTTGTTATACCTGTGGAATGATGGGCCATATCTAGTGATTTTGCCACAGTCGCCGTCCATACCAATAGTATCGCCGACAGTGGGTGAACTTCCGTATACTGTTTCCCGCTGACAATGCTGATCTATATAGAAGAATATCTGGCCGTAATGAGCACAGATCGACACCTAGCCTACAAGAGCACAGAACGGCGCTGAACCGAAATGAATCACAGGCCTCTGACCACAGCCTGACACCATCTCGGCGCTTACTACGCTCACCTTCTCCCCGACGATGGCCGCCACCTCCGGGAAACTAGTCAGTACGGCCGGTGGAGGTGAGGTCGCAAGTGATTCTAGCTTACGTATGCCTCTGCCCGTTGTATTGTTATAGAAAAAAACTGAAGTCTTTGTGGACGGTGTATGTGCTATGTTATTGGTGGAAAACAGGTGCAACCATTTCTATTATAAGCCTTGCTTTTAAATACTGCCTTGGTCGTAAAATTATGTTTGGTTGGGATAGAGCGACGACTCTGTGTGGTGTTGGTGATGAACCGCTTAACCCACTTGGAGTCTGTTCCTTGAACCTCGTAATTGCCGGCCGCACATTCCGAACCGAATTTGCAGTACTTGGTCGATCAACGCATAACGTCATTCTTGGTCTCGATTGTCTTGAACAATGTGGGGCCCCTCTCGACTTTCGCAATCGAGACATTTCTGTGAATACTCGCTTGGAATCCGCATTGTGTGAAAATTCACCGACGACTCCTAGCACGCTTTCGGTTTCGGACGACAGTCATTCCTACAATGTCAGCAGAGTTAGTACAAGTTGTTTGTTCAAACTGTACCAGTGATGCGTTCGACGCTTTGGTTGAACCACTCACTCTCAACTGCGCGAAGAAAAATGTTCTGATTCCCCGTAGCATCATTTCAGTCAGGAATTGCAATTCTTCTTTGTGGGCCCCATTTACTCTTCCAATGTTGACAACACCTGGAACACAAACACTTGAAGAACAGGCAAAAATATTGGGCGAACGTCTCTCTAAATTTCAAGCTCTTCAAACTATACAGGCATATTTCAAAAACACAACGCAATAACAAAGAAACAAAAACTTCCCTTTCGTAAAGGCACAAATGAAGAATATCACAGGCCAATCACATTACAAGAACTACATACAGTTTTGTCCCGCGGTAAAAAAACAGCACCAGGCTCAGACAACATACATTATGCAATGCTTGCGCACCCCTCTGAAGCTGCCATAGAGTCCCTGCTGTAATTTTGTAATCAAATTTGGGACACTAAAATAATACCTGAGGCGCGGAAAAAGCAGTAATAGTATCGCTTTTAGAACCCGGAAAGCTCCCTACAAACCCTGCCAGTTACAGACGAATAACCTCTCATGATAAGCTCCACAAAACCCCGGCCCTCGGTCACCAGCGGCTGCGGAATAACTGACCACGGCGGCGGTCAGACCTGTGACGCAGCAGGGGGTACTAAGGAAGCCTGGCTCTGCTGGAACGGCCGCCATTGGAAACTGACCATGGCGACGTTTAACGCTAGAACCCTAGCTAGTGAAGCTAGTTTAGCAGTACTGTTAGAGGAACTAGAGGGTATGAATGGGGATGTCATAGGGCTTGGTGAGGTTAGGAGGTCGAATGAAGCATATACTGTACTGAAGGATGGGCATGTACTGTGTTATCGAGGTTTACCGGAGAGGCGAGAACTAGGAGTAGGTTTCCTGGTCAATAAGTATATAGCGGGTAATATAGATGAATTCTATAGTATTAATAAGAGGGTTGCAGGCATCGTAATTAGGCTTAATAAGCGGTATAAACTGAAGGTTGTACAGGCCTATGCACCTACATGTAGTTATGATGACCAGGCAGTTGAAAGCTTCTATGAAGATGTAGAATCGGCAATGCGAAAAGTAAAGGCGCAGTATACTGTACTAATGGGCTAGTTCAATGCCAAGGTAGGGAAAAACAGGCAGGAGATCAGGCAGTAGGTGACTATGGCATTGGTTCTAGGAATAGCAGGAGGGAATTACTAGTTGAGTTTGCAGAGCGCAATAACTTAAGTATCACAAATACCTTCTTCAGCAAACGGAAGAACCGGAAATGGGCATGCAAAAGTCCTAACGGGGAGACTAAAAGCGAAATAGACTTCATAATGTGTTCAATTCGCGCCATTACTCAAGATGTAGAGGTAATCGGGAAAGTGCGATGCAGTGACCACAGGATCGTGAGGTCCCGAATTAGCCTAAATCTGAAGAAGGAACGCAACAGATTAGTGAGAAAGAAACCCATCAACGAATTAGCGGTGAGGGGGAGGGCAGAAGAGTTCAGGATCTCGCTACAGAATAGGTATTCAGCTCTATCTGAGGATGGCGACATCACCTTAGAAGCAATGAACAATAATGCCACTTCCGCGAGTGGCAGCGACGCTGTTTCCCGCTAGCGCTTTGTGACGAGACTCCTCATGGTTTCAGTTTCGTTTCGCGCAGGGCTCGCATTCACGTTTTTTTCCCCACTGGTGTTTGTCAAAGGTATACATGTTTCGGAGTCGTTTTCGCGCAGAGCTCGTATTTCCGCACGGCTGTCAGCGGAAGCTCACGTAAAAGTCACGCAAATTACCGTCGGCTAAAAGTTCGGTCACGCGATCACGTTAATTTCGGTCCAGTAACCACTGTGCGGGCTTTTTCCTCGGGTTTTTACGGAACACCCGTTCTGTAAACGTCGGTCGGTTACCGGTCACGTGTCACGTAAATTTCAGTCCAGTGGTCACTTGCGCGGCTGTTCTTTTCTGGTATGTTCTGGAATCGTCGCTCGGCTCGGCTACACCCCGTAGTTTGCACTTCTCCCCATCCGCGCAGCTCCGCGCGGTTCGTCCGGTGCTTCTGGGTTGTACGCACATGCACATGGATCATCCGTTGCGCGCTGCGCTAGCCAGGGTGATTTTGTGGTTGACGAACTTGCGTGTCAATTGCGGATAACTAGAGACGATGGACGAGCTCCTGCAGAGCCGCTAGAGCTCGTAAAGGATGACCTCGCGTCAAAAAGGCACGAATCGGTGTATCGCGCGAACCTGGCAAACGAGGCAGGCGTCAACGAATGGCTGGAAGCCTACAGCGTCGAAACTAACACGTCTTGGATCGCGCAAAAGTTTCAAAAGGATGAAGAAAGGTACGTACAATGCCGATCAGCCGGTATTGCTCTTAGCAGTTTATTTCAATCATTGTCAAATAATTTATACTCGGCTAGTGCTATATGTGGGTTGGATTTTAGTCAGTTTAATAAAAAGCGTAGCCACGCTTCTCGCTTATACTGGAGTCGAAAGTACGCGAACGCAATATATTAGGCGATAGTTTCCATGCAGACCTGTGCAGTTAGCTGGCAAGCTCGAGAGAAGAGACTTTTGAAGGAAGTCATCACCTCGAAGCTAAATGACTAATTGTAGAAATGATGACACAAAGTGCTAGTCACTTGCCATCAATCTGATAACTTTCCCTTGTAAATGTTCATATAATCAGTTTACAACAAAAAAATGTTAGCTGAAGAACGTACACTCAGTGAAGATCCAGTGAATATCTGCCGCAAATTTTAATAATATATCATTATAGTATACCTTATAATGTCCACGTTGAAGAGAGTAGAAAGTGGACATGTACCGAATACCCACATATGCCCACACATCTCTTGATGTGATATTAAATGATATTCTGTAGATATGTAGCCAACATCTTTTTAGGGGTTGTGAGCTGTGTAGTAAGAGTACAGCACTTTATAAGAGCAATCAGAGCAATTGCTGAAAAATGCCGAAGAAGATCATTTTTTATCCAAGGTAAAAATTTCCTACTGGTTTATTGCTAGGATCGTACTAGTTCCAGTAGTACTGGATTAATAACACATTCCCCATAGCCACTGGAATCTGTAGCAGCTGTGTCTCCCTGCAGAAGGTCGGTTGGGTGCATTGGCTCTGGTGGGCGCCGGTTGACCTATGAAAATCTTGGTGCAGCAGCTGCCTAGGGCCGCACTATCCAAAAGAAGACAAGGGCAAAGGTTTCATAAGTATGAATCATACTTAATTATTTTACATGTCTACAAATGTTCTGCAATCTGCATGGACACTTTTGTCTTGCTGTCTGGTGCTGCTGCAGGTGTTCAAGCTTCAATCAGATGTTGCAATGAAGTTAGCTGCACAGAAAATTTTTTTCAGAAAAACATGCTAGCAACACTACACTACTTTAACAGTCAAACCATTCCATATGTGACACACCACAAATTGTTAGTGCTGTGCTTCGCATGCCTATACAGCTGCTTACAGTGCAATCAATCATGTTTCTGTCTAGTTTGAGCTTTTTCAGAATCAGTGCGTGGCGAGCCTGTGTATGCATTTGCACCAGAATATGAGAGTAAAAGTGTGTAGCTGCGCGGTGTATGTGTGCAATGACAACTGGTCCATGTGGAGAACATGCACTTCATGTGTTACACGTCGACTTTGCGAGACAAGTGGAATCAACTGCCGCCTACATGCAGCGTGCAGAGGAAGCCCGACGACTCGCACGGCTGCGTATTAAAGACCAACAGCGCACCGACAGCCGACGATACAACTTACGACGGCACCACGCAGAGTACAATCCAGGAGACCAAGTGTGGGTTTGGACGCCAATTCGCCGTCGCGGACTTAGTGAAAAGTTGTTGCGCCGATACTTTGGGCCGTACAAAATCATTCGCCACCTCGGACCACTGGACTATGAAGTCATTCCCGACGGAACGTCAGCATCACAACGGCGACGCGCACGCAAAGAAATTGTACATGTTGTACGACTGAAGCCTTATTACGCGCGTTAAAGAATCTGTGGTGGTTAAACTTTGGAGAGTTTATTTTTAAGTTGCTTTGTTTTGGAACATCGAGGCGATGTTTTTTGGGGGGAGTAATACCGCGAAACCTTCAAAATAGTATTTGTTGTTTTTAACAGCCGCCGGTATACAGGCTTATCACTCTGATTCTGGACCGCGTATCAGTTCCGTAATCTTTGTTTGTTAATGCTCGATGTCGCGAGTCACACCTTTATCAGTTTCGTTGTAGCGCAAGATGCACCGAGATCTGTCTCGAAGGTTCCGGCCACTCGGGTGTCTTTCCACAATAATCCAGCCCGTGCTGGTAGCTGTTTGCGACGTTATCTAGATTGTTCTGTGCAGCTTTTAAATTGAGCGTTGCCGAGTGTGACGAGCATTCTTTGTCCGACGATCGACGAGCACGTTCGTTTCTGTCGCCGCCGCCGAGTTGCTTAGTTCTTTTGCGGGTGCAAGTCAGCCCAAATAAAGAGTTTCTTTAGTGCAATCATCGACCCCTTCATTTGCGTCGTCGACCTCGTCACCACTACGTGACAATATTGGAGTTTTTTCAAGACAAGGTTTTTGAGGTTAGTGTACATCTTCCTAGGCAACTTTGTGCCAAGCAAACCAAAAAAATTAGAGGTGTGAACTTTTCGCATTTACATGCCTGGAACTAGGATCAATACCCTAGGTGCATTTCAATTTTTTTGTTTAAGAAGAGCAGCCATAAGTGACAATTTTCTTGCGTTAACAAACTAAGAAAAAAAAACATACCAAATCTAGTTTCCCTTTTACGCTCATAAACCTAGCTCTACTCCGTTGAAACTTTTGTTTCTACCTTTACACAAAATTTCAACACTCTGAGGACAGTACATCTTACGGAATAGACGCATAGGTCAGACAAACACAGAAAATACTTCTTAAAATTTAAAACTAATTTTTAACTCTAATGCAAACTGTTTCCATCTTGAAGATTCCATGCAGTGTTTTTAGCTATTCCTTCACTACTAGTTCTGTGCAGCCAAATTTTGAAACTCATTTTCAAGTCTTTCTCCACCTTGAGAAGATGAGCATAAAAAGCGATAATATAATTTTGACCTCCCTTCAGATAATTTTGCTATCCAGGGAGTACTGACATCAACATAATTCAATAGTATAAAAATAACTAACCACGTAGTAGTCCGCATTGCAGCATTCCAAGTTTACACCAAGATAACGTATGTATGAAGCAGTCGCAACGTTTTATTGGGAATATTTGTGTCGGATGGGCTTAAGGAATTATCAGATGTAAAGTAAACCGTGAAGATAGTTGTCTCAATTACTACCCACTAAACAATGTATATATTCGTACCTATAACCTATTATACTTTCCTAACGTTCTCATCGGTCCCTATGGGTAAAGAAAAAAAACGCATTTACAAACGTGCCTTACAGAAAAAGTTGTGTATTTCCACAGATAAGAATATTGTTACGGTGTATTAGAAACTTGCTTTTTATATTTCGACTTCTTCAGAGCTATCCAGCCTGTGACACGGTGTAACAAAATTCCCAATTGTACCTAAAGCATCTGCTTTAAACATATTTTTGCAGCCTCCATGTGCATACCCAATGCTGCTCTTAACTTTGAGAAGAATGAGCAGTATTGTTTTTTCACCATTTTCTGTGGCCGTTCTGCGTTAAATGGTTCTGTTATTTTTTTCTGTGGTTACTGCAAAAGCTACAGATATGTTTAAGCCTTGTTATTTTGCTTTTGTAGCCTGGCGAGTTTCCAGCATATATGAAATTTGGAGCTGGACATGACATCCTTCAGAACAGAAAGGAATGTATTCCACGCCCAGGTAGTGCAGTGCTTAAGATGCTTGACCTCTATACCCTGGGACGCGGAATTGAGTCCCATCTCCCGTGCTGTGCGATGTCGGTGGACGTTAGAGAATCTAAAGTGGTCGAAATGTCTCAAATCCTTCATGGCATGCCTTGTAGCCTGTGTCGCCTGGGGACATTAAACGCCATAAAACAGACAACGAGCACAGTATAATGTCTACAACTGGCTTGCTTGAAACTGAATCGGGCAAGGTTCCACTGCTATGAAAATCACCGGTATCTGGCTGGTCGTCTTCTGAACACATTATCAAAGCATAAAGCCCTATCGAGGTGAAACCGGACGTGAAATCGCACTGGTTGGGAAAAGCCTAGTTCCGCTCAGCAAAGCATTCACTATGACTTGCTGCAAAGGCGGTCTAGGTAAACCCTCAATATCCCTACGACCTGCTATGCAGAACAAAGATGGCCGCTCAGGCGTAGCAGAGTGAGATGCCGCTCGGCCAATAATGTCCATGTTTGTGCTGCCAATAGCACATGTCGTAGGAGAGTAGGCTGACCGCTTGATGAGCCAACTCGGTTAGTTTTGTTTTCAAAATTGACTCTAGTCTTCGCAGTATGTCCAGTAAGCCTTGTGCAGCTATGCTGTTGGACGGTGTAAGTGCGATGGTAAGCCTTTGAATACGTGAAAATAGGCAAAGGTGAATATGCCTCTTGCGTAAGCAAGTTTAAACATGGAAACATGGTGCGCAGGTGTTCCTCCAACATCCCTAAAAGAGGATCTTGCCGTGTGTCCAAACCATCGCGAAGTCGGCAGTTTCCTTTCTGTTGTGAAGTGGAAATCTGCAATGATCGGCAACGTAAGCAGTCATTTTAATATTCTAGTCTTCTTCCCAACAATAAAAGTATGTTTGCATGCAAGACAAATTTTCATTGAACTAGGTTCCTTTGCTTAGTAGAATCTTAAGACCTATTTCATAGTAACGTAGTATTCGAACGCACATTATTGCAGAAGATTTTCTTTGGTAATAGCGCCTGAAGCCACGCTGGATAAGAGGCTGAGTGGAGAGAGGGTGAACCCCCTCCGCAAGAAGGGAGATATGGAAGATATAGAAGAAAAGGAAGGAAACTGTTGGTGAAATGGAAGCTGTGGGCTTGAATCAGAGCCGAGTGAAAAGGTGTGCCGCAAAGGGGTGGGTGTCTCGGACGAGGATTTGTGCGGTGGATAATGTAACCAACTCTCGTTGTCTAAACTTGTTACACAAATCTGCTGCTTCGGCAGTAGACATCATTCATCTCAACACCAACTCAGCAGCACGACTTACGCTGATACCTGGGGATTATTTATTTTGATTCAGCTCTTGCACCTGCACAAATGATATCATCCCCACCTCCTCCACTTTCGAAAAAAGCATGAGATATCATGTAATCCTAAAAATCTTCGTTGTTTACGTATAAAGGTGGACGTTTAGACATCAAAGACCAATGTCGTGTCTTTGGAAATTGTCGATATCTCCAGTGCCCCTTCACAGTTAAGAATTTTCACCAACTGTGGAACTATCTTTGACATTCATGGGATGGTCGGAGTTTGTGGCTTGTGTGAGGATAGTCGTTTATAAGCTATCCGCGGTCAAAAGAAACATTCAGCCGACATCAAAGTCTCTTCTAATTACAGCCGCGTATTACAGTCAATACTCAGTATGAGGATTCCTTAGCGACAAACTGCATCTCTGGCAGCCCCATGGAACAGCGCAACCAGGCATACCACGCGAACGTTTTGCCAAATGACGCTATTCGTATGTCCGATGGAAAGGAGACTCTTCTGAGCGCCATCCAGTGCTTTGAGGAATAGGTGTGGCAGGGAGGACTACATTTGTGATACTTAGCGTACTGTTAAAAAATACATCCTTATTCAACGATACGCATTGCCTACAGTATGAAAAAACTCAAAGAGCATTTTTGTGTATTATAAATGTATATGTAAGGTTCTATACGGCCACCCGACATGGTTGCGTCCTCAAGCTTGTGAGACAGTTTTCTCAATTAGAGGAAGTTTCCCTGCACACATGTACTTACGTGCATTGATATTCCGAAGCGGAGTGCACGGGGTGCTATTGCTTGTCTTTCACCACCCAAACATCGGATCCTCCTACTCTTATCATTCTTTCTTTACTCCTTGCCCCTCGCGAAACGCCGTTCTAGAGATATGCAATTCGCAAATATAGGGGCAACTCGCACTACTGCTTATGTATAAGTAGACTTAAATCTGAATACAGTCTTGTCTACATCTAAAATAGCAGAGAACATATTGCTGGCAGCTGCGCAAGAAACCGCTGATTCAGATCCGGCATAGTAAAGTGGCCTTGTTCGCCGTCCCTCGGTCTTTACAAAAGTGACGCCTGTTCTCCACTGGACATAACATCAGAGCACGACCGGCTAACAATGTTATTCAAAACGAGCGTTTCTGGGTGTCAATTAACCTTTTGCTTAGCTGGAAAGTCCCTCAAACGCTTTTGTTCCGCCAGATGAGCAGAGGACACTCTCCGAGTTATGTCACTGATAACAGGACAACTAAAAAAAAAATAACCATGACTCCAGTATTTTGATTAACCCAATTCATTCGGGATAGCTGTTTCAATCACGGCAATGTCTAACTTACCTTGTAATCATCAATGTATTGCAGCATGGCTGTGCTGTGTTCAGGTGGTTTCTATTGTAGGCGTTTTGTAGACACACGGCGCAACATGAACATTGATATAACAGTTTAGGACATACATTACTTTTCTTCCTGAGCTGGTCCTTCTGTCTCTTGGTCAAGGTCCCTCCGCTTTGATGCACTTTACCGCAAAATGTTGCCTCCACAGTGGCTTCAGTTCGCCGACGTAAAGCTGCGTACCAGACGAGGTTCATAGCATTAGTTAAATCCACTACGCCTGTTCTCTGCGCAACGCTGATGAGGGCCAGTAAGGGCATCAATCATCTGAAGGAGACACTCTGAAAGAGGGCCTTGGTTGTGCCGAACGCCGGTTTTTGGAAGGTCCAAAGAGAGCCAGATTGAGCACGGAACAACATAATGGGTGCCAGAGACACGCTGTGTGGCGGGTCTGCGAGCATATTATGGGCAGTTAGTAAATAGCGCATGAAGAGTTGAACAGGGAGCTTCAAGACGCATAATGGGCAAGGAATTTGATGCGCGGCTTCTGAATTCAAAAGCATGAAGTGTAGCGCAGAAGCTTGTCTAAAACAATGGCGAAGGCTTTGGAGGTGGTTCATTGAACCGACGGTAGTTAATCTCCACCGATGGCAGCAAACAATGAAAGAGAGGCAGGGCGTGTGCTCATATTTGAAGGTGAAAGTTGGGCTTGTGCGTTGAAAAACCACTGCCATGCCTCCACACTCTCTAAAGCAGTCCGAAGGAAGAAGACTGCTAAATGGAGCGACCATTTTGGATTAGTCGGGGGGCTGAAGGTCCGAAGTGGCTCATGAAAAGCAGCAGGCACTGAAAGCAGTTCCAAAGTGTCTCGAGACGAATAGTGTCGGGCTAATGGCCGGTTTGCCGAGGTTGTAGCTGCAGATATTCTGAACAGTTTTTCTAACAGCACTATCAATCAAGAGAGAAATAAAGCACATCAAGCGCTGAAGTCGCCAGGAAATTTAAACTTTGAAAGCCACCTGCGATATTTGAATAAGTGTGGTTAGACAAATTGTCTACTGAATGCGGACATCAAATTGAGCGGCGGATCATAGAATAAGCTTCATGTGTGTGGAATAGCACTCTGGCCATAGTCGGCAGAGTACCGTTCGATGATGGGATAAAGGGCACATTGTCGACAGCTTGAGGCCCGCTCATGTGCCAGTACCCGAGGCTATAAAATTCCAGCATGCATTTCGTGCAAAACCAGCAGCTGGGGCGTGACGTAAAATATTGCTCTGGAATAAAATGACAACGATTGAACTTGGTTTAAGACGGCAGCCCAGTTTCGTTGCAAGTCTGAAGCTCCTGGTTCAAAGCAACAAGGGTATCGCGGCTGATACGATAGATATGAGAATGACCCCGTAGCTGAAATGTTCAGCACATAGTCGTTAAAGCGAAAGGGCCCGCTCACGGCAGAAACCTGATGTCAATAGGGAGAAAACGGAACACTGAAAATGAAGGAATATACTGATACTCCCGCAATATTTTGCTTTCTCTGGTAGTTGAAGGCGACGTGCTGCAGCTGATCTGGGCCTTTGAAGCAGCACGGAGGGAGGTGGTGCTATATACAGCGCTGAACCATCGCGCCCATTGTCGCAAATGTTGCCTGAATGCGAAAGACTGGGTAGAGCCGCAAGTTATGTCTTTCAAAACGTGTGTGATATTTTGAATATTGAGCTGAATCTCGTGCTTACATGTCGACATCATTGAATTCTACCTCTCGTGGTTTAACATTACGCTGCTATACGTGCCTAGATTGCTAGTGCTTCTTTTCATATTTCTAATTACCGTTGTGAACGCCAAGTAGGCGATGTGCATTGCAACCAAATCTTTGGCTGCGGATGATCAAGCATTTCCTCGCACACAACCAATAATCAGTTGAACCCATCAAAGTGCACCAGCGTGTTCGTAGAAAACATTTTCATGCCCTCCTCATCTGATTCCGGCTGTCGCTTCCAGCTCATTTCGATCAGACCTTCGCGGTGGCGCTTGCGTGTGCAGTACAAACGTCTTCCTCCCTCCCGGCCTTCGCGCATCTACTGAGATGCCACTATCCTCCTCCTCTGCGGGCAGCATCATGTATCCGATGGCTCACTGGGTGAACCACGTGACACAAGTGACGAGAGCGAGGTGATCGAGCGATGCTAGGCGCTGCAGCGGAGGTAACTGCGGAGCTCACAGCTGTGGCGGCAGCACACCTTCCTTCAGAGGCCATTTCTTAGCATCATGTGATCTGCAGCTCTGCATGTGAGAAGTGGATCTTCGCTCCAAACATATTAGCTATATCTGAAGACAGTCATCGCGCGTTTGTTATATTACCATTTCTTATTGCTACTAATTGCGGAGCTTCTATCAGAATCCTAGTGTATAGATCAATCATATTTCTTTGTGGTACTAAAACTTGAAGCTTTGTATTGTGAAAGGAATACTACCCTAGGGTTTGAGCCTTCGCATCGCGCGGCTGCTCCCACGTGATGCGGTGACGTCAGACCCCACGTGACGCTAGAGTGAGAGCTGGGCTACCAACTCAAGCGGTCGGCGTAGCGCAGTCGCAGCCATGGCGCAGCTCGTGACATAACACCCCACGTATCACAAACGCGGTCTGCGTTGCGCGCTAGAGGCACAGTTAGTGCTCACGTGATGCGTGACGTCAGGCACGTTTAAAAGGCTTGGTTAAAGCAAAGCTTTATATGTTAACGGGCAGTAGCTGCCAACTCAGGTCTCCCATTTCACATGGGACAATTATGTCAAAATCAGCCTGCTAAGACACTGGCATTCACGTTACCCCTATAGACCACCAAGGCACGTTCATAAGGGTTGGTTAAAGCGGGGCGTTATATGTGGGCTGAGGAAGAAGAAAATACGAAGAAGAGCGCTCGGTCACCCACAATTTATTCTTTCGCTCAATATTTGGTTCAGCAGCGTAATTATTATTTTTTGCTTTCTATGAGGCAAATAAACTGTAAGCTTTCGTTTACTCCACCTGACTGCTCAGCCCAAGCGAGCAAAATATGTCTTTTCAAATTTGGAAATCTTCTGGCTCAATATTTTGACCAGTTCCTCAATGCTGGAGGTTTTGACCTGAATTTGCGGCAACAAAGCGCCGGTGTCTTAAGCGACTATCTTCCAAGGCATCTTCTCTATGTTGCTTAGAGGCAAAGCTTTAATATAAAAAGCATAAGTTTATTGATATAAGTTGCTTTGGACACAAGTACCACAGGAAATATTTTAGATTCGGACTGCTTGAAACCGTCACGGTTTTGCTTTAGGCCTCGCGACAGTCCGAAACTAAGTTTTCAAGGTTCACACGCTTTACAAAAATAGCTGGGCAAGAAATGATTTCTTTTAAACGTTTGGGTAAAATGAGTGTCTCCGATTAGATGAAACATATAAGAAATATGACATAAAACGCATGAACGAGTTTACGGGTTTGTCTCAATATTATCAGCGATGTGGCGATTAGTTATAGCCTATTTCATATGCGTGAAGACCGTTTCGACATATGCATCCTCTCCTTAGACATATTGTCACGTGCTTCGGGACGTCAGAAAGGAAGAAGAAGCTGGGGTGAAGAGAAACAGAAGATACAGTGGTGCGTGCTGGTGCTCCTTGGGGGACTAGCAGCGCTTTAGACGACAAATAAACAGCCCCATTACGTACTGAGTACGTAACAGTTGTGGTGGAGGTGCTGGGCAGATCAAAACGGATCCCCGTTGTCTTCGACGAAGCCGCCGACTCGCTGGTTTGCCACCCCTACCATCTAACATGGCTCAAGACGGCGACGCTGATCGAACAACACCTGCGGTGAGCAACTGGAAGCACTACCGCGAGCCGCGCACATTTGGTGGAAAATCTGAGGAGGACGTCGACGAGTGGCTAACCAACTACGAACGGGTGAGCCGGTACAATCATTAGGATCGACCGTGAAACTAGCGAACGTAGTGTTCTTCTTTGAAGGCATTGCCCTAGATTGGTTTGAAAATCATGAAGACTCACCAGCTGGGATTGTTTCACAGAAGAGACAAAGGAGTGCTTTGGCGACGGATCCGCAAAGAAGAAACACGCAGAGCAAACGTTCATGCAGTCGGCCCTGGTACCTGGCGAGACTTGCACCGCATATATCGAGGATATTGTTACGTGGAAGATTTACAGTCCCAAAGCTGTCCGCACAACTAACGTTGATGGGGGCACCGGTTTCACAACACTCAGCGTCGTCGTCTTCTCGGAGTCTGTTGCACTTCTTCATCCTCATCACGAACAGCGAATACAGCTAAGTAACACTACCCCCCCGCGGGAAAAGCACAGTCCCGGTGCGGTCTATGTTAGCGAAATAGAACGTTGATGATAGGGCTTCAGACGGGACACATGCACTATTTCGGAGGTTGGAGCTGTGGACGTGGACTTCGGAACCACAGATTCAACTTCGTAGGTGACGTCGGTCACTTGGCGCAAAACACGGTAAGGGCCAGTGTAACGGGGCAAATGTTTTTCACACAAGCCCACTCGACGGCACGGGAGCCACAGCAAAACGAGAGATCCAGGAGTGTAGTGGACATCACGGTGGCGGCTGTCGTACCGGATCTTTTGAGAGTCTTGGGATGCAGAGAGCCTGGCATGAGCTAACCGGCGGGCATCATGAGCACGGCTGACGGCATCACTGGTGTAAGTACTGGTGGCGTCTGCCGCGGGTAGAGAGGTGTCGAAGGGTAGTAACGGGTGTCGGCCAAATAATAAATAAAATGGGGAGTATCCAGCGGTAGAATGGACAGATGAATTGTAGGCGAATGTGACAAAGGGGAGATGAACGTCCCAATCTCGATGGTCGTCAGACACATACATGGCCAGCATGTCTGTGAGGGTACGGTTTAGACGTTCCGTGAGGCCGTTGGTCTGGGGGTGATATGCGGTGGTGAATTTGTGGCGGACGGAGCACGAACGGAGAATTTCGTCAACCACTCGCGACAGGAAACAGCGGCCACGGTCAGTTAGTAGTTCGCGAGGAGCACCATGATGAAGAATTACGTTTTCTAGAAGGAAGTCAGCGACGTCTGTGGCGCAGCTGGTCGGGATGGCTCGGGTAATAGCGTACCGAGTAGCGTAATCGGTGGCGACGGCGATCCATTTGTTCCCCGAGGTGGAAACTGGAAAGGGGCCAAGGAGGTCAACGCCTATACGGGAAAATGGGTCAGTTGGTATGGGTATTGGCTGCATATGACCTGAAGGCAAAATTGTGGGCTTCTTCCGACGCTGACACAGTTCACACGCGGCAATGTACTGCTGGACAGAGCGGTAGAGCCCCGGCCAGTAGAAACGTCGGCGCAGGCTGTCGTATGTTCGAGAGACACCCAAGTGGCCAGCCGTGGGAGCATCATGGAACTGTTCAAGGAGGGTGGAACGCAGGTGTTGTGGAACGACGAGCAAAGGTCTGTGCCATCTGGTCGCATATTACGTCGGTATAGGGTGTTCTGGTGGAGCACAAATAAGGCGAGAGATGGGTCAGGGCGGTCGGAGGTAAGACGGAGGATAATGGAATGCAGAGAAGGATCTAAGTGCTGTTCCTTGGCAATGTTGGCAAAGGCGGAGACAGATAAGACATATGCATCATCGTCAGAGTCTGTAGGACTAGGGGAGTCGACGGGATGACGTGACAAACAGTCGGCATCTTGGTGAAGCCGGCCGGACTTGTAGACGACGGAAAAGGTGTATTCTTGTAATCGTAGCGCCCAGCGCCCCAAACGGCCAGTAGGATCTTTGAGAGAGGAAAGCCAGCACAAGGCATGATGGTCTGTTATCACAGTAAAATGGCGGCCAAACAAATAAGGGCGGAATTTCGTAATAGCCCAGACAAGCGCCAGGCACTCTCGCTCTGTAATAGAATAATTTTGTTCGGGCGTTGACAGGAGGCGGCTGGCATACGCAATCACCCTTGTACGGCCGTGTTGTTGCTGAGCGAGAATAGCTCCTATTCCATGGCCACTTGCGTCGGTACGGAGTTCAGTATTGGCGAAAGGGTTGAAGTGGGCCAAGACTGGTGGAGTAGTAAGAGCAGCAATAAGCTTTGAGAAAGCTGCAACTTGTTCAGGCCCCCAATAGAATGAAACGTCTTTCTTGAGGAGTTGGGTGAGCGGACGAGCAAGGACTGCGAAGTTCGGGACGAATCGTCGGAAATAGGAACATAGGCCAATAAAGCTTCGGACATCGCTGGATGAACGCGGAGTGGGAAAATCTGTGACGGCACGTATCTTGTCAGGGTCAGGCTGAACCCAAGCAGCACACCAGCATTGGTCCAACAATGGTTCATCACTGGACAAGAATGGCATCAATATTGGACTGATATTGGCATTTGGGCATTTTACTACATTCTCCATTCTTGGCCCATCTTTCGTTCCAAGATTGGTACAGTGTTCAACCAAGCTGGAGCCACCAATGTAGCAACAATATTAGACTTTCCATTCATGCACCATGATTCTTGCCAATACTGTCCAGCATTATACCATTATTGCATTACCAATATTTGTTTAATACCAGCTATTCCATTGATGGCCCATTGTCAATGCCAATATCATACCAATGGTTAGCCATTGCAGGTGCACTGGCTACTCCATTCATGCCGCATATTGTCGATACCAATATAATTCGAATGGTTTATGGGTACACCGGCTACTCTATTCATGTACCATTGATGATGTCAAGATTACACATTTTGTGGGACTGCCCGTGCAGGCCATAAAATGCAGCCTTTTTCATTCTAGCCATATTCGTGACAGCACATCGAACTTGCTGGCACAATAATGGCCTTTCAAATAGGAATGGCCATAATAATTCAAATTGTCGCTCATGAGCAACCAGTAGATATTCACAAAACAAGGGCATGGTTCACAAAGAGATAATATTTATTGCAATTGTTACTATAGACGGCAGTTGTTACTACCCAGCGCTGAGGGCACACACAGCCGCAGTTAGCAGGGCAGTGGCAGGGTTGGTCAGGGCAGGGCGGGCTCTCGGGAAGTGGAAGGAGCCAGGGAGCTGGAGGGCACACTCATAGCCGTAGTGAGGGGGCTGACCCTGCAATTGCATTCACAGGTGGCATGCCTGGTTCGCCAGGGGAGGTTTCAGCAAAACGCCTTTTTCTTCCACCCCCCCTGTCACAGGAGCCAGGCAGCCACCTGCGAATAAATGCGTGTGCCTCCAAATCGTCCACCCCAACTTTTTCGCAAAAGGCACCTGCACAAAAACAATGAGGAAACAAAATTTACAACACTATTACGAGGCATATAAAATCGCGTGCATTATTTTAGGAAGATGTAGAAAATTCCAGAATTCATGTACCGAAATTCATGGTCAATGAGAAACACTATACTGATGAGTTCCAGATTAGTTTCAGCTGCCTTGGGTTTATTAGGATGAAAGACGCACATACATTGCATAGCATGTGCCCTGTTGCATTTTGATCGCCTCCACAGCAATACGGCTGAGACAGCCAGTGTTTCATCCCACACTAGGAATTGGTGCTCGATTGTCGGCTGTCTCCGCATATGACTGGCGCGCTAGATTTTTGCCGCTCCTACGCTTTCGGCGATGTGCAAACAGTTTATACTAAATATCGTTACCAAGAGAATGTTCGGCGACCATTTGCATTTTTTTTAAATGGCTAGATATAATATACACAAGCGATCTAAGCCCACGACTGCTGCACTGGCCGCTGGTTAGCTGATATACGCTTTTGACTGGTTTTGTGGGTAGTTCACTTAAACGGGAGCTCACTTAAACGGGTAGCTAGCTCACAGGTGCATCATTTTTACACATATACTGCTTGTCCAAGCAAATTTGATCCAAGAGATAAAAAAAAAACATTTCGGAGGCAGGCAAAGGAAACCAGATACATATTGCTGGGTGCTACCTTGAGCGCCACAGAAAAGGTTTTGTTTGGAATCCTTAATTGACATTATTTACCTAAATTACTGATTATTGACTTACACAATAAATGGTGTTGCTACTTTGAAGAGTACCGGCACAAACCACGTTTGATTATTTGCGATAAAGAACCCTCACGTCTGCATTTTGAACGCTAGATACAGTAGGAAACCACGAAAATACAAAAATCAGATTCCTGGACAATACAATTGAGGACTTGGCTTGGCTCGACAGCCCTGTGTAGCGTTAGACCTACAAATTGCTTATGGTTTCTTCGTCCGCGCCAGCACATTCGTCCAGCAAGACTGTATTTGTATCTTACAGCTAAAAAATACTGTTCCACTCATTTGTATCCTTACCGCTTTGTAGTCATTATCCGCATTGCAAAATTCGGCGCGCTCATTGTAACTCGAGCCTTCATGTGCGCCAAAGGGTCGACGCGAAGCAACCATCGCCAGCATATCACCCTTACTCATGCATGGGGCTAGCCATCATAGCGGCAGGTTGTTTTGTCCGCTCAAAATCATGTTGTGAGCAGCACAATCGAGGTGCGCGAATGGGCTGGTAACGGTATCTACATAACCCGGAATTTATCTGCAGCTGGAAAAAAAAGGTACACATGAGGTTTCTAACCGCAAATATTGAAACAGGGGTTTCCGAACGTGCTCACCGACTCTTAGTCCTACTTATTGTCTAAAGTGAATATTTAGTACTTGAAGCGAATAACCTCACTTCGCTACGTACACAATAAAAATTTTCTGCGCTGTCCTAAGTGGCTGCCAGCAATGCGCCACCGGTTTCCATCGTCTATTTCTAATGGTTTATTTATAACCCTTGGCTCAAGATATGGGGCGCAGCAGGTGTGATGTAGCTTGAATAAAACCTGCAAGAGATTATATATATGGGTAGATTTGTAAGGTTTACAGATTTCAATTACAAATTCTACGGGAATCGCGTCACTGCGGCCTTTCTTTGACACGTAATAGCGCTATATTCGTGGCTAAAGTAAAGTACTCAACGTATTAATTAAGCTTAGCAATTGCAGCTGTAACAGAAAGTGAGGGCCGGCGACAGCTAAGGTGTGCCTAGCTTTCAAATTTTCTTAGATGACACAACCGTTCGAAATATAGAATATTAAAAAAAGCCCTTGATATTGGCTTTCTCACTGCGTATTATGGGTGCCTTAGTTTAGAAACATAATCCATGTCCCATGGCCATCTTTCGTTTCCAATGAAATTCTTATATGTGGTGGGCGAATATCTAGACACAAAAGAATTAACTTTAGTTTTTCAAGATACGCGTAGTTCCCTCGAAAAAAAAAATTGTGTGGTATATCTCTAGAGGTAGAAAACGCTGTTTTTTCCATTTCAAAATGTTGCAAGTTAGGATACCTTGATTTTGTCATCTACTATGTTTTACTCACTAAATATATGCAGGTTTTACATTAACAAACACTATTAGAAACCTGTTCTGTTTTTGCAGTTGAGTTATTAAAAAATCGCAAACTTTGCTTCAGGAGCGTTATGCTGCAAAAATATTATTCATTTTTAACCTTATGTACTGGCATATGATGCATTAGGTTGGTTGCACTAAATATGTTTTCACTTCCTGACGCCTGTTCTTAATTCCAGGCAGTATCTGGAGCTCCAGACCACTAGGTGTGTTCTCCACAACGGATCAAAATTGCTCAGAATTCGAAAACAGCAGTAAAGGGCAAATTTGCTGCAATTAAAAAAAAAAGATCATCTTCGATTTTCATTCAAATCCCTCTAAAAAATCTTCAGTACCTCAAAAATATCGCGGACTGAAAAGTGTTGCGTTATACTGTTTAAAAATATAACACTAAATATTAAACCGAGTGCTTGTGCTGATAATGGCCAAATTCAGCCTTCATTCTTGCAAGATCCAATAATATCTTGGCACGGAAACTATTTCTCTACATTATCTAGGTTCCATTCTTTATTTATGAAAAAATTTGAAGCTCTAGATTTGTGTGTGTTTCTGCATATTATTTTGAAATTGGACAAAAGTAAAAAAATGTTAAAATAAGGAAAACTGATTAGAATTGAAGAAACGGCCGCAACATCAATTTTTATCAAAATCTGTGGAAACAATGCAAAGTATATTATTAATATGAGTCAGTAAATATATTGAATTCTGCAAAATGTAATATTAGAAATATAAAAATGCCTGTTTTTGTTCTATAGATGTGCTTATATGGCTCCCCCTTATGGAGTAGGCATCAAAACTTCAAGTTGGTATTTGCTGAATTTAGTTACATTTTACCTTAAGTAAAATTTAAAACCTTGTCAGCGCTTATACATCCTTTTTCTGCTTCTGGGCAAATAGCTTAAAATGGTATTGATTCACTATTTCTGTCAATTTCATGGCAGAACGCAAGTGAAGGCTGAACTTTTTCTCTGTCCTGCATTCTTTTTTATTGCTAGGTGCAATAGTATTCAATCTAGTTTATTAATATATTATTCCATTTCTCAGCTTTGACCACCACTAACAATACCATATTTTTGAAGATGATTTTTCAATGTGTAAGTTTTATAATTACAATCATAAGCAAATCGCTTTTCAGCGTAATAATTTTCGTGGCGTTACAGAGAACACACATAGCAGGTTAGAGTCTCCAAATTCTGCCTTAAATTAACAATATGACCTGCGTAATAAACACAGAATGTTTTAGTGCAAACGACGTAACGCATCACGTCAGTATGTAAGGTTGAACATTAACATTTTTGTAGCGCGTTGTTCTTGAAGCAAAGTTTGCGGTTTTTTACTAAATCAACTGCATCAATGAAACACACTTTTAATACTTCTTATACAAGTAAATGTTACGCACATGCGGTGAGTAAAAAGCAATGAATGACAAAATTTTACGCAACCAGCCGGCCTCCAAACTTGCAACTTTTTGAAACGACAAAAACGGCGTTTTCCAGCTTTAGTGATAGGCGTTTTTTTTTTCGAGAATACTACGCCGCATCTGGCAAACCTAAGGGTCATTCCTTTGTGTCGAGACATTAGCCCACTACATATGAAAATTTAATTTAAAAAAATGGTCATGGCACCACGATTACTGTTCCTGTCCGAAGACATCCATATTTGTTTTCATTTCGTCTCTTCAAACAGGCTGGTTTAGCCAATGCGGTGAATAAAAATATCATCGCATATATTAAAGATTTTCGCGCTATATGTTATAGCTAAAGCTACCTATATTGTCACAACTGTCATACATTATTTGTAGCTGAAACAACATCACAAAAGGGATTCGATTGCAAATTGTTCGCTAGTTAAATAGACGTACGAGATGACACACGTATACTTTGTAGAATACAATTTAGGAAAGAGCAGATACAAACTACAGGCGAATAATGCTATGATATGGAGCATATGTATCACTCCGACCACAGTAAAAAAATCAACTTTTAACATATTAATACATTCGACAAACTATTGGATGCTCACATAGGAACACAATTAATGAGCTCATCCACGCATATAATGTCTATGGGCATTAGATGTGTGGATGACTTCGTTTTATTCCAATTCGTGCGTCACTCAAAATAATTGAGCGAGAAAAAAATTAATGTCTCACAATTTTCAGTGCGTATACCACAAATTATACTAAGGTGCTTCATATATGTCACATCACTTAGCAAGTGAAATGGGATAACAGAAGTAATCAGACTCTAACCCTGATCAGCATTTCGCTTTTGCGCCATCTTTGTAAGTTTTTAGGCAGGCTTTTCCACTGATTATCCTTTTCTTTATACCCCTGCCACCCACAGGACACAAATCTTCTGGGGGTACCGAACTGTTGGTTTTCGCACCAGTGATACAACTTAATCGATCCATTTATACGTAGAAAACACTCTCGATGCGCACCTAAAAAAAAATGAAAGCATGTATGTGTAGGCGAAATCCTTCACCGGCGATTTAATAATATGATTTGAACAATAAAATCAAAGGATCACACTCGAAGTAACAAAAAAGTGGTGGAGAGATAGGAATTGAAGCAATGAAAGGCGGTTGCTTTCTGCAAAAAGCCAATAGCAAGAGGTCCACCGTCTATAAGAATAGGCAATAAAAATAAGGCATATTTAAAGGTGCATGCAGCAGTTACAGTGATGCAGTGCTACCTTTTTTTAGGCAGGCTTTTCCGCTGATTTTCTTCTTTTTATTGCCCTTCCAACCACAGCACACACATCTTCTGGGGGTTGTCGGCTTTCGCACCAGTGATACAACTCAATCGATCCATTTCTACGTAGAAAACGCTCCCGATGCGCATCTAAAAAAAAAATGAAAGCATGTATGTGCAGGCTAAATCATTCACACATGATAAAACAATATGATTTGAACAATGAAATCAAATGATCACGCCCAGAGCAACAAGAAAGTGGTGGAGAGACAGAAATTGAAGCAATGAAAGACGGTTGCTTACTGAACAAAGCCTATAGCAAGAGGTCCTGCGTCTATAAGAATAGGCAATAAATTAAGGCACGTTTATAGGTACATGCAGCAGTTAAAGCGATGCAGTGTTACCTTTCTTTTTCACTGCAGTGATTGGTATAAATATTACAGCAATTGCTAGGCATCTCAGGTAACCCCATTGAAAACTTCATCCAAGGTACCGAGGAGCAGTGGCGTGTTATTTGCAGCTGTTAACGGAAAGACAGGCTATCCTATGAGTGCATGGGCATTTCCTCCTTTTTGTACCTTGAATAAAAGCGACTGAACAGTGAGTGTTGCAAGAGGTGCAGCGCCCCTAGGAATGGGGAACAAAATTAAGTTTTAGTAAACAGAGGTACAAAAAGAAGCAAATATGCCTGCAATAATAGCATGATGGCCTACCTTTTGATCAACAGCTGTAAACAACCTGTCACTGCCAGTCGGTGATAGGCTTATCAATGCCAGAGCTTAAACCTAAGAGCAATATGAGTAATATTTATTGCGGTCACGGCCGTAAACAATTCTAGCGCAACACTCCATTACTGTAACTATTCAACAGTCCATTTATACATATCGTTCATTAAAGAACCATGCACATCATATTAAGTTGCTCTTTTCTACTCCCAAATGATTTCCTATAGAATTAAAATACGTGGATCGCTGCTTCGGTTTCAACATTCTTGCACGATGGCTATGGCGTGCACTTCATGCATACGGTACGGTACGTGAGGTACAAAGAGCTGTAATTGCCGAACAGGCGGACCTGACGGCCTGTCCCATTTCGCCTGAAAGTGCGCGCCGTGATCGAGCGCTTCGCGAGCAACATATTTCGGACGATATGGTTGCCTCATACCGGCCGTCAATGTTTTGTACAATGTGTCCCGCGTGCACGTTGTTTACTTTGCAGTGACAGGGACGCAGTGCACACACGGCTTATGTGCCTTTTTGTTTGTATTGTTATTTTCCCCCGCCTTCGAAGCGCGTCTGCGAAATCGCTCTCCTATTGTCGCCGCTTTCTGATAACGCCCTCACCTGAAGGCGCGTGCTCAGAAGGGGGGCGTCGATTAAAAAAAATTTGAAAAGGGGCTCACTTGCGCTGTTCACGACTTTCAATTCCTCAATATAATATTAACCATTATAAAAGTGGAGGTTCATTATGACTTGATTATAGCCTAATCATCAAGCGGCATCACGCACACAATGTCCGCCCCACTGTAAAATTCGCTTGCACAGACGGCACGGACAGTTTTCAAAACTTCGTCTGTACATCTGAAAACAAAAAACTGCCCTTAACTCTTCACAAATCCAAAAACTGTGTGAACATGGCTTCCTGCGCGCAGAAGAGAGGCTGTCCAAAATATATGTACAAAGCCGGGCGCATAGTATCTGGTTACTAATTGATTGCGGCGCGCTGCACAGTCAAAAAACTTCGCAAATGGCTGCCTGCAGTGTTCTGTCACGTGTTGGTGGCATACACACCTGTTACGCACGGCTCCTCTATTTTCGGCGCAAATGCTATTCATATCGCAGCCAGCAAATAAGTCCACGCACTTGGTTGCATGTAACCCGGACGAAAATTCGCTTAGTTCTTGAAGTCATGCTTCGCGCAGTTGTTTCGAGGAGAATACGGAAAGAGAACATTTGGGACTAGCGGGAGATTATATAGAACCAATTATGAAGAAATGGCATGCTGCAAAGATATATACTCACGGTCTAAGATGACGGCGTTCACTGAGTCCGATAATGCCGATGGTATTCCGCCATTGCTGTAATCCGTACTCCGGCGACATATCACAGCTCAGCTATTCACTGATATGTAGCAAGCACAAACCGGAGCACATGGACATGTATAGGCGCAAGAGAAAACTATGCACAGCGCAATGAAAAAGAAAATTAATGAGGGAAGAAATTAAAGAAAGGTTTAAGAAGCTGTCACAAGTCTTGTAGCGTCTTCAACAAGCTCTGAAATGAACGCTTCGGGAGGAGGCCGCACAGCAGCGCAGCTGGGCATGCTTTCTGTTGTGTCTTGCAAGTTGCACGTAGACGCGTAGGCGAGGGGCAACAGCGAACCGCTCAACCAGTGCGCGATTCCCGCCGCGGTGTTGTGTTCGCATGGGCTGCGCGTGGGAACGAAGGACCAACGACCCTCTCAACATTCCGTTCCTCCCAGCCCTCTTCTGCTTGCACCGGCCAGCCGTGACTTCGGACCGTGCCGATGAGCGGCCGCCAGCGCGCACCGCTCGAGTCGAGTTCTAAAAAATAGTTTTGTTTTGCGTGTTCGCAAACGCATTGTTTCTTCAAGCCAACCACGTACATAACATTTTCTAAAAAAAAATAGAAAGCCTCCCCATCTACCATCCACATTCTTGCGTAAATCCATACAGTTGGTGCATCGACAAATGCGCGCGTCATCTTTCCCCTCCCGTTCGCCACCTATGATCGAACAAAGGATGGTCGTTCGACCTTTTATATTTACTTCAAAATATTATATATTGTTGCGTCATGACTGATTAATAATGTCGAAGAGGCGGAGTTCCGAGCTTCTCTTCTATTCTGGCCAACTTTGGTTATAGATTAATCAAATTATGTTCAAGTTATCTAGCTGAAAATTATCTGACTAAATATATAGTTTTTATTTGTATTCAGTTGTTCGCTTTTGAGGTATGAGTAGATGTTTTTATAAAAATTCTCAACATCGGCCCAGGAAATGAAAATTTCCTAATTTGCAGGCCTTTATTTCAGAAAAGGTTCATGGTAGAGCAGCAATAATTCCACAATATGTTCTCAGCATAATTATCCGCAAACAGCTAAAACTCATATTTTTATGACATTTGAATACAAAGATACGATCGCGCTAATTTACAGAAAACAGCGAATATTGAAAATTTTTAGGCAAAAAAAAACAGTTTTAAGATTGTTCAAACTTTTTCCACCCATTCTACACTACCTCAGCTTTCAAAACCATTAAAAAACACCTTGCATAATTTTGTAGCGCAAGTAATTATGGCCACTTCGATAAAGCCTTTGTCCAATTATAGCGCACCGCGCAGTTCTGAAGATTCTACGGAATTTGTGAATTGTTCAAGGTTTTTAAATTTTGGCATATAATTTTGTAACAGGGAGAAATATATTTACAAAAGAGGATTAAATATATATACATTGAGGAACAGCCAAGGAGCCAGGCTACGAGGGCCCCCGTTCGACGCACTTCTTTTTCTTAATCTTCCACAAACGAACGCGCCACTTCGTCCTCATCATTCTCCAGCTATAACAATATTTCTTCGGTCATGTTTTGTCTCGACTTCGCGAATCGACGATGACAGACACGGCAATGAATGATTCAGAATCAATTTTGTGCGCGTCGAGGTTCTGATGCGCTGTGGCATCAGGCAACACACAGACGTTTTTCGCAATCACCTTCACCTTAACGCGGATTGCACAAAAAGACCATAACGTTCAATGAGCAAGCAACGTATTCCAAATCATTTTAGTAGAATGAAAGAATTGGAAAGGGCATGGAAAACTGCCTCATTAAAACAATGTTTCTGGGCTGCATTCGTTTTTTCGAATGACTCGACAGCGCACATTATTTTCATTCCTGTACAGTTTTTTTATTCCTTTGCCACCGCCTAGCGCGGCTGGAATAGTCAAACTCTAAACTAATAGGCGGAAAAAACTATTTTTGTTGTTTATTGCCGATATATATGTTGTGCGCCATATAAATGTACCGGGGCCTTCATGCTCGCAGTCTGCGCGAAAAACTCATTTTTTTACCACCGTGTGAATGCCCAAAACTAAAATGGTAACCTCGCGAGTCTTTCGGCTTTTCATTTTCATGAAAGTGATTGCCAGTGATTGCGTCCAGAAAGTACACACATCATATTCGGTCCTTTCTCCAGGTAAACAGACGATGCTGCGCGTAGTTCCTTATGGATAATACAAAAGCACTAGAACAAAAACATCGCTGAGAAAATGGTCATTTGTTCCTTCAACTCGAGGCAACGTTTCCCTTCTCGGCAATGAAAATGCTACCTTCTAATCACTAATTTAATGTCACATGATCATGCTATGGCGACACGGTTTCGTTTTGTATGCGCGTTCTCACTGACAACTGGATTTGCACTAGAGGTTAAGTAGATGCAGGGATGTAATCGGCGTCCAATACAGGCATATTGGTCGTGAGTGCTAGCCGGCCTGGGGTATACATATGTGGTCGCACGGTCGTGCTATCATCAGATATAATTGTGCGACAAACGTATGCGCCTGCGGCAAAATCTGCATGCATGCCAATAGCCTAAAACCGTAAACACATTTAGCTGACCCCCAAAAATGCGCCGCATATGAGCGCTCCGAACAGACGAATCCAGACAGCTGCAGCGGTGCGTGCTTGAATGCGTTATAGTAATTGTCGTCCCGTACGTGGTACTCTGAGGTCCGAACGATCGGCTGAAATGTTGTCGGAATTAAATGCCGCGGTTTGGCGTCCAGCGCACGTGTATTCAACCATAAAAATGTAGAATTTGTATTGATTGAATGGTCAACGGAAAATATTCACTTCGGTAGCCCATTAAAGCTGCGTTTTTAGGATGGCAATGACAATTGCGAGATCAGGGTGCAAAGTGGTCCATCGTGGGCAGTTTTCATACAGGGATAGCTAATATTGGAAAAACACAAGACAAATTGGTCCATTACAGCCAGTTTAAAAAAAAACGAGACGGTCAACGGCGGAAGAACACAGGACACCTTGTTACAATGTAGCCAGTTTTAAAAACTGAACGGGCAACGCCGGAACAACACAGGACAGCATGGTCCATTGTAGCCAGTTTTAAAAAAGGAATGGCAAACGACGGCGGAACATAGGACAACTTGGTCCATTGTAGCCAGCTTTAAAAAACTGAACATCCAATACTGGAAGAACAGAGGATAACATTGTCCATTGTAGCCATGTTTAAAAACCGGAACCTCCAATGCTGGAACAACACAGGACAACTTGGTCCATTGTAGCCAGTTTTAAAAAACGGAAAACCCAACGACGGAGGAACGCAGGACAACTTGGCCCATTATAGCCAGTTTTAAAACCCGGTGCGGCCATATTGGAGAAACAATGGCAATCTCGGTCCAATATAGACACTCTATATGTACGGCAGCGCCAATATCGGGAACTCACTGTACATCTTGGCCCAAGCTAGCCAGTGCTGGCTATTGGCAGTGCCAACACTGGGAGAGCATTGGCTAGCCTGGGCCATTGTTGGACATGGTGTTGACTGGCATGTCCTATGTTGGGAGCATGCTGGTTAGGCTGGCCCACTGTGGGGCCGCTGTTTGCCATCGTACTTACAACATTGGCCCAATACTTTGTGCTGCCTGGGAACACCGGAAGCATTAACCAAGTGACCAAGCACTTTGATTTCCCGATGGCCGAAACTGCATTTCTTTGAGTTGAGTTGAAGGCCGGCGCGACGGAATAGCTCGAGAATGGTAGAAAGGCGAGAGAGGTGGCTGTCAAAAGTGGACGAGAAAACAATGATGTCGTCTGAGTAACAAAAACAAGTCGTCCACTTGAAGCCGCGCAGCAATGAGTCCATCATCCGTTCGAAAGTTGCAGGGGCGTTACATAGGCCAAAAGGCATGACTTTAAATTGATAGAGGCCGTCAGGGGTGATGAACGCTGTCTTTTCACGGTCTCTCTCGTCGACAGAAATCTGCCAGTAGCCGGAACGAAGTTCGATGGATGAAAAGTAGCTGGCTCCGTGCAAACTATCAAGCGCGTCGTCGATGCGCGGAAGAGGATATACATCTTTTTTGGTTATCTTATTCAAATGACGGTAGTCAACGCAGAATCTCCAACTGTTATCCTTCTTCTTGACCAGCACGACAGGGGATGCCCAGGGGCTACTGGAAGGCTCGATTATGTCGTTCGTTAACATCTTTTCGACCTCCGTTTGAATGACGCGTCGCTCGGCAAGCGAAACACGATAGGGCCGCCTGTGGATCGGACTGGCGTCCCCGGTGTCAATGCATTGGGTTACAACTGTCGTTTGACCCAATGGGCGGGTGCCGAAGTCAAAAAGGTCACTGTAGGTAAACAAAAGCTTGTGTAAATCAGCGGCGAATTCAGGTTGCAGATCAGCTGATATCATGCTGTCAAGCGGATCAGGGCGCGATGTGGACGACGAGGGGGTGTTGGCAGGGACGGCAGTTGTATGATCTGTAGACAGAGCTGAAATGGCACAATCGGTCATCGGGGACAGCGAAGCTAATGAAATTCCCTCGGGCAGAACTTGAGTTGAAAAGCTGAAGTTGAGGACTGGGAGAGTGGTGCGGTTTTGGGAGATGTGCACAATTAGATGAGGAAGGATGACGTGCCGCTGCAGTATGACATCAGTAATAGGACAAGCGAGATAGTCGCCATCTGGGAAGGGTGGGAATGGCGACATAGGGACGTAAACGGCAGTTTCTGGAGGAAGGCGGCTAAACTGTGCTGATCGAAGTCGAGGTGAGCAGGAGGGGTCTTCAGAGCAGAGCGGGAGGTCCAAGCGAAGTAGGCCACTAGAGCAGTCGATAAGGGCAGAGTGGGATGTTAAGAAATCGATGCCAAGGATAACGTCGTGGGGGCATTCATGTAGGACGGTGAACAACACTGGGGCATGACGGTCAGCAGTTGTAACTCGCGCCGTACACATGCCAACCACGGCATCAGGGCTGCCATTGGCGACGCGAACTGTGGACGAGACGGCTGGCGTAAGGACTTTCTTGAGGCGACGACGAAATGAGGAGCTTAGAACGGACAGTTGGGCGCCTGTATCAATTAGAGCAGAAACGGGAACTCCATCCACAAGGACGTCGATACGGTTATTTTGTAGGGCAGGGGTCAACAGAGGCTTTTCAGTCCGGGTCATAAATGCAGCGTCACCTCCGGGAGCTGCATTGGCTAGTTTTCCGGTAAGTGGCCAGAGTAGGACGTTGGCGAACTGCGGCGAGGATGAGGAGAACGCGAACGTCGTGCTTGCGGGGATGGTGAACGGTTGGCAGGACGGACAGTGGAACCGGGGTCAGCAAGGGTCTGGTCGGGGCGAGGTGGGGAATAGCGAGGGGCATAGTCTCCGCGGCGGTCAACGTAGGTGTACTGACGAGATGGCGTGTACCAGCGACTACGGCAGTGGCGGGAAATGTGGCCAACGCGAGAACAAGTAAAACAGATGGGGCGATTGTCGTGGGTACGCCATTCATTTGGGTTGCGGTAACGATATCGGGGCGAGAAACCGGCGTTGGTTGAGGTGGCAGCAATTACTGGAGGGGCAGGTCCTGAATCCGTGGTGTCGGTGGTGCTGGTAGAAGGGAGGCCCATATTCGCAACCTCTTGGCGAACAACAGCCTTAATAAGTGATATGGTAGCCAGGGTGTTGTCGGGTGTATGCGACAGCGAGGCCGCGGGAGTCATTGCCTCAATCTCTTGGCGGACAATGCGTGTCAAAGTGCTGTCGTTCGCAGGCGGTCGAAGAGTCGGGATATCGATACAGGAGGAGCTAGCAGCCGTGTTCGGCAGCCGGTCGAAACGGTGATATATGCGCCTGTGTTTCGCCTGCTCGAAACGTCGGCACACCTGCAGCACAGAGTCCACTGTGGAGCAATCCCTGCACAACAGGAGGTTGAAGGCATCGTCGGCAATGCCTTTTACTATATGGCCGACTTTATCCTCCTCAGGCATGCCTTGGTCGACTTTGCGGCATAGAGACAGGACGTCTTGGATGTAAGTGAGATATGACTCCGTAGACGTTTGGGCCCGAGAGGCGAGCGCTTTTTTGGCGGCAATGTGGCGGCCAATAGGCTTTCCGAATAGGTCGTGCAGCTTTTGTTTGCAAATATCCCAAGATGTTAGCTCGTCTTCGTGGGTTTTAAACCACACCCGCGCGGTCCCAGCCAAGTAAAATATTACATTCGCGAGCATGAGTGTGGCATCCCACCTGTTGTGCTTGCTCACGCGCTCGTATAGGGCTAGCCAGTCGTCCACGTACACGTCGTCGGTCCCGCAGAAGGTTCCGGGGTCACGGGGGTGGGCCATTACAACAGCAGGGGCGGCGGCTGTAGAGGTAGAGGCGTCGGTAGTCATCGTGGTAGTTCCGATGTGGCGGCCGCTGCGGAGATCCAGCTTGTGACAGGGGATCGAATAGATTAACCTCCACCAAGAGATGTTACGTGGAAGATTTACAGTCCCAAAGCTGTCCGCACAACTAACGTTGATGGGGGCACCGGTTTCACAACACTCAGCGTCGTCGTCTTCTCGGAGTCTGTTGCACTTCTTCATCCTCATCACGAACAGCGAATACAGCTAAGTAACAATATTATGAAATTGTGCAAGATTGTAAGCCCTCGAATGTACGAGGAAGACAAAGTGGGGCACTTGCTCAAAGGTATCGCTGTAGATGTCTATAATTTTCTTATCAGCAAAGATAATTTGTACTCTACAGCTGACTTCATCAGGCACTGCCGCACTTTCGAAACCTTGAAGTTGCGTCGCATCACTCCTATATTTGGGCGACTGGCCAACGTCACATCTGTTGCGAGCATTGATGTCAGTGCTCCGGAGTCCATGGCTGATCTAATACGCCGGATCGCGCGGGAAGAATTACTGCGTGACAAATATTCGGCGTGGCGGAACGAACACCAGTGTGACGGTTGCGCGCTGCAAGCAGAACCCGCGACCCCATCAACTTTCTGGATTCCGGCTTTAAATGCGTTACGCTTTGGCGAGAGCAGAACCCACGACCCCATCAACTTCCCGAATTCCGGCTTTAAATGCGTTACGCTTTGGCGAGAGCAGAATGATTTAAGCACTTCTCAGCCACGGATGGGCCGAAGGACCACCCACACACGCCAGGTGGTTCTTCAGCAACGCAGTCCCGATTACTACCGGCAACCAGAACGTGTTTCCACCCGCATTTACTCAGACCGGTGGCGCCAGCAACCTGCGTGTTATAGATGTGGTATGACCGGACGCATCTCCCGGTATTGCCGTCGGCGGGGCCTGCTACCACAAGATTATCGCCCGCTACCCAACGTTCCTGATCATTACGACACTAAATTTTATCCGACACCGGCTCTGGATACATACCCCTCTGCACAGATGCGAAGCGGATCGCCTGCTTCGAACCGCAGCTTGACGCCGTCAACCCAAAGACAGCGACAATCACCGTCTCCTCGGCGCCGTTCTTCCGCTTCGGGAAACTAGAAGACGCGGCCGATGGGGGCGAGGTCGTCGGAAAACCAACGTTCCTAATACCTCTACCTGTGTTTATGTTAAATAACAAACTCAAAGTATCCATCGACGGCATCCACACTATGGCACTATTTGACACTGAAGCAAGTCTCTGTTATGAGTTTAGCACTCAAGAATCAATTAGGACATAAAGTGATCAAACTCAAAGTATCCATTGACGGCATCCACACTATGGCACTATATGACACTGAAGCAAATCTCTGTTATGAGTTTAGCATTCAAGAATCAATTAGGACATAAAGTGATGTTTAGCGTGAATCAAGCTGTGGTATTTCGTGGTGTTGGCGGTGAACCATTGGTGCCTTTGGGTGTGTGCTATGCGAAAGTTGTGATTGGTGGCCTAGCGTTTCGAACTGAATTTACGGTGTTCACTTGTTCCACGCATGAAGTAATTTTAGGTATTAACTTTTTGCAACAGGGTGGTGCAACGTTAGACCGCCATAGTGGACAGATCTCGCCTTATGCCGCGTTGATGTCGGCTCTTGTAGAAACATCGTCGCTCGATTTAGGAGCATTTTCTATGTCTGAAGATACAGTTGTACCTGCGATATCTGAGAATTCATTCAAGTTATTTCATCTACGAATGTATGCGAGGATTTCGACGCCATAGTGGAACCTACAACACTGGCCTGTGCAAAGAAGAGTGTCTTGGCGCCTCGTTGCATAGTTTCAGTCACCAGAGGCCACACCTTGCTGTGGACTGTAAACTATTCATACGAGCCAGCCGTGTTGCCCGTGGCATGAGGCTCGCTCATTACGAGGGAGGTGTGTCGAATTCCGTGGCGGAACAAAGCAACCATGCTCCTGAAGAGAAAACATCCCATTTTGCAGTCTCGAAACCAGGCAATCATAAACACATCTTTGCGAGCACAGGAGCGCCGAATTTCGAATGACCTGCTTTCCAAGCAGGTTTCGGTTTTCGACTTCCCCAGAGGTTATCAGCCACCGATTCCAAATTCTCGCATCCATCATTCGATTGATACTGGTATCTCTCGCCCGATGAGACAGAAGCCCTATCGTGTGATCAGACAGAAGCCCTACCGAACGTCAGCTTATTGCCGAACAAGTTCATGACATGCTCCAACGTGGCGTTATTTAGGAATCTTCGAGTCCTTGGGCGACTCCAGTTATTCTCGTTACAAAGAAAGACAACACATGGCGCTCCTGTGTGGACTATCATCGCCTTAACGCCGTCGCCAAAAAGATATATATCGACTTCCACGTTTTTACGATGCCATCAACTGTCTTCATTCGGCGTCACACATAATTCTCTTCGGTAGACTTGAGATTCTGGTACTGGCAGATACCGATGAGCTCAAGCGACACAGAAAAGATGGAATTTGTGAGACCCGATGGTCTCTATGAGTTTAACGTAATGCCCTTTGGATTGTGCAATGCGCCTGCCAAGTACGAACGATTCATGGACACCACTCTGCGGGGACTCAATTGGAAAAATTGTTTGTGCCATTTGGACGACGGTGGAATCGTTGGCAAGACCTTTCAGGAACAGAATAGTCGCCAAGCAATCGGTCTTGATTGCATTGAGAGAACAGGCCTCGTCCTCAACTCTAAAAGTGCAACTTTCATGAACTCAAAACAATTGTTCGTGGCCACTTGGTCGATAGTCGATAAGGATGGTGCTCGGCTGGATCCTCAGAAGATTGCGGCTGTAACCAGCTTTACAGCACCGAAATCAGTGAAGCAGCTTCGGAGCTTTTTAGAACTGTGTTCATATTTTCGTCGTTTTGTGTCCAAATTCGCTGACATCGCATACTCGCTCACGTGCCTTTTGCACAAATATGCACCGTTCAATTGGACAACTGACTGCGACTCTGCCTTCAGCCACCTCCAATTCCTTCTGACATCAGGACCTATCCTACGTCACTTCTGTCCTTCTGCCCCCATCGAAGTTCACACCGATGCTAGTGGCGTGGGCGTTGGCGCAGTGCTCATCCAGCGTCCTGCACCGATCAGCTCGTGATAGCTTATGATAGTCGTTCGTTGACCAAGGCAGAGCGTAACTGCACCATTACTAAACAAGAGTACCTCGCAGTGGTTTTTGCGGTGCAACGATTTCGTTCCTACCTATAAGGCAATGTTTTTACCATCGTCACTGACCACCATTCGCTCTGTTGGCTCGTAAATCTGCGTTACCCTTGCGGACGGCTCGCTCGATGGACATTGTGGTTACAAGAGTTAAACTTCACTGTGGCATACAAAAGCGGTCTTCAACATGCTGACGCTGACTGTCACGCTTACCGCTTTCGTCAACTGGTAGTGACGATGACAACTTTGATGACTACCTGGCGCCCATCTCTGCAACGTTTCCTGACCCTCGACTGTTTGAGGCAGAACAACGCAACAATCAGACTCTGGCACCGCTCTTTGCCGCTTAAGGTTCAAGAGATGCGCGTTTCTGCGTTCGTGCTGGCCTTCTTTACAAGAATTTCAACCCCGGAGGTGCACACTTTCTTCTCGTCGTGCCGGAAAACCTCCATATTCCCGTTGTTGGAATGATGCACGACGATACAACGTCGGGCCACTTGGGTGTCGCCCGAACCCTTCATCGCACACATGAACGCTTTTACTGGCCAAAAATGTGTCAAGCTATTCAGCGCTAGTTGTGTCAAGTGCCAGCAGTACAAGCTCCCTTCTTCCCGTCCACCGGGACCGTTGCACCCTATTGCGCCTCCGAGCGCACCCTTTGAGCAGGTGGGCATCGACCTCTTGGGTCGTCTTCCGCGATCTTCGAACGGGAACCGGTTGATAGTAGTATGTGTTGACCATCTCGCTCGATAATCCGAAACAGCCACAATTATACCCTCAGCCACTGCTTACGAAGTATCCCTATTTTTTCTGCGATTTCTCGTCCTGCGTCATGGCCCTCCTCGAGTTCTGATCAGTGACTGTGGGCGCCAATTTACTGCTGAAGTTATCGAAGAACTCCTTCGTCTATGCACCTGCGATTACCGTCACACAACGCCGTATCACCCGAAATCGAATGGACTTGTTGAACACACCAACCGCACTTTGACAACTATGTTGGCGATATACGTGGTCCCTGATCACAAGAACTGGGATGACATCCTCCCTTTCGTTACATACGCGTATAACAAAGCACATCGTGAGACGACTGGCTACAGTCCGTTTTACCTCCTGTATGCTCGAGTTCCCCGCAGCTGTCTTGATACCATCCTTTCTTTCTCCCTCCACAACGAGCCTTCTATCGCCACCACTTTATGTTGAGCCGAAGAAGCTCGCCGTGTTGCCCGCCTCCGCATACTGTACTCACAGGAACGTTCAAAGGAGCGTTATGACAACCGGCGCCCAGATTTCTCTTATGAGCCCGGTGATTTAGTGTTGCTGTGGACGCCGCTGCGCAAGCGTGGTTTAGCCCAGAAGCTACCGTTTCGCTATGGCGGCCCTTTTGTCGTTTGGAGCGCCTGAGTGACGTAAAATATGCAACGAAAGTGGCCGATGCTCACGCCGGACTCAGGTGGTACATGTCGCTCGGCTAAAAAAGTTCCATCGCCGGCACCTTCCTTAAACGCCTTGTCCTGGGGGAAGTGTCACGTGCTTCGGGGCGTCAGAAAGAAGCTGGGGAGAAGCAAAAGAAACAGAAGACACAACGGTGCGTGCTGGTGCTCCTTGGGGGACTCGCAGCGCTTTAGACGACAAATAAACACCCCCGTTATGTACTGAGTACGTAACTATATTACTACGCAAATAAACATTTCTGTTTCCAGTTCCAGTCTAAAACACTTTGTTAGTACGGATACCTCAATGCGCCATCAAGACGGCTACGACTAGACACCATCGATATGACTGTTGCTTAGGCTTCAGTAGCGCACGGCACGTGCAGATGCCATGCGACTGTAGTCGCAGTTTTAACTTAAGGAAGTGGCCATGTCACATTGTGATC
Organism: Amblyomma maculatum; assembly: GCF_055883805.1. NCBI lineage: Eukaryota > Metazoa > Arthropoda > Arachnida > Ixodida > Ixodidae > Amblyomma > Amblyomma maculatum. Next base: position 54,157,430 of record NC_139346.1, on the reverse strand, counting down.
TAACGGTGATTTACAATACTTGCAAGCATCTGAGAATCATGACAGAGGGGCTGATTTGATTCCAATCTAAGTTGCTTAGTCTCATGCGCAAAACCATCTGCATGTAGTCCCAAATAAGCCATTCACTTTTAACTTTTATCAGAACAAGGTGAGGGTGGGAATGAGCAATGAATTGAAAACTCTAGAAAAGACACTTGAGTTCGCCTTTTAAGGTTATAAGGCGACAGTGCTCTTGACTCATCTCTGCGGCTCCCATGGCAGAACCTTTCTTCGAGGACATGCACTTCGCTGCCCGCTTATTCGTTAATACATCGGCGTGTATTAGTATAGCCACCGCATATGCTTTAGCATACAAATAAATGCTAGCTGAGTATTAAAAAGCCTACGCATTGTTTGCCTTCAAGGGGAGAGGGTAGCATGTCGAACAGAAACCAAGGTTTCCGAGGCGTTTGATTAAAATCTCACCTTCTCTTTAAAATTAAGCTGCCATATTCTGTTAGCATTACCCTGACTTCAAAGTCCTGTGCCGTATGTCCCAGCCAATATCACCAGCTGGCTATCACAGCCTCGCCCTCAATTTTTACTCACCACACCTATCACTTTGGAGGTTCTACAGAACGTGGCCTCTGCCACAATTATGGTAAAACTTGGCACATAGAAAGTTGTAGCAATACCACTCTGTCTAACGCCTTGCAAACGTTAAACTTACGTAGTTAAAGCAAAACGTAAGAAGTAACCACATCTAGTGGGTAATAATTGTCATCGATAAGTATGGAATCCATCTAAATGCAGTCCATGTTCCAAACAGCCACTTCTTGCATTTAATGCCGAATCGCTGCCTAAACTCACACTTGCCGGCTTGTGCGGTGTATATAAATCATGTGGCTTCGCCGAGTTTTCAGGCGTTTCAACTCTGGTTTATTCTTAAAGCATAAGGGCGAGATCAGAATTGAACTATAAGGATCTGTATTGTGAATTTGATGAAAGTACATTTTTACTAGTTGGTTCAAAGCGAGCTTTTACGTATATTTCATGCTGATGTTCCTTGAAACATTGTAATAGGTTTTCACCCTATGACCTTATCTAGAAGATAATAGACAAATATAATTGTATAATAATTACACGAATGCCCATGTGCCTGTGTCTAAGCGGGGACTCATAAGCTTAGTCGATAGATGAGGGCGATGAAGCTCACGTCAGAGCCTTTAACTAAGCACCTAAGCAAATTTCCTTTGCTGTCGTTCTGCATTGATATAAAATCACGCAGCGCGCCTACTAGCCCCACCAAGACGTTTTTGAAAGTAGTTTAATAAAAAAGCGCTGTTTTATGTATCCATTTGCACAAAATTGCGATCTACTGTTTTCAAGCGGCCTTGAAATTGTGGACTAGTGAGGACCGAGAGGCGAAGTATCATTCACAAAACTCTTATTGTAATGATAACGGAAAATCTCAGTCAACCAACAAAACACTGTAAACAAATGGCCTGGATATGTTTTTCAAGCTAGGAAATCATCGGTGCATTTTAGTAACTTCTTTCAGTTTAAAAGATAACATGACTTGGAGACCCTGGAGGGACGATAGAGGGGAGAGGTGATAGCTACAAAGAAGTCGAGCAGCGTATGATTCGACTTTTTAAACGCCTGAATCCGCCGCGCGAGGATGTGGCGTCATCATGCGGGAGCAGGCGAGAAACACATTGGACGGCAGTGTAGCAGACGACGCGAAAGGGCACCAGACGAAACGGCCTCGCCAACGTAGGTAGAAAGCGAAAGCTTCCCCCCTTTTTTGGCCTCGGAGCGGAAAGTAGTGAAAGTGATTGCAGCATATCATGTTCACGCAGTATGGGGAAAGGTAGAGCGTTTTCACAATCCACTCATAACACGCGTACGCATATACTATCTGCGCATTGTAAGAGCGTGTAACGCGGGCCGTGTTCGACGCGACAGAATGAGACGCTCTCAGCGTGCAGGTTTTCGGCAGACAGGAGAGCGCGGGGGCAGAAAGAAAGAGAGAGAGGGGGATCTCAAAAGGCAAAGCAGCCAGAGGTTTGTTGATGCTGCATAGCTAGGTAGAATCGTCTCCTGTGACTTCGAGCGGCGCATATTTCCGGGGTGTCTTGAGTTACCGAGCACAATGCGGTCACCGCGGCGCCGGCATCGTGCAATGGGCGTCGCTTCCTCCTCGCGTCATCTACAAGCGTACGAAGCTCGGCAGAGAGGCACATATACACACCCTCTGAAAAGGGCATTGTCCCGGCCGGAATGCACACCTTCAGGAAACGTGCTGCATTTTTCTGGCAACGGATGATTCAGCGCTGTAGCCGGTTTCTGCCCTCAGGGGTAAGAACGGATGTGGTCGTAGTGGTGAAAAGGTTCTCGGTGCGCAGAGAATGGTCATATTTGTTGTGAAAGGATCCACAACGTTCCTTTCTGCCTCCGCCGCAATTTCTGCGGAATCAACAACTTGGTGACACATGTGCATCTTCTACATATCTGATGCGCATCTCGGTCAGGAACCAACCCTGTTCTAGGTCCAGAGCGATCCACTCTGCTAGTGAACGAGCATGAACCCTCCAGGAGACTCATTAATTTTGCCGGGCGGTTTCCTTGCCGTTGCAAACGGTTGGACGAAGACGACGATCATCAATCTCCTTAACGAAGTGCATCTGATTGCGCACACCAAAGGAACAAAATCCGGATTCTTTGTCTTGCACGAAGGAGAGCCTCTAATTTAAAAAAAAAATACTGTGCGTCGTGCAAGAGTGTCAAGTGCGTGATATGCTCCGAGCGGCAAAAATATAGATACTACAGGTATGTATGCATCTAAACGAAATATGCATGATGAAAAGTACCTAATAGAGTTTTCACCCAGACTGTAGTGCACCAGTGATAGCTGCGATGAGGATTTCTTCGGTGCGTGATTGGTTTAGTTTCACCGGGGCCTTAAGGCGCTGTATTTTGTCCTTTTTTTTTCTTTATGTGCGAAAGGGCTACGTAGCTTAGATATCACAGACGGCTATGTGCGCTAGGCCGTAATATTTAGCATGTTTTATCGTGACTGCCACCTCACTAACAAAAAAAAAAAAAAAATAGGGCGTTTTAATGCACAGCCGTTCGCAAGCCTCTTGACCAGCTCAACCACTCGGCTTGTGAACGGCGGTGCATCACAACAAACGCCCAAATTTTTTTCTTCTATTCCGTCAGGCGGCAGTAGCAATAAAACATTCTAAATATTACGGTCTAGCGCACACAGCCACCTGCGATATCTGCGCTACCCGGCCCCTTCGCACATAAAGAAAACAAACGACAAAATACATCGCCATCAGACGCGCTGAACAAATGCTATTGGGGCTATCACAGGTGGGTTACAGGCTTGGTGCAAACTCCGGTAGATACTTTACATCATGCACATTTCCTTTAGATGCATATACATACCTGTAACGAAGTGTTTTTCGCACAGTCAAGAGTACGCAGTCGGTTGCTGAGGTTAAAAATAGTTAAATTGGTTCACAGGAAGGGAAAGGCGCGGTAACTGTCACACTTGCTCTGTGGACACCCGAACCGCGCCTTGCTGAGGTCGGCCGTTCACATCTTGACGCTTGGTGGCCCTAATTGAAGCTTCACGTCGTTGTTGGCCGCGGCTCAGCGATGGAAACCTGAAAAACCGTGTCTTGCATCGTGGCATGCTTAGAGAGTGGCAACCGTACGCGGCAGATGTGGTTGGCATCGCTTTGCCAAGCCTGTGACGGCCACCGTGCCGCCAGCCCCCTGCACTGGCGGCACTGGCGGCGCCGAGAAACGCCGTCGACGCCGTCCAATGTGTTTCCAATGGTCGCCGCTATGTCTTGGCGCATGCGCAGAAATCTCGCGCAAAAGACGGATTCCCAAAATGTGGAGGCTGAAAATTTGGCCCTAGGTTTCAATTTAAGCAATGCCCTAGTATTATACTAAATATGTAACATGTAACATGTAACAAATTAATGACAAACAATTACATTTCTAGGTTCTTCTTATGGCACCATGACGCATTACTCTGCCTTGGGAGAGAGAGGTAAGTGTCTTGTTTTTCGCGCATAGTACAGACCCCTCAAGCAACATACCACTTGTGTTTTCAAAAGTCAGTCGAAGATTATTTCTCTGGCAATATTCTATTTGCCTCTTAATTTTTATTTACTGATTACCGTGTACAATGAAATAGCTTTAAGGATCACCGATGTAAAACATAATTAAGGGCAAAACCTGGAATCTGCGCCTCAATTCATATAGAAACTAATATAAACTCCCTTGCCTCTAATACTGCATTTCTACAGTGTGTACAACCAACATTCCCGCTTTCAGTGCAAATCACGATAGGTAAATATGAACAGATGGAAGGTTGTTCAAACTCGGCCCCATTCCTCAATACTCACATTGAAAGGCAGAATGCAGTTGACAGAAATAGACCCTATGACACGCGTCTTCAAGCTAAAGATGACAAAATTACATATAACCTAATAGATATGCAGGAAATAAAAAAATCGACAATTTTCACACGTCTCAGAAAGCGTACAATTTATACTCAAGTATGTGCAAGCACTTAGGTTCCACAATCGCATTCAATGCCAGTGCGAAAATTACATGCTGAATAATTGCAATATAACAATAAATAACCGCTAGGGTACGATACTGAATGCTTGCACGAGGGGTAGATATTCGTACTAGAAATATACTTTTCAATACTGAAGGGTAATCCATCGCTGTTTTCGACAATAATCCTCAGTTAGTTGGGTATTGTCTTCGTTAAAATTCTTAATAATAAAGACAGCTGATTTGGCAATATCTTAGCAGCATATGCATTTATTGAATAAGGTACTTTCTAAGTTTACAATCTGATGTTTCTGGCGTTGCAACATTTTGATGATATATCTCTAAGTGCAAGCGTCTAGCCTCGATAACGATAAGATGTAAGTGTTTATTTTGTGATCTGAGTATATTACAACTGAGCCTGGCTTTTATACCCTCGTGACGCCGAATGTTCTATTTCGCAAATATTTAATAATGACAGTGAACTTTTGCACTCAAAGCCGTGTTTCAGTATAGCCTGCACGTTCAAGTATCCTAGTTGTATGTTAATCATGAAATAAAATTAACGCCAAAGGTAACCAATATCTCGCTTCGCAAAAGTTGTGATTTCATTTTTCCTAACCCTGTAACAATGACCGTTCTTAATTTACATTTTTCATTGGTTTGTTGAAGTAAAAACCACTAAGCTATAAATCCGAAGTATGACTCCAAGTGTTATTGACGTTTTTTTTTTAGCTTCTACAAAAAGCTTGTTGTGTGGGCCACAATAACTGTCCAAAAAAAACTAATCTTCCGCCCTGGATGCTGCAGTGGTTCAGGCGCACGACTACTGTGCTCAAGGGTGGTGGATGGAAGCTCGGTAAACGCGGTCCCCTTTTGATGCAGGTAAACATCTAGGCGTCCGTGTGTTGCGATGTCAGTCCATGTTAAAGAACCGTAAGTAGCCGATGATTCAAGACCCGTGAATGACTGGAGGTCTCAAAGCAGTAGTCGCTTTGAGACGTTAAACCCGTTAAACCAACCAAACAAGATACTAATTCACAATTTGATTCAGGTTATATATTTCTTATCCAGAGACATTCCTTAGGTAAAAAGTAAAATTCTAATGAGGCGTGTCCCCTTTCGTAGTACCATATGGGGGAAGATATAGGTCTAGCTTTTTATGCATTGAAGCGAGCACAAAATAACAGCATAAATTTTACAGTGCCTTCGGAAGGTGCGAAAGTGGATGCAAATGGCCACTATATTACTGCAGTCCGCTACGTCCGCTCTGCCTGCAAAAAAGGTACGTGAACTGCTAGAACTCTCTTTATGGTTTTGTAAAGGCGCACAATTTAAGAACGCCAACGTACTTGAAACTTTTGAATCACAACATGTAGCCATGGGTGTAAGAAAAGTATGCAGGGCTGATGTCAATTTGCTTAAAGTACTGGTGAGGAGCCATGCTGTATACACCGAATGTAGTGTACTCCTCTATATTGTGCATCTCAATATTATATCTAAGCGTCCCATATTCGGATCGATCGTTGCTGTTTTATCTGCGTAAGTTAGCCTGTTTGCCCAATTACCGGTCCACTTCTCCCCTGATGTCTCGCCAGGCAACCTTTTATTCGCCACAAAAGCATTTTGTTTGAAAAAAGGAATGAGCTAGATGCTTAGTACACAACAAGATCAATTACAAATAAATATGGGCAGCAATAAAAATGCCTTTTAGACGCGCGAAACGGGAGGAACAAACGTATTGGCACGCGACTCAAAATTAGTTTGTCTTGTACACAGTACTCCTTTTCACTTCGTTGTGATGCTGTGCTTAAGCGATGAACAAATAGTCAACGTTTAAATCGCGGTACATTCCTAACAAGATAAGAACAAAACGCAGTGAATGAATATGTGCATGTTCACATGAGACTCCGTGCCGTAAGTGAAACACCAGCCTATTGTTCATCAGATAACCCTAATAAATATTGTACTACAGTCGATTCCGGATATGTTGAACTCTTAGTGGATCGTGAAATATTTAAATATAACGTAATTTAGTATTCAACGGAAGCAAATGGAGGAGCTTCGGTGTAACCTGGAAGCTTGCATCCGGTGTACGCGCGCTATCGGTACGCTTACTCCGTGATAAGCGTCCCACCAGCATACTGGCAGCCCACCACTCGCCATGGCTACAGCTTTTCGCCAGGCGCACGCGTCGTACGTGCGGCACATGGAACTCTGTGAAGAACATGTGTGTGAGTGGGGAGAATTTGATAAAAGATGAAGAAGGAAAACCACGCTTGGAGAAAGAAGAAGAGAAAAACGTGGAGGTTGGCTCGAGGAGCGCGAGGCACGAGCAGGAGAGAACAGGCGAGCAGCGGAGCCGATCGGTTGTGCACTGAGCTCGGAGCGGTGCGTCTTCTGCCAGGCCTGACCCGGGGATCCAGACCTAGGGCCTACCGGCCGCATCCTGTCCTGTTCCTCTTGCTGTCCCAGGCGATCGGGCCCGGGAGCACCACAACAGCTTCAGCTCATCGCCGCTGCTTTAAAGCCAGTTCGTCACAGGCACGGGCGTTCGGCGCCGTGCTGGGCCCAGGCACGTCGGGGAGACTTGCCTCATCGGCCATGGAACGGCAACCCGAGGCCTCGTGCCTCCACTGGGCCCCGTCCGGTGGCCTAGCCTTTCGGTAAGCCTGCCGAGGCTCTACGTCAGCGACCTACGACGCCTGACCAACCGGAGCGTATACACCGACTTTCCTGCCTACCCAACGAACTGGTGACTGTAGACAATTTTGTGTTTAGTCTTCGTCCTACTTGCTCGTCCTACTCTCGTCCCATCCATGTGTGTACATAAAATTATTCGTCGTGAAATTGGTCGGTCTGGTCATCTATTTAGATTGCTGTCTCTGAATAAGCCACAGAACAAGGTGGCCAGAAGATTTAAAGAAAAGAACCTCACAATTTTGGCGTCCATGACAGGACCAGGCCGGCCAAGCAACATTTTCCCGCGGCTAGAGATTGGAGAAAAATGAGTGCACTAGAGTTGCGCGAGTGGGTTGAGAAAGAATTGCAAAAGGCAAGGGTAGACAAAGCTGCAGAACGCGAAGAGTGAGCTGCAGAACGTGAAGCGATAATAGGACTCTAGGTGGTAAACTCAAGATGAGCCCGAGTCAGGGCTGTCTATGGAATGCCGCAGCGGGCCCTAAGCCGGGCTTAACTCTCCGAAACGACTCCATCCTATTGTTGGAGTGTGTGTGTATGTGTGGGGGGGGGGGGGTCATTTATGTGCCAGTTAACACAGAATAGCACAGCAGCACAGTTAGGACATCAGAAAATTGTGGTTGTTTTTCAAATGACATATGGCACATGCCCACACAGGGGGATTGGCCAAGAGTTTAGCAGCAAAGAAAGTTGTTTAGTATGCTTACATGCAAAAACATGATTTCAGACGTACAGTAAACGGAAAGACCAATGTAAATTATTTGAAATAAAAAAAATAAAAGTCATAGCGCGCACAGGAGACATACTGTAACTTGTAGAACAAGTGATGTTGAAATATTTAGCAAGGCAAACGTTTTAACCACCAGTGCGAGCATTTCGCTCACGCTAGACAAGACAGCGCCTCGTGTGAATAATTCGTTGCTGCATATCGGCAACCACATGTTTTGTTTACAAAGCAAGTATTGGTTCCACAGGTGAAGGTAAATATAGGAATGTAGGATGGTGGGGGGCACAAAGGGTACTACAGTCTTCTCAGTCGCATCTATTACGGCGAAGCGTCGCAAAGGAGAGGAGGTGATACATATTGTTGCTTAGCAGTATTCGCTTGCGTTCTGAAGATGATGAGTGCCACAGACTTCCCAGAAGAAAACGACGCTGAGATATGTGCTGTCATCAACGTTCGCTGTGCGGACAGCTATCGAACTGTGGATGTCCCCCGTAACATCACTCGGTGATGGCGAATCCATTCGATCCCCTGTGATAAGCTGGATCGCCACGAGAAAACACAAATAATGGCAGGCAGAAAACAATTATAAGGATGAAATCAGTACGAATATTAGCACCAGCTATTACTGACTGTAAGCTGCAACAGGTGAAGTTTAGTGTAACAGTAAAACGCTAGGAATTGTCGAAAGAGAAAGAAATTAGGTTTCAGTGTATGATGGAGATGACATACAGAAATCTATTAGGCTTTTAGTTTTGCATATGGTAATGACTAATTAATGCTCGCGATCTGAAGACTGTGAGAAATGAAACAAGTAGCTGATGGTGAATGAATTGATAGTGATGCACTTTGTGGAACAGACACAACAGTGCCTATTTGCACCGTTATTCAAGTACAGTCGGAGTCAGGATAGAGCGCGTGATAGTTACACTTGATGTTTCCTCATTCGTAAGCGACGATGAGTGTTTCATTCTGTCCTATATCATTTAGAGCAGGTCATATTATAAGCACGTGATTAACTTTGTAAATAATGAATTCTACGCGCATAGAGTAGTTGCAGGTTGACAGGTAAGGTCTGTCTTTCAACCTACATCCTATTAGCTAAACCCTTAGTTTTATCTAATAGGTTATAGATTGAAGCAGCTCCTAATATCGTGCTCCTAACCATCTTCCTAAAAATAAATAAGGAAAATGTCGAAGCCTTGGCTGAATATGTTCAAAATATTCAAAAGACACATGCAAAGTAGCACGAATCGCTTGCCCACTTTTATCGTGCAAGTGAAGGCGTTTACGCGCTTGTGTATCAAGGAAGTGTCCTCGTACATATTCACTTGATAATTAAATTATATGTGGGCACTAATATTCGATGGTATCTGCTGCAAAACAAAACCTTTCTTTAAACTCCTCTCGATGTTCACACCGCTGACATGGCATCACACAGTAAATGGTACCTAAGATCCGAAGTAAAGCACATTGAACTTCATAAGCAGGATAGAGCAGATCGCAAAGAATGTGACATTTTGGCCTGAATTGCTACCAGTGAACAAACTGAAATGTCGAGCAAAACATTCCTAATTCCTTTTTATGCGCCACTGTGTGCTGCGATGGTCAGAGCGCACGACTACTGCGCCCAAGGATACGAGATCGAAAACCGGGCGCGGCGGCCGCTTTGCGATCGAAGCGAAAAGCAAGGAACCCGTGTTCGGTGTGATGTCTGTACCAAAGGGGGTCGAAAGTTCCAGAGGCCTCCACTTTGTCTTATATTATAGCCCGTCGATTTGGACGTCAAATGCCATAGCACAAAAAAAAAGCTTTCTTGCACTAGCGCCCGAGTTTCTTCTCAACGTGTGGTTCAATTATAAGCCTTGCTCTTAAATATTTTGCTGTGTTCTTTCCGCGAAAAAAATGGATTTTCTGGATATTGCAATTTTTTGGCAAAAATGCGAACTACATGCACGCGACGAGTAAGCACATCAGTTGTGGCTCACACGTTGCGCAGTCTAGGGTAAGCTAAGGATGGCCTACCTATGGATTAAAAAATTTAAAATTCATAATTTGTAAAAAAACACCATATAATTTTCAATAAATATAATTTATGTAAAAAGAATATTCAGATATCTTGCATCTATGAACACGAATCGGTAGTGGAGCTTTGAAGTTGGATACACTAGCAATAAGCGCAAGTTAGAGCGAAGAGCACATACAGTTCGATGTTTGATTTGACTGTTAGCATAAAATAATTTAGATCCGAAATAGATCGTGTGTATGCGAAATCTGGTAAAGAAATGGTTAGAAGAGCGAAATGTTATAAAGAGGGGGATGTAGTTTTTAAAGACGGGAAAGAAAGCCATGAGATATTTTAGCATCTTTTCTGATTGCGACATGTGGTCACAGAGCGAAGACTCCTCGGTTATTTACTGTTGAGGCATTTAAATGAGAGCGCACAGGATTAGTGAGCCGAGTTGAGGTAATTGGAGAAGAATCTGAGTGTTCTATTAGTACTTGTTATAAAATACCAATAATATGCGTTTTCAAATTGTTAACTATAAGCAATTACTACAGTGGGGTTCAATATGTGTAGATATTTTCCAAGCTACCCATCGAACGTGTAGGCTTCTAAACAAACGAGTGCTAAGCAGTATACTGTAAAAGTTGTTACACTAAAGAATTACTGCAGCCCCTCAACGAGGGCCCTGAGAGAGCTGAACAAGGAACGCGGGCAACGGGAACGGACCGACACTTCAAAGTCCTGTACTACTACCGATTGCGTTCTTTCTTCTTGTTCACCTCTAATGCACGTCTCACTGCCCCCTCCTCTGGAGCATCGTCCCGATGCGGTGTTACCATTAGACAGAAGAGCGGGAGAGGAAACGCGTTCAAGAGTCCACAGTCTGACGTCACGGAATTGACTACATGCAGCCTTAATGTCAGTCGGGGGTTGCTCGTAGTAAGGCTTCATTCGCACCACATGCACAACGTCGCTGCGCTTGCTGTTGTGCCATGAACGAGCTGCTGTGGCTGGTGCTACCTCACACGTTACGTCGCTCAGGGGCGGACAACAAGGTAAGCGCCCTAGTAGCAGCGCAGTAACTTTTCGGAAAGGCCGCGGCGACGAACTAGCGTCCAGACCCACACATAGTCGCTGGAGCAACGCAGCGGCGTCCCAGGTTATAGCGGTCATCATCAATCTGCTGCTGACGGTGAAAGCGGTCTCTGGTCAGTTGCCACTCTTCCGCGCGCTGAACATAAGTAGCGACGTCGATCTCAAGTTCACTCTCACTGTCAGTGGGGTCCATGGTAGCATAGCATCCAGGGGGAGTCAACTTGTCGAACGAAGACTAAATCGAACGGCGTGAACGAGGTTGTTTCTTGCTGCGCGGTAGTTTAAGCGATATTACGTATGGAAGAATTTGGTCCTATGTTTTATGCTCGATATAAGCATACGTGTAAAGCATGTTGGTCAAGCTTCTGTTGATGCGTTCCACCAAGCCATTTGTCTGCGGTTGGTAGGCCGTTCTACGTCTGTGGATGATGTGCGTGAGCTTGAGCACAGCCTGAGTGAAGCGGGGCATAAATGTAGCTCCACAGTCAGTAACGATAACTGCAGGAGCGCCATGACGCAGGACGATGTTGTGGACAAAGAATGCGGCTACTTCAGCAGCAGTACCGTTTGCAAGTGATGTCTCAGCGTACCGCGTCAAATAATCTGTCGTGACCACAATCCACCGTTTTCTTGTAGACGACTTCGGAAAAGGGCCGACGCGGTCTATGTCAATGTGCTGAAAAGGGGTCTTTAGGGGTGCTATGGGCTGTAAAAACCCGGCTGGTTTTAGAGGAGATTTGCACCATTGGCAATCGCGGCATGTTACGTATTTACGCACTGATGGTAGTAAACTGGGCCAGTATTAATTAAGCCGAATCTTCGCCAGTGTGCGACTGACCCCTATGTCGCCGGCGGATGGTTCATTATTACAACCGCTCAATATTTCGGAGCGTAACTGCGATGTCACAACAAGAAGAAACGTCTCCTTGTTGCTGTGAAAGTTGCGCTTGTTGCAGTCAAAGAATGAAGGACTGTAATCCGTGGCGAAACACACGAGGTACACTAGCATTAAATCCCTACAGGATATTAATCAGTGGCGACAACTGAGAGTCAATTCGTTGAACCTGCTCCATACGGAAGACGCTAATGACACAAATAATAGGAAAATCTTCGGTGACGTCTTGAGTAGCCGGTTCCACGGGCGCTTGCGATAAACAGCGCGCGTATTGGTGCTGCCGGCCCAATTTACATACGACCGTCACATCGTACTCCTGCCACCGGAGGCTCCATGTGTGCAACCGGCCAAAGGGGTCTTTACTGCTGGCTAGCCAGCATAGCGAGAAATGATCGCTGTCAGCACGAAATAGTCGTCCGTAGATATATGGTCGGAATTAACTCTGATGCCAGATGACGGCAAGATACTGGTTTCTGTCGTCGAATAGTTCCGTTCCGAACGAGAAAGTCTGCGGCTTGCTTAGGCGATTACTCGTTCTGCTCCGTCCTGCCACTTTATGAGGATCGCTCCCAGGTTGACATAGCTGGCGTCAGTGTGGACATCAGTCTCCGCATTTTTGTCAAAATGAGCTAGTATTGGTGGACTTTGAAGGCGGCGGTGGAGTTCCTCGAAGGCTTTGTCTTCGGCATTTTCCCATACGAAGGGTGTGTCATCTCGAGTCAAGGCTGTCAATGGCTCAGTTAGGCGAGGAAAATGTTTAACACAGCGACGACAATTCGAGCAGAGGCCCAAAAAAACGTCGAAAGGCCTTCTTGTAGGTTGAACGTGGGAAACTGGAGACAGCATCTAATGCGCGTGTAAATATTATTCTTCAAATCAATATTTTTCATCTGGATGGTTAAGCAGTCGTGAATAGCAACTTCATGTGCGCAAAAAAAGGAAACCAAACATTTCGATTGGACAACATACTGGCGAATAGGAAATGATTACCAAAACAGATTATAAATATTTGCGCGCAGAAGCTTTCACAACAGAGGAATCAGTGCATATTGAAATGAAGACCATAAAGAGTCCTAAAGTTCATATTGTGTAGGGAGGAAAATTAAGTTTAAAAAATATTTTTGATGGCAGAGAACATATTCTTGAAGCGACACTGGCGAGCAAAACAGGATAAAATATATACCATTAAAAAACTGACCTCTTTTTGGATTCGAACAGCATTGTTAACATTTACATTGACCAGGCACACTCCGTCGCCGCAGTAATTTTCATTTCTCTAGATGACTAGGCGCAGCTCAATTTTAAAGCTTCCTTCACTACAATTTGTTGTAGTAGAGGACGATTGCTTTTTGAACGTTAAAATATTTAGAATGCGCTATCAGCAAGCTAATATATATATTGTGAGCCCTCCGCGGATCTTCTTTCATTTTTACATACCATGATCTTCTTGCTCTTGTGCATACCATTATTATCGTCCCGCGGCGCCGGCTCCGGCGAGCGCTTGGGTTTTCTCCATCGTATTAAACGCTGATACGGCATACCTTACCTTGCCGTCTCGACCTGGGCCGGCTTGCACGATAAAGTCCGAGCGAAGTCCAGACTTAAATGGTGTCTTTAGAAAGACCAAGCTTATTTAAGACGGCTCGTGTTCCGAACGTCGAACGCTTCGGGTTCATGTTCACCAGAGTGGCTTCCAAGAACGGCCTCAGCAACCACTTGGGGCATTTTTCCTCGTAACACAATCTTAAGCCGCAAAAAGCAATGTCACGGATTTTACACAACGCAAAATTGACGGAATGTGTACATCTTACAGCAAGGACAGTGCCAGCGCATCCCTGTATTTCCCTAATTTCTCTACTTAAACACCTGGCGTCCTTGTGCCTTAACCAAGACAGCACTAGAGTCGTAATCATACAAGCGACTTATTCAAGTCAGGACTGAAGCCCAGACTTGACTCGTCTTAAGCGGCCATGCTAGTGGCCTATTCTTTAGACTCCAGTTAAGTCTGGACTTAGCTAAGACAGTCTTAAGATTGTTTTGTGCAAGCGGGCCCTGGTCTTCTTTCATAAGTGGTGGAGGTGAAATTCAATCCCCGTGCTGCCTTGTGCCCTGTCTCGCTGGTGCTACGTTCCGGTCGCCGTTTAACAACTACCATCGTCATGTCAACCGAGAGCAGTACCGACCCGGCCGGACCCTCTACCTCGGCTACACCGCCACCTCCGATTGTGCACACACGACAACGCGACCCGCCACTGTTCGTTGGTCGTCGCGACGAAGACGTCGATGACTGGCTCGACACTTGTGAACGCTGCAGTGCATACAACGGCTGGGATGATGATTTAAAATTCCTGAACGTTTCTTTCTGCCTTATTGAAGCCGGCAGGAATTGGTTTATCAACCGCGAGCCCCACACCACAAACTGGCCTACCTTCAAGCACCAGTTCCGACAGTAGTTCGCCGGCCTGGCTATTCAGACGGAGATCGCAAGGAACAAGCTCGCTTCCCGCCTTCAGGGTCCCGATTAGTCTTACGCGTCATACATGGAGGCCGTGCTTGCACTCTGTCGGCGTATCAGTCTCACAATGCCGGAACCTGAACGTGTACACCATATCTTGAAAGGAATCAATTCTATGGCTTATAACACCGTAGTTGTCCAGACGCCATCAAGTGTTGATTCCATTACTACGACCTGCCAACTCCTCGACCAGCTACAGTCCTCTCGATTGCAGCCCGGCTTCGCTACTACCCCGACCTCTACTGACCTCTATCTACGAGCCCTGATTCGAGCGATAATCCACGAGGAGCTTGAAGCCCTCAGCCCTTTCTGGCGACACGTGTGCGATCATTCTTCACCTCCTTCTGACGACGCCGGCATCCGCCACATCATTAAAGAAGAGTTGGCCACTTTAAACCACCCTGTCACACCTGATCCTCGTGCACCTCGCCCAGGGCCGACTTACCCTCACGTCGCTGTATCCCCTCCTCATTTTATTCCCCCACCCCAAACACCGCCCTACAACCACAACAACGCCATGACGACGGCTCAACCTACGCCACCCTCTTACACACCTTGTCGCCCCTCTCGCCCAGTGTGCTATCATTGTGAAATTCGAGGATATATATCCCGCTTTTGCCGCCGACGCATTCAGAACGAGCGACGTGGTTACGACGCCTTCGAAAGTGATATACCTGCGGATTATCAGCGACGACCAATTCTCAGACAAACTCGCCGATTCTATCCACGGTCGGTATCCTCGTCTAAACCAAGTGGGGTTCATGTATGCCGATGCCGGTCCCCTTCCCTGTACTGCCGCTCTGCTTCGCCACTTCGACCAGCAACAACTCTCCCTGTACCTCATTCGGAAAGCTAAGCGATGCAGTTTCCGGAGGTGAAACTGCACTTTGAAAACTAACCAAAAAAGTCCTCCTCATCGCCCGTATTATATGATTTCCGTTTTAGCTGAAGGATTACCGGTCGAAGCTTTGATTGACAGAGGGGCTGCACTTTGTTATTCACGCTGATTTGTGCCACCGTTTGCGGAAAGTAACGACACCATACGACGGACCTCAACTTCGTGGAGCAAATGGTGTCCCTCAGCACCCTTCAGCAAAGTGTACAGTTCGAGTTGTTATAGACTGCATCCGCCACCTTGTGCAGTTTGCTGTACTTTCACAGTATGCGCATTTGATGATTTTTGGATGGGATTTTTTGTCAACCGCTTCAGTGTTAATTTCTTGTGGCGACCGTGTCATTCTTATGACAGACAGTGATTTTCATCTGACATTTCTGAACGCCATCATTTCCTTATTGCCGCAGCTGATACTGTATTGCATCCACAGTGCGAAGCACTTCTTACCGTTATTTCTGAACACATCACTGACGGGGATGTACTCATCGCACCATCTGATCGTGATCTTACACGTGACATCGCCTCAAGTCTTGTACGATTCCGCAGCAGCTCAGCGATAGTAGCTGCCACGAACACTTCCCGTGCATTCCTCGCTCTGACTAAAGGAACTTCCCTGCCATGCATAGTGGATACTTCCCCTATGTCCATGATGGTGCTCACTGCCCCGCTACCACACCAACGTGATTTATCGCAAGTCTCTCTTTCCATGCTGTCGAAGACAATCCAAACCTCATGCCGCACCAATGCCAAGAATTGCTGCAATTGCTTCAAGCCCACCAAGCCATTTTTGATTCCACTTCCCCACCACTGAGACGGACTAGTGTGGCACAACACCCCATCCTTACTGAAGGTAACTCAATTGTACGCCGACGACCTTATCGGGTTTCTCCCTCGAAACGAAACGTTTTTGAAGAAAATGCCAATGCTATGCTCCGTCGAGATATTCGTCCATCAACAAGCTCATGGTCCTCCCCAGTAGTATTAGTTGAAAAAACGGACGAATCGGTACGAGTTTGTGTTGATTATCGCGCACTCAACAAAATTACCCGCAAAGATGTCTTCCCGATGCCGCGTTTTTATGACGTCATTGACTCTCTCCAAGGCGTCGAATATTTTTCGACCTTGGACCTCCGCTCAGGTTATTGGCCAACACCTATGCACGAGGACAACAAAGAAAAAAACGCTTTCGCAACTTTCGCTGGACTTTACGAGTTTAATGTTATGCCCCTCGGCCTTTGTAATGCACCGGCAACATTTGAAAGAATGATCGATACTGTACTTCGTGGCCTCAAATAGAGAACCTGCTCATGTTACTTGGATGACATTGTTATTTTTTGGTCAACTTTTAACAACTTACCGACCATCTTACGCGCTTGAATGAAGTCCTCATGTGTCTTGCTTCAGCGGGCATCAGCTCAACACCAAGAAGTGTCACTTTGCCGAGAAGGAAATTAAAATATTGGGACATCTGGTTAGCCATGATGGCTTTCGTCCAGACCCGGAAAAAATAATCGTGGTCTTGAACTTTCCTCATCCGCAACGGACTACAGATTTGCGCAGTTTCTATGGTCTGGCGTCATATTTCCGGCGATTTATAAGGCATTTTGCAACTATTGCTGCGCCGCTTCATGAACTACTTAAAGCACGCAGCCCTTTAGTGTGGACTGAACAGTGCAACACTGCTTTTACGGTTAAATAAGGCCCTCATATTAAATCTCATTCTTGGCTACTTCAGCGACAACGTTCCTACCATCCTGCACACTGATGCCAGTGGGTACGGTCTTGGCGCTGTCCTTTTTCAGCGCGATGCAACTTCGCGCGAGAAAGTGATTGCGTTCGCCAGTCGGACCATGACTCCAGCTGAGAAAAGCTACATCATTACCGAGCAAGATTGTCTTGTAGTCGTCTGGGCTGTTCAAAGGTGTAGCCATTATCTATATGGTCGGCGTTTCACAGTTGTGGCCGATCACCATGCTGTTTGCTGGTTATCTTCACGAAACATTTGACAGGCCGACTTGGCCGTTGGATTCTACGCCTGCAAGGATACCATTTCGACGTCGTTTATAAATCGGGTCGCCAACACCAAGACGCCGACGCTCTTTCTCGCTGCCACGTTTCGGATCAGCCTGCTGTTTTTCTTCACAATGCATTTCCACCTCTGACCACAGCCGATCATCGCTTCCACCGGCGCATATCACAAGTTTCTTTTGAAGGCTGTGAGAACAAACACACTCTCCGCTCGCAGCCATTAGCTGATGCCTACTGCCGGCCCATCATCGACCGCCTTTTAGGTGCTTCGAGTCCACCCAACGCTAGGCTTCGCCGACAGCATCGCAATTTCAAGCTTGAAGACGGCATACTTCGTCGCTACGTGTATTATCCTGATGGAACTCCCTGGCTCCCAGTCGTACCGCGTGTGCTTCGCACATGTATACTACCGTCTTTGCACGAGGACGCTAGTGCAGGTCACCTTAGTTTTGCAAGAACACACGACCGCGTAAAAAGACTATTCTTTTGGCCTGGCCTGTCTACTATCGTAGCTAAATATGTTGCTTCCTGCCTTCTGTGCAAACGTCGCAAGCGAGCGACTTACTCCCCTGCTGGCCTTCTACAGCCCCTTCCTATCCCACCATGCCATTTGACGTAGTCGGCATCGACTTATATGGTCCCCCTACCTCTCTCCGATGGGGGCAACCATTGAATTATAACAGCCGTCGATTACCTTACACGCTATGCTGAGACAGCCCCTGTACCGACTGGTTGCGCTGAAGAGGTAGCTAATGTCTTTTCACGATAAATTGTATTGCTCCATGGCGCTCCTCAGGTGCTCGTAAGTGACCGCGGGACGGCCTTATTATCGGCTGTTCTTCATGCGTCATCCACCCTCGATAAGACAACCTCCATCCCAAGACTAACGGTCTGACTTAGCGATTTTATCGCACCCTATCGCATATGATATCCATGTACATCACACCGGATCATCGAAATTGGGATACTATTCTACCATTTGTCACATTCGCCTATAATACTGGAGTACAGCGGACTACCGGTTACTCGCCATTTTTCCTTGTTTTCGGCGGTCCTACCACAAATATTTCTCCACACTGCCGTCTCTGCGCCCGCCTACTACTCATCATTACCAGCCCAGTTCTTAGCCCGTGTGGCCAGATTCCGTCATCTTGTCCGCCTCAACACAGAAGCGTACCAGCAAAACCGCGAGTCGCTACGATTAGACGCATTGTGTGGTCTCCTTTCGTCCTGGTGACGAAGTACTGCTCCATACAGCACTGCTCACCAGTGGCCTTAGTGACAAATTTCAGCGCCGCTATCGCGGTCCCCACAAGGTCATCAACGAAATTTCCTCAGTAAACTACCAAGGCACACCTGTTGATCGCCCAGCCAATCGGCGCCACCGGGGAACTGAAATTGTTCATGTATCTCGCTTAAACCTGTTTGTGCGCCGCGGTGCATCGGTTGGTTAGAAGGGCATCAGACTGGCTGCTTCAGACACCCAGGACAGATTATATGAGCCCCCACGGATCTCAGTTCATTTGCACATATCATGATCTTGTGCTTCCTCTTGTACATACCATCATCATCGTCCCGCGGCGCCGGCTCCGTCCCGCGCTTGAGTTTTCTCCATCGTATTAAACGCTGGCCCGGCATACCTTGCCTTGCCGTCAAGACCTTGCCGTCTCGACCTGGCCTTCTTTCAGTATTCATTATGAGCTTTATTGTATTCTAAATTCTGTACACCGAATGTCTTCTAGCAGCAACACATGTACCGATTGGTTTGCGGTACCAAGATTCCTTATTCTGCTCTGCTCAGTATTACATGAGCTGGCATGTATAATGAAAACACTTTTTATTATTTATTACAATTATTATTATTATTACAATATTTATTACAATGTATATATTGACACGTGCATTAGACCTAGAAGAAGAAGGAGCGAAATGGGACGAAGTAGAGGACGTTGAAGTGCCCGCGGGTTCCTGTTGCCCGCGTTCCTGATTCAGCTCTCTCGGTGCGCTCGTTCAGCGGTTACAGCAATTCTTTAGTGTAACAACCGTTACACATCTGGAGGAGTCGCGCTGGGCATACGCTTCCCGACCTGCGTGCGCTTGCGAGATAAGCACACGGAGATCACCCCGGTTCATCAGCGCCCTAGCCGCCGTCTCCGCGGCCAGTCACCTGAATTCGGACCTCTTACCACTCCGACGAGGACGGCGCAGCCTCGACCGACGGTCCCACCGGAAATGGCCACAAATAGGGCGTCCCAGGCGCCTATCCTCTACCACACGCCGCGAACACCGCCATTTAACGGCGATGTATACGAGGATGCGGAGGACTGGCTGGACACCTTTGAGCGGGTCGCCCGCTACAACGGTTGCAGCGACGACCGTAAGCTTCATAACATGATTTTTGCGCTTGAAGACTCCGCTAGGACATGGTTCGAGAACCACGAGAACAACCTGTCCACATGGGAGCGATTTCGCATAAATCGCCTAGCTACTTTTCCCAACGCAGACCGCCGGGAGAAAGCGGAAGCTGCGCTTCACTCCCGCAACTAGCGCACTAACGAAAGCGTCCGCACGTATGTGGAGGACATGACGCGTCTCTTCAAGCGTGCTGACCCCTCCATGGCCAAGGAGACAAATCTTCGCCACCTCATGCCCGGGGTCAAGCAGGAGCTTTCCGCCGGTCTGGTGCGCAGTCCACCGCGTACTGTTGCCGAATTCCTCAGTGAAGCGACCACCATGGAGGCGACGTTCCTGCAACGAGCCCGGCAATACAATCGAGATGTAAGCAGCCCTGAGCCGGCTGTTTATTCAAAGCCGCTAGGGAGTGACGTAGCCGTTTTACGTGACCTAATCAGGTCGATCATCAGGGAGGAATTGCAAGCCTTCCAGCTGTCTCCCAGATCGTAGTCTGTTACATCGCTGTCTGAAGTCGTCCGGGACGAGGTGCGCCTGGCATGGCAGCAGCAACAAGTCTCTGAGAATCCTAGACAGACTTAGGTCCGACCCACATATACAGCTGTCCTCTGTCAGACGCCAGCACCAGTCCACGACGTGAATAACGCCACTCAAGCAGTGCAGCAGCCTGGTCTTTCCCGTGTGCCTGCTCGACCAGTCTATCAGCGGTTACGGAAATGTCATGTGTGGCGTACACCGGACCGGTGGCCCCTCTGCTACCACTGTGGTGAGGCGGGTCATCTTTACAGGGCCTGCCCATATCGCCGAGTGGGCCTGCGTGGTTTCGCGCCCGACGATCCTTGCCCACGGAACGGCGAACGATCATTCGGAATCTAAAGTCACTTGTCGGCTCATCAGAGGCCTGGAACATACGGCCGTTATTACTCTAGATCATCGTCTCCTCGGCGCTGCCATTCCCCAAGTCCTCGTCGAGACGCCGGCTACCCTGAGCGGCGTTCTCCCAGTCCACATCGGCAAAACTAATTCCAACGGTCTCCGGAGGCAAGGCCGCTGCTGTCGGGAAAGCCGAAGATCCTCCGTCGCCGATACGCCGAAACGCTGATTTCTTACAGGGGCAGGTTAGCGACAGCATCCGACGTGCTACCTCTGATTTGTGTGTTACAGTTGACGGTACTGACGCTGTCGCTTCACTTGATACTGGGGCGGATTATTCGGTGATGAGGCATGCCCTCGCACAGGACATGAGCAAAGTTTTGACGCCGTGGTTGGGCCCTAGCATTCGCATGGCTGGAGGTCACCTCATTAGCCCGGCCGGAAGTTGCAAAGCCCGAATCTTCATCCGAGGTTTCGTCTACGTGGGTCAATTCGTCGTCTTGCGCGAGTGTTCGAGGGATTTGATCTTGGGTTTTGACTTTCTACAGGCAAACGGCGCTGTGGTCAACTTACACGAGGTGCGAGTCGCATTTTCGACAAAGCAAGTCTTGGCGCACAGTGACACAGAAGACCCAGGAGTCAATGTTCTCGTATTGTTGAAGACGACGTAATGCTGCCACCGCGGTACAATGTACTGGTGTTAGCTGGAACGACTGGTTTCACGACTACGAAGGTATTGTGGACAGTAACCCTTCGCTGTTCCTCGAGAAGGGAGTGGCTATTGCGCGCTGTCTTGTCGACCTGAATGACGGCTGTTCGACAGTTTTCCTGACGAATTTGACCAGTGAAATTCAACACCTCGCGAAGAGAACGGCTGTCGCCTTCCTCCACGATGTAGATGGGTTGCCGAATCTGTGCCCCGTGAAGGTGAACCTTTATGACAATGCCGCCGCACACAACGCCCTTCAGAAAGTTAAAATCAACCCGGGTTTGTCACCTCATCAAAGAACCTTCTGTCGTCTCTGCGACTTGATTTTAAAGATTGCTTCGCGACAAGCTCCAAGGTCGGACGTACGCTGGTAGCCAAGCATCGCATCGTCATCGTTTCAGCCACGCAAGCAGTTTGTAAGCGTCCTTACAGTGTTTGACCTGATTAGCGGGAGGCTATTAGACTGCAAGTCGATGATAATCTTGCAGACTATGTTATACAGCCGTCAACAAGTCCGTGGGCGTCGCCGGTCGTCCTTGCTAAAAAGAGACAACACGTTACGATTGTGCGTTGATTACAGGAAACTGAATCAGGTTACAAAAAAGGACGAGTGCCCACTACCCAGGATCGATGATGCTCTTGACGGACTCCGAGACGCCAGGTTCTTCTCTTTTAGATCTGAAAAGCGGATATTGGCAGATCGAGGTGGACTAGCGAGACCGCGAGAAAACAGCTTTCGTGACGCCGGACGGTCTGTACGAATTTAAGGTGCTCTCGTTTTGGCTCTTCTCTGCGCCGGCCACGTTTCAACGCATGATGGACACTGTTTTAGCTGATTTGAAGTGGCAGTCACGCCTTGTGTACCTGGACGACGTGGTCATCTTTTCGTCTAGTTTCGAACAACACTTGCAGCGATTGTGCATTGTCCTTCAAGCTCTCCAGTCTGCGCAATTGAATATCAAGCCAGATAAATATCATTTCGCCTTCGTGGAGCTCCGTTTCTTGGGACATGTGGTCAGCGCACAAGGTGTTCTCCCAGTTCCCGACAAGACTGCCGCCGTCTCCAGTTTCCCACGCCCAACCGACAAGAAGGCCCTCTGACGTTTTCTGGACCTCTGCTCCTATTACCGCCGCTATTTCAAAGATTTTTCTCGCCTGACTGAGCCATTGACAGCCTTGACTCGAGGTGACATACCCTTTTTATGAGGGAGTGCCCAAGACGAAGCCTTCAAGGAACTCCGTCGCCGCCTGCAAAGTCCACCAGTACTAGCTCATTTTGACGATAATGCAGACACAGATATCCACATTGACGCCAGGAATGTCGGCCTCGAAGCGATCCTCACATAGTGGCAGGATGGTGCAGAAGGAGTCGTCGCCTACGCGAGCCGTACGCTTTCTCGTCCGGAAAGGAACTATTCGACGACAGACAGAGTGTCTTGCCGTCATCCGGGCTCTAAGTTACCACCGTACATCTACGGGCGACCGTTTCGTGTTATCAGTGATCATCACTGGCTATGCTGGCTAGCCAGCATTAAAGGTCCTTCTGGGCGGTTGGCCAGGTGGAGCCTCCGGTTACAGGAGTACGACATGACAGTCGTCTATAAGTCGGGTCGGCAGCACCAAGACGCAGACTTAATCACGACCACCCGTGGAACCGGCTACGCAAGACATCACCGATGATTGTCCTATCCTTTGTGCCGTCAGCATCTCTCGTATGCGCAACTTCAACGGATCGACTCTGAGTTGTCGCCACTCATTGAGTACCTGGAGGGTATTAATGCTTGTGTACCCCGTTTGTTTCGGCGTGGGCTGCGGTCCTTCACTTTACGGCGTGGAGTGCTCTACAAGCGCAACTTTGACAGCACCAGGGAGACGTTTCTGCTTGCTGTGCCATCCCAGTTACGGCCCGAAACCTTGAGCGCCTGTCATGATAAACCATCCGCCGGCCGCTTTGGGATCAGTCGCACACTGGCAAAGATTCGGCTGAAGTACTATTGGCCCAATTTACTAACATCAGTGCGTAAATACGTAGCAACATGCCGTGATTGCCAACGGCGCAAGTCTCCTCCTCTGAGACCAGCTGGCTTTTTGCAGCCTATAGCACCCCCAAAGACCCCTATTCAGCATATTGACATAGACCTCCTTGGCCCTTTTCCGAAGTCGTCCACTGGAAAACGGTCGATTGTGGTCGCGACTGATTACTTGACGCGGTACGCTGAAATTGCGTCACTTGTAAGCGGTACTGCTGCTGAAGTCGCCGAATTCTTTGTCCACGACATAGTCCTGCATCATGGGGCTCCTGCGGCTATTGTTACCGACCGGGGAGCTGCATTTACGGCTCGCTTCACTCAGGTTGTACTGAAGCTCACGCACACCAGCCATAGACGTACAAAAGCCTATCACCCACAGACAAATGGCTTGGTGGAACGCCTCAAGAGGACCTTGACCGACATGCTTTCCATGTATGTTGATGTCGAGCACAAAACAAGGGACCAGATACTTCCATACGCAACATTCGCGTATAATACCGCGCAACAAGAAACGACGCTGTTCACTCCATTTGAATTAGTCCGGTCACTACGTAACCACCCCCCTGAATGCTATGCTACCCGTGGACCTCCCTGACAGTGTGTAGTTGAGTCTAATTGGAGTAGACTCCCCGCATCACTAATGTATCGCAGGTAGAAAGAAAGATAAAAAATAGGATGCAAAAATAAATGAATGAGATTGTCAAAACGAAATAAAATGAAATAAAGGTAGGATAGAGTGGGATTGTGAGGAGGAAATGGGAGGTGGCACCATCTAGTGTCCACGGCCAACGGAACGAACAGGGGATCAGCGGGCATTTATTCAAATACGAAACGAAGAAAAAAAATTCTTTTTCTTTTCTTTCCCTTTGTTCTTCATAAAAAGACTTTCTTCATAGTCTTTTCTTGTCTTGTTTCTTCTGATCTTGTGTTTTCCCTTTCGAAAAAAGCCTTCTTTCTGATCTTCACTTCTTTCTGTCTTGTTTTGTTTCTTCTTAGTCTTGTACTTTTCCTCTTTGCTTCTGTTCAGTTGGTTTCTTTACAACATTCCTCTTCTACATTGTGCATTCAGATTATTACTTTGTCATTATTTGACTTTTTTCAGTAACTTCTTTTTTTGTTTGTTTGTTGTTGTAGAGTTGTTCTGTTGTTCTAGGTTTTGCCACCTCCGAAGCATGCTCGCCCCTCGCCAAAGGCTGCAGGGGTAACTTCTGGTGCCAAAACTGTGCCTAATCATATGATTTTTCCATTATTATCTCTACCATTTCGTTGATAACATCCATGTTGTTGTTTTTTTAGTATTTCTGGTTTTCGTTTCACTGAATTTTTTCCTACGGGTTTGTCTATTTTTTTCCTTTGTTCCTCTGTCAGTGAACAGTCTTCTAAATAATGATCAAAATTTGTAGGTATCTTGCCACACTAACATCTGGTGTTATTACTTGTATTAAATCTAGCTACATAAAATGGGAATCTACCTTCCTGACAGTGAGATTGAACTTGACGTCGATGTCGCCACTTATGTCCAGCGCGCGGAAGAAGCGCGGCAACTGGCCAGACAGCCTATTCGCCGCCAACAGCAGATAGAAGCTCACCGCTACAACCTTGGTCGCCACTACGTTACCTACAACCCGGGTCACAATGTGTGGATCTGGACGCCCGTTCGTCGCCACGGGCTGTCCTAAAAGTTACTGCGCCGCTACTTCTGCCCTTAACTTGTTGTCCGCCGCCTCAGCGACCTAACATATGAAGTTGTACCAGCCTCGCCGGCTCATTCATCGCACAACGGCAAGCGCAGTGACATTGTGCATGTGGTACGAATGAAGCCCTACTATGAGCGAACCTCCGACTGACTTTCAGGCTGCATGTAGTCTATCCCGTGATGCCAGACTGTTGGTGTAACTCTTGAACGCTTTTTCTTCCTGCTCTTCTGTCTGACTGTAACACCGCATCGGGGCGATGCTCCAGAGGAGGGGGCAGTGACACGTGCATTAGAGCTAGAAGACGAAGGCGCGAAATGGGACGAAGTAGAGGACGTTGAAGTGCCCGCGCGTTCCTGTTGCCCGCGTTCCTGATTCAGCTCTCTCAGTGCCGTCGTTCAGCAGTTACAGCAATTCTTTAGTGTAACAACAGTTACAATATTTATTCCTTTGGAAGGGAGACCAACCTGACATTAATTTCGTTTAATCTCTACTCATTTCAGGCGCCTGCACTTTCAAAGGTCAGCCAATTTTGAATGAAACACACCTCGCATTGCCTTGCAAGAAGTTGATGCCATCGAAAAAAAATGCCTACGTCATGGTAGAAAGGTAATGTCGACCATATAGGGAGAAAGTAAAAAGTTAGCAACCTGCATAATTGCAGGTAGAATTCAAATAACACGACGCGCACAAAATCTAGAAGGACTTTCAGTTCTTTGATGTGTTTCATCAAAGCGTTATTTTGGTCCGCATATATCCACATCACTCCTCACTTAACGTTTCCGCCGCAATTTGCAACTTCTATTATCTACCACTTAACCATCAGCGCACTGTCGTAAGGTGCCATTTTTTTTTCTGTGGAAGAGCACACGGCGCAAATATTAGGGCACGCTTTATCGAAGCTGCGGACACTGGCCTGTGTGGCCTATAGTGTAACCATCATTTAGTATGCTAGTATGCCACATGAACTGCCTGAGATGGCTGCTCCGGTGAACTCGCTCATATCATCTGTTCTATTAAGGTCATACAGCCCGCAGACCGTTAGATGTCGGACTAGACGGATGCTTCCAAATTTTCCCTTGCTACATCTGTAAGACAATAACGTTTTCGGAATTAAGAAAACTTTGAAGTGTCCCAAATAAAAGTAGTAAAGCTTGAGCGAGGCTTTCGGTCAGTCCTCTTGTCCTTCTATCTCTTAGCCCCTGACAAGCAAGCGCATTCCTGCATAACTCTTAGTGGTTAGGCGAAACCTAACTAAGGACCGTTTTCTGAATTTGCGCCGTTTTCAGAATGGCGTTTTCGTTCGGGCCTCGATTCATCTAATTGGATAAACTGCGGGAATCAGGAGTGAGTTCTTTGGCCACGGCTTCATGTTCCAGCGTTTCATACATTCAGAATATTTCGAAAACGGCGAAAATGTTACTTTTGAAAACGAGGGAAACATGGAATATGGGCCAAGAGCGCTTTTGCTTATTTTAAAATAACATTTGAGGTAGAATATCGTGGATAACCCTGGCCTTACGAAAGCAGTGCGTTCATGGGGTAATATTTTGAATGCAATATTTCACATCCTTGGGCCGTCCGAGAATGACTAATGGGCCGTAATACTACTGATTATATTTCTTAAATGCCTCGTTGGGGCAGTGGAGTGTAAATGAAACATATTGCCGCGAAACCTTCAAAACAGTATTTGCTGTTTTTTAACAGCCGCCGGAATACAGGCTTATCACTGATTCCGGACCGCGTATCAGTTCCGTAATCTTTGTTAATGCTCGATGTCGCGAGTCACACCTTTATCAGTTTTGTTGTAGCGCAAGATTCACCGAGACCTGTCTCTAAGGTTCCGGCCACTCGGGTGTCTTTCCGTAATGTTCTAGCCCCTTCTGGTAGCTGTTTGCGACGTTATCTAGATTGTTCTGTGCAGCCTTTAAATTGAGCGTTGCCGAGTGTGACGAGCATTCTTTGATCGACGATCGACGAGCACATGTTTGTTTCTATCGCCGCCGCCGAGTTGCTTAGTTCTTTTTGCGGGCGCAAGTCAGCCCAAATAAAGAGTTTTTTTAGTGCAATCGTCGGCCCTTCATTTCCGCCGAAAACCTTCGCGAGAACGGCAGACCATTCGCGATCAAGTTGAGGAAATGCTGCGTGATGACGTAATCCAGCCATCGAACAGCCCCTGGGCGGCACCAGTCGTTTTGGTCGAGATGAAAGACAGCACACTTCGCTTCTGCGTTGATTACCGCCGCTTGAATAGCATAACGAAGAAGGATGTCTACCCGCTTCCCCACATCGACGACACTCTCGACCGGCTCTGCAATGCAAGGTACTTCTCATCGATGGACCTGAAGAGCGTATATTGGCAAATTCAGGTCGACGAAAGAAATCGCGAGAAGACCGCATTCATCACACCGGACGGCCTTTATGAGTTCAAGGTGATGCTATTTGGCCTCTGCTCCGCACCAGCCACGTTTCAACGAGTAATGGACACAGTCCTGGCATGCTTGAAGTGGCAAATTTGTTTGGTATATTTGGACGACGTTGTTGTCTTCTCTTCAAACTTTGAAGGCCACCTAAAACGACTACAGACAGTGCTGGAAGCCGTCAGGTCATCGGGACTAACGCTAAAAGCAGAGAAGTGTCACTTCGCCTACGAAGAACTCTGGTTCTTAGGTCACATCGTTAGCAAGGACGGTATTCACCCAGACCCGGAGAAAACAGCTGCAATTGCACTTTGGCAGCAGCGGTGGCGAGGGGAGGACATTTTTAAACATTCTACCATACCGTTACAGAAACCTGGATCGACGCCTGCGCAAGCCAGGAAGCACACGTTTGCTGAGGCAGTTTCTCGGCTCCGTCATCAAAGGACAATCTACGAAGGAAAAAGGACGTCACCACCTCTACCGGCTTGGCGCTGACATCAGTGCAACTGCTATAAAGCTGCAGCATCGCATTCCCGACGACACTTTGGCAGCAGCGGTGGCGAGGGGAGGACGTTTTTAAACATTCTACCATACCGTTACAGGTTAGTGGGTTTTCACAAAGTACCGTGTTGCCGTTTTGCCACTCCCACTGCTGCTGCCAAAGTAGTTAACTTGTTTTCTCTCAGTATGGAATGTGTTGTGTGTGAAGAGGAAATTTCAGATCCCAAAGACAGTATATCATGTATAGCATGCAATTTGGCATACCATGTAGGGAGTTGCGCTGGAGTATCCGCGGCTACGATAAAATCTAACAGGTCAGCCTACCAGAAATGGAAATGCTTAAAATGCAGAACACAAACGCCACTTACAAAGCAGGATGACAAAGAAACACCCTTGAAAGTAGAGGATATTTGGATTGTACTTCAAGAGATCAACCGGAAGCTTGATGTTCTCTTACCATTGAAAGAAACAGTTGACGGATTTGTACATTCAGTGCAGTTTAAGTCTGACCAAATTTCAGACTTGGTGACGCGGACAGAACAAAATGAGCGAGATGTTAAGGCAATCCAGACGAAGCTCGTACAAATGGAAGTGACCAAGCAGCAATTTGAATCGCTGAGCGTCCACCTTGATGACCTCGAGTGGCGCAACCGACGACTGAACTTAGAAATTCATGGTGTACCACTAACGGACAATGAAAATCTTTTGTCGAAAATTAATGCTATTGCCAGTCAAAGTGCATTACCCCAGTTGTCAGAACATGATATCACAGCACTACACCGATTGCCGCCTAAACATGGAAAGTGCCTGGCATAATCTGCCGTTTCGCAAGACAGAGCATGAGGGACCAATGGTGGACTAGCAGGCGGGATTTGACAACTGCAGATGGAAATGTTCGCGTGCTGGAGAACTTGACCAGGCGAAATCGAGACTTGTTCAAGGAAGTGAAGGATTGGGCAAAGGCAAATAAGTTCAAGTATGTCTGGCACAGTAACGGAAAAATTTTGATAAGAAAAACTGATGGTGCGTCAGCAATAGTCGTGCAGCACTATTGCGATCTTGACAAGCTGCACTAAGAAGGGGCAGTCGTTTTTTTGTGTGTGTTACAACCAGTTATGCAGACTACAACGAAAGACCCTTATCTACTACCCGACGACTTCAAAGATTACCTTGGTCCGGTTTTTCACACGTCATTCAAATGCCTTTATGTCAACGCTCGATCTGTTAGATATAAGCAAGAATATTTTGAGACTCTCCTCCAACAGTTAGATGTGCCCATTGATGCCATCATGATTAGCGAAACCTGGTCTACAAATGATTATGATGTTCTGCGAATGCCTGGTTATGAGACCTTTTTTCTAAATCGTGACACCGGCCTTCGCGGCGGCGTTTCAATGCTACTGAAGAAGAAACAGCACCCTGAACTACTGCAGCAGTTCACAACTTCTTTGAGCGATTATGAAATCTTAACAATATGCATAGACAATACTGTTTTTGCAGTATGCTATCGACCGCCAAAGGGCTGTGTAGCTATATTCCTGGATTTTCTTGAAACCCTGATTTCTTTTACTGCCTGTCAGCAGTTAAACCTTGTTTTTGGTGGTGACCTAAATATAATATGTTATCCACAGACACATCCCAAAATAGCTTAAATTTACTGCTTAGAACGCATGGACTTATGAATGTAATTAAAGCACCAACGCGTGTTACTGCCACGTCTTCATCACTCATAGATCTGTTTATTACCAATTATGATCCTAGTATGATCAGTTCTGGAGTAATTATCTCTGACATCAGCGATCACTTGCCGGTATTTGTATGCGTTAAAAATATTTATAAAAAGGAACGCAGTCCTGCACACTCCTTTCAACTTGTCTCTGAAAAAACTCTGTCCACATTTAGAACTGCGATCGAAAGATGCAACTGGACGCCTGTCCTCTTAGAAAATGATGCCAATAATGCGTATGAGGCATTCTTAAACATCCTAAAGCCAATTTACAAGTCCTGCTTTCCGATAGTAACTAGAAAACAAAGACGTGACAGTCGCAAGCCATGGATCACACAAGAATTAAGGGCTAAGATAAATGCAAAGAACAGACTATATCATAAGTTTATTAAAACCAAAGCTGAATGCGATTTAGCAGCATTTAAAAAATATCGCAATCGTTTGAATGCCGAACTCCAAAAAGCCAGAAACACCTATTACAAAAATCAATTTACTTCTACTCGAGGTCGTGCCGACATTACGTGGAATTGACTAAACGCTATATTAGGGCGAAGTAGTGAAGATGGTGATTTAAGTACGCTAAATATTAACGGCGTGAACATATCCGGAAAAGAACTTGCAGACACATTTAACGCACACTTTGTTAGGGTCTCCAGTAATATGGTTCCGCAAACTGATACCAGTGAAGTTGTCCACATTCGTGACACTATATTTCTCGAACCGGTTGATGAAGATGTAACGTCAGCTTTCCAAGAACTGAACAGTAGCACATCAACTGATATTGATGGCATCCAGATAAAGCCTATTAGGTATATTTTTGATCTCATTTTATCATATGTTACGTACATCCTAAACCTTTGTGTCATCACTGCTGTATTTCCTCGTAAAATGCAAATCGCGCGTGTAAGTGTTATCTTTAAAAAAGGTGATAAAAATGAACTCGGGAATTATAGGCCAATATCTATCTTACCCGTATTCTCTAAACTACTGGAAAAAGTAATACTCAGGAATTTTTTACGCTTTGAAGAAAAGCACCAAATCATAACAGCGGCTCAGTATGGCTTCCGTAGGCACCGATCTACTGAACTTGCATTATTAGAGCAAAAGGAATATATATTGGACGAACTTGAAAAGAATAGGATAGTTATTGGCATATTTCTTGATTTTTCTAAGGCGTTCCACCTACTTAACCACGAAATACTTCTTGGTAAGCTTCAGCGCTATGGTTTCCGCGGACATGCACTATCGCTTGTGCAGTCCTACCTCATGCATCGAAAACAGGCAGTAACAATAAATGGTTTTTGATCAGATATGCATTCTGTAGGCTGTGGCGTTCCACAGGGAAGTATTTTAGGTCCCTTTCTCTTTAATATATATATATATATATATATATATATATATATATATATATATATATAAACGATATCGTCCACACAGCTCCACTCGTGAAATTTATTATCTATGCTAATGACACCAGCATTTTCTTTGCCGGAGATAGCATATCAGAACTGACAGATACTGCAAACAATACGCTTAAGCAAATAGAACACTGGAGTAACAAGAACTCGTTAAGAATTAACGCAACTAAGACAAAAGCCGTTGTTTTCAGAGGAAAAAACAAGCCAGTTTTTATAACGAAGAATATATACCTACAGTCTGTGCCCTTAGAAATCGTGGCTTCATTTAAAACATTAGGCGTAATATTTAATGAAAAAAATGTCATGGGATGAACATGTTACCTTCCTTGTAAATAAATGCTCAAAAATTATTGGCCTTATATACAGGAACCGTGAGGTATTACCACGAAACGTAATGTTGATGGTATACCATTCATTGTTCAGTTCTCGTCTGAACTATTGTCATTTAACATGGGGTACAACAACAGCAGGAAATCTTCAGATGCTGCAAGTGTTACAGAAAAAATTCCTAAGGATTCTTGAAAATGTTCCGCCAACTTACCACACGACACCTCTTTTCTTAAAGTACAGTATACTTCCAATAACCAAGCTTTATGACTACTGCTTAAGCAAGGCTATAAAAAACGAGGTCTCAAACAACACTTCTTTTCTTTGTAAATTAGCTGGGCTAGAAAAACGAGAGTCAGCATACAATATAAGAAATGCTGAGCAGTGGAGTGTAACAACTTACAGAACTTCGTTTGGTGAAAAAACATTAGCTAATAGACTACCCCGACTGCTTAACAACTTAGCACAAAGCAATATCTTTCTTCCCAGGGCTGCACGTCGGAATTTGTTTCAGTACTTTTTGCATTCAATAGAACGGTTTTGTTCATGACTGATTTAACCAGTTTTTTGTTTTTGTTTTTTTTACTCGCCGTAAGTGTGGGCTTCTATCTGCTTGTTTTGTTTGATTGTGTACCTTGCGTTGATAACTGTAAACTGACACGAGCTGTATTTATTATCTCAATGTTTCCTCACCCTTTTTTTTCTCTTTCTTTCTCGCCATAAGTGTGGGCTTCTATCTGCTTGTTTTCATTGTGTACTTTGCGTTCATAACTGTACACTGACAAGAGCTGTATTTATTATTTCAATGTTTCCTTACCTTGTGTTTAAATTCACATGACATGTGCTTTTTATATATGCCCGACTACTGTGGTGCTGCCAAAGTGGGGGCCCGTGGCTTTGTCAAGCTGTCAAACGGCAGCT
The DNA here is from genome assembly GCF_055883805.1 of Amblyomma maculatum. Classification (NCBI taxonomy): domain Eukaryota; kingdom Metazoa; phylum Arthropoda; class Arachnida; order Ixodida; family Ixodidae; genus Amblyomma; species Amblyomma maculatum. The sequence continues at coordinate 54,124,976 of NC_139346.1, read as the reverse complement.
TTTACCCCGGGCTCCCGCCATCATTGTACCAGGATGGCAAATAAATTTAATTGAATTGAATTGAATCGCACAGTTCCCACCGCCTGCCGACAAGAAAACTGTGCGCCGATTCCTTGGGCTGTGCGCTTATTATCGACGATTTGTCTGTAACTTTTCGCGGATCGCCGAACCGTTGACGCAGCTTACAAAGGCTGACGTACCTTTTAAATGGGAAGCGCCGCAAGGAGAAGCCTTCGACGAACTCAAGCGCCGCCTGAAAATGCCCTCCTGTACTTGGCCACTTCGATGAAAACGCCGAGACCAAAATTCACTCCGATGCGAGCAGTGTGGGCCTAGGAGCCGTTCTCGTCCAGAAGAGTGCGGGACAGGAGAAAGTAATTGCCTACGCAAGCAGGTCCCTCACAAAAGCCGAAGTCAATTACTCGACGACCGAGAAGGAGTGCCTTGCAATCATCTAGGCCACTTCTAAATTTCGCCCATACCTATACGGCCGACCATTCAAGGTGGTAAGCGACCATCACGCGCTCTGCTGGCTGGCTAATTTGAAAGATCCTTCCGGCCGCCTTGCCAGATGGAGCCTACGACTTCAGGAATTTGACATAACTGTAGTCTATAAGCCGGGCCAGAAGCATTCCGACGCAGACTGCTTATCCCGCGCTCCCGTCGATGCTCCCCCAAAGGACGACGACGACGACGCCTTTTTGGGACCGGTAAGCGCCAGCAGTTTCGCAGAACAACAGCGATCAGACCCTGAGCTGAAAGCGCAAGCCGATTATTTGGAAGGAAAGACCGCTTCCCCTCCTGGTGGGTTCAGGCGACATTTATCATTCTTCACGTTAAGCAATGGCCTCCTCGTGAAGAACTTCGCACCCAACAAGACCGCGCAGCTTCTCGTAGTGCCTAAAACCCTTCGGCAAGAAATTCTGCAGGCGTTGCACGATGAGCCCACAGCAGGCCACCTCGGATATGCGCGCACGTCGCGTCGAATCCAGGAGAAGTATTACTGGCCGCGACTGCCTGCCGAAGTTGCCCACTACGTGAAGACGTGTCGTGAGTGCCAACGACGCAAGACGCCGCTGATCAGACCAGCAGGACTACTAAACCCGATTCCGCCCCCAATCCTGCCCTTTCAACAAATTGGAATGGATCTCCTCGCCCCCGTTCCATCTTCGTCTATGGGTAACAAGTGGATCGTCGTGGCCATTGACTACCTTACACGTTACGCCGAAGCAAGAGCACTACCAAATGGTACCGCGGCAGAAGTCGCCAAATTTTTTGTCGAACAAATTCTCCTGCGACACGGCGCCCCAGAAGTGCTCATCACGGACAGGGGAACGGCGTTTACGGCAGAGTTGACGCAAGCCATCCTGAAATACAGTCACACAAGCCACCGACGAACAACTGCGTACCATCCCCAGACCAATGGCCTTACGGAGCGCATGAACAAAACGATCGCGGACATGATCGCTATGTACGTCGACGCTGAACACAAGACCTGGGACGCCATCTTGCCGTACGTGATCTTCGCGTATAACACGGCAGTCCAGGAGACGACCAGAGCGACCCCGTTTAAGCTTGTGTACGGCAGGGTGCCCACGACGACGCTCGACGCAATGCTGCCGCAACTAACCAGCGAAGACAACCTTGACGTCGCCGCCTACCTGCAGCGTGCAGAGGAAGCCCGACAACTAGCACGGCTGCGTATTAAAGACCAACAGCGCACCGACAGCCCACGATACAATTTACGACGACGCCACGCAGAGTACTATCCAGGAGACCAAGTGTGGGTTTGGACACCAATTCGCCGTCGCGGATTAAGTGAAAAACTGTTGCGTCGATACTTTGGGCCATACAAAATCCTTCGCCGCGAAGGATCACTGGACTATGAAGTCATTCCCGACGAAACGTCAGCATCACAACGGCCATGCGCACGCCCAGAAATTGTACATGTGTACGACTGAAGCCATATTACGCTCGTTTAAGAATCTGTGGTGTTTAAACTTTGCAGTGTTTAGGTTTAAGTTTCTTTGTTTTGGAACATCGAGGCGATGATTTTTTTAAGGGGGAGTAATGCCGCGAAACCTTCAAAGCAGTATTGTTTTGTAACAGCCGCCAGCATACAGGCTTATCACTGATTCTGGACCGCGTATCAGTTCCGTAATATTTGTTAATGCTCGATGCCGCGAGTCACACCTTTATCAGTTTTGTTGTAGCGCAAGATTCCCCGAGATCTGTCTCGAAGTTTCCGACCACTCGGGTGTCTTTCCACAATGTTCCAGCCCGTTCTGGTAGTTGTCTGCGACGTTATCTAGATTGTTCTGTGTAGCCTTTAAATTTAGCGTTGCCGAGTGTGACGAGCATTCTTTGATCGATGATCGACGAGCACGTTTATTTCAATCGCCGCCGCCGAGTTGCTTAGTTCTTTTTGCGGGCGCAAGTCAGCCCAAATAGAGTTTCTTTAGTGCAATCATCGACCCTTCATTTGTGTCATCGACCTCGTCACGACTACGTGACAATATTGACCTTCCTAAGAGAGGACAGAAGATTGTAGTGAATTACTTAGGGAGATAAAGCACTTTAGTAAGTACAAAAGTAATATGTAGGAAAGTGATGCAAAGATAAACAGTCACGGTGAAGAACTGAGTTTTTCTGAAGGTGGCAAACGCCAACTAGCACAGAGAAAACTAACGAGAACGAGAAAGGTGATTATGACTCGCCCTCTTTTGTTAAATCCGGATTCCAATAGTTTGTTCTGTGAATTATTCAAGCGCGTCTCCGCGCTTTGTCCTTAACCACATTGCAGGGATCCTTCTCAATGAAGGCTAATAGGTTAAATGAAAGCGTTAAGAAGCTTATGCCGCAAAAGTACCTGTGTCAGTTTCATTGGGTGCGGTGCAAAACTGTGATTCTTTACAGTAGTGATGAGTTCACTGCAACAATAATTTGCGCGGGAATTTGAAGTCAAAAATACTCACTTCAATATAAGAAAATAAAGCATGACATATGAAACAAAGTACAGGTGGCTGAACCCAATAAACTATTTTTCATCATAAAGTAATCGATTTTGTGTATAGAAAATGGTATGAAGCTCTTAGTTTTACGTGGGACATATCGACTACGCTGAATGTCGAATCAATATATGTGAGCTACTGACCTCACTAGCGTTTGTGTGGCTTGCGATTAAGGGATGATTTTGCGTAATACCTGATTCTATTAGCGATTACCTTAGTAAATGCCTTATACGTAACAGACAGTAAGCTGATTGGTCGGTAATATTAAAGGTCCTTAGCCTCCCCTTTCTTACGACTGAGGACGTTGGCATTCTTCCATGGTTCCGGTACCGTCGATAACACCAGGCACTGCGTATACAGGGAGGCCAGTTTTTCTAGCAATATATCCCCCCCGTCCTTCAACAAATCTCTAGTTATCTGATCCTCTCCAGCTGATTTCTCCGTTTTCTTGGTTTTTAATGCTTTCTTGACCTCGAACTTCGTTACCAGTGAAACGTCTGATCGTCTTTCCCTACCGCCAATCTCAATACAGTTCTGACTACTTTGGCTACTGTAGAGATCTGTATAGAGCTCCTCGGCTACTTTGACTATCTTGTCCATATTCGTGATGACGTTGCCCGCCTTGTCTCTTATCGCATACATCTGGTTTTTGCCTATGCCCAATTTCTTCTTTAGCCCATTAAGGCTTCCCCCGTTCTTTACAGCAGTCTCAATTTTCTCCATGTTTTACTTCCTTATATCGGTCACCGTGCGCTTATTGATTAGCTTTGATATTCGGCCAATTCGATCCGGTCTGTTGGATTGTAAGCTTTCATACTCTGGCGCTTCTTAATCAAATGTTTCGTCTCCTTTGACAGCTTACCGGTATCCTCTCTAACTATCCTACCTCCTACTTCTACCGCGCACTCAGTAATGATATCACTGAAATTATTGTTCCTTGCTTTTAGGGTAATGTCGCCATCTTCGGTTAGGGCTGAATACCTATTCTGTAGCGAGATCCTGAACTCTTCTGCCCTCTCCCTCACCGCTAATTCGTTGATGGGTTTCTTTCTTACTAATCTGTTGCGTTCCTTCTTCAGATTCAGGCAAATTCGGGACCTAACCATCCTGTGGTCACTGCATCGCAATTTCCCGGTTACCTCTACATCTTGAATAATGGCGGGGGTTGAACACATTATGAAGTCGATTTCGCTTTTAGTCTCCCCGTTAGGACTTATCCGAGTTCATTTCTTGTTCTTCCGTTTGCTGAAGAAGGCATTCATGATTCTTTACTTATTACTCTTTGCCAACTAAACTAGTAACTCCACCCCCGGCTATTCCTAAAACCAATGCCATAGTCACCTACTGCCTGGTCTCCTGCCTGTTTTTTCCCTACCATGGCATTGTAGTCGCCCATTAGTACAGTATACTGCGTCTTTACTTTTCGCATTGCCGATTCTACATCTTCTGAGAAGCTTTCAACTGCGTGATCATCATAACTAAATGTAGGTGCATAGGCCTGTACAACCTTTAGTTTTTACCTCTACGTAAGTTGAGGACAACGCAGAGGCCTATGGGACGAAAATGGTAGGCGTAACATTAAGAGATGGGAAGCGTGCAGATTGGGTCAGAGAAATAACTCATGTTACTGACCTTCTAGTGGAAATCAAGAAGAAATGAGCATGGGCAGGACATTCAATGCGAAGAGAGAATAACCGACGGTTGCTTAGGGTAACAAACTGGATTTCATGGAAATGAAAGCGTAGCATAGGGCGGCAGAAAGTTTGGTGGGCGGATGAGGTTAAGAAGTTCGCAGTGGTCAAGTGAGTGCAGTTAGCACAGAACTGGGTTAATGGGCGAAATATAGAAGGGACCTCCGCCCTGCAGTGGGTATAGTCAGGATGATAATGATGATTATGATTGCGTATGACATAATGTTGCGAGGGGTTACCTTACGTCTAATATGCTTATGAGGACGCGTATAATAAGAATCGACCACACTTAGCTGCGGTGCCAGACCTTCAAAGTATGCGGTAATGTCGCTTAAGTATCGTTTTCCTATTTGTATTGATATTTTGCGGAAAGCTACAACTTAAAAAAGCCGAAAATGAAGGTATTCTCTCATCATAACAAACTGATAACCAAGAAAGAGCAGAACCAGGAATAAATATAAGATAGACCACGATACATGTACCGGCCTTAATGGAGTAATTCTGCTTTTCTGTTTTCCGCACGCCTAAGTAGTTAAAGCCTTTAAAGACGTCCTTCTTCATGTGCTTCATAGGCAGCCAACGCTCGGCGGTAGGGCCACCTCCGCCTGACGGGGGAACAAAGGCAGCACTAGCGTACTCTAGTTTAGGTTTTCTCAACGCATCCGATGAGGACGTCGAGTCGTCCGAAAAGGAACCTCGGCAACGTGCCGTAGATTTGTGGCTTCATAGAGCATTCTTGTAGCCTCCCCCATGAAATCTTTGATGTTTAGAAGCCACTTCCTTCGGTTAGGGGCAACTTTCTTTGTCTAGCTGAGAGAAAAGCACGATTTTATATTTCGCATTGGCTAATAAAAAGTGCCGGTATGAACACCATCGCAGGTATTTCAGGTAATTACGAAATAACTGCGTATAATTTCGAAAATAGAATTCATATCAAGAGACCGTAATTGATACTCAAAATTTGTTCGCTTTTTTTGTGATAGGCTTGCTTACTCGCTGCCACTCACGGTGTATAAAGTGGGCATAGCTCTATTACTGTTTCATTGGGACAACAGTCAATGCATGGAGAGTATTTCACCTTTGTTGTCATATTACATTAGCACCCCCAGGTCTGGTAGGTCAATCTAACAGTGTTTAAATTGGGCGTTCTTTCATGATCTTTCATAATCTTAGCATTACTGACCGGATTCCTTCTCAAAAACTTCATTCGTCCTAGGTAAATGCCTCCATTTACAAAATCAGTTTGGCGACTAGAATTTCGGTCAACCCTGACGTAAGTGCTAGACCTTTATTTTCTATGATTTCTCACAGCGATCTTGAAACCAAAAGAAAGTGTCTTCAAGCTCTTGTGAACTGATTTTTTCTTGTATGAAATCATAATTAGCATATAAGCGGCCATGCATAAAGCGTCATCATGACCAATAACCTAAGCAGTACCTCCATTTTTTCGAAGTGTATTGGCTACACCGGTGCTTTCGGTATATCGGAATATAACCAGCCCTTATACATATCATTCATTGATTACGAAAAAGCATTTGACTCACTAAAAACCTCGGCGGCCATGCAGGCTTTGTGAAATCAGGGTATAACGAGCCGTACGTGACAGAACTGGAAGATATATAGTGGCTGCACACCAACCCATGTTCTGCATAAAGAAACTAAAGAAAATTCCTTAAAGAACGGTGCTAGGCAAGGAGACACGCTCTCTGTTTAGTATTCACAGCTTGCTAGGAGGAAGTATTCAGACACTTGGAATTGAGGCAGTTAGGAGGATAGGTGAAGAATACCTCAGTAATCTGCGATTTGCTGATGACGTTGCCTTGCTGAGTAACTCAAGGGATGAGCTGCAAAAAATGATGATGACCTAGACAGGAAAAGTAGAAAGGTACGCGTGAAAATTAATATGCAGAAAAGTATGGTAATCTTCAATAGCTTCCAGAAGGAAGAGCAATTTACGTTATAGAACGAAGCACATGAAGTTGTAGTCTAATATGTCTATTTAGGACAGGTAGTAACAGCCGATCCAACAATGAAAGGGAAATAACAAGGAGAATAAGATTGGGATGGAGCACATTTGGCAAGCACTCACATAGAATGGCTAGCTGCTTACCGGTATCGCTAAAGAGCAAAGTATACAACAGTTGCATTGTACATGTACTCACCTATAGGGCTGAAACCTGGAGGCTACCAAAGAGGGTTCTACATAAGTTAAGGACAATGCAGAGGGCTATTTAACGACAAACGGTAGGGGTAACGTTAGGAGATAGGTAGAGGGAGGTCAGAGAAATGTCTCAAGTTACTGACATTCTAGGGGAAATCAAGAAGAAATGGGTCTGGGGAGGACATGTAGTGCGAAACGAGTATAACCGATGGTCGCTTAGGGTAACAACTGCATTCCAAGGGATGGAAAGCTTAGCAGGGGGCGGCAGAAAGTTAGCTGAGCGGTGAACTTCGCAGGGGTCAAGTGTATGCAGCTAGAAAACGACCGGGTTAATTGGAAGCATATGGGAGAGGCCTTCGCACTGCATTGGGCAAAGTAAGGCTTACGGTTATGGTGATGTTCGATTTACAACACAAAGCCACAGTTTTGCTAAGAGCAATGCACATGGGAAAGAACTCGCACATATTTGATAAGTCATCTTGCTGCGTTGGCGATGACTAGGTAGATAGATAGGATAGATTAGACAGATAGATAGATAGATAGATAGATAGATAGATAGATAGATAGATAGATAGATAGATAGATAGATAGATAGATAGATAGATAGATAGATAGATAGATAGATAGATAGATAGATAGATAGATAGATAGATAGATAGATAGATAGATAGATAGATAGATAGATAGATAGATAGATAGATAGATAGATAGATAGATAGATAGATAGATAGATAGATAGATAGATAGATAGATAGATAGATAGATAGATAGATAGATAGATAGATAGATAGATAGATAGATAGATAGATAGATAGATAGATAGATAGATAGATAGATAGATAGATAGATAGATAGATAGATAGATAGATAGATAGATAGATAGATAGATAGATAGATAGATAGATAGATAGATAGATAGATAGATAGATAGATAGATAGATAGATAGATAGATAGATAGATAGATAGATAGATAGATAGATAGATAGATAGATAGATAGATAGATAGATAGATAGATAGATAGATAGATAGATAGATAGATAGATAGATAGATAGATAGATAGATAGATAGATAGATAGATAGATAGATAGATAGATTTGATATATCGGACAGACGGACAGATAGCTAAATAGATAGATTTGATATATTGAGATTTGATTTGATTTGAGACGGACAGATAGGTAGATTTGATAGATAGACAGACAGACAGACAGACAGACAGAGGGATGGATGGATGGATGGATGGATGGATGGATTGATGGATGGATGGATGGACAGATAGATCTCTCACTCAGAAATGAAGGACCTTGCCATAGGAGGTGTTCGATTGTCAGTTCATAGCCATAAGTTTCACAGGCAGAGCTGTCGGTCGCTCCAATTTTGAAAGCATTTTTGTTCTTGAAAGTAAGTTTGAGCCATAAGCATGATACCAACGTTGCTTATCATATGGAGAAGGCGGATGCGCTGTTCAGGATTCACTGCCCAAATTCTGTGGTTGCGAAACTCCCCCGTTTTCTATGCTAACACAAGTAGCACAAATTGGGCTAAGATGTGGGGGCCCGCGTTGGGCCCGTGGGGGCAGCCCATACGGGCCCATGCGGGATTTGCAACATGTACCCAGAGGGGCCCCGTGTGGGCTGCCGAAATTTGCCGCGACTGGTCCCAATCTGTATCCGTGTGGGCAGCCCAAGTAAGGGCTGCCCACACGCTGCCCACACGGATAATGCGCCGTGATAGAGCTTGCGGATCTGTCCAGCGAGTTGTCCAAGTAACCCGCGGCGTATTTTAGCTTGCAGTCCTGAAGGCCTGAACACTGAGATACATGGTTTAAAAATAAACCATGTATCACCAACTCGCCCGCTTTGCCATACTGAGATACAGCCTAGGATTTCGCGCTTCTATAAAGTACAGTCATCAGGATGGTCTTTGCAAGTAATTAAACTGATCGCGTACGACACCTGTTCATGCCAATTGAAGAAAGTATGTCTGACGTTTTAAAATTTATCAGATTAGTCTTGACCGGTAATACCCAATACTCGCGCAACTCATTGGTTTAAGTGGGCCATCTGTGTAGACATGTATGCGATGTGCCTGTTTGAAATACATATACTGCAATGTTTTTGTAACACATATAATACAATGTCAAATGTTTAAGAGCAGGTGATGAAATTCCGGTTTTCTTACTAATTGTAGGAATATAGCTTTGTGTTGGAGGTTCATGTAGGCTTCATATGGAAGCCTGGTATTACAGCGGCGGTGAACTGTGAACGACATAGGTGCGATTAGCTCCTATAACTACGGCGAATGCAGTGCTTGACCTAATTACTGAAAGGGTTTTAGATGATGGTTAGCGACCCATGTGTGATGACGAATAGGTGTTCTTAATATGGGCAGTAACGGCAGTAACAATATGGGCAGTAACAAGGCCTTTTCGTGAGACAAGACCAATAGGTGGTGTTGAAGAACATTTAGGGAGTACAAGGAAAATAAAAACAGCTGGAGCTTACAGAGGTTGAAGCGACTTGACGTTCGCTTTTCTAATGTATTATATTTTGTGAAAGCTGTACCACATGTAGCCCAGAAATATGGCAGTACAGTTGGAGCATTGAGAAATCACGTGTGCCCCAGAACTTTCCCTGATGAAGAAGAGAACAACAATCGCTACAAGTTTGCTTCTCATTTCTCTGAAATGTGGAATCCACGAAAGATTTATGTCAATATCAGCGCGAATGATGCGATGTCTTCTCTCTTAGAGATTGAATTTGTCATTGATGCTTGTGGTTTAGCATGATATTGTTTTACGTGTGAATGCCTCAAGGTAACACTTCTCGGTCGAAACATAAAGGCCTTGCAGGCGAAACTAAGACGTCAAAATTCTTGAATCCTTTTCCAGCCTGGCTCAAACTTGGGGACGAGGGACACTAGATGCCGAAATACATAAATCATCTGCATGGTTGGAGATTTCATAGGATTGTGGCAATAAGTCTACGAGACCGACTAGATTAAGGTTGAAGAGGATTAGGCTCAGCACTCCACCCTGTGTAAAACTTCTTGAACGTCGGTGTAGAGATGTTGTCCGTATTCAGCCTCGACATAAAGGTAGCTCTCTGACAATTAGGCTGCCAATTCAGCTGAACATGCGGCCCCCAATCGCAGCAGTCTTAAGGGCACAAAATGGCCTGACATGTTACGTTGTTCAAGACGCCCTCAATTGATGCCCAATCTTACTTTCAATCTTTTCAAATCGTTTTGGTGCTACACAGACATTGCGAGGTCAACCACAATATCGATAGAGGAGCGGCCACGATGAAACACCGACAATGAATTTGGTTTTTCTCCAGGTATCATTAAACACGAGTTAGTATCATTCTTTGTATGACTGCAGAATGTATACAACTATCACTTGCACATTTTGGATATGTGTGTTGCAAATCTAACAAACATCTAGCGAATATTCGGTTATCGGGCAGTTGCATCATCAGCATGCCACAGAACCAGCAAGGTGATCGTTTACATTCGACATGAATTTACATATCTGCTTCATTCGGTTCGCGCTAACAACGAGAATCAGTATTTGTTTGATAGTGACTAGGCGGGATTTCACATTTTACTTGCGTCTCTGTACTTGCCACCATCAACTCACTTTGATGCCGAAAGGTTTAGTGATGTGACTACCGTCACATCAGGCCCGTGAATAATTATGGGTGATTTCAGTGCTCATGACGAAATGCAGGAAAATGTTAAGATGAATCTTGGGGGGATGAGTGCTTGTGTCATTCGCCTCTGACCATGGCCTTGAGTGCCTTAACGGCGGAACTCCAGCTTATATTTGTGGAGTTACTTATGGCAACGACTTTTACTTCAAATTTGTTTGTGAATGCCATATCCTCAGTGTTTGCGGTTTTCAGATGTAAACCCAGGAAAAATAAAAGCATTAGGTGTGAAATGTGTTGGCGTTCCGACAGGCTGCTGGAAATCCATAAGTCTTATCTATGAGCAGCGCAGTACTAGCCTTTCACGTTAGTAATGAGACAGTTTGGCACATATTTGTGCCTCTCCGCCGCAAGATCTCATGTGGTATCGTTCGCTGCTTTTTACATCCTGGTAGAAGAAATCCCATTTCAACCCTTATATAAAATATGTCATCCATCTTCTTTCCGTGTCTGAATATTTAAAACGTTTTATGTGCATCACGAAAATGAAACCGACGGTTTAACAAGTTAATCACGGAATATTGTGCAGCAGCAGGGCGTTTTGACAGGATTTTGTTTGCTGTGTATCAGTTACTAAACGTCATTTTTCTGTGTAAATGGAGCGGCCCCATGCTTCCAAACCAAAACATTTCGTCTGTGTGCAGCTCTAAAAGTTCTGAAAGCACTGCAGAATCTGCATTGAAGAAATGCAGGATCCTGAGCGTTGCCGTTGCTCACAGTATATCGCCCCCCCATTGTCAAACAGAACCATCGTTCAGCTTAATGCATCAAATTTCAATGAACTTCTTTATATTGAGCTCCAGTGAAACCAATTATAATTGGTTTAGAGGAAAGGAAAAGCGCAGTGTCGGTAACATTTGCTTCTGCGGACACTTGGAGTCCCTCGGAAAGGTCAAATGTCAAACTGGCTTTAGAAATAGTTTTTTCGGGAATCAGTGTAGTAGTGCTGCAGCACTAAAAATTCCTATGCGGCAGGTGTTTGTTTAAGAATCATATAGGAATGTCCATAAACCGCAATTTTTTGTTTAATTTTTACCTGACTTTTTCTTTACCTAAAACATCCCCAAACATCCCCAGCGCCCAACACTTCAGAGTTTAGCGGCTTCACTAGACATCGTTGCAGGCTTGTTCGAACAGCGCGGCTAGAGGGAAACAGTGGTCGTTCATAGCACTAGCGTGTGCTTCTGCCATTGAAAGCACGCCTAGCACGCTAGTATAGTGTTGCGCTCATTGGGAGCGAGCGTCAGTGGTGGTGAGAATGGCGTCCAGCGCAGATATCCTTCTTATGTAAAATGTGATGTTGGGCTAGTCGGTTCATGTCGTAAGGAAATACAAAACTGCGCAAAAAGACGGGACAAGAAGAACAGAGAGGCACACACGAAGCGCAGAACTTCCAACTGAATTTATTTTTAAGAATCAAGGCACTTATAAAGGCGCTAAACAAGATAGTACAAGGATCAAGACGCAAAACCTGCGTAGGTCAGGAACACCGCGTACACGAGTGGTTTAGGGCTGATGAAAAGGAATGATATGGCCATCTAAGAACTGTATCTCCTTGTTTGAAAGTGATAAAGAAGGTGAGCTGACGCAACTCCCGCCCTTTTTGGAAATAAAAAGGCCTCGATAACTTCTCTTTCTGTTTTTGTTCTAGCTTTTGATAGGAATTTTGTCCGCTCGAGGTAAGGCACGCAGCTTTTGCTGTCGCAGCTCTTGCAATGTATGGGTAGGTTACTGCCCGTGCCTGTACGCAGGGATCGTCTGTGCTCCAGGGCGCGCTCATTGAAACAACGTCCAGTTTGTCCTATGTAGGACCGCCCGTACGATAGTGGTATCTCATAGATGACACCTGAGATGCATTTGGTGAACTTGTACTGGTGGTTGATCTTGCATGTGTTCGGATCCCTTTTTTCTTTTTGTTTTGTCAACAGTGGACAGACTTTTTTCAGTTTGCAGGGCGCCGAAAAAATAACACGGATCCCATACCTTTTTGCTATCTTCTTGATGTTATGGGAAAGGCAATGAATATATGGCATAACAAAAGGCGGTTTTTCAACGGAGCGTTGCTCTTTTTTCCCCGAAGTTTTTAGCCTTTGCAGCAGGCTTTCGCAAGTGCTGAGAATAAAATGATGAGGGTAGCCAGCAGACAAAAGTCGCTCAATCTGACATTGAAAACTAGATGACATGGAATGTTCACAAGACTGCTGTAGAGCAGCAAGACAACTAGACATAATGATGCCACGTTTCACTAGTTTTGAGTGTGCACTCTTGTAAGGCAATAAACTTTTGTTAGATCTTGGGTTATACGCCCAACAAACGTGGTTATCAGAGAACTGTAAGTTTAGGTCTAAAAATTGGATGTGGTTGTCCGTTGTCAATTCGTGAGTGAAATTCAAACCATGCCCCTCAGAGGAGAAGGTGTTAAGAATATTAGTGACAACACTGTCAGGGTCATTATTTAAAGACTTATCTAAAATCAATAAAAAGTCGTCGACATAGCGGAACACATGTAAAACAGGTTGATTTAAAAGCTGTTTCTGCAAGCGTCTGTCTAAAAAAGCCATAAAAATGTCACACAACACAGGCGCAACAGAGGAGCCGATGCAAATCCCAGATTTCTGGACGCAAAAGCGCCCATCGTGAAAGGTGGCTGTGGATCCTAAATAAAACATCAAAAGTTCAAAAAAATGCTATGTGCTAATGCCAGCTGTATTATTAAAAGCAATTTCGCCGTGCTCCTCAACACTTTCTCTTACAGCCCTAAACAACCCTTCGTGTGGAATCGAATAGAAAAGGTCCTCTACGTCCACAGAAAAAGCCGTAGAAGCTGAGGGCATTCCCTTCTCCAGAGCCCGCACCAGGTCCTTAGAGCTGCGGATAAGGTACGGATCGTGTCCCAAAACATGGTTTAGGTGGTTCTTCAGGAAAGAACCTATGGCATGCTGCCAGGTGTTTCGCTCTGAAATAATGGCACAAAGCGGGCAATCCAGCTTGTGTGTTTTGCCAGTAAAGAAAATTTGCAAGGAATCTCTATCGGCTTTGGAGACCGAATTTGCAACCGCGTCTAGATTCATCTTCTTCAGCAGCTTGACAGCTTTTTTCTTTTGGACTTTGGCGCGGAAATCAACCGGTTTGAAGTTCTTGGCAACAGCTTCTCGGGCCTTTTCTTCAAACATGCCTTGCGGCATGACAACAAAGCCGCCCTCTTTGTCCGCCTCTATAATGGTGAGTCCGTTTTTCTTAAGATAGGAAGCTGTTTCCTTGACCTTGAGCTCACCTTCTTTATCACTTTCAAACCAGGAGATATAGTTCTTAGATGGCCATATCATTCCTTTTCATCAGCCCTAAACCACTCGTGTACGCGGTGTTCCTGACCTACGCAGTTTTTGCGTCTTGATCCTTGTACTATCTTGTTTAGCGCCTTTATAAGTGCCTTGATTCTTAAAAATAAATTCAGTTGGAAGTTCTGCGCTTCGTGTGTGCCTCTCTGTTCTTCTTGTCCCGTCTTTTTGCGCAGTTTTGTATATCCTTCTTATAACGCGATATATGCCGGTGCGAGGGGTAAACTCTCTCCACTCTGACAGAGAGTTTATGAGGGAGACTTTAGCGTTGCTGCGGGCGGACCAAGAGTGCGCTTGCCTCTAAAGTCTCGGTTAGTGCATTTTCCCGCGATAGAAGCAAATGCCATGTTCCCTCGAAAATTGTATGTTAAAATTGTGAGAGAAAACTTCAGGAACATCACACTGACATGCGGCAGTAGGCAAGAGACATAGGCGTGCTCAGGCTCGCAAGCTGATTGTATTATATAAGGAGACAGCACGACATAACAGAGTTGGTTGAAGGTACAAATTTGTGTAGCTCCTTCGACACTTAAGGGTAGGATGAGAGCCGAGCTGCCCAGGAGTATAGAAATCTCAGTCACACTAAATGCATCTAGCCTTGCTGCATGTTACCATAGCTTGGCCAAAGCAAGATTCTCAGGTTGTCTCGCGTATTTTCCTTGTATTGGACTGTGTGTTAATTAGTATGTGTAATATTTACCCATTAGAAAATGCTCGTGCGCAGAAAGAGATCTAGAGATCTAGAAGGTGATCCACAAATTAGAGTCATTACTGCTCTTTCTACTTATCATTAAATCTGAAGTTTAGGCGTACCGCCAATTGCAGTTTTCTCACAAGTCAAAAGTGCGTGTTTTCATTGTTGCAGATGATTGTCTCGTTTCAAAAAGATGCTAAAATATATACTTTGTGAAATCGTCGGTGTTATTGGTTGAAAATAATTGTAGAAATATTCAAATTATCAGTTTGCGACATGATCCATAAATTGTTTAATTTTTCAACCTGCAAACCTTAATGAAAGAACAAAATCATAAAATTGTTCTCAATAACAAGCATGCTTAGATTAGGTTATTTCTGGAGATGAAGCCTAAGCGAATTGCATATCTTTATTTCAAGTACCCTCAGGGCCGTTGGCATTAGAGAGAGGAGTGGTTACAGGCATAAATAGAAATTAAATAAACAAAATGGACCAATTTGTTTATTTAATTTAAGCCGCGCATATCGTGCAAATATTACCTCTGAGTTCTCGTTATCATCATCAGCCTTATTATACCCACTGCAGGGCGAAGGCCTTTGCCATATTTCTCCAATTAACCAGGTTCTGTGCTAGCTGCATCCACTTGACCCCTGCGCACATCTTAACCAAACCCGACCACCTAACTTTCTGCCGCCCCCTGCTATGCTTTCCTTCCCTTGGAATCCAGTTTGTTACACTAAGCGACCATCTATTATCCTCTCTTCGCACTACATGTCCTGCCCATGCCCAATTCTTCTTAATTTCGTTATCACTTTGCCTCATTTTTAAAAATATCTTAATTACCGTTTTTATTTCCATGTTTAAATGTTGCGTTGGTTTCGCTTTCCAATAGATACTTGTGTCTTATTTTACATATGCAAAATAGGATACTGTTCTTTCAACATCATACAATTGGTGAGAAGCTACTTGAAAGCTGGCTAAACTTTACAGCCTCTGTTATTACTTTGATACAGAAATCAATGGGTGGATACCGAGGGCATATTAGTTGTCCTGCAGGTAATTAACGTACATAACAACGCAGCTTAGTGGTGCTTCTTAAAGTCAGTAATGTTTCCTGGAAAGGACAGTTTTCGCTGTCCTAAACCTTCAGTTCTATACTAATGTAGCTTTGGCGAAATGCGGAAGCACTAATACAATATTATACTTTACATGTGAACGAATAAATGTGTTTTAAAATCAAAGTACTTTTGCTTCTTTGAAATAGTACTTTTTCAATTTTCGCTATTGCGAATTTGTCAAACAAACAAAAACAATGTTTTTCTCATCCATCAGTTGTCCAAAGTATGACAGAAAAATTCACGCCTGCATTGAATTACAAGAAGGCGATCCATCTCTTGAATATCCAATGTGCTGCCCGCAGTACATGTGCCCTCCTGAAGGAAGTAAGTGTACATTCGAAAGTTACCTTAAATATTTATCCTGTAGACATATTATTTGACAAAGGGCTAGGAACAATAAATAGCAGTCATTTAGAAAATATGTCGGGCGTTTTTGAACTGCAGATTATTAAACCTCAAACTTGAAAGTTAAAATTTATCCAGGTCGTCAATCACATTCAGATGGTTTCACACACTGATTATAAATCATCATTCGGAAAACCCTCTTTGCGCCAGATAACATTCAACTGTACATAATTGAGGTAAACATTCGAACAAATACTACTGGCTTCAGTGAAGCACCTTCGCCTTTTATTTTGCGTAAACATAGAACAGTGAGTATAGTTAGTTGTTGGGGTAGTTGATATTCTAGATTTAAGGACATAGTTTTCAGCGCAAAGGCACGCGGCCAGAGGAAAGAAGAAGGAAGACTATAGGGACGTACACAGCGCTGACTCACAACTGTTTATTTTTCGACGCACACAAGAGTTACATACAACCAGGCACACAGGCGCATACCGCGCCAGGGAAAAGATAAACAAAACGAAACGCATTACACCTTTATCTCAAGAACTTAGAAAGAAAAATCTTTCTGCGTTGTACAAAATACTTAGGTATCGCTAACAGAACCTGACCCATCCCTCTGAATATAATATGCTTCTATCGTTTCACGGGTGGTTTTTAATTTGCTTTACTTAAAATCCTAACTCCAGAAAACAGCGGTGCACAATCCTTGCAAGTAGCGCAGTGCGCGACAAAGCACCTTCCTTATTCTTCAGATCTCTTGCGTGTTTCCTGAGCCCGTCGTTGATGCAACGCTTTGTATGCCCGATGTACGATTTGATCAATTAAGGGAAATGAGGGTGCTCGGTATAATACATGAAGGAAAGAAGCCAACAGTCGGAGAGGCCAAGGAAAGCGTTGGGGATGATACTTTTATGTCTGTTTTTTAATATTTGCTTTGATAATCACAGAAATTAGTCATGTAATGTGTTTAGGGGAAAGCTATATAAACACAAAGAAGAAAAAACAACGTGCCGATGGTGGGAACCGAACCCACGACCTCCAAATATCGCGTCCGGTGCTCATCCAACTGAGCTACATCGGCCGCTGTCCCCCCTGCTACTTGCTTGCGTATTTATGTTGTCTGTATGCGAACCTTGAGAGTATTCACCAGCGCCACCCTCAGCCATAGCGGCGGACGTAGAACGTCCTTTGCTACCGCCAGGGTCACGTAGAACGTGATCAAGAGCGAGGGCGAAAGCTGTGCTAGAACCCTCTTACGCACCTATGGCTTCAAGACTGCCAGAACTGAGACCCCCGTAAGCTACAAGCAGATCAGTTAAGGGGAAATGAGGGGGCTCGTTATAATACATGAAGGAAAAAAGCCAACAGTCGGCGAGGCCAAGGAAAGCGTTGGGGATGGTACTTTTATGTCTTTTTTTAATGTTTGCTTAGATAATCACAGAAATTAGTAATGTAATCTGTTTAGGCGAAAGCTAATTAAACACGAAGTAGAAGAAAAACAACGTGCCGATGGTGGGAACCGAACCCACGACCTCCGAATATCGCGATATTCAGAGGTCGTGGGTTCGGTTCCCACCATCGGCACGTTGTTTCGGTTCCCACCATCGGCACCATCGGCAGGGGCTGAAAAGACCAACGGCACGTTGTGCCGGTTTGCCACCTTCTTGAGGCCATCGGATGTTTTGTGCACGTATGGCATCACTTCAGGCCTTACTTTAGCCTGCGGAGGGATTATTGCCTCCTTCTCAGCTCTGGGCTTCAACTTCTTCAAGAGCGTTTCTGCATCATAGACAACAACCGACCCAGGGAAAAAAGCCGCCTCAAACTTTTCCAATTGACACCTGAAGCTACCTTGCATATCATGTACACATGATTTTCGGAGTGCACACTCTAAGCTGAGTTTAGCGATCCCTCTCTTAACAATTTTTGAATGGGATGACGTATATGGCAACAGCTCTTTATGTGCTCTAGGTGAGTACGCCCAGTAAACGTTATTATTCATGAACCTGATGCCTAAATCCAAGAATTGCAGCCTGGCATCAACTGGTGGTTCGTAGGTGAAAGTGAGCCCCCTGCCTTGCCTTTAAAATTCATTTAGTTCACTCAAAAGTGTATCCTCATTGGGAATGGTACTAGGTATGTTTAGAACAATCAAAAAGTCATATACGTAAGGAAATACTTTTCAAACACAGCGTTAGATTGTTTAAAATGATCGTGTAAATGGCGATCAATGCTGGCTAAAAATATATCACATAAAACCGAGGCAACACCCATGACGCAATGCAAAACCCCTTCTTTTGTAGATTAAACTGATTGTCAAAGGCGATAAAAGTACTAAAAAGATGAAATTCTAAAAGCGCTAAAAAGTTTCCGACAGTCATCCCCGAAGCATTATGAAACGGAACGGGTCCGTTAACGTCAATGCATTCCCTAACGGCGTCAAATAGTTCTTGGTGCGGAACGGAATAGAAAAGGTCGTCAGCGTCAATCGAAAAGGCATATCTTATATCTTGGTTGTCCCTTAGGAACTGTACGACATTCATAGAACTTCTTGCTATGAAAGGATCATTAATGCAGAGGTCATTCAGCACTCTTTGAAGAAATCTGCTGACATTAATCTGCCATGTGCCCCTTTCCCTCACAATCGTACGCAGTTGTGCATATGGTTTATGGGTCTTAACACTGAAAAACATATGCAACACACCACATTCACAATTTGAGATTGCTTTAGCAAGCGGTAATAGCGCTAAACGCTTACAAAAATCGACGAATTTGCCTTTATTCTGTGTGGCACGTTTTTGTTTTTACTGCTGCGAAATGTTTCTTTGCCGCTTGCAACGCTTTCTCGTTAAACATGGCTCTAGACATGGCCACAAAGCCGGTGACTTTATCTGCCTGCCAAAGACAAAGCTCATTATCAGTAAAAATGTTCACAATACCATTCAAACATTTCTTTGCCTTGTCTTGACTACTAACTTTAAAATTCTTCGCTAGGCAATCTATACCATCCAAAAGGCAACGTACCCGATTTTCCTGAGCTGCCTTCTCGGCTATGGGGCGGTTTAGGCCCACTAGCCCATGAGGGGGAACACACGGTTTTAGACCGAATTTTGGACCCTTCGCAAGCAAGTTCGAGATGTTGGAAGGGACAGAAGCCCCACCCATCACTACAAAACCACCTTTGCGGCACTCTTGTTTCTTATGCTTCCTCGAGCTAGCAACAATCCATTTCAGGTTCACGTTCCACCAAACTTCCGTCAATCTCGCAGCTTCACTTCTGAGGTGAATAAACCGTCTTGTAGCAATCTATTCCGGGTAGCGCGCAAACCATGCAGCGCGTAGCCAGTCGGGATATAACCTTGTCTCCACAGTTCAGACCTTAGGAGTTTGCAAACGCGTTTAACGTGCCCCCACGACGGCGGAACAGCACCAAACACGGCACTCACATCTGCAGGGGTCACACTATTCTTTATGCAGAATCCCAGGAATTTAGCACGGTACTTGCACTGTGCGATGTTGGTCTGGAGCACATTCACATCCTGAAGAGCAGAAACACTGTGGAAAGGAGAGCCCGATGTATAAGAAATGTAGCAGGGAGCACGCAAGAGATCTGAATAATAAGGAAGGTGCTAACTTTGTCGCGCACTGCGCTACTTGCAAGGATTGTACACCGCTGTTTTTTGGAGTCAGGATTTTAAGCAAAAGCAAATTAAAACCACCCGTGAAACGATAGAAGCATATTATATTCAGAGGGCTGGTCAGGTTTTGTTAGCGATACCTCAGTTGTTTTTGTACAACGCAGAAAAGATTTTCCTGAGATATAAGGTGTGATGCGTGTCGTTTTTGTTTATCTTTTCCCTGGCAGAGTATGCACCTGCGCGTCTGGTTGTATTCAGCGCTGTACTCGTCCCTATAGTCTACCTTCTTCTTTTCTTTGGCCGTGTGCCTTTGCGCTGAAAACTATGTCCTTAAACATAGAAGAGTGAATTAGTTTTTAGTCTTAGATACGTGTACAGAACTATACTCTATTCCTTGAACGGCTATTCCGGATTTCAAGAAAGCGAATAAAAAATTATACACTCATATTAGAATTGAGCTTAAAAATTACGAGCTAGCTTTGAATGTGGAGGAAGTTCGCACATGACAAATAAAACACGAAATTTATTCTTGTAGTAATTGCGCTATCAAATTATTTTTCTCTTTCAGAGGAGAAAAATTAATAGCGTACAGAACTACTTAGGACCATGCGATTTATAGTACTACAGAGGTGAATTGAAGAGTGATGTATTAGGAAGCTTTGTAACTGGTTAGTGTAGCCACCATGGTTTACAAAGTTGAAAAGCCTGAGCGTCGTTTAAGGTAATAACAATACCACTGCTTGTAATGCAGTCTCGCAGAATTCATCGTGCTGCCCTCAGCCTATTTCTTGCGACTCAGACCGGATAAAATTTAGGATGAAGGATGCGTCCGAGCTGCATGTAAGTTAAAGTATCGTACTAAAGCCTATACTACTATATGTACTATATGTTATACTTGCCTGATGCCAGCAATAGGGCGACATGTGAGGCCGTTGTTTACGCTACGCATTAAGGTCGACCAACTGGCGTACATTACACAACACTGATATAACAGATTAGAGCATCAGGAAATCATATATCCGCCACCTAAAGGCCTCCGCCATGGCCTAAAGTTCCCGTGGCCAGAACTCCATCTATATAAATAGGTACACCATTATAACTAAATAGAAATGCTCGGGATAATACACGCGCACTTTTCAAATGTACGGCAAGGACATTTTGGGAAACTTCTGACCTGTCCTTGATTTTGCTTTTCCTCGGTAGCACATATCATGTTACATAAAGGTGTCATACGTTTCAACTTCGAATAAAGCCAATAGAGTAGCGTTACAGTAAATGGACTTCCAATGAAACGTGATCCGCCTACTCAGTGGTAATGGTTTTTTACTTTTCCAGGACGAAATTTCCAGCAACACTCCTACAGTAACCTGAGGCTGCACAAATTCACAGTGAATGTTCACTGCTCTGAAAAATATTTTCATATTAAGGCGACAATCACATTAGCTTAAGTATGAGAAAATTCGTCCCACCTTTAAGGACACTATGGTAGCAATAAATATGGCGTAGAAAAGTCATTCGCTAGCCATCCAAGCGGAGAGCAGGATAACCGCATCCACAACGGTTATCACTGTCGAAATGGCGCGCTATTTACTAATAACGCTTCAATATTATGCTATGCAACTTGTGATAGATGCCTCCGCTTTCATATCAAATTTGGGATTGAAATCATATTTGGGCTGCATTGTGGTTGTAAAGAAACCACTTCGCTTATAGCTTGGAATTCTTATGCTGGTTAACTTAGAATTTAATGTCTGAAAGGAGTTTTTGTTGCGGGTTATTTGATAAATTGTTCGATTCGAAACTATTACCAAAACATTATCAGGGGCTGGAAAGCCGGTCATATATGTTTCATTAATGCAAAGAGCAAGAAAAGCGACTGCTCATGCTGTAACCTAATGACTGTTGGAGTCGCAAGCCTCTGCGCTGATGGCTGCTGTATTTTGGTAAACCTCAAAAGGTTCTGTACCTAAATATAGCAACAACACACTCTACATTTATAGTGCGCAACAAGCAAACATATCTTCCTGAAGTATCAATATTACTTCTTATTTACACACGCTTCCTCTCATACTGTACTGTGATTCTATTCCGTCCACTGGTGTGAAAAAAACAATGAGAGATGAATTCTGGACTAGGATAAAAAACGGTAAGATGGACAAAGAATGTCATTTGTTATTACTTTGTTGTCCCTAAAGGACACATTGAAGCTCAGCCATTGTCGTGATGGTAAAGATTGCCCCTATTATTGAAGCCATGATTGACCTCTAAACAAATGTTAAAAATTTTCTCCAGCTCGAGGGACTCCCATACGAAACAATGCAAGAAACAGAAACCGTTGTGTGTATAATGTGAAACATGCACCAATTTATGATAAAGAGGTAATGACAATCTAAAAAATACTGCATCAGACATCAGATGTAGTCGCAGGTTTTAACGACTAGAAAGCTATTTATGTACACTATATGTTCCTTCCTATTATTGTCTTTCTTAATGAAGCTGCCCTTCGAAACCCGCCAGGTTCCTTTCTGTCAAGTATATGTGCCTGTAACTAGAGAATGGAGAGTAAGTGACGGCGAGCCAAACTCCCTATAAATGTACGATATTAAAGTCATTCGAGTGCTGCTCAAATATAAACTTGTATTCATTTTTGCATGTAATACGCTTGCAATTGTTTTTAAACATTATGTAACACAGAAGCAACGAAAATGAGTGACTGACGTAGTGAATAACTGGGTTGGTTAGCTAGGAGAGGGCTGGTGAATGAGTGGATGTATGCATGATTGAATGAGCATACGCGTTTTACTGGCATGTGGGCAGCCAGCATTACACTCCTTATGAGTTCAGTTCAGTTCAGTTCAGTCGTTCAGTCGTGTCCGACTCTTCGTGACCCTATGGACCGTGCCACGCCACGATTTCCGGTCTCTCACTATCTTCCTAACATCACATAACTTCATCTGCAGTGCCTCAAGGATGCCATCTAACCATCGTGTTCGCTGCCTACCCCTTCTCCGGCGACCCTCAACCTTTCCCAACATAAAATCTTTCTCTAGTGACTCTTCTCTTCTCATCAGATGACCAAAGTAGCTGAGCTTTAACTTTAGAATTTGACCCTCCAATCAGCAGTCAGGGTTTATGGTCGACAGTATGGACTGATTTGATCTTCCGGCTGTCCAAGGAACTCACAAGAGTCTTCGCCAGCACCACATTTCAAACAAACAATTCTTAAACAAACCTGTTACAATAACTGATATATCTGTGCATCTATCTTTCCCATATCTGGGTCAATATTTTCTGTATTAGTATTAGGATAACTTAGATCATACCTTCCTATGTTGTAGCGCTCTACACTTTCTGTATATATATTTTACATAGAACCCCCCGTGATTTGATGAATAAACAGTCCATCCTGCTGCCTAATTTGTAGCCTTGCTGTGGGCACCTAATCTAGTAATTTGCGAAAAGCCCTCTGCCTTACCCTTTCCCATACAGAATTTCTGCGCTTCAGCCAAATACGTGATTCTCAACTGCAAGCCCTGATATCAATACTCTTTTCCAAGATGCCCATCACTATTTCATATTTTCAATATTCATGTAGCACACCACGCTTCATTATCGCGGCATGTCATCGCCGTTTCACTGAACTATTCTCTTTAGCTGCCACATATTCTGCCCTTCACTTGGTAACGTTACTATGGCAGTCCATGTATGTCTTTCCCTCCTGTTGTCATGAGGATTTTAGTTTTGTTTAGTGGAGTTTAATGGCACATACGCTACTAAGGCTACTAAGGTGATGAGGTTTTTTGTAAGAGGTAGTAAATAAACGCTCTTTCGTGTCAATTATCTGACCACATTGCCGAAGTTATTATGGCGGTCAATAAATATACCAAAATATGTGGGAATCCAACCGGCTCACTGTGGCCGCCTTTCGATGGAGACGAAAAGCAGTGCGCCAATTCTCTGCGCAATGTGAGTGGATGGTAAACAAACTCTGAGGATACAAACTTCAGGAGACATGCACTATTCCGTTTCTAGTAGCCTTAGTCGCTATAGGGCGTTTACTCAATAAACACAAACCAAATGTATTAGCGATATACGTAAAACATAGAGACCTTTCTTTTCCACAAGCAATGACGAGTCAGTAAATTTTTCTGGTAATCTCCAGCACAGGCATGTCGTGCGCGTAATTTAATAGCTAGGAGAGAGTAATAGGAAGCAGATAACGAATGGGTGGCAGTAGCGAGCTCTAGACCATTTTAACTGGAGGCATATAAAAGGTGTCTGTCTCACGGGGTGTGCTTAATGAGAATTATGAGACTGAAGATAACTGGAAAATGAAAACGTTTCAAGAGCTACGCTATTAAAATGCATTAAGGACCAACGCAATCATCGATCAGTTTTTATCATTTTATTCGGAAGGCTCCGACCGAACGTGACTGGCTGTAAAATGCCTGAAGGGGGAGCGCTGCGCCAATTCAGGATTCGGCCTTGCTATCTCATGCGAAGCGTGTACAATGCTTTTCTGCAGGGCGAGTTTGCTTACTAGGGCTAGGTCAAAACAGCTGTTCGCAGGTCCTGGCTAGGGCTAGGTCAAAACAGCTGTTCGCAGGTCCTGGCTCGTTTCGGTAGTTCTAGCATCGCATGTTGGAGAGCTGGTGCCAGGCCTTCTTTTTAAACGTGTTTACCTGTTTTCAAATTATTTGCCATTAGACGCGCATTATGGGACAGAGCACCCAAGGGGAGAAATGCAATACTGTCGTAAATTGCATGCAGGATATCACTGGATGTTTTTTGGGACCATCAAGTCACAGACGACCAGAAAATGAGTATTTCGGAAAACATCGTTGAAAATGCTGTGGCCTCTTTCCCAGTACCATTTCTCTAAATATAGCATATATGCTTACAACGAATTTCAGAACAAGTTTCCAGATGATCTATTGCAGTGAATCACGTCATCTGGCAATGAACCTATTTTTATAGAGTTACTTTTTCAGGAAACTGCATTTACGAGAAGAAACCGATCCCTGGGGAGGTAATTTCTGAACACCCATGCCGGAAATTAACATGCAACGGAAAGAACCGCACTGTTACAGAGTCCAGGTGAATATTTTGCCTATTTTCTGAGGCTAGACTTGAAGTACTTTGCTCAAACGTTATCGTCATTTAATTACAATTGATTTTCTGTGGTGCTCGACTCATAGGAGAGGAGGGTATGCCCCATCTTCCTGTGTAATGCTGTAACCTTTCCTTGGGTATTTATGATAGGCGACACCGGTATCTCTCAAGCAAATGAATGGATAAAATAAATATTCATGCAAATGCTCTCTAGCGGCTTCATGCGTAACAAGTGCTGAAGGTGCATATCGATTACCGCTTCTTCCCCCTGGAGGGCTATTTCGGTTGCATTCTTGACGGCACATCTGTTGTCGTGACATCGTCTCTTGGCCACCTTCTTTAATACCTGCCCACCGCACGTGGATCTGAACTGCGCCATCGCGGAAAGTAGAACTGCACTTCCTAAAATCCCTGAAGTGCCTCTTGCCGCCATCTAGCATATCGATTAATGAAAAGTTCAAGACACATTGCGGAAACATTACTGTTAGCGGCACCACTTTATCTATTATGCAGCGTGTTTTGTGTTGGAGTCTGCGAGTAATGCGCGAACGTTACACCAGTCTTTCCTTATGCGCTGCTTCCAAATAAGAGCATGTCCAGATTTCAAAACGGTGTACAACCCGGGTCACCATTGATTGCATCGTGCGCTACATGAAATTCTTTTTGCCAACCCTATGTGCCTTCAGCCTATGCCCAGCTGCGATTTTATGCACAAAGCGTCCCCAGGCGCTGCGTGCTGTCTTTCTTTCATAAATTATCGATTGTAATGTTTCACCTTATTCAGAACATCCTAGCTTCCGATTGGCTAGCGTTGCCGACCAGGTCATGTATCCTTGCTCAGAAGATGCCTTTTTTTCCGCCTCTCATCAGGTGACTGACGAGGAGATCGTCATTACAAGCACATCCGCTTTCTCTGTAAACGTGGTTTATTAGGCGTGTCGATTATTCGACTCTCCGGTGGTTTTTATTACCCGCCTTCAAAACAACTTTGAGGCACATTCCTCTTTGAGCAGATTTTATTGTTGGTTCTGTACCTTCCGTCCATCCCTTTACATCCCCCCACCCTCCATTAGAATGCATGCCTCTCCGATGCGATGCCTGTTCCCCTCAATGCAACAATTCCAATCAGACTTTCCCTCGATCTCAATCGGTGCAGAACCATTCCTCGTCACCTTCATAAAGCACGCAGCCAATGGTATTCGCACTGTTGTAAGGAATAATTTGATGGCCTCTTTATTGCATGTCTTCTTGTGAATGCATGATTATCCGGATGGTGTCAAATTCTTTTGACCCGAAATCTCAGGCCAAGCTTGACTGGATAATGTATGTCAGTCATTCATTCAGTCATTAGTGCTGACGTGTTCAGCCGTCTGTGAACAACCCTAATCCGCTCTTGTCTCGTCGCATAAGAGAGAAAAACAATTGCTCGGTACATTTATGTATTGAACTTTCTGCCTTCTGCAGCGTTCTCTCACTATCCCCTGCCTTAAACTAACATCGTCATCAACTGGCTATGTTCAAAGACTCAGACAGACTTTTTCTCCGGCTCTTACTTAGACCAGGCTCTTTACAAATCTGCATGTATTAACAGGAGGCATAACAGATCATCTTTACAATGCCCGATGATTAGGGGAAGGAAATGAAATGATATCTGGTCTCTACGACCCTCCTAAATAATAAAGAGTAATATTGACGCTGTTTTCCGGTCGTCGAATGAAAAACTTATCTGTGCTTCTTTGGCGACATAGTCAGCTTTTTCTCAAGATTTTTATAACCTTTCTCGGTCTCATTAGGGTCAACAGGTGTTTTCTATGCTGTAAAGAATTAATGCATAAAGAAGTGGAAATTTTTCTTTCTATAAAAATATATTATGAAATCCGCCCCCGTTGTTGAAAAAGATTGCATCGTCCATCTGGTGCGATTATTGGAGCATATTTTCCTCGTTCGAGCTAGCTTCAAAAATGCCGCTCTGTTTCGGGTTCGGAATGGTACTTCTACTGGTTGTGTCGCTATCTTGCCACTACATACTCACCCGTGCTTCTCCATTATACCACGCTCTTCGTTCGGTGTGATTTTTTGGACGCGGTCTTTGCACCCGTAGAGCGTGCTATATCTTGCGATTTAGTCTCCTGAATTCTGAAGTCCATCATTCATCTGAGCAGAAATGAAAAAAATTCTCTATAAAAAACATATCGCGCTGTTGTCTGGACACAACAGAAACTTTGCCAGTTACTCTACGACCGTCTCTTTGCAGTCGTCACTGACCACCACGGACATCGACGGTTACCATCCATAAAAATATTTCGGTATTCTTGGGTGCATTATTGTTCGCCCTGAAAAGCAAGCTATTACAGTCGCGCACAATCCAGAAAGCCAGCACATGGACGCTGGCACCCACTGTCGCTGCCATCACAACGCCACCCCTCACCCCCGTCTCATGCACCTGATGTGCAAAACCTCCTAGTGACTCCAATCATGCAGCCTTTGATAACCGCGTTCACTGCTTCGGAGCCAAACTCAGTTGACTGTGACCTCAGTTTCAACAGCGAATCAACCTTGACTGCCGCAGGTTAACTGACCATCTCAGCGATGCTACTCGGCCGTCTTATATAGGCTGCGACATCAGCTGAGACGCGCGGTTATTGGATGGGAGGCTTCATCGGTAGAACCCGAGACCTCTTGGCCACCATAATCAATTACTCTCAACATTTTCACCAGATATTATTCAAGACATTTCCGATAATGTTTCCTGCACCCAAATCTAACTAAAAAATACAAGCGTTATTTTAATCACCTATACGTCGTCCAACTATGGATCGAGAACTCAACGAATGCGTTTCCCCGCAGACTCACGCAGAGCAGCGCCGAGCAACGAATGTACAGCCACTGCGAAGGTCACGTGGCACTGAGGCCACTGATTGATGACGCTTAGGGAGTCTATAGAGCGCTGGCGTTTCAAAGCGCGCGCCCTGTTGCACGAGATGACCATAGTTTGTTGTGCCTTAGTGCCGAGAGAAACCATATTTTAGACATTCTAAAAAGTGATGTGGTCAATGCTAATAAGTGGTCGCCAACATCAAATTTAACTCTCCATCAAACTGCATTAGTTCAATGTTAGTACCAAAATAGGTAACGATCTTACTATTAAGTATTGTTTCATTTCTAATGTCCGTAAAAATTCCCCTTATAGTGCTGCCGGAGCCATCTTTATACCATTATTACTGGTATGCAGCCGGCACCTGAGGTACTGAAATCGGATATATCGAATTTTGCTTGTATTGTACACCAGGAAAATCACGCTGAAAATGAGAAGAAAATCTAGGGCAGTGGTACTCGCATTTATCGAACTCTCTTTCAGCGGAACATTTCATATACCGAACCAAGCGCCATGTACCTGCACAGAGAGCTTTTTGTAAGGGCACCCCATTATCATTTTTTGTGCGTGAAGCTCAGGCGCCTGTGCAGCCTAGCGCGCCTCCTGGCACCGATAACGCTATGAAAAGGCTTGACTAGATGACCGTCAAGCCGGCTTGATTGTCTCCGAGATAGTATATTTTTTTGCAACGCTACTCTCGTGCAATGCAAAAAAGATGGAGTTGGATGCACCGGTTGTCATGCTGGGAGGCCCGCCTAGCTGGTCGATGAGTTGTAGCGACTCTAGCGTGGCCTGCAAAGAAACGGAGATCAACTGCACCCTGTATGAATTTAGTCAGTGTATCGAATATAGCTTACCAGTAACATAAGCAGACATCATGATTAGCGATGGTTTCTCCGAAAATACCATCCGGAGCAGCTTTGGTGTGACCGACGACGGCATCTGTGTCACGCGGCGCCCTAATCATACAGGGTGGACAGCACGAGCTCCGATCTGTCCCTACCAAATATTTGAATTAGGGTCACGTCTACAGAGCAGCATGTGGAAACTCCCACTCTCTAGACGCACTGCTGCCACACCGTATTCACGCTTCACGGTTGCAGAGGAGACAATATGCGTGCAGGAGTTTTATATTGATTAATATCTATTTCGCATGCCCTTCTAATTTGATATACCTGGAAGAAAATGTATCAAAAATTAGCAGTAGCATTTTTTAAATTACCTGGCTAATAATGAATACAAAACCCACTAGAGCAGCCTAAAACTAGAGATAAGTCAATCACCCTTCCCTATTTCCAGAGAGCCACTGCAACAGATATCCAGACCCTGGAAAGACACACAATTTAACACTTGTTGAGTTATCCAGAAGCAGTAAATATCTGTCTATTGTTTTGGTGTTTGTTACTCTCCAATATAACTGTTCTGCTGAACATAATGTGATGCTCGAAGTTGATTTACTTTTATTAATTTCCACATTATTCTACATGATTTATATATATTAAGTTAAAATATCAATGCTTCTTTATTTTTTTATTCGAAGTTGTTTTGATGAGGCGGAGCGAAATTGGACTGGCTGTCGAGTAGCACCTTCAGAGATGCCTCCGCAAGGCAGCTTTCCCGGCTGTTGTCCTGCTCTTCTCTGTCCATATATTCTGGGTAAGCTTTCAAATCAGTTTTTGGTTTAAGACACTACCACAGTTTTCTCAAATCTTCATAACCACACACAATATCTTGTAGGTTCTAGGTTGTGTCACTTTAACAGTTTAGCTTGTTTAAAAATTCCTAATTCATAGTTCTAATACAGAATAGTCAAGAGCACCCTGACTCTACAGTTCGACAAACAGCGAGCTAGCTTTTTTCGCTTCCGTTTACCGCCGTGTTAATTTTTTTAGGGGAGCAGATTTTAACATTTTGGCGTAATTAAATCGGCTCCTCGAAGTGTAAACACTAATTCTGTGAAGAGAGTGTGGTATTAATCGTGGCCAACTAAGTAATGAGAACATTATTCCTGATCGCTAATTGAAACTTTCGTCTTCAGAATAACGGTGCGAAAAAGTGTCTTCCGTATCGCCGTCTGCAGCAGACCACACCAACGTATTTAATTGTCACATTATTGTGATGCTGTATTTGCGAGGTTCTGTCACCGATACATCATATTATTCAAAAAGATACAATTCAGGAAGGGAGTGGTGACCTAACATTTATTTCATCATCTCATCAATGTCTTGCATCCCCTTGGTGCTCCTCGGTGAAGCAATACGTAAAAGCCTCAGGTGATCATTATGCATAAATATATGTGAATGCATGAATGAATGAGTTAACCTATGATCGACTTAACTGAGATAAATGCTGTTGGAAAACAAGCCCTCGACAATAACTTAAAATTAAAAATTGCCTTGTGTCAAGGGGCTTTTTGACCGAAGCGCCGCTTGCGCCATAAAAATGCACCACCAGCACCATCATCATGAACATCAATATTTAAATCGACATTTAACTAAACACCTGATTTCGCAAGACGCAGCACCATGCCTGCTCTCGGAGTGCAATTCACGTCCAAAACAGACACTTGTCAGGAGCAGTTCAGCTACAACTCTCTGGGAGGCGGCTTGCTCTTTGAAGCTTCGGAAATGCTGCAGCATACTAACAAATGGCAATTGGTGATGACAGCGTCACGACGCGGATAATATGTGTGCTTTGTTCGGACGCGAGAAGGAGACAAAGTTATAACGTATCCGGGGTTCCCACCATGAGACTGCAGTGGGTTGGTAGAACTATGAATAGAGAATCAGAACAAATATGTACCTTCTCCTTTCAAAATTATTTTGTTTTCCAGTCGAGGATGGTCTTCCTGAGGTTACTTATTACAATACTGAAGTCAAGGTCGGTGAGTTGCATTTATTCCCACACTTCCGGCTCCAGAACAGATAATTCACTATAGAACAGGCATTCAGTATAGCAGGTACTCTTCGTACAAAACACATAATAAAACATTATTATTGGAATGGTGCCTTTGGCCTTTTAGATAGCTAGGAAACTGCCCATAAGTAATAAACCAAAATAAATACGCTACTTCAAAATAGTCCTATCATCTAAACTTATTTTTGAACAGTTTAAAACAACACGTTTTTAAATACGACTGGTAGACGGGTGCTACTAAAACTTCAGAGGTTTCGCCAGGCAATGGTTTTGTGCAGTATACGTTGCGCCACGCATTTTAGTAGCCCGCTTGTTCTGCGTGTCCCGACTCAGGATGATAGCTGGTCCTCAATGCCCGCATGTGCTCTCTCTTCTGGCAGTTTTGAGTTCATGCAATTTTTTACGCATTTGCCTATTTTTCTAATTTTATACTTCTGGATAAATTTTCTACAGTGACTGCCAAATAGTTTCCGGAGTTACACAAACTTGAAGCATTCTTTATACAACACTTTTAAGTCCTTAAGAATAAAAAAGTAAATAAAACAAATTTTCAGAGCTCACAAAATGGTAACTTCTTTTTACGTAGCACGGAACAGCCTATCAACAGAGTGCACAAGGCATAAGGTAAGAGCCGGTAATATATAACGATTGCGATATACTGATGCTATTTCTGACCTTAAAATGTGTCTGCAAGACACAAAAAATATTTTTTCAATTTAAGCGTCAGCCGGGGTGCACGATCGCGGATAACATGCGAGATTCGGGAACCAGATTTTCCCAGCTGCTACTTCTCGGCATAAAAATGTGTGTTCTTCCAATAAAGGCTGCAGCTGCGAGTGAAACATCTGGTGTGAATCAGAACTGCCTTTTATAATTTACGCTTCTTGCTCGTCTCAATAGTACGAAAGAATTTTATTTGCAGTATAATTATATCTGGTTGGGCGAGGCAAAAATCGAAATTCTGTTAACCCAAGCGTATCGTTTGTTCAATATAACAAATCCTGCCAGATTAGGAAAATGACCTTCGTTTCCAGTGACAATTCATTCTTCAGGAGAGAAATGTAATAGTTGTCTAGCCTGGAATACTCGTTAAAATTTTTCTCAAGATTTTGACGGCCCCAAAATAGTGCTGTACGTACATGCACATGAGATAGAAGCGCGGTTGCAAACACAATTACTCCGGGTTATATATTTGCGAACTGCCGTAATTAAATAAAGAATCTGAAAAGTATCGTTCTAATTACGCAACTGTAATCGATTTCTATTCTGTTCCGTTTCTTCGAGCTTTATTGCATTACGCAAACACACTAAAATGCAATATATAATATCCGCTGTCTTCTAATTTGATTTACACGCTGCCAGTTTTAAAAGCAGGTCATTTTCTAAAGTTGTTGCCGCTCATTTGCACTTTAACTGACAAAAAAATCAACCGCTAGACAGTCACACTTCTCCATTGTAGGGTAAGGTGATATTATATCATACTAAATGTGTGCGCGCGCATTTGGGCATTGCTCCGATGACAATGTCTAATTGCTTTGTGTAACACCCCTCTTTGTTTCGGCACTGCGAATAAGGGCTTCAGGTAGTGCCGTTGAGAAGCTGAAAAAGTTCGTTTGCTGATATTTTCTTGGGAAATCAGGTACTAATGTAGAACTATAGCAAGGACTGTGGAATTCTTCGGTCAGAGGTATTGGAGCATCTTGAGTTGTCGGTGCGCATGATCAGGCAGCCATGCTTGCAGTTGTCCAGCCGAACACGGAAGAAATTACTTTGACAGTAACGTTTGGTCCTTGTACATTTGCTTTCAAAGCGGTAGTTGACTTCGGGTAATCATTACTCGTTAC
Source organism: Amblyomma maculatum (assembly GCF_055883805.1). Taxonomy (NCBI): domain Eukaryota; kingdom Metazoa; phylum Arthropoda; class Arachnida; order Ixodida; family Ixodidae; genus Amblyomma; species Amblyomma maculatum. The sequence continues at coordinate 54,092,520 of NC_139346.1, read as the reverse complement.
GAAAATCGCAATTGAACTACCTAGAACTTCAATTTTGAATGATTTATTCAGTAAATGTAAATTAATCACTTCAGTGAAAATAGAAATTTTATTTTCCAAAATACACATAATATGAACACCTGCAAATAATATGTTGGAGAAACACGGCTGAGAAACAAATATGCATAACGTAATAATGGACAAAGGGAAGCAATTCTAGCTAGTTGGTGTCGAGAACTCATTGAAATTCTGCAATGCTTGGCATTATCATATCCTAATGAACTACTAGCAATTTTTGAACTTTTCGTGTTTGAAAGTTTGGAAGAAAAAGGCCCTCCCGCTATCGTGACCTGCCTTTTTTATTTTTATTTTATAAACATTGGAGTATTCTGCTAATTCTCTCAACGCAAGTCTTCAAAATAGCATGGGATCTGAATTTGCCAACAACTATTTATTTTGAATCCAAATTTCTAAAATGGATTATATACAAGAAAGAGTGCATAATTCATAAAGAGCTTTAGTTGCGTTCAATTATTTGGAACTTTTAAAAGTTTATTCACTTTCCAAGTTTGCAAAATAAAACGTTTTCCATAAAAGACTGAATTTCTGATGACGAAACAATTTTTTTTTTCCATTTTTGAGGGCCTCTACCGCTCAGGTATCTGAATATGCACAGCACGAATTTGTACATATTGTATTGGGAAGGAATGACCTGAATAGACATTCTAACAATATGACAGGTCAGTGATTTGAAACTTCAATTATTTATCGGCACACTTACCAAAAGCACCGTATTATCTTGTTTTAATTCATCTCATTAATAATTTCGTATTCAGGCGTATTCAGCCAGCTTTATAAATTATTTCATTATATCATCCTTAAGAACTTTTTTCGTCTGTGTAGCCACTGCGTGACATCTCAAACTGTGTAGGCATTACCATATAGAATACCAGTGCGCAGATGTCTAAATATTCGGGGAAAATTTTTATATTCATATTTGAACACGATGTCTATCGCTGCATGCCTCAGAGGCATTTTTGTTCCAAAGATGCCACAAGTCTTCGTGGTCAATACCGTCCTCTGTGTGTTTGTATTTTTGTCGTGCCTGTACAGCTACTTTGTATGCCAGTCTTCTGATTCAGCTTTATACGCTCCCCTACTGAACATTACAAATTTGCATTGTTCCTATTTTCTGCAAAAAAAAAAACATTGCTTCTGCACTAAAGGGAAGGCCGCATAATAATATTCTTACCACAAGGAGAATTACTCACCCTTTTATGAAATATTTTCTTCAGATGTGTGCATATACCGCAACAGATACTTCAAGACGTTCATAGTTTTATCAGAACCTTGTGAAAAATGAATATGTAATGCTCGAAGCCACCTGGTGAAAGTGTTGAGGTAAGCACGGAATCAACAGTGCACAAGTGTACGCGACTGCACGTGCATTCTTTGCTTCGGAATTGTAGCCAGTTACCACTGTTGCGTGTTGTTTCACTGTATATTATTGTATAATTCTTTTGAAAGAACCGCTGTTTTGGAAGGTCAGAAAATAATGTTGAGCTGACAAGTTACCTACGAATTTCCTCCTGGCAATTAATTTTCCTCATCGAAGTCAAGTGATGCGTACGGAATTGTTCGCTAAAAACCAATGGTTTCCATGGACTTCTGTCAGGTATTTATCTTTCGAAACATTGCGAGAAGTAGATGAAGAATTCCTTCAGTGACGGTAAAAACCGACATTGAATATATTCTTAACCTGATAAAAGTGCTTACTATGATGAGAAAAAATCGAAGAGACATTCTCTAACCTGGGAGCGCCGGCCAATGTCTACACGGATCTTTATATCTCCTTTGCACACAAACTGTGAATGAGACAGAATGCTGAAAGGCATTTAGCAAGCTTAACAACCCAATCAAGACAACATTAATAACGCAGTCTTACTTGGATACTCTTTGAATGCGTGGCGTTTAATAAGCTTGGCTGAAACAAGACGAAATGGCTTTTAGTATCGTGTATCAATACTGGCCCCGAGAAGCGATATATCATGCCCTTTTCATTCTTCCATCATAACATGACTTCTATTAGTAGTGCCGTCTGCGACTGGCGCCGCTGGCCGGTATATATCTGCCGAAATTCTGGTTCTAAGTACTCACAAGAGGCGGCATGGCTGAGCAGTTTCACTCTCTTTTTGTTTAACCACCACTTACATTCGAGAGTTGTGTAACACCCTCGAGACACACCTTAACCTTCACGAGAACAGAATAGTTCATGAGCGTAGTCAACCGTTAAACTATCCGGATAATTTCTCATATATTTTTGTTACTCATTACCGCTACCTTTAGTGGCCAGGTGAATTCCCTGTAACGATTGAGACGTAAATGGACGCAGCATACAGGGTAAGATATATTTAAGCACGAATTACGCACAAATTATGAAGGACAAATAAGGCTACTTAAGCACTCTGAAGAGGAAATCATTATTCTCTCAAGAGAAATTTTGTTGCGAGGTTCGATGAATACCCGACATGCATAAAGCCGCGACTATTCCGGGCAATAAAGTATGATTCGTGTGGCCCGTTCATTAGCTGCTTACTGGGCAAGTTGGCTCATTGTATTTTGAGTAGCAGCGGGGGCGGAGTACGAAAAGCACGAAGACAGAGACATATTAAAACATATTTGGGGGACGCTCAAGCCTCAGATTAAGAGAAGACGTTTACTTATCAAATACCTTGTATATACCCGATAGTAAGTCATGGGTCAGTGTTTTGGGACGAGTTTTATATTACGATATCCCAATTTTCCTTCAAGAAACGAGTAATTGGATCATCTTTCCTTGAGGACTTTACTCTTTTAATTGGTTTTAAAAGTATCATAAATTAGTGGTGGGGCATCTGATTACTTTTTCATGCTTGCAGATTCATTATTGTCGTGTCTATTTTGGCTACTGGATAGGTCTGTATAACGCTCGTCTTCTCCTTTCAACGCCTCATCCATGCTAGCAATGCCGGTGCGTGCTTTGCGCCTTAGCATATACGCCTGATTTTTACCTGTGCCAATATTTCTGTGCAAAGTTTTCAGACATCTACGGTTGTTTAGAGAAGTCTCTATTTCCTTCATACGATAATCCTTTATGTCGAACATTTTACACTTACTGTTGGTATCTATGCGAGTTTTTTCCTGTGTTTTGAAATGTAGGCATTCATACTTTGGCATTCTAATCAAAGTTCGTTTCTTTAAAAGTAATTCACCAGAACCGTCTCTAAATAACTTACTACGTATTTCTACCGCGCACTGAGTAATTATATGTCTGAAATTTCGAATCATTGATTCTGCACTAAGACCGTGTTCTTTCGTTAAAGGTTAAAATCTGCTCTGTAGTAAGGTAGTGGTTCTTCACCTTTCCTCTCAGCGATAATTTTTCCATTGACATGTAACTTCCTAGTTGATTTTATTATTTATTGAAAGATAGAATAATTCGCCCCTTTCCTTTTACCTCTACAAAGACCACAGGGCAAGGGTTCGAAGGCAGAATGAAGTAAATTTATTTTCCAGCCACCCTTTACAGCTTTTTCATATCCATTTCCGGTCTTCTCTTTTTGAAAGAAGGCATTCATGACTCGTAACCTATTGTGTTCGTTGACCTCAATTAATTACTGCCTAGAATAATTTTTTTTACCTTGGCTTTCAAGTCAATCAAGAGTACCGTATACTGCCCTTTAGTTCCATCACTACCGTTTGTACATCTTCACAGAAACTTACCACAACCTTGTCCCCATGACTGTAAGCGGGTAGGTGGGTGTGGTTCATTTTGAAGGTTGTGCAAAAAACGAGGACAAAGGAGTAGAAGGACAAAGCATGACTGTTTTTTCGCAGATAAGCTTATAGTGAAAACACGGAATAAATACCCATCTCACGGAACTAAAACAGAAGAAAAACAAATGTGATAGCACCAAGTAAAGGAAAAGTGTAGGGCACGATACAGCTAGTGGGGTTGCTTATTAACTAAGATAAGATGCAAAAGCAAGGAGCCTCATAATCACAAAAGCAAACTTGAGGTGTAAACTTGAATACAAAGGTATGAAGCTGGAGACTGAAGCAGATGTGCTCCACATATCCGGCAGTCCGACCGTTCTTCCGCCGATCCATCCGGCCTGCCACACACTACCCGTCACAAAATTTCCACATTTCATACTTGCAGGTGGGCGGTTGTGCCTTAGACACCACTCCCATCCGATGCAATGCGGCTCTGAACCAGCGCAGTAAAAACATAAGTAAGCATCAAGTGCTTGTTGTCGCAGCACGTTCTAGTGCGCATTTAGCCATCCTTTACTGATCTCGCGCCTAGGAATAATTGATTCCGACATTTTAACAGCTTTAGGGCGTTATTGTATCGAGCAACCGGACCACTCAGTTACATTCGCCCTATGCAGCAGCTACAAAGGAAATAGTAGCCGAATATAGCACAGTAATGATATATCTAAAATCCGCGGCGAAAAATGTGTTTGTGAGCAAATTGTTTAATAATAGGAGACGTGGGGTGGCCATAAACATCTTCTTACTGATTGCCATTATAAAGTCTAAAATAATAGGAGGGTTTCTTCTTTTGATGTTTTCTTCTAGGTGTCAAGAGTTTGAAGAGAAGCTGAGGCCCAATTGCAACTGGGAGTACAAAGATAGGAGAAGGCAATTCCCACAGTGTTGCAAGAAAAAAGTTTGCCGCGATGACTACCGCACACACTTCCCCGGCACGCGCGTAGCTATTTCGATTTGGTGACGTTTTGAACCATTTATGAATATGCGAACCAAGAATAATAAACTTTGCTCAGTCCTATCATGCTTCATATTTTCGCTTTTAGTTTAGATGTAGGCATCATTCCTCGGTTCTTTACTAGGAATCACAGTTTTAACTCGGAAGTGCACGATAAATACAAACTGCGTTTAGTGGATGGCGAAAAGCCAATCATGTTGGCATGCGTGGACTACAAATTATCGCGAAATTTCTATCGAATCGTCTGCGACATCCGATGACGGTTGTCATTTTCCCTATCAGACGCGTGGTTTGAGGAGTCACTTTATACAAAGTAACATACATTTTGCGCACACAATTCTCAAACTTTTCTCTGGCTCATATGAAAATCTTGCTCTTCACCAGATTGACCTTTCAAAAGTGTTTGATCGTGTCCGGCATTTGTCTGCTTCTGCTTCTCGAGCGTGCCAATGTCGCATAAATTGTACTTAAAGGAGTGCAACTTTGTTACTACAACTGTTTCACTCGCTTGGTCACCTCTCTGAGCCTATGCCAATTCGACCATCCATGAACCAAACCTGTCCTATGCTACCGCTACTCTTCCCTCTGCCCTGATCCAATTTGTTGACGTGTACTGCGAAATAACAATACCCTTGGTTACGTTCTCTTTAGTAATGTAGTCAACATACTTGCGCATGCCGTTGATTTTGCGTTTTTCTTCACTGATAAGCCCAGTATTGTTAAAAATATAACAACAATTCAGCAGTTTGGCATTGTTTTTTGTGCTGAAATGAATGGCTCTAGATGTTCGGGTCTGTGGTTCGGTTAGAGGGGATCAAGGCCGAATCATTATACCGGAATCGAATGGTCTCGTGTCCCCTCGTAAATACCTAGGAGTTCTCCTTTATGCGTTCAAGTCTAGTGGGCGTTATTGGAGAGAGCAAATCCCGGCCCTTTAAAGCTATGCTCAAACATTTTTTCCGCAGCGTCATTCAATATTTGACCGAGCGCAGGCCTTCAACATACTCTTGGCAACATAAATTTATTCTTTTGAAGGTACTTTATTGCTCCAGGCATTATATGCAAAGCTTTCAGCGAACATATTCGATGTTCATATGGTCCTTCAGTTTTGAGCCGATTCGGAGCGATAACCTATATTCAGGCCTGTTTCTGCTGGCAGTCTAGATTTGACACGTCTCAGTGTCAGGCAGTTAGTTTGCTCGTTTCTTCTTTTTTCTTAATATCTCCCATCCCTGGAAATCAACATTCAGTACCTTCTTCCCAACTTAGTGCCCTTGCCAGGTTTATCTACTGGACCTGGTTATTTGCTTGCATGAAAGAAGTTTACGATCATTAGGTTTCCTGGCGGTTCGCTTTTCGTATGAGTACATATTCTTTGTTTCACAGAAATATTTATACTATGAGTTGATCTCCCTGTCATGCCTGTATTATATTGTCAACGAAGCCAGTGAAACTGGTTCAGCAGGTTATCTTACAACTAAGCAAAAGTACCGGAAAGATCAGGCACGGAACCGACTGGCGGGCGAGCACCGAGAGCGACGAAGACAAGCGCGTGCCAGTCTCCCGAGCTCGCCACATGGCGGCGCCAGTAAGATAACAATGCGGCATTGCCCCTCCCGATGGGAAAGGCATCACCGCGATGCCGAGTGGCAAGGTCGAGGATGACCGTAGTCGGCGAGGATGCGCGTTCACATCATATAGTTAAAGGAAGCAAACAAAAAAATTACCGACGATTCCGTTACTTCCTAATGCGAAATTTGAGCGCAGCAAATAAGCTGTTTCACCTTTTCGATAGATTGAGGCAAAGAAATCGAGCAACACGTGTATGCGCTATCACAGAATTTTTTTTTTTATTTTTCAACGTATTCCTTTAACAAAGACTCCACTAACAGTTCTTGACAGTCATGAAGGAAGCTTTGTGGCCGGAGAAATAGACTGATATATGTTCGACTTGGTACACCAATGCTTGATTCTCAAAGACGAGATTTATACAAGTGCCTCGCGAGGTTGTCACAGCCGTGGGACGCGTTACGAGCGAGAGGAGCGGGATGTTCTCCCGCATAAGTGTGAAGAAATTCCTGTTCGTCTTTATGTCAAAATTCGTCTCGCTCATGGCTCAGAAAGAACTGGCAGATAATTTCGCAGTGGCGAACGGCAGCGACAATTTCGGCTCGGGCGGTGCACATATACAGATCCGCCGCCACCGATCTGGCTCTCTGACTGCCACCGCACAGAGGTTGCATTTGAGGAGGAGCGAAGAAAGGAATTAAGTTCGAGCCGGCGCTTTGACAACCGGAGACTCGCAGGAAGAGGGGGGCGGCGTGTACACCCAGCGGCAAACGATGGGGGCAGAAGCGCGCGCAGCAAGCGGACAACGCGATAAAGGGAGGAGGGAACAGATTGCAGCGACTGACTGATGCTGCTGACGCCGATAGTGAGTCAACCTCAGCTGCGGAGTTGGTTTCAGGGACAACGCCGCCGATGCCGACGCAAACAATATGCTACCCTCGCTTCCGCAGCGCCAAGAACCAGGTCTAGCCGTGGGAAGGTGGTCACGTATTCGTCGACATGCCGGGGCCTACGTGAAATAACCGGCGCGTCGGCAACTGAAGAGCACCCTATCCGCCACACAGGAACAGGGGGGGGGCCTCCCCTCCTCTTTCTGCATGGCGGCGACGGTGTTCTATGCAGTCACGTTATTTTGACTCTCTAGCGGCGTCAGCGGCATTCAGCGGTATCAGTCAGTCGCTGCTAGCGCTGGGGGGATGAAAGGGGGGCGGACCTGGTTACGAGGCCGACGCCGACGCGAAACCCAGGAACGGACGCCAAACAGTTGCGCTCTAAAAAACAAATGTAGCTTGACCTAGCGGGAGTAGAAGGGCTTCATCCTGGCGACATGTACGACTTCCGATTGTGCTTGCCGTCGGTATGAGCTAACAGTTCCTTGCGGGGTCACTTCGTAGGTGACGTCGCTGAGTTTGCGTTTTACTTCGTACGGGCCGACGTAGCGGCGCAGAAGCTTCTCGGAGCGACCCCGCTGGCGAACAGGTGTCCACACCCAAACCTGATCGCCAGGGTTGTAAATTACCTCTCTGTGACGAAGGTTATACCGTCGAGCATCTTCAACTTGCTGTGTCCGGACTCTCAGTCTAGCCAGCTGGCGAGCGGCCTCGGCATGCTGGACGAATTGGTCGGCACCGGCAATCGATGGGTGGGCAACATGTGGCAGTAGCATTGCATCCAGCATGGTGACAGCTTCGCGACCGTATACCAAATGAAACGGTGTAAAGCGGGTCGTTTCCTGGACTGCGGTGTTATAAGCAAATGTTGCATACGGTAGTATCTGGTCCCAGTTCTTATGATCTTCGTCGACGTACATAGAAAGCATATCGGCGATGGTCTTATTGAGTCACTCAGTAAGGCCATTCGTCTGAGGGTGGTAAGCTGTTGTTCTGCGATGACAAGTGCCACTGAGCCGCATCACTCCCTGGGTTAGAGCTGAAGTAAATGCCGTGCCTCTCTCAGTTAAAACGATCGCAGGGGCACCGTGACGAAGGACTAGATTAAAGATGAAAAAGTTCGCAATATCAGTAGACGTGCCGTTGGAAAGAGCTTTCGTCTCACAAGAGCGGGTTAGATAATCTGTGGCGACTATAATGTACCTGTTGCCTAATGATGACGCAGGAAATGGCCCGAGCAAGTCCATACCGACTTGGTGAAAAGGTACTCGCGGGGGAACAATAGGCTGCAGCAGGCCGGCCGGCTTGACAGGTGGTGTTTTCCGACGTTGGCAATGACGACACGTCCTAACATAGCGCTGAACCAGAGCGGCAAGCTTGGGCCAGTAGTACTTTTGTCGTGCTCGTGCCAAGGTGCGCGAAAAACCGAGATGTCCGGCAGACAGCTCGTCGTGGCATGCCTGCAAAACGTCGGTACGGAGCGGAATTGAGACAACCAGCAGATACTGAATGTCTGTGGAAGCGTAGTTTTTCTTGTAGAGGACGCCGTCACGCAACCAGAACGACAGGCCACGCGTGAAAAGGCGAGGCGGCGATGAGGCGGCTTCTTCGTGGTAATCGATGAGGGGCCGCACTTCGGTGTCGTCTCGCTGCTGTTGAGTGAGATCTGGCGTCGAGAGAGCACCGAGAAAGACGGAGTCATCTGTTTCACTTGAAGAACACGGGATAGGGTCTCGGGATAATCAGTCAGCGTCACTGTGTTTCTTGCCGGACTTGTACACAATAGTGACATCGAACTCCTGTAAGCGGAGACTCCAGCGGGCTAACCTGCCTGAAGGACCGTTAAGGTTCGCTAACCAACAGAGTGAGTGGTGGTCGCTGACCACTCTAAACGGCCGACCATACAAATACGGCCGAAATTTTGTTACCGCCCACACAACTGCAAGGCACTCCTTTTCGGTAGTAGAATCATTCGCTTCAGAACGAGACAGGGTGCGGCTGGCGTAAGCAATCACCCGCTCAACACTTTCTTGTGACTGAACCAGAACTGAACCGAGGCCAACGTTACTGGCGTCGGTATGCAATTCTGTGTCGGCCTCCTCGTCGAAGTGGCCAAGTACGGCCGTTGTTTGAAGGCACTTGCGAAGCTCCTCGAAGGTCCTTTGCTGCTCGTCGGCCCAGATGAAAGGCTGGTCATCCTTTGTTAGACGAGTCAATGGTTCGGCTATTCGGAAGACGTCGTGCACAAATCTCCTGTAATATGCACAGAGGCCCAAACACCGACGTACGGAACTTTTATCAGAGGGGGTCGGGAAAGCAGCTACGGCAGCCGTCTTCTCTGGATCAGGGCTAATTCCCTCAGCACTCACGACGTGACCAGGAACTTGAGCTGTTGGAATGAAAAGTGGCATTTTTCTGGTTTTAATGAGAGTCCGGCCCCGCGGATGGCAATTAGCACGGCCGTCAATCGTTTGAGGTGCTCTTCGTAGGTCGCAGAGAAAATGACAACGTCGTCAAGGTAGACGAGGCACGTCTGCCATTTCAGGCTGACTAGGACAGTGTCTATCATTCTTTGAAAGGTTGCGGGAGCGGAACACAAACCGAATGGAAGCACCTTAAATTCGTACAGTCCGTCAGGACTAATTAATTCGGTCTTCTCTCGATTACGTTCGTCGACTTCGATCTGCCAGTACCCGCTGCGTAGATCAAGCGATGAAAGGTATCGGACGTGGCGAAGTCGGTCGAACGAGTCATCGATTCGAGTCAATGGGTAGACGTCCTTTTTCGTAATTTTGTTAAGCCTCCTATAGTCGACGCAGAATCTGAGTGCTCCGTCCTTTTTAGCGACCAGCACAACTGGTGACGCCCATGGGCTTGTGTACGGCTGGATCACATCATCGCGGAGCATTTCATCAACTTGTGCCCGATTAGCCTCTCGCTCTTTCGGCGATACTCGGTAGGGGTGTTGGCGGATAGGGCGCTCGGTGGGATCAACTATAATTCGATGTTTGGTTACTGACGTCTGTTTCACTTTAGAAGTGACGGCAAAGCAGTCACGGTAAGTTTCCAGAATTGCATGAAGGCGGCGTTTCTGGGTAAGAGACAAAGCTTGATTCACGTCGGTTTGAACAGTATGTCCAGTGCTCTCGTGAGGATTCTCGTTGGCCAGCGAAAGGGCGCAATGGGCGGATGGCGCACTGACTTCGTCAAAATAAGCGATAACTGTACCTTGCGGTAAATCGTGGTATTCGGCACTAAAGTTCGTTAAAAGCAGTTCAGTTCGTTTACTTTTCAAGGCGAAGACCCCGCGAGCGACGCAGACTTGTAGGCTCAACAATAAATTCACGTTCGTTTCCGCGAGGCCTTGAAAGGCGGGGGGGTTGTCGCACTGCACTGTAACAAACAAGCTGTTGCGTGGAGGTAGAGTGACATGGTCGTCGCACACTCGGAAACCTGGCCTGTCTGTGTAGTCGTCGCTGTGCTGTCTGTACTCGTCGGAAATTGCGCGGTGAGTGGAAAACGTCACCATGAAGTCACGGAGGTCGATGATTGTGTCGTTTTCTCTAAGAAAATCAAGGCCGAGATTCAGGTCCTTGCAGCACTCTGCTAGCACAACAAAGCAGCACGAGAAAGTTACGTGGTGAATCTCAACGCGAGCGGTGCACACTCCGAGCGGCGTTACCACGTGCCCTCCGGCTGTCCTTATCGGGGCTCCGTGCCAAGGAGTCAGGACTTTTCGCAGAATGGTAGCAAGGCCATGACTCATAACGCAAACATCAGCGCCGGTATCTACAAGGGCAGTCGTGTTGTGGTTATCAACGACGATGGGTATCTCGGCGGAATGTAGCTCACCGTCGACAAAGTGCGGCGTGTCAGGGATCGTCGGGCTGACGGGTCGTGCGTTGTGTCGAATTACGGCGTCGAAGGTAAGTTCTGTGATGGTCGGGAGGTCGTCGGACTCGTTGGTCGTGCGGTGCGTCGATTGGGGGCGTCGGAGAAAAGCTTCGGCGATCATCGAAAAGTGGTCGGATTGTTGATTGGAGCGAAGGGTCGGAGGTCGGTATGTGTGATCGAAGCGGTGACGGAGGATGTTGGTCGTAGTGTCCATCGACGCGGCCCTACCCCCGAGGGTCGCCGTCTTCAGTTTTCCCGGTGCGGACTTTGGGACTGCCTGAGGAAAGAACGGCGGCTAGTTGAAAACTGTCACGGCGGTGGTGACCTGGACTGGCGTCGCTGGAGGGACGCAGATGGGACGTGGTCGCTGAGGTATTGGTCGATGTCCCGAGGTCGTTCGCCATAGCGCGGCCGAGGGGCATGCGGGGAAAATCCGCGCAAGCCCATCCGACGATACGGGCAGTGGCGCAGAACGTGACCGGCTTCGCCGCAGTGGAAGCACAAAGGCAGATTGTTCGGCGTGCGCCACGCGTGTGCTTTGCGAACTGGTGGTCGAGCTTCAGGCACACCAGTCGAAACTGGATATTGGGGTGGAGGACGTGCGGGAGGAGCAGGGTTGCAGGATGCCAATTGTTCAGGCTCAGGGTTAGGCAACACGTCGCTGTACGTCATGATCTGTCACGCAGGGGGATGGGGTGACGGTACTGATGGCACTGCTTGGCGGAGCTCTTCGCGCACCACATCCGAGATGTCCCCAGCACGTGGATGTTGTTCGAGACAGGGCAGCTTTTGCAGCTCTTCGCGCACGATGCTTCGAATAAGTTCGCGAAGGGCTTCCCTGTCGTTTCCGGCCATTGGCAAGCGCAAGTCTATGGCAGCGATGTTCGCAGAGCGATCAAAATGTGCAAATCGCTGATTCAAGGCACGCTCGATGGTTGGTGCTTCTTTTGTAAAATTAGCAACAGTACGTGGAGGGTCACGTACAAGGCCAACGAACAACTGCTCCTTGACGCCTTGCATAAGGTAGCGCATCTTCTTTAACTCCGACATGGAGGGATCCGCCCGGTTGAAAAGGCGAGTCATTTCTTCCACAAACATGGCGACGCTTTCATTAGGCCGCTGTGTTCGGGACTGTAGAGCGAGTTCAGCCATTTGTTTTCTTGCATTGTTGCCGAATGTTGCGAGCAGCTGCCGCAAGAAATCCTGCCAGGTTGAAATGGTAGCCTCATGGTTTTCGAACCACGTCTTGGCGGAGTCTTCTAGTCCGAAATAAATATTCTGCAATTTTCGCTCCTCGTCCCACGCATTAAACACAGCGACCCGGTCGTAGCTGGTCAGCCAGTCCTCAACGTCTTCGAACTTGTCGCCATGAAACGGCGTGAGCATACGTGGAGTATGGCAGATCAGCTGCTGGGCACTAACGGGAAGCTGAGTGGTCTGAATTGCCGCTGTAGTCATCGTGGTTCGCGGTGGCGAAACAAGAGGACCACACTCGGGTGCTAAGCCTCTCAAGCGACGGCTCGCCTTGTGCATAGGTGTCGTGTCCACGGTGTGTAGATGGGTGTAGGGGGCAGCCAGAGGCTCTTCGTACAAGGTTTCTACCCAGAAGCTCCACCAAATATGTCACAGAAGCCAGTTAAACTGGTTAAGCAGGTTTACTTACAACTAAGCAAATGTACCGGCAAGATCAGGCACGGAACCGACTGCTGGCCGAGCACCGAGAGCGAAGAAGACGAGCGCGTGCCAGTCTCCCGAGCTCGCCACATGGCGGCGCCAGTAAGATAACACTGCGGCAATATCGTTCTCTCTACTCTCATCGTTTGGGACATGGCGCGTTGAGAAGAGCAAGTAAAATGCTGGTCTCGCCTTATACCGAAACGTGTGTATTTAAACGGCAGATGAAAGTTCTACCTGTTAAATTATGGATTCACAAACAATTTTTGTTTCTTTCAGTTATACCTGAAACCACAGAACACTTTTATTGCCTGCAAATATGCTATAATATTTGGTGATGTTTTACAAAGAACATTGAAGAAAGTTTAATTTAAATTCTCACATGGTGCGTTACCTTTTGGCCACCCAAAATGAATATGAACCCTAAGACATAATGTTCTGCCTTAAACTGCGCAGACTGTGTAAAACGCGTATGTTGGACAGGAATTCTGAACCTCTCGTTTCCAACAGCAACAATTTCGGCTAAATGGTGTACTAGCTGAGACACTTGCCTTCAAAGATAATGAATGACTCTCACCCGGAGTGGTTCCCTTTTGATGAGTTGTTTTTATTTGCCGCCGTTTTAGTGTAATTTTGTGAGGACGCGTTTTAGTTGTACGGTACGTGTTACATAATTCAATTAAGCTTCTTCGGATAGTGGCTAATTTGTTTTATAAAAAATGCATATAGCTCTGTTTACATGTAAACACGTGTAATAAATACCATGATGAAAAGAAACCTGGTGTGGAAAACTTTTAGTCCGCCTAGCTATAGACCGAAAGAATGGGAGCTCGAATCCTGAGGTTGGTAAATTTGTTTTTATTTATGTTGCAGTGCGAAGGACATCTTTATGGTAACTGTTTCTGGTCACTGTTTTTGTCACTCGTATCAAGACACTAGAAAAGCTTTCACATTAATATCGCGTTGCATGAGCAATTCTCTAGTTATTGAAGCAGCGAGTGGTTTGATCGCGTCCACAATAGATACTCTTGTGGCGAAATGTCTCCGCCCTATCGCCATTGGCAGGCCGTTTGCTCGTACCCGATCACTAACCGAGTTGTATGTCGCACATATTTTTTCGCTTTCGGTATCAAAATTTTACCGCAAGAATAATTCGCACAACGTTAAGCGTGGTATCTTACAACGGCGTTGCCCAATTCGCATATGTCTATTACTCATGCTGTAAGTTGTTTAGCACCAGGAGCCAGACAGACATCTAACATCAATCGTGTAGGTTATTCAACACCCCACACGACTTGACATAACGAAGCATGCGCGGTCAGAGGAGGACGACTGAAGATGACGACCTCAGAGAAGATGAACGAGTGGAAAGGAATCAGTTTAGGTCTCCAGATTTCTGCCCAATAATTTTACGGTTTTCTCAGTTGCGTTTGCTGCAACCTCTAGCCCCCCTATCTGGGGTCGCCATCTGCGCGCTACAACGCATCTGCTATCGACGTTCTTCCGCTCTCTCACCCCCCCCCCCATCCGCATCACCTGCTATCGGGAAGTCCAGATATTTAAATATGTTTTCTACGAAGACAAACAATCAGCATCTAGGAGTGGTGATCTAAGTTATACAAGCAGCAGATAATATTCCGCGCGCTTTCGCCTCAGTGTGGCTTCATGCTCTCATTAGGCTTCGAAACTACTTAGGTGAGCGGAGACGTATCATCTACACCTCCCAGCGAACACGAATTACAGACGCGAGCGCCAAGTCCTCCTTCAGATACTCTATATAGTACAGTGGCCGAACTATAGAGGGACTGGACGGTCAAACAAAACGGCACCTAAAACACTCGCAGGAGGGGTGGTGGGCGAAGATTGGTGTAAGCGGTCCGGAGGTACAGCCATTCGCACGTACGCGCGCCAACACGAGCGCGTTGACTTTATTGCACGTTTTGCCTATTTTCTCATTGCTGCTGTTTGCTAGCAGCACAGACATGTTTACTTCTATCGCGACCAGTTCACTGCAGCAGTGTTAAGTAGCAGTAATAGAAATATTAAAGATGTTGCCAGCACCGGTATTTACTACTAAATTACCAGATGCACGGCAATTCGGGCGGTGTAAGCGGAACACGAAGTAAGGCGACTGGCTTCCGCCAGCGGGTATACAGAATCACGGCGTGTGGCCTCCACACAGCAAACATGAAGAAACGTAGTGTTTAAGCATTTTGCGCGCAGTAGGGAAAAAGGTGACCGAAAAGTGCGAGGTAAAATTGTAATAGAAGAAATTGAAAGGGTAGGCTTTGTGACTATTTCAGCCAAATTTGAAAACTTCGTGGAGCTAATAATTTGCAAATATATAATAAGAGCTGCTCCTGGCGACTGCTCGCAACCAATTGGGGTGACGCATCGCACGCAAACCTCCCCACTGATGTCTGTGGAGCTACTTGGCGTGCCCACTTAATGGACGCTCCCACCGTACGCTGGCGGGACGGGGCGTGGTAGGTTGTCGTCTTAACAGACCTTAACAGACCATGCCGTTGCCGTCTTAGCAGACCATGCTAAGGTCTGTGAAGACCTTAGCATGGTCTGTTAAGAACAGCTCGTGACTGCTCCCGCTCATACGCACGTACTGCCTAAGACATACATTACGGGTCAAAGGTCCGAGTGCACCTGCATCGCTGTGCTTAGTAAACTGCCTCCCATGACGTATCAGCTCTTCAGCGTGTCCCATTTGATTACTGTGTTTGTCCGCGACGTATCCCTACGAGCCTCTGAAGAGACGACACACAAGCTGCGCCGTCCGCCTCAAAACACAGCCCTGCGCCTGGGAATCGAATAAGGCGCTCACTAAACACACTTTATTTGTCTCACTTAAGGGCGGGTAGACAGCCTCACCGCACACGAAGGTCGCAAGCAAGAAATGTGATTACCACCCCTAGTGTAATGAGCTAAAACGTAAAACGACTGACGGCACTTGATGGTCAAAGCACGGATGTGGAATCAAACAAGGTTGGCATCCCAAGTCAGAAGCGGCTTTTGAAGGTCAGTATACAAACTCAAATGCTACCGAAGCTATGGCGCCACTGACATGATGGCGCTACGAGCATGTGAAGGAACATGAGATATGGGAGCCGCAAATTTTCCGTGCCCCAGTCAGCAGCGGCAACTCGGCTGGCGGAGCTCACGAAACACTCAAACCATTCAAACGATGCCAATGATACGCGGGAGGATGGAGTGCAGCGGGAGTAGGGAAGGATGGCGCATTGGTTTAGAATTTAAAAGGGATAGAGAAAAGGGTTGAAAATGGGTATATAACGCATAGAGAAGGATTCATTCAATTGATTCTTAACTGCTAATTTTTATTCACTTCGCTCACGCATGGAATACGCTGGAGACATGCAGCTAAAGCCGCCCCCTTGTGATTTCACTCATTTCGGTCGTACTCTTATCATAAACCACGTGGTTGACAGAGCAAAATAAAGCAAACGCCACTAGCAGTAGCAGAAGCGGAGAGCAGCACTGAGGTACGTGGTCTTGCAGCTAGTTGCGGCGGAGAGCGCAACTCAAGTAAGAAAGCTCCCATTGCCAGTGCAGACATTGCGAAGGATGTAGGAAAACTTGCGAGCTCCCCTCAATATCAGCCGTGATCCTGTAGCAAAAACGGTATAGTGCTCATCGCGCTGCCTATCACGTGATAGTACAGGTTACAGCAATAAGAGTGGGCGCAGATGTCCAAACAGCGCATCGCTCGAACGAGATTCGGCATTCGTACACGTACGCAACTCTAAGTGTGACTGAGGAAATATTTTCCCGATTTAAGTAACCATGTTTGAAATATAATTTTAGAACTGATAGGCAATAAACATATAATTATGCATAAAGTTCTTCGTTTGAAATAAATTCCTAAAATTACACTTTGTTTCCTTTACACCTGCAATACCTTCTTTATATAGGTTTACTACCTCAAGGGAAATAAGTCGATATTGATAATTACCAGTCTACTTAACTTCAGTCTAATTCCGTATTGTTTATTCAGGCATATTTCGTAGTAACAGTTATTTAAAGTAACTAGAATGACGGAAGCAACATAAACAATTTAATAAATCTCCTACGTATGTACGCATTTACAAGAGCGATAAAATATAACATTCAGGCTTAGTTTACAACGAACAAAAATTATTTATACCGTGATAAAATATTTAGATTCTAAAAGCGGTAATTATGTACAATGGTTAAAAATGTTATGTTCCTTAATTTTTTCAGCAGTGCACTCTTTAATCCTGTTCTAAAGTGTTCAATTGCGCTCACGTAATAAACCCATTTTATTGCGAAAGCAATATTAGTCTAAGTTTCGAGCCTTCAGCGTAGCGCAGCCGGTAGCCACATCTTACCCACTTGACGCTGTGACGTCACACCCCACGTGACACTAGGATGGGAGCTTGGCTACCAACTCAAGCGGTCGTTAGGAGCTGCCAACATGGGTCTCTCGTTTCACATGGGACGGTTATGGCTTTCACCCTGGCATTCACGTTACCCCTATAGGCCGCTAAGGCATGTTGATACGGCTTGGTTAATGCGGGACTTTATATGTGGGCTGAGGAAGAAGAAGAACGCTCAGTCACTCGCAGCTAATGCTTTCGCTCAATATTTGGTTCAGCAGCGTTGCACTCTTGTAATTATATTTTCCTGTCTTTTTGGAAACACGATTTCATTAGGAATCAGGTTTATGCTTGAAAATGTTTGACAAAATAACGTGAAAATTGTGCCTGATTGTCCACACCATAGATGAGCGAAGTCCATGTACGATCATTAATTCCCTGAAGGGCAGCCACTCGTGTCAGGTGCTTCAATTTTTGCTTTCTTTCTAAAATATCTCACGTGACCGAAGCTGGTCTGAAGCAGAACTTGCACAAGTGGGCTGAGGACAGTGTAGTCTGCTACAAATAAAAGGAAATAGTTAATCGCAGCAAAAGCTTAAAAGAAATCACGTTTCTTCTGGAAAGGTGTCCCCTGTAAAGCTTGTTTACTGAACAATGAATTAACTTAAGAAATCTTCGTGATTTTTATAGCCATCGGCATCATTGTAGCAAGCACACTGCAGTATTGCATTGTAATCAAAATGCAACTGTATTGAAATTATACCAAAATGAAATACACTATAATACGAGGTATGAAAAGATATGTGAGCTAAGAGACAATTACCAATAGCATGGTTTCATTACTCAGCAGTCTAAAATACAACTTATGCCAACTTGAAGTAATGGCGAAAGAAAGTAGGCAAAGGCGGCCGACCAAGCCTCTTGCAGGTTAACAAATATAACGATAGAAGAAACGTACCCTAGATTATCTAATGCTATAAATAATATATTTTTCCGAGTATAATAATAAATATCGATGCAAAGTTACATTACGTTTGATTGTCATCTCATTTTTAGTTCTGCTTCTGCCATACAAATTACCAAACACTGTTTGAATTCACGTCTGGAGGTTAGTAAGGTGTTCAAACATAAAAACTAATACAAGCAAGTATGCAGCTTTTTTCTAATAAAAAATAATACTGATGAAAGATCAAAGCTCCACAGTGTGTAAAGATGAAACACTATATATGAAGTACATTACACATGAAGTCAATAACACCGATGCTTGGGCCAGTTGGTAATAATCCATATTAAAACCCATTTGCAGCACAGATATAACACTGACAAGAAGAAAACACACAAGACAGGTCGAATGCTGCACTTCCAACTAAATTTTATTCTGGAAAACCAAGCTTCAGTACAGTGCTACTATCACCTTCTGGCCGCCAATCATGCGTGTATAAAAAAGCCACTTCAATATCATGAAGATACAGGGATGGGGGGCTGACACATTGATCGCCTGCTTTTTTGATGTGATATGTCTAAATTATCTTTCTGCCTGATCCTTTTCCCGCCCAAGAAACTTAATTTTCCGAAAAATGGCTTTGCACTTACAGTTTCGGCAGAGAATTTCGAGACTGCTTCCTTTTCCTTCTTTCACCTGTTCGTGGCGGTCTTTTACTCTCTGAATAAATCAGCATCCAGAGGGACCAATCTACACCAATGTTAAAAAGAGACCAATTTGACCAATGTTGGCTTACATTTGGCGCTACGCGAACGAGAAGCATACATCCAGTTTTATACGAAAGCTATGTCAACAAACGCCTGAAGGCGCAGTCATAATTCGGCGAATCAGCGCAATCCTACGGGAGTTTTGAGCTTACCTACCTAATAATTGCGTACGTCTACGTTCATACACAGGCGAGACACGCTGGAGAAATACAAGCAAAACGCAGGGTTAGGCTCTGGAGTTAGTCGTAGTCGCAAGCGCAGCTGCGGAAGGGGTTGCTGGAGAGGGCGGAAGAGGGGAGGCTCTTGTTAGGAGCGGACAGTGAGGTGCGTTTAATGTCGTTGGCTTTTGCAACGATGGCACTGAAGCGCCGGCTGCGGCGCATGCTGGCGCGTGCTGGCCATGGCCAGATGAAAATAAGTTTTGTAATACGCGCACATAATTGCATCCCAAGAGGAGACCTCTTCAGTCAAACGTTTCGTCTACTCCTCTAATGTCGCTAAGTGCGCTGTCGAGTCCGCGCATATTTGTTGGATTTTCTTCTTACTTTGTGAAACGAAAGACGGACGGCAATATATAAAAAATCAACAACGAAACGCTAGTCAACCCCGCCTGTCTTTCGCGGCCCACATGGTGGAATGCAATATTGGACAAGTCGCTTTTCATATGAGGGAGCGCTTGTTATTACAACAATCTAACTCTCGTGACATACGAATATACATGGTTTAATGTATTCTTAAATACCACATGCGCCCATCAATTTCATTCTCCTCGAGAATGTCTAAACGGAAGTTCAAAACAAATTCAGGTGTTTGAGGATCACTAATGTCGCTTGTTGTAGTGCAAGGCTTCTAAAAAAAGAGACAATAGAAAAATAAAATATTTTTGATCAAGCAAACGCTCTCAGTGACCACTGTGCATGGGGTGCATGCAAGAGTAGAGTCAGAACCGCGAAAAGGAGATGACATGGAGATATGCCTTTGGGACGTCAGCAGCCAATGTTTGTCAGACCAAAAAAGCTGCTATCGTAATTTATAAGATAAAATTATTTTAAAAATATCTACGGCATTATATTAGTTCGATTTTCGAGGAATTATTTATTTATTTATTTATTGTACCCTCAGGACCAAAGGCATTACAGAGGGGAGTGGGTTAATTAGGATACAGAACAATGCAAATAATACAGTGAAAACAAGTAAGTAAATTATAATTTTAAATGCGTAGATTGAAATACAATATCAACATATGCTTAAAATGCTAGCTGTCATGCCAACTTTATATGTCATGGGCATGGCAATTTCATCTTCTTTATATCGCTATGGAGTTATAAACTCGTGTTTGTCATTGACTCCATCTACACGCTTCCTTTCTTTTAAAGGTTCATCCTTCCATTTTTTTCATAGCTAGCAGCGCTGTCCGAATTTTCTGTATTATTTTATTTATATCCACTTTATACTCTCGCTTAGGTGTATACCGGTAACATAGAGTTCCTATATACTTTCCTTCTGAGGGAGGCTACTAAACTGTTGTTTAGAATAACCGCAAAATAAGCGGAATCCTATTCTTACTCCTAGAGTTGCCTCACTTATTTGTCCGAATGAGAACTGCCATATTAATATACTTAATTATAGTTTTTGATTCGGTACCAAAGCAAATCTGCAGGCTCGTTTTATTACCCCTGTACATTTCCTTCCGCTTTCGCATGAAATACTTCTGATCTGCCACAGTGCACTGCATGTCTATGTCTGCAGTTTATTCCCTCCGCTAATTAACAATGCATGCCATCGGCTAATTTCGCATTACTGGTCAAGGTATCAGCCATTATTTCTTATTCCGAACTATAACCAATTCAAGCCTTTCTTTGCCCTTAACTTGAAAAATTGAGGTCAGTCGGCATGCCCTAAATCATTTTGCCTAAATATCAGAGCTAGCATTTTGCTTTTATTGTGTCAAGAGTAGAAAATATACCCAGACCTTATGATCGTTGTTTACCTTGAAATAAAAACACGTAATTGACAAGCTGTCTTGCTGACAACTTGGACAATGAAAGCAGGTTAAATTGAATGTGTAGTAAAATATCCTTACAAACGATGAACATGGCCGCATGGCAAGGGATTGACAACAGGATGAAGAAGGTTTTGAAAGAGGACAAGAAATGAAAACCAATAAATATGACGTTGCGGACGCCACAAGTTCAACATCTCGCTTTTTCAGCACCTTCCAACAACGCAACCAATGGAGGCGGGAAAGGAGTTAAGTAGCCCCAAACTATTAACTCTGGAGCTACGGTGCTGGCCTGAGTAAGGGGTAGTACAGAGAGAGGCTCAAACTACGCCCCACGCTTCGAAATTATCGTCCGGCAAAAGTTTAAAGCCAGAGCATTAGGTTACTCAAGATGAAATATTCTCCGTCAGCGTTCTGGATAAAAAGCCTCACAATGTGACAAAATCACACGTATGGGTTTTGCAGGTGGTAGTTCACCGTCGGAAAACACCGAAATGCATTTGCGAATCATATGAAGCCCCGTAGATAAAAACATATTGCCGCCATTGTCTGTAAGACATTGAAGTAACAAGCGTTAAGTCATTGTTTGACTAAGAAGTTAAACGAATGAAATTAAAATGAGTTGCACAAATGCTGAACAATAAGTCAAACGTTTATTTTGCGTACGATAAACACGCTTATGGAGAAGTATTCACGACGATTACTGTTGTTCTTCTTGTTCAGCTTGATTAGTGGACAAAAAAGGGCCACAAGACGTCGAAGATTAGGGATAATCAATAGCTCATACACAAATATGCAGTCACCCTAACCGCGGAATGAGCGCATTTAAAGGAGACCCCGTAGACGCTGCTGCATACGCCATCTAGCACCGCCTAGCGCAAAAATTATCATCACGAGATTGACGTATACGTACGTTATCATTTGGTACCCCTCCCTGTCGTCTACGAAAATCTTCTGCCGAGCAAATCAAAATCGGTTTCGTTTGAATGGATTGCTTGGCCCAGGATTCGTTAAATAGTTCGATATGTTTACGTTTCAGTGAATAGTTCGAATTATTAAAAGCTTACCTTTTATTTAAGTGCAGGTTAATTTATATATCACCAACCATAGGGTCAAAATTTCAGAAACGTTCTGGCCTACGCTGTCCCGGGTAAGGTAGCTCGTGTGGCGAGAGTATATATATATAGCGGAAGAAATTTATATATATATATATATATATATATATATATACATATATATATTGCGAGCCTTCTGTGGAACTTCTTTCATTTGTACATGCCATGATCTTCTTTCATTTGTACATACCATCATCATCGTCTCGCGGTGCCGGCTCCGGCGCGCGCCTGGGTTCGTGATCGGATTAAAACGCTAGACAAGGCTTCGCTGTCCTTGGCGTCACGACCTCGCCGTCTCGACCTAGCCTTCTTTTACAAGTGGTGGAGGTGAAATTTGATCCCCTTGCTGCCTTGGGCCCTGCCTCTCGCTGGAGCTACGTTCCGGTCGCAGTTTGGTAACTGCCGCCATCGCTGTGTCTACCGACAGTACCCACGAACAGGCCGGACCTTCTACCTCGGCTGCACCACCCCCTCCGACTGTGGCCACACGACAGCGCGACCCGCCGCTGTTCGCTGCTCGTCGCGATGAAGACGTCGATGACTGGCTGGGCACCTATGAACGCTGCAGTGCCTACAACCGGTGGGACGATGCTCTGAAATTTCTCAACGCCTCTTTCTACCTTATTGAGGTCGCCAGGAATTGGTTCATCAACCGCGAGCCCCACACAACTAACTGGCCTACCTTCAAGCAGCAGTTCCGACAGTACTTCGCCGACCCGGCAGTTCGGAAAGAGATCGCGAAGACCAAGCTCGCTTCACGCCTTCAAGGTCCTGATGAGTAATATGCGTCTTACATAGAGGCCATACTTGCACTCTGCCGGCGTATTAGTCCCACCATGGCGGAACCTGAATGAGTACACCACGGCTTGAATGGAATCAAATATATGGCGTATAGCATCCTAGTTGCTCAGAATCGTTTAACTATTGATTCCATAAATTACGACCTGCCAACGCGTCGACCAGCTGCAGTCCTCCCGATTGCAGCTCGCCAACGCCACTGGCCCGACCTTTGCTGATCTCGATCTGCGGGCACTTGTTCGAGCCATCATCCGCGAGGAGCTCCAGGCCCTCAAGCCAGTCTGTCGACACGGGTGCGATGACTCTTCCGCAACAGCTAATGATGCCGGTCTCCGCAGCATCATCAAAAAACAGCTGGCAACAATCACCCAACCTATGGCATCTGACCCTCCGGCACTCCGCCCAGTACCGACTTACGAGCACGTCGCAGCATCCCCCCTCCTTTGGTTCCCCCGCCCCGACCGCACCAACCTACAATCACGTCATTGCAATAGCGACGGCTCAACCTGCACCCCCCTATTACGCACCTAGGCGCCCCTCCCGACCAATTTGCTATTACTCTGGCATTAGAGGACATATATCCTGCTTCTGTCGTCGCCGCCTCCAGAACGAGCGCAGTGGTTACGATACCTTCGAAAGTGACATGCCTTCAACGTCATATTATCATCATCATCATCATCCTGATTATACCCACTGCAGGGCGAAGACCTCTCCCACATTTCTCCACTTAACACGGTTCTGTGCTAGAAAAACTGGCCAACTTGTATACGCAGTGCCTGGTGTCATCGACGGTGCCAGAACCATGGAAGAATGCAAACATTATCCTCATTCACAAGAAAGGGGACTCTAAGGACCTCAAAAATTACATACCAATCAGCTTACAGTCCATTATGTATAAGGTATTTGCTAAGGTAATCGCTAAAAGAATCAGGACAACCTTAGACTGCAATCAAGCAAAGGATCAAGCAGGGTTTCGGAAATGGTACTCTACTATCGATCATATCCGTACCATCAATCAGGTGATAGCAAAATGCTCGGAATATAACCAGCCCTTATACATAGCATTCATTGATTACGAAGAAGCATTTGACTCAGTTTAAACCTCGGCGGCGATGCAGGCATTGCGAAATCAGGGCGTAGACGAGCCGTACGTGAAAGTGCTGAAATATATATATATAGTTGCTGCACAGCAACCATAGTTCTGAATAAAGAAAGTAACAAAATTCCCATAAAGAGAGGTGTTAGGCAAGGTGACACAATCTCCCCAATACTATTCACAGCTTGTTTAGAGGAAGTATTCAAAGACTTGGAATGGGAGCAGTTAGGGATAAGGGTAGATGGAGAATACCTCAGTAATCTGCGATTTGCTGATGACATTGCCTTGCTAAGCAGCTCGGGGGATGAACTGCAAATAATGATTGATGACCTAGACAGGAAAAGTAGAAAGGTAGGCTTGAAAATCAATATGCAGAAGACTAAGGTAATATTATCAACGCCGGTTTATTCCAATCCCATCTCGAAGATCATCCCTGCCTCCAGAATCCTCGTCTGAGCCTCGTGGAACCCATACATCCCCACGTCGGTCCCTATCCCCATACCGCCGCTCAGTTTTCCCTTCTCCGACCCGCGACAACTCTCCCTGTCCGCCATCCGGAAAACTAAGCGTTGCAGTTTCCGGAGGTCAAACTGCACTCTGCGAACTTGCCAAAAGGCCTCCAGATTGCCCTTATAATGTGATTTCTGTTTTCGCTGAAGAATTACCGGTCGAAGCATTGATTGATGCACGAGCTGCAATTTCTGTCATTCACGCTGATTTGTGCTACCGTTTGCGAAAAGTGACGACAGCATATGATGGGCCTGAACTCCGTGGAGCCAATGACGTCCCTTTGCGCCCTTTAGCAAAGTGCACCGTACGAGTTGTTATTGACGGCGTCGGCCATCATGTGCAGTTTGCTGTGCTCTCACCATGTGATCATCTGATGATTTTTCGATGGGATTTTTTGTCAACCGCTTCGGCGTTAATTTCTTGTGGCGACCGTACTATCCATATGACAGAGAGCGATTTTTCATCTGAAGTTTCTGAACGACATCATCCCCTCGTTGCCGCCGCTGATACTGTTTTGCCTCCTCAGAGCGCAAAACTGCCTGCCGTTGTTTCTGACCACATCACTGACGGGGACGCACTCATCGTACCATCTTATCGTCATCTTGCACGCGGTACCGCCTTCCCGTCTAGTCTTGTGAGGTTCTGCAACGGCTCAGCTATAGTAGCGGCCACTAACACTTCACGTGAATCCTTCGTGCTCCCAAAAGGAACTTCTGTGCCCTGTATGGTGGATGTGCAACCTTTGTCCTTGATGGTGCTTACCGCCCCTCTGCCTCGGCACCGTGTTTCGCCAGACGTCTCTCTTTCTGTTCTCACAAAGACTATTAATCCTAACCTCACGCCCAGCCAACGCCAACCACTGCTGACACTGCTTCGACACCTACAAGCCATTTTTGATGCCACTTCGCCACCACTGGGACGGACTAGTGCTTTGCACCATCGTATCATTAATGAAGGTAACTCTATCGTTCGCCGACGGCCTTGTCGGGTTTCCCTCTCTGAACGAAAAGTAATTGAAGAAAATGTAAATGACATGCTCCATTGCAATATTATTCGTCCCTCGACAAGCCCATGGCACTCCCCTGTAGTGTTAGTTAAAAAAGGACGACGGCTCGGTACGCTTTTGTGTTGAATACCGAGCACTGAACAAAATTACCCGCAAAGATGTATACCCAATACCAAGAATTGATGACGCCCTTGACTATCTCAAAGGCGCCGAATATTTCTCGACTTTGGACCTCCGCTCTGTTATTGGCAAATACCTATGCACGAGAACGACAAAGAAAAAACCGCTTTCGCAACTCCCAATGGCCTTTACGAATTTAATGTTATGCCTTTCGGACTTTGTAACGCACCAGCGACATTTGAAAGAATGATCGATAATCTGCTTCGTGGCCTAAAATGGAAAACCTGTTTATGTTACTTGGATGACATTGTCATTTTTCGTCAACTTTTAACGACCATCTCACGCGCCTGAATTAGGTCCTCACGTGTCTCGCTTCAGCGGGCCTTCAGGTCAACACCAAGAAGTTCCACTTTGCACAGAAGGAAATTACAATATTTGGACATCTGGTCAGCCATGACGGCAATCGTCCAGATCCTGAAAAAATCATCGCGGTCTTGAACTTTGCTCGTCCCCAACAGATTACAGACTTGCGCAGTTTTCTCGGCCTCGCATCTCATTTCTGGCGTTTTATAAGGCATTTTGCAACTGTTGCTGCACCACTTCATGAGCTACTTAAAGCACGCAGCCCTTTCGTGTGGGCTGAACCGTGCGAAACTGCTTGTAATGACCTAAAGCACACCCTCACATCAGATCTTGTTCTTGGCCACTTCAGTGACAGCGCTCCAACCATCCTACACACCGATGCTAGTGGTGACCACTGGCATCGGTCTTGGCGCTGTGATGCAACATCATGATGCAATAGCGTGATGCAACATCGCGTGAGAAAGTCATTGCCTTTGCCAGTCGGACTCTGACTGCAGCTTAGAAAAACTACACCATTTTCGTGCAAGAGTGTCTTGCCTGTCCAAAAATTTCGCCCTCATCTATACGGTCATCACTTCACAGTTGCGACCGATCACCATGCTCTTTGCAGGTTGTCTTTACTCAAAACTTTGACAGACCGACTTGGCCGCTGGATTCTGCGCCTGCAAGAATATCATTTTGACGTCACTTATAAATCTGGTCAGTCGCCAACACGAAGACGCCGACGCTCCTTCTCGCTGTCCACTTTCGGAATCAGCTTGCAGTTTTTCTTACCAATGCATTACCACCTCTGACCAGAGCCGACGTATATCACAGAGCCCGACGTATATCACAACAGTTTGTTTGGACGACTCTGAGAACAAGCATGCTCTCCGCTCACAACAATTAGCCGACGCCTACTGCCGGGCCATCATCGACCGCCTTATCGGCGCTTTGGACCCGCCCAATGTTAGGCTTCACCTACAGCTTCGCAATTTCAAACTCTAAGATGGCATCCTACTCCTCTATGTGTATTGCCCTCATGGAACTCGCTGGATCCCAGTCGGGCCGTGTGTTCTTTCGCGCACATATTCTGGCGACTCTCCACGATGACTCTACTGCGGGTCACATTGGTTTTGAAAAAGCCTACGACCGCGTGAAGAAACGATTCTTATGGCCTGGCTTATCTTCCACCGTTGCCAAATACGTCGCATGCTGCCCTCTGTGCCAACGTTGCAAACGGCTGACTTCTTCGCCCGCTGGCCTTCTACAACCTCTTCCATGTCTCGCCACGCCATGCGACGTAGTCGGCATCGACTTATATGGTCCCCTACCTCTCTCCGATGGGGGTAACCACTGGATTATAACAGCTGTGGACCACCTCACAAGCTACGCTGGGACAGCACCTGTACCGACTGGTTCCGCTGAAGAAGTAGCAAATTGCTTTTTGCGATGATTTGTATCGCGTCATGGCGCTCCTCGGGTGCTCCTACGTGACCCCGTTACAGCCTCATCAAAAGTCGTTGCCGAAATTCTTCACGCGTCATCCATCCTTCATAAGGCAACCTCATGCTACCATCCCCAGACTAACGGTCTGACAGCAATTTCATCGCACCTTGTCGGACATGATATCCATGGACATCACACCAGATAATGGAAATTGGGACACTATTCTACCATTCGTCACATTCGCCTATAATACAGCAGTACAGCAAACTACCGGTTATTCTCCATTTTTCCTTGTTTATGGCCGTTTTCCCACTACAATACTCGAGATTTCCTTCTTGTCTACGCACGCCTACTCCACATCAGTACCTACCCATTTTTTATCTCGTGTGACCAGATGCTGTCATCTTGCCCGCCTCAACACAGCAGCATGCCAGGAAGACCGCTAGACACGCTATGATTCTACACATCGCGTGGTCTCTTTTCATCCTAGTGACGAACTACTGCTTTATACGCTATTCCGCACCCCTGGCCTTAGTGACGAATTCCACCACCGCTACGTAAGTCCCTGTGAGGTCATCAGCCAAACTTCCCCAGCGAACTACAAAGTGACGCCTGTTGATCCCCCAGCCGATCAACGCCCACGTGGAACTGAAATTGTTCATCTGTCTCGCTTGAAACCGCTTGTACGCCGCCGCAATGCATCGGTTAGGTAGGAACGGCCAGGCTTGCCGCTTCCGACCCCCCGGGCAGATTGTGTGAGCCTTCCGTGGATGCTCTTTAATTTGTGCATGCCATGATCTTCCTCTTTTTATTTGTACATACCATCATTATCGTCCCGCGGCGATATATATATATATATATATATATATATATATATATATATATATATATATATATATATATATATATATATATATATATATATATATGTATATATATTGTTGTGGCACGCTGTGCCCGCCTAGAGATAGACACAGAAGAACGAAGGACACCAGGCAAAAAACCACTTGCCCCGGCGCTCTTCTTTTCGTTCTCCAACCCTCGCGCTGGCACCGCTCGCTCATCTCGCGCTCCTCCCACGCCTCTTCTTTTTCTGGCATAGCGATCCTTGGTGCGCGCCGTAACATATTTTCACCGCGGAATTGGGTGGGGGGGGGAGGGGGAGGACGAAAGTGTTGGGGACCTGCTGCAGGCGCTCCACTTATGGGGCGGCATGTCGTGGGGAAGGCAATGCGGCAGCAGGCGACGACAGTAGTGGTGATGACCCGGTATCTAAGACGGAGTCAATGCTGGCGCCGTTGACATATCGCTTCAGGTTTGATGCATGCTCCGGGAAAATGTGGTGCACACCGCATGGTCGATGCTCGGGAAGGTCTTCGAGGCGGTATGTACAGGGGACCGAGCCGTTCAACGACACGGTAAGGGCCGCGGTATCGGGGCATGAGCTTCCTGCGAGGGAAGTTGAGAAGCTTTCGCACAGAGAGCAAAATCCTGGAGATCCGAAAGTTCGGCACTTCGAACAAAGGAAGGGTCACCTTCGAAGGGAAGTACAAGTCCAGAGCTGTGCTGTATAACGCGGAAGTTATACCGGTAGCCACGTACCGTCGCACCATACCAGCGTGTAACTTGTGTGGCACGGTAGGACATAGGGCAGGCGACTGCCCTACACCGAGGAAAAAAAAAACTGCGGACTCTGCGGAACGCACGCTCCGTTTGTGGAGGGGGTGCGGGCCCCTCACGAGTGTTATGTATCTCTTTGTATGAAGATGTATCACTTCGTATACTTAACTTTAACAATACCGGCCGCGCATAAAATTTTCGAGCTTTAATTGAATTGCTATTCTTTTGTTTTTACCATAATGTGTTCGCCGGTTTTGCCTCTTTTTACTGCTTTTGCTGTACCAATAATATTTTTCATAAGTTTATATATCCATCCATAGGAGGTCCCGATACAGCCTTGAGCTCTGGGACCTCCTTCTGTATTATTTATGTAATACCTGTTTTATGAATAAACAAACTTCTTCTTCTTCTTAAAAAAAAATGGGCGGTATGTGGCGGCGAACACACCACGAACTCTAAAAACCGCAATGCGAAATTCCGAACGAACGAGCAGCAACAATCCACTAACAAGAACGATAAAAAGACGAAAAACAAGAAAAGAAAAGAAGGAGCCAGAATTTTCCGCCCCCTTCGATTAACATGGAGCCAAATCCTAAAAGAAACAATCAAGAGAGGAACTATCTGGCAGGGCCAGGAACGGGAAGCAGCCGGTGAGTGGGGTCGCCCCTCCTCCTCCCAATACTACCTCTCCACCTAAACCAAATTTGGCAGAAATTGAATTAAGCAAACAGATAGCAGCCCTAAAAGCTCAAATAGAGCTACTAACCAGCAAACTACAAACTGCACTAGCTAAATCTCAGCTGCCTCAGCAAGAGGAGACGATGGAAAACGATGCAGAGCCTAGCATGGAAAACAAACTAGAAGCTATGATGAGGAAGATACAGGAATCCATTCCCTCCATAGTATCACGGCAGATAGCGAAAGCGATGACGATTCGCAAGTATGCTAACACAAGGAGACCCACGAATCCCGTAACTCACAAGATGCGTAGGGTGATCAGTGAGGGTGAGAAGCTGCAGCAGCTCCCCCTCCAGAATAACAATCTTCAGGCACAACATGGCGGGCAGCGAAGGCGACGAACGGAGCGGAAGCTTATTTTACGACTTGTTCACAGGCACGCCCGCCATCCATAATAGTAATCAAGCACATGATAATCGAGCTGCTGCAAGGTGATCAATAGAGGCAGCTGCGCAGACCGGTGTGAGCAAGCCCAGCGTGGAACCACGTGACCCGCTTCACTTGAAGCTTGAAAAGGACGGCGCCAGCGGCTCAGCGTTTACTTGGCAGCGAAGGCGACGAACGGAACGGAAGCTTATTTTTCGACTTGTTCACAGGCACTCCCGCGATCCTTCATCGTAATCGAGCACATGATAATCGAGCTGCTGCAAGGTGATCAATAGAGGCTGCTGCGCAGACCGGTGTGAGCAAGCCGAGCGTGGAACCACGTGACCCGCTTCACTTGAACCTTGAAAAGGACGGCGCCAGCGGCTCAGCATTTACTTGGGAGCGAAGGCGACGAACGGAGCGGAAGCTTATTTTTCGACTTGTTCACAGGCACTCCCGCGATCCTTCATCGTAATCGAGCACACGATAATCGAGCTGCTGCAAGTTGATCAATAGAGGCTGCTGCGCAGACCGGTGTGAGCAAGCCGAGAGTGGAACCACGTGACCCGCTTCACTTGAACCTTGAAAAAGACGGCGCCAGCGGCTCAGCGTTTACATGGCAGCGAAGGCGACGAACGGAGCGGAAGCTTATTTTTCGACTTGTTCACAGGCACTCCTGCCATCCTTCATCGTAATCGAGCTGCTGCAAGGTGATCAATAGAAGCAGCTGCGCAGTCCGGTGTGAGCAAGCCCAGCGTGGAACCACGTGACCCGCTTCACTTGAACCTTGAAAAGGACGGCGCCAGCGGCTCAGCGTTTACTTGGCAGCGAAGGCGACGAAAAGAGCGGAAGCTTATTTTTCGACTTGTTCACAGGCACTCCCGCGATCCTTCATCGTAATCGAGCACATGATAATCGAGCTGCTGCAAGGTGATCAATAGAGGCTGCTGCGCAGACCGGTGTGAGCAAACCGAGCGTGGAACCACGTGACCCGCTTCACTTGAACCTTGAAAAGGACGGCGCCAGCGGCTCAGCATTTACTTGGGAGCGAAGGCGACGAACGGAGCGGAAGCTTATTTTTCGACTTGTGCACAGGCACTCCCGCCATCCTTCATCATAATCGAGCACATGATGATCGAGCTGCTGCAAGGTGATCAATAGAGGCAGCTGCGCAGTCTGGTGTGAGCAAGCCCAGCGTGGAACCACGTGACCCGCTTCACTTGAAGCTTGAAAAGGACGGCGCCAGCGGCTCAGCGTTTACTTGGCAGCGAAGGCAACGAACGGAGCGGAAGCTTATTTTTTGGCTTGTTCACAGGCACTCCCGCTAACCTTCATCGTAATCGAGCACGTGATAATCGAGGTGCTGCAAGGTGATCAATTGAGACAGCGGCGCAGACCAGTGTGAGCAAGCCCAGCGTGGAACCACGTGACCCGCTTCACTTGAACCTCGAAACGGAGGGCGCCAGCGGCTCAGCGTTTACTTGGCAGCGAAGGCGACGAACGGAGCGGAAGCTTATTTTTCGACTTGTTCACAGGCACTCCCGCGATCCTTCATCGTAATCGAGCACATGATAATCGAGGTGCTGCAAGGTGATCAATTGAGGCAGCGGCGCAGACCGGTGTGAGCGAGCCCAGCGTGGAACCACGTGACCCGCTTCACTTGAAGCTTGAAAAGGACGGCGCCAGCGGCTCAGCGTTTACTTGGCAGCGAAGGCGACGAACGGAGCGGAAGCTTATTTTTCGACTTGTTCACAGGCACTCCCGCTAACCTTCATCGTAATCGAGCACAAGATAATCGAGGTGCTGCAAGGTGATCAATTGAGGCAGCGGCGCAGACCGGTGTGAGCGAGCCCAGCGTGGAACCACGTGACCCGCTTCACTTGAAGCTTGAAAAGGACGGCGCCAGCGGCTCAGCGTTTACTGGCAGCGAAGGCAACGAACGGAGCGGAAGCTTATTTTTCGACTTGTTCACAGGCACTCCCGCTAACCTTCATCGTAATCGAGCTGCTGCAAAGTGATCAATAGAGGCAGCTGCGCAGACCAGTGTGAGCAAGCCGAGCGTGGAACCACGTGACCCGCTTCACTTACACCTTGAAAAGGACGGCGCCAGCGGCTTAGCGTTTACTTGGCAGCGAAGGCGACGAACGGAGCGGAAGCTTATTTTTCGACTTGTTCACAGGCACTCCCGCCATCCTTCATCATAATCGAGCACATAATAATCGAGCTGCTGCAAGGTGATCAATAGAGGCAGCTGCGCAGTCCGATGTGAGCGAGCCCAGCGTGGAACCACGTGACCCGCTTCACTTGAAGCTTGAAAAGGACGGCGCCAGCGGCTCAGCGTTTACTTGGCAGAGACGGCGACGAACGGAGCGGAAGCTTATTTTTCGACTTGTTCACAGGCACTCCCGCCATCCTTCATCGTAATCGAGCACATGATGATCGAGCTGCTGCAAGGTGATCAATAGAGGCAGCTGCGCAGTCTGGTGTGAGCAAGCCCACCGTGGAACCACGTGACCCGCTTCACTTGAAGCTTGAAAAGGACGGCGCCAGCGGCTCAGCGTTTACTTGGCAGCGAAGGCAACGAACGGAGCGGAAGCTTATTTGTTGGCTTGTTCACAGGCACTCCCGCTAACCTTCATCGTAATCGAGCACATGATAATCGAGGTGCTGCAAGGTGATCAATTGAGGCAGCGGCGCAGACCAGTGTGAGCAAGCCCAGCGTGGAACCACGTGACCCGCTTCACTTGAAGCTTGAAAAGGACGGCGCCAGCGGCTCAGCGTTTACTTGGCAGCGAAGGCAACGAACGGAGCGGAAGCTTATTTTTCGACTTGTTCACAGGCACTCCCGCTAACCTTCATCGTAATCGAGCACATGATAATCGAGGTGCTGCAAGGTGATCAAGTGAGGCAGCGGCGCAGACCGGTGTGAGCAAGCCCAGCGTGGAACCAAGTGACCCGCTTCACTTGAAGCTTGAAAAGGACGGCGCCAGCGGCTCAGCGTTTACTTGCAGCGAAGGCAACGAACGGAGCGGAAGCTTATTTTTCGACTTGTTCACAGGCACTCCCGCTAACCTTCATCGTAATCGAGCTGCTGCAGAGTGATCAATAGAGGCAGCTGCGCAGACCGGTGTGAGCAAGCCGAGCGTGGAACCACGTGACCCGCTTCACTTACACCTTGAAAAGGACGGCGCCAGCGGCTTAGCGTTTACTTGGCAGCGAAGGCGACGAACGGAGCGGAAGCTTATTTTTCGACTTGTTCACAGGCACTCCCGCCATCCTTCATCATAATCGAGCACATAATAATCGAGCTGCTGCAAGGTGATCAATAGAGGCAGCTGCGCAGTCCGATGTGAGCGAGCCCAGCGTGGAACCACGTGACCCGCTTCACTTGAAGCTTGAAAAGGACGGCGCCAGCGGCTCAGCGTTTACTTGGCAGCGAAGGCAACGAACGGAGCGGAAGCTTATTTTTTGGCTTGTTCACAGGCACTCCCGCTAACCTTCATCGTAATCGAGCACATGATAATCGAGGTGCTGCAAGGTGATCAATTGAGGCACCGGCGCAGACCAGTGTGAGCAAGCCCAGCGTGGAACCACGTGACCCGCTTCACTTGAAGCTTGAAAAGGACGGCGCCAGCGGCTCAGCGTTTACTTGGCAGCGAAGGCGACGAACGGAGCGGAAGCTTATTTTTCGACTTGTTCACAGGCACTCCCGCTAACCTTCATCGTAATCGAGCACATGATAATCGAGGTGCTGCAAGGTGATCAATTGAGGCAGCGGCGCAGACCGGTGTGAGCAAGCCCAGCGTGGAACCAAGTGACCCGCTTCACTTGAAGCTTGAAAAGGACGGCGCCAGCGGCTCAGCGTTTACTTGCAGCGAAGGCAACGAACGGAGCGGAAGCTTATTTTTCGACTTGTTCACAGGCACTCCCGCTAACCTTCATCGTAATCGAGCTGCTGCAAAGTGATCAATAGAGGCAGCTGCGCAGACCGGTGTGAGCAAGCCGAGCGTGGAACCACGTGACCCGCTTCACTTACACCTTGAAAAGGACGGCGCCAGCGGCTTAGCGTTTACTTGGCAGCGAAGGCGACGAACGGAGCGGAAGCTTATTTTTCGACTTGTTCACAGGCACTCCCGCCATCCTTCATCATAATCGAGCACATAATAATCGAGCTGCTGCAAGGTGATCAATAGAGGCAGCTGCGCAGTCCGATGTGAGCAAGCCCAGCGTGGAACCACGTGACCCGCTTCACTTGAAGCTTGAAAAGGACGGCGCCAGCGGCTCAGCGTTTACTTGGCAGCGACAGTGACGAACGGAGCGGAAGCTTATTTTTCGACTTGTTCACAGGCACTCCCGCCATCCTTCATCGTAATCGAGCACATGATGATTGAGCTGCTGCAAGGGGATCAATTGAGGCAGCCGAGCAGACCGGTGTGAGCAAGCCCAGCGTGGAACCACGTGACCCGATTCACTTGAACCTTGAAAAGGACGGCGCCAGCGGCTCAGCGTTTACTAGGCAGCGACGGCGACGAACGGAGCGGAAGCTTATTTTTCGGCTTGTTCACAGGCACTCCCGCGATCCTTCATCGTAATCGAGCTGTTGCAAGGTGATCAATAGAGGCTGCTGCGCAGACCGGTGTGAGCAAGCCGAGCGTGGAACCACGTGACCCGCTTCACTTGAACCTTGAAAAGGACGGCGCCAGCGGCTCAGCATTTACTTGGGAGCGAAGGCGACGAACGGAGCGGAAGCTTATTTTTCGACTTGTTCACAGGCACTCCCGCGATCCTTCATCGTAATCGAGCACACGATAATCGAGCTGCTGCAAGGTGATCAATAGAGGCTGCTGCGGAGACCGGTGTGAGCAAGCCGAGCGTGGAACCACGTGACCCGCTTCACTTGAACCTTGAAAAGGACGGCGCCAGCGGCTCAGCATTTACTTGGGAGTGAAGGCCACGAACGGAGCGGAAGCTTATTTTTCGACTTGTTCACAGGCACTCCCGCCATCCTTCATCATAATCGAGGACATGATGATCGAGCTGCTGCAAGGTGATGAATAGAGGCAGCTGCGCAGACCGGTGTCAGCAAGCCGAGCGTGGAACCACGTGACCCGCTTCACTTGAACCTTGAAAAGGACGGCGCCAGCGGCTCAGCGTTTACATGGCAGCGAAGGCGACGAACGGAGCGGAAGCTTATTTTTCGACTTGTTCACAGGCACTCCTGCCATCCTTCATCGTAATCGAGCTGCTGCAAGGTGATCAATAGAAGCAGCTGCGCAGTCCGGTGTGAGCAAGCCCAGCGTGGAACCACGTGACCCGCTTCACTTGAACCTTGAAAAGGACGGCGCCAGCGGCTCAGCGTTTACTTGGCAGCGAAGGCGACGAAAAGAGCGGAAGCTTATTTTTCGACTTGTTCACAGGCACTCCCGCGATCCTTCATCGTAATCGAGCACATGATAATCGAGCTGCTGCAAGGTGATCAATAGAGGCTGCTGCGCAGACCGGTGTGAGCAAACCGAGCGTGGAACCACATGACCCGCTTCACTTGAACCTTGAAAAGGACGGCGCCAGCGGCTCAGCATTTACTGGGGAGCGAAGGCGACGAACGGAGCGGAAGCTTATTTTTCGACTTGTTCACAGGCACTCCCGCCATCCTTCATCATAATCGAGCACATGATGATCGAGCTGCTGCAAGGTGATCAATAGAGGCAGCTGCGCAGTCTGGTGTGAGCAAGCCCAGCGTGGAACCACGTGACCCGCTTCACTTGAAGCTTGAAAAGGACGGCGCCAGCGGCTCAGCGTTTACTTGGCAGCGAAGGCAACGAACGGAGCGGAAGCTTATTTTTTGGCTTGTTCACAGGCACTCCCGCTAACCTTCATCGTAATCGAGCACATGATAATCGAGGTGCTGCAAGGTGATCAATTGAGGCAGCGGCGCAGACCAGTGTGAGCAAGCCCAGCGTGGAACCACGTGACCCGCTTCACTTGAACCTCGAAAAGGAGGGCGCCAGCGGCTCAGCGTTTACTTGGCAGCGAAGGCGACGAACGGAGCGGAAGCTTATTTTTCGACTTGTTCACAGGCACTCCCGCGATCCTTCATCGTAATCGAGCACATGATAATCGAGGTGCTGCAAGGTGATCAATTGAGGCAGCGGCGCAGACCGGTGTGAGCGAGCCCAGCTTGGAACCACGTGACCCGCTTCACTTGAACCTCGAAAAGGAGGGCGCCAGCGGCTCAGCGTTTACTTGGCAGCGAAGGCGACGAACGGAGCGGAAGCTTATTTTTCGACTTGTTCACAGGCACTCCCGCTAACCTTCATCGTAATCGAGCACATGATAATCGAGGTGCTGCAAGGTGATCAATTGAGGCAGCGACGCAGACCGGTGTGAGCAAGCCCAGCGTGGAACCAAGTGACCCGCTTCAATTGAAGCTTGAAAAGGACGGCGCCAGCGGCTCAGCGTTTACTTGCAGCAAAGGCAACGAACGGAGCGGAAGCTTATTTTTCGACTTGTTCACAGGCACTCCCGCTAATCTTCATCGTAATCGAGCTGCTGCAAAGTGATCAATAGAGGCAGCTGCGCAGACCGGTGTGAGCAAGCCGAGCGTGGAACCACGTGACCCGCTTCACTTACACCTTGAAAAGGACGGCGCCAGCGGCTTAACGTTTACTTGGCAGCGACGGCGACGAACGGAGCGGAAGCTTATTTTTCGACTTGTTCACAGGCACTCCCGCCATCCTTCATCGTAATCGAGCACATGATGATCGAGCTGCTGCAAGGTGATCAATTGAGGCAGCGGAGCAGACCGGTGTGAGCAAGCCCAGCGTGGAACCACGTGACCCGATTCACTTGAACCTTGAAAAGGACGGCGCCAGCGGCTCAGCATTTACTTGGGAGCGAAGGCGACGAAAAGAGCGGAAGCTTATTTTTCGACTTGTTCACAGGCACTCCCGCGATCCTTCATCGTAATCGAGCACATGATAATCGAGCTGCTGCAAGGTGATCAATAGAGGCTGCTGCGCAGCCCGGTGTGAGCAAACCGAGCGTGGAACCACGTGACCCGCTTCACTTGAACCTTGAAAAGGACGGCGCCAGCGGCTCAGCATTTACTGGGGAGCGAAGGCGACGAACGGAGCGGAAGCTTATTTTTCGACTTGTTCACAGGCACTCCCGCCATCCTTCATCATAATCGAGCACATGATGATCGAGCTGCTGCAAGGTGATCAATAGAGGCAGCTGCGCAGTCTGGTGTGAGCAAGCCCAGCGTGGAACCACGTGACCCGCTTCACTTGAAGCTTGAAAAGGACGGCGCCAGCGGCTCAGCGTTTACTTGGCAGCGACGGCGACGAACGGAGCGGAAGCTTATTTTTCGACTTGTTCACAGGCACTCCCGCCATCCTTCATCGTAATCGAGCACATGATGATCGAGCTGCTGCAAGGTGATCAATTGAGGCAGCGGAGCAGACCGGTGTGAGCAAGCCCAGCGTGGAACCACGTGACCCGACTCACTTGAACCTTGAAAAGGACGGCGCCAGCGGCTCAGCGTTTACTTGGCAGCGACGGCGACGAACGGAGCGGGAGCTTATTTTTCGGCTT
The DNA here is from genome assembly GCF_055883805.1 of Amblyomma maculatum. Classification (NCBI taxonomy): domain Eukaryota; kingdom Metazoa; phylum Arthropoda; class Arachnida; order Ixodida; family Ixodidae; genus Amblyomma; species Amblyomma maculatum. The sequence goes on along the minus strand of NC_139346.1, from coordinate 54,054,911 downwards.
GTTCACAGGCACTCCCGCGATCCTTCATCGTAATCGAGCACATGATAATCGAGCTGTTGCAAGGTGATCAATAGAGGCTGCTGCGCAGACCGGTGTGAGCAAGCCGAGCGTGGAACCACGTGACCCGCTTCACTTGAACCTTGAAAAGGACGGCGCCAGCGGCTCAGCATTTACTTGGGAGCGAAGGCGACGAACGGAGCGGAAGCTTATTTTTCGACTTGTTCACAGGCACTCCCGCGATCCTTCATCGTAATCGAGCACACGATAATCGAGCTGCTGCAAGGTGATCAATAGAGGCTGCTGCGCAGACCGGTGTGAGCAAGCCGAGCGTGGAACCACGTGACCCGCTTCACTTGAACCTTGAAAAGGACGGCGCCAGCGGCTCAGCATTTACTTGGGAGCGAAGGCGACGAACGGAGCGGAAGCTTATTTTTCGACTTGTTCACAGGCACTCCCGCCATCCTTCATCATAATCGAGCACATGATGATCGAGCTGCTGCAAGGTGATCAATAGAGGCAGCTGCGCAGACCGGTGTCAGCAAGCCGAGCGTGGAACCACGTGACCCGCTTCACTTGAACCTTGAAAAGGACGGCGCCAGCGGCTGAGCGTTTACATGGCAGCGAAGGCGACGAACGGAGCGGAAGCTTATTTTTCGACTTGTTCACAAGCACTCCTGCCATCCTTCATCGTAATCGAGCTGCTGCAATGTGATCAATAGAAGCAGCTGCGCAGTCCGGTGTGAGCAAGCCCAGCGTGGAACCACGTGACCCGCTTCACTTGAACCTTGAAAAGGACGGCGCCAGCGGCTCAGCGTTTACTTGGCAGCGAAGTCGACGAAAAGAGCGGAAGCTTATTTTTCGACTTGTTCACAGGCACTCCCGCGATCCTTCATCGTAATCGAGCACATGATAATCGAGCTGCTGCAAGGTGATCAATAGAGGCTGCTGCGCAGACCGGTGTGAGCAAACCGAGCGTGGAACCACGTGACCCGCTTCACTTGAACCTTGAAAAGGACGGCGCCAGCGGCTCAGCATTTACTGGGGAGCGAAGGCGACGAACGGAGCGGAAGCTTATTTTTCGACTTGTTCACAGGCACTCCCGCCATCCTTCATCATAATCGAGCCCATGATGATCGAGCTGCTGCAAGGTGATCAATAGAGGCAGCTGCGCAGTCTGGTGTGAGCAAGCCCAGCGTGGAACCACGTGACCCGCTTCACTTGAAGCTTGAAAAGGACGGCGCCAGCGGCTCAGCGTTTACTTGGCAGCGAAGGCAACGAACGGAGCGGAAGCTTATTTTTTGGCTTGTTCACAGGCACTCCCGCTAACCTTCATCGTAATCGAGCACATGATAATCGAGGTGCTGCAAGGTGATCAATAGAGGCAGCTGCGCAGACCGGTGTGAGCAAGCCGAGCGTGGAACCACGTGACCCGCTTCACTTACACCTTGAAAAGGACGGCGCCAGCGGCTTAGCGTTTACTTGGCAGCGAAGGCGACGAACGGAGCGGAAGCTTAATTTTCGACTTGTTCACAGGCACTCCCGCCATCCTTCATCATAATCGAGCACATAATAATCGAGCTGCTGCAAGGTGATCAATAGAGGCAGCTGCGCAGTCCGATGTGAGCAAGCCCAGCGTGGAACCACGTGACCCGCTTCACTTGAAGCTTGAAAAGGACGGCGCCAGCGGCTCAGCGTTTACTTGGCAGCGACGGCGACGAACGGAGCGGAAGCTTATTTTTCGACTTGTTCACAGGCACTCCCGCCATCCTTCATCGTAATCGAGCACATGATGATCGAGCTGCTGCAAGGTGATCAATTGAGGCAGCGGAGCAGACCGGTGTGAGCAAGCCCAGCGTGGAACCACGTGACCCGATTCACTTGAACCTTGAAAAGGACGGCGCCAGCGGCTCAGCGTTTACTTGGCAGCGACGGCGACGAACGGAGCGGAAGCTTATTTTTCGGCTTGTGCACAGGCACTCCCGTCATCCTTCGTCGTAATCGAGCACATGATAATCGAGCTGCCGCATAGTGATCAAAAGAGGCAGCTGCGCAGACCAGTGTGAGCAAGCCCAGCGTGGAACCACGTGACCCGCTTCACTTGAACCTTGAAAAGGACGGCGCCAGCAGGTCAGCGTTTACTTGGTAGCGAAGGCGACGAACGGAGCGAAACTTATTTTTCGACTTGTTCACAGGTTGGAACTTTTGTACTTTGGTTGTGCTTCCTGTCATAGATTTTATGGTTGCCTTTGCTGCCAACTGCATGCACTCATTTTCTTGTGTACTGAGTTTTACACACGCTGTGACCTTTGCAATGGGAACAGATCTGGCTGACTTCAAACGTGAGATGCGCAAAGAAATCCGTGAGCTAAATACCAGCTTAGAACATATGAACCAAGATGTTGAAGATTTCCGAAAGGAGTGTGCTCACTTGAAAAAAGAAAATGCTGCACTAAGAGCAATGAATAATGAAATGGCTGATGAACTTCGAAAACTGAAAAAAAATAGCAAATGAAAACGCGCAGCGAATCACTGCGCAAGTTTAATATTCGAGGAGAAGCAACATAGAAATAAAAGGGATTCCCCGCAAAGAAAATGAAAACCTAATTGATGTCCTCGCCAAGTTAGGCGACGTAGTCAGAGAGCCAATAACAGATCAGGATGTTCAAGTCTGCCATCAGGTCCCTACACGGAATACTACCAGTGACAGCAAAGAACCCAGTCAAAGTGATGATGAAGGACAGCCGAAAAAAACCGTACCTATCTCAAACATTGTGGTAGTTTTCAAAAATCGTGACAAGCGCGATGCCGTCCTTGGCAAAGGAAAAAAGATGAGGTTTGAATTAGATGAACTGGGCTTTTCTGAGAAAGAACCGGTTTTTATAAATGAGCATCTGTGCCCGAAGCTGAAAAAATTGCTAGGCATTACGACCGGAAGGAAACTTGACATGAACTGGCGTTTTGCATGGATCAAGAACGGCAAAGTGTACGCGCGTAAAACAGAAACATCTCGCGTGGTAAGGATTGACTGTGAAGCTGATCTGGAAAAGATTCACAATGCGGGTCCCACCCCTTAAGCGCACATAAATTTATCTTGGTTTACTCTTGTTGTTTTTATGACTGCACCTAAAGCTATTGCTTTTTCTCTTGACAGCAGCTCTCTCACCGTCCTGCACTGTAATGCCCAAAGCGCGCGAAACAAATCAGATGAACTGGTTGTGTTCCTCAGTGGATTTCGTTTTAGCTTTCATTTTATTATGATCACTGAAACGTGGTACACATGTGAAGATGATGTGTTGAATCTGCCTGGATACAGAAGTTTTTATTTAAATAGGACAGATTGATGTGGTGGTGGTGTGCTACAGTTGGTATCATAACGATTTTCGTGCTACTTGCAAGAAGCATTTTCCGAGACTAATAACGATTATGAAGCTTTAACGCTATAGTGTGAAAGAAAACTTTTTGTTGTACTTTACCACGCCCCTCATGAAAACTTGAACAGTTTTTTCGGCTACTTAGAAAGATTGCAGGATTTTGCAACTCTAAATAAGATGCACTTGATTTTAGGTGGAGACTGCAACATTAACTTGTTAGAAAACACAGTAAATGTTCGTAAATTTCAGTTACTTCTTGACTCGTATTTTTGTCACAACGTTATAACTGTGCCTACACGAATCGCTAATCACTCTGAAAGCATTTTAGACTTGTTTGTGACAAATAACGTTCATGACTGTGTAAAGTCGGGGAGGATTGTAACAAGCCTAAGTGATCATTTTTCTTTTTATATGTTTTACAAAGCAACAGACTTTCTCAAGAGAAAAAACTCTGTTCAGAGACTTATACTGTGCGAGAAATAAATCCCAAGACTCTAGAAACATTCAGAAACGAAATTTTGAAAATAAGTTGAGACCCAGTGTTAGAATCCACATGTGCTGAAGAAGCCTATGAAAGGTTCATGACACTTTTCAAGGTATGTTACTACTCCTGTTTTAGGCTTAAAGTGGTAAAGAAATCTAAGAAACTGCGTAAACCGTGGATGACAGATGAATGCCTTAGAATGATGAAACGAAAGGAACATTTGTACGGAAAGTTCATCAAAAGAAAGAACCTTGATGACCTTGTAGCTTTAAAAAAATACAGAAATAATGTTACAAACTTTTTGCGTCGAAGTAAAAAAAAAACTTACTTTGCGAATTTATTTACTGGTTCTCGTACACAAAGTGATGTCATATGGCGCGAACTCAGCAAACCTTTAAACACAGGCACTCGCCACAACGATGAACTTCTTTTAACAGTTAATGGCGAACCACTGGAGGGCAAACAACTGGCAGAAATCTTTAATAAACATTTTGCAACTACTTCCTCATGTTCACCCACGGTCAATGGGTGTCAAGCCAAAACATAATTAGGCCCACGAAATTCTAAAACGGCGATTTGCGAGCCATCCACTTGTGAAGAAATATATTCTATTTTCATGTTGCTGAAAAATAGTAAGGCTAGGGACATCGATGACTTAGAGATTCGACCAGTAAAATATGTCCTGGACATTCTAGTACCCCATCTTTGTTTTATCTCTAATGCTTGTTTGAAAGCTGGTACTTTCCCGGAAAGCATGCAGTGTGCCAGAGTAAGTATTGTGTACAAATCTGGTGACAAAAATAACTTATCAAATTATCGGCCAATTCCTGTGCTGCCTATTTTTTCCAAAGGATTAGAAAAGGTTATATGCAAGAGGTTAACGTCTTTCTGTGATAAGCATGTGATTATCTCGGAGCATCAGTTTGGATTTCGTCAAGGCCTATCCATCTACCGAGTTAGCCCTTTTAACACAGAAAGAAGTAATACGTAAAGGTTTTGAGGATAATATACTTACAATGGGTATTTTCATCGACTTCTCAAAGGATAGTATGGTTGATAGAATCGACCATACTATCCTATTTACAAAACTAGAGCATTACGGTTTCCGTGGAATCCCTGGCACGCTCCTAATTCATACTTTAATCATCGCAAGCAGTGTATTGTAATTATTGAATGGCGTTCTTCTGTTTTAAATATGACTGCAGGAGTACCACAGGAAAGCGCATTGGGACCAATACTTTTTAACATTTGTATAAATGATATAATAAATATTAGCAGTAGAGCACAATATATTATTTATGCAGATGATACCAGCCTTTTCTTCTAGTCGAACAACATCTATGATCTCAAACACTATGCCAATATAGCACTAATGAAACTGCTTCAGTGGAGTGGAACAAAAGTTTTGGAAATCAATGCTAGTAAAACAAAAGCTCTGTTATTTGCACCTGTGCAAAAACATTTTAGTCGGGATTTCAACGTGCAACTTGGCTCAGAGAAAATAAATCTAGTAAGCGACGCTAAAAGCTTAGGGGTAATCTTTAACCAGCACTTAAGTTGGAATACGCATGTGGACCATGTGGCCGGAAAGCTAGCAAAAGTTACTGGTTTGCTTTGCCGGTTCAGGCAGATGCTTTCTTTAAAAATTAAACTTCTGCTTTACAATTCACTATTTCTATCTCACATTAATTATTGTAGCCTTATCTAGACTGACACAACCCAAGGTAATATAAACAAATTGTGCCTACTGCAGAAAAAAGCCATTCGACACGTAGCAAAAGTCCCCTATGACGCCCATACTATGGAACTATTTTCCTCTTTTAATGTGCTTCCTGTCCAGCACGTCCACAAATTCAACCTTATTATTAAATACAAAGAAGCTATCAGACGTAACAATAACACTTTTATAAACATATGTAATCTTAGAAGAACACGAGAAACTTTTTACCTGATTAGAACAAGGGAATTATGGGTAATTGCGTTTTCACGTACAAATCATGGCCTACACAGACTACAATACCACATGCCGAAATACCTTAATCTATTAAAGGAAAGTAGTATCGATATACATAACATCTCAAAGAAAAAATGGAAAGAACACCTGATATTAGAAAGAGCGTAAACCTACAATTTGTTTACTTTTTTTTACTTTTTTAGTTTTTTTTTTTTTATTTTTTACAGTGAATACCAAGCAATCATTTCGTGCAAAGTGTGCATTTCAATGTCCTGTATTTTCTTTTTTTATTTCTGCTTTTAATCTGATTTTCCGAGCAAGTGCATAATTACGCGATGTGTTTGAGTGTGTGTGATCTTAAAGCATTGTGAATTCTGTTTTGTGCATAAGTGTCTGTTTGTTTTTGTCTTCCACCCATGCCAAGACAGGGGCAGGAACCCCGTCAAGCTACTAGTACAGTAGCTTTTTGTTTCTGCCGTAGTATTTTTCGTAAAAAAAATACTAAATAAAGGATTTGGATTTGGATTTGGACGAACTAAGGAGAGTCCTATAATTCTAACAAAGTGGAATAGTCAAGGCTTTAAATCAGACTAAGAGAGCTGACCTTAGGATGCACCTTTCCACGTACGAGCATAGTCAGGCAGTGGTGGCCGTACAGGAGCCAGGTAGGAACGCGAGCCTCACAAACTACAAAACGTTCCAACTCGACCACCTAACATGCATCTTCGTTCACAAAACTTTCACAGCAAATCTGATAGATCTGGAATTACAAGCCATCTTTTCATACGTGATGGTGACTCTTCTGCCCATAAAAAAGGATGATCCGCCGCTCCACATCCCGAACGTGTACTGCCCACCTAAGGCAAAAAATGTAATCTTCTCCACACTCCTGAGTAGGGCTGTCAAGGAAGCGGGACGAGATCCGTTACTAGTGTTAGGAGATTTCAATGCGCAGAGCATCTCATGGGGCTACAACTGAGAGGACATACGAGGACGGAAGCTAGCGGAGGCAGCGTCCACATTAGGCCTACCCCTACATACCGACCCGGTGTACCCCACGCGAATTGGGATCTCGGCTCAGAGGGACACATGTCCGGACTTAACTTTTTCAAAAAACGCGAGGCGAGTGCAGTGGGCGAATACGGAGGAAACATTCGGTAGTGACCACTGTCTGATCAACATAACGATCCGCACTAAAACCTTTACCAGACCGACGGGGCAGACTAGGATGCCGGAATAGGGAAAATTTAGAAAAGAATACAATGTTATTTCTATCCAGGAGCAGGGATATCAAGCCTGGACCAAACAGCTGTTGGACGGAAACGCGGGTAAAGCTGTCTGAGGCGGTGACGGATGTGGACACCCCCTCCCCCATGTCTTGGAAGCCAGACGCAGCATGGTTGAAAGATGGCGCCGGCAGAAACATAACCGCAAGCTAAAAACCTGGATCGCGGCGATAACAAAAAAGGCGGCAGAATACGTGGCGCAACTGGCGGACGCTAACTGGGTAGAGAGGTACAACGCGGCAGCTAGGCCGATGTCTGGCAAAAACACATGGCGTCTCTTCCGAGCTCTCATAGATCCAAACCAGACGCGCACCGAGTCGCAGAAACACGTGCACAGAGCAATACACGCGTTTCAAGGAAATACGGTCCAGTTAGCGCTGAAGCTCCGAGACCAGTACTTGAGCACAACCCAAGACCCAAGGGGAGAAGCTTACGGGTACAGTGGAGACGAAAATGTTGGGCTAGATGAACCTTTCAAACTATACGAGCTCAAGGCAGCCCTAGTGAGAATGAAACGCGGGACCGCGCCAGGAAGCGATGGGATCACGGAAAAACTCCTAGCAAACCTACCAGACCACGCGTATCATTCCTGCTAGAAGATTTCAATTCGATCTGGACGGGCGAAGTTCCTCTTCCCACCGAATGGAAGACGGCACTCATAACTTTCATCCCAAAGGCAGGCAAAGCCATAGATACGGACAACCTCAGGCCCATTTCTCTCACGTCGTGCGTAGGCAAATTGATGGAAACAATGGTCAGAGACAGACTTTCAGAGTATCTTGAAAATAAGCGAGTCTTCGCCGACTCGATGTATGGCTTCAGGCCATATAAATCAGCTCAGGACGTCCTGATGCAGCTTAGCAGAGAAATATTAAATCCAATAGAACATCCGAACGGGGATAAGATAGTGCTGGCCGTAGATCTGAAGGGAGCCTTCGATAATGTGACGCATGAGGCCATCCTGTCCCACCTTTCAGAGACGGGGTGCGGAAAAAAACGCGTTTGAGTATATAAAACGCTTCCTCTCAGACAGACAGGCCTACGTGAGGATCCAGCACGCAGAACACGGTCCCTTTCTATTAGGCACGAGAGGTACACCACAGGGATCGGTGCTATCCCCGCTTCTTTTCAACATTGCAATGAAAAATCTCCCGGTGCACCTGGAGAAACTCGGGTGTGCAGTACGCGCTGTACGCGGACGACATCTCCATATGGGCCACGCGGGGCTCTCTCGAAGAAATAGAGGCCAGCTTGCAGGAGGCAGCCACCGCTGTAAATGAGTACGCGAAAAAATGCGGCCTTCAGTGCTCACAAAAAAAATCAGAATTCGTCCATATTCGTCCCTCCAATAAATCCGCAGCCAAGATAGAATTGCGATTTGAATCAGAACCAATAGCCGAGAGGGAAATTAAGGTACTGGGCCTTTTCATTCACCAGCGTAAGCTAGCGACGACCACACTCGACAAGCTAAAAAAGGTGGGAGACCAGGTGGGCCGAATGGTCCGCAGAGTCTCAAACAACAAAGGGGGACTGAGAAGCAAAGATGCTCTACGGCTGGCCAATGCCTTTGTAACAAGCAGATTCGTGTACTCTACTTCCTATCTCCACCTCAAGAAACACGACGAGAGCACCTCGAGGTGATCACGCGCAAAATAGCGAAGAAGGGCCTCGATCTCCCTATAACCAAGTCGAACCTGAAACTCCAAAATCTGGGTATGACGACCTCGTTCGAGGAGCTGAGAGAAGCCCATCTCACAAGCCAATACACGTGACTATCGCAGACACCGTCGGCGAGTCGCCTATTAACCCGTCTACACATACAACACACGACTGTAACCGAGGAAAGAGTAAGGCTTCCCTAGGAGTGGCGATACGCCCTGCAAGTAAAACCACTTCCCACTAATATGTCCAAGGACGACCACGAGGGTAGGCGCATGGCCAGGGCAGAGGCCTTAGCTTATCACTACGAAGGGAAACCCGAAGTGTACTATGCAGAGAGTCCGGCCCGCACCAAGGCGGGTGGTACACGGCGGCAGTGATCCACGAGTGAAAAACGGTAAACGGGCTCACATTTAAAGCCCAAAGCGTAACATAGGCAGAGGAGGTCACTATTGCGTTAGCAGCAACGCACTCTGATTCCAAAACAATCATAACGGACTCGCGAGGGGCGTGTAGGAACTTTCAACAGGGCTGGGTCCCATTCCTGGCCTACCGGCTGCTAAAAAACAGCTCGTACCTGGCCTACCGACTACTGCAAAACAGCTCATACGTGGAAAGTCGCCGCTTCATAGTCTGGGCTCCGGCCCATTATGGGCTAGGAGGAAACGAGGCAGCAGATGCCGCCGCCCGCGTGCTGTATAACAGGGCGACCTCATATCCTTCCTCCTCAGAAGAATTCGCACCAGCCTACACTTTCAGAGAAATTACGCAGTTGTACCAAAACAGATACAATATTTACCCCCACCCGTGTAAAGGGTTAACAAGAGCGGAGGAACGCGTGTTTCTTCGCCTCCTTACCAATACTATGACGTGCCCGGCGTCACTTAAACACTTTGGCAGTGCCTTCTTTGGGGAGCGCCCGCACTGCGAGAAACTGTCCTCAGACCTTTTCCACATGGTGTGGGCGTGCCCCTCCAACCCTGCCTCTGCACCTAACCAAAACACCACCCGGGAGGATTGGGAGGCGACCCTACTCACCTGCTCCGACCTGAAAGCCCAAAAGGCCTTGGTCAAAAGAGCAATGGCGGCAGCCGAAGCCACTGGCGTCCCGTACTAGGGACTCCACCTAGTGTTTGTGAGGAGAAGGGCACTAAGCCTGACTCCAGAGCAACCTTCATGTAACTCCATATTTTATTAAACGTTTTCACCACCACCCCTGTGGCACGGCCAGTCGCGCGGATGGTGCGGCGACCGGAAGGAGGGAAGTGGTGGTGCTGCCGCATTGGCCACTTGCACACGCGCATGAGCCGTGAGAAGGTTGCGCTGAGCGTCGACGCGGGCGTAACGAAGTCGTTGGGCGGAGTCAGTTGGTGACGCAGTCTGGTGGGGAAGGCCCAACTGCGCGTCGAGGAGGATAGAGGGTATTTTGCCATAGACGACTGATAACGGCGTGACATGCGTTGTTTCTTGCCTCGCAGTGTTGAGTGCAAAAGCTGCCGCAGAAACAAAACGATCCCAGCTTCTGTGGGACGGAGCCACGTAGGAGGCGAGCATACCAGTGAGGGTGTGGTTAACACGCTCCACGAGGCCATTGCACTGGGGATGATTGACGGATGTAGTGGAATGCGCAATGCCGAAGGAGCGGAGGGCTCACTCAAATTCATGGGACATAAAGCAGCTCCCACGGTCCGTGATGAGGCGTCGGGGCACACAATGCCGAAGAACGAGATGCTGTTCCACAAACAAAACGGAATGAGCGGAAGAGTTGTCTGGAACGGGCAGGGCTTCGACCCACTTGGAAAAGTAGTCGATCGCAACCAGAACACACCTGTTTCCGGCGGGCGTCTTCGGGAATGGGCCCAAATTGTCCACTCCAACCAGTTCGAAAGGTGAACTCGGCGGCGAAAAAGCCTGGGGGGTGGCTTGGTTATTCGTGTGGACGACTTTCATTATTGGCATGTCTGGCAGGACGCATCGTGTTCCCTGACGTCTCTGGATATATTAGGCCACTAAAAGAGCTCCGACACTCGTGCGTAGGTCTTGCCGCGACCAAGAACCTAGCTATGGGAGCGTCGTGTAGGCCGCGCAAGACTTGCGACGGTCTTGCAAGACTTCGTACGGCGCGCGCCGAGGAGCGCTGCGCCATTTCGATGGAGGCGAAACGAAGAGGCGTCCGTGTGCTTTGCGATGTCAGCGCACGTTAAAGGTCCCCAGGTGGTCGAAATTACTCCGTAGCCCTCCACTGCGGCTCCTCTTTCTCTCTCTTTTCATTTTCGCTCCCACCTTCTTCCATTCCCTTACGGCGTGGTTGCGGTGTCCACAGAAAACAAGTGACAGTTACCGCGCCTTTCCCTTCCTATAAATAAATCAGTGCTGCGCCAGAAAAAGAAGAGGTACGGGACGAGTGCAAGACGAGCGTGCGGCGCCAGCGCGAAGGTTAGAGAACAAAACGAAGAGCGCCTGGGCAAGTGGTTTTTGCCTGGGGTCCTGCGTTCTTCTGTATCTAGGCGCCGACGACGCAGCGGCTGGCGCAGCTAGACCTAGACGCTCGGAGGGGCTCGGTCCTTCGCAGCAGCTGGATGGCAGTATTGAGCTCCTCCTGGATATAGTTACTCAGCGGATGCACGCATGGGAGGCCCGTATGACTTCCCAGGCTGTGGAGATGGAAGCTCTCCGGCGCCGTGCTCTCGTCCAGCGCCTCTTTTTCTGGCGCAGCGCTCCTCGGCATGCGCCATAACAATATATATATATATATATATATATATATATATACAGTGTATATATATATATATAGTAGTGTATATATATATATATATATATATACACTACAGTTCCCCCCCGGGCAGAGAAGGAGCCATCCTGGCGACTCATGCATGGCATAAGCAAAGGTGGTCAGGCGGATCCGAACCGTCAGAGTTATTTAGAAGCAGCTAAGACGCCGGAAAAAAGGAAGAAGTAAGGAAGAATGAAAATCCCAGAGATAAGGACACAGATAAGCGAAAGCAGGAGCCAACAGTTGGGAGAGGGAGAGAGAAGGCCCAGGTGCTTATCGCCGGAGATTCTAACATGAACAGGTGCAAGCGAGATATCTTGGAACGTGTAAGGGGTGATGAGAGAGTGTTGGTTGAAGCCTTCCCAGGGAGAACAATGAGGGCAGTGCTAAAAGAGAGTAAAAATAGGCTGTTGAAGAATTCCGCAGAGCGTAGTATGGTAATAGTAGCCGCGGGGCTGAACGATGTCCTAAACGGTGACGCTGCAGGAGTGATGGAAATTTAGCTAAGGGAGTTGACGAGATCAGGGAGATAGCACAGCAGACGCAGATAGCTGTATGCACTGTACGAGAGGTGCTAGGATTGAACGGAAAGATGGAAAAGGACGTGGTGACAGTTAATCAGGACATAAGAAAGTTAAGCCTGGAGAAGCGTTTTGAAGTGGTTGAGGTAAACAGGGAGGTACATAAAGCATGTTTTGGTAGGGCTTTTCAGCGAGATGGCATTCATTTTAACAGAATGGTGGGAGCAGAGATCGGCTTGCGCCTTGCAGGCCGGACTGTGGCCTTTTTAGGGGGTCCGCGAGGACTCCGTGCACAGAGGTAGTTAGAAGTGAAACAGAAGAAAGTGTAATAATGGAGGCTGAGCTCCCAAAATAGGCAAAGAGTAGGTCGAGAAAGAAAAGTACAAAAGAGAAATTTAACACTAGGATCAGCTACATAAACATGTAAGGAGGTAGTAAAAGAGCGAAATGGCTAGAGATAGAACAGCAGTTGAAGGATGACAAAATAGGTGTGTACGCTCTTTGCGAGACTCATCTCAGGGATCTAGAAGATCCGCCGTTTATAGAAGTCTACGTCTGGGAAGGGTACAACAGAACGAGAATGGAAAAAAGGATGGAGGGGTAGGTAGGTTGTTACACCAGGGAACAAATTGGCAAATAATTAAATCATATTGTAAAGAGCATATCTGGGTCTCAGGAACAATTGCCGGCATAAGGACATGGCTAGGGGTAGTTTATTTAGGAACAGGACATCACTGCAGGCAAGAAAACAGGGATCTTGTTGAATGTCTCAGTGACGATATAAGCCAGTTTGTAAACGGGGCCAATATTATTCTACTGGGGGACATGAACGGCCACATCGACGATCTGGATAATTACATGGATTGTAACGGCAAGCTAATGCTAGATTTCTGTGAGCGACACGATCTAGTTATAGTAAATAGAGAACCAAATGTGAAGGCCAAATCACGTGGGAACTCCGCAACAAGCAGACGACCATTGACTAATGTTTAATGTCGCGGGAAATCTATAGCAAGGTCACAAAAATGGAAATAGACGAAGAAGGGGAGTGTAGTCTGGAAAGTGATCATAAACGTATTAGTCTGCAGATGGGGCCCTTGATGAAAAGAGAAATGGAACTTAGACAAAACGTAAACGCAAAATTAAACGACGATCAAATAGCGCAGATAGCAGCAGACATAGAGGAAGCAATAGAGAAAAGCCCCATGGAAGACTGGGATTATGAACAGGTAGAACTACTCATAAGGAGGAAAATTCAGGAGATTAAAGTAGCAAACCGCTGGAATGGAAAGAGGAAGCCACGGAGCTGGTGGAATAAGGAAATCGGGGAAGCTATTGAACAACAACGGGCTGCTTCAAGGGAACACCGAATGGCAAAGAAAGCACAAGTATCTCAGGAGGAAATCGACCAAAAATGGGAATCATATCGACAAAGGAAACTTCAAGTGCAGGCCCTCGTCCAAAGTAAAATAAGACAGTCCACCGATCGCTGGATGGCTGATATACACGATGCCTCTAGAGGCTGAGCAAGAAAATTCTGGAACCGTATGAGCTGGCTGGGGATGAAGAATCAAAGAAAGCAGGATCGGATTCAAGATAACGAGGGAAATTGTTTAGAGGGAGATAACGCAGTGAACTACATTACATCAGTATAGCCGAGTCATTTAAGAGCGACGATAGGGTAATCTCCGCAAATCAAGAAGACAACACCAGGTAGCAGAATACAAAGCAGCTTAGAACTGACCAATCTAAACTGGAAAAAGGCAGAAAAAAGTATTCCTAAAAACATATCTAGAGGAATAGATGGAATTCCGATCAAGCTCATTAATGAACTCGGTTCAAAAAGTAAGGAAACGTTGTTAAAAGCTCTGGAAACAGTCATAACGAATAAGCAAATTCCGGATATCTGCCGGCAGAGTAAAATGAATTTGATTTATAAAGGAAAAGGAGACAGGTTGCACATAAAATCCTACAGGCCCATTACCATAACATCTGTTATGTACAGGTTAGCCATGCAGGCGGTGAAATTAAAGGTGCAAGCATGGGTTGAAAGTAACAAGATACTCGGAGAACTTCAGAACGGCTTTAGAAATGGTAGACGCTTAAATGATAGCCTGTTCGTGCTTACCCAATGCATCGAAATATCTAGAGTGGAAAATAGACCTTTGTATTTGGCCTTCCTGGACATAAACGCGGCGTACGACAACGTAAGCAGGGAACTCCTGTGGAACATACTAAAAGAAGAAGGTATCGGTTATGAGATAATAGAGTTCCTACAGGAAATATACCGGGATAACAAAGTAGAAATTACGTGGGAAGGGATAAGAAGTACGGAGGATGTCAAAGTATGCAAAGGATTAAGACATGGCTGTTCTCTATCACCGGTGCTGTTCATTCTTTATATGAGAAACCTGGAACGGAGGATATAAGACAGTAACCTAGGTTTTAACCTGTCATATTGATTAGATGGAAAGACGGTAGAGCAGCGCCTCACCGGTTTGATGTATGCAGACGATATTGTGCTGCTAGCTGAGAGTCTGGAAGAATTGCAAACTCTAGTTAAGTATTGCGGAGACGAAGGGGACGCTCTAGGCTTCAGTTTCAACGCAGTTAAGTCGGGTCTGATGATTTTCAACGGCTCACCTGATCAGGGTCTTAAAATACAAGGCCTTGAAATACCTAGAGTAGCAGAATATAAATATCTGGGGGTATTGGTAAACGAAGGATTGGCATACATTGGAAAGCATGAGCATCACTTAAGGCCAAAGGGCGGAGGAATGCCGGGATAATGAAGCATAAGGCATTGTGGGGATACAATAGGTATGAGGTTTTGAGGGGTATTTGGAAAGGAATTATGGTGCCCGGACTTACTTTCGGAAATGCGGTTTTGTGCCTAAAATCAGAGGTACAGTCGACATTAGAAACAAATCAGAGATCCGTTGGACGATTAGCACTAGGTGCCCACGGCAAAACTACAAATGAGGCGGTACAGGGAGATATGGGCTGGGCATCTTTCGAAGTACGAGAAGCTAAGAGTAAAATATTATGTGAGGAACACCTGAGGAAATTGGACAGTAACAGATTGGCAGCCAAAGTATTTAATTACCTATACCTCAACAGCGTTGACTCACAATGGAGGAAAAGAACTACGAAACTACTCAGTAAGTAGGCTGGTCATAAGGCGAAAGAAATAAAGAGCGTTAAGCAACAGGTGAAAAACACAGAAGGTAAAAATTGGTTAAATTCGATAGAAAAGAAACAGAGTGTGGAATTATACCGAAAGTGGAAAATGCAGATCAGGAAGGTTGATTTCTTTGATAACTCAAGAGGCAGTACCTTGCTTTTTGAAGCTACATCAGGGTGCCTTAGAACACGCAGCTACAAAAAGAAATTTAACAATGGAGAGTAAAATCGCAGACGTAGGGGCGTGTAGGTTTTCAATGCGCCACCGTGAGCACACTGTGTGTCTTCATGGTACGCAGCACAAATTTCGGCGTAGAGATGACGCGGGATAATACCCCCACCCGCAGATTTTCAACCACAGCATCTGGCACGCGTCCTGAGAGATGCCCTTTAGGATGTTTTCGATTTTATCCGCTTCGAACATTAGGGGGTCGACACGTTGGCAGAGGTCAACGATGTCTTCTATATAACTCGTGAACGACTCTTCGGCCTGCTGAATGCGCTCCGCAAGCGTTGTTCTGCTCGGAGCTTGCGAACGGCAGGGCGGCCTAACACTTCCGAAAATGTTTCCTAAATGCAGACCAAGAGGCAGGTCTGCCTCATGATTCGCCACGTCAGTCAGATAAAAGATTACATTACTTATTTTGGTAGCCTCGTCCCACCTGTTGTAGCTACTGACACGCTCGTACGTCGACAACCAATCATCGAAGTCTTCATCAGCCGTGCCACTGAAGAGGCATGGGTAACGCTGCCATAGAGCTCCAGAACAGAGGACCGTTGTTGTGAGGGGTGGCGATGTCGAGGCGGTATCATCCTGCATGGTGGACGCAGATGGCAATGTGCGGCTTCTTAGTTCCAGGGTGGACGGGAACGTACCCAGGAGCACCTCCACCAATTGTAGGGGGTGTGTTTATTCAGTCCACGCAGAGGGACTCAGCTGCTGAGGATGAATTCGCAGCGGAGTGTCAGGCGTACCGAATCACGAAGACAACGACCAACTTCTTCGTCCTCGAGAGCGCCAGCACGCGATGCATGTCAGTGGCAATAACAATAAAGATTACCACACTACAATATATATATATATATATATATATATATATATATATATATATATATGTATATATATATATATATATATAAATATATATATATATATATATATATATATATATATATATATATATATATATATATATATATATATGTATATATATATATATATATATAAATATATATATATATATATATATATATATATATATATATATATATATATATATATATATATATATATATATATATATATATATATATATATGTATATATATATATATATATATATAAATATATATATATATATATATATCGCTTGATACAAAGGGCCAGCTCGGTTGTTCTGCTTTTTCTTACCTGCACTGGTGACATTTTGGTGGAGGTGCAGGATGAATCCTATGTACTACGCAGCCCCCGAAGACGTCAGTGACGCTGCTCATCGACTTGCGGCCGCCACTCCCGTTGATAAAGTGAGCCGTCGCCTCCGAGGCGCCTTCAACTCGAGTTTGAACCACTGGCCACACCGCTGACATCCATGACATCGTCGACAGGCAGCCAGAAAAGTCAGCAGAACCTCGATCACCGTCATCATTACACGGTGGCCGGTTCGAGAATGTGGAAGACTTATTGGCCAGTTTTGATCGTTTGGCCGTGTTAACCAATGGGAGGATGAGGTGAAGCTAATGAATATGTACTTCGCGCTTTTAGACTCGGCGCAGACGTGGTTTCATAACCACGAGGCATCATTTGTTAACTGGGCAGCTTTTCGCCGTAAGTTGTTTGCAACATTCAGCTCGAGTCCACGCAAAGAAAACGGAGAGATTGCAACTCGTTCGAAGTGTGGCCACGAGTGTGGCCATGTTTGTCGAGAACATGACGCAACTTTTAAACGGGCCGACACTACCATGCCCGAGGCAACGAATGTACGGCACCGCATGCGCGGTGTGAAGGATCTGATGTTCGCTAGCCTCATTCGCAATCATCCCAGAACTGTCGCAAATTTCGCGAGAGAAGCTGCAGGCAAGGAACGTTCTGTGCAGGAACAGAGTATCCTATCCGACCGCCAGGCAAGCGTAATGGCCACACCCTACTGCGCGTCGGTGCCAGACGCGAGGGACGAGGATTGCACCAACGTGTTTTACTGGACTGTCTCTCCTCGCATGACAGAAGATGACAAAGTTGGCAATCTGCTTAAAGCGTTTGCCGAAGACATTTACAAGTCCCTCATCGGAAACTATAAACTTTACGCGTCACAAAGAATAAGAAAAGAGTGAGGGAGGAAGACACCATATGCCTAGTATGGTCATCACTCCCCTTGGGTATGGTCTCCCGCACCTGTTTCTGTTTAGCGTGGAAAAAGAATGGGCTGACGTCATCATTCAACAGTGTACAAACAAGCCCTTATCACTCAGTGTCTGATGTGATTCAGTAATGGCGTAATTTTGAGACTGAAAATGCGTCGGATTAATGATAAGTTCGGATCTCTGGCTGGCGTGATATCGGTGGCCACTGTTACCGTTGCTGACGTAACATCGTTCGATGCTCTGGCCTCCACGATCGGTCAGATCGTTTGCGAAGAAGAGACTCGGTCGCTATAAGTAGCTTGGGGTTCTTCAGCGCTCACGTCATCGCATCAGCCGCGTTGGCCTCCAGGAGCCGGCGTTTTTTCAGCTGACTTCAATAATGCAGCAGACCTCAAGAATACAGACCAACATGCGGAAGCCACACTAAGCTAACTGAACAACTACTACCACCCGGCACATATAAGATGTGACAACTGTCGACGCGACGCTTCGAGTGGCGACTACTTGCTCGCGCCGTCTTTTCATCGGCGTCCTGTGAGCTAATGCTGCCGCCAGCCAGCATACGTCTTACGATCATATCATGTCTTCGCTGCCAACCATCACGCTGCAGCTTCATGAAGTGTTCAGAGTTGCAGGATTATAATCCTGGTTCGTCTTGGTGTTCGCGCCAACCCCCTAAGTCTGGGGATCCGTAGCATGTGCCGTTTCAGGATCTTTCAGCGGCATCGAGCACGAGCCTTAAATCACTTCAGCATCGCGCGCGCCGTTCTCCATCGCCCCGGTGCGGCTCACCGACCTCGGAAAACTAGTCGGCGCGACCAACAGGAGTGGAATCTCGGGATATTCGCTGCTGGAAGAGTTACTCCCCACCTCGACAAAGATATTACGAGCAAGGTTTTATTTGCCAGAGGACGAACGCTGACAACCAGCTAAATCCGCCGGTGAGCCCTGCACAAAAACCGCTTATTCGTCATCCTCATATTCCCTTTTCTCTGTTTCTGGGCCTGACAATATAAAATAAGTACAATACATTTGAAATGCACTTTTAGCACATCCTTTTTACTCTAAGGGATGGTCAGGTACAGAGTGGTTGGCGGGTGGGGAGATGTCACGGCACCAGCCGACATGGTCGTCTTGAAATGAGCCGCCAGCTCAGAGCATTTTCTTTCACATGTAAGAGGAAGGTGTCAAACTGAAACATAGACACCCTTGCGTTAGCTTCGATTAGAGTCCTGTGCGCCCTAAAAATCAAGACTACGTCTCTAGGAAGTTCCAGCTGGCCCGCTAAATACCCCAGGTAGTCTAAATTTGCGGAGTCTTCCGCTACATAGTTCTTCATAGCCTCAGCAACTTTCGGACGTTAAATCCCACAAGCCAAACCGAACCAATGTTACGGGCAGTGTTCTTTTTCCAGCAGCTTCATGCAATTTACAGCATGTGTGAGCTGCATAAATGTTAGAATAACTAATGCTTCAAAGTACATCCCGGCCATGATCAGATAATCAAAAAGATCAACACGTCTTAGCTAAGAAAAGTGTAGTAAGTAGACAAATTCTGTATATTGGCTTGCTTAACTGCTTCAAACATGCCTAAACTAGGAAGTCAAATGCCAGTGATAGACACAAAGACAACTGAAGCGGTTGTTAAATTCAACTAAATTAAAAGAGTAGTATGTGTGAAGGCTAAGGTAAATCATGCAAAGTCGGCTTGCGCTAGCATTCAAATTATCCACGTAATCGCCGAAAACGTTTATTCGGCATACAGGCTTCTTAGCAGCACACGCTGATAAGTAGGAATGTCAATGATGACGCCATCCAACGAGGTGATGCATTTTCAATGTACAAATGCTTGCTCTGAAGAAGAAGGCCAACGCCAAGGAAGGTAAAGGTAATGAGGTGTTGTTCGGAGGCATCGGGTGACTCATAGAAAAGATAAGGCAAAAGGTGCTGAAAGTCGAATACTCGCCCATAATGACGTCATCTCCTTGTATCATAGCACTGCCGCAATGCTCTCAGGAGACGCCTGAGGATTGTCGCTGTTTTAATAGTAGCTTACGTCATAACTTTAAATGACAGCACCAAACCACTTCGTGAGCTTGATTACAAGTTTCAATATTCGAATGCGTGTATCACGGAAAATTGTCCAAAAAGTATTTTAGCTTCCCTTAAGCTCGAAAGTCTGGCGCGCCCCTAAAGCTTTATTGATTCCAATATGCAACTCCTTTTGCTTATACGTTCATGTGTAGGCACATAGGTGCTAACTTATTAAAAATTGCTAATTGTGCCTTTGTTACATCCCATATTTTGATAGCATATATAAATAAGCTGATAGGATATAGCACCGAGAATTGCAAACCTTGCAACTAATTATGGAACATAATGTTATTTATAATGTATACACTGAATTAAATGAATGATGGCATGAAAATGCCAGTTTCAAGAAGAGTGTGCTTTTGATAAAGTTTAGAGGAAAGACGCTTTGTGGAGTTATTTCTAGCACCTAGCTTTTCTTTATTCCATATACTCCGGAATGTGGCGCACTTTTTTATTTTTTTCATCTCTGTTATCTAAAAATTTTTATTACTCTCTAAACTATAGTTTCTTTCGCCCTCGTCAATTCCGAAAATTCTGAATGGCAGCGTGCTATTGACATCTTATATTTGATATTGTTCAAGTTTCTTCTTTTTTGCCTGTTACATTGTCGCATTTAAACTAGTTTCTTTGGCGATTATCTTCACATCTTTATAATATTTGTATTTATTATTTATCGTATAACGTTCTTTATGACACTTCACTATATATACTACCCATGTTGTATGCAGTATGTTAGCCTGGAGAACGCTCCGTGCCTTTCTACCTTTCTTCCTTTCTTCCCGCGTGCTTTCCTTTAATATCAAAGAAGTAAAGAAAGATTTGAACTTCATTGAAAAATTGTTTCAAAGAAGCCATACAAACGAAACTGCGTAGCCTACGATTAGCGTGCCTGACTACAAATCCTGAAGCGCGGTTGGCTTTATTCCCATATCAGTGTAGCTATACCAGTTGACAGCTCCTCCTATGTTTCTACTCGAGTAATGGTGAGAAACCCACCGATTACTTTGTATCCGCCCATTTCATATACCAACTGTAAGAAGGGTCCTTAAACAGGGCGCTACGCCGTCAACAATCAATGGAACGTTCTGCGATCAGTCGTTGCACTTCTGTAAGCGCACGCCCGAGCTTCGGAGAGAGAGCTTCGTTGTCGTCTTCTTACCTGACCGTCACGCGCGTTGAACATGATTGTCGTTCTCTTCAAAGCATCAGGCGCTGAACATATCGGAGCCCAATACCTGTTTTACAACTTCCCCCGGGCGAAAAGACGCCATCCTGGCGGATTATGGCGATGTGACGATGGCTGGGTCGTAGTAAGGCTTCAGGCGGTTACTGTGTACTATTTCACGATTGCGGCGACGGTGGTCAGTGGATGGCGTAAGGGATTCGATGAGGTAGTTGACGGGGGATGTTAGCTTGACAATATGGTAGGGGCCCTGATACTTGCTCAGAAGTTTGGATGAAAGGCCGGGACTGGAGGAAGGCACCCATAGCCAGACCAAAGAGTCTGTACGGTAAGTAGGAAGAAGTGCAGATTGATCTCGGGTGGTTTTCTGCAGTTGCTGGGCGTGAGAAGTGAAGGACCGGGCAAGCTGGCGGCATTCTTGGGCATAAGTTGCAGCTTGTGAAACAGTCGTGAATTCGGAAGAATCCGGTCGGTAAGGGAGAATGGTGTCCATGGTACAAGAGGGCTCACGACCGTAGAGAAGGAAGTATGGCGAGAATCATGAGGTTGCTTGAGTGGCCGAGTTATAAGCGAATGTGACGAATGGAAGAACGCGGTCCCAGTTGGAGTGGTTGGAAGCGACATACATTGCCAGCATGTCGCCCATGGCGCGGTTAAAACGCTCAACTTTTCCATTTGTTTGCGGATGGTACGCGGAGGTGGCGCGATGAACAATTTTCATTCTCTCAGAACAGCTTCGACAGCTTCAGAAAAGAAGGCAGGACCTCTGTCAGCAATTCTTTGGGAGCCCCGTGGCGAAGAATGATGTTATGGAGGATGAAGGAGGCAATGTCATGGGCTGTAGCAGATGGCAAAGAAGCCGTTTCGGCGTAGCGTGTGAGATGATCAATTGCAACGATGATCCAGCGATTGCCTGTTGATGTGCTAGGAAGCGGGCCGTACAGGTCGATTCCAACGAGCTCGAAGGGATGAGGTGGGCAGGTCAGCGGCTGCAGAGGAGCGGCGGGCTGACGAGGTGGGTGTTTTCGGCGCTGACACTCTTGGCAGGACTGGACGAACCGACGAACATAACGGTACATCCCACGCCAGTAGTGCCGCTGTCGCAGGCGAGTGAAGGTTTTCAATAAGCCTGCGTGAGCACACTTGGGATTGTCGTGGTAATGGGAGCAAATCAACGAGCGCAGATGGGTCATAATTACAAGCAGTCACTTTCTACCATCCGGAAGGTAATTCCTACGGTAGAGAAGCTCGTCTCTGATGGCGAAATGGTGAGACTGGCGATGGAGAGCGCGGCAAGGAGGTCGTGAAGCGCGGCCAGATAAAACATCCAGGAGTTAAGCGATCCATGCGTCTTTGCGTTGCTCAGAAGTCATATCGGTGGGCATGTCGGTGGGATGTAGGACGGATATAGCAGGAGTGGCTTTAGACGGCAATGGAGAACGTGAGAGAGCATCAGAATCGGCATGTTTACGGCCAGAGCGATAGATGACGTTAATATTCTATTCTTGGAGCCTCAGAGCCCAACGGGCCAGTCGACCAGAAGGATCTTTCAGAGAAGACAGCCAGCAGAGGGAGTGATGATCGGTGACGACATCAAAAGAACGGCCATACAAGTAGCGGCGAAATTTTGCTGTTGCCCAGATGATAGCGAGACACTCTTTCTCGGTGACGGAATAGTTTGCTTCAGCGTTTGTTAGGGTCTGACTGGCGTAAGCGACCACGTACTCATCAAAGCCAGACTTCCGCTGAGGCCGACGCCGCTGGCATCAGTGTGGATTTTTGTGGGAGAAGAAGGGTCGAAATGACGCAGGATTGGCGGCGTCGTCAGAAGGTGGCGGAGTGTCGCGAAGGCATCATCACAGTGTGGAGACCAGGCTGAAAGATCGTGGCTGGACAGAAGCTTGGTGAGAGGGTTGATGATTGTGGCGAAATTGCGAACGAAGCGGCGGAAGTACGAGCAGAGGCCGACGAAGCTGCGGAGTTCTTTCACATTAGTTGGCTTGGGAAATTCTGCCACAGCGCGCAGTTTTGCCGGATCGGGAAGAACGCCGTCCTTGGAGACGACATGCCCGAGAATTGTTAGCTGTCGTGCTCCGAAACGACACTTTTTTAAATTTAATTGGAGGCCAGCGTCGGTCAGGCATCGCAGAACTGTCTCAAGGCGCTGAAGGTGAGATGGAAAATCTGCGGAAAAGATGACAACGTCGTCCAGGTAACAAAGGCAAGTGTGCCATTTGAGCCCTCTGAGTAGGTTGTCCATCATGCGTTCGAATGTGGCAGGGGAATTGCATAGTCCGAATGGCATGACATTAAACTCATAGAGCCCATCGGGTGTGACGAAAGCGGTTTTTGGGTGATCGGCCTCTGCCATCGGCACCTGCCAATAGCCGGAACGCAGGTCTATTGAAGAAAAGAACTCAGCTCCCTGTAGGCAGTCAAGAGCGTCATCGATACGAGGGAGAGGATAAACGTCCTTGCGCGTAATCTTGTTCAGTCGGCGGTATTCTATACAGAATCGGATGGAACCGTCTTTTTTCTTGACCAGGACGACCGGAGACGCCGAAGGGCTGTGCAACGGTTGGATCACGTTGCGCTGGAGCATGTCAGTCACCTGTTCGTCAATAATGCGGCG
The DNA here is from genome assembly GCF_055883805.1 of Amblyomma maculatum. Lineage (NCBI taxonomy): Eukaryota > Metazoa > Arthropoda > Arachnida > Ixodida > Ixodidae > Amblyomma > Amblyomma maculatum. The sequence goes on along the minus strand of NC_139346.1, from coordinate 54,031,415 downwards.
CTCGGCGGCTGAAACACGGTACGGACGCTGGCGCAACGGGGCATGCGTGCCGGTATCAATGCGGTGAGTAACGGCAGTTGTGCGCCCCAACGAAGGTTGCTGGGAGTCGAACGAAGCCGCGAAACGTTGTAGGATGGCGACAAGCTGGGCTCGTTGTAAGGGCGTCAGGCCAGCGTCGATGGACCGGTGGAGAACTTCGAGGGAAGATGGAGTGGCGACAGGAAGAGGCGTTATGGCGCTGATGTGAAGGCCGGCAGTGTTATCGACGAAGGGATAGGTGGGAGTGGAATCGAGCAAAGCAACGCTAACCAGTGACTAGCCACGGAGCAAAGTAGTTGGGCGGGGGCGCGGGTTACAAAAAAAATAGCACTTGAGCGGCGAAAAATTGTTAGCACAGCATGGGGCAGCAACACGGCTTTTTGGTCAGCGCATCGTAACGAGGGTGTGTAGATAACAGTGGCGTCGGAAAGAGCAGCACAATAAAGAGGCACAAGCACTGAGGAGAAAGGCGGAACGTTGGTGTCCTCTGCAACGTGCACGGTAGCGGCAGCAGCAGCGGACGCGTCGAAAGAAGTTTCACTGAGGGGTGATAACTCAAGTTGAGCACGGGCGCAGTCTATTATGGCGTTATGATTGGAGAGGAAGTCCCAACCAAGGATGACGTCGTGTGATGAGCGGGCGCGGACGAGGAATTCTATTGTGTATTGGACGTCGTCGATGACAAGGCGGGCGGTGCAGGCGGCTAATGGTCGAATGTCCTGAGCGCTGGCGGTGCGAAGAGAAACGGCAGGAAGCGGCGTCATTACCTTTTTGAGCTTGCGACAGAGGGTGTAATTAAGAACTGATGCGGCTGCGCCAGTGTCTACAAGTGCTTCGACAGGAACGCCCTCAATGAATACGGTAATAATGTTGGCTGGTAATGAAACAGGTCTTGTGTTAGTCCCTGATGGCGCAGTTCTTGCCTCCGGAACTGCGGCCGTTAGTTTTCCGTGTGACCGGCTGATTGGCGGCGAAGCATTGGAGAACGGGAACGACGGCCTGGTGAAGGCGAGCGGTGGGATCGGCGATCGTAATTGGAAGAGGACTGCGGAGGAGGCTCAGGGAACATGGGCGGGGGGAAAGGGGTAAGATTGTACATCGGCTCACGTGCATAGTTGTAGGGACGAGGGCCACGGTTGCGGCACAAACGAGCCACATGGCCGGCGACTCCACAGGCGTAGCAAATGGGTCGGTTGTCTTGTGTGCGCCAGGGGTTGGAAGGCTGTGGCTGTAATCGACGGCGGAGAACCGGACAATAAGGGGGGATTGTAGGCTGCGGAGGTTGCTGATGTCCCTGAGGCTCGTATAGGAGGGGAGGCCGGTTGTATACAGGGGCGACAGGGGGTGTTGACCGCACCAAAACATCAGCGTGCGTGAGAGGAGCCGCCACCAGGGGCTGCTGAGGAGGTGAAGGCAGAACCTCAGCGCCCTGGTCTTGTATAACACGCTGCAGGGTGGGATTGAGCGGCGGCGCAGGCGCAGTACTTCCCAGACATGCTCCCAGACATACTATTACTTCCCTGACATGCTCGCTACTTTTACATTCACAACAGCGAAAAATCCTGATATTCTGGTGAAGAGTACATTTAATTTCACAGCACAGTATAAACATGTAAATAATGTAGAACAATAAACTTTTAGCCATGAACGAACTAGTGGCTAACTAAAAATATTCTTTTGTATTTTGAGTGGAAAAGGGTAAATCTCCGGTTAAATAACTGGAGAGAATATTGATGTCCTGCAAGATGCCAAATATCGTGACGAGAGAGCGCGTATTTTTGTTCAAATCAGAACAAGTGGTAAATTAATATCTGACTGAGCCAAATGAAGAAAATGCAAAAGATGCGAAATAATTTTTCAATGACTGCATTACCACAAGATTTTAAGCATTCCAAATACTATGCTGATATTTAAAAACAGAAAATACTAAAAATGCGAAGCTTTGCATAAGTGCTGGGCATTGCTAATTTAGCTAAATGATCGATCTTTCGTGCAAACAATATTTCAGCAACTAGCAATCAGCAATTTCTGTGCGTCATCTCGTTGTTGCTGGACTGTGTACTCTGTGGAAATATCCGAAGGAAGAAATTTCAAGATCAAATTCGGACAGAAGCTCTGCTGAAAATATTCATAGTCGACAACGCAGCACCTAAAAATCGAAGCCCATTTATAGTCCCGGAGCTATTATAGGAATAGACTAATTGTAAAACCGACAAGTCAGCTTCCTTGTACGGCAGAAATTATTCTACAATGGCGACATAGACTTGGTTTGAGGTGATAGTTGGGTGCGGTGCTGGCACATGAACTGGCGGGCAGAGTAATTTCCGCAACCCTCACCCAATCGTCCCAGGATTCTGCGAGTGTGCATAGTCACCCCATTATTACCCTATCCGGCTAGTGTACCCTGGTCTAAATCACCTTTCCTTACCCCTGGGATGACAGCACTCCCCCGTTTACTCCCGCGTTAAGGATGTCCGAAAACCTGTTATCTCACAATGGCCTGTACGACGGGAGCTCCATCCGAAGCAGCGTGAACTGTAGCAGATGCATGCATTGCACATAACTATTATCCCCGAGTGAGGTTCTGTCGCGATTATACATGAATTTCTGCCTAACGAGGAAGCTGATTGGTAGGTTTTGCAACTGGTCTATACACTTATCGGTTTCCAAAACTAAACTTGGAAAACGTGCTATAATTTGTTTTAATAATACCAAATTTCTTTTGAAGCATCGTATAAATATTTGAGATATATCTATATATCATGTCGCTGTATGAAATGATAAGCGAAATATCGCAGCTTTTCCTAGAAGACTGGTTTGTACATTTACGTATTTTGACGTAAATGACCATTGCATGTGATTATCAATCCTTGGTGATGAAAACAATGCAATATTTGAAATATTATCATTTTGTTCTCTTCTTTTCCAGTTTCGTAGTTTGTCGTTGAGACACTGCCACTGTTATGATAGTTTCATGTCCTGACATTAGTCTTTCTGCTTTTAGAAAGGCTCTGCATGGGGGCGGTTTTGTTTCCTTTCTTCGAAAATAAATCCACACAGTCATTTGGATTCGGTAAGGGCTAATATACATTGATGCCGCTGCTACTTATTTAGAAGTTGAAGCATTTCAATTCCTTTCAATCGAGATATATAAACTGTAGTCTTGAGTAAGCGCATGACATAAGATGAGACTACGGATGATTTAGAGGAGAAAAAACTAGCCAAAAATCAGAAACCCTAACTTGTCAATAAGTTCAGCTAACATAACCATGGCAACATGACGAGTAAGCACTACCGGGCACATCCACCAGTAGCCGCCAGAGCGAAGAAAAAATATGCCACTAGGCATTGTCGGATAGCTTACGAAATAAACGATCTAAGGTGTAGGCCCCGCTGCACAATTTCGCTGGTGAACTGATGTTCAATTTCGGCCGCAAGCTATCATTTGTTAAAAATCGACATGCTATCACACTTCTTTCAGTGCCGACCAAATGAATTTAAGGGAATTTTTACTGCAATACTTTTGTTCGGCGTTGTATTGAGGCACCTTCCAGGTTGGTCACCCATTGTTTACCACAGGCGTCTATTGTAAAGATAGCTGTAGGCACATTTCTAAATCTGGTTTGATGATTGATGACAGGAAGGATTTGAGTTCACTAAGCACCAGCACAATTTTTTTCAAACACGCCAAGCTTTTACAAAGCGGCGAAAGCCAAGATTTTGTTTTGTATAGTGTTCCTGAGACTCGCGTGGGCAATGAATCTTAGGTAGGAAAGCATCCTTTTACCTTTTTTCACACAGTTGAGCCAGTTATTCCTTCCAATGTTTCTTTGTCAATGAGTATACGCAAAACAAATACTGTAGCTGGGACCTTTCCGATGTGGATGCTTGACTCCTATGTTTATGAAAAAGCTTACCTGGAAAAAGGGATGTAAGCCTCTTCAACGGTGCACTCCAAATAAAAAAAGTGTTTCAATGCCGTATTTAACCGGAGTACATTGTGTAGACGTCTAAGGCATTAGTTGCTCTTAGCTACATCTGAATATCCGCAAACATATAGTCTTTGCAATACATCTTAGAATTTCCTGCACTTGATCTTTCGATCGCCGATGATTTTGTGTCTGAAATGCTAACGTGGAAACAGCCCTGTAATTTTCCTAAACTCTTAGACACTGCCTGTTATATTATCGCTATTGTACTGCAAAAGGAACAAATAATGAGAGATTTAAAATTTTTTGCATATAACAGTTGTAGGTCGATCCTCAAATATAATCTGTTGAGCTTAATGCTGAGCACTGAATTCCTGGCCTAAAAGAAAACCAATGCTCAGTCCTAAATTTATGCGGAGTGTGGTCCATTTATGAAGGTGCAGCTGTAAAATGTCAGACTACATTTAAGGTTAGAGTTAAACACAGCGGCTTTGGTTCTATTGTTGGAGTACGATATATTGCTTGATAAATAAAGGAATCAATCAGTCACTTATTTATGTTCATGCATCTACAGTATTGTTGGTGAGAATTCAAGAAACGCGATTTAAACACAATTTTAAGGGAGATACCTCCCTTCAATTCAGCCGCAAGCATGAGGAATAAAAATGTGCGAAAATGAGTCTAGAGGCGTGTGCGTTTTAAAGAATGAAAAGCCATAGCAACAGGAATGTATGTCTCGCAATAGCATTAAATTAGCCCCCAAATAATAAAAAACTAACAAATTAAAGCAATATCTAATACGACATGAGTGGTTATCATATAGCAGCAGCATAGGAGAGTCTAAAGGATGGGCCTCGTAAGCTTATTTATCTAGCCATGTAATGAAAGTTGGAAACGTTTCGTAGATGATAGCTTAAACATGAAAGCCAAAGTTCATTTGTAGACTTTAGTAACAGAATTATTATCTCTTTTGCTTATCACCACTGGTGGCATATGAGCGAGAAAATGTGGGAAATACATTTTACAGATTTTATTGCATTTTGAAATAAATGAAAATTGCAGAAAACTTTGGTTCGCCGGAGAAATACCTTATCGTGGGTAAACATGTCTGGGTGATGTAAATGTCATCTCTGTAAGAGAGGTCCGAACATTTTTGTGTAGTTATTTCACACTTGAAACATTTTTCTCCGTACTGTTGGTCGAAAGGGCAGACTGTAAATTCAGTGGGAATAATTTACGCTTAAATAAATAACTCACATCCTATGTAGAACAAGCCTCCTACAAGAAGTAACTTTGGTCACTTAGAAAGTTCTGGGTAAAGATTGTTTGAGCGCATTTGGTAAAGTTTTCTACTCGTCAACGTTATAACCATTATTTAAGTATATTATTTACGATGACAGTTTGAGAACATTTAAGCAACGTAGTCTGTATGAATAATTTAGGTTTGCTTTTTTTAATACTTATGTAATTGTTGGCAATGCGGCAAGAGCGGACTGATTGTTTTTATCTTTTCAGGTATCTATTTTCAATCCCTGGAAGAAACCAACAAGCTGGGGTTACCAGCAAACATTCATAAACTATAAATATATTTATCTGTAAATATTGCTTACTTGTGTAATTAGTAATTGTTAAACTGCAGTCGCTTCAGAATAGAAACGGGATAGTCTTCTGATCTCAAGCTTGAAGAGAACAAAATTACAGTATGCAGAGAGAATTAGAGAGATTAGAGTATGTAGAGGTATACTACAAAGCTATGTTTTCAGGCTATGACTAGATCGGAGGGCACCTCATCACATTGTTGAGGAGCTGGCTGAACGACCTGGTTCCTTAATGTTTACAGGTTTCTTTCTCCCTGGAACGAAATGCTTGAGATAGTGTCTCGCATAGTAAAAACGTGCGAGCACCATGAATGTAATAATCAGGTAATTATGCGCCAGTAATTTCTTCAGGCTCTCACATCGCTAAAGATGTTCAGAAGATATTCTAGGTATGCTTCATGCTTTAGATGTTATATTCTCTGAGTATTCTAGAAAATAACCACAACGACTGGCGAAGGTGCCATTTGGAACTGTTTATTCAGATGATAATGGCTGGCTAATATACCCGAAAAGGATAAAAATGGGACAACAGTTTGGCAAGTGAAAGGCCAAGAAAACATGAACCGAGAAGGAACAACAAGCCGACATGCGCTTTTTACATTATCTAGAAAACAAATATCCTCATTAAACATTGTCCCAGACGTTGTACTCAGAGATTCATTTACACTGACACTAATAGTCTAGGCATAAAAAGCAACCGCACAAGTGTACTACTTACGCTGGAAAGGCTTCTAGTCGCCTAGAGCCTTGTATTGAGAGTTTACGTTTTGGAGATCATATTGCCATCATTTTCGTTTATGTATGCATTCGTGTCTGCCCAAAGGAGGGATCCAGTACTGTTCCGCAAGGACAAATAATAAATCTGTGGTACCACCGACGTGGTGTAGTGGTTAGGGCACTCCACTGCTTCTTCAAAGTATGGGGTGCAATATCGGAGGCCGCCGCTTGTTTTCAGTGGGGCCAAAAGCAATGTACCCCTATGCTGGGCGATATGTTCAGGCGTTCAGACGCGTGTTCGACTCTTCGTGATCCTATGGACCATATCACGCCACGCTTTCCGATCTCTCACTATCTTCCTAACGTCACATAACTTCATCTGCAGTGCCTCGACGATGCCATTTAACCATCGCGTTCGCTGCCTACCCCTTCTCCAGCGCCCCTCAACCTTTCCCAACATCAAATCTTTCTCCAGCGACTCCTCTCTTCTCATCAGATGACCAAAGTAGCTGAGCTTTAACTTTAGAATTTGACTCTCGAATGAGCAGTCAGGGTTTATGGTCGACAATATCGACTGATTTGATCTTCTGGCAGTCCAAGGAACTCTCAAGAGTCTTCGCCAGCACCACAATACAAACGCGTCAATTCTTCGGCGGTGAGCCTTTTTCACAGTCCAACTCTCGCATCCATACATCAAAACTGGAAAGACCATAGCACGAGTTATACGGATCTTGGTTGGCAGACTAATGTCTCTGCTCCTTTCTAGGCGGTCAAGGCTAACCATTGCCCTCTTTCCCAGAAGCAGGCGTCTCCTAATTTCATGGCTGCAGTCTCCTTCCGAGGTAATATTGGATCCCAAGAACCGAAAATATGTCACAGCTTCCACTTATTTTCTATTGAGCTCCAGTATTTGATAGCGCAAGACGCCATGATCTTTGTCTTTTTAATGTTCAGTTTAAGACCAAACTTCTCACTCTCTTCTTGTACGCGCATCAGAAGTCTCTTGAGTTCCACTTCACTTTCTGCCATTAAAGTGGTATCATCCACATATCTAAGGTTGTTGATACGTTTTCCAGCAATCTTCACTCCAGCTGAAGACTCGTCCAGACCGGCCTTCCTCATGATGCACTCTGCATATAGGTTAAATGGGCAGGGCGACAGTATGCAGCCTTGCCTCACTCCTTTCTCAATCGGAAACCAATCAGTAAGACCATGCCCAGTTCTGACTGTGGCCTCTTGCCCTTCATACAGGTTCCTGAGGAGACAGATGAGGGGAATTGGAACTCCCATCTCTTGGAGAGCTTGCCACAATCTGCTGTGATTGACGCAGTCAAACGCTTTCGCATAATCAATAAAGCAGAAGTAGATGGATTTTTGGAACTCTCTTGTTTTTTCCATGATCCAGCGAAGGTTGGCAATTTTGTCTCTAGTTCCTCTGCCCTTGCGAAACACAGCTTGCACGTCCGGAAGCTCCCGATCCACATACTGCTGCAGCCAACCTTGGAGGATTTTCAACATCACCTTGACAGCATGCGAAATAAGCGCGATCCTGCGGTAGTTGGAACAATCTTTGGCACTGCCTTTCTTTGGAATGGGGATGTAAACTGACCTCCTCCGATCCTGTGGCCACTGCAGGGCTGTCCAAATCTTCTGACATAATGTATGCAGAATGCTAACAGCGTCATGGTTGAGGTTTTGAAGCAGCTCAGCTGGAATGCCATCAATTCCGCTAGCTTTGTTCTTATCAAGGCTGGCTAAGGCCCATTCAACTTCCCTCTTCAGGATGCCCGGCTCGAGATCAGTAATCACAACCGTCTTATGTTGGGTTTGCACATTCGGGTCCTTCTTGTACAGTTCTTCTGTGTATTCCTGCCACCTCTTCTTTATATCTGAGGCTTCAGTGAGGTCCTTGCCTCGTTTGTCCTTTATCACGCCCAGCTTAGCACAGAAGCTTCCTTTGATATCACTGATTGTCTTATACAGAGCTCTTGTGTTCCTTAATTGGCTGTTGTCCTCGACTTCTTGGCACTGTATGTTCAGGAAGGCATTCTTATTTCTCCTTGCTAAGTTCTGAAAAATCCGTATTACGAACCTTGTATCTTTCTCTTTCCCCCATAACTTTTGCCATCCTCCTTTCCTCAGCTATTTGCAAAGCCTCTTCAGATGACCAGTTTGCTTTCTTGCATTTCTTTTGCTTTGGAACTACCTTAGTAGCAACTTCTTGTATTATATCACGAACATCAGTCCACACCTCTTTGGGCTCTCTGTCCTCTAGATCTAATTCTTGAAATCAATTCCTCACTTCCACAACATATTCTAATAGAATTTGATGCAGATCATGCCTTATAGTCCTTCCAGTTTTTTTCGTTTTCGTCAATCGAAGCTTAATTTTGGCAACAAGAAGCTAATGATCGGTGCCACAATCGGCGCCAGGCCTTGTTTTTACTGCTTTTATAGCGCTTCTTTATCTCTGCCGGCAAACAATATAATCGATCTGATTCCTGTACAGACCGTCCGTTAAAGTCTTTGTGTACAGGCGCCTCTTGTGCTGTTGAAAATGAGTATTCGCTATGGTCAGGTTGTTTTCTTGCAACATTCTACTAGCCTCTGCACAGCTTCATTTGGCTCGCCAAGACCGAACTTGCCAATAATTCCGGATATTGCTTCACTCCCGACCTTAGCATTCCAGTCTTCTATGAGTAAAACGACGTCTGATGATGGGATGCGGTCAGCTTCTCTTAGTGGTCGGTGCATAGACTTGGATAATGTTGAAAGTGTGACCTTGGATCCGAAGTGAAATCATTCGGTCCTTTTTGGGGTTGTACCCCAGCACTGCTTTGGTCATTCTTCTGTTTACTATGAGAGCGACCCCATTCCTTCTCTTGGATTCGTGCCCACAATAAAAGACGTAATGGTCGCCGGTGTTAAATTCTCCCGTTCCGGTCCACTTGAGCTCGCTTATACCCAAGATATCAATGTTCAATCTGTCCATTTCTCGCTTGACGACATCCAGTTTGCCTTGCGTCATAGATCTTACATTCCATGTTGCTATGTGATATATCTGCTGGGCGATATGAGCGACGTTAAAGAACCTCATGTTACTTCGGTTTCATTATAGTTCTCTGTAGTGTCGTAACAAATAAATTTGAGTTATGCCTGATTCAACACAAATACATCATGTGGACTGTTGTAGGCCAAATCACATTACTTTGGTAAAAAGCTTACATTGAAAGGTACATTGCCCCGATGCAAATTCCGCAGTGTTTCCCAGTTTTTCTGCAGTAACTGCACACGTTTATTTTCATTCGTAATATCTGAATACCTGCCGTGCCAGAATGTTCTTACTGTCGGTATTTTAAGCCTAGCAACGTCGCCAAAATAGTACTTTGGAGAATATTTGCGTTATAATTGCGTTAGCATTACTGCTCCACGTTTCAGCCCGTCGCGTCGACCCGGGAAGGGCCATGTTTGACCTAGACCCGCAGCCGAGCAAATACGGCTTTAGACAAGCCGTATGAACGTGTCTTAGTGGCCTACAGGTGTAACGTGAATGCCAGAGTCCTGGCACGCTGATTCTGACATAATTCTGACAAAGACTCAAGTTGACAGCTCTTCAGTTCAGTTCAGGCGTTCAGTCGTGTCCGACTCTTCGTGACCCTATGGACCATGTCACGCCACGCTTTCCGGTCTCTCACTATCTTCTTAACATCACATAGCTTCATCTGCAATGCCTCGAGAATGCCATCTAACCATCGCGTTCGCTGCCTACCCCTTCTCCGGCGACCCTCAACCTTTCCCAACATCAAATCTTTCTCCAGCGACTCCTCTCTTCTCATCAGATGACCAAAGTAGCTGAGCTTTAACTTTAGAATTTGACCCTCCAATGAGCAGTCAGGGTTTATGGTCGACAATATCGACTGATTTGATCTTCTGGCAGTCCAAGGAACTCTTAAGAGTCTTCGCCAGCACCACAATTCAAACGCATCAATTCTTCGGCGGTCAGCCTTTTTCACAGTCCAACTCTCGCATCCATACATCACAACTGGAAAGACTATAGCACGGGTTATACGGATCTTGGTTGGCAGACTAATGTCTCTGCTCTTTACTAGGCGGTCAAGGCTAACCATTGCTCTCTTTCCCAGAAGCAGGCGTCTCCTAATTTCATGGCTGCAGTCTCCTTCCGAGGTAATCTTTGCGCCCAAGAACAGAAAATCTGTCACAGCTTCCACTTCTTATCCATTGATGCTCCAGGACTTGATAGGGCAAGACGCCATGATCTTCGTCTTTTTAATGTTCAGTTTAAGCCCAAACTTCTCACTCTCTTCTTGTACGCGCATCAGAAGTCTCTTGAGATCCAATTCGCTTTCTGCCATTAAAGTGGTATCATCCGCATATCTAAGGTTGTTGATGCGTTTTCCAGCGATCTTCACTCCAGCTGAAGACTCGTCCAGACCGGCCTTCCTCATGATGCACTCTGCATATAGGTTAAATAGGCAGGGCGACAGTATGCAGCCTTGCCTCACCCCTTTCTCAATCGGAAACCAATCAGTAAGACCATGCCCAGTTCTGACTGTGGCCTCTTGCCCTTCATAAAGGTTCCTGAGGAGACAGATGAGGTGAATTGGAACTCCCATCTCTTGGAGAGCTTGCCACAATCTGCTGTGATCTACGCAGTCAAACGCTTTCGCATAATCAATAAAGCAGAAGTAAATGGGTTTCTGGAACTCTCTTGCTTTTTCCATGATCCAGCGAAGGTTGGCAATTTGGTCTCTAGTTCCTCTGCCCTTGCGAAACCCAGCTTGCACGTCCGGAAGCTCCCGATCCACATACTGCTGCAGCCTACCTTGCAGGATTTTTAACATCACCTTGCTAGCATGCGAAATAAGCGCGATCGTGCGGTAGTTGGAACAATCTTTGGCACTGCCTTTCTTTGGAATGCGGACGTAAACTGACCTCCTCCAATCCTGTGGCCACTGCATTGTTGTCCAAATCTTTTGACATAATGTATGCAGTGTGTTAACAGCGTCGTGGTTGAGGTTTTGAAGCAACTCAGCTGGAATACCATCAATTCCGCTAGCTTTGTTCTTAGCAAGGCTGGCTAAGGCCCATTCAACTTCACTCTTCAGGATGCCCGGCTCGAGATCAGTAATCACAACCGTCCTATGTTGGGTTTGCACATCCGGGTCCTTCTTGTACAGTTCTTCTGTGTATTCCTGCCACCTCTTCTTTAGCTCTGAGGCTTCAGTGAGGTCTTTGCCTCGTTTGTCCTTTATCACGCCCAGATTAGCACAGAAGCTTCCTTTGATATCTTTGATTGTCTTATACAGAGCTCTTGTGTTCCTTAATTGGCTGTTGTCCTCAACTGCTTGACACTGTATGTTCAAGAAGGCATTCTTATCTCTCCTTGCTATTTTCTGAAAATCCGCATTGAGAGCCGTGTATTTTTCGTTTTCCCCATAACTTTTGCCATCCTCCTTTCCTCAGCTATTTGCAAAATCTCTTCAGATAACCAGTTTGCTTCCTTGCATTTCGTTTGCTTTGGAACTACCTTAGTAGCAACTTCTTGTATTATATCACGAACATCAGTCCACATCTCTTCAGGCTCTTTGCCTTCTAGATCTAATTCTTGAAATCGATTGCTCACTTCCACAGCATATTCTAATGGAATCTCATCCAGATCATACCTGAAAGGCCTTCTAGTTTTCTGCGTTTTGCTCAATCGAATCTTAATTTTGGCAACAAGAAGCTGATGATCGGTGCCACAATCGGCCCCAGGCCTTGTTTTTACTGCTTGTATAGCGCTTCTCCATCTCTGCCGGCAAATAATATAATCGATCTGATTCCTGTAGAGACCGTCCGGTGAAATCCATGTGTGCAGGCGCCTCTTGTGCTGTTGAAAATGAGTATTCGCTATGGTCAGGTTGTTTTCTTGACAGAACTCTACTAGCTTCTGCCCAGCTTCATTTGGCTCACCAAGACCGAACTTGCCTGTAATTCCGGATATTTCTTCACTCCCGACCTTAGCATTCCAGTCTCCTATGAGAAAAACGACGTCTGATGATAGGGTGCGGTCTAAAAGGCATTGTAGGTCCGCATAAAATCTCTCAACGTCAGCTTCTTCAGCTGCAGTGGTCGGTGCAGAGACTTGGATAACTGTTATGTTGAAAGGGTGAACTTGGATCCGAAGTGAAATCTATCGGTAGTTTTTGGGGTTGTACCCTTGCACTGCTTTGCCCATTCTTCTGTTTACTATGAGAGCGACCCCATTCCTTCTCTTGGATTCGTGCCCACAATAAAAGACATAATGGTCGCCGGAGTTAAATTCTCCCATTCCGGTCCACTTGAGCTCGCTGATACCCAAGATATCAATGTTCAATCTGTCCATTTCTCGCTTGACGATATCCAGTTTACCTTGCGTCATAGATCTTACATTCCATGTTGCTATGTGATATATCTCCTTGCAACATCGGACTTTCCGGTCGCTTCCCGACACATCCACAACTGAGCGTCCTTTTGGCTTTAGCCCAGCCGCTTCATTCGTCCTGGAGCTACTAGGAATCGCCCTTTGTTCATCCCCAGTAACATGTGGGACGCCTTCCAACCTGGGGGGCTCATTTTCCGGCGCCATATCGATAATGGTATTGTGACTGGCCATAGCTCTTGACAGCCCACATATAAAGCCCCAGTTTAGCCAAGCCGCATGAACGTGCCTTAGTGGGCTACAGATGTAACGTGAATGCAGGATACTGGCACGCTGATTCTGACATAATCTTCCCATGTGAAACGAGAGACCCAAGTTGGCAGCTCTTGCCAGCCCACATACAAACCCCACTTTAACTAAGCCGTATAAACGTGCCTTAGTGGCCTACAGTGTTAACGTGAATGCCAGGGTCCTGGCAGACTTATTATGACATAATCATCCCATGTGAAACGAGAAACCCAAGTTGACAGCCATTGCCAGCCCACATACAAAGCCCCAGTTTAGCCAAGCCATATGAACCTGCCTTAGTGGGCTACATGTGCAACGTGAATGCCAGGGTCCTGGCAGGCTGATTCTGACATAATCTTCCCATGTGAAACGAGAGACCCAAGTTGGCAGCTCTTACCAGCCCACATACAAAGCCCCACTTTAACTGAGCCGTATGAACGGGCCTTAGTGGCCTACAGTTGTAACTTGAATGCCAGGGTCCTGGCAGGCTTATTCTGACATAACCATCCAACGTGAAACGAGAGACCCAAGTTGACAGCTCTTGCCAGCCCACATATAAATCCCCAGTTTAGCCAAGCCGTATGCACGTGCCTTAGTGGCCTATAGGGGTAACGTGATTGCCAGGGTCCTGGCAAGCTGATTCTGCCATAACCATCCCATGTGAGACTAGAGACCCAAGTATTGCTAATGCAATTCAGCCCAGTTTAAACAGAGCTAAACCACATCCAATTTTTTCTTGATGCTGTGTGGCATGTAAACTGTAATTGTTAGGTCGTGCTGAAATACCTCGTAGCAAGATTCACCATGGTTTTGGTTTAGAAGCTATGCAACTATAACGCTTGCCTTTGTGCTGCATGAAAACGCACCAAGCGTTCTTTTTAAAAAGGATATATTAGCCTTCATAGAGTCCCTAAACTCGCTTCTGGCGCTTACAACCGCACCAATGGCGCTCACAACCAAGTTATTTAGCGTATTGTTCGTTTCCTGAATAAATCGTAACTAAACCTTATCAAAGGATTAGATCCAGGACTGAATTAATGTACGTCAAAACAAAACAGTTATGAGATATTTCCTTCATCTTCAATGATTCGAAAAGAAACTCTAATCGCACCTGGCTTGCCTTAGTTAGCGGAAATAAAACATTTGTTCCACATCAACACTTTCTTTTGTAAATGAAGGCTCCTCTATAAGTAGTTAGCTGCTCCTTAGACGACGGATATTTCATAGGATTTGTAAGCTTCTCTAATTCTTTAAGCGCGCGTTCATTTTGCCCTGAGCTGTGAATAATTGATCATTTCTCCTCGCCTTCTTGGATGAAACAACAACGCCGCTAAATATAGAGCTGAACATTAGACAAAAGTGTTTTTAAAGTTATCACATTTATAGTTATTCTTCAGCAAATGAACAGCGTTAAGAAATGCACTCCGGATGGAATGTGCTTCTATCACCTATTATTACTCAGTGTTCATTTAGGATCAGTTAACATTAAACAAACGGCATTATAAAACGCCCCCTTCATGGATCACTGCCTTGTCGTGGCGGAGGGGCTTGCGAAACTCAATGAAGTCGTGAGCTCTGCTCTGTAGGGCCACCCAAGATAGACAGGTCACTGTAAAGAGTTCTGAAAAATGTGATTCACTGGCGAAGGTAGTGGCAACCCAATCCAGTATTTCCTGCCAAGAAAACCCTATGACCAGTCGCAATAGCTTTAATGATATGGCGTCGGAAGATGAGCCGCACAGGTTGGAAGGCGTCCCACATGTTACTGAGGATAAACAAAGGCCGATTCCTAGTAGCTCCAAGACGAATGAAGCGGCTGGGCTAAAGCCAAAAGGACATTTAGTTGTGGGTGTGTCGGGAAGCGACCGGAAAGTCCGATGTTGCAAGGAAATATATCACATAGCAACATGGAATGTAAGATCTATGACGCAAGGTAAACTGGATATCATCAAGCGAAAACTGGACAGATTGAACATTGATATCTTGGGTATCAGCGAGCTCAAGTGGTCCGGAATGGGAGAATTTAATTCCGGCGACCATTATGTCTTTTATTGTGGGCATGAATCCAGGAGAAGGAATGGGGTCGCTCTCATAGTAAACAGAAGAATGGGCGAAACAGTGCTAGGGTACAACCCCAGAAAAGCCGTATGATTTCACTTCGAATCCAAGTCAGCCTTTCAGCATAATAGTTATCCAAGTCTATGCACCAACCACTACTCCTGAAGAAGCTGACGTTGAGAGATTTTGTGCTGACCTGTAATGCCTGTTAGACCGCACTCCCTCATCAGACGTCCTTTTTCTCATTGGAGACTGGAATGATAAGGTGGGGAGTGAAGAAATATCCGGAATTAGAGGCAAGTTCGGTCTTGGTGAGTCAAATGAAGCTGGGCAGAGGCTAGTAAAGTTTTGTCAAGAAAACAACTTGACCATAGCGATTACTCATTTTCAGCAGCACAAGAGGCACCTGTACACATGGACTTCCCCGGACGGTCTGT
The DNA here is from genome assembly GCF_055883805.1 of Amblyomma maculatum. Taxonomy (NCBI): domain Eukaryota; kingdom Metazoa; phylum Arthropoda; class Arachnida; order Ixodida; family Ixodidae; genus Amblyomma; species Amblyomma maculatum. The sequence continues at coordinate 54,015,928 of NC_139346.1, read as the reverse complement.
ACAGGAATCAGATTGATTATATTATTTGCCGACAGAGATGGAGAAGCGCTATACAAGCAGTAAAAACAAGGCCTGGGGCCGATTGTGCCACCGATCATCAGCTTCTTGTTGCCAAATTTAAGCTTCGATTGCGGAAAACGCAGAAAGACAAAACTAGAAGGCCTTTCAGGTATGATCTGGATCAAATTCCATCAGAATATGCAGTTGGAGTGAGGAATCGATTCCAAGAATTAGATCTAGAAGACAGAGAGCCTGAAGAGATGTGGACTGATGTGCGTGATATAATACACGAAGTTACTAAGGTAGTTCCAAAGCAAATGAAATGCAAGGGAGCAAACTGGTTATCTGAAGAGATTTTGCAAAGAGCTGAGGAAAGGAGGATGGCAAAAGTTATGGGGAAAAAGAAAAATACACGGCTCTCAATTCGGATTTTCAGAAAATCGCAAGAAAAGATAAGAATGCCTTCCTGACCATACAGTGCCAAGCAGTGGAGGACAACAGCCAATTGAGGAACACAAGTGCTCTGTATAAGACAATCAAAGATATCAAAGGAAGCTTCTGTACTATGCTGGGCGTGATAAAGGACAAACGAGGCAGGGACCTCACGGAAGTCTCAGAGATAAAGAAGATGTGACAGGAATACACAGAATAACTGTACACGAAGGACACGGATGTGCAAACCCAACATAGGATGGCCGTGATTACTGACCTCGAGCCGGGCATCCGGAAGAGAGAAGTTGAATGGGCCTTAGCCAGCCTTGCTAAGAACAAAGCTAGCAGAATTGATGACATTCCGGCTGAGGTGCTTCAATACCTCAACCATGACGACGCTGTTAACGTTCTGTATACATTATGTGAGCAAATTTGCACAACTCTGCAGTGGCCACAGGTTTGGAGGAGGTTAGTTTACATCCCTATTCCAAGAAAGGCAGTGCCAAAGATTGTTCCAACTACCGCACGATCGCGCTTATTTCGCATGCTAGCAAGGTGATGTTGAAAAACGTTCTAGGTAGGCTGCAGCAGTATGTGAATGGGGAGCTTCCGCACGTGCAAGCTGGGTTTCGCAAGGGCAGACGAACTAGAGACCAGATTGGCAACCTTCGCTGGATCATGGAAAAAGCAAGACAGTTCCAAAAACCCATTTACTTCTGCTTTATTGATTATGCGAAAGCGTTTGACTGCGTAGATCACAGCAGATTGTGTCAAGCTATCCAAGAGATGGGAGTTCCAAATCACCTCATCTATCTGCTCAGGAACTTGTATGAAGGGCAAGAGGCCACAGTCAGCACTGGGCATGGTCTTACTGATTGGTTTCCGATTGGGAAAGAAGTGAGACAAGGCTGCATACTGTAGCGCTGCCTATTTACCCTTTATGCTGAGTGCATCATGAGGAAGGCCGGTCAGGACGAGTCTTCAGCTGGAGTGAAGATTACTGGGAAACGTTTCAACAGCCTTAGATATGCGGATGATACCACTTTAATGGCAGAAAGCGAAGTGAAACTTAAGAGACTTCTGATACGCGTGCATGAAGAGAGTGAGATGTTTGGGCTTAAACTGAACACTAAAAAGACAAAGATCATGGCGCCTTGCCCTATCAAGTCCTGGATCATCAATGGCTAAGAAGTGGAAGCTTTCTCTTCTTTGGCTCCAAGAGTACCTCGTAAGGAGACTGCAGCCATGAAATTAGGAGATGTCGGCTTCTGGGAAAGAGAGCCATGGCTAGCCTTAGCCGCCTAGTTAAGAGCAGAGACATTAGTCTGCCAACCAAGATCCGTATAACTCGTGCTAGGGTATTTCCAGTTGTTATTTATGGATGCGAGAGTTGCACTGTGAAGAGGGCTGACCGCCGAAGAATTGACGCGTATGAAGTTTGGCGCTGGCGGAGAATCTGGAGTGTTCCTTGGACGGCCAGAAGATAAAATCAGTCGATATTGTCGACCATAAACCCTGACTGCTCATTGGAGGATCAAATTCTAAAGTTAAAGCTCAGCTACTTTGGTCATCTGATGAGAAGAGAGGAGTCGCTGGAGAGTGATTTGATGTTGGGAAAGGTGGAGGGTCGCCGGAGAAGAGGTAGGCAGCGAACGCGATGGTTAGATGGCCTCCTCGAGGCGCTGCAGATGAAGTTATGTGATGGTAGGAAGATAGTGAGAGACCGGAAAGCGTAGCGTGATACGGTCCATAGGGTCACGAAGAGTCGGACACGACTGAACGACTGAACTGAACGCAGCACATGAAAGTTAACTGAAGGAGTGACATGTAATCTTTGTTTAGTTATAATAGCACCATTCTAGTGTAGAAGTAGGCGGTAGGATAGTTAGAGAGGATACCGGTAAGCTGTCTAAGGAGACGAAAGATTTGATTAAGAAATGGCAGAGTATGAAAGCTTCCAATCCAACAGACCAGATCGAATTGGCCAAGATATCAAAGCTAATCAATAAGCGCAAGGTGGCCGATATAAGGAAGTATAACATGGAGAAAATTGAGCACGCTGTAAAGAACGGGGGAAGCCTTAAAGCGGTAAAGAAGAAATTGGGCATAGGCAAAAACCAGATGTATGCGATAAGGGACAAGGCGGGCAATGTCATCACTAATATGGACAAGATAGTCAAAGTAGCCGAGGAGTTCTATACAGATCTCTACAGTAGCCAAAGTAGTCAGGACCGTAATGAGATTGGCGGTAGGGAAAAACAGTCAGACGTTCCACCAGTGACGAAGGAAGAGGTCAAGAAAGCACTAGAAACTATGAAAAGGGGGAAATCAGCTGGAGAGGATCAGATAACTACAGATTTGCTGAAGGACGGGGGGGATATCGTGCTAGAAAAACTGGCCACCCTGTATACGCAGTGCCTGGTGTCATCGACGGTACCGGAAGCATGGAAGAATGCAAACATTATCCTCATTCACAAGAAAGGGGACTCTAAGGACCTTAAAAATTACAGACCAATCAGCTTACTGTCTGTTACGTATAAGGTATTTACTAAGGTAATCGCTAATAGAATCAGGACAACCTTAGACTGCAATCAAGCAAAGGATCAAGCAGGGTTTCGGAAACGGTACTCTACTATCGATCATATCCATACCATCAATCAGGTGATAGAAAAATGCTCGGAATATAACCAGCCCTTATACATAGCATTCATTGATTACGAAAAAGCATTTGACTCAGTTGAAACCTCGGCGGTGATGCAGGCATTGCGAAATCAGGGGGTAGACGAGCCGTACGTGAAAGTGCTGGAAGATATATATAGTGGCTGCACAGCAACCATAGTTCTACATAAAGAAAGCAACAAAATTCCCATAAAGAAAGGTGTTAGGCAAGGAGACACAATCTCCCCAGTACTATTCACGGCATGTTTAGAGGAAGTATTCAGAGACTTGGAATGGGAGCAGTTAGGGATAAGGGTAGATGGAGAATACCTCAGTAATCTGCGATTTGCTGATGACATTGCCTTGCTAAGCAACTCGGGGGATGAACTGCAAATAATGATTGATGACCTAGACAGGAAAAGTAGAAAGGTAGGCTTGAAAATCAATATGCAGAAGACTAAGGTAATGTTCAACAGCCTCGGGAAGGAACAGGAGTTTACATTAGGTAGCGAAATACTGGAAGTAGTAGGCGAATATATCTACTTAGGACAGGTAGTAACCGCAGATCCGGATCATGAAAAGGAAATAACAAGAAGAATAAGATTGGGATGGAGCGCGTTTGGCAAGCACTCGCAGATTATGACTAGCAGCTTACCGGTATCGCTCAAGAGGAAAGTATACAACAGTTGCATCTTGCCTGTACTCACCTATGGGGCTGAAACGTGGAGGCTAACCAAGAGAGTTCTACTTAAGTTGAGGACAACCCAGAGGGCTATGGAACGAAAAATGGTAGGGGTAACATTAAGAGATAGAAAGCGTGCAGAGTGGGTCAGAGAAATAACTCAAGTTAACGACATTCTAGTGGAAATTAAGAAGAAGAAATGGACATGGGCAGGACATGTAGTGCGAAGAGAGGATAACCGATGGTCGCTGAGGGTAACAAACTGGATTCCAAGGGAAGGAAAGCGTAGCAGGGGGCGGCAGAAAGTTAGGTGGGCGGATGAGATTAAGAAGTTCGCAGGGGTCAAGTGGATGCAGCTAGCACAGAACCGGGTTAAGTGGAGAGATATGGGAGAGGCCTTCGCCCTGCAGTGGGTATAATCAGGCTGATGATGATGATGATGATGAGTGTAAATTAGGAGCGAAGACGTTGCCTGGTAACACATGCAGGTTTCTTTGGGCTAACGGCAAATGTTTTTACAAGACGTTACTTTGCAGAACGTGTGCCCTGACATCGTTTGTGATTATGAGCTAGGTAGCGCACTGCTGTTGCATCATTCAGAGCTAATCCTTGATGACCACACAGTAGAAGAGTAATTATGATTTGAGACATTTGCCATTTATTATTCGGTTTTATATTTTGGTTCTTGCCGGAGTTCTAGCTAGTGATGCGAATATCGTTTACCTTTACAAATAAATATGTTACGTGTACATTGTGGGCTTCAACGTATTCCTTTGTACATGAATATTTCAAAAACTCTAAACCTAATAATAATATTATTATAGTAATAATAAATGTATATACCCCTTTTCGGAATGGTCTGAGCCTATCAGAGCTGTCGTTATTTCTACTCAAATCATAAATACTCAACTATTTTGAGACCCTAAAGATGTCGCTGATCTTGTAGCTGTTGACATTAAGCAAACAGTGACCTATGACCCAGAATTTCGCATACGCAGGCGTAGGTTGCAAAGGATAATACTTGACAAATTTACTATACTTACACTGATTAAGACATACGAAACCAATGTTCGGCAACGTTTTCCTTCTCTTTGCGCTTGGGAGATTAGCACAGAGTGAAAAGCCCGATTTTGATAAACAAGCATTTGCAAAAGGGTTAAATACTTTATTAGATGCATTAATTGAAGGGAAATGTGTAGTCGATTGGAATGCGTATCATAACTATATTGTCAAATCAGAAGCGACTGGAACGCTACAAGCATGGCTGCGTTACAATCTTTACAAGATACGGGGACAATTTGGCCCACATGGAGGTCATTTCTTTATTTTGTACGGTCAAATGAAGTGCTCGAAGCGAAACGAGAAGAAGCGCACTAGCCGACGCGTATCTGTTTTGGTGCTTTCGTCCCACCTGTCAACCAGGCAGCTCGAAAAAAAGGCGGGAGTGTTGCTATGGCGACTAGAGTGTCGTAAGAAAAATGTTACCTCAGCTCTTCCGACGGTATGAAGGATTCGCGATTATTAGCTGCGGCGTTAGGCTCAGGAATGTATATTTGCCATTCGTGGCCACACCATATAGGTGGGATGGATTTGAGATACTCATGAATGTCATTACGTGGGAAGAGATATATATTCTGATAATCTTTGCATTTGATAAAGATAAGATACGGCATTTCCTTTATCTTTCGCTTTTTGCAGGTGCCAAGACTTTGAACAAGAGCTATAGGCTACAAGTGTGCGAAGGAGTATGAAATACTTCTCTGGCACATGGGTCGTTCTTTGAAATGGGGTTTCGTAACTGGAACTGGAAACTATGTAGGCGTTCCGAGCATATTGTTGCGGACGAAGGAGGAAGAAGAGGGCAGTGGCGCGGGCAGGAGCGCGCACTAGGCCCGCACACAGATTCATTAAACGTCATCTCACGACCATCAAGCATCTTCTCTGTTTTCCTGTTGTCATCGCTTGCCGTCATGTAACATTTCGTTGGAGGTGCGGCGTACGTCATCCCCATCCTCGCCTTGGAGCATCGACGCCATCTGTAAGCCGGGACAATCGACCTAGGGCCCAGGGACATCGCTGAGCAGCTTCGCCCCAGCCCTTCAAGCCCAGACCTGACCAACTACCACCGCCAAGCCTTCAGCCCAAACCTGAAGACACGAACAGACAGACAAATCAGAACCGAGACGAAAGACCCGAATGACTCGAAGGAACTGATGGATACGAACACGTATCCTCCGCTCAAGCTGCCCGACGTGACCTCGAGCCATCGGTGCCATGAGACTCTGGTGACCGATGGTTGACAGCTCCAGGGCAGGCGGATCACCCACGCATCAGGCATCGTACCGGCAAGCCCTTCTATTCTTACTTCTTCCTCTTCTTCAAGCATCCAGACACGCCCATCTTCATGCCATGGAATCATCATCGGTAAACTTCTTCGTCTAAGACCGGGACGATCGCTCGGTGGCCCCGGGTCATTTTACGGACGGAGGAGGAAGCAGAGGGTAGTGGCGCGGGCAGGAGCACGCGCGCTATGCCCCCACACAGATACAATAAACGTCATCTCACGAACATCGAGCATCTTCTCTCTGTCCTCTGTTCTCCTGTTGTCATCGCTTGCCGTCACGTAACAATTTCACAATTATTTTTCTAGGTTTTGTTGCAACAATAGACGTTTACATAAAAGCTGGTTGTGACAAGGGTAATCGGCCGCGTGAAGGACTAGTGTTTCCAAGATTTTTTTCACGAAAACCTCTGTTTCTTGATTGGTATTGTACTTGGTTCTTTTTTTTTTGCCAAATTAGTAAATTTGATGGAGGGGCAAATAAGCATTGACATTGGATGAAAACTTCACCATTTGTAATCTGCATCATGAATGAAAGGCCAGATTAATTTATTTGTCATAATGAATACACGCGTAAATTTATCTGTATTACTCAACAGATGGCAACAAAATGGGAACTTTATGTTTGAAATACTTGGCTAGCGACAATGTGCCTGCCTGCTGAAAATACCAAAGGCCACTAGGGCTGTGGTGTTGCCCTGTCCAGAAAGCTATGGGTATGGCATAGCAATGGCTGGGCAGGAACAATTTCATACCTGCTTGACATAGGCCTCTTCCTGGCCACTTCAGGGCAGATGCAACTCAAGTATGCACATTTTATGTTGCCCAGTAAACTGTACTAGATCAAGTGATGCAGCTGGGACATTAGGAAAATCACTTCCGCTCGAGATGCAGCAAGACAAAAAAGTGGGCATGGCCGCCCGCTACTCACTTTGCTTCTTGTGGGGCACTACATCTGAGGTAAAGCACACACGTGGCCTCAGTCTTTTTATATTCTACGGCAAGAGTTTTGCAGGTGTCAGCAAATGCTCTGTGAAACACGTGACATTATCAGTGATATGCTGTGCCAGGAAGCCAAATCGGGTGAATGTGTCTAGAAGCTTAATCGAGATTACCTTAGAGTCCTGCTTGCGCAGTGGGTATAGGTCTAGCCATTTAGAGAAAGGGTCAGTTACCACTAAGAAGTTGCGGTTTCTTTTCACTGATCTCAAATAAGGGCTCATTACGTCACAGGCAACAGTTTCACGTGGGTAAAGGCTCTCGTCAGGCTTCAAACGGCCCAGTGGCTTCTCTCCCCTAAGCTTCGTTGTTCGGCATGTCTAACAAGTACGGACGATTGTCAGGACATCCTTCCCCTCGTTAGGATATTACGTGACGCGCGACAACTTTTCATGTTTTCTTGCCATCCCTGTGACCTGCGAGGCGTGTGCCGTAAGAGTACTCTAAAAATAGCTCTGCGAAGGCTCTTCAGTGAGACCAAACGAAATGGGGACTCACCACCGTCCTTGTCAGCAGGAGGTAGTACTGCAGAAGAAATCCATTCTATCGCCTCCAAGAAGCAGTCAGTAGCTGTCGGTAGGCTGAGTGCTTCCTGCAAGGTTGGTGCTATGCAGGCTTTTCCGTATCTGGGTACATTGGTGATCGCTTAGCTGAGCGTCAAGCAGCGGTTGATGGGAGACCAGTGTGCACAAGGCCTCTGCGGCATCCCACACAAGACGGCGTTGTGGTGTTTACTTGCCATCTGCAGGTAGCGGGGCTCGAGAAAGGGTGTCGGCTGCCTTGTTGAAGGTGCCTTTCTCGTACTCCACCCTGTCATTATTCTTCTGAACATTGGGCGCACAGCGGCTAGATGGTCGGCTGGATTTTGCGCCCATTCAAACATCGTTGCGCTTGTAAAAATACCTAGACTTAGAAAACGACTTGTATTTTGTGGTGTTTATGTTTGAAGCTTATATGTGTTTTTGTCTGGACTAAAATTTCAGTTGATAGTTCGTGCACCAGAGCCAGCGTGTCATTTTCTACGTCTAAGTTTTTTCAAAAGCGCAACGATATATGAACATGTCGATCCCCAACTAGCTCAATTTTAAATCCGAATGGGGTTTTGCACCTTTGACAACCACGACAGTGCCTGACTTCGCCCATGCAAACACATATCGACCGTTTTTGGCGCAAACATATTTCTCAAGCATTCTTTCTGTTTACCATATAGTTTCGGTTCGGTGATGTGAGAGTGTGGCTTGCAAATGCCAAAGGGCAAAACTTCCCTTCGTGCTCCTTAGCAAAACAGCACCGATGCCATACTCATGTGCATGGTTTGCACTGTAAAGGGCCGGTTTAAATCAGGGAGCTACAGACGAGCAATATCGGCGATAGCAAATGACAGTGCCTACAACGATCCTTCCTCCGTGTCAGTCCAGAAACAGCGGACTTCTTTTCTGAAAGAACAGCCACTCAAGGACCGCTGGCTGTAGAACGAGATTCCTAAAACCCATAGAGGCGGCCCTGCTCAGATTGACATGTTTTGAATAGAAGCATTTCAAAAGTGAACCACAGGAGTGCTACATGGAATGGAATGTGATATATATATCGTACGAATTCTGAATCTTCAATATCCGTTCATGGAACACGGTCATGAGGCGCTTTCTGATACCGTGAGACGCTACAGCGATTGGCGTCAAGTTTTATACTTTTTTATACCTAAATGCAGTAATGCCATAAAATCGACGGCACGCTGCTCATAGTGTACTGATTTTATGTGATTAAAAACAACAAAATCACAAAACTTAGCTACAAAGCGATTTTTTCAACACTTGAGCAGAGCGCTCGTAGGTAGTGACTTATAGTCATGGAGGATAAAAACCATTTCTGGTAATCGTATTACCTTTAAAACTCAATTTTCGCCGGCCTGATATAGATCAAATAATAAATAAGTTTTTATTGTATGTTGAAATACCATTTTTCATTTCACCGAAGAAAATGTTTCGAAAAATTCAAGTGCTGACTTCTGTACTCTCTAAAGAAGGATATCTTTTTCAAAGTTTCAAATTTTCAACTTGAATAGAATACAATTCTTATTGTGATGTTTAGAACATAACAATCAAAGTGCACATGCTGCATAAACTCCAAGACAATATCCTTAGTTATTATTCCTCGGAACGTTTTTCATATGCCAGTATTCACAAATGAAGAGAAGTAGTTTTTGTCTAAGGAAGTGTGGCTCTCTCCAGTTCCCTTTTGTCTAATGCGGTAAAACTTTGTATTGTGGTCTCGGTAAAAAGCTTATCGTATCAACAACATTTTATTTAAGCAAATAACTGTTTTAGCCATAAATGCAATAAATCTTTGTTGAATAGAGAATATTTTGCGCAGACGCCAAAGTATTTGACACATTCTGCCGCATGTTGTGAATGTGAGTCCCTGGTTCCATGCGGCAAAGGTAGAGACTGTATGAATACTGTACTCGGACGTATCGTGCAAATGATGGGCCATGCACGAACAGCGGCTTCAAGGGATGCTGCTATGGCTTTTCTATTTGGTTTTCTCCACTCTAGAAGATTTTGGATGACGCCGACCAGCTGATTCTTGTCAACAATGAGTATTATCGAGCTAGTTGGTTCTACATATTGTAGACGAAGTTTACACAAGTTTGACGAAGACTGTAAGATATAAAAACGACAAAACACAGCCTCTTTGCAATCCCTTTTTTATGAAATGGATAATTTTACTTGTCGCATTATGTTCTGAGTTACCCCAGCGTCATGACTAAAACATTCCCTTACTAATCCACTAGCTTCCTCATTTTGTAAATATCCAACTCTGTAGGAGTCACTCACCAGAAGGAATTATGAATAAGTTTTTTTTAATTTGAAGAAACAGGCAATTGCAACTTGTTTTCATGATAAAGCCTATTCTTGCATGTCAAAGGCACCGCAGAACATCAGAAGCATTCAGGCGCCTGGTAACGTGACACTGTAGCCTTTCATTGAAGTGACAGTGGATGGACGTTAATTCGACAACAGAACAAATTCGCCCCGCTGAGAAGCATTACCTGTGGTAAGAAGACCATGCACATTGAAGGCAGTAGCATGATTCCGTTGAAGAATAGTGAGTAAACAACAGCGTCTCTTGTCAATGTCATCCTTTGTAGCTAACGTCTTTTCACCAACAGTACTGACGTGCCGACAGATTTTTTTCTCTATCGAAACGCGGCCTTCATGGCTGAGAGAACTGAGATTACAAACGAACGTCAGGCAACACTTTATGTGTTTTGACAATAATTCCCACATCCATCTGGGATGATGCCAATCGTACCTGCTAAGAGAACACGTCCAAGACTCGCAGCGTCTTTCGCTATGGTTTTCTTGTTGCAAGCATCGCCGTACCAATTATTGCTCGACTGTAGTGTGCACGGAAATAAAACTGGTTGTCAGGCGAGCGCGTGACAAACTGACGAATGAGAAAAGCTTTGAAACTCATTGTGGCCTCTCATGGTAGCACCTCCAGCAGTGTAGGACATCACTTCTAAGAGCAGCGAAATTGTCATCCGTTTACTCTTCTTGCTTCATCTCTACTGGTCTAAACTGTTCTTGCGCAGTCTCCCCGAAAGGTCATGACGACCCGCACCTTCGTATAGTGTGATGTGGTCTTGACGGTGTTGTCCTCAATGTCTTCCAGTTCTGCGGGATTGGGAGATTGCTGGGAAGGGATACTCTGACAGGTACATTACACGCCACTAGCCCACTCTTATCCATTGCAAACGCGATGTATTCCACGTTGGCATACTTTCTTCCGAGTATTCCTATATTAGGGACAACCTCGCCCCGGTGGTTCAGTGATTCCGGATCTCAGGTGCTGTACCTAAAGGAGTGGCGTGATAGCTATTCAATGCATGTGAAAAGAAAGGGCATTCACATGCAGTGCGTAGTCAATGGGTGGTAATGGACCCCAGGTCGCCTAATATTCCGGAGTTCTCCACTACAGCATCCTTCATAGCCTTAGTCACTTTGGGAGGTTAAATCCCATAAATTAAACCATACCATAATAAGGGACACCTTTCTTTTCATGTAATTTAGAGCACCTGTCTAAAGCGGAAGAGCTGGAATACGTTTTGCCTCGAAATAAATTCCAACCTTGATCACGCAACCATTTTATTGTAAACAAACTCTCGCAGATAATTTTCTTGCTATATCGCCATCGTCACATCTTGCCTTTAAAACCAATGCTCGCAGTTTATCATTCATTATTTAATTCTCGCCTCAACTACTGCGATTTAGTTTGGGGTAAAACATCAGAAGAAAACTATAGAAAGTTACATATGCTAGAAAAAGCTTTTTAAGAATACTTAAAAATGTCCCTAGAACATACCACGCACTAGAACGTTTTTCTAAGCATAAAATACTTCCGATTACTAAATAGTATAACTTTCATTTATGCCGCGCTTTAAAACGCGATGTTACTAATAGCACGTCTTTTTTTTTTATAAACTGGCTAACATTGAACTCAGCTACACAGTCTGCGAAACGAGAAACATCGATAAGTGACATATTAAAACATACAGAACAACATACGGCTGTCAAACACTGGTAAATACGCTGCCACGTCTCCTGAAATCCCTTCATTTCAATAATATACATAATACAAAAAAACTGCTTGAATATTTCCTACTTAACGACACTCCATTATGAAAGAAAAAATGCAACATGGTGATTTTATTTTGCATGTGAATAATTATGTATGTATTTTATTTTTGTTTTTGTGTCGAATTCTTGTCATTTGCTTATGTAGTTTTCTGTGATACATGTATTGTCGTTTTCTAAATATGATGTACTACTTTTGCTGCCAAAGTAAACGGCTGGGTGCCTGTGGCCTTGTCAAGCTGCCCAAGAGGCAGCTTTTACTGTAGCCTCTCTGCAACCATGTACTTTGTGGTGGTGAAATAAAGTTATTATTATCAGTATCATCTTATCATAGCTAGTCCAAATGTAGAAACAAGGCAGATCACGTATGTTGGCTCGCATAGCTGTTTTAAAGATGCCAAAAAAGGAAAGAAAATACCAGCGTTAGACTTAAGGTCGAAATTTAAGAGCCCGATGTCCGAGCCGTAATGGCTCTCATACGCAACTTCATTTGCAAACTTCCTTACCTACAAGTACACAGCGAATACTTATTTTTGAAGCTCCACTTGCACATGTGCGTCCTCCCAAGTTTAGATAGAATATAACTGTATGTTTCTAAAATAGGCAAATACCACTCAAAAGTACAAAAACTTTTATCTAACTATGGAATGGAAATGAAGTTCTTTTTAGCAATCACTAAATAAAATGAATAGTGGCATGTAGAATGCTAGTTTAAAGACGTAAGTCCTCTTTGGGTATTTTGAGGACTGTCTTTTTGAGGTTGCTTTATATCTAGTTTTTCAATATTCTATATACTCCTACTGCGGTGCAATTCTTTATTTTCGTCATTTCTTATATTCCTAGAAATCCTCTGCTTACTGAAGTATAGTTTGTTTTCGTCCTTATCAATACCACAAGTCCTGAATGACTGCGTTGTTTTGATATCCTATGTTTTTATCTTTGATACTCTTTAAGTACCTATTTTAGTGCAGCGGTGGCATAGCGGTAGAACATGCGCCTCGCATGCAAGAGGACCGGGGTTCAAATCCCGGTGCCGCGCAATTCTCCACAGGATGACAAAATAAAAAAAATCCGCGTGTCGATGGAATTGCATATACAGGTTTGGGGTGCGACCTGATGCCGGTAAACACCTCCGGCAACGCACTCCCTCACCAGAACAGGAGTTGGCCACCCTGGTGCGGTAATTGGCCACAACCTTCTATGATAAGCTCCATAAAACCCCGGCCCTCAGTCACCAGCGGCTGCAGAACAACTGACCACGGCGCCGGTCAGACCTGTGACGCAGCAGGGGATGCTAAGAAAGCCTGGCTCCGTTGGACAGGCCGCCATTGGAAACTGACCCTGGCAACGTTTAATGCTAGAACCCTTGCTAGTGAAGCTAGTTTAGCAGTGCTGTTAGAGGAACTAGAGGGCATGAAATGGGATGTCAGAGGGCTTAGTGAGGTTAGGAGGCCGAATGAGGCATATACTGTACTGAAGGATGAGCATGTACTGTGTTATCGAGGTTTACCAGAGAGGTGACAACTAGGGGTAGGTTTCCTTGTCAATAAGTATATAGCGGGTAATATAGATGAATTCTATGGTATTAATGAGAGGGTTGCAGGCATCGTAATTAGGCTTAATAAGCGGTATAAAGTGAAGGTTGTACAGGCCTATGCACCTACATGTAGTTATGATGACCAGGCAGTTGAAAGCTTCTATGAAGATGTAGAATCGGCAATGCGAAAAGTAAAGACGCAGTATACTGTACTAATGGGCTAGTTCAATGCCAAGGTAGGGAAAGAACAGGCAGGAGACAAGGCAGTAGGTGACTATGGCATTGGTTCTAGGAATAGCAGGGGGGAGTTATTAGTTGAGTTTGCAGAGCGCAATAACTTACGAATCATGAATACCTTCTTCAGCAAACGGAAGAACCGGAAATGGACATTGAAAAGTCCTAACGGAGAGACTAAAAATGAAATCGACTTCATAATGTGTTTAACGCCCGCCATTGTGCAGGATGTAGAGGTAATCGGGAAAGTTCGATGTAGTGACCACAGGATGGTGAGGTCCCGAATTAGCCTAAATCTGAAGAAGGAACGCAATAGATTAGTAAGAAAGAAACCCATCAGCGAATTAGCGGTGAGGGGAGGGCAGAAGAGTTCAGGATCTCGCTACAGAATAGGTTTTCAGCTCTAACTGAGGATGGCGACATTACCCTAGAGGCAATGAACAATAATTTCAGAGATATCATTACTGAGTGCGCGGTAGAAGTAGGCGGTAGGATAGTTAGAGAGGATACCGGTAAGCTGTCTAAGGAGACGAAAGATTTGATTAAGAAACGGCAGAGTATGAAAGCTTCCAATCCAACAGACCAGATCGAATTGGCCGAGATATCAAAGCTAATTAATAAGCGCAAGGTGGCCGATATAAGGAAGTATAACATGGAGAAAATTGAGCATGCTGTAAAGAACGGGGGAAGCCTTAAAGCGGTAAAGAAGAAATTGGCCATAGGCAAAAGCCAGATGTATGCGATAAGGGACAAGGCGGGCAACATCATCACTAATATGGACAAGATAGTCGAAGTAGCCGAGGAGTTCTATACAGATCTCTACAGTAGCCAAAGTAGTCAGGACCGTAATGAGATTGGCGGTAGGGAAACACAGTCAGACGTTCCACCAGTAACGAAGGACGAGGTCAAGAAAGCACTAGAAACTATGAAAAGGGGGAAATCAGCTGGAGAGGATCAGATAACTACAGATTTTCTGAAGGACGGGGGGGATATCGTGCTAGAAAAACTGGCCACCCTGTATACGCAGTGCCTGGTGTCATTGACGGTACCAGAAGCATGGAAGAATACAAACATTATCCTCATTCACAAGAAAGGGGACTCTAAGGACCTTAAAAATTACAGACCAATCAGCTTACTGTCTGTTACGTATAAGGTATTTACTAAGGTAATCGCTAATAGAATCAGGACAACCTTAGACTGCAATCAAGCAAAGGATCAAGTAGGGTTTCGGAAACGGTACTCTACTATCGATCATATCCATACCATCAATCAGGTGATAGAAAAATGCTCGGAATATAACCAGCCCTTATACATAGCATTCATTGATTACGAAAAAGCATTTGACTCAGTTCAAACCTCGGCGGTGATGCAGGCATTGCGAAATCAGGGGGTAGACGAGCCGTACGTGAAAGTGCTGGAAGATATATATAGTGACTGCACAGCAACCATAGTTCTACATAAAGAAAGCAACAAAATTGCCATAAAAAAAGGTGTTAGGCAAGGAGACACAATCTCCCCAGTACTATTCACAGCTTGTTTAGAGGAAGTATTTAGAGACTTGGAATGGGAGCAGTTAGGGATAAGGGTAGATGGAGAATACCTCAGTAATCTGCGATTTGCTGATGACATTGCCTTGCTAAGCAACTCGGGGGATGAACTGCAAATAATGATTGATGACCTAGACAGAAAAAGTAGAAAGGTAGGCTTGAAAATCAATATGCAGAAGACTAAGGTAATGTTCAACAGCCTCGGGAAGGAACATCAGTTTACATTAGGTAGCGAAATACTGGAAATAGTAGGCGAATATGTCTACTTAGGACAGATAGTAACCGCAGATCCGGACCATGAAAAGGAAATATCAAGAAGAATAAGATTGGAATGGAGCGCATTTGGCATGCACTCGCAGATTATGACTAGCAGCTTACCGGTATCGCTCAAGAGGAAAGTATACAACAGTTGCATCTTGCCTGTACTCACCTATGGGGCTGAAACGTGGAGGCTAACCAAGAGAGTTCTACTCAAGTTGAGGACAACCCAGAGGGCTATGGAACGAAAAATGGTAGGGGTAACATTAAGAGATAGAAAGCGTGCAGAGTGGGTCAGAGAAATAACTCAAGTTACCGACATTCTAGTGGAAATTAAGAAGAAATGGACATGGGCAGGACATGTAGTGCGAAGAGAGGATAACCGATGGTCGCTTAGGGTAACAAACTGGATTCCAAGGGAAGGAAAGCGTAGCAGGGGGAGGCAGAAAGTTAGGTGGGCGGATGAGATTAAGAACTTCGCAGGGGTCAAGTGGATGCAGCTAGCACAGAACCGGGTTAAGTGGAGAAATATGGGAGAGGCCTTCGCCCTGCAGTGGGTATAATCAGGCTGATGTTGATGATGAAGTACCTATTCTTTTTGTTCCTGTGGCATTGGCATACAAACTTCATTCATTTAGAAAAATTATTCAAAATTTTATATTGTCTTTATTTATACGTTGAAGTGACACCCTTTATGACTACTCATTATGTCAATTATCCACGAATGCAGTATGCTACCCCGCATAACTCTCTGTGCAGGCTACTGTCTAATAGCTCATTGGCCACGAGGGTTTGCTCTCCCCCAGAGAATTAAAGAACGGCTTGAAGCAGATGGAAAAATTATTTCACTCAAGCCATTCAAATAAAACTGACTCAGAATCCTAGGATTCGATTAGCTCCATTCCCATAGCAATGCGGCTCTAGAATTTGGCAGCTCTTCCTATTATATGAAGCTTAATAATACGAAATAAAACCCGCCGACTACTTATGTCCGCCCTTGTCACATATGAGCTACCCCCCTCCCCCCACCACCACCGGTGAGCTCTGTATTGTAAGCCCTAAACAATGATAAATGCTGACATATAGTTGAAGAGAGCAATTAATTTCACCGTAATCTATAAACATGTAAATATTGCAGGCCTAACAAAAATTAATATTTGCCTTTTGAGTGGGAAAGAGTAAATTTCAGGGTAAATAACTGTAGAGCATATGTATGTACTGCAAGCAGCCAAATATGATGACGCGGCAGGGCTTACTGTTTGTTAAAATAAGAACAAGTGGTGAATTATTATTTGACAAAGTCAAATGAAGAAAATGCAAAAAAATGGGGAATGTTGCCATTACTGAGCTAACACATGATTTTAAGTATTTCATTCGGTAGACTGAAAAACAAAGAAAATACTGAAAACGCCAAGATTTGCTGTAGCGCATTGGCTTGGCAAACTAGCCTAATCATTTTTTGCATACAAAAAAGGCCCCTACCCAGCAAGCAGCAATTGATCTGTTTCCTCTTCGCTGTTGCTGAGAGGTGTATTCTGTTGAAATAATTGAAGGCAGCAGTTTCAAGAACGAAATCGGAGTGAAATGTTGCTTAAAATATTCATAAAACACAACGGAGAATTAAATAAAAGAAGCTGTTTTATACTCGCAGAGCTATTATCGGGAGACTATATATTGGTCTTCTCCAAGAATATAGTCAAGAAAAGATTAAAATCTGTTTCGTTATGATCAAAATTTGCGTGAAGCAGCCTGTAATGGTTTGAAATAAATGCAGATGTGCTGTCGTTGTGTTATATTTTCAGCAAAATGCCACTGCTCTTCACAGAAAACAACTCTGTATATTTAATTTGTTGACGTAAATGACATTTTCGTGTGATTATCAATTCTATGATTCGGAAAAATAGATATAGTTCAAACATTGTAATTTTCTTTCTTTACTTGCTGGTTTCAAATTAGTCGCAAAATTAAGCAGCCCATATAGCGCGGTTTTATATTCAGACCCTTGCCTTTCTGGTTTTGGCAACGCTCTGTATTGCGGCTTTTTTTTCATCTTTGCAAATAAATGCGCAAAGCCATTCAGTTCAAAAGGGGCTAACTTAACTAGATAAAACTGCCGCCTCGTTTATATCTGAGGCTTGTCAATTCCTATCACACGGGATATCAATACTGTGCAGTCTTGGGCAATGGTGAATGCTTGGAGAGATTGTAATCCGCGCCACAAAAGCGGACCGCAGAAAACTAAGACGAAACGATAGGCGCTCATCACAAGCGCGAACTTCTCATTGATTTACTGCCAAAATGACGCTGGCTAGCTTGGCGAGTAAGGACAGTCGGGAACATCCGCTATGGGCCACCAAAGTGAAGAAAACAATACCACCAGGATAAGCCGGATAACTTATGGAATAATTAAAGGGTGCGTGGATGGGTGGGTAGATTTAGGGTGCATGTGTAAGCCCCATTGCATAATTTTGCTGCTTAACCTATGTTCAGTATTGGCCACAAGCCATAATTTATTACAAACTACATGCAATTACACTTTTTTCCGCGCAGCATCAAATAATCATTAATGAATGGTTTTTTGCAATACTTTTCTTTGGAGTTTATTTAGGCACCACCAGATTGTTTTACCACAAGAGTGTTGTGGAAAAGGCTCCCGGCACACTTCTCAGTGTTGTTTTATGACTGATGAAATGGAGATTTTCAGTTTACTTTTCACAAGACTGGTTTTCACAAATGACGCCAATCTTCGCTGCGGCTGTGAAAAAAGTGTGTGTGGTTTCAAATTTCCCTGAAGCTGTGACATGGGCGATGCACCTGTGGTGTGTGAGTATCCTTGACTTTTTTATTACAACTAAGCCAGCTCTTCCTTCCATCGTTTCGTTGTCAAAATGGTTGCTTGATTGCCATGTATTTGTCTAAGCGTCACAGGGAAAAACGGGGTAAGCCTTTGAACGGTGTACTCCGTCAAAATGAAAAGACAAAAACTTTTATTGCCTCCTTTAAGCATCATTTTACAACAGTACTCGTTTTTAATGAAATTTGAATAGCTGCAAATATATATTTTTAAATATATTTGCGAAGGAATCCGAGCGGTTGACTTTTCGACCGAATAAAATTTTGTGTTCCAATAGCCACAGTGAAAACACTCCTGTCAGCTCGCTAAAATACTATGCACCGCCTCTGGTATGCATCCTGTTGTACTGTAAAAAATAAAAATCCAATCTTAAAAACTCTTAGCAGTTACCGATTTTCACATAGATTCTTGAGGATAATTTTCTCTTTAGCTGGGCACAGAACATTGATCTCCGGATTGACGAACGTGCCTTCACTCGAACAACTACTCCAAGAGGCCCTCGAGGCCTGTTTTTTTCTTTCATAAAGCAACCTCCACTCAAATCACTCAAAGAGCAGCGGCGAAAATGCGAATTTTATCAAGAGTTCCAAGCCGGCAACGACGCTACCTTGGGTGCTCCTCGATCGGCAATCCCTTCTAAGCATGGCAATTGTCGCATCGTTCGATCACTGCGTGGAATTTGTTCTAGCGGTATACCAAGCTCTTCACGAAAATGGACACAACGAGGATGCACCGAACCTCTCTCTACAGCTTCGGCTTAGAGTTATAGCGACGCGGTATGTCTGGCACGTTGTGTTTTTGCAACTGCGACCGTGGCTAGCCTCCTGCTGTCCGTGCTGCTACCGTCGAACATGGATAATCCTGATCAACCGTCGACACCAGGTCTGTATTTGACCACCATATTATGCGTCTGTGACGAGAGCATATTTCAAGCCTTCACCTATTATGTGTGCATTTCGGAGTATACCGAGTGCACAGATGAGGCGCGCATTTATTCCCTAAGGGTGAGCTCACCTTTGGCTGGATTCAAGCAATGGCGGTGTGCTCTTCGGTGGGTCGCCCTGCGCGGTGGCTTACGCAGACGGCGGCGATCTTTTGGGGGAACAGCGTGTTTCATGCAGTATGCTGAGGGGTACTGGAGGCACGGTGTAGCTGTGTGGGCTACGGCGCGCCCGTAGCCTGAGGGGCGCGCGGCGCTGTAAAGGGAACTCGTTGGTTTGGTCGTCCTACGGAGGAATATTCGAGTCGGCGAAGGGAGTAGCTTTTGAAGCACGTTTTAAGGGACAGCTCCCAAGTTGTTGGGAAGCAGGCGGCGTTTTCTTCTGGAGACTCAATTTCAGAGTGCATATGCTGCAAAGCACTGCGAAGCAACACGCAAGTTTTTACCGCTTGCCTCCGGGACCTCCAATGACCAAGGGCAAGCGTAACAGAAATTTCACAACACACAACCTAACAATCTAAACCCTTTCTCAATTACTGCATCATGTACAAGGTAAACTCTGCATCACCAGCAGTGACTGCTGCCAGACGTAAAGCATTTTAACGCGATAGCGTTAAGGAGCTCGTGTCGCAGAAAAGCCGGTGTCGTCGGCGTCGGCGGCGTTGGCCGTGAGCGATAAATCCCGGCATGCACTTCATAAATAAAAAGCAACTTCCAAGATGGGCTGGGTGGGAATCGAACCAGGGTCTCCAGAGTGTGCGACGGAGAGGCTACCACTCAGCCACGAGCTTTTTTTTTCCTTTATTTCTGAAGTATACATGAACAACAAATGGTCACACTTAATAAAATACTTCAGCTGCCCTTTAGCTGACGTGTGTGAGGTTAAAATTTCTTCAATTTTGCCAGGTCATCTGGAACTTCTGCCCACTGTGGTGGGTCAGGGAGCGCGCAGATACATTCCCGTAGATAAACAGCACTTTCAACAAAATTTTCACGTACACTGCGAATGTTAATATCTTCATGCCTTACTTGCATTCGTGTTTTCCACAAGCTGTGGAGGCCTAGAAGCATTATTAAATCATAGGGTACGTCTTCGTTCTCCACCGGTAAAAACCGGATGCCATAAGGGTTTAGTGGCAGCTCTTTTTTATTTGTTCTTTGTAGCACGTCTCAATGAAATACTGCATCCCAGCAGTCTAAGAATATGTGTTCGATTGTCTCTGGCTTCTTGCAAAGCTGGCAGTTTGTCGTCCAAGGGACATAGATTCCTTTTTCGTGAAGCCAGGTTTAGACGGGTAGAATGTTCGAGTGCAACTTAAAAAAGAACGTTTTAGCAGCCGATTGAATTGGCATCCTCTTCACTCGTTTTAAAATATCCTGCCCAGGGCCTCTACGGTAAGGCTCCCGATACAAAGGTGCCGGCAGCATAATTTCCACTAGGTCCTTATACAGCTTTTTCTTGCCAACACTGTAGTAATATTCAAGGGAAAAACGCACTTCTAACAACTTGTAAGAGAGAATTACCTCGCGCAAATATCCTGTGACAGCACCACGCATGTTTTCACTTGAGGAGACAACAAATCCGGGTAACAGCCTTTGCAGCCGCACTTGCATGACTGTTCTTAAAAAGGTGTCATTTTGGTCGCGAAGAAAAAAAAAGCGCGATACCACTTGGCGCAGAAACAAATGAATCAAACCGACTCCTCCGCTTCTTAAAGAAAAAAATAAATTCGTTCGCCTCGTCTTTTCCCAGGTAGAAGTCCAAAGAAAAACCGCAAACACACGATGAATTTTTTGAATGGTAGTTCGTGACGCACATAGAACATTCATTACATACCATATCTTTGAAATCAAAAACACATTGCAGATAAACGCGCGTGAAAAGATTGACAGTTGCCTTCCCTGCCATGCTTCCGCTTTCTCTCGCACTCTATTTGTTTCTTCCTTCCAGTGTAAGCTAGGATCGCGATAACATTGTAAGGGCACACCCAGATACTGCATTGGCAAGGAAGACCATTGCAATCGGGAGAAAGAAGCCGGTTCAGCATCCCATAAGCCATGCCAAAATCCGGAGCTTTTTTCCCAGTTAACCCGACATCCAGTCTGGTCACAAAACTTTTCAACAACGTTAACCACTGCACAAATGCTCTCTCTGTTTTTACAAAATACTGCAATGTCGTCATCGTATGCAAGTAGCTTCACATGCGCGCCGACTGAAGCTTGAAACCCGAGATGCATTCATTATTGAGAATGGCCAAGCATAATGGCTCGAGATAGGCTGCAAATAGCAGAGGAGAGAGTGGGCATCCTTGCCTCACCGAAGAACGCACTGCGAGACTGTCAGTGAGATCGCTATTCACTATAATACGTGTCGAGCAGTTTGCGTACGCCATTCTCACTCCCTCCACGATTACCGAGTCCAGGTTACAATGCTCTAGAATGGAGAAAAGGATGTCGTGTAATACGCGATCGAAAGCTTTTTCCAAATCCAGCTGAATCATGGCAACCTGACTTCCAAGCGTGTCTACACATTCCAGTATGGTTCGTGCCACATGTATATTTGTGGCGATGCTGCGACCTCTTATGCCGCACGTTTGGTGCGGTCCCACTAATTTGGCTATTACACTCTGCAATCTCTTCGCTAAAACCTTCATGAAGATTTTGTAATCAACATTTGTCACGCTTATTGGCCTATAGGACTTCACCAACAGGCGTTTTTCTGGATCATCACTTTTTGGAATAAGTACGATGTGTGACGTAGTAAATGATAATGGCACTTGTTTGAGTTCGTAGGCTTCTCTTATCACTTCCAACATAAGGCTGGAAAGATGGTTTTTAAATGCTTTGTAAAAGGAGGCGCTCAGCCCATCTTGTCCAGGGGCTTTCCCACATGGGAGGTCATCTATGGCCTTTTCTATCTTTTGCATTGTAATAGGCATTTCAAGGCTCTCTTTCACACGATCTTCGAGCGTTGGCATTAGCCGTAAATATTCTATTGGAAACCCTTCACTATGTTCGCGCGTATTACTCAGAAGCTCAGCAAAATGTTTCAGAATCGCACACTTTATATCTTTAGCA
Source organism: Amblyomma maculatum (assembly GCF_055883805.1). NCBI lineage: Eukaryota > Metazoa > Arthropoda > Arachnida > Ixodida > Ixodidae > Amblyomma > Amblyomma maculatum. The sequence continues at coordinate 53,993,731 of NC_139346.1, read as the reverse complement.
TCGTTTGTAATCTGCCCTTCACGTCTTATTCGCCTGATTTCCTTCTGGCAAGCATACCTTTTTTCATCTGATAGCGCTCGCTTTGTCGGCGCCTCGCCAGCCCACAGTTTATCGCTTCTTGCTCGTATAACCGCGGCTCTGTACTTCTCAGCGTTGATTCTTTCTCAATGAGATTTCATATCTCTTATTTGTTTAGTGAACTTTCCTGGCGCACAGCTTTCCATGCACAACAGGCACTCAAGTTGTCCATGAAGTTCCTTTTCTGTTTCTGTTTGTACCGAATAACACTGCTCTTTTCTATTGCTTTTACCTTCACCTGCTCTTTAAATCTTTCCCATTTATCTGCATGGCTTTCTTCATGCACCTTAAGCAAACATTCCAAATCGTTCCTGATTGCCTTAACAAACTCTTCATCCTCCAAAATTTTCTCGTTCAGTTTCCATAGATGCCAGTTGAAAACAGATTTCTTAACCTTCATTCCAAAAATCACACTAACAAGGCAATGATCACTAAACGAAATAGGTTTTACATTATAGTCGCTACAAATTGAACGAGATCAATAGATACATACAGCTTGTCTAGTCTCCCATGACTATCGCGTTGAAAGTGCGTGTATTCCGGACGGGTTCCAGCAGAAAACACATTTCCAATGTCTTCTAAGCAATAGTCATGCACAAATACATTCAACAGTTCACCGCTCTTGTCTTTCACTGATCTAATCTTCACTCGATCAGTAGCAGCACACACACAGTTAAAATCGCCCAATACAAGCAAAATTTTGTCACATTTCAAGTACGGCTCGACTGAATAAAATAAGTTTTGACGATCACTTTCAACATTGGGGGCGTACATACAGGCAGCACGCCAAAATAAATTTGAGAACAAAAAGTCAACAACCAAGACTTTCGCATGCAAATACGCAATGTACGTTTATACCCAAAGTATTGCGAATGAAAAGAAGGCATCCGCCTGATGCCCCCACAGAGTGACAAACACACACATCAAAGTTTGCATTGAAAACAGACACCATGCGGTCTGCATGATCCTGAGATTGTATCTTCGACTGTTGAACGGCTAATAAGTCGATTTCATTATCTAGCAGCAGGCGATTCAACTGGCATTGCCGCCTTCGGGCTCCAAGCCTTCTAACATTCAAGGTTGCTACACGTAATGGGACATCTAGCTTAATTGCCATGCGTCTAGAGAAAAAGGCGCCCGATCCATGTGATGCCTACCTCAATCGTCCATGTGGCTCTGCTTGTCCGAGGTTCCGAAGCGTAAGCGCTCGTATCCGGCCTCCCAAAGGGATGTCTGAATGCGTACTGAGGCGTGCCTGACCACCGCACTTGCCACCTTCCATAAACACAGTCAAAGAGCCACAGCCGAAAACAGGCTATGAAGGCTGACGCACCCCCTGCACTCACATGCATTAGGTCACGTCCAAACTACGGAGGCGGTTTCCCCGCCTGCCGCGTCTCGCTTCCCAACGGGCAGGGCGTTTACTACTGCGTTGAAGTCCATAACGTCGGAGTTCAGAGACTCCGCGCTGCCTTGGCTTTCGAGAACAGGTTCTCTGGCGTCCGCCACGCTGTTACTTGCGTCCAGTTAGGAACCATTCTCCACTGGTGCAGAATCCGCTGTCGCAACGGCCGTGGACGTCCTCCTCATTGTCAAAGGGGTCAACACCGGCCCATCATTCCTTGCCGGTTGCCCGGTTGTTTTGGCTGCCTCTTCCGCGTCTGCCTCATCCATCAGATGCTCGGAAAAATCTTAGCTGTCGATGCTTGAAAGCGGTACAAAAGCGCTTCTAGTGAATGCGGTGTTGACTTAGAAATGTGCCGTAGAACGTTATACTGCGCTGTATATTGATAATTGTGAGCATGTTACTTACAGAAGTCGCAGTTACACGAGTAGCGAAGTACGTTTCCGTTACATTTCTTCTGCGCTCTGCTCACATGCAGAGGCATCTTGTGGCAAACACAGAAGAACCCCTCCTCGCAATCTGCGGCGCTGCCCCGACAGGTGGCTCGCCACTCGCCCCTCACGTTTCGCAGTGCACCCTCACGGGTTGTAGAATCAAGGTCTTTCTTTTCTTTTGATCACTATCTTCGCTCACCCGCTTCTCCCCTTCGGGCCGCGCGGGTACCAGTGCGAGGATGGCCCAATACCCTTGCGTTTAATAAGTTTTCTCGCTCTCTCCCCTTCCAACATCCAGCGTGCGTCGCTCGAACAGTGGTATTTAGGCGACGCGGCTCCCCTTTCCGCTCACAGCGCGATTGCTAGGTGCAGCGTCTGATGCCGGACGCCTCTGACGTGATCGCTACGCCGTAGCGCTTCTGCTGGGAAAGCGTCCCCTGTGATGTGTGCCGAGCTGCTTCCGAGGAATCACGCTTCTGCGCGGTGCTCCCAAGTGAGATAGAGGACAATCCCATGAAGGCGTCAGCCCCATGATCGCGTCCGCCTTCACGGCGCGTCGCTGCCCGGCTTTCTCCCTCCGAGACACCGAGTTCTTTGGTTCCTTCCGCTTGCTCAGGCGCACGTTTCGTTGTCGCGCCGAACACTGCGTTGCTCGGCGCTCACCGCGTGATTCGTGAGTGCAAAGTCCGACGCGGGGCGCCTCATCAGTGATTGCTGCGCCTTAGCGCATTGTCTTACACTCCTTGGCAGGTCGACGGGTGTTGTATTGCAGGGCCTTGCGCGCTCGCTCTTGAGACGCGTGTGTTAAAAAGTTGTACAGTGCACTTAGAAGTATTGAGTATGAAAACTATGTATTTGTGTGACTCAAGAGCATACCGAGCGAATAAATGGGCGGTGCGAACTTGGTGCAATAACGCTATCGCGTTCCGCTCTTGAAGGCGAAGCTTAAGCGTCCTCCAAATTTTCAGCCATTTTTCAGAACCGCCTTCATGCAGTCCGTAAAACAAATTTTACTATACTGTAAACGCCGAGGTGGTATGCGAAGATTGTTTACAAGGAGAGAGAGAGAAGAAACCTTTATTTAGCCGGATAGTTATATAGGGCCGGGCCGAGTTATATTACCCTACTAGATGGCCAGCAGGTCAAGCCTGTTAGCGACCTCGTAGGCGCGCTTGAGGATCCGGTCTTGTATGCACGGGTCCGAGCTGCGCAGCAGGGTCTCCCAGTCATCTTGATGCAGGATTTCTCCTAATTCTGGAGGTGGGGGGTCCTCCTTGCATCCCCAGAGTACATGGTTGAGGGTAGCTCTTTCATCGCAGTGTGCAGTCGGGAGAAAATTGGCTGGGGAAAATATGTCAGAGAACTACCGGGTTTGGAAAGGAGTTTGTTTGGAGTCTCCTCCAAGTAATTTCGTGTTCTTTGCTTAGACGCTTGTGCGGGGGCGGCAACTTCCTTCGTTCAAGGCGGAAGTGGTTTGTTAAATCATGAAATGATATAAGATTATCCTTGGCTGTCCCAAGAGCGGAGGTGGTCACCGCCCGGCCGACTAAACCTCGGGCGGTCTGGTGAGCCGCCTCGTTTCCAGGGTTGCCAGAATATGCCGGTACCCAAATCAATTCAATGTCCCTATCTGGGAAGGGAATCTTATTAAGAATATTTAGAGTAGATTGTAAATTCTACCTCGGGCGAAATTGTGTATGGCAGTCTTGGAGTCGCTGATGATAATATCTGCCTCTGAATTTGTAATGGCTAAAGCGCGATGGCTGCCTCCTCAGCCATTGCGGATGTGCGTACACGCAGGGAGGCCGAGAATGTAGCGTGTGCTCCCGCAACCCCTGCCACTGCAAATGCTCTTTTTGGAACTGCATACTCAGCCGCATCAACGTTGATAACCCCCGGTTGGTGCTTATGAGTCTTATGAAGAGCCAGGGCCCTGGCCATCCTCCTACCCTACTGGTGTATAGGATGCATGTTTTTGGGCAGAGGCTTAATGGTGAGCCGCTTCCTGATTGGTGTGGGTAGATCTCTCGGTTCATCTATTTCTGGCTGTTTACAAGACTCAAAATAAAAACTAAGAGGTGAGGCATTTCAGCAATCGGTTTCGGGCCAAGATATTCGTATCTATATGCCTTGTGCGCCAGCATCGAGTAAAGACCATATTTTAGAGGAAACCTTGTGAAAAAAAACGCCCAGGGGCATCTGTAAGTGGCGTCCGTGTGCTGTGCGATGTCAGCGCACGTTAAGGATCCCCAGGTGGTCGAAATTACTCCGCAGCCCTCCACTACGGCTCCTCTTTCTCTCTTGCCACTTTCATTTACCCCTTCCTTCCTTCCCTTTCGGCGTGGTTCGGGTATCCACAGAGAAAGTGTGTGTGATGTTATATATGGGCCCAGGTCCGTTCAGGAGCTCTGGGCAGATAGCAGAGCAGGTTCACAGACACACGGACGCTTTTCTTTTCTTGACCAATTAACGTAACTGGCACAGACATGCATACAGCCTAGCTTATCCCAATAGGATATGTCCCAACACAAAACCGTCCTACTTCTGGTTTTGGACTTCCAGTCGCCCGAGGACTCGGTAGCGCGGCAGGCCACGCTCCGGCGTCTGTATCCGGCGTCTGCTTCACAGTCCGGGGTACTGCGGTGTACCGCGGGGTACCGCGTCACGCCCGGGTACTGCAAAGTGCGGCACCAGTGCGGCGGCCAGGCACGCTGGAGCGGTTGAGCTGTCTCCGCAAGCTGTTCGCCGGATGGCGAAGCGCTGGGCAGTACCAGACCTCGGACCAGGTGCCCGACAGGTGCTGGCGAGCCGGCCTTGAACGCCAGGCCCAGGACGATGAACTCCGCCGCCAGCGAAGCCCAGGAGCGTCCGATCCGTTCGCTTGCCGGAACAAACTCACGCGCACTGGCACGCCCCGCACGCGGCCACACTTCACTTCCTTTCGAGCCACCCGCACGCTCGCCACAATCACCATCATCACAACCTCCCCCCGTTTCAAGACAGTTTCTTGCAACTGTTCTGGCGCCGGGGAGGGGGAAAACGTGGCGGGAAGAGAACAAACTACAACAATAATAAACCCAAATCAGAAGCACACAAAACTTCACAATTCAACACACGAGTTCGTTTTTTTAAATTTTTGTTCGGACACCAGAAACACACTTCCACACCTTTCACACGCTGCTCATGTAACATAGACACAGGGCTTAAACACTAACACAAGAAATACAAGACTGCAGAATGCAGGCTCAAGTTCACACACGGCTTACGTAGACAGCGCCCACATTGTCAGTTTCCTTGACATACTCTTTCGCACTTCATATGGAAGCAAGTTCCCATAGTTTGCGACACCTAAGCATCAATGGTAGTCCTTGCGTGGCACAAACTTAATAGCGGGATACAGTCACTGTAGTCACATTTCTTGCGACAGATGGGATGTGTGTTTGACATGTTTCCTTCTACAGCGGCGACAGCCACGGTGGGGAAACTGGTACGCAGTTTCTCATATTTTTTTCAGCATGTTGATGTGGAATTGTTCCTTTGCACCTCCCAAGTCAGTGAAGTAGTTAACCTCGTTTCTCACGCCCACAACTTCAAATGGACCTCGCCATTACATGAATAGTTTGTTTGAATAGGCCAGCAGGAAGATGAGCACTTTCTCTCCAGGCTGTAGATTCCCCGGCCGACTCTTGCGGTCGTAGTATGTCTTGTTTTGTGCGAGCCCTTTCTAGGTGGTGGTGGTGTTTTGATGCCAAAAGGCATATATCGAAAGTGGTACAGTCCAGAAATACTGGAAAAATTCGTTTTTTTTCCTGCTTCCAGCAACCATAGTGACCTTCCAATGACGTACCCTTCGTAAAATTGAACTTGGAGAAAAACGTTTTCTGTCCTGCAAGGATGAAGACGGCATCAATGCGCGGAATGAACCCACAGTCAGACTTCAGGACGTTATTGAACTCCCGGAAGTTACTGTACAATCGTATGCGTTGTCTGACATCTTAACAAACACAATTGGCGCATGGTAGAGAGATTTTGACTTCTCGATAATTCTAAGACGCAACATCCTCCGTTATTTCACAAGCTGCTTTTTTCCGGCAGTGAGTACGATGCCACTGTTTTATGGCATGTGGTTTCATTTCCGTCCTTGGCTTAAACCGAATGTGCTTACGGAAATTAGCTTTGCACGTCGAGGTTCTTCGCGCACTTCTGCACTTTCTCGCACAGCTTGCTTCTCGTAGGGGGTGTTCTTTCCGGCCACCAACATTCTTCTTGAGATGAACCATCACTGATTTTACGGCTTTGGGAACATGGAAGATCTGCGGCCAGTCTTTCGCCTCCGCCTGTTCTCCAGATAGTCTAGAAACATCAGAATATGTACTTTTCTTGGTATGCCTCGGTCGCCCACCTTTCCGGCGGCGATCCTCACCAGGCGTGTGAGTCGCTGCAGCTTTATCTAAAGTAAGATAGCCATCTCGACGTTCCGGAGAATTTCCAGTGCTGCTCAACAGTCCATTTGCAAGCTTCTCACGCTCAACATTTCGTAGCAGCCTTATATAACCTAGGCCAGCCACAGTCTTGACTCTTAAACTCTCGTTATGCATTTTCTCATCTTCACGCATGCTCACATTTCTGCTCACAACGACTTTATTCTCAACCTTCTCATGGATGCATAGTCCTTCCCTGTGATCCTTTATCAAGGTGCTTACGTTTTCAGTATTACTGTGACAGTCAGTAAGGCACCTTTCCATGCAGACATATGTCCTTATGGAGCTCTTAACCTCGTTAAGAACAGAGGTGAACATATTAGGACGGTGTCCAACTGTATCTATGTCAAAACAGAGCACATGTAGCGCTGAAGGCTTCGTAAGGTCTTTCACAGCTTTGTACTCATGCTCTAGATGTGATCTTACACTACTAGCAGGTGCTGCGGCCTCTAATGCCCCATGTGCTTCATTAAACAGTAGGGTCACTTTGTCAGGGCTGCTCTGATCCAACCCAGTAGCTCTATCTATGTAACGTCCAACACCATAAAACGAGGCGTTTTTCTCCTCCGCTGTCACGCGTTTTCGAAGCTCTAATAGTGTTTTTTCGGTCGCCTTCAACCACTGTTCTCTTTCACGGAGTTCTGTAACCTCATGCAAATGCTTGGGTTCGGCATTAGGCGTAAGCCGCCCATCCATTCGCGTTTCTGCCCAGTCCGCGTCTAATTCCTCTTTGTCAATGCTAAGCTGTTCTTCGTACCAGCCGAGGAATTCTTTAAGCGTCATACCTAGCTGCTCCCTCATCAGCACCAACGCCTCGAGCTCCATCTTTGCTCAAACGTCGCGATGCGTGTGAACCCGTCCTCGACTCTCTGCCCTCTCTCTGAATGATTAGTTCCTTGAATCTACTGATTTCTAGGATCCTGGCAGGCTCGCCAAATTGTGATGTTATATATGGGCCCAGGTCCGTTCAGGAGCTCTGGGCAGATAGCAGAGCAGGTTCACAGACACACGGACGCTTTTCTTTTCTTGACCAATTAACGTAACTGGCACAGACATGCATACAGCCTAGCTTATCCCAATAGGATATGTCCCAACACAAAACCGTCCTACTTCTGGTTTGGGACTTCCAGTCGCCCGAGGACTCGGTAGCGCGGCAGGCCACGCTCCGGCGTCTGTATCCGGTGTCTGCTTCACAGTCCGGGGTACTGCGGTGTACCGCGGGGTACCGCGTCACGCCCGGGTACTGCAAAGTGCGGCACCAGTGCGGCAGCACAAGTGCGGCGGCCAGGCACGCTGGAGCGGTTGAGCTGTCTCCGCAAGCTGTTCGCCGGATGGCGAAGCGCTGGGCAGTACCAGACCTCGGACCAGGTGCCCGACAGGTGCTGGCGAGCCGGCCTTGAACGCCAGGCCCAGGACGATGAACTCCGCCGCCAGCGACGCCCAGGAGCGTCCGACCCGTTCGCTTGCCGGAACAAACTCACGCGCACTGGCACGCCCCGCACGCGGCCACACTTCACTTCCTTTCGAGCCACCCGCACGCTCGCCACAATCACCATCATCACAGTGTGACAGTTACTGCCCCTTTCCTTTCCAGTGAACCAATTATTATTATTATTGTAATAGGGCGTTTATTGACGCTAAGATGGAGAGCTGTGAGGAGAGGACCTTGCAACGGCGAGCCCAGCGTGCTTCTTTGTCTTCGTCGCACAACGCACTGGTGCATGTCGATGGCTGAAGTGCTGACTATCACAGTACATTTTCCCCCCGGGTAAAAAAAAGGAGCCATCCTGGCGACTTATGGCGCGGAAAGCACAGCGGGGTCATAGAATGGCTTCAATCGATTCACGTGAACTGTTTCACGACCACGGCGACGCAAGTCCGCAGAGGGCGTGACGGGCTCAACGACGTAGTTGACTGCAGATGTTTGCTGGAGGACCCTATATGGCCCGTGGTAGCGAGCAAGAAACTTCTTTGAAAGGCCAGGGGTTGTGGAGGGCACCCAGAGCCACACCAGAGAGTTCGGGAGATATGACGAAGCTTCGCCGGTATCACGGAGGTATTTTTGTTGCCACTGATTTTCTGTTGTGAGAGAGCGGGCGAGCTGAGGGCATTCTTCTGCGTACGTGACGGCATCGGATATCGGGGAAGATTCGGAAACGTCAGGGCGGTAGGGAAAAAGTGTGTCCATAGTACAGGGTGGCTCGCGCCCGTAAAGGAGAAAGAATGGAGAGAATCCAGTAGGGGTCTGTGTCGCAGTGTTATATGCGTAAGTAACAAACGGTAGAACTTGGTCCCAATTGGAATGGTCGGTGTTCACGTACATAGCCAGCATGTCACTGAGAGTGCGGTTGAAACGTTCTGTCAGTCCATTCTTCTGAGGGTGGTACGAGGTAGCGGTGCAGTGTATGATGCGGCATTCTTTCAGGAGAGTCTCAAGAGTGTCTGATAAGAAAACGCGTCCGCGGTCACTGAGCAGTACGCGAGGGGCACCATGGCGAAGAACCATGTTTTTCAGAATAAAGGCAGCCACGTCGCGTGCGGAAGAAGAGGGTAATAATTATGTCTCAGTGTAGCGGGTCAGATGATCCGCTGCCACGATAATCCAGCGGTTGCCAGTTGAAGTTGTAGGAAGGGGACCGTATAGACCTATGCCGACACGATCAAACGGACGGGCAGGACAGGGCAACGGCTGCAACGAAGTAGGAGACTTGAGAGGAGTTTTTCGGCGTTGGCAAGACTGGCAAGAGCGGACAAAATGGCGGACAAAGCGGTAAATTCCACTCCAAAAGAAGCGCAGACGCAAGCGCGTGTAAGTTTTCAACAATCAGTATGGAAAGCAGCACAAATTTCGGCGCGGAGATGACGGGGGATGACTAAAAGCCACTTCCTTCCGTCGTGAAGATAATTGCGGCGATAGAGCAGCCCGTCACGAATTGAAAAATGGTGAGCTTGGCGGACAAGCGCCCTAGACAAATGACCTGGAGAGTGACTTGAAAGAAAGTCCAGAAGTGTAGATATCCACGGGTCGCGCCACTGTTCGGTGGCCATGTCGATAGTGGCAAGCGAAGACAAATCGTAGGCGCAGATCTCATCAGACAACGAAGAGGGAGGCAGCGGTGAGCGTGAAAGAGCGTCTGCGTCAGTATGCTTGAGGCCTGAGCGATATATGACACGAATGTCATACTCTTGGAGGCGAAGAGCCCAGCGAGGAAGGCGGCCGGACGGGTCCTTGAGGGACGCCAGCCAGCACAGAGCGTGATGATCAGTGACCACATAAAATGGTCGGCCATAGACATACGGACGAAATTTGCCGATGGCCCGAATAATGACCAAGCATTCTCTTTCCGTAACAGAATAATTGGACGCTGCCTTGGTCAAGGTGCGGCTTGCGTACGCCACCACATAGTCACGGATACCAGGTTTGCGTTGGGTGAGAACGGCGCTTATCCCAATACCGCTAGCGTCAGTGTGAATCTCAGTTGGCGCATTCGGGTCGAAGTAGCGGAGGATGGGAGGCGAAACCAAAAGATGGCGTAAAGTGTTGAAGGCGTCATCACAAGCAGGTGTCCATGCGGAGAGGTCGGAGCTGCCGGAGAGGAGCTGGATGAGAGGAGCAACAACAGAGGCGAAATTTAAGATGAAGCGGCGAAAGTAGGAGCACAGGCCGATGAAACTTCGCAGCTGCTTCAGTGATTTTGGGCGTGGGAATTCGGCAACTGCACAAAGTTTGGTGGGATCGGGAAAAATGCCATCCTTAGAAACGACATGACCTAGAATAGTTAGTCGGCGAGTAGCAAAGGGCACTTCTTCAGATTCAGTTGGAGGCCGGCGGTAGTGAGACAAGTGAGAACGTTCTTCAGTCGGAGATGGTGGGATTGAAAATTGGCAGAAAAGACTACGATATCATCGAGATAGTAAAGACAGGTTCACCACTTGAATCCACGAAGCACAGTGTCCATGAGGCGTTCAAATGTGACCGGGGCGTTGCAAAGCCCAAAGGGCATGACGTTGAATTCATATAATCCATCTGGTGTGATGAAGGCAGTTTTAGAGCGGTCAGCGTCATTCATTGGCACCTGCCAGTAGTCAGATCGTAAATTCAACGATTAGAAAACCTCGGCGCCCTGCAAGCAGTCCAGTGCGTCATCGATGCGTGGCAGAGGATAGACGTCCTTGCGCGTGATCTTGTTGAGCCGGCGGTAGTCGACACAAAATCGGAAGGAGCCATCTTTCTTAGGTACCAACACAGCCGGAGACGCCCAGGGACTGTGGGATGGCCGAATGACACCACGACGAAGCATGTCGTCCACATGATCAGCAATTACTTGGCGCTCCGAAGCCGACACACAATAGGGGCGCTGGCGCAAAGGTGCGGTTTTACCGGTGTCGATGGTGTGCTCTACGACAGACGTGCGGCCCAAGTCAGTTTGAGGAAGGTCGAATGAAGAAGCGAAGTTCCGCAAGAGGGCGACAAGTTGATCACGTTGCGCAAGTGGAAGATCAGCATCAATAGCGTGTTGGAAAACGTCGGAGTGCGTCGAAGCGGTCGCAACATCGCAAGAGCACAGACTAACGTCGAAGGAGGGGGTTGAGTCAGCAAGAGTGGTGATATGATATGATAGGCGGCTTCGGAAGGTGTAAAAATCGCATTCAAAGGAGTTACACACTCACAAGACAGTGGTACGAGGGCAGCAGAAAACGGAGGAATGTCGGTGTCATAGGCGACGAGAAGTTTTGCAGTGGGGGGGGGGGGGGGTATCACAGAAGGGGGCATCACAGAGGGGGGCGAAGGCCATTTGCCAGCACAGTCAATAACGGCCTGATGAGTCGATAGAAAATCGTATCCGAGGATGATATCATGCGAGCAGTTCGGCAGAACAATAAACTCGATGGGTAAAAGACGTTTTGAATGAGCACACGGGCTGTGCAAGATACGGAGGGGTGAATGTGCTGTGATATGGCGGTGCGGAGCGAAAAGTCGGGAATCGGAGTGGTCACTTTGCGAATTCGACGGCAGAGCGCTTCACTGGTGATGGAGACGGCAGCACCGGTATCGATGAGAGCGAGAACTGTGGCGCCTTCTACAGAAACTTTGATAACATTAGCGGGACGAAACCGAGGACTTGAGGAATTTGAAACAAGCGCAGTTCTTGCCCCCGGAACTGCGACTGTTAGTTTCCATCAACGGTGCTGGTAGGACGTCGAAGCATTGGAAAAAGCGATCGGTGCCGAGGAGAATGTGATCGACGAGTGGCATAGGTTTGGCGATCTTGTGAGACAAATTGAGAACCGGACGAAATCATTTGCGAGCGTGAGTCGGTATCGTACGGGTAAAGTCGAGTGTCAGGCTGTGAAGGCTGGAGGCGCTGGCGACAAAGGCGTGCAACATGGCCCGGCCGACCGCAGGCATAGCAAATCGGAAGGTTGTCCGTAGTACGCCAAGGTTTCGTAGGATGTGGGCGGAACCTTGAGGGTGGGGCTTCGAACGAAGGCTCAGCATGCGGCGGTGAACGGTAGGCAGGGACCTGCACATAGGGGCCAGACGTGGGTGAAGGTGGTGTCCTAGCCGTTACTTGGGCATACGTGAGAGGTGCCGTCACAGGCGGCAGCAAGGGGTTGGACGACAAGACATCAGCGACGTGTTCTTGCACGACACGGCGTATAGTAGGGGCCAAAGATGGAGCCAGTTCAGGAACGAGGCGGCCCGAGTCTTGAAAATGGGGAAGGAGTGAGAGTTTACGTGCGACCTCTTCACGAATAAAATCTTTGATCTGTTGATTCAGCGGGCTCACTTCGAAAGTTGGCGAACCCCCCAGGGCTAATGCGGATACGCCTTCGTCGCACACACTGGAGCGGCGCCTAGAAGCGCGCCGCTTGCGGAGCTCGTCGTAGCTCTGGCAAAGCTTCACGATTTCACTAACGCTAGTGAGATATTTCGCTACCAGCATCTGGAAGGCGTCCTCAGTAATGCCCTCGAGGATGTAGCGGATTTTGTTCGCTTCCGGCATGGCCGGGTCGACTCGTTTGCAGAGATCAACGATGTCTTCTATGTAGCTGGTAAAGGTCTCATCAGCGCGCTGAACACGATCGTGTAAACGTTGTTCGGCACGAAGCTTACGCACTGCCGGGCGGCCGAACACTTCCGCGAAATTCTTTTTAATTTACCAGAGGTTCGCCACGTCTGTCAGATAGAATATGACGTTACTGAGCTTGTATGAGTCATCCAACTTGTTGTAGCTGCTTACTCTTTCATACGATGACAGCCAGTCGTCGACATCTTGATCGGCCGTGCCACTGAAGAGGCAAGGGTCACGCTGGCGCACGACGCCAGAACACATGGTCGTGAGTGGAACGGTCGACAGCGTCGAAGTGGACTCGTCTTGCATGGCGGTCGTAGAGGGCAGTGTACGGCTTCGCAGTTCCAGTTTGGATGGGATCGTTTCCGGCACCTCCGGCAATTGTAACAGTGCGTTTATTGACGCTCAGATGGAGAGCTGTGAGGAGAGGACCTTGCAACGGCGAGCCCAGCGTACTTCTTCTTTGTCTTCGTCGCACAACGCACTGGTGCATGTCGATGGCTGAAGTGCTGACTATCACAGTACATTATTATTATTATTATTATTATTATTATTATTATTATTATTATTATTATTATTATTATTATTATTATTATTATTATTATTATTATTATTATTATTATTATTATTATTATTATTATTCGCAAATCCGAACCGGCTCTGGAGTTGTGGACCGGCTGTCTTATCCACGTCACGGAGTGGATGTGGAGCGTCAGGTCGAGGCTCGTTTGTGAATACGGGTGTGAGGTCCTGTTACTATTCCTTAGTCCTAAACTTATTGAGCACAGAATAGTACACTTTTGAAGGCGCAGCTGCGAGAATACCACACAACATTTCAAAAGTGACAGGTCGACTCTGAAGATTTGTTTTGTAGTTCTGTGGCATGACTGTGATGCATTGCTTCATCAATAAAGGAATCCATCTGTAGCTTGTTTCAATCGACATATATACAGTCTTGTTGAAAATTCACAAAACCACTATTTATACCCAGTTTAGGGACGCACTTCCTTACAATTCAGCAGCAGGCATAAGGCATAAACATGTCTTCAAATGAGTATGGAGGTATACGCGTTTTAAACATCAAACGTCATTCCAACAGAAGAACAATCGTAAGCAATAAGCACTGAAAATAATAAAAAACTAACAGATAAAGGCAATATCTAATATGACAAGATCGCCTCTCATACATAACGTGCATAGGAAAGTCTCAGGCGGAGGGTAGTCTAAAGCATGTTTACTTAGTCATCTAATGAAGGTTTCAAAATGTCTCTCACGTGGAGCTAGAATTTCGGAACATATATATTTTGGCAATGATGTCATTATGTAATTATAATTGTTTCTATGTGGCTTATGACCGTTGGTGATATACAAGTGAGACAATCTGGAAAAATATTTTACATTCATTGCATTTTAGAAAGCATGAAAACTACAAAAATAGTTGGTTGGCAGGAACGATATTTCATCGCTGGTATACCAGCCTTGGAGAAAATGAGATCTCTTTTTAATAAGGCTGGTACATTTTTGTGCAGTTATTTCAAACTAGGACATCTTGTCACCCTGTTGTTGGCCAAAAGGACAGGCTGTAAGGTCAGTACGGTTAAATAACGAATAATAAAACATAACCCACATCCTATCTAGAACAAACCTCCGAATCGAATTTTGGCCATTGAAAATGTTCTGGACAATATTTGCTGAACTTGATACAGTATTCTGCTGCTCAAGGATATGACCAATAATTTAATCATGTATATGTACTGTCACAGTTTCGCAGGCTTTAAACAATGGCGTCTACATGAATATTCATGTTATTCATGAAAATGTGGCAATAGGATCTAGCATTTGTTTTATCTTAGCAAGCATGTATTCTGAGAAGTAAACAACAAGCTGGGGGTTACCTCCAAATATAATGTGTTTTGCATCACTGGTGTACTTAGAAATTTTTAAACTGTTTTAGCCTCAAAATATATACATCGAGAAAATATATCCAATACTCTTGAGATCCGAAACTTACAGACAACAGAACTACAATTACGTCATCTTGACAAGTCCTAAAGGAATCTAGTTTAGCACTAAGATATCACTGCACGGAACCTCGCATTCTTGAGGTGCCGGCTGAACAGCCTGGTTCCGTAATTTAAATAATTTGGACAGGTTTCCTTCACCCTCGAATGAAATGGTTGCTACAGGGTCTCGCTCAAAAAAATTTTCCAAGCGCCATGAATGCCAATAGAAAAGTCATCATGGGCCACTAATATGCTCAAATCTTTCACATAGTTAATGAAGTACGGAAGGTAGTCGAGTAACATGCCTTACGTTGCTAGATGGCGCATTCTCAAAGTAATGTTTTCAAACATATCAGTATAGTAAATAACCTGGAAGGTAGGCGAGGGTACAGTTTGAATTTGCTTTGTTCAGAAGAGATCAGTTCGCTATTATACCCAAAAATGTTACCGATGAGAACATAAATTGACAAGTGCAAGAGCAAGAAAACACAAACTGAAGAAGCAAGTTTACAAGCGCTTTGTACTTTATCTAGAAACCCGAAATCCTCTTACACATTCTCACAGACGTTCTACTCAAAGATCCAATTTCACTCGCACTAATATGCTAGGCATCAAAAAACAACGGCGCAAGCTTGTAACTGACCCTTCACATGATTCTAGTGCATTCGAGCCTTGTATTGAGCGGTCGCTTTTTGGAACTGTGTTTAATGTTATTCTCTTTATAAAATTATGCTTTTGCCGAGAAAACTGAACTAGTACATTCTGCAACGAAAATTTAGGAAAATTTGTATTTCATAGTTGCTCGTTAATAAATTTGTGATCCCACTGTGAATGTGTAGTGTCTGGGGCGCCGGACTACTGTACCAATGCAAGTGGGATCAAATCTCGGAGGCATCTGCCGGTTTCGGTGGAGGCCAAATAAGGTGTCAATATGCGGCGTCATGTCAGTGCAAGGTAAAAAATCTCAAATGGACGAAATTTTCAAAGCCCTCCTTTATGGCATCTCTGACATCCGTAGTTGATTTGGGATGTTAAATCCCACAAATCAAGTCAAACCAATAAATAGGTCCTGCTCCCTCATGCAAACCTTCTTACATATTACGCGGTAGATTGGGCACCCTGCTGCCCAAAAATCTGCGTCGCCGTTACCTTGATTCTAACGCAGACATCAACAGGAAGCAAGGACGATTATGATGAAGAAAACGTTTGTTTAGAGCTACAATGGTTTACATTAAAGGCAGGGTGGTCGTCCCTTTACACAGTCTTTCCTCACACCTCAGCATAGAGTAAAGTGTTATCTGTAGACTATCGAAAGAACCAAGATTTCTCTACTCTATTCTATCAGAGCTATCGTTCATTGCAACCATTCGGCTACAACGCAATGGCGAAAGTAGGTTTGACTAGTAATTTTATGGGTACGAATCAAAATATTCGTCTAATACCATTGTTCTCTCTCTAACCGAACCATATGGCTACAATATCAGCAGAATAACCTGCGAAAACGATACCGAATGTGAGGTTTGCTGGAAAGAAGTATATAGAGTCAAACCGATACTAACTATATAACACCTAACTGCTGTTCTGCGCAAGGACTCGTGGTTTGTTCGGACAGCTTATTTTTATTCGGCGTACAACCAGCTGAAATTTTCTCTGACCGCAGGACCCCTTTTTGCGCCATTTGGAAACATGGAGACCTCCTTTCTCAAGCCACAAAATGACCTCAGATTGCAACCTTTCGATGCTGTGGCCCACACAGTCGAACATTCTACACCGCTTACTATGCAAGATGAACTCCTGTACTAGAAGAATTACTCGGCTGATGTTGCATCCGTGCACTTGGTTGTCCCAGAAAAACTCTGCAATTATGTGCTGCACGCCATGCAGAACGACATCGCATCGGGACACCTTGGGTTCTCCAGTACATTGCACAGATTTCGCCAGCATTTTTCTGGCCGAAAATGTGTAAGACCACATAACAATGTCTCCATCTGTGACCAGTGTCAGCGTTTCAAGTCTCGCGCCACTACTGATGCGGACAGAAGACAGAACGTAGAGAATAAAGAAAAAAAATTGCCCATGATAACGTTACTTATAATGCGAAATTTGAGCGCAGCTTTCACCTTTTCGATCGATTGAGGCAAATATTTCGAGCAAGACACTTATCTACAATTACAGGTACCTTTCCTTATTTTCACTCGTATTTCATCAAGAGACACTCCACTAACAGTTCTTGGCTGTCACGAAAGAAGCTTTGTGGTCGGAGGAAAGAAGATAGCAATTGAGTTATCGTAAGGTTGCGGGAAGCAGCGCGTGGGCCCGTAGGAACGCTGCGCGATGAAAAGATCTGATGCCGCTGACGCCGCTAGCGAGTGAAGCTAGTGAGAACGGGATGCACGCACCGTATTCCGCGCGCAGCGATCCGGCGTTTCGGCAACCGGAGAGCACCCTTGTCACCGCGCAGGAATATGGGGGACACCTCCTCCTCTTCCTGCATGGCGGCGAAGGTGTTCTACGCAGTCAAGTTATGTTGACTCGTCAGCGGCGGCAGGGGCATCAGTCAGTCGCTGCTAGCGCTGTCTTTCTCAAATATTTGCTCCGATGTGGCAGTGGTCAGTTCTGCCATCGAACAACAATAAGTCCGCATTGAGCGGGAAAAGCTCATTATCTGGCCCTTTTTTTTTCTTCTTGAACCAACATTTTAGTTCATGGCCCCTTTTCCCTAGCATTTCACCCCAGAAGAGCCGAGCACCACGCCGGGGGAAATCTTGTACCCATTGGAAACCGGTGGGTGCCCGGCGGCACTAGAGGAACCCCGTACCTCCCGAATGCGAGGCGGATGCTCAACCCCAAGGCCACCCGCTGTGGTGTGCAGTGGTTAGTGCCCTCGACTGCTCTGCCAAAGAATCCGGAAATCGAATCCCGGCCTTTGCGGCCGTTTTACGATGGAAGCCAAAAACTATTTGTCCATGAGCTGTACGATGTAAGTGCACGTTACAGAACCCCAGGCGGTTGAAATTTCAGGAGCAGTTTACTGCCGCGTCCTTTTCTTGCAGAATTCGCTTTGCAACGTTGTGGTTTAGCTTCAGTTAAATATAGTGTGAAGTGACAGCTGAAGCTTGGAAGTTGTCCACGCTGTTCTTCTTTTGTTGTTATTGTTCCTGTCCATCTACGTCCATCTGTGCTGCTCGCCGCTCACGCATTGCAGCATTGCCACGGCTGCGTTTCGCAATATGCTCCTCCCTTTGCTCCAACTTGTCAGACTCCTATTTTGGCTTTATCTCCTTCTACGCAAACTTTCAGCTTGCACAGTAGTTCTACAGATCAACAGATTCAGCCGACGTCTACGTCTGCCGGCTGCTCAGTGGCGCTTCTACTGACTCCATGGCGCGGCTCAGCCCGAGGCTTCCGCCGCTCCTATCTATATACTCAGTATTGACATCAGCGATCATGTCACGCTACGCAGCTGCTCACGCGTAAGCTACTTCCACATCAGTTGATGTTTAATCTTTGACCTCGAAGCTATTTGAAAGTTATTGGAAGCTCGCGGTAACATTTGCTTTACCTCGCCTAGCAAAGCTATTCCTTCAATTTCGGAGGCAGCTTAAGATTAGCCTTAAAAATTTAAACTCGATTACTTCTGAGGCCCCATTCCATAGCTGTCCTTATGCTCTTCGATGAGCATAAAAACATTTCAGGTCACTGCGGTAGCGCCATCTGGGGAATGCCCAAACAATATTTTTGGAAGAAAGAAGAGACAAAGAAGAAGTCTCCGCTTTGTGACATTACATGATGAGAGCAGTAATAATGATAATTGGGTCACAGTAAAGGAAAGCCGCCGTATCCGTCACAGTTGCTACCTGTACACCTGACCGCCCCGTAAAAGAAGATAGGAAGGTGGAAGCGACAGTGGAAATAGAAAAAGAGGTGCCATAGTGAAGGGCTGCGGAGTAATTTTGACCACCTGGGGACGTTTAACCTGCACTGACATCGCACAGCACAGTAACGCCTCTCATTGGCACCTCCATTTCGATGCAGCCAGCAGGCAGGAGCAGACGTGATTGCGCCATCAGGACTCGCAAAAAATAGATTGCGCCTTCAGGACTCACAGAAGATAGTTTATACGAGCTCCCTGCACGAGTAGAAGGCACCACCGGCACAGCAGCTATCGCACACGCGCTCCATAATGTTCCAGAAGCATGTCCGTCTACTTCACTTGCTTATACGACGTATAAATTGATGGCGGTGGCTGACGAATCTTAGCCCTGTCAATTACTGCATTTTGAATAATCTAGCGGAGGCTCGCGACATTATTTGCGGCAGCGCCTCAAGATGAAGCAATCTTGCAGTGAGTACCGTATCTCAGATGATCAAAGCGGACATGTTTTTTGCTACCACCGTATAAAATTTCTGCCTAGTGACGAGCCTGAAGATCAGCTGAAGGCAATATATACATTAGGACCGCTTTTATTTGGAGGTACGCAGTGCGGTTTTCTGCCGTGGTGATTGCGTGTTGATCTCGAACAGCGAAGTAACCGTGTGTGACTGCGTTGGTTTTCGTACAACTTTTATTGTTTTATTTTTCGTTTACATTCTTCTGATTTTCGCGTTACAACCACTATGCGGAAACGGCTTTTCGCGACACGGGGCCCGTAACGATATTGCATTCAAAGCGAAATGAAAGAAAAATGTGCCGTAGCGGAAGGCTCTGGATTCATTTTGGCCATATGGAATCTTCAATGTCAGGCCATGGTGGCTTAGTGGCTAAGATGCCAGACTACGGTTTCGGAGCACTCGTGTTCCTTCCAGACCGCCGCGGCTCTATTTCGGTGGAGGTGAATCGGAGGGGCATCTGTGTGCTGTGCGTTGTCAGCGCATGTTAAAAGATCCCCAGGTAGTCATAATTACTCGCAGACCTCTACTATGGTGCCTCTTTTTTTTTCACTTTACCGACCACCTACCTCTATTCCCGTACAGCGCGGCTCAAGTGTCCACTAGAAAAGTGTAACCAATACTTCGCATTACCTGTATTGCAAACCAATTCCCTTTTTACAGCAACTTCATTGAGCGACCACGCGTAAATCGTGACATTTCAATCCTCACCTGAAATATATAGCTCCATCGAGACGTTTCATTAGAACGCAAGACGACAATGGCACATACTTTTCTGCGACAGGGGAAATATATGATGCCGCGATAAAATGGTTTGAGGTCGGTCAATGAGCGGACCAGTGCTGGCTCGGGCGACCAGATGTGCATTATGTAGAGGGCGCGTATTATGTGTACATACGGTAAATAATTGATCTGCCGGTAAACCATGCCCTCATTGAAGATATGCTAAGCATTGCAGCTTGCTATAAGCATCTGTTGGTAGCAGGCACTTGTAGCTTGTAGGACTCAGTCCTTCCACATCGCAGCAGCGTCATCAATATTTTCACTTTTGCTCAATCAGATAATTTTATGCGGCAGGCCAGTGGAAGATTAGTCAACGGGAGCTGGAAATAGCCCAAAACGGTATCGCCTCACGTCGGCTATTCATGCAGCAATGAATGATCAGCGGCAGCTCGCATGACGAAGGCACTTTGAAAACGACATCTAGAAGCTTTCAGCGGCACGTATACATGCATTGCATTGGCCTTATATGCCAAAAGCGAGTTATGCCATTCTTCTTAATAGAAAATAGAACGATATAACAGTAAAGCGTGACTGAGCGCAAAGTAGATGAGAGACATACTTGGGATATTTTGACTTCGTGGGACAGATTCCAACTTCGGGACTACTAAGTTCACTTTTGAAATAATTGTTTTAAAACTAGTATAAGTAAAGTATAATATTTGCAAAAAGTGGATGTCCCATGCGCGTGACTCTCCGCGCTCAAACGTTGTGTTGTATTTCTCACGGCTCAAACACAGTGGCTCTATAGTTATATGGAAAATAAATGAATTGTTTAAATTTGACACAAACATCTCGAAAAAACGATGATGCGAAAGTAAACTAAAGTAGACCTGCAGGAGCTTGGCACATTTTGTGCACATACACCTTTGTGCAATTTGAGCAATACAACACAAATTGTGAGTGCAGCTGTAAAAATGCATTTCTGCGCTATCGCATACCCTCAATAAACCCCATACATATATACACATATTGCTAAAGAGTGTTTATAACGTTACTGTTCCTCTAACATTTAGCCATCTTTATTTGTCAATAAAAAGCATCCATAAAATGACTGGTGCCGCTTGCCTACTTGCACCATTATTTGCGCCAATCGCAGCTTAAACTTAGCTTTTTGTCTTGCGAGAAAGCTGCAAAACTTTTCCTAATACGAAACGAACAATTTCGGTAACAATTATTCAAACCAGCAATTTCAAAATCACTTGCAAACAGTTCACTATTGGCACTCAGAACCAAATTCCGATCTTACTGGTCTCTTTCCATTTTCACACCTATTAGATGCTTTTCTTGCTGTTCCAGTAAACTTTTTGTATCGCTGGATTTCGAACTTTTTAGTCAGGATTTGCTTCCCGGAATCTGATAACTTATCTCCTGATGTTCCTGGCTTATTCTTGGAGAGCTGCATTCGCACGTCATTGCCTAGCCATCTGGCTCTCATTGGGAGCTATTTTTATTGCCTAGTATCTTAAAAATAAAGATTCTTTTCTCTACGACGATAGAGGAAAAGAAAACTTTGCAGCTCAGTAGCCTAGCTTTGTCATGCTGGTGTACCTCTGACGCAAAAACACATAAACTATAGAATGATGACAGAGAGGAGGAAGAAAGGCAGGGATATTAAGCAGAATGACCTCCGGTTAGACACCCAACACTGTGAAATTAGGATAAAGGAATAAATGGGGAAGAGAAAAGGGATGTGAAGCACAGTAGGTTTGTCACTCAAGCCGGTGACTGTTAGATAACTAAACAATGCTCTCTATGTCTTAAAAGTAGTTGACAACGTAGTAGCCACGGACCAAAGATTATATCCGCCGATAAAGGGCGGGGTGGAGGCGGTCCAGCACATAAAGCAGCTCATGTCTCACTCACAAATGCAGGACATTCACATAGCAGGTTATAGGGCGTCTTTTAAGAGCCACAGTTTTTCCCAGACAGGTCTATCGGCCGTTCCAATCTTTAAAACACACTTTTTTGTGAAAGCAAAATCGAGTCATTAACGGCACAGCGAAGTTGTTTCTCGGCATTCTGTCTTATGCGGAAGGCGGAAGTGTAGTTCAAAATCTAGTGCCCTGAGGCGACGGTTGCAAAACTTCCCCGTTTTCTACGCTGAAAGTGTGATCTCCAGGATAAAAGAGCGAAGCGCACTTGCTGTTTCAACCCTCGATATGAAAATTTTGACTTCAACTAGGTTGTATTTACCCCAACTGTAGCCCTTCCTTATGTAGTACCCTCGAGCCCTTAGTTCAGTTCAGTTCAGTAGTTCAGTCGTGTCCGACTCTTCGTGATCCTATGAACCATATCATGCCACGCTTTCCGGTCTCTGACTATCTTCCTAACATCACATAGCTTCATCTGCAGTGCCTCGAGGATGCCATCTAACCATCGCGTTCGCTGCTTACCCCTTCTACGATGACCCTAAACCTTTCCCAACATCAAATATTTCCCCAACGACTCCTCTCGTCAGATGACCAAAGTAGCTGAGCTTTAACTTTAGAATTTGACCCTCCAATGAGCAGTCAGGGTTTATGGTCGACAATATCAACTGATGTGATATCCTGGCAGTCCGAGGAACTCTCAAGAGTCTCCGCCAGCACCACAATTTACATGCGTCAATTCTTCGGGGGTCAGCCTTCTTCACAGTCCAACTCTCGCATCCATACATCACAACTGGAAAGACCATAGCACGAGTTATACGGATCTTGGTTGGCAGAATAATGTCTCTGCTCTTTACTAGGCGGTCAAGGCTAGCCATGGCTCTTTTCCAGAAGCAGGTATCTCCTAATTTCATGGCTGCAGTCTCCTTACGAGTTACTCTTGGAGCCAAAGAAGAGAACATGTGTCAAATCTTCCACTTCTCGGCCATTGATGCTCTAGGACTTGATAGGGCAAGACGCCATGATCTTTGTGTTTTTAATGTTGAGTTTAAGGCCGAACTTCTCACTTTCTTCATGTTCCGCGTATCAGAAGTCTCTTAAGTTTCACTTCACTTTCTGCCATTAAAGGGGTATCATCCGCATATTTAGGGTTGTTGATACGTTTTCCAGCAATCTTCTGCTGAAGACTCGTCCAGACCGCCCTTCCTCATGATGCACTCAGCATATAGGTTAAATATGCAGGGCGACAGTATACAGCATTGTCTCACTCCTTTCTCAATCGGAAACCAATCAGTAAGTCCATGCCCCGTTCTGGCTGTGGCCTTTTTCACATCACACAGGTTCCTGAAGAGACAGATGAGGTTAATTGGAACTCCCATCTCTTGAAGAGCTTGCCACAATCTACTGTAATCTACGCAGTCAAACGCATTCGCATTATCAATAAAGCAGAAGTAGGTTGGTTTCTGGAACTCTTTTGTCTTTTCCATGATCCAGCGAAGGTTGGCAATCTGGTCTCTAGTTCCTCTGCTCTTGCGAAACCCAGCTTGCACGTCCGGAAGCTCAAGATCCACATAGTGCTGCAGCCTACCTGAGAGGAATTTCAACATCACCTTGCTAGCATGCGAAATAAGCGCGATCGTGCGGTAGTTGGAACAATCTTTGGCACTGCCTTTCTTTGGAATGGGGATGTAAACTGACCTCCTCCAATCCTGTGGCCACTGCAGGGTTGTCCAAATTTGCTGACATAATGTATACAGAACGTTAACAGCGTCATGGTTGAGGTTTTGAAGTAACTCAGCTGGAATGTCATCAATTCCACTAGCTTTGTTCTTAGCAATGCTGGCTAAGGCCCATTCAACTTCACTCTTCAGGATGTCCGGCTCGAGATCAGTAATCACAACCGTCCTATGTCGGGTTTGCACATCCGGGTTCTTCTTGTACAGTTCTTCTGTGTATTCCTGCCACCTCTTCATTTGCGAGGCTTCAGTGAGGTCCCTGCCTCGTTTGTCCTTTATCACGCCCAGCTTAGCACAGAAGCTTCCTTTGATATCTTTGATTGTCTTATACAGAGCTCTTGTATTCCGCAATTGTCTGTTGTCCTCAACTGCTTGGTACGGTATGTTCAGGAGGGCATTCTTATCTCCCCTTGCTATTTTTTGAAAATACGCATTGAGAACCTTGTATCTTTCTCTTTCCCCCATAACTTTTGCCATCATCCTTTCCTCAGCTATTTTCAAGGCGTCTTCGGATAACCAGTTGGCTTTCTTGCATTTCTTTTGCTTTGGAACTACCTTAGTAGCTACTTTTATTATATCACGAACATCAGTCCACATCTCTTCAGGCTCTCTGTCTTCTAAATATAATTCTTGAAATTGATTCCTCACTTCCACAGCATATTCTGATGGAATTTGATCCATATCCTGCCTGAAAGGCCTTCTAATTTTCTGCGTTCTCCTCAAACGAAGCTTAAATTTGGCAACAAGAAGCTGATGACCGATGCCACAATCTGCCCCAGGCCTTGTTTTTACTGCATGTAAAGCGCTCCTCCATCTCTGCCGGCAAAGAATACAATCGCGCGCTTCTCAATCTCTGCCGGCAAAGAATATAATCAATCTGATTCCTGTACTGACCATCCGGTGAAATCCATGTGTACAGGCGCTTCTTGTTCTGTTGAAAAAGAGTATTGCTATGGTCAGGTTGTTTTCTTGACAAAACTCTATTAGCGTCTGCCCAGCTTCATTTGTCTCACGAAGACCGAACTTGCCAGTTATTCCGGGTATTTCTTTCCTACCCACCTTAGCATTCCAGTCTCCTATTAGAAAAAGGATGTCTGATGATGGAGTGTGGTCTAAAAGGCATTGCAGGTCAACATAAAATCTCTCAACGTCAGCTTCTTCAGCAGTAATGGTTGGTACATTGACTTGGATAACTGTTATGTTGAAAGGGTGATCTTGGATCCGAAGTGAAATCATTCGGTCGTTTTTATGGTTATACCCTAGGACTGCTTTGCTCATTCTTCTGTTTACTATGAGAGCGAACCCATTCCTTCTCCTGGATTCGTGCCCACAGTAAAAGACATAACGGTCACCGGAATTACAATCTCCTATTCCAGTGTACTTGAGCTCGCTGATAACTAAGATATCAAAGTTTAATCTGCCCATTTCTAGCTTGACGACGTCCAGTTTATCTTGCGTTATAGATCTTACATTCCATGTTGCTATGTGATATATCTCCTTGCAACATCTGAATTTCCGGTCGTTTCCCGATGCATCCACAACTGAGCGTCCTTTTGGCTTTAGCCAAGCCGCTTCATTCGTCCTGGAGCTACTAGGAATCGCCTTTTGTTCATCCCCAGCAACATGTGGGACACATTCCAGCCTAGTGGGCTCATCTTTCGGCGCCATACCATTAAGGCTATTGTGACTGACCATAGGGTTTTCTGGGCAGGAAATACTGGAGTGGGTTGCCATTACCTTCTCCAGTGAATACATGGATCACTGCCTTGTCGCGGCGGAAGGGCTTGCGAAACTTGATGAAGTCGTGAGCTCTGCTGTGTTGGGCCACCGAAGATAGACAGGTCACGGCAGAGTGTTCTGACAAAATGTGATCCGAGCCCTTAAGGATGAAATAAATGAAAACGCCTCCGTTGTGGGCGGGACAGGTAGGCTCATCTGGTGGTTTCCATAATATCGTAACCTTTAAATATTGCGTCGTGGTACAGCTGAGGATCACTCCAACAAGTTGATCATGTTACCCGAGGCGTAGCGCAGCTTTCAGACCATAAAAGGCTGCTTTAGAATCTGAAAACACTATAGCCTGGTATACCTAGTGGCACGGGCAAAGGCACATTATGTTATGTTTTTTTGGGGGGTAGCCTCATCATAATATATGTCCAGACATGTGAATGTTCTTGGCAAACTAATTCAATAGCAGGGCATAGAACAGCAACTTCAGCACCAATTGAAGCAGTCAGATATTTTAACCTTAAGGAGAATTGACTTGACCGGTATTATCACAGACCCGGCAGAACTCATCTGACTCTTCTCTGTAGATATGTATGCGATGTTCATGTGCCGATAATCCAGTGTCAATTGTTTATGAGTGGTGATGACATTCCGGCTTTCATCGTGATTCTAGAATTATGAATTGGTGTTGGAGGCTGATGTAGACTTCATATGGGGAGAAAGGTCTTACAGCAGGGGTGAACTGCGAATGCATATTAGGTGCAATCAGCTCCTGTAACTTTGGTGAATGCAGTGCTTGACCTAATTACTTGAACGGTTGGTAAATGTTGCCTACGGACCCTTAAGTGCTTAACAGGCTCTCATTGTGTCGACAGCAATATCTGTAGTAACAGTTTCTTGGCGGGCGACAACAACAGTCGATGCCTCCGAGGCACATTTAGGAAGTTAAAGGCATATACAAAACTCTTAAGCTTGCAGACTTTGAACAATTCTGAGGTTCGTTTTTCTAATGCTAATAAACATGGGGAAGTTGTACTGTATGTAATTCAGAAACATTGACAGGCACTGTTGGAGAATTTAGTGCACTTGTGCGCCCCAGGGCTTTCCCCGAGGAAGGAGAGAACTTGAACAATCACTACAAGGTTGCTTCTCATTTCATTGAGACGGGGAATCCACGAAAGATTGCTATCAATGACAACGCCAAGGAAGCGATGTCTTCTCTCATAGAAAATGGATTTGTCATTAAAGCATATGCGATAACTTAATGTTTCACGTGTGAATGCCACACGGGAACACTTCTCGCTCGAAATATCTAAGCCTTGCTGACTAAGGTGCGACGTCAATATCTTTGAAAGGCATCAGCAATATTGACGTCGCACCTTCGTCTGCAAGACCCAGATGTTTCGACCGAGAAGTGTTTCTTTGTGGCATTCACGCATAAAACAATGTTGTTCCATATAAACCTCAAAAAAGAGCCGTGTTTGCCTATTCATTATCGAAATTTCACCTGCTTTAAATTGCAGCTCAGACGACGTAGTCCAAGCTTTCAGAATTTGTCGTAGTGATCACAAAACATGTGCAAATGTTTGCAAATGTGCGAACTGCTGAGAGCCTTGACAGATCAGACGTTTCTCAGTGAATCCAGTTTAGTAGAGATAATTGTTTTACCCACACACAATATTTTTCATGTCGGCAATTTCGTGTGATGACTATAAAGGCAGCCTTTTGAGTTTTTTATTAGCCAAGGACATACTTTATAAATGTATTGAAAAAGTAGTGATTCCTACATGGGCGAACTGTGAGCAAACTTGGTGGTGTCAAAAATACATGAAAATGATTTTATTTCATTTAACATTCACAATGCAGTGTGCCCTTTCAGCATGGTTTGAAGAAGGGTTGCTCATAAGGCTTTTTTTCACATTTAACCGTTTCGTACATGGTCCTCAAATGAAAAAATAAAGGCAGCGTTTAAACTAGCCTTGCTGAGTTTGATACATAGACTGTACTTTGATCAACTCCCGCACACATAAACGAGCTGAACAGAAGTATTGGCTGAATACATTTTTGTGCTTGAATAATTCGCACGGCTACATGGTGCTTCGGGGGCGAGGATAAACGAAGCAGAAACGTTTATAACACGAGTAGGGTGAATGAAGCCCGTTTGCCTGACTTTCTTGGGTTCTGGTTGGTTTGTTTGTGGATTTTAACGTCCCAAAGCAACTTAGGCTATAAGACGCCGTAGTGGAGAATGCCGAGAATTTCGACCACCTGGGGTTCTTTAACGTGCACTGACATCACACAGCAGACGGGCGCCTTGCTTTTCGCCTCCGCCGAAAAGCAGCCGCCGAGACCGGAATTCGATCCCACATCCTTGGGAACCGTAGTCTAGAAACGTAACCACTGCGCCACCCCGGCGGGGTTCTTGAGTTCTCAGTAGTAAACAGATGTAGGGTGTTGTTATAGAGGCCGCTTCTTTGACGGAAGTGTACGCTTGGTGACGATGTCTGTGCGCCCTTGGAAGCATAAGGATGGACCCGCCATCTGTTGGCACAATCTCCCTGGCTATGGACAGATTGCCAAGTCTATTAAGATCAATGCCTAAATCCAATCAGAATTTAAGCTTTGGTGTAAATAACACCATAGGTCTGCGTGAAGCGCCTGCAGTTTAAATACAATATACATATCTGCCGATAGCTTTTTAAACTTTCCCTAAACTTCTGACGTTTAAAAACAGTCTCTGTTAAAGCTTCGCTGTCAAAGCGCCATCGACCAGTATAAAACGACTGTAGTCTTTCTCCACAATTAAATGACATCACAATTACAAATTTTAACCGGAACCGAAATGACTACGCATCAAATTGGTAAAGTTATGACCTAATTTTTATGCCCTCCTGCCTTGACGTCTGAGCAAATATTTCAAGTGCTATCGCCTTGAATAGTTCAGCGACTACACAAAGATGAAACAGTATATCCTCGCCTACGTTACAGCAAATTTAATTTTCCTAACTGGGTGAAATATTACCTGTTTATGGGTTTGTTAAGATAGCTGCAACAATAATTCTTGGACATTCATTTTTTCTAAAAATGTCTGAACAGAAAATTACATAAAAGCAAGAGGCAGAATGGATTTAGGCAACGTCTTTCGACTACTAAGAAACTCATAGATGCTGCACATGATTTAACAAAAACACTCGATAGTGGCGATCAGGTAGATAAAATTTTATAATTTTTTTAAAGCGTTTAATAGGGTAAATCAAAATCAAGCTATAGACATTCCTTCTCAATCATCTATTGGGTTGCGTCACGCAAAACTGAAAACAGTATGTTGAAGCTGACAGCCCTGCTCCCTCTTGCTAGACGTTAATTCAGGCGTTCCCAAGGGCTTATTCTTAGAACCTGGCATGTCCGATATTCACCTAAATGAACCAAGAAGTGTTCTGGAAGCAACCACGTAAGCTAGACTATTCGCAAATGATTTCATTATGCTTGAAATCATAAACTATGTATCCACCCAATGCGGACTTGCAGCTACTTGCTGATTGGTGCAGAAATCGGGATATGACAACTATGATAAAATAGTCTGTGTATGTGCTACCAACAAGATAAAAATAAATATTACTTATGATGTTTGGGGACAAAAATATTGTTACGTGGTGGCACGACAAGTGATGGAACACGGCGACACAGTAAAAACAAAACGACGCGATAAAATGATGATGAAATATGCTGTTTAATGGCCAGCGGGCCTGGCGCGAGCGCTCCGCCCCACGCCATTGCCCGCTTCGTCGTCTTCGTAGCACTACCCGGGGCCACCGATCGATCGTCTAGATCGATTGCTAGGAAAACATTGCATAAAGTGACGATGAACACAGACACAGGATTAGGACACAAAACGCGGACACCAAAATGAATGCAAAGATAGGGTGAATGCTTGCCCCGGAGCATCAGGTCCATTCGTCACCGTTTGCCGAAGGCCAATGCTCATGGACACGCCCGAAGCATTATTCCGTTCTCTCAACGATAGGGTCCTCTGAGCAGCGTCACCTGGAGACAGATAGCGGAAATATTGTAAAAATGAATAAGAGCGCCTGCCGTACTCTTTGCCACAGTGGCGCAATGGACTAAAGTTACGTACCTGAGCACTTAGCGAATATAATTTATGTTCGAATCCTGTGTTTGTAGCTTTTTTTTCAAAATTTGTTTTTTTTTAAATTGCAACAATAAAATAGCTACTGGAAGGGGGTGTTTACTGTCCTTTAACAGGGATAATAGCCCTCTCCAAGTTGCACCGAGAACCACACAAGAACACAGCCAGTCTAGGCTTCCACAAGCGAGCTCGAGCAGCGCCGCGGCACTTCGTCGTTCTTCTCCTCGTCTTTTTGATATCCTCGCCTAGTTCATCGTCTTCATAATATCTTCGCAGAGTTCACTACAATTTCCCCGGGAGCGAAGAGGAGCCACCCTGGCGACTTATGGTGAGGGCAAGAGGAGCGGATCGTAGTATGTTTAGAGGCGGCTCACGTGCACAGTTTCGCGGCCGCGATGACGCATGTCCGAAGAGGGAGCGAGTGGCTCCACGATGTAATTCACAGGGGAGGTTTGGCGGACAATGCGGTAAGGGCCGTGGTACTCGGTTCGAAATTTTGATGACAATCCCGGTGGGGTGCCAGGAACCCAGAGCCAAACAAGGGATCCTGTAGGGAAAACGTGTGGCGTCTGATCTTTGTCGCGACAATACTTTTGGCGGCCTTGCGATTCCGATGTTAAACTGCGGGCTCACTGGCGGCATTCTTCCGCATGTTTGGTAACGTCTGAAAGGAGAGTCCACTCGGAGGAGTCAGGACGATATGGTAAAATAGTGTCCATCGTGGACGATGCCTTATGCCCATAAAGCAAGAAGAAAGGGCTAAATCCAGTGGTTGACTGCGTGGCGGTATTGTATGCGTACATCACGAAAGGAAGAACAGCGTCGCAGTTGGTCTGATCAGCGGCAACGTACATTGTGAGCATATCTCCAAGAGTACGATTGAAGCGCTCAGTCAGCCCGTTAGTTTGAGGGGGGTAGGCTGTTGTGGTCTGATGTATGATGCGACATTTGGCCAGTAGAGCTTCAACGACGTTGGAAAGGAAGACGCGTCCTCGGTCACTCAGCAGCTCTCGCGGCGCGCCGTGGCGAAGAACAAAATGATGTAGCAAGAACAGGGCAACTTTACGGGCAGTAGCGGCGGGTAAAGCGGCGGTTTCGCCATACCGGGTTAGGTGGTCGATGCCAACGATAATCCACCGGTTCCCAGAGACCGTGCAGGGAAGTGGCCCGTAAAGGTCAACGCCAACGCGGTCAAAAGGGCGGGCCGGGCATGGAAGTGGTTGTAAGGGGCCAGAAGCACGAGGTGTGGGTGACTTGCGGCGCTGACAGGCGATGCAGGAGCGGACGCATTTGCTAATATAGCCGTACATGCCGCGCCAATTATAGCGTTGAGAAATTCTCTGAAACGTCTTGACTGCACCAGGATGGGCACACCGAGGGTCGGCATGGAAAGAGGGGCAAATTTCTTGTCGTAAATGGCGGGGAATGACGAGAAGCCACCGTCGACCATCAGGCATATAATTGCGGCGGTAGAGAAGACCGTCTCGTAGGGCAAAATGTGGTGCTTGACGGCGTAAAGTCCGAGAAGGCGCAGCGTTTGGAGAAGTGGACACGATGTCGATAAGAGATGCGAGCCACGGGTCTTTTCGCTGCTCCTCAGGCATATCAGCGATTGTTAGGGACGAGAGGACGGGATCAGCCGCCGAGGAGCAATCAGGTGCGATAGATAGGGGAGAACGAGACAGAGCGTCGGCGTCCATGTGTTTACGGCCAGACCGATATATAACGCGGATGTGAAATTCCTGAAGGCGGAGAGCCCATCGTGCGAGGCGGCCGGACGGGTTTAAGAGAAGACAGCCAACACTACTAATATCTTTCCTGGAGGGAGTTCCCCTTTAGATTGCATCATGTGATGTTTTTAATTCTTATTAGCCACAAAACCTGCCATGAACACAGCCACGAGACAACAGAATGACAACGCTTACACTGTTTATTATTTTCAACGTAATCATTTTCTGTCTTTAGTGAGTGTATGTTACCTTTAGGTTGCGTTCAGACACACCTCCCGGTAACAATCGCCGTTTAACTAGCTCAGAGGCAACCAGTGACGAGAAAAAAGTTGCCGGACCCTATCGTTGAGGAGACGGAATTACGCCACGCCGAACGGCTCGGGCGGAGGTGCTGTCTTCGCTCTAGTGGTCGTGAGGTCGCTTCTTCATGGGGTCGGTTGGGTCGACTTTGGGCTCTTCCGGGTCATCGTGTGTTGTGGTCAGGGCTGGGGAGAGCAGCTGGTCGGGTCTGAACACAAAGGGCTGAGACAAAGCTGGGCGGCGATCTCCACGGACTCTTGGCCGGTGGACACGACGCACGGTTGGCTTCGACGTTGCAAGGCGAGGATGGGGATGAATCGCACCTCCAACCAAATGTTACGTGGTGCCAAGACAAGTGCTGGAACACGGCGACACAACAAAAACAGAACGACGCGGTAACATGACGATGAAATATGATTTTTAATGGCCAGCGGGCCTGGCGCGAGCGCTCCGCCCCGCGCCATTGCCCGCTTCGTCATCTTCGTAGCAATATTAAGCCAAGTAGATGAGTACAGATACCTAGGCGTGAAGCCAAATCGCCCCGTAAATTCTCCTCCATTATCTCCAACACCTGCTGCACTGCAAGGAAAGAGCTGATCTTCCTGAAACATAAATTACAACTCTATGAGCTCACAGGCGCATATGATCCGTTCTTGTGTAGAAACCAACTGCAGCAGTTGTGCGAACTATTCTTGAATATGCCTACATACTCTGGAGCCCATATACTGGAAAACTTTGATAAATTAGAATCCTGAGACTAGCAGAAAGAGTTATGTATAATCGGTATAAGCGAAGGGACTCCCGGACACCCATTTTTGTTAGCAAACAGAACTCCAACCATTGATGAAAAAAAGGACTACCTATCAACGTTTTTTTTTACTCTGCATTTTCTGAATTTAGGCCTATAGGCACATGACAACTTTGTAAGAGATACAGTTAGGGTTTCCAAAAAAAAAAAAAAATATAGCATCAAGACATCGCTTGGCCGTACGAATTCGTTCAAATTTCTGTTTCTCCCAAAAACAATATCTGACTACAATTCCTTGCCTCAAGATTCACCTCTCCTTTATTCAATGTTGTGACCTCCTACGCATCTGGCTTTATGGTTACAAACAGTTGTGATAAACGTCATTGTTTGATTCCTCGTATTTTTGGCTGTGATCGAGGCATGTTCTTTCACACAATGAACTCGATGTGTAACTTTGGCAACATGTTTTCGTGTAAATCTTTTTGTAAACCCATTTTAACTTAATAATTTTGTTGGTACCACGGAATAGGTCGGTTTAAGAAATATGTGGTCGCTCTCCTGTTTGAACCGCTTAGAACAGCAGTATTGTATTGTCACGAAGACAGGGATTTATGGGAATCGGCAACAGGGGCAGATACACACAGTCAAGACAGAGGTTCCCGAGAAACGGTAACGTAAAGACACAAGCTCAAGAATCCACAGTCCTAGCTAGCAGAAGCGCGCGAGAGTCTCCAACTTCTTCGTCTTTCAAGCGCTACCTCGAACCGTCAGGTGGCATTATTCCCCCCCTCGAAAAAAAAACCCGAGCTCACAGAAAAAAACTGATCCGGATGGCAAATACGGCTTTCAGCGGGTAAAATATGGCTTCATGCGAAGCACATGCACCAGGTCAGACGAGCACTGACGACTAGAACTCGGTACAGTTCCGTTTGGAATCACCTCGTACGTAACTTCTGAAAGGCGACGAAACACTCTGTAGGGTCCGAAGTAACGATTGAGAAGTTTTTCTGACAGGCCTTGGCGCCGGACAGGTGTCCACACCCAGACTTTGTCACCAGGCTGGAATACGACATAGCGATGGCGGTCATTAAATCGGCGTGCATCTGTTGCTTGCTGTTTTGTAATGTGATTACGGGCGATTTGGCGAGCTTCCTAAAGCGTAGTTGGTGAAGTCTTCTGCGTCAGCGGTAAGCAGCTGGTCGTCAGCCGCACATGGCAGCATAGCGTCGAGCATGGTCTGTACATCGCGTCCGTATACTAGGCGAAACGGAGTGAATCGAGCTGTTTCTTGGACGGCCGTGTTATATGCAAATGTGACATAAGGCAATATCTCGTCCCATGTTTTATGCCGCACATCCACATACATGGCGAGCATGTCGGCTATTGTTTTGTTTAGTCGCTCAGTAGGGCCATTAGACTGCGGATGGTAAGCAGTAGTCTTTCGGTGATGTGTCTGGCTTGGAAAACTTCTTCAAGAAGACGCGCTGTAAATGCCTTGCCACGATCAGTGATTACGTATGAAGGAGCGCCATGGCGGAGGACAATCTGCGTCATGAAAAATTGTGCCACTTCGGAGGACGTTTCACGCGGCACCGCCATAGTTTCTGCGTAACGTGTCAGATAATCTGTAGCCATGATAATCCACTTATTGCTAGCTGACGATAGAGGAAAAGGGCCGAGGAAGTCCGAATGGTACTAGCAGTGGGGGAATAGGCTGCAGGAAACCCGCTGGCTTCAATGGCGGTATCTTGCGTCGGTGGCACTCGCGGCAACCTCTAACATATCAATGAACGGTGGCCGTAAGTTTGGGCCAGTAGTCGGCCTGGCGCATTCTGGTAAGAGTGCGTGCAAATCCCAAGCGTCCAGCGGTGGGCTCATCATGGCAAGCATGAAGTATTTCATCGCGGAGATCTGCAGGGACGACTAGAAGATAGGCTCGGTCACTGTTGCCGGCGCTTTTCTTATCGAAGATTCCGTCGCGCGTAGAGATGGATGACAATTTCTTAGCAAATAGTCGAGATACTGTAGAATTGGAACCCTCCAGATGAGCGATCACAGTTTTGAGGTCTGGATCAGCCCATTGCTGGGTCTTTAAATCAGAGAAACTGATAATGCCAAGAAAATGGCCGTCTTCATCCGTAATGTCATGGGCCAACTCCACGGGTGATCGAGGCAGTGTGTCTCCATCTTCATGTTTACGTCCGGATTTATAGATGATAGATTAATCAAATTCCTGCATACGAAGGCTCCACCGTGCAAGACGTCCTGATGGATCTCGAAGACCAGCCAGCCAACACAAAGCATGATGGTCTGTCACAACTTTAAATTTACGGCCGTAGAGGTAAGGTCAAAATTTCATTGTGGCCCAAACGACGTCGAGACACTGCTTTTCAGAAGTTGAATAGATTGATTCTCCCCGAGAAAGGGTGCGGCTGGCATAAGCGATCACTTTTTCCTCGCCTTGCTGGTGCTGGACCAGAACAGCACCCAAACCGAGGTTGCTGGCGTAGGTGTGAATTTCGGCGGCAGTGTCCTCATCGAAGTGTGCAAGAATGGGAGGGTTATGCAGCCGTTGGCGCAGCTCGGTGAATGCCTCCTGCTGCTCGGAAAACCAGACATACGGGACTTCACCACGTGTCAGGCGCGTCAAAGGTTCTGCAATCTTGGCAAAATCGGCAATGAAACGGCGATAGTACGCGCACAGGCTCAAGAAACGTCGGGCTGCTTTCTTCGTGGTAGGGATGGGAAAATTGGCTACAGTGGCTGTTTTGTCAGGATCAGGCCGGACACCATAAGCGCTAACCACATGCCCGAGAAATTTCAGCTGCTGATATCCAAAGTTACATTTTTTCGGTTTGAGTGTCAAATCGGCCGAGCGAAGAGCGTCCAATACCGTTCGCAGCCACTTAAGATGTTGGTCAAACGTTTCTGAAAACCCGATGACGTAGTCCAAATAAACCAAACAGGTTTGCCATTTAAGACCAGCAAGTACGGTGTCCATCATTCTCTGGAACGTCGCTGGCGCTGAACACAGACCGAAAGGCAATACTTTAAATTCAATAAGCAATCGTGTGTCACAAAGGCAGTCTTTTCCCGATCGCGCACCATCCACTTCTATCTGGCAATAACCACTTTTTGAATCAATGGAGGAAAAGAACTTGGCGTTGCGAAGTCGATCGAGTGAATCGTCGATACGGGGCAAGGGATATACATCTTTTTTTGTGATGTCATTCAGTTTCCTGTAATCAACGCAAAAACGCAGCGTGCCATCCTTTTTCTTAACCAACATGACTGGCGACGACCACGGACTTTTAGATGGCTGAATAAAATCATCATGAAGCATTTCCTGGACTTGTGACCGAATTGCCTCACGTTCTTTGGCCGAAATACGGCACGGCTGCTGTCGAATAGGTCGGGCATCGTCAGATGTTAAGATGCGATGCTTGGTGATAGAAGTTTGCCGGACTTTCGATGATCAGGCAAAGCACGGCGTGTACTCCAGCAGTAAGGCACGCAGGTCGAGTTGTTTACAGACAGAAAGGTCACTGCTGACATCGATGTGGTTTAGAACACTAAGAGTATCAATAATGTCAGACGCAAAACATAACAGTTCGCCGAAAGCGATGACACTAGAGCGATAGAGGTGGCGAGATTCATTCGTGAAGTTCGTGACGAGAAGCTCAAAGTGACCATTGCTGAGGATAATTAAGCTTCGAGCTGCACAGATGCCATGAGAAAATAAAAGCTAACAGTTGCCTTCAGCTATTATCGGCCCGTCACGAAGCTCGTCGCACACAACCCTCAAAAACACGCTCGAGCAGGGAGGCACTGAAAAACACTGGACGGAAACTCGTAGGACGCACGTACGTTGGCCATCGGTGGGGCTGGCAGCCGCTTTCTCTGTTGAGAACGAGAGCTCGCTGTCGGAGATCGATGATGGCGCCATATTCCCGCAGGAAATCCCCACCGAGAATCAAATCAAGTCAAATCAGAACATTCCCGGAGAACGACGCAGCTGACAACGAACGTTGACGTACGAATCTGGATTCTAACCGTGCACTGTCCAATAGGAGTAATTACATGCCCCCCAGCCATGCGTATCTGCGTGCTACACTGTGGTGTCATAACCTTCCTAAGATGCGCTGCCAGTTTCCCGCTCAAAATCGAAGTCTGCTACGGTATCCACTAAAGTTATGACCATCGAAGCACACAGGGATTTCCAGAGATAGCCGGTCTCGTGAACCAAATGCTGTCGTTTCTGCCCCAAATTCTATATCTGTTCTCATTGGGGGGACTTCTTTGTGCTGACATTTAGCGGCCCCGCCCCCGGAGGTCGCTCTACTTAGTTTTCCCGTTGGGGGCTTGGCGAGCGACCAGGCGGTAATCGCGGGAAGTCACCAGTTGTTGAAGGGGATTGCCGGCGTGGGGATGGAGACCTGGATTGTCGGCGCGCCATCCGGAGGCTCTCTTGTGCAAGGTTGTCTCCAATGTCACGAGGTAGCTGATCGAACCTGCGTCTAAGTGCGTTGGTGTAAAAACCCTCCGGTCCGAGTTCCCGATAAGGACACCACCGGAAAATGTGGCCAGGTTCCCCACAGTGATAGCAAAGGCGGCGGCTCCGAGGGGCCCGCCAGACGTCCGTTCGTCAAATGTTTCACCGCGGTGGCCGCACGTACTGCGTTGGCTGCTGTGCAGGAATGTTTTGCGTTGGCTACTGGACGGGCATGCACTGGTTTGGTGGTAACGTAGACAACGGAGCTTGGACGGGAACTGGGCGTCGGAGAATGTCAGCGTAATCTAGACGAGAATAATCAGGAACAGGGGTACTTTGATCTTCAGCAACATGCAGAGATGGCTGCTTGTTTTGCTGAAAATCTTCGCGGATCATATGTGCGAGGAGTCTCGCGGCGACCTCCGAATGAGCAGGACGTGTTTTTCATGCTCCCTCGACTTCGGACTGGACTGGCCGCGCGCTTCAGCACCTCGTGTTGGGCCTCCACCTCGCGCCCGATCGTCTCGCACGCCTCTGGCCTGGACCTGGGATAATCACCTCCCGGGGGCCCCGGCCATGGAGTCCTCCCAAGAAACCCGCCGCCGCGGGCTGCGAAAGCAGGCAAAAATACACCAAGGTGGATTTCGCTCGCACAGAGCCCGCCGCGACGGGTCTTTCGATGCGTCACCGCTTTTGGGGAGATGGATCGAGTGCGTGCAGCGTGCCGCTCAGCGCGCTGCCCTAACCCCGGAGACGGCGAAGGAGACGCTGCGAACCATGGCCCTTCCACCACGTGTTGCAGAGATGGTGGCGCAAGCGGGTGAGCACGAGGAAGCCGCCATTGCCAGCTCGGCGCAGCGCCTGCAGCCACCAGCTGGCGGGGACCACATTCCTGCAGCAGGGGCAGCTATTGTTCAGGAGGCCCTCAACAATGCGGACAATGCCATGGATGAGACGACCCATCGCAAGAGGCGTCGTTCCACCAACTCAGGGGAGATAGAGGAGGACAATGGCAGCAGTGGGGAGGAATCTGCTGCTAAGCGCGAAGCGCTATGCGTCACCCCTTCTGCCTCCCCTCTCATACCTGCCGGTCGTCTTCCCTCCGCTCTCGAAGGAAGGGGAACCAGCACTACGGATGATCAGCTGATGGCGAGGACGCAGGCTGAGGAGGAGCAGCAGGCGCCAACGGACACCGCCCGTGAGCATGCTGCAGCCAGCCTGAGCCCGACGCGGGACCAGACGAACGGCCGTCCGTTCGTACGCCCGCTTGACAATGAAGAGAGCCACCCCCCCATGGCACCCTCGTGCTAACAGGAGGCCGCCGGCCTGATTCCCTGGAGCCAGGTTTCAACCCAAGCCCAACAGAGACGCAGGGCTGCCCTCCACAAAGCTGCTGCTGTGCCATCTCACGAGGGGCTGCACTGGACAGTTCTGTTCCGACCGTAGGACCGCGGCGCTGCCATCACAAAGGAACAGGGATGCGAGATTGCTGAGGAGCTGATCCTACGCCCGGGTGTGCTGGCGGTTCGCGTTAACACACGCCGGAACGCGGTAGCGGTGGACGTTGGGTGTGAGATCACCTTTGGCTCGCTGCTCGCCACAACTGTAATCCGTGGCCTGACAGTGCGCGCTAAGGAACCAGCCCCTCGCAATCAGTCCACCGGACTCGTATTCGGCGTTGACGCGCGTCGCTCGGCAGATCAGCTGCTTGCCGCTACGGAGTCGACAGTGGCTGTGACGTCGGCGTCGCTGTCGGGATCCGGTTTGCGGCGCTGACGCCGCCGTCTCATGTATCGATATACAGGCGGCGTCTCCCCGTCCGGCCCTGCCGCCCACGGCCACTGCAGTGTTGCCGCTGCTCCAGCCTGGGACATGTCACCGAGGCCTGCAGAGCTGCCGCGAGCTGTACCCGCTGCGGTGGACCACACGACATCGACGCGTGCACTAGTAGGAAACCACGCTGCTTAAACTGCGGCGGCCGGCATGCGGCCACAGACCCTGCATGTCCTCACTGGCAGCGAGAGAGGCATGTCGCTACTATATTGGCTACGTCAGAAGTGCCTCTCTCGCGGCGTGTCGTGCGCGCTGTTGTTCTGGAAGAAACGGTCTCGCCAGCCATGCAACAACAAGGAAGCAAGCGCAGCTACGCGCATGTTGCGAGCCTCAGCAAACCGCCGCAACCGCGGCAGCTCTAGTAGCAGCAGCTGCAGCAGCAGAAGCGACGGCGGCCCCAGGAGCAGTCCAGCAGCAGCAGTCCCAGAGGCGACAGTCCTGGCAGCCGCAGCAGCAGCCGCAGCAGCAGCCGCAGCAGCAGCCGCAGCAGCAGCAACAGCAGCAGCCCCTTACCCACGCAAGGCCCGCTTCCACCACCTCCGTTGGCGGCCCTCCGGATGCGCGTGAAGCCCTAATTGTGCGCCTACAGGCCGCGCTGCGCGCACTCAGCGTGCTGCTACCGGAGGGCTCTGAGGGTCGCCGCATCTGCGAGGAAGCGACAGGCTCTCCTACACTAAACAGCCAACGCCATGGCTAGTAGCCGGGCAGCCCCTCGCATTCCCTCAGTCCTGCAGTGGAACGTGCGTTCCTTCGCGGCGCGATATACCGAGCTCCGCTCGCGCATAACATCAGAGCAACCAGAGCTAATCGCGCTACAGGAGACGTACGTCCGCCTCTGGGAAGGGGAGCCCCAAATGCGGCTGCCTGGATACGTTGGCTACCATTCACCAACAAATTGTGAGGAGGTGTCATGTACGGCAATCCCCTGCGGCGACCCGAATCACCGAGCTGGGAAATCTCGGGCCTCTATGTATTTGCGGCGCGACGTTCAGCATGCTCTCGTCGACACGGCAGCGGCGACGAGCAACGCCCAGGAGTGTGTGGCAGTGACAGCGCGTGTCGTAGGTGTTGACACATCAGTGGCAAGTGTTTATGTGCGTCCAGCTGTAGCCTGGAATGTGTTGTTGCGTTTCCGTGCAGCGTCATCGTGTTGTGCCCCACGCCAACTAATTGTTGGGGACTTCAATGCTCATCATTGTGTGTGGGGAAGTGCGCGCAATGATCGGTGCGGTGACGACTTGCTCAACACGGCAACACAGCTGGGACTCACCGCCCTCAACACTGGCCAGCCCACCTTCCGACGACGTGGTTCGCCCGGCTCCTGCATCGACATAGCGTTCGCGTCCAGCGGCATCGAGGCGACCTGGCATCGTGCACCATCTCTCTGGGGCTCGGACCACTTCTCCATCACCATAGAGCCCACTGCTAAAGAAGCGCGCCCCATGCGTACCTACTCAATAGTAGATTGGGGCCACTCGCCGCGAGGTAGACGCCGCCGCTGCATCCGGTGCCGATTTCTTCACCAGTCTCGTCTGGAGCGCTCTCGGAGCCACGCGTCACGCAGAAGTGCGAGCTGGTCAGTCAACACCCGACAAGAAGCTGCTCGATTTGCATGACAAGAAAGACATCTCAGAACGCAGGGCGCTACGGACGGAAAGACCGGGAGACTAGACGGTTTACAATCGGCTGGACGCGGCAGCAAGGCGGCACGCTAACAAGCTCTACCGCCGGCAGTGGGCTTCTCTGTGCAATACGATGGAGAAGGATCGCAGCTCCCGGCGGCTCTTCACCACCCTGCGGCGCATCACTACGCCTCAGGCGAACCCTCAGCCCATCGCCGCTCTCGCCATCTCAAGCGGCCAAACAACCCAACAACTAGCTGAGCGGTTCGCTGACCGGTTTGCGCCGCAACGCCCCGCGAGCACCGCTGCCATCGCAGCGACTACACCGAACCCGAGCCCCGATGCCAATGTCCTTTCCTCTGCCCCGGACGACGGCCCGTGCAACGCGCTCTTCACAGCGGTGGAACTGAATGACGCCCTGCGCCGCTGCACCCGCCGCTCAGCGCCCGCGCCCGACTGGGTGACCTACCAGATGGTGCGCAACCTGGACGCGGAACAATGTCAAGTCCTTCTGCGGCAACTGAACCTGGTGTGGGAACGCGGGGAGCTACCGGAGGAGTGGCGCACAGCGGTCGTCTGCCCGCTACCGAAGCCAGGTCGCTCACCCACGGAGCTCAGCGGATATCGCCCTCTGGCGCTGACGTCGGCGGCCTGTAAGGTGATGGAGCATATGGCGCTGCAGCGGTTACACACACGGGCCGCGGAGGCGGACATGTTCGATGAGTGTCAGACAGGCTTTCGAAGGATGCGCTGCACGGCGGACTCAATCGCAGACGTGGTTTCTGCGCTCGAGCACGCCGTAGCTGCGCGGCAGGTCGCACTGCTGTTGCTGCTCGACGTGTCGAGTGCGTTTGACAACGTCCACCGTGCGGTGATCCTCGCGAGGCTGGAAGAGGCAGGCGTGAGCGGGCGCTTGTTGCGCTATGTGCAGGGCTTGCTCAACGTGCGCACTATTCGCGTGCGTGTAGGAGGGGCTCTCTCGCGACCCCGTCCGGTGGATCTAGGCGTTCCGCAAGGATCGGTGTTATCGCCGTTTCTATTCAATGTGGCGATGTCGGCGGTGCCGGGCTGTCTGCCCGCAGTCAAACGGCACCGTGTGTACATCTCCATGTACGCGGACGACATCGCACTGTGGTGCCTGGGGCCGCCGGGCGAGGCTCCCCGCGTCAGAGAGTGCCTTCAGGGGGCCCTTTGCGTGATAGACGCCCGGTTGCGGGATCTCGGTCTGGCGCTCTGCCAGGGCAAGTCCGCGACCATGGCCTGCGGCGCTCGCAGGGGCGCCCGCCTTTCACCGCTAATGTTGGCTGAGATGCCGCTGCCGTGGAAAAGCTCCGTGCGGTACCTGGGCCTAGATATCGACCAGCGCCTTTCCTTCCGCCCCGCGGCGACCAGGGCATGCCAGCAGATGAAGAGGAACACCGCCGCCGTGCACAAGCTCACCGCCCGGGGCCAGGGGATTTCCCAGAAAGCTGCGCGTCTACAACGCAGCAGCCGTGGGGGCGATTCTCTATGCACTGCCACTCGTGACGGAGCGCAAACCATCGTGGAGAGCGCTGGAGGTGCAGCATCGCAAAGCGCTCCGAACCTGCCTTGGCCTGCCGGGTAACTCTCTATGCGAAGCGACACTCACCGAGGCAGGCGCGTGCCCACTGCAGCTACAGGCCACACAGCGAGCGCTGCACCACATCGACCGCCTTTACCGCGCACCAGACGGCGGCGAACTCCTGCAGCGCCTTCGGAATTTCTCATGCTCTAGAATGGGTGCGGCGCTGCAGGAGAAGGACCAGCTGACGCGTGCCACGCCCCCCTACGGCCGCTGCTCCCCCTGGCCCCTCACGGCGGAGGTGCAGCGCGAGATCATCGGCATCGCGGGAAAACGCAGCACACCACTCTGTGTGGTGCAACAGCTAGCGAGAGCCGTTATACACGAACAACTAAGTGACCACCTGCTTGTTTTCACAGTGACGGCTCCGTGGCGAGAGAAAGCTGCTCGCTCGCCGCAGCGGCCACCATCCCTGCCCTGCAGTTGCACCGCCAGCAAAGAGTGACACACCTCGGCTCTTCGACCACGGCGGAACTACTGGGCCTTCGCCTGGGCCTTGACTTATTGCTCACCATTGCTCCGCCACCTCCCAGGTGTGCACTGCTGTGTGACCCCCGCGCCGCCCTCAGCCGCCTGCAGACTCCCGGCAGTGGCACACCGCTGCTGTGCGCGATACGCGAGCGCCTCGAGCACCTCGCAGAGCGAAAGTGCAGCATTCGCGCTCAGTGGGTGCCCGGCCACTGCGGCATACACGGCAATGAGCAAGCCGATGATCTCGCCACCGCCGCACATCAACTCCCTCCCAGCGACGAACTTCTCGCTTTGGAGGACGTGCGCGCGGTAATCTATGACCACCTCCGTCAGCAACACCCCGACCCACGCATCGGGCGAGGAGAGCGCATCCCTGCTGTCGGCGCGCGCTCATTGTCGCGCCTACAGCGTGCAATGCTCATCCGAGTGAGCGTCGGCTGCGTGTGGCCCGGGGTAAGACGGGTGCGCCACGGACTATCGTCGAGCGACGTGTGTGGTGATTGCAGGGCAGTGGAGACATTGGAGCACATGCTGCTTCGCTGTACCGCATCCGCAGAGCCACGTCGCGAGATGCTCGCGGCTTATAGGGCGCTCGAAATCATCCCGGACAGCATCGAGACGCTCCTGTGGCCGCGAGGCAGTGCGCACACCCGTGACATGGCAATGGTGAGCCTCTGTGCGTTCATCAAGCGGGCGGGCTTGAAGCCTCGCTTGCTCTTCGCCAGATAGTGCGTGCGTGACCTGAACGCTCCGTGTGTGCTACCTTGGACGTATGCTGCCGGGCGCCCCACCTCGGCAGCTGGTGCATTGTGTCGCGCGCGCGATCTGTCTGCGACAGGACGCTACGTGCACGCGACTATGTATATACATCAATGGTATTCCATATATATGTGTATATATTTTGTAAACAATTGAAGGGGCCGCTCGCGTGCAGGCATTTGTGGACAGTGCTCGGACACTTGCGCGCGAGCGATGCGAACTCGTTGACCGTCTTTACCCTGTAAATTATGTACAAAGCTCCCCCTGTCCTTTCTTCCTATCGCTCCCCTCTCTACTTCCCCTCGCTATCCTCTCCCTATCCCCTTTTCCTTCCCGCCGGCCGCAGCTCAAGTGCTTCAGTTTTTTAGATAGCAGTTGCCGCGACCGGCAATACTCTTTTCCTTCTTTTTGATTAATTAAAAAAAATAAATCAACCACTACCACCACCATCATATGTGCGAGAGGATCACCCCTGGGTTGGAATGTGCCACAAACCTTCTGCAGTTCCATGCGTACGAATAAGATTGCACGAATAAGATCTCGGAGGGGTTCAGTATTGCTTACAGCAGCTGTAAGAGGCTCGGCAGCAGTCGCAGCGAGGATTGGGCTGTCGTAGACCGCCGAGCGGCGCTGGTGTAGGATCTTTTCCATGGTGATCGCCTCTGTTAAAAATGAGGTAACTGTAGTTGGTGGGCTACGTACAAGACCAGCAAAAAGCTGTTCTTTAACCCCATGCATCAGGTGGCGCAGCATTCTGTCTTCAGACGTGTTGGGATCCGCACGTCGAAATAATTTCGTCATGTCCTCAACATACATCACGACGGACTCGTTTGGCATCTGTTTCCGAGACTGTAGAGCACGTTCTGCTCATTCGCGCCTATCCAGGCTGACATACGCCTCTGTGATAAGACGGCGGAACTGAGGCCATGATGTTAATGTGCCTTCTCGGTTCTCATACCATGTCAAAGCATGGTCTTCCAGGCAGAAAATGGCGTTCCGTAGCTTTAAGTTTTCGTCCCACTGATTAAAGGATGCGACTCGTTCGAACTGAGTTAGCCAGTCCTCAGCGTCTTCATGCGCAGTGCCATGGAATGATTTCGGCACT
The DNA here is from genome assembly GCF_055883805.1 of Amblyomma maculatum. Taxonomy (NCBI): domain Eukaryota; kingdom Metazoa; phylum Arthropoda; class Arachnida; order Ixodida; family Ixodidae; genus Amblyomma; species Amblyomma maculatum. Next base: position 53,949,939 of record NC_139346.1, on the reverse strand, counting down.
CGGGGGTTTTGAAAGTAAACAGGAGTACAGTGCATGACTGACGTAGTGCTATGCGTGGCTGGCCGGAGGCTCGTTGTTGAAGTGGACTCCAAGTGCCCGTGTTCAGGAGGAAGTCCCAGGTTCCTCCGGCTGACGCGATGGACTGGCGTGTCCACAGGCAAAAGCCCGGTGTCGTTGGTTCACGGAGGGGTGTGCGACATTGAGAGGACAATTTCCTAGCGACTCCACCAAAACTGTCACGAAGACAGGGATATATGGGAATCGGCAACAGGGGCAGATACACACAGTCAAGACCGAGGTTCTCGGGAATCGGTAACAAAAAGACACAAGCTCAAGAGTCCACAGTCCTAGCTAGCCGAAGCGCGCGAGAGACTTCAACTTCTTCGTCTTTCAAGCGCTACCTCGAACCGTCAGGTGGAAATATAATTAATAAATATACAGTGTAAAAAAATATTGGCTGATCGGTATCGCAAGTGTGCCCTGCATGCAAGATAGCTCACAAGATAATGCTGCTTACACTTTCAGCCCTATTTCTATTTCTCAGGGTTATATCGAATGCCCATTGCGAGCTGCTTGACAAAAGAACAAGCAGCCGACATTTCTTTTCGTGTACTCAACCTTCTGCACCGCATGTTGTTCTCAGATTTATATTATTCTTTCGCGAATCTTACAATGCATGCAACCAAGAGGAAATCAGTAATATAAGGCGGACAAATAAAAGGTATCAGGGGAGTTAGTCTGGTGCACTGAAATAATGCGCTAGCCAGTTCGGCGCTGCGGGAATTGTTCCTAAAATGTTTAGTCATTCCCATCGATAGGCCGCTATCGATGGTTTCAGGATTCGAATATTCCCGCTGTCAAAGCTGTCCCTGACAAATGGCGCCATCCAATGGGAAATAGAGAAACAATTCTTTTAGGTTTGTTTTTTATTTATTTTTTCGCCATGTCGCGCCCGTCCAGATGGTCTCCGGAGTCAGGTGATCGGCACGTTGCTTACATCATGGCATCGACATGAAATGGGTGTTTCCGCGAAGGTCGACGCATCGGAAGTCTCGTTTTTCGATGCGAAAAGCTGCAGTGATGACTCGGAAGACGAATTCAACTCTTCAGACTTTAGCACTCACAGCGGAACCTCAAAAGCCATGCCCCGATAAATGTCACCCGCTATCGATGGTCGAATTTTCCCGCTTTTGAAGCGCTTCTTGAAGAAGCTTTGTTTAAGTATTGCTTTTGGTTTTATTTTTTCCGCCGTGGCAGCGCCCGTCTAAATGGCTTCTTGATTCGGGTGATCGGCGCGCATTGTTTTACACAATTGCGTCGACATCGCGCGCTCCTACTTCCGCGCTGTTCCGCGTAAGTTGACGCGTCGGAGAGCTCGTGTTTGGATGCGAACAGAAGCAGTGATGACTCCGAAGACAAATTCAGCTCTTCAGACTACAGGACTGAAAGCGAAACCACGTCAAACCGACCCGGGGCCTCCACAGCATTTCCTCGGTTGGTTTTGCGTTAGCTCCCCTATGCAAGAGTCTCCATCTGAAAGACGTCGCGTCAGCACCGTGCCATTGGGCACCCCAGAGTATCGCTCCAGTCGACGGCTCAAGGGACTGTCTTCAGAGCTTCAGCCATTAACCGCCGCCATGACATCCAGGGCTTCCGCTCAGCAAGTAGCGGGCGTCGCACCGGCCTTTAACTAAACTTTGCAGCACCCTCGAGTACACAAGTTTTTCCATAGGGACCTCTTTGAGGTTGTGGAGGATGGTTCCTTCAGTTTGAACCTGTCTCTGCTTTTAACCAGTGCGACGATGCTGCCAAACTAAGGAACGTCTACTTCAGCCTTATGGATGGCGCCCGTACCTTGTTCGAGAACCGAGAGCAAGTGCTAACATTGTGGCGGGAATTCCGTCCTCAACTGCTCGAACCCTATACTAGCGCGGATCGTCGCGAACATGCCGAACGTGCCCTTCACTCCTGCATCCAGATGTCGAATGAGTGTGTCCAAGCATACGCCGAGAAGATGACGCGCCTATTCAGGCGAGCCGATCCCACCATGCCCATGGACAAAAAGGTCAGGAACTTGATGCAGGGTTTGAAAGAACAGCTGATCGCAGGCCCTGCGCGCAACCCACTGTTGACTGTAAACAGATTTCTTTCTGAGGCTACAACAATGAAATGGGTGCTACAACAATGTGCCGTGACTTATGACCAAGATTTTCATACTGGCACTATCACGGAATCATTTCCATCTTCCGAGCGGCTACCTGACGATTTGCTCGAACTGATTCGTAGCGTCGTGCGTGAAGAACTCAGCAAGTTCTGCAACCCTCTACAGGCATAGCCAGCTTCCGTTTCTGCTATAGTACGGGAGGAGGTGTGACAGGCGCTCAAGAGTTTACGAGCTCGCCATTGCTGTCGGGGACAGACAACCGTCCTTACATATGGAGGAGGAAGCACTGACGCCGGACAGGGCGGACGCGCTCACTTCGGCTCCCGGCAAAAGAGCCTATTGCGGTGCCAACTTCCATCGGACCACCTTCAAATTATCAATCGAAGATCGGAAGATGACAGGAGTCTGACAGTACCAACTTTTTGGTGAGCGGACCACCGATTTTTCGATTATTGCAGCAATTCCATCGACTACGGCGGCGTTAGGCTTAGCGCGGCAGCGGAGGAGCGAGTGGGACCGAGAGCACCCTGCGGTTGGCGGCAGCCACCGCGGGGGCGAGGATCTAGACAAAGGAGGTCCACCCGGGCCAACATTTCGCTCGAGAATGGACGGCACCCATGGCCAAGATCTATCGATGGACACCACACCGTGCCCGAACCTGCCTCCACCCGACGGGGAAACAGGCGGAACGCCGGCTGCCAACACCACCGAGACCACCGATACCAATACCACGGACAACACTTTTCAAGGCGAGTGGACAACCGTAGTTTCGAGACTATGGCCGAAAAAAGCCAAAAAACGGGAGCGTCAGGCCAAGATTACCGAGAATACGACAGCAAACACTCAAGTGGGCGAGACAGCGACGACGGCGCCACCAGCCAAGATGGCTGCTGCGGCGGTACATGAATCCAAGATGGCGAGAGGCGCAGAGAGCAGCCGGGGAGGCCGCGGAGGCAGCGCCACCGTGCAAGATTCCAGCCAACGTCATGACGTAGCTGACGCGCCTGTTCCGAGAGGACGCCGGCCCGGCGTGGAGGAGGGAGCGCGAAATTCGAACCGTTTTAAAGGCGGAGAGGCGGAGTGGCGACTCAGGCGCGCGTAACCACTGCCGATGAATGACGCTAAGGTGTTCTTGAGACCCCATCAGGGTCTGGTGGTGAAGAACTTGACAACACCCCAAGCAGCCAAGGCTATAGTGCAAGCCTGCGGAGATCCACAGAATTTTTGTCTGAAAGACTTGTTGGTCCGCCTCCGACCGGGATCCAACATCATTGTCACCAGCACCCCAGACATACAGATGGCGAAGCGCATGATGAGCATCCGAAGCTTGAATTTCGAGGGAAAAGACCATCCGGTCAACGCTTTTATGACTACACCGGAAGAGTACCTCAAAGGGGTGGCCCACGGCATCAACCCCGGGGCAACGGAGAAGGAATTAATGGAGAACCTGTTCGTCAGGACCCAGGGCGTGAAAATTATCGCGGCCAGAGCAATGGGCAAGTCCAAGTCGGCCCTCATTGTCTTTGAGGGGCCAATCGTACCGAAGTGGGTGTACTACTATGGGGGATAGATTCCATGCGATCCGTACAAGCCAACGAAGCAATTTTGCTACACCTGCCGAAAGCCAGGACACCGAACAGACGTATGCCCGAACCCGTCTATCAGGGCATGCAGAAGATGCAACAAGCAAGATCCGGAGGAAAGTCACGAGTGCGAACCCCAATGCGCTCTCTGTGGAGGAGCACATGAGACTGGAGCCACCGGCTGCCGAAGCAAGCTCAAGGAGATCACAAAGAAGACAAAGGGACATCCAAAAGTCACGTCAGAGCCGCCCAGAAACGAGTGGCATCATGAAGAAGCACCAGAGGTGGTTCAGTTCGGACGGGAAGGAGGAAGCATCGCGTGAGCGGTCCAAATCCCAGTCCAGGTCGGAGGCTAACGCGGAACCCAAGAAGCCAGCGAAGAAAAGCAAGCCAGGCGCCTGGGAGAAGAAGAAAGAAGAGAAGAAAAAAGACCTTGATCAGGTGAGCCGGCCAGCATTGCCCTCCCAACAACAGCTAGATGAGGAAATAACAGAAATTCTAGCCGGACTAAAAGGAATAAGAAAGGAGAACGCAATGATTAAGCAACGATTAGATCAGATGCAGAACCAAATTAACATTACACAAAACAAGTTCGAAAAATCCACACCATTGGTAAATCAGACACCCCCTTTGACTGCCGAAGACGTTGGAAGAATAGTAGAGGAACAGCTAGCACAGCTGCTCCCACACATCATTGAGCAAATCACAAAGAAAGCCATGGAACAAGTCACAGGCTATATAGAGCAAAAGTTTCAGGTGATGCAAATCGAGATGACCAAGCTGATTAGAAAGCAAACAGCCACCGCAGTAAGAGAAAGGGCTGAGAAGCCATATCACAGGCCCGGACTGACCAGCTTGCAATCTGAGACCGATCATGACTAGACACCAGAAGGCGAAGCAAGACCGCCTAGAGATTAGGCAATGGAATTGTAGAAGCATCAGACGCAAGAAAGGGATGCTGTCACAGCTGCTGGCCTCACAAGCGAAACCACCGGCTGTGATAGCCCTACAGGAGGTTGGCAGTTCCCCTTCAATTAGCGAGTACGAGGTCTTTGCTGCCGATGACGAGAGCTGGAAGGTGGCGACAATGGTGGAGAAGACCATTACAATTCGGCATGACCAATTTAAAGGGATTGAAACACCCCATATCCTTGTGGAGGTGGTCCAAAAGAGTTACAAAAAACAGGGCACTTTTATCCTAAATGTATACAGCCCCCCTCCTAACGAAAGATGGACTTCGACAGGCTTCTCGGAGAAACATTAATCTTGGTAAGAGGAAATCAACTAATTATATTAGGCGACTTTAATGCAAAAGACCTGGCCTGGGGATACACGCGACAGGACAAGAGAGGCCGCATTATTAGAGAGCTAATTGACAGACATGAATTAACACTGGTAATGGACCCGGGAGTGCCCACGAGAACGGGCAACAGTGTGAGCAAGGACACTACCCCGGACCTTACGATGGTCAAGAACTGTGGCGATGTTGAGTGGATAAACATGCTTAACGATCTGGGCAGTGATCACTATATAGTGAGCACGACCACCCACACCTACAAGATCAGGCGTCAGGTTGGCGCAGCCAGGATTACCAACTGGCACAAGTTCAGAGAAGCGCAGGAGGAGGACCAAGGCGAGATTGAGGATCTTGATAGCTGGTGCGGGCGCTGCGGAAAAACAAGCAGATATTTACGCAAGAACTGACACGCACAAATGAGACACCAGAAATAGACGCCCATCTACTCCACCTGCGGGAAGCGAGGAGGGGACTGTTAGGAAGATGGAAGAAACAGAGGCACAATCGGAAGCTTAGGATGAAAATCGTGGAGATCACAAAGAAGGCGGCGGAGTACGCTGAACAACTGACGAGAGCCAACTGGGGCAAATCCTGCGACTCTCTGCAGGGGACACTCAGCACTTCCAAGACATGGCGAATTCTAAAAGCCATCATGGACCCTACCAAAACCAAGCGAGAGGGGCAGAAGTCCCTGGAGCGGTTGCTACACACATTCCCAGGCACGAAGGAAGATGTGATCAAGGCCATCCTCGACAAATGCTAAGGAGTAGACCTAGAGGATCCACATCCATACGCAGAAGATTACAAAGGAGACCCAAATCCGAAATTGGACGAGCCGATCACGGAGGAAGAAGTCCGGACGGCAATAGCAAGTGCCACTCGAAACACAGCGGCTGGTGACGACAAGATCACTAATGGCATAATTCGGAACATGAGCAACAGCAATATCAAGGCACTGGCGCATTTCATGAACAAGCATTGGGAAGCAGGAACGGTGCCAGCGCAGTGGGAACACTCGGTGGTCATCATGATCCAGAAACCCGGGAAAAAATTGGCAATTGAGAATTTGCAGCTCATTTCTTTAACTTCGTACCTGGGAAAGATTTTCGAGAGGGTTGTCAATAATAGACTGAAAAATTACTTAGAGGATAGCGCTCAGATGCCGGACACCATGTTTAGCTTCAGAGAAAAGCTATCAGCCCAGGACGTTCTCCTGCAGATCAAAGAGGTCTTGACAGGTATCCCACGCTCGGCAGAACACGTAGTTTTGGCAGTGGACATTAAAGGTGCATTTGATAATGTTAGTCACAAGGCGATCTTAGATGGTCTGGCAGACACGAATTGTGGAACCAGAGTCTACGAGTACGTTAGGAGCTTTCTGAGTAACCGGACGGCCGAAATCAAGATTGACAATATAGAAACAGAGACCTTCTCCCCGCCCAACAAAGGGACACCTCAAGGAACAGTCATTTCGCCCACGCTGTTCAACGTGGCAATGATTGGCCTGGCCAGGCGCCTCGAGAAGGTGGAGGGTATACAGCACGCTATGTATGCTGATGACGTCACCATCTGGACGACCACAGGATCACTCGGGGAGAACGAAGCGAAATTGCAAGAAGCAGCATCTGTCATCGAAGAATATCTAAAGCAAAGGGGCTTGGAGTGCTCATCAAGAAAATCAGAACTGATCAGATTCTGGCGAGGGAAGGGCAACCGCTCTGCTCCCACAGATCAAGGCCACAAGCTCGAGATCCGGCTGCAAGGGGAGACAGTACCCGAAAAGACAACCGTGAGGATCCTGGGGATGTGGCTCCAATCGAATCAAAGGTGTCAACACACACTTAATCTGCTCAAGACCTCGACCCAGCAGGTCGCCCGAGTGATAGCACGGGTGACCAGCAAAAAGATGGGGATGAAGGAGCCCGACACACTCAAACTGGTCCGGAGCCTCGTTATTAGCAGAGTAGCGTATGCTCTACCCTACTTCAATATGACTAAAGGAGAGGAAGACAGAGCGGACGCCATCATCACAATGGCTATCAAGACCGCACTCAAGCTCCCCAAGAACACACCGAACCACAAACTAGCAGCTCTGGGTCTGCACAATACAATACAAGAATTAGCAGAAGCCCAAATCAAGTCACAGCTAACCAGACTTCTACAAACGAGGACGGAAAGACGGGTGTTGGAAAGACTGGAATATAGCACACACCTACAGGCTTATAACAAGACAAGAGAGGTATCGCGGGAAGTCAGAAATTGGTACCGAGTTCGGCCCGTACCAAGAAACATGGACCCCCGCCTACACCCGGGAAGAAGGCAGGCAAGGGCAGAGTATTATGAAAAAACATTCGGCCAACAAGACACGTCAAGGTTCACCGACGCAGCCTTATACGAAACCAACGCAAAGAGGGCGATAGCCACGGTCACAGACTGCGAAGGCCGGGAGGTAGTTAGCGCCTCGATCCAAAACTGTACAGTCACGGAGGCAGAAGAAGTGGCTATCGCACTGGCCATTAGGCAAGGAAGAGAAACGGGAGAGAGTCTGACGATACTGTCAGACTCTCGATCCGCATGCAGAAATTTTCAACGGGTTAAATTATCTACGGTAGCGCACCAAATCCTTTCTTCCACAAGCAAGCCAACAAAACAATACACTCAAACACTAGTGTGGATTCCGGGGCATGCAGGGATCACGGGGAATTTGTACGCAGACAGGGTAGCACGAGGATATGCAACCTGCCGTGCGCCCAGCAGTCTCGGGACAGAGGACCTGATTCCGCTTGACCCTGACTACACCACAATACTACAACACTACAGAGGCTTGCGGAAAGTATATCCGGAGCCGCATAAAAAGCTCAGTAACGAGGAGGCCATAGATCTGAGGGGGCTACAGACGGGCACCTTCATTAATTTACACATATTACACATGATGCATCCCACGACATTCAGAGACGAGTGCCCGTGGTGCGGGAAGACCCCTACCCTCTACCACATAACATGGGAATGCAGCTCACATCAACTGCAAAAAATTGAAAACCCAAATGAAAGACAGTGGGAGGCTTTGCTGGCCAGCTCTGACCCGGAGGCTCAGCTCTACCTGGTCACAAGAGCTCGCAAACTGGCGAAAGCCAGCGGTGCCCTGGGCTGGGGGCGCCAACCGCTCGTCAGCTTCGGTTGAAGAGGCGAAGAAAAAGATCTCCGAGCAATTAATAAAGTTCACTCACTCACTCCCTACATATGCGGAAGTTCTGCAGAAACAGGCTCCGCTCTAACCGCCGCCGATTCTCGCGTCGCCTACAATTCTGCTGCCCTCGGTGCAGCCAGTGCAGTATTTTGACGATCGGAGCAGTCACTCAAAACGACGTATTTAACGACAGACGTACAACCGTTAATCTGTATACGAGCCGTGCACAATATAAATAACTTGGGTCTATAGCCAAAGTAAATATCGCCACACCTCTGCCCATCTTTTAGCGCCACAAAGCGGCCGAATGTCTTGGCGTGTGGCTGAGCGTCGTCCTCATCTGTCTCGAGCTTCGCTTCAGTAAAAAGGGCAGCTCAGTTGTTCCTCTGTTTGCGAGGTGTGTTGGTGACATTTCGTGGATTGTGCAGAGTAATATTCAATGTACGCTGCCCCCGAACACGCCAGTGACGCTGCCTATCGACGCTCAGACGCTACTCCCGTCCATAAAGCGAGCCGTCACCTCCGTGGCCTACAACCTGAGTTCGAACCACTGACCACACCACTGCGAGCCATGATATCTACGACGGGCAGCCAGATAAGTCAGCATTCCAGCAACGCCCCACCGTACGCCCTTCTCGCACCTCGATCACCGCCATCTTTTCACGGTGACTGGTTCGAGGATGTCGAAGACTAGTTGGCCAGTTTGGACTATGTGGCTACTTTCAACCAATGGGACGATGAGCGGAAACTAATGAATGTGTACTTTGCGCTGCAAGACTGTTTAGACATGGTTTGAGAACCACGAGGTGCCCTTTGTCAACTGGGCAGTGTTTCGCCGTGAGTTGCTCACAACATTCAACTCGAATGCGCGCAAAGAAAACGAAGAGAAGCAATTCGTTAGAGGTCTCAGCAGTCAAATGAGAGTGTGGCCATGTTTGTCGAAGACATGACGCGACTTTTCAATCGGGCCGACACTACCATGCCCGAGGCAACGAAAGTACGGCACCTCATGCGGGGGGTTAAGGCACAGTTATTTGCTGGCCTCATTCGTGACCCTTCAAGAACTGTCGTAGATTTTGCGAGAAAAGCTAACAGCATGGAAAGTTCACTGCAAGAACGTTCTACCCAATACGGCCATCAGGCAAGCAGAGCGGCTACACCCTACTGCGGGTCCGAGCCAGCAGCCAGGGAAAGGCATTGTGGGGCTTGTGAGGAGCCTTGTCTGCGAAGAGCTGCAGAACCTCCACTTGGATGCTCCACCTGCAGTGAATTGCTCTACCGGGAACGTCATTCGTTATGAAATCCAGAGAGCAGTTGAGCCACCACCAGCACCACAACCAGAGCCATGCATCATGACTAATATTGACGTCCTACGTCGACCTGCCCCCGAGCCTAATTCTTTCTGCCTCTTTGCCGGACCACCGCCTCTCTACCTGCGCCCCGTTGAGCAGCAACAAGATCTGCTCCCTATAGAGCCGCAGTAAGACCAGCGTCCCACTATCAGCATGGCGCACTTGTGGCGCACACAGAAGAACTGTACAAGAAGGACCCGGATGTGCAAACCCAACATAGGACGGTTGTGATTACTGATCTCGAGCCGGGCATCCTGAAGAGTGAAGTTGAATGGGCCTTAACCAGCCTTGCTAAGAACAAAGCTAGCGGAATTGATGGTATTCCAGCTGAGTTGCTTCAAAACCTCAACCACGACGCTGTTAACACACTGCATACATTATGTCAAAAGATTTGGACAACCCTGCAGTGGCCACAGGATTGGAAGAGGTCAGTTTACATCCCCATTCCAAAGAAAGGCAGTGCCAAAGATTGTTCCAACTACCGCACGATCGCACTTATTTCGCATGCTAGCAAGGTGATGTTAAAAATCCTGCAAGGTAGGCTGCAGCAGTATGTGGATCGGGAGCTTCCGGACGTGCAAGCTGGGTTTCGCAAGGGCAGAGGAACTAGAGACCAAATTGCCAACCTTCGCTGGATCATGGAAAAAGCAAGAGAGTTCCAGAAACCCATTTACTTCTGCTTTATTGATTATGCGAAAGCGTTTGACTGCGTAGATCACAGCAGATTGTGGCAAGCTCTCCAAGAGATGGGAGTTCCAATTCACCTCATCTGTCTCCTCAGGAACCTTTATGAAGGGCAAGAGGCCACAGTCAGAACTGGGCATGGTCTTACTGATTTGTTTCCGATTGAGAAAGGGGTGAGGCAAGGCTGCATACTGTCGCCCTGCCTATTTAACCTATATGCAGAGTGCATCATGAGAAAGGCCGGTCTGGACGAGTCTTCAGCTGGAGTGAAGATTGCTGGAAAACGTATCAACAACCTTAGATATGCGGATGATACCACTTTAATGGCAGAAAGTGAAGTGGAACTCAAGAGACTTCTGATGCGCGTACAAGAAGAGAGTGAGAAGTTTGGGCTTAAACTGAATATTAAAAAGACGAAGATCATGGCGTCTTGCCCTATCAAGTCCTGGAGCATCAATGGACAAGAAGTGGAAGCTGTGACAGACTTTCTGTTCTTGGGCGCCAAGATTACCTCGGAAGGAGACTGCAGCCATGAAATTAGGAGACGCCTGCTTCTGGGAAAGAGAGCAATGGTTAGCATTGACCGTCTAGTAAAGAGCAGAGACATTAGTCTGCCAACCAAGATCCGTATAACCCGTGCTATGGTCTTTCCAGTTGTGATGTATGGATGCGAGAGTTGGACTGTGAAAAAGGCTGACCGCCGAAGAATTGACGCGTTTGAATTGTGGTGCTGGCGAAGACTCTTACGAGTTCCTTGGACTGCCAGAAGATCAAATCAGTCGATATTGTTGACCATAAACCCTGACTGCTCATTGGAGGGTCAAATTCTAAAGTTAAAGCTCAGCTACTTTGGTCATCTGATGAGACGAGAGGAGTCGCTGGAGAAAGATTTGATGTTGGGAAAGGTTGAGGGTCGCCGGAGAAGGGGTAGGCAGCGAACGCGATGGTTAGATGGCATTCTCGAGGCATTGCAGATGAAGCTATGTGATGTTAAGAAGATAGTGAGAGACCGGAAAGCGTGGCGTGACATGGTCCATAGGGTCACGAAGAGTCGGACACGACTGAACGCCTGAACTGAACTGAACTGAACTATCACTGCGATGAGCCTGGCCACATTATACGCAATTGCCCACACCGGAGAATAGGTTTAAGAGGATTCCCACTAAACGCACCTCGACCTTGCTATAGCGAAAGACCACAGGAGGTTGCGGAATACCTGGCTGCTAACGAGATGCACCCAACGTCACCGCAACGCAAGTCGCGATCATCATGCCCCATGCGTTTTGCGTCACCCAGCCGATACTCCTCCTCTGGACAATTCAAAGGCACGTCCCCTCGCCGGGAAAACTAAACACGGCGACCTGCGGGGGTGAGGCCGCTACGTCTCAGATTAAACAGCCTCCGCCCAACAATTTGACGCGACGTCCCGAGCGGCGACGACCCGATCCGACGGACTATACCGACGTGCTGCGAACGCATTGTTTCCGGGGAAACTTTTGTAACCACCGACAGTTGTGATATGATCACAATTTAGGATACCGGCGTCGATTTTCCCGTCATGAGCAGCCAGCTAGTCATGGCACTCCGTAAGTTTCTGACGCCTTGGTTTGGGCCAATGATGCGCACTGCCGGTGACTATGTTATGACGCCGATTGGCATGTGCACCTGCCACATAGAGATCTGTGGTTTTATTTTCACTGGCACCTTTGCCGTATTACAAGATTGTTGCAAATATCTCATTGTAGGCACGGTTTTCTTCAAGACTATGGTGCTGGTATAGACCTTCTGGAGCAGCTCCTGGTATCGTTTTCAACCAAGCGAGCCGTTGATTGCAACACGGATTTCCGGAAAACAACGTTGCGCGTCTCTGACAACCACATACCAATCCCTCCATGGGCGAGCAAGTTCGTCCCAGTCGAATGTGATCACAGTAGCGGCACGCGTGGCATTGCCGAAGCTAACATGTCACTGTTGCTCACTCGACAGCTCGAGGCCTCGTCAAACTTGTCCGTGGGCAAGCCGAAGTGCTAGTGACAAACTTCACGTATGAACCCCAACATTTGACGTCAACGTGACGGCCGCCTATTTTGAACATTTTGGAGAATGTACAGGCCAGTAAAGTTAATCCAACACGTCTGGATCTCGACTATGCGACGTCTACAGCCATTTAGACGGATGTGAACCCACACCTCTTGCCTAGTCAGAAACGTTGCATAAAGAATCTTGTCAATTTGTTCCGTGCTTGTTTTGCATCAACCTCCAAGGTCCGACAGGCGCCACTAACGAAGCACCGAATTACAGTTGCCGACGACCAACGTCCACTATGTCAGCGTTCTTACCGAGTGTTTTCAAAAGAACGTGACGCCATTCGCCGCCAAGTAGCAGAAATGCTCCAGGACAACGTTATCGAACCCTCGACGAGCCCCTGGGCTTTACGTGTTGTCCTCGTCGCGAAGAAGGTTGGAACCTTGAGGTTCTGCATGGATTATAGACGTGTATCCCCTGCTGCGCATAGACGACTCCCTCGATCGCTTTCGCATGCCACTTGCTTTTCGTCACTTGACCTTCGCAGTGGATATTGACAAATAGTTTCATGACCGACACCGTGAGAAGACCGCTCGTATTATGCCGGATGGTTTGTATGAGTTTAAAGTGCTCCCATTTGACTTATGCTCGTCCCCTGCCACATTTCAACGAATGATGGACACTGTACTCTCTGGTCTGAAGTGGTAGTCATGCATCGTATATATCGACGACGTTGTGATTTACTCGGACACGTTCGACTAGCACTTGAAACGTTTGCGCGCTGTTTTCGAGGCCATCCGATTTGACGGTCTCTCTCTAAAACCCGAAAAATGCCTCTTTGCTTTTACTGAGCTGAAATTTCTCGGCCACATTGTCAGCGCTCGAAGTGTTAGCCCAGACCCAGAAAAGACAGTCGTTGTGGCTTCATTCCCCAAACCAGAAGATAAACAAAGCTTCTGTCGATTTCTCGGCCTCTGAGCGTACTATCATCGCTTTGTTCATAACTTCTGCAAGATCGCTGAGCCTCTGACCCGCCCGACAAAGGACGCCAAACCGTTCGTTTGGGGCTCCGAGCAGTGAAAATCCTTTACGGAAAATGTACGCCAATAATTGGTTCCTTCGACGAAGAGGCCGACACGGAACTGCACACGGGTGCCAGTAACGTTGGCCTCGGTGCGGTCCTTGTTCAGCGGCAGGACGGTGCAAAACGCGTCATTGCATGCTTACGCCAGTCGCACTTTGTCCAGTTGCGAAGTTAATTATTCATCTACGGAAAAGGAGCGGCTCGCTGTTGTGTGGGCAGTCATGAAATTTTGTCCGTACTTGTACGGTCGTCCGTTTCGTGTCATGAGCGATCATCACTCACTGTGTTGGCTGGCGAACCTGAAAGATCCATCGGGTCGGCTTGCTCGATGGAGCTTTCGGTTGCAAGAATTTGACGTTACTATCGCGCACAAGTCCGGCAACAAACACACTGATGTTCACTGTCTGTCCCGCCCCCCTACTCCCTGCCACATGGACGGCTCCGATGACGATTCTGCTTTCCCCGGAGTTATCACGATGTTCACCTTAGCCCGAAAGCAGCGGGCTGATTCTGAACTTTTGCCCCTCATCGAATAGCTCGAAGGAACCGTATCATCTCCTCCTCATGATCGTTCGCCCCCTCACCTCCACTAGAATGTCACGTACACGGTTGTTCAAGATACCAAGGATAGCAAGGGGTTAAGCCCAGACACAACGGCAGCGAGCAGCACAGACGCAAAAACGCAAGCGACACTTCGTCCTTTCAACTTCGTCTTCTCCACTCAGTCAAGCGCCACCGGGCAATGCTAGGTGGTATTATATAGATTATATGTTGAACAAAGTAATATCTTCTTATTCGTCTATTTTATTGTCTGGAATAACTAACATTCTCCGCAATTACAGTACTGACACAACGAAGAAAAAATTGAAAAATTGCCGCGAACAGGAGCAATAAATTGTCTCCTTGATTGAAATTTCGAGACAGACATCTTTTTGCATCGCTAAAATTTAAATGCAAATTAATTCAGTAGCGCAATTTCTGTGCGATTATGCACGCATCATTTCTGAGTACCGAAATTACATCACATCTAGAGAGTATAAATGCGCCTTCGTTTTCAAGTAAAGCATTGCTATTTTGCTTGAAACTATACTGAACAAGGAAGTGATCCGAAGAAATGAGCAGCGCTTCCCTATTTACAATGCTTCTGGTGCTTTGTGCCATTTTTGTTGAGCAAGTATTGCTTTTTTTTGTTTGTTATGAAGAATGCTTGGCCATAGTTATTGTTTATATTTTTAGCTCAAAAGTTTGCGGTTGATACTTAGAGAAATTATGTATATTTCGTAATACGCTTTTGATGCAATATGCAACCCGCCAAGTATCACACAATACGACGCACCCTCACACGATGTGAAATTGTTGAGCTGCGGCAGCCATTGTATTACCCATGCGCGCCCTGTGTATAGATAAAACGGGAAACACACACCGAATTTATATGGGCCTCATAAATGTGCAGCAAGGGCTAATTGAGCAGATATTCCCATATCAGGTATTCAAGGGTCCCCGAAGTTTAGGGAAGGTGGAAAGGAAATGTGGGCTTTTGTAGACAACAGCTGGACTAAAATAAATGGGGCTGCCCACTCTAAAGCACAATAGGTTCTGTAATGATCATGGTGGGGTTAAAAAAGAGCAATCCCGAACATCGTCCGCATGGATTCCTCGAGGGAAGATCCGGTGGACCTGTGAGATTAATGCAGAAACATTCTGGTGTAACACAAATGAGGCTGCTCACCCCGAAACTGGAACGGTTTTCCACTAGCAGTGGCTGAGCTGCGAACCAGTCACATCCGCTTGCTGCCCACATCGGTCTTTTGCGGTGCAGTTTAGGGCAGGCAGGACACAATTGAGGGCATGAAGCAGATAGAAGATGGGCTGGTTGAAATTTGGCTGCCTACTCAAAGGCCAGATTGGCCCACATAAGTAGTGGTGGCGCTGAAAAACGGTCATGGCCACACGTTGGCCAGACAGGCCAATTTTGATGTACTTGCGGGAAAATGTAACGTATATTCGGGTTATGTGTGGTAAAATTATGATGAACCTAATTGGGGCGGCCCATAAAATGCGCCGTGGGACACAAATTGGCGTCATTCATGCATAATAATCTAAAACTCTTCCATTTGCTATTGTAGGGTGTGATTTTATTTAGGTGATTCGTATTATAAGAGCCCGTAGTATCCTTTCACAAAGGCAACAGAATAGTTATACTACTACTAAATAATATTATTTTTTAATCTTGCACCTGTGTCAATTATGCAGCTTCGGCATACAGTAAGCAGGAAAAACTATTCCGCCCTACGAGTATTCCCTGGACTTCTTTATTCTCTATCCTGTGCCATTATTATTTGGCACAGAGCGTGATAATTAAACATTAAAATAAACACTTAGCGAGTATTGTAGGCCAGCATATAATATTATTATGTTAGAAAAAGCATGCACCATGCTGTTAAAAGCAAGGCAACGAAATAGGGCACAATGTTTTACACTTCATGGCTAATGGGGCTTGGGCAGCTCCCAAAATGCGAACTTCCAACAATGAGAGCAACACGTGGCACAGAGTGTGAAAATGAAACATTAAAATCAACATTTAGCGGGTATTGTAGGCCAGCATATAGTATTATTGTGCCTAAAAATAGTATGCACCATGCTGTTCAGTATGAAAAAGCAAGGGAATGAAATAGTTCAAAACGTTTCACACTTCACGGTTAATAGGGCTTGTGCAGCTCCGAAAATGCGAACTTCCAACAATGAGAGCAATACGTGGGCAAGCCCAAATCGGGCTGGCCTCCATAGAGCCCGCGCCGGTAATACTAAGATATTGGAGGGATACGGTAGGGGCACTGTGCGGTACCGATTGTTGGAAAACTGTGGGAGACAATGCTTCTAGCTCCCGGAGCACACGTTGTCTCAGGCTGTCGAATGTCGGCAGAGGGTTGAGCTGGGGTTGAGTTGGGAAGGTGGGGTTGAGTTCACACAGGACGACGTCGCAACCGTGTTTGGCAGTCGCTTGACCTGAGAAAAAATATGGCGGCTATTCGCTTGTTCAAACCGGCGGCATTATTTTAGGATCGCGTCAACCGTTCCACAGTCCTTGTGTACGAGCAAGTTGAATGCGTCGTCTGCTATTCATTTTATTATATGATCAACTTTATCACACTCTGACATTGGAGTATCAACTTTCATGCAGAGAGCCAGAATGCCCTGAATGTATGACACATACGACTCTGTGAACGATTGTTTTCGGCATGCGGTCTCCGGCTGCGCGGCCAGATCACGTCCGATTGGCTAACCAAACAATTTGACATGAGCATTAAATCATTCATCAACGAGGATGCATTAATTCTTTTGCTGTGCTGCCCACTATCGGCTATCCGGGCCAGTTGTGGGTAGTCCTATTTCAGCTGTTCACACGGGTACGAATTGTGACAAAATGGGGCATACGTAGGGGAAACCAGGCGAGGTACCTTTGGTTTTGAGTTGGAAATCCCGTACGAGCCCTCTAGGGTTGCCCAGATGTGGCCCACAGGTGCTTAAAAAATGAGCCCAGCATGGTCAATCATTTCATACCCGCCTAGACTATGTGCTATTCACGCTTTAAATTTAGGTCAGGGATTATCGCTCATTCTCACAGTGCGAGGAAACTTATTCTGGTACTGGTACTGCTTTCAATAACAGAACCGGAATGTAAATTCTTGACGGTTGGTAAAAAAATGAACCGACATCATAGCTGCTCTTCTGATGTGCACAACGGAAAAACTTCAGGCTATCAGTGCAAGTGCGGCTTGTTTACTGGCATTAACCCCATACCGCCTATTTGTGAGTTGCGGGCTGTGACAGACGACACTACGAAGAGGTAAAATGTATAACATACTGCTGGCGGTGGGTTAGTACATGGCTTAATAAAGGGTACAATAATCGATTGCGAATAATCACAGCAGAAATATTTATATACACAAAAATGCAACGCACTTCACCCTACCATTCGCTCCCCTTGTAGATGCCCTGCATGACTCCCCCCCCCCCCCCCCCCCCCCCGAAAGAGATGTGCAGAATAGGCTTGCCATATTCCTAAATGTAAGTTTCAACAATATTAAGCCATCGTCGAAAGGGCATTTTCGTTTTAAAAATGGAACCTGTCAAATTTGTTTTCGACATTATAGCTGCGTGTAAACTTAACCGTTTAGGTACTGATGTGTTTCAGCAAACAAAGAAGCACGCAAAATTCATTATTTTGCACAAGAATTGAGATAAAAATAGCGTAGCAAACTATACACAAATTTCACTTTTACCCTGTGTTCTCTAAACAATTGTAAAACATTATTTTATTAGGATATCCACAACTTTCGGTAGCCACTGGCTAATTACAGTTTCACGGCATGAGTGTAGGTCCTGAATCTTTACAGAAAAACTCTACACCACCAAAACGTATAACTTTGCAAAACATAGGGGAGAGAAACTGAGCATGGGGTTATCAGGGTTTTTTGAAGGCCTTAGACCGGCAAAACCATAAGTCTTTTAAAAACTTTCTGCGGCATTTATGATGCTGCAGCCAAATTAATAAAGTTATGTGAAGATTTCATACCCGTCTCTCTGCGCTAGTCCGGAATGTCGGCATCGGTGCAAATTAAATGTGATTTACCTCGAGGAAGTATTTTAGGGTCTCTGTTGTCGACAATGTAATGATATGGTACATATGGATGGTTTAATTAATTACGTAATTTACGCAGATGATATCAGCTTTATTTTCACTGCCACTGATGCGAACGCCATGGTGATATTAGCAAACCAAACATTCAGTAAAAGATGTTCATGGTCACTTGAAAATTCATTGCTAACCAGTTAGACAAAGACTAATGCTGTCCATTTCTTTCTAAATTAACAGCACTTATTTTGTCGGTATTTCCGTTTAAGAGTCTGCGTTGTTGAGCCACTATACGATCATCTTCGGAGTCATTGTTCTTGGGATAGCATTTATTGCGCTTTTCTCTCTAATACACACTTTGATTCGCAGTTCCGTTACGGTCCTTCAGTGTGGGGAAACAGCTCTTCAAATTTAGTTGTTATGCAGAACATGCCTTGCGTCATGTTGCAAGTCAACCAAATTACGCCCACGCTCATCCCCCATGTATAAATATGAAATAGTTCAAGATAATAGCATCTTTGGTATAAACTTCCCACAACATTGAAATGTGAAATTTATAACTGGCGTACAACGCGCTAAAACATTGCAAACCTGTGAGCAAACACTTCATCTCGCGAAACGCGAGATTCTAACATCTTATTTGTACCAAGGTCTCGCAAAAATTACGAGGATTAGCAATAACCAGCTAAAAACTCCAAATAAAGTACTGCTCACTGCAGGCTTATGTGTACTGTGAAGAAAGCATTAGTTCAATATCATTGCTTTATGTCGCAGCGTTTTATGGTTTTATGTGTATTATTTCTTTAGTATGAGTTTCTAGTACCACGTCACTAGTTCATTTTTGGCTACGACGTACCACTTTGCTGACATCTCTTGTTTACTGCTGTAACTGTTTCAAAGCAGGAAGGCCTTGCGAAAGCCTCACAAATTTGGCTTCTCCCCGCCTTTAGAAGCATGTCTTCTTAATTTTCACTTTCACAAACTTGTGTATGTACTTAAGTATCTAGGTTATATTCACTATCGGCTGGTATCTACACTGTGCTGAGGACGACGGGAAGAATGAAACCGTTTTCCGCTTCCGGTCCGCCGTAGCCTTGGTAATCGTCGCATTGTAGTTTCGTTGGGTCAGTTTGGGTAGTTGGGAGCGTTGGCGTAATTTGCAGCAATAAAGATAAATTGCGCTATCTACGCCTACTGTATCAAAGTCTATTCACACTTGCGACTCGCGAAGGACGCGCAACCGGCCGTCGCATGCGACCAGAGAGCAACCGATGTTCACACTTGCGAATGAGACTGGCGGGTTGCTTTCCACATCGTATCTTTTTGACTGTTCACCATATAGAGTAAAGCTAACTTACGTTCACGCCAGCTGAGCAGCTTAGTGGTTTAGCGTTTTGCGACCAGCAGTCGCGCGACTGGAAATCGAGCAGTGCCCGAACGGCCCGCCGCAGTCGCTTTTCGACCGATGCGACCATTTCCGACTGTCGCTTTTTGACCGAAACGATCGCGCGACCGCTGCTAGTCGCAAGTTTGAACGGGCCTTAAGAGTTTAAAAACAACGATGAGCTGATGAAAAGAGATGAGATGCCCAGTGTGCGGCATCGCCATAGGAATATCACAGAATGCATACAAATATGCGAAACTAGTCACCGTCAAAGTATCGAAACGGCAACTACACCAGTGAATTCCATCGGGAAGCAGAGATTGCGCACATACGATTGCGAAAAAGCGACATTTTAAATTACACTGACTTGCTACGCATATCAGGAAAGCAGAAGCTTGGCTGGCTTTCGACCATTTCGCTCATCGGCAGCCTCGGAAAGATCATTTTTCTGCATTTGCATGACACTGCATTTTAAAGGAAATTCTACACAGCGCCAACTGATGATCGACATGTATGTAGTGTCAAAAGGTGTAGTTTCAACGCAGGTCCTTGCCTTCCCGCGGACATTAAAAAACTGATCTATTTATTCAACCGCGGCTCTTGGAAGAAGTGGCTCGTCAAGTAATTTTCAGCCCAAAGCAACCTCATCGCCATCAGTTGTTTACGATCAATGTAGCTAATAACGTGAACTAAACAATTCTTGATGTCGAAGGCCCAAATTTCGGTATAAGCTCTACATCAAAATATATTTCATCGCTTTAAATAGCAGGGGAGGGGATCATGCAACAGTGGAGTTTGATTGTGTCTTCGTAGCTCCTTTTTGCCGCGGGATACATGCCTTCGGCTTAAGCGCATGGACAAAATAAGATCTACTTAACTTTACTGTGATAACCACGTGGTCGCCACTGAAGCGCGATCTGTCCATCCGCGGCAAGCATTCACACGGCAGGAGAAAACAGCAGATGACAGGGCGGGCTTACTCTCGCTCCTAGAGCACTGCCTCAGGGAAGAGCCTTGCGCGGTTGCCCTGTCAGTTGTGCGTGGAAAGCAACATCACGCCAAGCTTTGCCTCGTTGCGTAGTCGGTCACCTGTGGGCCTTGAGCGGCCGTTGCCCAGCAACCGTTTCAGCTGAGCTCCTCGAGATGGCACCGCAGTCGGCGCCATACTTGCGCCGCACAACTGCACTGCCCAATAAGCTATCGTGACAAGCGCGCGGATACCAGCGACAGCCGCTGGAGTTCCCGACTACAGACCCCACCCACATCCCTTATCTTTGCTCAGTAAAGGTTTTCAGTCACACTGCCGCTCGCTCCAGCAAGATATTTTGCTTTCTTTTTGTTTCGAAACAATACTCCGACTGCTAAAATGAGACATCGAGTGGCCACTGCTACTCCGTGCACGTGAAGATGGGTAGCTACGGTCTCCTAATGAGGCAATTTTTTTCCCACCGGGTATCGAGCCTCCATCTGTCGGATCCCCAGCCGAGCGGTTTAACAAACTGAGCCACGCCTGGGACTGCGACTAGTGCATCTTATTTTTACTTCTCTATTCTGAGGATCACAGTAGCGATGATGATAGGCTAGTCAGCTGCGTATTTCGGGCTAGTGTGTACTCAGGAACAGCGCTCACTCGAGAAGAGCGGCTCTTTTTCATGTGAGAGGGTGACATTAGAATAAGCCTCCAATCACTTTTGAATTCACGTTACCCTTATGCCACGGGCAGGAGCTGTCCACTCGGGTCGCTCCTGTCATATGGAAAGGTGTTCATTTTCATCATCCCTGTGACACTCAGGCACGTCCATACGGCTTCGTTGCAGCGGGACTTTGTATGTGGGCTGGTAGCTTATGCTCTGTAGTCATACCAATAAAGGATGAGCTTAGGTGCCCCCAATAATGTAGCACCTTAAACTGATAAGGCGGGACCGGGAAATAATGTAGCAGACAAAAGAAGCTTTCATCATTGCTTTCGCAATTGAACCAGGGTTAACCAGAGCGAAACAAAAGGAAATTTTTTTTCTCCACGCTTGCTCCGTTTCTGTTGCCCTCAATTCGATAACATATGCAGACGGTTTCGTGCTGTGCAGGCGATCGGACTTACTCAATTCTAACTTCATAAACAAGCTACTTTCAAACCTTCGAAGAGAATCGTTCGGACTAGGCCCTTCAATGCGTTCGCGGTACGTCTAAAATCCGAAGCTTGTGCAGTGTTGCTGTAAATGCGCTGAAGCACTATATGAAAGCAATGAATACCTTCTAGCTGTCGCACTCTACCAATGAGCTCTTGCTATTCTATGTGACTGTTGACATACCGCTGCGCTGTACAATCATCGTGTTAAGATAATCGGGATATAGAGCAGTGAGGCGCCTGTTTGTGCCTACATCGCGGCTGGACATATTAATGCCGTGAACCTGTTTTCTTTTTTTCCTCCCTCGTTGCGGTGCCATATATATGTCGCGGGAACGAAAGACTCCGTCTGCTTCGAGAATCACATCAAGCGATCCCTAACGTTCCAAGAAACCTGGTGATACCATCTTTACCAAGGTCAAGCCTTCGACCATCTAGCCAGGACTTCTAAAAAGACTGAAGCGGCGCCACGCCGCGCTGAGCTTAGAGGAACGCAGACTGCCGGCATGCCTGACCGCACCCTCCATCCGCAGCAGGGGGCTGCTGCACCCACCTCATCGCCGCCGCACCTCACCTATGCATCCCAGAAGCGTGCCCCCGAGCCCGCATCTCAAGGCATGCCTGACCGTACCCTGCACCAGCCGCAAGGGGCTGCTGCGCATCACCGCCGACCCTCGTCCATACATCTCAAACGCGTACCCCCAAGCCCGCGACTCAAGTGCCTCCACCGCCGCCTCATAACCGCCAGCTGCGTCGTCTGTTTCTCACTCGCCTCCTCTCCATGAAGTGATGGCAGGCGCCTCTTCTGACCCCCTGGATCTCATGGCTCCTGCACTCCACCCGACCATGGACTTCACTCCATCCACGGACGACGGCTGGGAAGCGGACGGTGCCACTTGCAGGGCCGCGAAACCTGCCAGATCTCGCCTGGACCTCATATCGATTGCGGTCCAGCTCCCGCCTGGCACCCTATCCTCCCGTAGCCGGCCATACGAACTGCTTAAAACTATAACCGATGCTGCCAACCTCTCTGAACGCTCCTGTAATGACCTCACCCTCGAGAACAAGCAAGTGCTGAACATGGTCTTTCTGTAAATGCACTCTGACCTCACTGCCAACCTTCTATTGCATATCACCCACGTCAACCTCTCCGGTAAGCTCGTGAAAGTCCGTCCCTACCCTGTCAAACCTCCTCTTTCCTGCCTCGGTGTCATTCATGGTGTCGAACGCGGTCTTTCGACCGCCGATCTCATGAGGTACCTAGAGACATATGACGTGTTTTAGGCAAGACAACTGAGGCAGCATAGTTCGGACCGGAACGGCTTTGTTCCGTGATAACGGAAACGAAAGAAAATGCGCTGCGGTGGCTGGTGCAGCGCGCTTTATTAAGCCACCTTATCACGGCAAGGTTGAGCGGAGAGAGCGGCTGAGGCGAGGTAGCTCCGCCAGTTTTGATAACACTTCGCGATACCACATCCCTCCGCACTTATATACAGTTCAAAACAAATTCCTGTTCACGGCACATAGCGGTCGGGTGGTCTTCTCTCCCGAAGTGGGTACCGCCGTTCTGCAGGTTCTGTATCCGAATGGCTGTCTTGCACTCCAGCCTGTTGACGCGGAGACCGGCAGGACTCCGCTTGCTCATCACATTCCGGGTATGGCGCCGGAGGAGCAGATGTGTCTTCTTCTGGAGCCACTAGGGCGATGTGGTTCTTGTGGCGAACCCACTGAAACACACCTCTAGGAGTTGCGACACTTAAGCAGTACGAGACTGGACTAGTTTGCGCCAAAATGGTTGCTGAAAATCATTTTGCTCCGCGCCTGAAGTACCTGACCTTTACACTATCAGCAACCTTAAAATGTCGCTCTTTGTGATAGCATGACTTACGCCTTAAGGATTCGTCAAACTGCTTAGCTGATACTTTTGATTGGATTGAAGGTTTTCGCAAGATCCAACCTTGTGAGAAAACGTCTGCCAAACAGGAGGAGTGCAGGAACTTCCCCATTGGTTGTATTTGTATGAGGAGTGTTGCGATACGCCAAAAGAAAATCAGCAATAGCTGAGCGTAGGGGTACGGACGGATTCTAAAGCAACGCAGACTTGAGTGACTGCACGAAGCGCTCAGCCCGTCCATTGCTGCTTGGATGATACGGCGCTGTGCGAACATGACGGGTGCCAATGCTGCGCATGTATTTTGAGAACACGTCCGATGTGAATTGTGGACCGTTATCCGATACAAGCATCTCTGGAAAACCAAATTAAACGACAGAAAAGTTCATGAAGACGGTCAATGGTTTTCTCTGCGAATATATCTTTCATTTCAAACACTTCTGGCCGCTTAGAATGAGTCTCTATGACTATCAAGAGCATCGCAACTCTAAATGGGCCTGCGAAGTCGACGTAAACCCGTTCCCAGGGCCGGCTAGGGCACGCCCATGGATGAAGCGGAGCAGGGCACGGCATGTTGCACTGCGACTGGCACGACTGACATGCACTCACTTTCTTTTCAATGTCACTCGTTGGCCACCGCGCGTAAGTTCTCGCCAATTCCTTCGTCCTGACTATTCCAAGGTGCCCTTGGTGCCGCTCCTCAAGCATGAACGACTGGAAGCGCTAAGGAATGACGACACGAGTTCCCAGCACCAGGCATTCTTGCTGCAAAGACAACGCCAAACGTCTGTAGACAAACGGCTTCATTAAGTCATTCGGAGCGCGAATCGGCCAGTCGCTCAAAACGCACTGCATGACTGCTTTGAGTACAGGGTCACGACTGGTCTCGCGTGCTATGTCACGGCAGTTTACTGGAAGCGAGTCAAAACGCAGAAAGTAGAATTTATCTTCCGGTGCTTCATCATCATTGCAATGAAATGGCAGCCGCGAAAGGCAATCCGAGTCTGCGTTTTCTGCTGACGACTTGTACTTGAGCGTGTAGTTGTAGGCAGATAACAAAATGGCCCAACGCTGCATTTTCCTTCTAAAACAGCGCAAAAGAACAGGGACGAGAGAACAAAACGTACAACACGAGCTTCCGGTTTTTTTGCGCTGTTTTAGAATGTATACGTACCAACTCGCCCAGGCTTCTATTTTGGCTGCAATCTCGCTGCAGCTATCGTAGGAACGCCTGTTTTGGGCCCGAGAATGGTGTGCAATGGCTTATGATCGCTTACGAGGATGAATGAACGGCCGTAGAGGTAGTACTGGCACGTTTTCACGCCGAAAATTAGGGCCAGTGCCTCTTTCTCAATTTGGCTGTAACTAGCCTCTGCCTTAATTAATGTTCTTGATGCGTATGCTATTGGCTTGTACATACCATTTGGTAGGACGTGAGAGAGCACGGCTCCGATGCCGTATGCTGAGGCGTCACAAGACAGCTGTAGTGGCAATCCGGGCTCGTAGTGGGTAAGCCAAGGTGGCATGGACAGCAACTTCTTAACTTCAACGAAGGCGTCCTCGCATTCCCTGCTCCACACCCAGGGCACATCACTGCGTAAAAGCCTGTTGAGCGGTGCGATTACACTGGATAGGTTCGGAATGAACTTTCCATAGTAGTTAACTAGGCCAAGCAGGGACAACAGCTGATGCTTGTCATTTGGCCTCGATGCCATTGAAATAGCTGCCACTTTGTCATCGGCTGGACGCACGCCATCAGCGCTTACAATGTGACCGAGGTACTGAAGCTGGTCCTTAAAGAACTAACATTTAGGCGTTTTCACCTTAACGCCTCTTTCTGACAAGCTTTTCAGAACAGCTTCGAGGTTACGCAAGTGCTCTTCATCAGTCTTTCGCGTTACGAGGATGTCATCAATGTAACATGCAACCCCTTCGAGTCCTTTGAGCATGTTATCCATTATCCTTTGAAAGATTACATGAGCTGATGCAATGCTAAAAGGTAGGCGGTTGACGGCGCACAACCCTTTTTGTGTATTTAACGTCAAGTATTCTTTCGACCGTTCGTCTATTTCTACCTGCAGGTATGCTCTGTTGAGGTCAAGTTTCGAGAACTTTTTCCTCCCGCAAGTATTGCAAAAAGCTCTTCTCTTCGAAGCGGATAATGCTCAGTGTCTAGAATTGGATTCAGGGTGACCTTGTAGTCACCGCACAGTCTTATCGAGCCATCAGCTTTAATGACCGGCACAACCGGCGTAGCAAAATTGCTGCTAGCCACTGGTGAGATAACGCCAAGCTTTTCTAGCTTCACAAGTTCCTGTTCTACTGCCGGACGTAATGCGAATGGCACAGTCCTTGCCTTCAAAAATCTAGACTCTTGATTGTCTTTGAAATAAAGAGTAGCATTCTCACCATTTATCTCACCATTTATCTTCGCTGAACAGCTGCGTGTACTTTCGTAGCAAGGCCTGAAGTTTCTCCGACGACTCTTCGATCGCACAAGGCAAACTCCTAACGTCGTTCAGCTCCCAGATACGGCTCCAGTCAAGCCGAATCTTTTGTAGCCACTCCCGTCCCAGAAGCGAGTGTCCGTCTTGTGGCACCACGTATAGCGGTAGGCGCTGCTTTTGGCCGTTCGTTTCCACGTTGACTTCAAGCGCTCCAATGGGCTTGATTACTTCACCCGTGTACGTGTGTAACGAAGACTGGCTCGTTGCGGGTGCAGATCTAGAAAAAGCCTCCTGCAGTGGTTGCGTGAAATTATAGAGACAGCAGCTCCGGTGTCCAGCTCCATCTGTAACGGTACACTGTTAACCTTGACTGTCACCATAAAATGCACTGCACGTGTTTTCTAAAGTAACGTCATTCAGAGCAAGTTTTGTTAGCCTCTTGAATGAGCTTCAGTTCAGTTCAGTCATTCAGTCGTGTCCGACTCTTCGTGACCCTACGGACCATGTCACGCCATGCTTTGCGGTCTCTCACTATCTTCCTAACATCGCATAACTTCATCTGCAGTGCCTCTAGGATGCCATCTAACCATCGCGTACGCTGCCTGCCCCATCTCCCGCGACCCTCTACCTTTCCCAACATCAAATCTTTCTCCAGCGACTCCTCTCTTCTCATCAGATGACCAAAGTAGCTGAGCTTTAACTTTAGAATTTGACCCTCCAATGAGCAGTCAGGGTTTATGGTCGACAATATCGACTGATTTGATCTTCTGGCAGTCCAAGGAACTCTCAAGAGTCTTCGCCAGCACCACAATTCAAACGCGTCAATTCTTCGGCGGTCAGCTTTTTTCACAGTCCAACTCTCACATCCATACATCACAACTGGAAAGACCATAGCACGAGTTATACGGATCTTGGTTGGCAGACTAATGTCTCTGCTCTTTATTAGGCGGTCAAGGCTAACCATTGCTCTCTTTCCCAGAAGCAGGCGTCTCCTAATTTCATGGCTGCAGTCTCCTTCCGAGGTAATCATGGAGCCCAAGAAGAGAAAACCTGTCACAGCTTCCACTTCTTGTCCACTGATGCTCCAGGACTTGATAGGGCAAGACGCCATGATCTTTGTCTTTTTAATGTTCAGTTTAAGCCCAAACTTCTCACTCTCTTCTTGTACGTGCATTAGAAGTCTCTTGAGTTCCACTTCACTTTCTGCCATTAAAGTGGTATCATCCGCCGCATATCTACGGTTGTTGATACATTTTCCAGCAATCTTCACTCCAGCTGAAGACTCGTCCAGACCGGCCTTCCTCATGATGCACTCTGCATATAGGTTAAATAGGCAGGGCGACAGTATGCAGCCTTGCCTCACTCCTTTCTCAATCGGAAACCAATCAGTAAGACCATGCCCTGTTCAGACTGTGGCCTCTTGTCCTTCATACAGGTTCCTGAGGAGACAGATGAGGTGAATTGGAACTGCCATCTCTTGGAGAGCCTGCCACAATCTGCTGTGATCTACGCAGTCAAACGCTTTCGCATAATCAATAAAGCAGAAGTAGATGGGTCTCTGGAACTCTTTTGCTTTTTCCATGATCCAGCGAAGGTTGGAAATTTGGTCTCTACTTCCTCGCCCTTGCGAAACCCAGTTGCACGTCCAGACCCAAGTAGCACGAAGTGGGCTATGACGTGGGGGCCCGTGTTGGGCCCGTGAGGGCAGCCCACACGGGCCCCATGCGGGATTTGCAACACGTACCCAGAGGGGCCCCGCGTGGGCTGCCCAATTCCGCCGCGATCGGTTCCGAACAGTATCCGCGTTGGGCTGCCCGCATTCAGCCCAGGTAGGCGAATGTGAGCAGGACACCAGAACCATTAATGGCTCCCACGTTTGTGCAGGCAGTGACATCCATTGATCAAGGTTTTAATTTTTAGGCCGATTAATCCCTCCAATACCTGAATTGTACAGGCGCGGGATTTGCGAAATCTAGTTGACCCACGTGCTGCCCTCATGGGTTGAATCGGGCATTTTCAGAGCTGGCCAAGTTCCAATAATCAAGTGTGAAACATTAGGCACTATTTTTTTTGCTTGTATGCTGCACTCAGTAACATGAAAGAAATTTATTCCCAACACTACAATAATATGGGCTGGCCCACATCACCCCAACATGTTGGTCTGAATATTTATTTCGATGCTGCGTGCAGAATAGTAATGCCGTAGGAAATATTTGGAGGTCTTTCAGTACATACTCGTAAAGCGGAACAGTTACTGTTGCATATTTTCTGTCGATACTGCATACTTAAAGTAGTTTGTTGACTAAACATATATAGTCTTTATTCATTGCATAGATATGCTCAGGACAGTTATGTGAAATCTCGAGAAGAGGCAATTAGTGGCCGGTATAACATGATTTACATAAATAAAATGGTGCCTTAAAGATAGGATGGAGACGTTTCAGAGCGGTATGCCCGCCTACGGCCAATTTGGGGCCTACAGCAGCATTTCATGGGCCGCCCCAATTGGGCTGACCTTATGTTTACCGCGTGGACTACGAATATATGTTGCATTTTCCCGCAAGTACCCCAAGAAATACCAGTGTGAACAGCGTGGTGGTATGCTCGCTTTTCAGTCCGGCCGCAAACCATGTGGGATCTATTCAGTTTTTGCGTGCGCAGCTCCAATCGGACTAGCCCGTCATCTATTTGCTTTAGGCCCACATTTGCATCGCATCTCCCCTGAATTGCCCCGCAAGAGACCGATGCGGGCAGAAGCGGGAAAGAGTACTTGCCTGCCCCGCTAACAGCCATGCGGAAATTATCTTGGTTTTTGGTGGGCAGCCCTATTTGGGGCAGCCCAGAAATTTTCTGCATGAATTCCACATTTTCGTGTGACCTTCCCTCAAGTACCCTTAAGGGTCCCATGTAGGCAATGTGCGGGCATACCCGTATTTAGCCCCGCCGCGGCCCATGCGGGACCTATTCTGCTTTTGAGTGGGCAGCCCCAATTTGATTAGTCCAGGCGTTTCCTACACAGAGCCAAATTTTATTTGCATCGGCCCTAAAATTTACCAAGCGGGACTCTTGAGGGCCAGATGTAGGAATATGTAATCAGTTAGCCCTTTCCGCGCCTATATAATACTCAGATGGAAACAGCAGGAGCAAGCCCAATTTGGGCTTGCCCGCTTGATCCCTAAAGGGGGCCCTTATGAGTGTTATTGTGGTTACCCAAGCCCAACTTGCCCATACGGGCCCCAGGTGGGCCACGTAATGTGTGCTACTTGGGGAAGGTCCCGATCCACATACTGCTGCAGCCTACCTTGGAGGAATTTCAGCATCATCTTCGTAGCATGCGAAATAAGCGCGATGAATAAGCTTACTGTGAGCGTTTTCATACGTTGCGGACGACTTGTGCAAACTCGTTGAATGTGTCTCTTCTTTTGGCACTTATAACAAATTGCTTGCGAATGTGGACAAGATGCTGCTCCATGCTTGGGTGAACCGCATCGATAACATGGCACGGCCTTTGCTTCGGGAGTTAGCCTTGAGCTAGGCATTTTATGTATATCGGATTTCACTTCGTGCACTACGCGCGCTTCTGTCAATTTCGCACTACCGCTTCAAAAGACAAGGCACGATCTACTGCTTTTTGAAAAGTTAGGGCATTATCATCGGCAAATAAATGCCGTTGGATGTCGACGCACTGCAACCCGGAGACAAATCGGTCGCGCAGGGACTGATCCAAGAACTCGCCGAAATCGCATGTCTGAGCAAGGTGTCTTATTTCGGGCACGAACTCCGATATAGTTGCAGTTTCTCACTGTGACCGGCGGTGAAATTTTGCTCTTTCGCCGATGACCGACGGCTTCGGAGACAAGTGATTGCGAAGTAGCGCTATGAGCGTTACATAGTGCTTAGACGAGGGCTTATCCGGAATAGTCAGTGACTTGAGAAGTGCGTAAGTTTACGGTCCGATCAAACCAAGGAGCACGTCTAGTTTTAAGTCTTCCGGAACCTTGTTAGCACGCAAATAGGCTTCTAGCCGCTCTTCATACGAAAGCCAATCAGTCGTAGAATCATCAAAATACTCAACTTGCCCGAAAGTAGTCATGGCAGAGGCGTTCCCGTTGCTGTAGATGCTACAGTTCTTTGTCTTGTGCCGAAAGTCCTCAGTGGGAGCAACACCTACTCAGATTCACCATCCTCGTCGCTATTATGTCGTGTTTTAGGCAAGACAACTGGGGCAGCATAGGTCGGACAGGAACGGCTTTATTCCGTGATAACGGAAACTAAAGAAAATGCTGCAGCGCGCTTCCATAAGCCACCTTATCACAGTGGCAAGGGTAAGCGGAGAGAGCGTGGCTGAGGCGAGGTAGTTCCGCAGCTTTGATAACACTTCGCGATACCACAACATACACAGCCGATATCATAACCGCGCGCATGATGGGGTCCACCGAAGCAGTACTAAATGCATTTGGTGGTACTGTCATCCCCCGCACGTACTTTCGTCGAGCAGCATTTCGATGCCGCCCTCACAAACTCTGCGTTGCTGCATGTACGCGGTGTCTCGAGATTGGCCACTACACACATCAGTGCTCTAGTGCCACTGCTAACTGCCCCAAGTGCACTTCATCCATCTCCCCGAGGGCTGCGTGCACGAGTGCACGCAGCCCTGGTGCCGACACTGCCAGAAAAATGAGCATGCTACTTTCTTCCCTATTTGCCCCTACAATAAGCAAATAACAAGGAGTGTGCCAACAACGCCTACAAGCAGCGTGTCAACCTTCACCAGGCCACTCAGCCGGCTCCTCCGCAGCTCCCTAAAACGATGGCTATCCTCCTCTTGCCGAGTGTGCGTTCTATTCCCCTCCCGATTCCTAAGCAGCAGTAACACAGGCAGCTTCAGCTTCAGCTCGGGTGGTCTCCATCTCGTCAATATCCGACGCTTACGATTCCTAAGCCTTGGTACTCTCTCAAATCATCTCCACAGTCACTCGTTTCCCCCTCGCCCCCTCCTCCGTCCTTTATTGAAGAACGCTTTCATATCCTCGAGCTCTGTGTGGCTAGTTTGGAAGTGGCCATTTGACCCCTCAAAACAGGATCTCAACTGCATCCATCACCGCCTAGACGTTCTTGAAGCTCACATGGATCAGCTACGTACGACAATAGATTCCAAATTCTTAAACATAGAGCATGTCGTCACTGACTGCCTCAAATACCAGTCTGACCAGGCTCCGCCTCCTACAGCATCAGGAAGCTATCACCGAAATTGACGCCAAATTCAATAACCTGAATACTCACGTCAATGTTCAGTTCGAACGCATCCTTAATTTGATCTCCACCTTTCAGACTTCACTGCAAACCATCACGAATATTCTTCCCCCTCCCCCAAAGAAGCGCGATGGCACGCCACAGCACAATCAAATTACTTAGATGTCAACATAGAGGACCATAATATAATTCAGTGGAACTGTCGGAATCTTAATACTAATCGCACTTCATTACACCAGTATCTTCTTACTCTCCCCTCTCTGCCGCACTTCCTTCTCCTCCAGGAAACTCGCTGCTCCGCTAACGTCCCTGGCTACCAGGCATTTCACTCTATAGCTACTAGCCTCCTCTTTTCTATCTACGTTCGCCGTGACCTCTCGGTAGAGCCTTTGAAATTCCTTCATCGCTCCAATAATGCCTAGTGGGCACCCTCTACTATCTTTGTCAGGCTCACTTCAGCCTGGCACTGTTGTCCTACTACAACCCCCCAGTCACTCCACACCTTTCATGGCCCTAGGTAACGTTCCTAACACATTGCCCTTTCATACGGCTATAGTTCTCTGCGGCGATTTTAATGCCTCGCACACACTATGGGGTTATCCGCAGACCGTTCGTGCCGGCCGCCTACTCCACTCCTTTGCTCAGCAAGCTCACCTCTTTCAACACCCCCGCAGTAGCCACTAGGGCGGGTACCTTCTCCCAACGCCAAACAACCCCTGACCTCACTTACTGTTCTGGTCCAATATCATTTCAATGGTCAGCCCCTGCCGATACCCTTCTTAGTGATCAATATATTATTTTCATCTCCGTCCCTTTTCGGATACCCACCTGCAAACAGCGCATTCGACATACTGACTATTCAGGCCTTTCGCTGTTTCTTCTCCTCTGACTCCTTCACGTCCTATGAGCAGTGGACTAATGCCCTTCTCCAAGCTGCTTCATCCTCTACTCGAACGGAGACCACTGCATATCCATCCTATGTCCTCGATCCCCCTCTCATCAGCCTATGGAAGCGTCGCAAAAAGCTTCTCCGAACAGCCAGACTGCAATCCCGCAACATTCAATGGCAGACCACACTTTCAAATTTGCGAGACGATATCGTGACATATTTTGCTACTTCTTGAGGATCCTCGTGGGAATACCCGATGCAACAATCTTGACACGGCGCTCCATACAAAATCAACCTGGACTCCTTTTGGAACCCTCCTTGGTGCCACCCCTGCCCCTGCCCCGGCTCTTGCTAAAGCCCTAGCCACAAAGTCTCCCGATGAGGTTTTCGAAACCCTTCACGATCTTTATCTCCCACCCCTGTTGTGCCCCTGTTACCCTGAATACACAGGCTGTGCAAGCAATGACCTCTATGCCCCTTTTACACTGCGCGAGCTTGAAGCTGCACTACTTGCTAACGCTACTCGGTTGGCTCCCGGTGAAGATGGAATCACTTAGTCCAGTCCGCTCTTCGCAATCTTTCCAATAACGCAAAAGAGCAACTTCTCAATCTTAATAACACCGCCTGAGAAGAATGCTCTCTGCCGTCGTCCTGGACTTGCTCACTTATTTCTCTCATTCCTAAACCTGGTAAACCTCCAGCCCGTTCAAACCTCCGGCCCATTTCTCTGACCTCCTGTATCGCCAAGAGAATGGAAAGAATGGCGCTCGCTAGGCTTAACAGGCATTTGGAGGTTTCAAACTCCCTCCTTCATGCCCTAATTAGTTTTCGTTCCCGCTTATCTGCACAGGACCTTATCCTTATACTTCAGCATACTTCCTTAGCCTGTGGTAGCTCTCAGCTTCACGCCCTGGCCACAGTCGATGCCCGCAAATCATTC
Organism: Amblyomma maculatum; assembly: GCF_055883805.1. NCBI lineage: Eukaryota > Metazoa > Arthropoda > Arachnida > Ixodida > Ixodidae > Amblyomma > Amblyomma maculatum. The sequence goes on along the minus strand of NC_139346.1, from coordinate 53,916,998 downwards.
GATTGCGTTTTCCATGGCCATACCTTTCCAGCACCGGCTGCAGCTCCCGCATGTATAACTACATTTGAGCTTTTATTTCTAATCGCGAGGCCGGTTTCTGAGCATTGAACTTCACTTCTGCACTCCACCGGCTCACTCGTGGTACCCCGCAGGGTGCCGTTCTTTCACCCACCCTTTTTATTATCGCCATGGCTCCTCTCGCGGTTCAGTTGTAGTCTATTCCTGATCTTCAGCACTTTTTTACGCCGACGACATCCGTCTGTGGTGCTCGCGCGGATCTCCTGGTCACGTTCAAGACACCATTCAGCAGGAATTGGGTAATTTCTTGCTTTCTTGACCATCCAGGCAGGTCTCCCACGCCCCAGAAGTCAGAACTCCTACTTTTGACTCACTGCGTATCAACGAGCTCACAACTGAGTGATATCCCTTACCTTGGGCGGCTCCCCAACACAAATGTTTCTCAATGCCGCGTTCTTGGCATGCCTCTGCATGCCGCCAAAAATGTCCGCTACCTCCATGCGACTGTTGCTACCTGTCAGTCCGTCACCCATTTACTTCGCCGAGTTGTGAGATCGTCCTCTGGCCTGAGGGAAGCTCACGCCTGTCGACTGGCTCAGACGCTGGCTATTAACAAATTCCTATACGTTATACCATATTTTTCATTCCCCCCGGGGCCAGCTAGGCACACTTGCAACAGATCTTCACGGCCTTTATGAAGCTGCTCTTTGTCTTCACATAACCACTTCCACCGATGAGCTTTATACCACCGGGCTTTTTCATCCTCTTCGTAGTCTCCTTTTCCTTCACCATGACCGACAGATAGCTCGCCTCTCCGGCACAGTTCATGGGCGCTGGCTTCTAAACCAGGCTAACATTTCCCCCATCCAGTCAGTCCCTCTGCCAACTCCTTCCCCTCCAGAGGCCAGACACTTCCGTATACTTCCTCTTCCAGCCAATATGTCGCCGGTCCTGCACGCTGGCCGCCGACATACTGTTGTCTCTCATCATAGTCCACCCTTCAATACATATGGAGTCGATTACACGGATGCCTCTTATGTGGCTCCTCGCGGGTCCGGAAGCCAGGTCCTTATCCTCTTCTATCTACCCCTGTCAAACACACAATCGACCCATTTCTCAACCGTCCGGATATTATCTCGCTTGATGTTCTCTCCATCATTCATGCCACTCAAAGTTTCCATTCTCTCCCACCTGTGCCTCAATATATTATATAAACCGACTCCCAGGCTGCTATCCGTCTCCTTAAATCTAAAAGTCTAACACGTCATCTGTCCACAGAGATCGAGGTTGCACTTGTTGCGCTGCAGCCTGCCCCGTCTTCCTCCGATGGATCCCTGGACACTCGGGGATTTACGGTAATGAGCTGGCGAACCAGCTCGCCCGTGAAACTCGTAGCTGGCCACCGTTCTACCCCTGTCCAAGATCCTTGGAGGGCAGGTCGACCCTGTCTCTTCGCGCCACCATCAGCGAATGTTACAATGCTGCTCGCTTTGACCGCTAGCTCTACCCCGACCCTAATCCTAATCTTTCCGTTCGGAAGGCTCGTATCCTTCGGCAAATACAGTTGAACGCACTCATAACCCCGGCACGGCTACAACTCTACAAATTCCGTCGTGACCCATCATGCCCCAACTGCCCTTCCCTTTATGCCAACCTTTCACATTGCCGATTTTCATGTCCGGTTTATTGCAATCGAGATTCTTTCCCACCTCCTCCCATACTATCTGGACCTGGGTGGACTGGCTTGGTGCTGAGGGTGAAGAAGAACACCGCCTGATCGTCCAGTAGGCTATCGATGTTTTAGGCGCCAAAGTGTCGCGCCTCAATAAAGTATTTTACTACTACTACTACTACGTTACGGTGTGCACACTTGGGCACCGGGGGGACGGATGGAAAGCTTTCATTAGCAAATACAAACAAATAAAGTCTCGTTCATTAAGGATCGGAAAGGTGAAATCGTTGCTCACGAACTGAAGCAAATGAGCGGAATCACTGACTGAGGTACTCGTCAAAACTATGCTAGAAAGATCGCGAGAGCGCTTTGAGATTTGGTCTGTCGAGTGAGTCTTCCAGGCATGAACTCGACATGCGATGAGCGTAAAGCGTCGCCCGGTCTCTGTTACAAAACAAAATGGTGGACGACGCTCCCTCTCTTTTCTGCCATGGCTGCCAACAGCCTTCATACCGTGTGGCGACGTCATGCGAAATGAACCTATATGTACATGAGTATGTACATGTTAGCGCTAAAAATAAAAAAAAAATCCATTCCAGTTTTAGAACATGATTACGCTGGTAGCTGCGAAGTGGACGATCGAGACCGCCGGTTGTGCCGCAGCTGCTTGACGAAGCCACTATTAATCGTCATGGCTCTGCTGCTTGGCGAATGGTTCTCAAAATCTTCCTGGCGTTTCAGGCGTCAGTTTAGCAACCCGTAGAGAAAAGAGGATGGAGTATTTGAAAAGTGCTGTATTTATTTCATATTTATTTTGTATTATTTGGTCCCTATATTTAAAATGCAAAATGAATAAGTAATCGAGATACTCGCACTCTAACACTGCCTACTTTTCCCCAAATACGTTAAAAGTGAATTTTTTCCGCTTAGCCTATTTCTAAGTTAATAAATATATACTATTAACGTTCGAATGGGTATGTAAGAATGAAAAATGCTTCAACAAAAGACTTATAATGCACTTTTAAAGCATTACGTATGTACTCATGGCCGTTTTTATACTAACGGAAAGTATAAAAATATTGTGCCAAAAGTTTATTTCGAGCACGCCTCGAATACACTAAACTTTAGCTAGATATTAGGATTCATTTCCGAAACAAAAAATAAACATACGAATAATTCAACCGATATACATTCAATAATGCGGTAGGAAAATAAAATATACGAAGCATTTTCAGAGCTAACTAGCAAGAAACAAAAGGCTAATATTCAGTGATGTCCCAATAGGTGAACTTTGTCTCTGTTCACATGTCCCTCAATAAATAACTTTACACAGTTTACGCAGGTTGTCATGCATTTATATCAAGCGAAAGTCGGCTGTTATTCTTGCTACTCAGGCCGGAAAAATAATGGCACATAACGGGAGCAATAAGCATCATATAACAATACACTTCTTCCGAGGCGGATGTCAATGTGGCGCTTGTTATGAGAAATATGTAGCAGATATTCATTCCTCTACCATTCTTAGCGCCGTGTTCTGAGTGCTGTCACACGGTTACTCATACATACAGCTGTTTGTCAAGCTAGACGATGCTGCCACAAATATTACATCTAAAAGAATTAGTGCACATTGAAATTGAGTTTCAGTATGGAGCATTGGTCGAAAAATACTTCACAAGAAGCTATTTCATAATTGCAGAAGCACATTTTGAATACACTCCCAAAATATTAAAAACACATTTACACATATTCGAAGTATTGTGGAGGAAGGCCAGGTCGAGATGGCAAGGTTGAGACGTCAAGGCAAGGGATGCCTTGTCTGGCGTTTATTCCGATGGCCAACAGAGGCGCGGGCCACCGGGGGCGGCGCGGGATGATGACGATGGTATGTACACGTGAAAGACGATCCTAAGAAGGCTCACACAATTTCCCCGAAAGGTCGGAAGCGGCCAGCCTGGCTCCTTATACGCAACAGCTGTATCGCGGCGCACAAATGGCTGCAAGCGAGGCACATGAACTATATCAGTGCCACGGTGACGTCGATCGGCTGGGGGATGAAAAGATGTCACTTTGTAGTTCACTGGGGAAGCTTCGGTGATGACCGTGTGGTGCGTAAAATAGTACTTCATGACCAGGACGAAAGGAGACCACACAATGAATAGAATTGTCGCGAATCTTGCGATCTTCCTGGCAGGCTTCTGTGTTTAGGCGAGCAAGGTGACGGCATCAGGCCACATAGGATACGACCTGGTCAGGTACTGATGTGAAGGAACCGTCGCACGTAGAGAAGAATGAACTGTCGAGCGTTGTGGTGGTAGGGCGGCCATAAACGAGGAAAAATGGAGAGTAACCAGTTGTCCGCTCTACTGCTGTATTATAGGCGAATGTGACGAATGGTGAAATAGTGCCCTAATTTCGATGATCCGGTGCGATGCACATTGAGATCCCATCCGATAAAGTGCAATGAAATCGCTCTGTCAGACCGTTAGTCTGAGGATGGTAGCTTGAAGTGGTCGTGTGAAGGGTGGACGATGCGTGGAGAACTTCGGCAACGACTGTCGATAAGAAGGTCGTTCCGCGGTCACTTAGGAGCATCCGTGGATAGCCATGGCGTAATACAACATATCGCAAAAAGAAATTTGCAGTCTCTTGAGCCGAGTCAGTGCGCACAGGTGCTGTCTCCGCGTAGCGCGTAAGGTGATATACAGCCATGATGAACCAATGGTTTCCCCAATCAGAGAGAGGCCGGGGACCATATAAGTGAATTCAGACTACTTCGAATAGTGTGGCTGGACAGGGAAGGGGTTTAGGAGGCCAGCAGCTGGAGTAGTCGGCCGTTTGTGACGTAGGCACAGTGGGCAGGAAGCGGCGTATTCAGCTACGCTGGAGCACAGGGAAGGCCCGAAGAACCGTCCCTTCTAGCGGTCGTAGGTTCTGTGAAAACCTAGGTGACCTGCCGTAGCGTCATCGTGTAGAGCCGCTAGGATACTTGGGCGAAGCACACGCGGGAGGATTGGGATCCAGCGGGTTCCCTCAGGGCAATACACGTAGCAAATTAGGATGCCATCTTCGATCTTCAGGCTGCGTAACTGTCGGCGGAGCCTAGCATTGGGTGCGCTCAAAGCGCCAGTGTCGGTCAATGATGGGACTGCACTACGCACCGGCTGGTTGCTACGACTGAAGAGCGTGTTTGTTGTCAGAGGCGTCAAATGAAAATGCTGTTATTGGCGTCGGAGGAAGATAGAATGGTTTCTGGTCAGAGGAAGAAATAGATCGCGCAGAAAAACTGCCGGTTAACGGCTGAAGTTGGCAGCGAGAAAGCGCGTCGGCATCTTGGTGGTGACCCGATTTATAAAAGACGCCGAAGAGGCGTAGAGTCCAACGATCAAGTCGACCTGTGAAATTTTTCAGCGAAGACAATCAGCAAAGAGCATGGTGATCGGTCACAACTGTGAAGTGGTGACCATATAGATAAGGACGAAATTTCTGAATAGCCTAGGCGATGGCAAGATATTCCTGCTCGGTAATGGTATAATATTGTCACCAACACACGTAGCAAGCCGCACAACAACCGAGCTGGCCCTTTTTAATCAAGCGAAAAACTCGAGAGCGACGAGGATGAAGCTTAGCCACGTGCCAAGCCATTCGGCCACTTGGTGGCGCCAGAAGATGGTCAGCGGTGTGGCATTGCCCCCCTTCCAAGGGGCATCGACCCGATGCCGCAAGCGTAGGGGAATAGTCGAAAAGCGGGACAAGTAATACGGGAAAGTCTCTGGCTCTGGTTTGGATCCTGAATTGGTTTACCGATTGTAATAGGGCTTCATTCTGGCAACGTGAACTATTTCAGATTTCGGCTGCCGAGAGGAGCGTACAGTGCCTTGTGGTAGCACCTCGTAGTTCACCGCGCTGAGGCGGCGGAGCACCTCGTAAGGTCCAAAGTATCGCCGCAGAAGCTTTTCAGAGCGCCCTCGCAACCGTATTGGGCTCCATACCCAGACTTGGTCGCCGGGCGTGTAAGTCACCTCTCGGTGTCGCAGGTTGTAGCGCTGGGCGTCGTGTACTTGTTGGTGCCGAATTCGCTGTCGGGCAAGCTGGCGTGCAGCTTCTGCGTCACGAATAAATTGGTCAGCCCCCACGACAGTGGAGGGAGCAGAATCTGGAAGAAGCATGGCATCCAGCATAGTCAAGGGTTCGCGTCCATGGACCAAATGAAATGGAGTGAAGCGTGTTGTTTCCTGGAGTGCAGTGTTGTATGCGAACGTGATGTACGGCAGAATCCGGTCCCAGTTCCCATGATCATCGTCTACATACATAGAAATCATATCGGCAATTGTCTTGTTAAGCCGCTCAGTCAGTCCATTAGTTTGAGGATGATAGGCTGTTGTCTTGTGGTGGGTGGTGCCAATGAGTCGAAGTATCTCACTCGTGAGTGCCGACGTAAACGAGGTTCCTCTGTCAGTTAAGACGACTGTTGGCGCACCATGACGGAGTACAATGCTGTGAATGAAGAAATGCGCAATTTCATCTGCGGAACCACGTGGAATGGCCTTGGTCTCACAGTAGCGGCTAAGGTAGTCAGTGGCAACCGCTATATACCTGTTACCCATGGAGGACTTCGGAAATGGGCCCAGTAAGTCCATGCCGACCTGTTGAAATGGGAATTTCGGGGGATCGATAAGCTGTAAGAGCCCAGCTGGTTTAATGGGTGGTGTTTTCCGCCGCTGGCACTCACGGCAGGTACGGACGTAGCGGTGCACAATGGCAGCTAGCCTGGGCCAGTAGTACTTTCGGCGTATCCGTGCCAATGTGCGTGAAAACCCGAGATGGCCGGAAGAAAGGTCATCGTGGCACGCACGAAGAACTTCGTCATGTAGCGTTGCGGGTACTACAAGCAGATAAGCAGTTTCTGTTGGACCGTAGTTCTTCTTGTAGAGCACACCATCACGCAGGCAAAATGACGACAGTCCGCGCCTGAAGAGCTGAGGAGGAGATGACACGGTTCCTTCGAGGTATTCAATGAGGGGTAAAAGTTCAGAGTCAGCCCGCTGCTTTCGGGATAAGGTGGACGTCGCGATAACACCAAGGAAAACGGAATCGTCGTCAGAGCCATCCGCGTGGCAGGGAGTAGGGGCGCGGGACAGACAGTCAGCATCACTGTGTTTTTTGCCGGACTTGTGCACGATTGTAACGTCAAATTCTTGCAACCGAAGGCTCCATCGAGCAAGCCGACCCGATGGATCTTTCAGGTTTGCCAGCCAACACAGAGAGTGATGGTCGCTCACGACACGAAACGGACGACCGTACAAATACGGACGAAATTTCATGACTGCCCACACAACAGCGAGGCACTCCTTTTCGGTAGTTGAGTAATTAACTTCGGAACGGGACAAAGTGCGACTGGCGTAAGCGATGACACGTTCTGCACCGTCCTGCCACTGAACAAGGACCGCACCGAGGCCAACGTTACTGGCATCCGTGTGCAGTTCCGTGTCGGCCTCTTCGTCGAAGTGGCCAAGTATTGGCGTACATTGGAGACGGGACTTGAGTTCCGTGAAAGCGTTTTCCTGGTCGGGGCCCCAAAAGAACGGCTCGGCGTCTTTTGTCAGGCGGGTCAGAGGCTCAGCGATCTTGGAGAAATTGTTAACAAAGCGACGATAGTACGCGCAGAGGCCGAGAAATCGACGCAAGCTTCGTTTATCCGCTGGTCTGGGGAATGAAGAGACAGCGGTCGTCTTCTCTGGGTCTGGGCTAACACATCGAGCACTGACAATGTGGCCGAGAAATTTCAGCTCGTTAAAAGCAAAGTGGCATTTTTCGGGTTTTAGAGAGAGACCGGCAGATCGGATGGCCTCGAAGACAGCGCGCAAACGCTTCAGGTGCTCGTCGAACGTGTCCGAGAAAATCACAACGTCGTCGAGATATACGAGGCATGACTGCCACTTCAGACCAGAGAGTACAGTGTCCATCATTCGCTGAAATGTGGCAGGGGCCGAACACAGGCCAAACGGGAGCACTTTAAATTCATACAAACCGTCTGGCGTAATAAAAGCGGTCTTCTCACGGTCTCGCTCGTCAACCTCTATTTGCCAATATCCACTGCGAAAAGTGGACGAAAAGTAAGTGGCATGGCGAAGGCGATCGAGGGAATCGTCTATGCGTGGTAGGGGGTACACATCCTTTTTCGTGACGTTGTTGAGGCGTCTGTAATCCACGCAAAACCTCAAGGTTCCATCCTTCTTTGCCACGAGGACAACAGGCGAAGACCAGGGGCTCGTCGACGGTTGGATAACGTCATCCTGGAGCATTTCTGTTACTTGGCGGCGGATGGCATCACGTTCTTTTGAAGACACCCGGTAAGGACGCTGACATAGCGGACGTTGGTCATCGGCAACTATAATTCGGTGCTTCGTTAGTGGCGTCTGTCGGACCTTGGAGGTTGATGCAAAACAATCTCGGAACGAATTGACAAGATTATCTATGCAGCGTTTCTCACTGGGCGAGAGGTGCGGGTTCACATCAGTCTGAATGGCTGTAGGCGTCGCATTGTCGGGGTCTGACGTGTTGGTTAAAGCGTACTGGCCTGTACATTCTCCAAGTTCTTCAAAATAAGCGACCGCCGTGTTCGCCGTCAAATGTTGGGGTTCACATGTGAAGTTTGTCACTAGCACGTTTGCTTGGCCACGGACAAGTTCGACAAGGCCCCGAGCTACACAAACTTGTCGAGTTAGAAGCAGTGACATGTTAGCTTCAGCAATGCCACTCGTGCCGGCGCTATGATCACATTCGACTGTGACGAACTTGCTCGCACGCGGAGGGATCGTTATGTGGTCGTCACAGACACGCAACATCGTTTTCCGGAAGTCCGTGTTGCTATCAACGGTTCGCTTCGTTGAAAACGATACCATGAGCTGCTCCCGAAGGTCTATAACCGCACCATACTCTTGAAGAAAATCCATGCCGAGAATCAGATCTTTGCAGCACTCTTGTAATACGGCAAATGTGCCAGTGAAAGTAAAACCGCAGATCTCTATGCGGCAAGTGCACATGCCAATCGGCGTCATTACATGACCACCGGCGGTACGCATCATTGGCCCAGACCAAGGCGTCAGAACCTTACGGAGTGCCGTGGCTAGCTGGCTGCTCATGACGGAGAAATCGGCGCCGGTATCCACAAGTGCGGTCACATCACAACTGTCGGCGGTTACAAAAATTTCCCCGGAAACAATGCGTTCGCAGCACGTCGGTAAGTTCATCGGATCGGGTCGTCGCCGCTCGGGCCGTCGCATCAAATCGTCGGGTGGAGGCTGTTTAATCTGAAACGTAGCGGCGGCCCCACCCCCGGAGGTCGCCGTGTTTAGTTTTCCCGGTGAGGGGACGTGCCTCTGAATTGCCCAGAGGAAGAGTACCGACTGGGCGAAGCAAAACGCTTCGGAGATGTCGATCGCGACCGCCGTTGTGGTGACGTTGGCTGCATCTCGTTAGCAGCCAGGTACTCCTCAATCTCCTGTGGTCTTTCGCCATAGCGGGGTCGAGGCGCGTTTGGTGGAAATCCTCTCAAGCCTATTCTCCGGTATGGGCAATTGCGAAGAATATGACCAGGTTCGCCGCAGTGATAACAGAGTGGTCGTCTGTTGGGCGTGCGCCACAAGTGCGCCTTGCTGATAGCGGGACGCTGGTATTGCTGTGGCTCGACGGGGCGCAGATCTTGTTGCTGCTCGACGGGGCGCATGTAGCGAGGTGGTGGTCCGACAACGGGACGGAATGGATTTGGCTCGGGAGCAGGTCGACGTAAGACATCACTATAAGTCATGATGCATGGCTCCGGTTGTGGTGCTGGTGGTGGTGGTGGCTGCACCGCTCGCCGAATTTCATCACGGATGACGTCCACGGTAGGATAATTATTTGCAGAGGGAGCATTCAAGTGGAGGTTTTTTAACTCTTCGCGGACAATGCTCCTCACAAGCTCCCGCAATGACTCGTCGCTGGCTGCTGGCACGGACGCACAGCAGGGTGTGGCCGCTACGCTTGCCTGGCGGCCGTATTGGGTACTCCGTTCCTGCAGGGAACGTTCCATGCTGGTAGCTTCTCTCGCGAAATCTGCGACAGTTCTTGGGGGGTCGCGAATGAGGCCAGCGAACAACTGCTCCTTCACCCCGCGCATGAGGTGCCGTACCTTCGTTGCCTCAGGCATGGTAGGGTCGGCCCGATTGAAAAGCCTCATCATGTCCTCGACAAACATGGCCACACTCTCATTTGACTGTTGAGACCTTGAACGAATTGCAATCTCTGCATTTTCTTTGCGTGCACTCGAGCTGAATGTTGTAACTCACGGCGAAAGGCTGCCCAGTTGACAAAGGATGCCTCGTGGTTCTCGAACCACGTCTTGGCCGAGTCTTGCAGCGCGAAGTACACATTCATTAGCTTCCGCTCGTCGTCCCATTGGTTAAATGCAGCCACACGGTCAAAACTGGCCAACCAGTCTTCCACATCCTCTAACCGGTCTCCATGAAATGATGGCGGTGATCGCGGTGCGAGAAGGACGAACGGTGGGGCGTTGCTGGAAGGCTGGCTTGTCTGGCTGCTCGTCGTGGATGTCATGGTTCGTAGCGGGGTGGACAGCGGTTCAAACTCAGGTTGTAGGCCTCGCAGGCGACGGCTGGCTTTATGGACAGGAGTCGCGTCCACACGTTGATGAGCAGCGTCAGTGACGTCTTCGGGGGCAACGTACATGGGATCTTACCCCGCACCTCCACCAAATGTCACCAACACACGTAGCAAGCAGCACAACAACCGAGCTGGCCCTTTTTAATCAAGCGAAAAACTCGAGAGCGACGAGGATGAAGCTTAGCCACGTGCCAAGCCATTCGGCCACTTGGTGGCGCCAGAAGATGGTCAGCGGTGTGGCAATATTAGTCAGCTGGAGTCATTGTACGGCTGACGAGGCAATCACTTTCTCCTGGGAAGAAGTACGGTGCCGAGGACGCGACCACTGGCATCAGTGTGCAGGATGGTTGGAACGGCATCCCTAAAGTGGCCAAGAACAAGATCCGATGTCGCGGCGTGCTTGAGGTTCTTGAATGCAGTTGTGCACTGTGCAGGCCACACAAAAGCGCTGAGCGCTTTAAATAGTTCATGAAGGGGAGAAGAAATAGTTGGAAAATGTCTAAAAAAGCGGAGGAAATAGGATGCCGGGCCGAGAAAACTGCGCAAACTGCAGTCCGTCGAAGACAAGCAAAATTCAGGACCGCCATGATTTTTGCAGGCTGTGGACGAAAGCCGTCATGACTAACTAGATGTCCCAATATTTTAAATATATTCTGTACAAAGTGGCCCTTCTCGGTGTTGAGTTGAAGGCCTGCTGAAACGTGAGATGTGAGAACTTCATTCAGGTGCGTAAGATGGTATTTAAAAGTTGACCAAAAGAAAAAATGTCGTCCAAGTAACATAAACTGTTTCACTATTTTAGTCCACGAAGTACTGTATCGATCACTCTTTCAAATGTCGCTCGTGCATTACAAGAGACGAAAGGCGTAACAATAAACTCCTGAAGTCCATCGGGAGTTGCGAAAGCAGTTCTTTCTTTCTTATCTTCGTGCATATGTGTTTGCCAATAACGAAAACTGAGGTATAAGCATAGAGTTCCTTGCACTAACTAGAGGGAAAGCTGAGGGCGCTGCACTTCAGCCACCATGGGCGCGCTAAGAATCATGGGCCGGTGAGCTACTTGTTGCGGGACAGTCGGTTTTTCTCGGGTGCGCGGAGTGGCGTTACTGCAGTGTTTTTTTCGTTATCATCATCATCTGAAGGTGCTTACATAGACCGCGAAAGCCATAGTAGCGAAGGCGCAAAAGCAGACGTCGCCAAAAAATGGCTTCTGTTTCCCGAAATGCCACTAACAACTTCCTTAAGTGATGGCACAAAGATAAATATTTTCATAACATTTTTTTATTTCAAAGCTTGCCTATTCAGTGCGAAATATTGGTATTTGTGCTGCTCAAAACTAAGTCAATAGAAGAAAGGGCCATCGCTTATATTGGATAAATCTCACACTGGCATTCTGTTTCTCTCTCTTTTTGCAATTTATAGTCACAGTATTCAATCTTACGACATTATCTATGGTAAAAAAACGTTTATCTTTGCATTAGTTTTGGCCAAAAGTTTTAGTTCTGCACTCGGTAGCTCACCGGCCCATGATGCTTTGAGCGCCCATGGTGGCTGAACTGGCCGTCTGGAAACTCCATGTAAACTCCCATAGACGGCAGCACAGCTTTCCCTCTAGGTAAGAGTAAGAAACTCTATGGGTATAAGGGCGAGAAATATTCAGCGCCTTGGAGAGAGTCAAGGCCGTTGTCAATTCGAGGCATCGGGTATACATCTCTGCGGGTAACTGCGGGTAGTCAACACAAATACGTACCGAACCGACCTTTTTTTTAACTAATACTACTGGAGAGGACCAATGAGGCGGGTTGGGAATAGACCGGCGTTGATAATATGAAGTTGAAGGCAGATCAATTTCTAAGGCGTCGTAACCACGGCGCTCATTCTGAAGGCTGCAGCGACAAAAGCGAGATATATGGCCTCTAATGCCATAGTAGAAGCAGACTTGTTGGGGCGCCAAGGTGTGTAATAGAGTGATGTAGGTTGAGCCGTCACCATGCATTGATGTGATTGCAGGGCGCTGCCAGTCGGGTCTGCGGAACAAAAGGACGTGCGCCGTGCGCATAAGTTGGTGTGCTGGAGGGTCGGGCGCCCTAGGTTGGGTGATTGTTGTAAGCTCTTCTTTAAGGATGTTGCAGAGACCGCCGTCATTACAAGTTACGGAAGAGTGATCGCACGCGTGTCAACAGACAGGCTTGACGGCTTGGAGCTCCTCAAGGACGATGGCTCGAATCAGTGCCCGCAGATGAAGGTCCGGAGAGGTCGAGCCAGCAGCGATGCAGGGCTGCAATCGGGAGGACTGTAGCTGGCCGAGGCGTTGGCAGGTTGTAATAATGGCATCACAAGTTGAAGGATTCTGGGAAATTAGGGTGTTATAAGCCACAAATTAATTCCTTTCGAGACGTGGTGTACGCGTTCAGGTACCGGCATGGTGAGACTAATATGCCGGCAGAGTTCAAGTATGGCCTCTATGTAACACGGATATGGCTCATCGGGATCTTGGAGGTGGCAAGCGAGCTTGGTCTTCGCGATCTCATTTCGAACTGCTGGGTCCGCGAATTATTGGTGGCACTGCTGCTTGAATGTGGTCCAGTTAGTGGTGTGGGGTTCGCAGTTAATAAACCCGGTTCTGGCGACCTCAAACAGGTAGAAAGTAACATTTAGAAAATTTCATAGCATCGTCTCACCGCTTCTAGGCATTGCAGCGTTCATAGGTGTCCAGCCAGGCATCGACGTCTTCATCGTGATGACGAGCGAACAGCGGCGGCTCGCGCTGTCGTGTGGGCACAGTCGGGGGGGGGGGGGGTATGGTGCCGCCAAGGTAGAGGGTCCTGCTGATTCGTGGGTACTCTCGGTAGACATGACGATGGTGGAAGGTGGTAAACAGCGACCGGAATGTTGCTCCAGCGAGAAGCAGGGCACAAAACAGCAAGGGGATCAAGTCTCACCTCCACCACGTCTGGAAGAATGCTAGGTCGAGACGGCAAAACAAGGGATGCCGTGTCTGGCATGTATTCCGTTGAACAACCGAGGCGCGTGCCACCAGTGGCGCCAAAGAATGATGAATATGACGATGGTGTATACACGTGAAAACAGAAGATCCCTGGAAGGCTCGAAGTATGATCAAAGCGGACTTTCAGTTTTCGTATTTTCGACAGATTTTAAAAGTACATTTTGAATGTCGAGCAAGTCTTCAAATATACTTGAAACGAAATAAGTTTTTAATTACAAAAGTAATTTACATTCCGAACACGCTAAAACCCATCTGTATGTTTCACGTTTTCGAAGTATGCTCGAAGCGCACCTTTAGGTCTAACGTTTTCGACATATTTTAAAAATGCATTCTGAATATTCAGCAAGATACGAATTGTACTAAAATGAATTATTTCTATATTTACGAAAGTACATTTTGAGCATATTCCCAACATAATAAAAGCACATATGTATTTTTCACGTATTCGAGGTATGGTTTGGTTTGGTTTGTGCGGTTTTAGGTCCCAAAGTGACTCCGGCTGCGAGAGATGCCATTGTGAAGGTCTCCGGAAATTTCGTCCATGTGGGGTTCTTTAATGTGCACAGACATAGCACAGCGCATATCCGAAGTATCCCCAAAGTGTACTTTCTTAGATGGTATTTTAACCATATCTATAATACATGTTCTGAACATTGGCTAAAGATTTATTAAAATATTTGTAATATTTTGTGCATATTCCTGAATGCAAATCATAGCTAAATATATTTCGAATATACCGCAGTATGTTCCAAATGTACTACGTTTTGCTAAGGGATATATAGTTGGCTTCGCTATCATTCCCCTTTAACTTGGCGCGGCGAATTGGATCAGCATGGTGATCAGAGCTAGCAAGCGCTAAACAAAATATTGCAGAGCAATAGCGCACTGCCATCTCCTGAAGCATTTCGCTGTGGTTTGACGTATACCCATGAATGACCTCTGGCTTGATAAAGGCCATATTATCAGGCACGCAAAGCGCGGTTCTACCTATTGTGGAAAAATGATTTTTAGCTTCAATAACCAGTGGAAAAAGGGCCCGGAGCCGCCTCATTTCATAGCCCAGAGCCATTGTTTTGTTGAGGCGCTGTATACATTATAGCCCAGTGCACTCTGAGAACAGGGCATTCAATTCACACTTTGTGTTCTGGTCTACATCACCTAATGCGTGAGTGACAGGGGCATCGCCTTCATTGTGTGCGACATAGCCGCACCCTTGTGCCATATGCAAGACGGAATGGGTTGTATATGTAATTTTGCTGCGTCCTCTTATATTAGCCAAGATATAAAGCACGACCTCGCACCGCGGTTTGTGCTCGATCCCGACGTGAATCAGGATGTCTACGTTTTTGCCATTTGATGGGGACATTTGGTTTCTTTGCATACGCTGCTGTTCAGTCACACGTCTGGCTAAGAATCGACATACCTTAACAACTGAGCTGTAACCTCCTTGCCACGGCGAGCAGTGATGGCCCAATTGATATCTCGTATCGGCATGGTGTTCTGCATAATGACTTGAGTTACATGATTTTAATGGTCCCTGCAAGTCACATCCAAAAGTGCAACTACGGCGCACCTTAGTCCAGTTACAAAGAGCAAAGGCTTCTGAGAGTGCATCACAGTCATGTCGATCGGTGTTTGGCACTGTTTGCAAGGCTGGAGCTTTCCCGGTGAAATTAGCGCCTTTTTTGCCCCTGACGTTACCGAGAGGTCTTGATCTAACGCTTAAGCCTGGTTCATAAGATCCGAGCAGCAATAATTTTATCCGCTTTTGGATATACCAACAAACTAACTCCCTGTGCATGTTTCCTGTATGTAGAAACAGGGAAAAAATAATAAACAAATTGAACAAACATGGGCTCAAGTAAAATAATCCTGTCATCCAAGGAGAACATCCTCTCAGATCGAATGAATGTAAAGGTAACTTTTCACAGTCGGTTCATACAAGATTATAGCTCACGCCCTTCAGGGACAAGAATGAAGATTGCCCACCACAGGCTAGGAATGGGGCTTCGCAGGGCACAGAGATTAGAGGTTATCGGTGAACAGGTGCTGCTCGTCTACTACACGGTGTCTTAAGACGAACATGCTAACTTATATGCAGAAGCTCTCGTTATGGTGTCTTGCGTTGTAGTGTCAGTGATATTCCGATCACATTTCTAGACAACGGTGAATTTCAACTCGTCCACACTTACATACAATTGTCTAGGTGGCCGTAAGGGTCCTTTACATTCTTCATCTATGGAGACCAGTGATTACAGCCGAATATACAAAGCCGTAGGGCATACAGCTATGGGCGCAACTTAGCGCGGCCTCATACTACTGACAGATGTTCTTAATTACTTGAAAAGGAATGTGTTCAGCGTGAAAAAACGCGTGAGTAGCGAAGTTCATTTCTTTGTTGACACCGACTTCCTTCTGTACAATAACAGCGTCTTTACTGATAGTGTTTCCCTAATTTGAAGCTTACGCTAGGCTTCGCGTTAAAAAAGTGAAACTTGGGTGAAAAGTTTAAGCCACCATCTCACCTCTTCGAAAGCATACTGCTGTTCTCTGCCTAAAAATAATGATGCGTTATCCGCATTTAGAAGCTCCAGAGGACTAGCCAACAGTGAATAATTTAAAGGATGCTATTTTAGAGCCCCTGGAAACGTCGCTTTTCCTTCTTTTTGTCGCCGGGAACTGGAAATACAACTGCGCCAAGTCTTTTGGCATTTGTTTCGTCAGCACATATGACGGCCCCGATGAACTTCAGTTTCGTGAACCGGCACTTAGCGATTTACGACTGCCTGGACACTTAGAGGAATGTTCTGAAGTATTATGTTGAAACATTCCACATATTTTTCAATGTCATTGAAAAATACAATCTCGTAGTAGAGATAAACAAAACATGACTGAGGCTAATCGGCGAGGTCTGTGCAAAGCTGTAGGAACAAATCGGGGCAAAAGTGTAGGATACACATTCGGTAGAGTCCGACCGGTGCAAAAAAAGGAGTTTTCGTACAGTCTTTTTCCCACATCGCAAGAACAATACACAGTGCTCAGGTGAAACAAAAAAGCATTTGGTTCGCCGAAATTTGCTAAGAAACTTGTCGATACGTCGCAATGGGTAGATGCCTTTTTACCTCCACTGCCAGATTTTGTCTAGCCCGGGCTAACTTCAGATGTCCATCGTGGCCGCTTTATCACTGCTGTGGCCAGACCCGCAAGCCGCTTTGTACTAAGTATAGAGCAGTCCCTGTTTAGACACAGTGTTAGAATAAAATGTTTACTCCTCACTCCAGAATAAAAGCGGCGGCAGGGCATAAATCCTTCCCTTTTGGCGTTCTTTGTGGTTTCCCCTCGGTGGCGCATTGTATAACACGAAGGTGTTTATGTTTCTTTTTTATTTCGAACAAGCCCTGCTATGGCTGGGCCCTATACAGCAGTGAGGCGTTGTGCTGTATTGGACATGGCTCGGTTTCTGAAGAATATTTTGCAGCAATATGTCAGGAGAACCTGGGAAGGCTTACAAATGACGAAAGTCGTGGCCTCATGGCTCGGTACGATAAAGCTATCAATTCCATATAAAACTTCATAGTTCTTCCAATAACATTCATGTGGCCACTATACTCCAGGAAGAGTAGATCTTCACAGTATTCTGTCTTGCATGCCATTCCTTTCAGCTCCTCAAAAGTTCGCCTCGAGGCTTGTAACACAGTAGGTACTTGCATATGTATGTTTTTAGGCGCAATCATAAGTCATATGATTGCAAAAGCACACACTGCAATGAATGTGACACAAGCTTCCTTTGGAAGCCCAGCAGTATCATACAAGCAGCGGACTTGATTACGCTGAGTACTGAGGCTTTCGCATTCAATTTATTTTGTGTCATCGCACTAAAGTCGATTCAACAGCTATAAGCGTGAAAGGAGCAATAAACTGACGCATTAATATGAAAGTATTGAGATTGATGACGTATAGTTTTTTTTTTGTATTTCAGGGCAGCGGACGAAGACCGTTATTATAGGACCCAGGCACAGTGTGCTGCAAGGGTAAACTAGTACTTTATCATTGACTTTACTATGTAGCGAACGGGCGGTAGCTCATTCTATGATGTTAACGTTAGTAGCAGCGGAAAGCATACATTACACCCGGTCAAATCTAACTATCGACTCAATATTGGGAGTGGGTTGGCCATGTTGTAGTCCTATGTAGGCCCATTGGGGTTTCGATACAATCCAATATTGGGCCAATGATTTGTGCAGCTGATAAAGTTGTCTGATACAGTACCCATATTCCTCATTGTCCAAAGGACTTATGTGGCTGTTGTGTTAATGTGGCATGCTGCACTTTGCTAATGAGCCACTGCCATGCTCGTCAGGGACATGCCATGCGAGCACTATTTTAGCTTTCAAGCCTCCGGTTTGATCAGCAAGCTGGTCATTAGCTGTATCTTTATAAAAAAAGGCACAAAAAAATGTGATGATCCCATTTGTGTATGAAAAACGCTTCCATTGTAAGAATATAAACCTGATGAACACCGTATTGTGGTGCGTTTTTCATGTTATGTCAAGAATTGAAATACTGATGCAGAAAAAAGTGTGAATACATTTCCTTGTGGTACCGAATGGAGAGAATGCTTTTTCAGAAACTTCCTGTGCCATTAGTCAGAATAAGGCGTTTTCTAAATACATTTTATACATTTCTGCTTTTAACTGAAATCAATAACTTCTGAATTTTCCTCTGATGTTGACAGTGTAATCCGAAGAAAAACGGAGTGGGCTGCCCTTTCAGCTGTGGCTGCTATGGAAAGAAGAGATCTCAGTGGTATGGAATCTGCTTCAGTCCTCTAGGTCCATTGCCTAAAAATTTTGATTTAAGATTCCTGGGACCGATACGAACTCCGATGCCACAGATTCAAGGCTGATAACCTTCTTATTCGAAATTCCTAATGTAGAAAAAATAAATAATGCCTCACCTATTCATACTCACTTTCCTTTTTGCCATTCCTTATGTAGTTTGCTTTGCCATGGAAATAATAAACTTTATCCACCCACACAATACCCATCAAGCCCTTTATATTTCGATATATTTTAGCATAGATTCTGACACTGACACAATAGGATTCAAGATTAGTGCAAAGATGTCAATATCGCGAAGTATACAACTTGAGGAGCCTATATTTATTGTGCACAAGCGCACCTTTTCTTGACGCTCTTGACAAAAATGGGTGCTTTTGAAAATGCCGCACTGTTTGTTCATTGGAGAGCATCTTGACCTGACTAACCGCTCTATATATCTCCCCTCTACACCTGCCATGTAGGCGCCTACCAAGAAACTTTCTGCAATATTTGGTGAAGGTGCGGTTTTATAAGCTCGTCCAACCAAGGCGCTTCGCGCTCACATTATAGAGGTTACTCTGATGGCCGGAGACGGACATCCAGTGGCTTCCGTTACGTCCCCGCCGCTCGTCTGCTCCGGGTAGAGATGGGCAAAGTGGCTCATTTCAGTGACTGGCTCGGAACGGCTCAGCTCACTGAACTGAGCCAGCTCCCAATTGAACGGCTCAATCCTAAGCGGCAAGCCTATTGTCGGCCCGCGCTGGGCACTTGCCAATATGGTCGACTAAAACTGTTCGGCTCGACCCAGGCCCCCACCTCAACCCAAGCTCAAGGTTTGACAATGGGCTAAGAGCGGCCGATCGTCGGCAATCGACCTCGAGCCGACGATTGTGGCGGACTAAAACTCTATCAGGTCAAACTAGGCAACCCACCTCGGCCCGAGGTCGCGGATTGAAAATGGCGTAAGAACAGCCGATCGTGGCATTCGACCTCAGGACAACGGGTGTGGCCGACTTGACCAGCCTACTGTCGCGCTAGGGTCATGCGTGGGTCATGGATTTATCCATATCCCATGTATGACCCGGTGGTTTATCCATGTATAATTAGTGGTCTACTCATCCATGGCCTATGGTTTACCCATTAAAGCGTCTGCAGTTCGATTGTGCATGAAATTTATTGCTGCGGCGGTATTTTTAGATGCGCATATTTTCCTCCAAGTGGGCTCTTTGTAGCATCAGCAATGGTGATATTCGCCAGGCTGGAGAAAAATAACTTGTACGTATGCAGCATAAAAAAGCCAGCGCATCGACAAAGGTAGCTTTAAACAGCACATTTTAGTGGTTGTTCTTAAATAATCGCAACAGGCTTACAGCCTATAATAAAGAAGGGGCACTTTTCATACAGCTTATTAAGTTTGTGAGGTTTTACTGCTGTTTATTCCGGCTTTCAGCTTCGGCTTTCAGCTTCTAGGCTGAGTTGAAGATGTCATGTTTCCCTCCTCGTGGTGCCCGCCGTCGCACACTACACCAAAGTGTAGTGTGCGACAGTCATCGCGTCGGCAGTCATCGCTTGACTGCCACCGCGGCCTTCCCGGACAGGACGTAGCTCAGGTACCCGCTGTCTCTCCTCAGGCATCCTAGAAAATATACGCAAACAAATATCAGCATTCATTCCGCATTCATATGTATATTTTCTTGCCAGTAATAAAAGGCTCTCACTCATGAATTTATCATAGAGACCTTCGGTGGGATCAGTCGTACGTTGCGGTGCTGTAGTCATTGAATGATATCAGAAGTCAATTGAAATATGAGGTGCAACATTTTTAAACATAAAGCAGTTTGATCCAAGGGCTAAAAAAATTTCTGAGGCAGGCGAAGGAAAGCAGTTACATATGAAGAAAGACTAGCCTGCCAAGAGGACTCACACAGTAAAAAACAGAGACGCAAAAGGAAAGAGGCTAGACGTTTTCTGCGTCTGTTTTAAGGCGAAAACCTTCAATGCCTCATCGTTGTCGTGGATATTTTTGGGATGGGATGGGAAGACCCACCCAGAAGTCAAGCCCAACCACCATTTATTCGACACTTAAAACACATTGAAAGCCTTGTCTTCCCCCGAGGAACCGAACCTCCATTCCTTAGATCCCCAGAATCAACTTTGTACCACTGCGCCACACTCTGGAGTTTTTTCCCTTTATTACAGACTTGATAGCGCAAACACAATATACATTTACATGACAATAAAAGAAAAAATCACTTTCTGGCTACTGCACGATGATAGAATAAACTAAATGACTTTAGTTTGTCGAGGACTGGCAGCCAAACAGGCTGAATAGCTTGCTGCCCGAACACTTCCTTTGTGTAGACGATGCTTTCAATGAAATAAATACTGATAAGCAGGATGCACAATAATACATTCAAATCTTACATCCATTCGCGTGCGCCAAACACTGTTCATGAAGAGCAACGCTCTTCATAATTTCCATTGTCTACAGTGAGAATGATGGCACGATTCCTCAAGTGACAGATACTGCGCCTTTCCCTTCCTGTGAGCAAATAATAGATCACCGGTGAACTTTAAGGGTGTTGGTGTTGTTGTGGCTGTAAGAAGAAAGAAAAGAAAATGCACGGGCCTGCTACTGGCTCTGTAGCTGAGGCACCTCCGCTGCCTCGTGTGGGCAGAAGAAAAAATGGACAAGAAAGAAAATATGAGGGAGATGTGTTGGACAAGGGGCGCACGACGTACCGTCACGAGAGGTCATGATATAACAAGGCGATTCATGCATATACGCAAGGCAATTTCATAATCAGTGATAGAAAACGGCTATTTGGAATTTTGGAAAAGGTAGGGTATCGCCGAAAGCGGCAAGGCTTCTGGCCAGAAGACGAACAAACAGGAACATTCGCCTAAATTGGACCCCTGCACACACGTTCTTTCCTGGCAACTTTGGAGCCGCCTGACTGCCGGAACAAGGACGAGCGTCTACAAAATTATACGGAGATTCTTCAAATTTACAGGTTAAGCAGGAGACTGGTGCCACCACCGGATAAACGTCTAAACAATTTTAAACAACAGGGAGGCAGTCGCATGGCGGCGTCTGCAAGCTGGCAATTTTGAAAACACGGTCTCGGCTTATTATGTCCAGATGCACGATATTAAAAAAGCGATCAATGCAGGCATTGTGGGGAGAGAGGGAGCCTCAACCATATAATCTGGGAATGTGCTAGCTCCACAGGGGCTAAAAAGAATGTAAATTGTACAGACGCCTGTGAAGCCCTGTTGCGGAGCGAGGTCGCTGCTTCCACAGCAACAAGCTGTCCGTATGGCGGAAGAAGCCGCTAAGAGCCATGACCCCTTTGCCTGCTTCTGATCGCGGAAGTCTCGACTCTAGTCCCTTAGGGCTGCGTGCCGGGGGTGGGGATTGAGGGCCTTTTTATCTGATGGAAAAATAAAGTTATCACATTACATGCATATACGACCTTCCTCCCATGCTCTTGAAGCAATTGTCTGTATTGATAAGGTAAGAGGCATTTTCAACAGCACAAGAAGCGCATGTACACATAGACTTCACCGGACGGTCTGTACAGGATTCTGATTGATTATATTCTTTGCCGGCAGAGATGGAGAAGCGCTACACAAGCAGAAAAAACAAGGCCTGGGGCCGATTGTGGCACCGATCATGAGCTTCTTGTTGCCAAATGTAAGCTTCGATTGAGGAAAACGCAGAAAACTAGAAAGCCTTTCAGTTATGATCTGGATCAGATTCCATCAGAATATGCTGTGGAAGTGAGGAATCGATTTCAAGAATTGGATCTAGAAGACAGATAGCCTGAAGAGATGTGGACTGATTTTCGTGATATAATACAAGAAGTTGCTACTGAGGTAGTTCCAACGGAAAAGAAATGCAAGAAAGCAAACTGGTTATCTGAAGAGGCTTTGAAAATAGCTGAGGAAAGGAAGATGGCAAACGTTATGGGGAAAGAGAACGATACAAGGTTCTCAATGCCAATTTTCAGAAAATACAAGAAGAGATAAGAATGCCTTCGTGAACATACAGTGCCAAACAGTTGAGGACAACAACCAATTGAGGAACAGCAGAGCTCTGTATAAGACAATCAAAGATATCAAAGGAGGCTTCTGTGCTAAGATGGACATGATAAAGGACAAACGAGGCAGGGACCTCACTGAAGCCTCGGAGATAAAGAGGTGGAAGGAATGCACAGAACTGTATAAGAAGGACCCGGATGTGCAAACCCAACATAAGGTGTTGTGATTACTGATCTCGAGCAGGGCGTCCTGAAGAGTGAAGTTGAATGGGCTTTAGCCAGCCTTGCTAAGAACAAAGCTAGCGGAATTGATTGCATTCCAGCTGAGTTACTTCGAAACCGCAACCATGACGACGCTGTTAACGTTACGTATACATTATGTCAGCAGCTTTGTACGACCCTGCAATGGCCACAGGTTTGGAGGAGGTTAGTTTACATCCCCATCCCAAAGAAAGGCAGTGCCAAAGATTGTTCCAACTACCGCACGATCCCGCTTATTTCGCATGCTAGAAAGGGTGATGTTGAAAATCCCCCAAGGTAGGTTGCAGCAGTATGCGGTTCGGGAGCTTCCGGACGTGCAAGCTGGGTTTCGCAAGGGCTGAGGAACTAGAGACCAGATTGCCAACCTTCGCTGGATCATGGAAAAAGCACGAGAGCTCCAGAAACCCATCTACTTCTGATTTATTGATTATGCGAAAGCGTTTGACTGCGTAGATCACAGCAGATTGTGGCAAGCTCTCCAAGAGTTGGGAGTTTCAATTCACCTCATCTGTCTCCTCAGGAACCTGCATGAAGGGCAAGAGGCCACAATCAGAACTGGGCATGGTCTTACTGATTGGTTTCCAATTGAGAAAGGAGTGAGACAAGTCTGCATACTGTCGCCCTGCCTATTTAACCTATATGTTGAGTGCATCATGAGGAAGGCCAGTCTGGACGAGTCTTCAGCTGGAGTGAAGATTGCTGGAAAACGCATCAACAAACTCAGATGTGCGGACGATACCACTTTAATGGCAGAAAGTGAAGTGGAACTCAAGAGACTTCTGATGCGCGTACAAGAAGAAAGTGAGAAGTTTGGGCTTAAACTGAACATTAAAAAGACATGATCATGGCGTCTTGCCCTATCAAGTCCAGGACCATCAAGGGACAGGAAGTGGATGCTGTGACATATTTTCGCTTCTTGGGTTCCAGGATTGCAGCCATGAAATTAGGAGACGCCTGCTTCTGGGAAAGAGAGCCATGGCTGGCTTTGACCGCCTAGTACAGAGCAGACATTAAACTGCCAACCAAGATCCGTATAACTCGTGCTATGGTCTTTCCAGTTGTGATATATGGATGCGAGAGTTGGACTGTGGAGAAGGCTGACCGCCGAAGAATTGACGCGTTTGAATTTAGGTGCTGGCGGAGACTCTTGAGAGTTCCTTGGACGGCCAGGTCAAATCAGTCGATATTGTTGGCCATAAATCCTGAGTGCTCATTGGAGGGTCAAATTCTAAAGTTTAAGCTCAGCTACTTTGGTCGTCTGATGAGAAGAGAGGAGTCGCTGGAAAAGATTTAATGCTGGGAAAGATTGAGGGTCACCGGAGAAGGGGAAGGCAGCGAACGCGATGGTTAGATCGCATCCTCGAGGTCATGTTAGGAAAATAGTGAGATACGGGAAAGCGTGGCGTGATATGGTCCGTAGGGTCACGAAGAGTCGGACACAACTGAACGACTGAGCTGAACTGAGTGAACTGAAGAGGCAGAACAAGTGCATCGGTATCCTCGGTAGTTTATGGCCAAAGGGCGCCGGTATCCGCGCAGCCATCAGAGGCCGCAACATAGTGACTGCGGAGAAAGTTGCGATAGATCTAGCTTGCGTTGGAACGAAAGCCAAGTTGGTAATTAGCGAAAGCAAAACTGCCATCCAAAGCTTTGAAAGGGGAGGATATCGCCGGAGGCAGCCAAAATCCTGACCCCAAAAAATGCCAAATAAGAAAATTTAGTTAGTTTGGACACCCGCTCATGCCGCCGTCCCTGGTAACGAGGCGGCTCAGCTGGCCCGAGCTCCCTACTTCCTGGTAACAGTCGAGCGCCCCTAACACTGGACATACTACAAGCGCCGGGAAAATTACAGGGAAATTATCGACCATTTTAAATTGTGACCTAGACTGGTACCCCCGCCAGATGAAGCCTAAATAATAGAGAAGCTCTCGCGTGGAGGCGGCTAAAACTAACACGTTCATGAACCCGGTCTGGGTATATCACGCACTGTCTGACCTTAAGGACACTGATCTGGGCACACACAGTGTGGGGGGAGAGGGACCCTCGAGCACATACTTTGGGAGGGTCCACAATATCCAGGGATAGTAGCAGAGAAGGCCGGGATACCCTGGTGTGAAGCGCGGGCCCTGCGATCCAGAACCGGACCGTCCATCTGTCGGAAGAGGCCGCAACAAGCCAAGGGCTACCTAATAACCTCTAATCCGCGGGCGCACGACTCCCTGCTTTCCCCGGCACGCGTGCCGGGGGCAGGAAAAAGAACTCCTATTTACGATTTAAATAAAATTTGTGCAATCAAACAACCATGCATATACGAAGCTGATGCCACTGCGCCACTGATTCAGGCGTCCGTGCGCGCTTTCATTTGCCGCTTCCTCGAACGCTGCACTACACAGCAAACAAAAGCAGATCAATATGTCTAGGAGGCGTTAATAGAGCACGCATCAGCGGCGATTGAAATTGATTTACAGGATAGAAAAGGCGCAGCATCTGCCACAATTCACTGTATCACGCCGTAAAGGAAGGGGGTAATGCGAAACAGAAGTCACCCTCTTTACCCGAAGCATAATTCACCGCCACATTCGCAACATATGCGTAGCAAAATGCAGCACTCAGGTTTTCGCCTTTCACCACTTCAGTCGCCAAAGTGTCTCGCAATTTCTTCCTGTGGGCGCCATCTTAGCTGGCTTGTCTTTCTTCATGCAATGCACCAACTCGCCCAACAACGTGTTTTACTCAGTTACACATTGCTGGAAGCTACCTTCGGCGCCATAGAAGAGGTTTTGTTTGCAATCTCCATTTGGCATTATTTACCCAAATTACTGATTATTGATTTACACAATAACTGGTATTTGCTACGTTGAAAAGTAGCAGCACAAACGATTGTGCTGCTACTTTTCAACGTAGCACTTTTCACACTTAATAATTTGCGACAAAGAATCATCACGTCTGCAATTTTGTTTTGTCAGATAAAGTAGGAAACCTCCAAAATACAAAAATCAAATGGCCGGAGAATAAAATTGCGCCCTTGGTTTAGCTAGACAGCCCTGTATAGCTGTAGACGTAAAGGTTGCTTATGATTTCTTCGTCCGCGCCAGCACAACCATTAAACAAGACTGTATTTGTTTTTTTCCAGCCGAAAAATAATGTTCCGCTCCTTTATGTCCTTACCGCTTTTAGTCTTTATACGCCTTGCAATGTGCAGTGCGCTCGCTGTAATTCGCGCCTTCATGTGCGCCAAAGGGCCGAACCGTAGCAACCATCGTCAGCATATCACCCTTAGTCAGCATGGGGCCACCCATCATAGCAGCAGGTTGTTTCGTCCCCTCAAAATCATGTTGAGAGCTGCACAATTTAGGTGCGTGAATGGGCTGATAACAGTTCCCGTATCTACATAGGCAGAATTTATCTGCTGATGCTAAAAGAAGGCACACGTGGGGTTTCATACCGCAAATAATATTTTTGATTTGATTTTGCGGGGTTTAGGTCTCAAAGCAGCTCAGGCTATGAGAGACTCCGTAGCGGAGGACTCCGGAAATTTCGACCCCGTGAGGTTCTTTAACGTGCACTGACATCCCACAGCAGACGGACGCCTTGCTTTTCGCCTCCAACGAAAAGCGGCCGCCGAGGCCGGGATTTGATCCAGCGTCCTTGGGAACAGTAGTCGAGTGCCGTATTCATTGCGCCACCCTGGCGGGAATTACCGTAAATATTGAAGCATTGGTTTCTGAAGGTGCTCACGGACTCTGTAAGACCCATTAACTGCTAAAGTGAATATTTATTACTTGGAGCGAATAAACTCAATTCCCTACTTGCCAACTAAAGAATTACTGCGCAGTTCTAAGTGTCATCCAGCAATGTGCCACCGGTTTTCATCGCCTGTTGCTAATGGTTTGTTTCTAACCCTTGGCTCAAACTATCGGGCGCAGCAGGTGTCTCGTAGCTTGAATAACACTTGCATGCGATAATATATATGGGTATATTTGTAAGCTTTACAGATTTTACTTACAAATACTACGAGAATTGCTTCAGTGCGGCCTTTATGAACGCTATATTCTTGGCTAAAACACTTAACTCACTTATACTCAACTTATTAATTCAGCTCAACAAGTCTAGCTATAATGAGGGCTGTCGACACCGAAGGTCTGCCTAGCTTTCAAAGTTTCGTAGATGGCACAGTCTTTCGAAATATGGAATTTCAAAAATACGCCCTAGATATTTGCTTTCCCGCAACGTATATATCAGTGCCTTCAAATAAGAAATGGGATCCAGGTCCTATAATCTTTTTCGTTTCCAATGAACTGTTTATATGTGGTGCGAAAATATCTAGACACAAAGGAAAGAGCCTTAGTTTAGCAAGATACGGCGTAGTTTCCTAGAAAAAATATCTATCTTTAGTGGTAGAAAACGCTTTTTTTGCCATTTCGAAAAGTTGCTAGTTTCAAGACCATAATTTTGTCATCTACTATATTGTCACGCTACTGACTATGACGAAGGATTGGGATGGTGTGGCAGAAGAGGAGGAAGAAGCGTTGGTTTCTGGGGGCTAGGAGGCTTCATCTTGTCTCGCTACATCAGCACTGTAAATGAACACCCTTTCTTATTACACTGTAACCACTAGGTGGAAGGTGCTCCGTTCGATCCCTACCTACAGCGCTGCAAGACCAAGTGGACCTTCGACGTAGTCGCCGCATTGGTGGGCTGCCACCGCTCTCGACCACCATGGACCACACCGACTAAAACCGTACAAGCCGCGACGCTACAAGCCAGGCTGGCGGCAGGCCTGTCCACTCCAGCCCTATTGCGTCCCAGCCTTACCAGGAACCACGACCGTTTGCCGGAGAAGAGGAGGAAGTGGCTACTTGATTATCAACGAGTTAGTCGGTACAACCGGTGGGACCCTCTTACCATGCTAACTAACGTCGTTTTATTTCTCACTCACATGGCTATTACCTGGTTTGAGAATAACGCGGACAACTTGACGACTTGGGAACGGTTCGCCACTGAGTTAAAACTGCGTTTTGGCGACTCTGTTCTCAACAAAAACCAGAATGAGCAGACCCTTGCTAAAAGAGCTCAATTTCCCGATGAAACTTGTACAACTTATACAGAAGAGATGCTCAGATTATCAAATGTGTCAATTCCAACATGCCAGAGGAAGACAGAGTCGGTCACAATTTTAAGGCTATCGCGGCGGACGTGTACAACTGCTTAAACGCCAAAGACGACTTTGACACTGTCTTCGATGTCATTAGACACAACCGCGAGTTTCAAGCTTTTAAAACACGCCAATTAGCGCCGTAATTTGGGCGGGTGGCCAACGTGCTTACTGTGGCCAATCTTGATGACCATGCCAAATTAGATTTTCCATCAACTATCAGTCAAATTGAGCTCGAAGAACTATACGGATCAACACGCTTCCCCTGCATGAATATGTCCAGGGGGTCTCAAGATGGCCGGCTTCACTACCGCAACCGATTAAAGTGCAGCCTTTCTCCCAAGCTCCTGAAATTGCAGCTTCTATTGACTACCCTCCAATGCATTTTGCCAACCCGACTGCGTCGATGCTTGAAGCCCCAAGGTATCACGTTACCTCAAGTGCACCTAGATCTTCTATTCGATCTACCAGGATTCATGTGAAGTAGGAGCATTCAGCCAGACCTACGACGCGCCCTGCTGTGCCTGGCTCTTATCCACTACAGAATTTTCTACCTTCACCACCGATATGCTACCACTGCGGCGTCGAAGGTCAAATCGCCAAGTACTACCGCACTTGGTTCCCGCATCGCTATAAACGCCTGGCGTCTCCAAGCGTCTCCAACAGTACCCAATAATCGGCAATAAAGCCCCGTTTATCAGCGATCAATTGCTCAGCGTGGGTATTACCGCAACATCCCTAAAGAGAATCTCCGCGACTATCAACTATATCTGATAGAAGTGTTAATCCTCCACCCGCCTTCCGTACGCGTCGTTCTCCGTCACCGCGGCGGCTCTCCATGTCGCCCCAACAGAAAAACTAACCAGCGCGACCAATGGGGTGAGGCTGCTGGAAATGTGCTGTGTGCCAGCATCCCTCAAACTACAATGCTAAAAAACAAAATTCCTGTGTTCATCAATGGTGTGTGTACATTAGCTTTGGTGGATACGGGTGCGACTGTGTCTGTGATGAGTAATCAGTTTATGCGCTTGTTGGGACGCAAAGTTGATGTTTGAATATGACCATGCTTCAACATTTTGTGGTGTCAGTGTAGAGGTGTTGCGGCCTCTGGGTGTATGTAGTGCGGAAGTGCCGGTGGGTGGTGCAATTTTTCAAAGCGAACTCGTCGTCTTACCCCACTCTACGCATAATATCATTTTAGGAATGAATTTTTTAAAATCTTCTGGCGCTATCGTGGACTGCCGAAGTCAAGAGGTTCATTTTGACAGCTCGCATCTACCGACTCTTTTTGAAAGCGGCCGCAATGAAGAAACAGTTTTTAGTATTACCGAAGACAGAGTAGTTCCACCCTTGTCTGCCATGTTCGTCCGCGTGTCCGTTCCACTTTTTGAGCAGGTTTCATTTCAGTCCGTGGTGCACCCAGCTCACTCAGCATGCCTGAAGAAAAATGTTATTCCTCATTGTATGATCTCCGTGCATCACGGTAATGCCTCGTTATGGACAATCAATCCATCGTCCGAGCCCGCAGTTTTACTCCTGGGATTGAAGCTTGCCTCCTGTGAATCCAATGCGCCCCACGTTGTTGCTTTGGGCACAGATGCTACGAGTACCACCGTACCTCCGGCTGCTGATAAAAGTTTGATCTGCCACATGATCAGCGCCGATCTCAGCTCACCTCAACGCCGTACCCTTGTGGAATTTCTTCTACCCTTTTCGCCTATGTTTGACTTTTCTCAAACAGATGGACCAACCTCTTGCCCTGCACCTCGAACACTTCATACCATCGACACTGGTTCGGCTCGTCCTATCCGTCAAAAGCCATATCGCGTGTCCCCTTACGGGCGCAAAGTAATTCATGTGTAAGTGGAAGACCTGCTACGGAAGAATGGGATGCAGGAGTCATCTAGCCCTTGGGCAGCCCCTGTTATTCTCATACGCAATAAAGACGATTTGTGGCAATTCTGCGTCGATTACCGGCGTCTAAATTCTGTTACGAAAAAGGTGGTCTATCCTCTTCCTCGCATAGACGACTCCCTCGACTGCCTCTCTGGGGCGTCTTACTTTTCTTGTCTTGATCTCACATCTGGCTACTGACAAATTCCAATGGATTCTGCGGATAAGACAAAAACAGCCTTCGTAACGCCAGACGGCCTTTATGAGTTTGTTATGCCATTCGGGCTGTGCAAGGCGCCTGCCACTTTTGAACAATTTATGGACACAGTTTTGCGTGGCTTAAAGTGAGACTTTACTACTTGGACGATGTCGTGATATTTGGGAAGTCCTTCCAAGAACACAGTGACCGTCTAGTGCGTGTCTTGAATTGTCTGCACAACGCCGCCCTAATTCTAAACTCGAAAAAGTGCCGCTTTGCAGAGCGCCAAGCGCTGGTGCTAAGACACCTAGTCAATGGTGATGGTGTTGTGCTGGATCCCCAGAAAACTGCCGCTGTTAGTCTTTTAAACCCCCGCAGACAGTTAAGGAGTAGCGCAGTTTTCTAGGGTTGTGTTGGCATTTTAGACGCTTTATACATCGCTTTGCTGACGTCGCTTACCCATGTGACGCGCCTTCTGCACAAAACCTGTACTTTTGACTGCACCTAGACTGCGACGCGTAATTCCGTCAACTGAAGTTTCTTTTAATATCGAAACCCATCCTACGTCAATTCGATCCTGCTACAATGACAGAAGTGCACAAGGATGCTAGTGGAATCGGTCTGGGTACAGTCCTTGTCCAACGGCGCGATGGACGAGAACATGTTATCGCGTACGCAAGTCGTACCCTCAGCAAACCGGGGAGAAACTATAGTCACCGAACAGGAATGTCTGGCTTTCGGTTTCGCTGTGCAGCGTTTCCGTTCATATTTGTACGGAGGGTCCATTACTATCGCACCTGACCGTCATTCACTCTCTTGGCTGCGGAACCTTCGATGTCAATGTGGTCGCCTCGCACGCTGGGCCCTCCGGTAACAGGGATATGACTGGTGTGGTGTACAAAGGTGGGAGGCGTCATGCAGATGCTGATTGTCTTTCTAGGATCCCAATGGCCACGACCGGATCTGATAGCGATGATTTTGACAATTACGTATCGACCCTCGAGGCAGCGTTCCCCGACACGAATGCGTTCAAAATAGAACAGCAAAGGAATAGCAGTCTGCAGCCTCTCTTTGCCGCCTCCGAAGCCAGCGCAGCTACAAGTCGTTTTTGTGTGCGTGATGGCCTCCTATGGAAAAAGAGTTATTCGCCTGTCGGCCAGCGATACCTACTCGTAGTTCCCAAGACGCTTTGCGCGGACGTATTGTGTTTTATGCATGATGATCCAACTTCTGAGCATTTGGGATCAGTTCGAACTCTCCACCGTGCTCAAGAAAGATTTTACTGGCTCAGAATTCGTTCGACTATTGAACAATATGTTGGCAGTTTCAAGCATTGTCAACGCCACAAACGTCCCACTACAGCTCAATCTGGCTTGCTGCATCCTGTAAAGACCCCGTCAGCTTCGTTTGATCAAGTAGGCACTGACCTCGTAGGTGCGTTTCCGAAGTTCTTGGATGGATATCGCTGGATTGTACTCTGCGTAGACTACCTCACACGTTACTGTGAAACCGCAGCTATTCCGTCTGCTACGGCGCATCAAGTGTCGCTTTTCCTGCTGCACTCAGTCATCGTACGACACGGGCCGGCACTAATTATCATCACTGATTAGGGCCGACAATTCCCCGCTGATATTGTTGATGAGCTCATGCGTTTATGGGTCTTCCAAACACTCGACGCCATACCATCCCCAGACAAATGGGTTGACTAAGCGCGTAAACATGCTAGTTATGTATGCGGATGCAGGGCATAAGAACTGGGACACCATACTACCCTTCATCATGTATGCATTTAATACCGCCACGCATGAGACGGCTCGGTACAGTCCATTCTTCTTGCTGTATGTCAGACCGCCACGCTACTTCCTGGATACTATCCTGCCCTTCTCAAGCCGTGAAGATCCCTGCCTAGCTGAGACCCTCTGTCTTGCCGAAAAAGCTCGGAGAATCGCCAGCTTACGGTCTGGTGCTTCACAAGAACGTTCCAAAGCACGGCACGATGCCATTCACCGGCGTGTAACGTGCTCCACAGGTGATTTAGGCTGGCTGTGGCGTCCAATTCGGCTCCGTGGCTTACATCAACGCATCAGTGACTTAACGTATGCAATAGCCCGCCTGACAGCATCGGGTCGTTGTTCTGCCAAAACCGAACTATGTCATATTGGCCGCTTGAAGCCGTGTCAGCCCCGCACGACTCACGAACATGCCCAGAGGGCTTTGTCTGAGTAGGGGGGAAATGTCACGCTACTGACTACGATGAAGGATTGGGATGGTGTGGCAGAAGAGGAGGAAGAAGCATTGGCTTCTGGGGGCTAGGAGGCTTCATCTTGTCTCGTTACATCAGCACTGTAAATAAACACCCCTTCTTATTACACAGTAACAATATTTTACTCACTAAAAATACGCAAGTTTTACATTTACAAACACTATTTGAAACCCCTTTTGTGTTTGCAGTTAAGTTAGTAAAAAATTGTTAACTTTGTTTCAGGATCAACACGCTGAAAAAATAGCCCTTTTTAACCTTACATACTGGCATATAATGCACTAGGTTGGTTGCAATAAATTGTTTTTTGCTTTCTTATGTATGTTCTTAATTTCAGGCAATATTTTGAGCACCATACCGGTAGGTGCGTTCTCCACAACTCAATAAATTTGCAAAAATTTCGAAAACAACAGTAAAGGGTAAACTTGCTGAAAAAAAAATGAGCACCTTTGATTTTGAATAAAATCTTCCTTAAGATGCCTCAGTACCTCAAAAATACAACGGGATAAAAAGTGTTGTGTTATACTGTTTAAAAATATAACATTAAATATAAAACTGAGGGCTTGTCTTCATAACGGCCAAATTCAGCCTGAAGTTTGGCAACATTCAGTAATAAGCTTGCACTGAAACTATTTCTCTACATTATTCAGGTTCCGTTATTTATTCCTGGAAAAATTTGAAGCTCTAATTTGTTTTTTTTTTCTGCACGTTATTTTAAAATCGGACAAAATTAAGAAAATGACAAAAGAAGGAAACTTGATAATAATTAAGAAACTGCCGCAACTTCGATTTTTATCCAGATTTCTGGAAAGAACCTTATAATGCAAAGAAAGACAACACAAAACAAAGATAACGACAAGCGCTCGTCTTGTCTCTTTTTTGCGTTATCCTTTGCATATAGCCTTTGATGGCATTACATGATTCAAGCCAACTAGCCCGACAACAACTCTTCTGAAAACAATGCAAAGTACTTTGTTAATATGAGTCAATAAATATATTGAATTCTGCAAAATATAATATTAGAAATATACATTTATTCTATAGATGGGCTCATATGGCTCCGTCTAATGAGGTAGGCATCAAAACTTCAATTTAGTAATGCTGAATTTAGGTACATGTTATCTTAAATACTATCTAAAGGCTTCTTAATGCTTGTAATTCTTTTTTCTGCTTTTTGTAAAGGACTTAGAGCTTAAAGTGTTATTAATTCGTTATTTCTGGTAATTTCATTGCAGAACGCAAATGAAGGCTGAAATCTCTATCCTGCATTCTTTTTGTATTGCTAGGTGCAGTGCTATTCAGTCTAGTTATTTAATTACATTATACATTTTTTTTTTGAGAAAAAACGATAGTGTATTTTCGAAGATTGTTTTTTAATGTGTAAAATGTTTTAAGTACAATCATAAGCAAATCGCTTTACAGCATGTCAATTTTGGTGGCGTTGAGGAGATCACACCTAGCGGCTTAGAGGTCCAGATTCTGCCTTAAATTAACAAAACCTGCATAATAAACACAAAGTGTTTTACTGCACAAAACCTCACTCATCATGAAAATATGTAAGGTTGAAAATGAACACGTTTGTAGTGCGTTGCACCTGGAGCAAAGTTTGAGATTGTTTTTACTAAATGAACTTCATCAACGAAACACGCTTTTAACACTTTTTATACATTAAATGTTATATAGATGTGGTGAGCAAAAAATAATGGATAACAAAAGTTCTGTGCGCAAGAAGCAGATCTCCAAACTTCCAACGTTTTTAAGTGACGAAAACAGCATTTTCCTCCTTCAGGGACACGTTTTATTTTTTTCGAGAAAACTACGCCGCATCTTGCAAAACTAAGGGTTATTTCTTTGTTTCGGTACATTAGCCCATAACATAAGAAATATTGATTGAAACAAAAATGTTCATGGTACCTCGATAACTGTTCCTGTCCGAAGAAATCCATATTTATTTCATTCGTCTCTTCAAACAGGCTGGTTCAGGCAACGGGGTGAATAAAAATATCATCGCATATATTTTTTCGCGCTATACGTCATACCTAAAGCCACCTATATTGTCACAACCGTCATCCGTTATTTCTAACTGAAACAACATAACAAAAGTATTTCGATTGCGAATTTTTCACAAGTAGACGTACGAGCGGGCAGACGTATACTGTAGTTACATACGATTTAAAAAAGAGCACTTACTAACTATAGAAAAATAAATGCTATAATATGGAGCGTGTGTATTACTCCGCTTACGAGTAAAAATGTCAATTTTTAACATAATAATTAATTCGACAAACTATTGCATGTTCACATAGGAACACAATTAATGAGGTCATGCACGCATCTGATGTCTATGGACATGTGGATGACTTCGTTTTGTTCCTATTCGTGCGTCACTCAAAATAAATGAACGAGGAAGCATTTGGGGTCTACACATTTTTCCGCGAGTATGCCACAAAATTGCAATAAGGTGCTTCATAAATAGTCGCATCACTTAGCAATTGATGCCGGCTAACAGAAGAAATCGAATACTCACCCTGAAAAGCATTTCGCTTTTGCGCCATCCTTGTAAATTTTTAGGCAGGCTTTTCCACTGATTATCCTCTTCTTTATTCCCCTTCCAACCTCAGGACACAGGTCTTCTAGGGGTTGCCAAACTGTCGGTTTTCGCATCAGTGATACAACTAAATCTATCCATTTTTTACATAGAATGCACTCCCAATACGCATCTAAAAAATGAAAGCATGCATTCTCACGTGATAAAACAATATGATTTGAACAATAAAATCAAATCATCACACTCGGAACCACATGAAAGTGATGGAGAAATATGAATTGAAACAATTAAAGGCGATTGCTTACAGATCAAAACCAGTAGGAAGAGGTCCAGCATCTAGAAAAACAGGCAATAAAATTAGGGCACATTTAAAGGTGCATGCAGCAGCTAAAGGGATGCAGTGTTACCTTTTTTTTCACTGCAGTGGTTGCTATAAATATTACGGCAATTGCTCGGTATTTCAGATACCCCCATTGAAAACTCCATCCAAGGTACCGAGCAACAGTGGCGTGTTATTTGTAGCTGTTAATAGAAAGAGAAGCTGTCCTAAAAGCGCATGCGCAATTCCTACATTTTGTAGCTTGACTCAAAGCGGTTGAACAGTGGCTGTTGTGGCTGCCACTTCTTTGAAGATTTGAAGTCGCGTCCGTACGATCGGGAGATGTAATGAAATTCGGAATCTCCCAGAAAATTCGAGAAAGTTGGCAGCTGTGAACCTATACATGCAATTACATCACTCAGCAAGCCTAGTTGCACTAGTAAACATATTTTAGAGAATTGCTAATGAGACTGCAATGCACTAATAATGTATATTGTGCAGTTTAACATGCTGAAGCGGGACGTGCTGTGAGGACGGCACAGCGGAAAGCTGCAGATATTGAGATCTGAAATTCTTTTTAATTCAATGAAATCACACAGCACATGGGAGAGTGCACTTAGCTTCCAGCAAAATGCTGCCACTAAAGCCAGGATCGAACCAGTCTCCTCTAGCTCCGTAGCCGAGCGCTCTAAAGCAGCGGAAACATTCTCATGCTTATAGCTTGAGGCCACAAGGTTAGTAAACAAAACAATTCGGGCTACTAATGACATATATTCTGCACTTATCTTTGCTATGTGAACGACTCGTCACAGTCGTGCAGACATTAACATCGCTCGGAAATCTCATGGCCCGCCATAGCACCAGCTACACATTTTCATGCAACAAAGCATGCTCCATGAAGTAAAAGTTATACAGGAAATGTTACAGGGAATACACACAACACTTGACTCCTACAGGGTGCTGCTGAACTTATACAAAAGAAATGTAATTTATCTTTGTTTTAATTGTTTCTTTGCTTCATAGCGCAAGGTTTCTTAAGAAAGCTACTGAGACTCCTGCATTAATGGCCCCTTAAGCTTATCTGTGGTATATTCCTGCAAATGAATAGGCTTAGGGCAGAGTGGGATAGGGCTGAGAATACTTGTTTTGCCATTCGCATAGTTTAGGTCCTTCAAGAGCAATCCTGTGCTTGCCGTCGCCAAACTTTACTGGCAATTGTATAATGTCATTATGCAAGATGTAGAGGTAATCGGAAAGTGCTACGCAGTGACCAAAGGGTAGTGAGGTCCCGAATTTGCCAAAATTGTGAAGAAGGAACACAACAGATTTAAAAAAAAGAAACCCATCAACGATTTAGAGGTAAGGGGGAGGGCAGAAGAGTTCAGGATCTCGCTACAGAATACATATTCAGCTCTAATGGAAGATGGCGACATTACCCTAGAAGCAATGCACAATAATTTCAGAGATATCATTACTGAGTGCGCTGTAGTAGTAGGCAGTAGGATAGTTAGAGAAGATACTGGTAAGCTGTCTAAGGAGACGAACGATTTGATTAGGAAACGCCAGTGTATGAAAGCTTCCAATCCAACGGACCAGATAGAATTGGCCGAGTCAAAGCTAATGAAAAAGCGCAAGGTGACCGATATAAGAAAGTATAACATGAAGAAAATTCAGCATGCTGTAAAGAATGGGAGAAGCCTTAAAGCGCTAAAGAAGAAATTGAGCATAGACAAAAACCAGATGTATGCACTAAGGGACAAGGCGGGCAACGTCATCCCGAATATGGACAAGATAGTCAAAGTAGCCGAGGACTTATATAGATCTTCGCAGTAGCCAAAGTAGTCAGGTCCGTATTGAGATTGGCAGTAGTGAAAAACAGTCAGACGTTCCAACAGTGACGAAGGACGAGCTCAAGAAAGCATTAGAAACTATTAAAAGGGGGAAATCAGCTGGAGAGGATCAGATAACTACAGATTTGTTGAAGGACAGGGGGATACCGTGCTAGAAAAACTGTCTACCCTGTATACGCAGTGTCTGGTGTCATCGACGGTACCGGACCAATGGAAGAATGAAACCATTATCCTCATTCATAAGACATGGGACGCTCTAGGATCTTAAAAATTACATGCCGATCAGCTTACTGTCTCTTGCGTATATGGTATTTACTAAGGTAATTGCTAATAGAATCAGGACAACCTTGAAGTGCAATCAAGCAAAGGATCAAGCAGGTTTTCGGAAACGGTACTCTACTATTGATCGTATCCATACCATCAACTATGTGATAGAAAAATCCTCGGAATATGACCAGCGCTTATACATAGCATTCATATTGATTAAGAAAAAGCATTTGACTCAGTAGAAACCTCGGCATTGGTGCCGGAATTGCAAAATCAGGGGGTAGACGAGCTGTTCGTGAAAGTGCTGGAAGATATATATCGTGGCTGCACAGCAACCATAGTTCTGCATAAAAAAGTAACAAAATTACCATAAAGAAAGGTGTTAGGCAAGAAGACACGATCTCCCCAATACTATTCACAGCTTGCTTAGAAGAAGTATTCAGAGACTTGGAAGGGGAGCAGTTAGGGGTAAGGGTAGATGGAGAATACCTACGTAATCTGCAATTTGCTGATGACATTGCCTTGCTAACTAACTCGGGGAATGAACTGCAAATGATGGATGACCTAGACAGGAAAAGTAGAAAGGTAGGCCTAAAAATTAATAAGCAGAAGATTAAGATAATGTTCAACAGCCTCGGGAAGGAAGAGCAGTTTACGTTAGGTAGCGAAGCACTGGAAGTAGTATGCGAATATGTCTACTTAGGAAAGGTCGTAACCGCAGACCTGGACCACGAAAAGGAAATAACAAGAAAAACAAGATTGGGATGGAGCGCATTTGGTAAGCTTTTTTTTTTTTTTTTTTTTTTTTTTTTTTTTTTTTTTTTTTTTTGTACGCAAACTTGCCATAAGACATATTATATAAACTCATGTAAATGGTTTTCCGTGAGGAACCGGAGCAGGCTCCCGCTCTTAGCGTTGTCGGTGAGCCATTTAGAAAAGTCATCTTCCCTTGTTGTGGTTAGACCCACTTCGCGCAGAATCTTTGTCCTTGATTCCCTTGTCCCTGCACAAGTCCATAGCAGGTGACGAACATCCACTTCTGCAGCTGGTGTGGAACACTTTGGGCATGTTGTTGGTCCGATTTCAGCTTGCGATTCCCATCGGCATTTTACCGACGGGGTAAGGGCCGCCCCAGCTCTTATCCTTCTAAGGGAAACCTCCTCCAATCTCGTTAAGTTACGAGGGAGTGGGAATGTACACGGGGGAATGAGGGCACGTGTACTTTTCCTTAAAGAGGATGCTAAAATGGAAACAGCGGAGCGGGCATCGAAAGGGAGCCTGGTGGGGGGCGCATTAGTGTGTGGAACTTCGTGTGTGAGGTGGTCAACTTTTCTCTGCTCAGCGTTCTCAGCATTGTCTTGTGTCCAATGTATCTGGATGCTTATCTTTGTTTTTTTATTGAGTGCGTGGATTTCCTGGGTAACAAATAGCGTCTTCGTCACTTTCTTTAGTTGTTTTATGGCGGCTAAGGAGTCTGTATAGATGTGGGCTTCTGTTATCGAATCTATTTTATTTATGGCCTCCATAGCATCGCGGATTGCATAGAGTTCCATCACAAGCGGGTCCGGGTATTCTAAAAGATATTCTTTATGTACCTTTAGTTCGCTGTGGTAAGCACTCGCATATTATGACTAGCATCTTACCGGTATCGCTCAAGAGGAAGGTATACAACAGTTGCATCTTACCTGTACTCACCTATGGGGCTGAAACGTGGAGGCTAACCAAGAATGTGCTACTTAAGTTAAGGACAAGTCAGACGGCTATGGAACGAAAAATGGTGGGGGTACCATTAAGAGATAGCAAGTGTGGAGATTGGGCCAGAGAAATAACTCAAGTTACTGACATTCTTGTGGAAATCAAGAAGAAGAAATGGACATGGGCAGGACATGTCATGCGAAGAGGGGATACTGGATGGTCGTTTAGGGTAACAAACTGGATTCGATGGGAAGGGAAGCGTAGCAGAGGGCGGCAGAAAGTTAGGTGGGCGGATGAGGTTCAGAAGTTCGCAGGGGTCAAGTGGATGCAGCCAGCACAGAGCCGGGTTAATTGGAGAAATATGGGAGAGGCCTTCGCCCTGCAGTGGGTATAGTCAGGCTTTTGGTGGTGATTGTGTAATGTTATGTAACTGCCAAACATATACAAATTTGTGGCTGTATTCGCCTAATGTACAGGCATATATTGAGCGCTACGCTGTAGTGTCAGCACATGCAATCAGAGAAGCCACACTCGAGCCCACATTAAAACAGAATACCTAATATGAAGCTCTGCTTCATATTCATCTGCAAACTGATGCTTAGATGCCACCACTGCTCGCGTTGGTAATAAAAGACAAAGCAAAGCAAGAGTATTGAGTTTTATGCTGACATGAATTACTGCAGACTACATTTTGCAAGAGGGACGAGCCTGAAGTACTCTTGCAACTGCAATTCTTACCACAAAATAACTGATCTTGTTCCTGCCATGTCAGTGGAATGCACTCAAACCTGAAAATGTGCTTTCGGGAATCCTAATCATTCTTCTAACACAGTGGAATGCACCAATACTTGAATGGTTCACTATGCCAGAATAGAGCATAATCCAGTAGAGACAGCCACATTGCTTATAATAAGTAAAGATTCATCTGTGCACTGACCTGTGGGCCCATTTACGTAAAGCTGAAGGCTCCTCTGCAGCTCTGTGGCAGAGTCACCAAGAAGGGCACAGGATTCTTTATGGCAATATCTCCTGGAACATGTGGATATATTCCCAATACTATGTTCAGACGAAATACATTTAACGGCTGAGCGTTAATACATGACCATATCTGCAGTTTAGGTTCAGCAGTGGCTGTAACTGGCTTTTATGGTGCTTTGGCAAAGCCAGTTGATATGCAATACGATGCTCCCTTCTGAGCTCTACAGAGAGCAGCTAACGAAGTTACAGGGTAGACGACATTTCAAGCATCACTGATGAACAAGTACCTCTAAACCAAATTGATAGGAAAGGCAAAGTCAGATTTAGGCTAGCGTTGCATGATAGCAAATATGCTTTAAAAGCTTTCAAAAATAAACTTGAAAATTGCACAAACGCAAAGTACCCTCGGTGTAGTCCCACAGCTGTAACCAGCTAAGAAAATATGAGAGCTGTCAAGGAAAGCTATTGTTTCAGCTCAGTGGGCAACTACCAAAAAAAATATCAAGACCACAGCAGCAAAGGTAGCCAAGAATAAATTGTTACATTAACGCGCTTTACAGACATTGGAGAGAAAGGCTCGTTTTAAACACAAGCACAATACTTATGTGTGGGTAGTACACAGAGAAACAAATTAAATTGAAGCTCTCGGTGACATTCATGTCTTGGTCTGTTTGCCAGCTTGCCAGTAAAGCAGTTTCACTGTTACTCCACTCCTTCAAACCACTGATTTGTGCCGGCTGCAAAAATGGAGAAATTGTAAAACCCTCATTTCTATTTTCTTTTTTATGGTTCAATAGGGGCTCATGGAAACACATGGACGCATGAATGTTTTCTATACACGAAATGAGCGTGTGATTTTCTCAATTTATTTTCGCCGTATAAAAGTAAATATAATTTCAGACGTGCTGAAAATTACACAAAGAAACTATGCACATGTAGCATCACCTGTTGTTATCTTGCTAACGGAAATGTTCTCGTCACAGGCCATCAATCAACAATATATGATGTGCCGGCATGCAAGGCACGATTTTCTACCAGAAAAATTGTGTTCATAAAGAATATGCATGGATGCCTTCGCGGATGACTATAGCCAGACGATGGCAGATTATAGTATAGCAGAACATACAGATTCCCTTTCGCTTACACACCACGGGGCGCACTTCAAAATAGAAAATGATAATGACAGAGGGGTTTCCGCAATGCTACTTATTTCAGAGTGCAGTTAGTGAACAATTCAAGTGAATACAAAACCACATGGTCACATGGTGCAGTACTCTTTTTTTATGTTTGCCACAAGGCATAAGTTGAGAAAGGGGGAATGGGATGCAGGAGATAGAAAGTTAAAAGAAGGAGTGAAGTCCAGTTGTGCTTATGTATTCGAGACGGTTGGCAGTATAGCGATTGTCCATTGTCGATTTCTCATAATCACTATCGCGATTCCACCGCAGGCCCACCTTCATGATTATCCGTTGCCTAATGTGCGTTTATGATGGACAAGTCCACAACAAGTGACGCACATCGCAGACGTCAGGTGGAGCCTCACAGTGAGGGCACCTGTAAGTCACTGGTAAATCTTTTTCCGCCATCGATGTCGAACAGATGGGGTCAGAGCCGCCCCTGCCCGGATCCGGCGCACTGTCACCTCCTCCTGCAGAGCAAGACTACGGGGGAGAGGATGCGAACACGGAGGAATGAGAGCGCGTGTTCGCTGGCGCAGAACTTGCGAATCGGAAACGTGGGACAGGAACGGATCTGGAAGAATAGGGGAAGGTGGTGGATCGCCTGATGGGCTTATATGCGTCATAGCATCTGCTTGTATATTATGTGGATCGCGAGCATGGCCGCGAATCCAGTGTATGCAAATAGGACTTGGGTACTTTGAACATAGCAAATGTATGGACTGTGTTATTTGGAATGTGCGTCGAACGGCCTTGAGCTGTTTAAGGGCAGTGAGAGAGTCTGTGTAAAGATGAACTGCATTGAATGTAGGAACTGGTGGAAGGGAATGTATCGCATTGTAAACTGCTTGAAGTTCCAGTGCCAGAGGGGTGCACGTATCCGCGGTATTTATCACGTGAGTGTTGAGATGCGGATGAGAGGGACTATACACAGAAGTAACTCCTCGCTCTGCAGTATGTGATGCATCGGTATATAATATGCACCCTTCAGGCAGATGTGCGGATAATACCGACGGGGAAGCAGTGGGGC
Source organism: Amblyomma maculatum (assembly GCF_055883805.1). Taxonomy (NCBI): domain Eukaryota; kingdom Metazoa; phylum Arthropoda; class Arachnida; order Ixodida; family Ixodidae; genus Amblyomma; species Amblyomma maculatum. The sequence continues at coordinate 53,875,144 of NC_139346.1, read as the reverse complement.
GATTGTCCGTGCGCTGGCAGTGCGACCATGGAGGTAGTGCCTTTAAATGATGTAGTTGTAAAGACTGTTTGCGAGCTCTGTTTTCCATCCGCTGATCAACGAGTTCAGTGAGCGTATTTAGCTGGGCATACTCCTGAAGTACTGGTATGGGATTTAGGCGGGGAAGATATGTTATTGCACGCATAGTCTCATGATTGATTGCCTCAAGGGAGTGCCACTGTTTGCGGGTGAGACATTGAAACTGTGCCTGGTATATTATACGTGGCTGGAGGACAGAGCGAACAAGCTGGCGGGCCGTGTGAGCACGCGCGCCGCCACAGCGCATAGCTATGCGACGAATGAGACCTAAAGTAGCGTGAGCGGTCTTACGGATGGCTGTCAGCCACGGGGTGCCAGTCCCAGAGGAATGAAGACCAAGAATGCGAATGGTTTGTACCTGAGGAATTAGGGTATTATCTATCATAAAATTTATAGTGGGAGCTTTCCGTAATCCAGCTTTACTTCCAATTCGAATGAAACAGGATTTTGTATTCGAAAGAGTTAGGCCCAAAGGAGGGAGGCGAAATGTCAATATATCCAGCGCATGCTGGAGGGCCGCCTGATGGACAGACGTATCTGGGTGACAGCACCATAAGGTTATATCATCGGCATACGCAAGCACGCGTATAGAAGGGACGGCCTCTAGGGCTCGAACAAGTGGAATGAAGGCCACATTAAATAATATAGGGACGAGAACGGAGCCCTGCGGCACTCCTCTGTTTGAGGGGAAGTGACCAAAGGGCTTTCCATGGACACGCACACTGAATGTTCTATTTGTTAGAAAGGCGTGAATGGCGAGGAGAAACCTGAGAGGAAGACCAAGAGTTTGTAGGGAGGCAAGAATGGCTGAGTGAAGGATGTTATCATATGACTGCTATATCTGTAGCGATCACAGTTCTAACAAGATGACTGTGCGGAGAGTTGTGAAGCACGTCAGCAGCCAAAGTAGCAAGACCGTCCTCCGTTCCTATTTGCGGGCGGAAGCCAATTTGGGATTCTGGATAACAATCATGGGATTCCAACCACCACGATAAGCGAGTGGCGAGAATGTTTTCGCAAAGCTTGCAGATTGTTGGCGTCAGGGAAATTGGACGAAGGGCCGAGAGAGATACTGGAGGATGACCTGACTTCGGTATTGGAACAACAATACAATGCTTCCACTCGTCCGGCATGACACCAGAATGCCACACGTCATTGAATGCATCAAGCAGGGCCTGCAAAGCAGTCCCTTCCAAGTTGCGGAATAAGGAGTTAGGTATGCCGTCGTGCCCGGGAGCAGAGTTAGATTTGAGGCGTTCAATGGAGGCCAGCAGCTCTGCCATGGTTAGGTCAGAAGTAATCGCATCGGGCGGTGCGGTTACCGGTAAGCAAAGTGGAGAGGTTGAGGTGGAATCATAGTGGGGAAAAAACTGTCTGGAAGCCTGTTTTGAAAATGTGTCCTCATCTACATTCATCGCAAGGCGAATGCTCTCTGTGTAATCAGAAACTTGAGAAGAGCGCTCCATGGCGTGAAACACTCCCCAAGTTGTTATAACTCTGCTTGGAGGACAGGCGCTCACACCATGAAGCCCAACGTTGCCTTCCTAGATGCTTTTCATACCGCCTCGCACGCGCGGTAGCCCGGTGAAGAGCGGGAATAGCCGATAGGTCATCGGGGTTACGAGCAGCATAATGATCTGCCTGGCGACGCAGAGCCCAAAGATTCAGGAGGTGGATGTCCGGGTTTGGCTCGTCTTCATTTACAGTGGTGGTAATCGTGTGGGACGCAAGAACAGCAGAGAGAGTAGACAATGCTGATGATGGGGTGAAATCAGATAAGCGATTGTCTGCGCGTACAGAGTCCCATGATGTTATTCGTACGCTACGGCGTATTTTACGCATCCGCGAAGGAGTGAGAGAGATAAAGATAGGACTGTGATCACTACCCCAGGTATCTGGTTCAACAGCCCAACGAGGGCTACCAGGACCTAACCACCAAGTCAAATCAGGTGAATAAGGCCCACCTCGTGGTCGGGTAGATGTATGCGGGTGGTTTAAAAGATGAAAGGAATTATCTGAAAAGTTTCCTTGGATGTGTGCACCCCTGGGAGAATCCGATGGGTAACCCCACGAGGTGTGTGCGCCGTTGAAGTCTCCACCGACTAGAATAGAGATACCCGAGTAGGTAGAACGCAGAAAACGAACCCATCCAAGATTAGGAGATGCGGAACCAGGACGGCCATAAAAGGAAACTAGTATAAGTGGCGAGCGCACAGGCTTAACTAGGAGTGCTACCGCCTCTTGGCGTGTGTCACACCAGCGTGAAAGGTCGATCGGTGTGTGGGGAACTAAAGTGTGAATATAAATTGCAGATTTACCTGGGCAAAGGGAAGAGGTGATACAACGGCGATCAGATATGGAAGGTGAATGGTAAGTGCAGAATCCTGAAAGGCGAGTGAAGTGAGTTATGCTCTTGAAGTAAGAAGGCCCACGCCTTTAGCTTTTTGTTGCAAAGACGGATGTTCACTTCAGATGCCCTATTCGCAAAGCCTCGACAATTTCACTGCACCACCAGAGACAGTGCATTATTCATTGCGAGGCCGAAGAGCTTCTACGATGTAGGGAGGTCATCTGTTCCATAAGGGCTAATATTTTATCCACTGTCGGGGTATTCGGGATTAACCTGTTGTCTGCACGTGATTGTGGTTTGATGCTTATTGGAGGTGATTCATTTGAAATCTTATCACGAGGTATTATAGTTCTTCGAGAGGGTTGAGGGCGACGCTGTTCTCGGAGCTTGGTGAGTTCGTCTGGACGTTGGCGAGCCTCTGCAATGGCATTGTTTAAAACAGCGTCTTCATCTGCGGCATCCACATGTGATTGGTGCACTGGCCGTTTTGGTGTACCATTTGATTCACGAGGGTGGGTCGCTTGTGCGTATGAACCATGCTGAGAAGACGTATGATGAGCAGGTGGGTCAAGTAAAGGAAGTGCAGGGAAGTCGGTTTCATCACATGTAAGAGCAGCGAAGCGATTACTTGTAGGAATATTTGCTTTTCCAGGCGGCTTGCGCGACGGCCTCGTTCGCTTCTTCTTTGGACAAGCGGGGGAGCGCATGTCATAGTCCGCCGATTTGCATAGGGCACAAAGCACTATTGGTTCATTCATGTCGGCCACAGCTGCCGGATTAAGACAAGTACTTTGCATGTGCCCTTCTTTATGGCAGTGATAACAAAATATACGACGAGGTCGGAAGGGTTGTGGTTTGATAAGGTACTCAGGTAAAGTTAGCGGGCCTTGTAGGGTGAGTAGGTATGAACCCAGGCACCCCAGAGCCCGTGCTTGCAACACTGCGTGAGTTGAACAGCGAATGTTTGCTCGCACCTCCTCAGAAGGAGTTCTGCTGTCAATATGGTAAACGACGCAGCGTTGGGTGTTAGTGCCAGAGGAAAAATATATTTGCACTGGGACATGCTCACTCGCATCCAGGGGAATTTGAGTAACTGCACACATTTTCTGGGCGTCCACCAAGGATGGCAAGTTCACCGTATTGGTGTTCGATGGGCGATGGACGACAAATCCACAGTAGTTAGTAGAACCTAGAACTTGGTCAATTGTGGCTTGGACACACTGGGGAGGGATAGTCATTATATCAAAGCGCAATGTAGGCTTGATGGTGACGCGGAACGAGTTAGCAGCAAGTGGAAGCGAGGCTCGACTCACTGGCGGCATCTGTCGTGGTGTCAGGGGCTGACACGCTGTAGTTGGCCTTGAAAGGGGAGACTGAATCGGTGCGACGGGCACAGTTCCTTGAGGGCGGGTTAAAGGCACAGAGGCGGCGGAGCACTCCATGGGACAAGCCGAAGTCGCTCCATCCGAAGACGAAGCAGACTGGGGGCATGTAGGCGTGGATGATTGCGTGGACGTGGATGTCGCACCAGGTTGTAACACAGCGCAAATGCGCACGGCTGTCACGGCGGAGCAGAATCCATGCAGGCGCGTAGCCCAGCCTCGCTCGACAACGCCGAGCTAAGCCTAGCCTGCGCCTGAGGGATCCGGTTGGACTTTCTTACTTGAGAAAGGGCCCACCGAGGCAGAAATCGCTCCACAGGGGCATCTTCGTCATTCGTTCTTACGGAGGGCACTGTCCTACCCACACAAAACGACAGTAAATAGGCGAAACAAGATAAAAAATCAGAGCTCTAAGCGGATACGTATCAGCTCAGGCGCTTCTTCTTCATTTTCCCCCGCAGTACTCTTCAAGAGGCTAAACCATTCCAGTGTGCTATTTGATGAGCAATGCCCATTCATTATTCATTCCTATGTGGTGTTAGTGTAATACCTTTAGTGCAACTACTGCGCGAGCCTCTTCAAAAACCATTTGAAGTTTCCAAGCGCACTTTACAACAGTGAGCCCGTCCCAAAGGCCACACACTCTAATCATCATCACTGAATGTCCACGTGTGCAAGCGTGATCACTAGTTTGCTCCCTAGCCTGTTGTAAAACTCAATAAGTTTATAGTTTAGCACTTTGAACGCCTTTTTACACCGCGCACGCATGCTGCGATGAAAGGTAGATGCATGCAGTGCAGTGGTGAAACAGCCATCTGCCTTTCAGTGGAGGATGAGACAGGAAGTAGAGGCTGGGGCCAGCAGGCAAGATAGCAGGCTCGATTATTCACGTGACAGGTGAACTAGTTTCAATTTCGATATACATGGCTGCTCTTTGAAAGTCGCGCCTAATATTTTTCAGGATGTCTTGCAGGACAACAAAGGAGTATACATGCGTCGTATCACTGAGCTGCAAAAGCACATGAACAAATACCACAAACTAACACGCCCTGCTTAAAATTCTTCTATGGCGCCTTCATCGTTTGAACTGCAGCAACGTCGCAGAACGGACATCACCGCAGCGCATGTTTTACGAGCACTCACAATGCGGAAAGGTTTCAAAACAGTTGTTTCAATATCTTAGCAATGTAGACAGCTTTCCAATCAGTCGAAATGTAGGTGGTGTCCCAAGGTAATAATCTATATCTCAGGCTTAGCCTGATATTTCCCATGCAAGTCTCTTTAATGCAGTATTCAGAAAGACGGCTGAATCCCTCTCTAAGAGGACGCAGGGGAACAATATTCACGTAACGCCTTCGAGAGGCTGCGCGACGTCGCTGCTGCCGTCTCTGGGCAGCGGGACATCTCGGCCAGCAGGCATATTAGATCCTGAGTCCCCGAGAGAGAAAAAGAGAACAAAATGGGCAGCAAGGTCTGAGCGGATATCTACCCCACCCCGGTCTTTTGTACTCTAGCTTTCTTTTGTGCTCCTCTTCTTCTCTTTCGGACATGTTTTTTTTTTGCTCCTGTGTACTTTGCTGCTCCTGTCGTTCTCCATACGGCTGGAAAGAGCGACATTACGCTCGGCAACGTTCAGTCGCCCATGTGAATGTGAGAGTTTGGGAGCAGGGGAGAGTTTGCTACCGGCTGGTGTCATCGCGCACCTTTTCACATCCATCAACGGCGTAATCCTCCATGGGTATACCGCTTAAGTCTCAAAGGTGTAATGAAGACACAGAGAACCTTATACGCTAGTGATATTCCTAGCCATTTCTGACCTGCAACGGTGGTAAAAAGGTTAGGGCACAATATTATTGCCCTCTAATATGAAGGATCAAATCCTGACTGTGGCAGGCACTTTTGGATGAAGGCAAAATGAATACAAATTTAAAATGAAGAGCTCAACTACCTAGCACTACACTGAAAATGTATTTCATAAACGAACATCAATCATGTTCTCTATAGTGACACTCCAAATGCTCACCGCTTAGACTCTGGCCCCTTCACTTTTCTTTGTAAGTGTATATCTGTATAGCACCAAGGCTCCAAGGGGGTCACAGAAAAAGGCGCTGGCCTTGGAAGACCACCTAGCTTTCAATGCTGCTCTGTCTTCCCCTGCAAAAAAAAGCATTCCTAAGAGGCACCCTACCTCACTCCTTTAGCTTACTGAAATGATGAAAAAAAGATTATTTTGAGAGAGAGAGAGATATTTTAATGGCTACAGGAGATGTCTACCTGGTGGTAAGCCTAGCATGCTACTCCTGACGAGGGTTGAGAGATGAGGGTGAGATTGTGGGAGGGGAAGGGGAAATAAATGAAAAAAAAAAGAGAATCGGTGTCGCACTCTTTCACAGGCACATAATCACACGCAGATGAGTTTTAAATGGTATTGATCAACCCTGTGTCCTTCAGAGAAGTTAGTAAGGCCTTGGTAGCTCGCGCAGCAGACGATCCGTCGCACCAAGGACCCATGACATGTTCAAGGCGCAAGGTTGTGTCTTTAGGTAAGCTTAAATTATTGCGCAGTGTCCTGCGATGTGCAGTAAACCGTTGACAGGAGGTTACCAAATGTTCAAAATTTTCACTCACATCACATTTAGAGCACAGAGGCCTGCTCGGATTATTTTGAGAATGAACATGCTATTCCAATATTTATTGCAGTCAATAATTCAAGCTGTCAACATTCACCTACACTTTTTAAGGAGGATCATCTTCAGGTATAAAAAAACCATCAATGCATTTTCAAAGCAGCATGCTGTGTAAATGCATTCTTACAGGCAAAATTGCAAACACTTCTGACCCTCCCGCATTGTTATTAAGAAGTTAGCATTCATTATAACTAAAGCAGCTGTAAGTGGGCGTGACTGCACTTTACTTCACCAGTTTCGAACACTTACATTTACATAAAGGGTAACTCAAAGTATTCACTTTAAATGATATTTGAAATTGAAATAGGGCAGAGCATTTTACCGGGCCAGGCTTTGCAGACAATAATTGGATTTAATTTTATACCAAACCAAAGTCAGTCAATCGAATGAGTACTTTAAATACAAAGTAAAATGTATTTGCTCTAGCATGTTTTCCAGAATTCCCCGATCACAAATGAATTCAACAGCTTGCCCTTAAGGAATCATGCATATCCTCTCCTCTTTATTCTATAGAAGCAAGCACGCAGAAAAACAGAAAATGCGGGCTAATCAAGCGCGATATTTGGTCACCGTACTCTTCGTGCCTTTTTAGCAGAATGTATCACACTGTCGTAAACAATTTAGGAAATTTACTTTTTATACCAATTCAGATTAGGAAGCTACAAACAACAAAATTTAAATGGGCTAAAATTATCCCCTCAGTATGCAAATGCTCCTTGAAGTTATGACCCAGTGAGTGGCACACGTGATAACGAAAGTTTCCGACTTTATTCCAGCAACAAAAGCATACACCTGTGATAACCACAGAATTTCACTAGAGTTCAAAAGACTCCCATTCCTTGGTATTCGCAGTTTTATTCGCATATTTCCGACACATATTGGCAGAGTTACAATTTGAAAATAAGGGCTCGGCTGACCGAGGCAGTCTACAAACAAGAGCACGAAAAGAAGGGGTAAAATTTGAGGTTCAGCCCCGTAAGGAACGAAACTGGGCTTCAAAAGGGGTGCCTTTATTATTAGCAATGTACGAAATTGCGAGATGAACGTAAACGCACCGCCCCTTTTCAAACGTGCTGCCGTTCGCCGCCGACAACAAAGACGCAGTCACGCAGTTTCTCTTCACAACGTCAAGGTAGCTGATGAATTCTTGAAAGCAGAAACGCACAATTCAGCAGCGTCGTGAAGCGACGTTATCGCCAACGCAGAGCACGGAAGTAGGGATCCTACCTTTTAAGGCAGACAGCAACAGTAAATTCGGTTAGGGCAAAACAAAGCACCGCCCGCACCGCTGCTTGCATGCTGCTACCTGTCATCTGACACTATCCGAAGGAAAAAAGCAAAAAGCAACGGTGGTGGCTGTTTGCATCATGTGGAGGTAGAACAATAAAGCCTCAGAGCCTATCACAGACGTAGTTGTGTATGTGGCGCCATTTAGAACGTACAAGTGAATGGAGCAGCGCAGTTGTCGGAGCTTTCATAACTAACCAGCTGTAGTGATACACCACTTTATTGCTGGACGAGGGGTTTTTCCTTTCTTTTTTTCAACAGCGTGAACAGCTGCTCCTCTGTGTTCTTTGTGTTCGCACAGGTAGAGGGTAGCGCGGGATGCAGAACAGCATTTCCTCTGATAACCGGAAAATAAGTTTTAACAAAGTGCATCATCTTGTGCCAAATTCGGGAGAGAGAACAGCGCTTTCATTAGCGGCGCAAAAAGGATATATACAAATGAAACACAGTTGCAGATCGAGTTGTTTACCAAACTTCCGAGGTTTTCTACATTATGTAGGTTACTGCTGCATTGTTAGCCTAAAAAAATTAAAGCTCACATCACTTTCAGCTCTATAATAAGCTGCATTGAGATATTCTGCGCAACCAGGTAACTGGTAGCAGAAGCTCCTCTTTGATAGAAGTACCAACTTAAGGCGCCGAAGGTGAAGCACAAAAATTAAAGCTTCTGGCACTTTAACGCGCTAGCTATAAGGTAGTAGGCACCACGATACTGTACATGAACAACCACGCAGAATTCGCCTACGCTAGCGAAATATGTTATGATATGTTAGAAGAATAAAAGGTGGATATGAAAAAGGAAACAACGCCATTAAGCTAAAAGGAGTTATAAAGGCTATATTCAAAACGATAACAAAGGAAACCTGATTACTCATTCTTCGTAACGCAGCTTCGCACATTTTCTTCAAACGTCCGCGCTCCAGCTGACGCCGCTGTTACCTCGCACTGTGCTCTCGTCCGCACATTTCTTCATGCGTCCGCTCTCGTTGTCGACGCACCGTGCACTCTTCGCACATTTCCTTTACGTCCGCTCTCATAAACGACGCACCGCGCACTGCAGTTCCAAGTCCCGTACTCGCACTATCTCGCACCAGAACAAGGACGCTGTATTCGCTGCACACTAGGACCATTTGAACAAAAAACACCACAACCAGCGCCAGCCACAGCGGCGCCGACTCATCGGAGGCATCATGCACGCGGGTGGTTGTCGGTTTACATGTTCCTAGACGCACTCACGGGACGCTCAAGCGTGGTTCAAAGTTTATACAGCCGCCACCCAGGCGAGAATTCCCGGCGCAATAAGTCAGCCGCTAAAAGATCGAACTTTTTGGCCTCCCATTTCGGTTTTGGTGTCAGCCGCTGAGTGATGGTTATGATGTCTTACGCGCATTTGGTTATGCGAGAGATAAAGTAAGCTAAAGCATAACCGTCTTTTAATCAGTTTCGTTAGGAGCTGCCAACTCGGGCTTGTGTTTATCTTGAATGGCTGAAACCTCCGCTAGCCGTGAATCCCGAGCCAGACTTTTCACATGAATATTGTGGTAATAGTTTAAACTTGAGTTAGGAGTGTCTTCTAATGGGTATCATCTGCGAAGTAATGCAGCCACAAATTAAGGAATTTGCGGATTTGGTGAGCGCATGTGTGAGAACGAGGGTCCACAAAGGACGCCCGCTACCGGGAGGTATTACCGCTATCATAAAACTTATGAATGAAAGGCTTAGTTCCCCTTCCTCTCCAGTTTTTCTCTAATTTTCGAAGCTATTTTGTTGATTTTTGTTTTCAACAATGGAAATTAACGCATTTCACTTGTGGCTTCAATAGGTGCGGAAATGAATCCCTAAGTTACCAAAGGCGCAAAGAACTTCTCTCTGAATTCAACAGCTAGCGCGCTCAACTGTAAAGGATGTAGACCTCCTTTTCAGGTCAAGCCGCTAATCTTTACTGCTTCGGGCTTTTGCCAACCGGCCGCTATAGTGAAACTCTACTTGAAAATAAAAGAACAAAGAGTAGTTGCTATATAATTATATGGTCTATAGTATCTGGCCTGTGTAAAAATTACTCCGCACAACAGTAAACAAAATGTTTTTTGAAATTTGGCTCTGCTGAAGAAGCAGAGACATCAAAGTTATTTAGCTCGTGTTAATCGCGCCTGATCAATAGCTTTTTAGTTAGGCTGTTTGACATGATCTCAGTTTAACTGCAAAATGCTTGCAAAATATTTGTGCGATGTGGTTACCGCATGCAGACTATAGGTCGCATGCGGTAATCGAAGCTCTCATTCCGTGACGTCGTCACATCATCTCATCACATCACATCACCTCATTCCGTGATGTCGTCGTCGGAGGGTAAGCACTCATTTTGATGGGGAAAGTCCCTGCACTGTGGTCTGGGACTCGTCATTTTATAGCGCGCCTTCAGAGCATGCCACAGTGCAGTGCTATCTTCACACTTCGTTACGGAGGAGCTTCGCAACCGCTTTAGATGTTTCCTTTTTGATCTTGGATGGTTCGAGAAAGCTGCAAAGGAGCACCACGTTTGGGCCGTGCCGAGTGTTCCCTGCAGCCTTGTGCAGAGTCTGTGCCAGTTGCAAATTGCTAGCTATTTTGCGTAGCGCTCAGCCGCAATAGTAATCTCAGCTATAAGTTTCCGTAGCTAAAGATGGTGTCGCAGCTTCCGCCATCCTCGAACAAGTCTTCTTCGAGCTTCTCACAGAAGGAAGAGGTGTGGGTCAATCTCATATATGACTTTTCTGTGTTCTTTAGTACATAGGTAACTTTTGTTGAAGCCGTCTAGAGCTGTCTAGTCCATCCAGCAAAAGAGAATCGCTCGCCTTCTTTTGAAGCAAGTCTTTGTTTTCGGAAGGCGTACCCAGTCCGTAAGGCGCAGCTGGCGACCAGACACGCGGCCCAATCTCACTTGAATCGCCGTGTCAAGGATAAAATGGTCGCTGCCCACAGACTGTTCTAGGTTGGTCCACGTGCATGGGTGTTGCGTTCGAACTAGCGTCAGGTCCAGGCTAGTGCCCCGATTCATGCTGTTGCCCATACGGATAGGATGGTCTGTTTAAGTCGAAAGAGTCAGTTAGGTGATGGTCAGTCGCAGCATTCCACTCATCATGCCATATTTACTGCACAACGCAACGTGATATGGGTATTGTGAACTGCATATCATTCGATGTGTGCGGACAAATTCATATTGGTCCTTTGAAATCATGCTGAGAATTTGTGTACTGGTATTCTTACCAATATCGCATTTTAACATACCGCGACTGTACAGAAACTTCTGATGTTTAGGCATAAAAATAGTTCGGCGTGCCTAAATTCGTACTATCAGTCTGGCATAGCAGAAGCTGTCTCGGCATAGTGAGTATGAGCATGCGGGCCTTGGCAGTATCCTAAGCGGACGTCTGAAATGGTAAACATTCGGCGCCCTGCAAACAACAGTCAACTGTGTAGTACGTTTGCGGTAAAGAATAAACTTCCTTTGTGTGATTTTACCCAAGCGCCGATAGTAAATGCAAAGGTGTCTAATCGGTACGGATCAGAATGTAGTAGTGAGCGCCGCTTAGTATGTGGCAAGGATCATCATCGCAGTTGTCCCGTTCGGCCATGGAGGAATGTCTGAACGCGTTCCAGACAGTTGCCATGAATAACAATAGGGCAATTGATGGATTGGTGAAGGCCATTGCGATGCAGCCAGGTTCAACAGTAAGTTGGCAAACGACAGGGGTAGCTAATACTGTGCAGTGGGTTGAAGTCGTAGATAGCCGCGAAGATGACAGCCCTGTCGAAAGATATGCCGAGAAAAGGCAGGAGCCCGGCAGAGCTTTGTGGGACTGAAACGTCGTCAGGCAATGTTAGTTTGGCGCACGATGTAAGGATATCGATCTGCGTGCAATCATATGAGGAAAATACTCAGATTTCAGCATGAGTTAAAGATGCGGCCAGATGATAGGATAGAAAGTCACAGCCCAAGATGATGCTGTGCGACCATATTGAATGTACGATGAAATCAGTGAAATACGGAACAGCCTGCATACAAGCTCTCGTTATACAGAAAGCCACTTTGTCGAGCTGTGAATTCGGCAGTAGAATGTGAAAATCCAGACGGCGTCCTTATCACTTTCCGCATCTGGAAGGACCAGTCTTCATTCAACACAACACTGCAGCACTAGTGTCAACAAGGAGAAGAGCACTGATGCACTGTACAGAAATTTTTATCAAATTTACAGGCGAAAAACGATAAGTTTGGTCGTTCGATGTAAACACACTTCTTGCCTACGGAATTGCGATCTCTATGGCTTTTACACCAGTGTCAAACGACGATACATGGGAGATACCGAGCGGCGATGAAGAGATGGGGGTCATTCGGACTCGAGGAGCTCGGAATTCGAGGTTCGGGTCAAATCTTGAGGAGGGTCTTATGCGTATAATTGACGGTCGCCTTCGTCAAAAGCAAACAAAATGCGGCAGCGGATGTGACGTACGATGCATTCAATGATGTCACAGGTGTAGACAATCGGCAAGTTATCAGTTGTTCGTCATGGGTCTAAATGTCCGGGGACCGGCCGGAGAGCAGGGGCGGGGATTAATCGAGCGGGAGCTCGAAAAGAGCGAGCACTGGTGGAGGCTTTGTAGCGATTTTGGCGTAAGTAAGGGGGATGCAACTGCGACCGACGCAGCAACAGGAGGAGCTGGAACGGAAGAAACTGCAATAAGCTGCGCGTGACAAACTGACGGAACAGCCTAACACACTTGATCCAGCGCATGTGTGGAAATGTCGGTGCCATTTGATGGCGAGGTCGAACAAGGGGAACAGCGACAGCTGCCAAGCGACGTCCACTCCTTGATCTGCATCATTAGGGAAGCGCTGGCTACAGTCTCCAAACTAAGGCAGGTATGAGTAATGACCTGCGCTTGGGGCCACCGCGAGAATACTCGTCCTTGACGCAGCCAGAAAGAACTCTGGCATAATTTGATACTCTCGCTGACGGATGTGTGGTCTTGGCAACAGGCATGTGGAATTCTTCGTCCTCAATGCCTTGAGCCCAGTTTGATATGGTCAGCTCAGTCACAGATACACTGACGCGCTTGCGGATGTCCTAAACACCCATATAGCTTTTCAAGCTTTCACAAATCTGCAGAGCGCGAGGGTGAAGACGTCGCTTAGTGCGAAGTTTGCGCACAGCTCAACATCCAAAGATGTCATTGAAGGCGGTCTTGAAAGCGTACAGGGTTGCGAAGTCTCATTCGTAGTGTTTGGTTCAGAGGTTGGAACATGGGTGTTATGAATGCGACATTAGCGAGCTTCACGCTGTCGGCCTCCTATCGGTAGTGAGCGCTCAGCCGGTCGTTCGACAGCTAGTCCTCTAGATCGTGCTTGTTGGAGCTACCGAGCCTGACAGAATCCCGTTGGCAAAGCGCAGCAGGGAAGGTTGCATGTAGCGGTGAAGAGGCGGCTAGTGTATTGACGTAGAATGACATTGTGGTATCAAGTGTTAGACTGCGCAGCTCCAGGATGATGCGCTGCACACTCCAAAAAGAATATAACGAGATTGATTGTAGGCGAGCTTGAATTCTTGTCTCGTGCAGGCACGCCGGCGACCGATGATCGTCTTTACAATGTATACGACCTTTACAATATACGACCTTTCTCGAGTTCGCCTGTTCTCTTTATCGAATGGGTTTAAGTTCCTCAGTAGGGCCACCTCGTAGTCCCTTTACGCATCTAAGCGTGGATAAGGGTTATTACACAGCGCACATTCTGAATTCACCAGGTGCGCCGAAATATCTTCAATGCTACTAAAATTAAAACTAGGCCTTATTCGACTTAGTGCAGTTTTAGGTGATGAAAGTCAAGTGATTTCACACTAAAAACCATCGGAGTGGAGAGGATTCGATCCGATCGTTATGAACCGGGGACCGGCTTACAGTAGACGATCGTCATAACCAATAAGCTACTGCGGCAAGTGCTTTCAGTCGCTCTAAGAGTATTTGCATTGGATTAAACCTACGTATCTTCTAGCTCCCCATCTCCCGTCAGGTGGAAACTTCAGTTTCGCGACGAATTGTGCAGCAAAACAAAATTTTCAGTCTATTTTCAGGCAGTCGAAAAAACTACAGAACATTGTCAAAAATACGACAGAATGTTCTGCATTTTTGTCGTAAACTTCACAGTTTCCTGTAGTTCTGAAGTAGTTTTCTGTTGTCTGTAGGTCTGTGGTACCTTTCTGTTGTAACTACAGAAAACTGTAATGTTTCTACAGAAAGTTCTGTTGTCACAACAGGTTTTCTGTCAAGAACCACACAGCAATTCTGCCGTAACAATATAAATATCTCTGTAGTTTTTTCCGACTGGGTAAGCTGCAAATTAAAAATTGAAACGAATTCTAGGACTTGAACAGGTACATTTCTGCTGTGAGGTGTAGTAGCACACAACTCTCAGTAGAGGCGGGTAGAGGTATGAACAGGAGCGACAAACGCATTATGCTGCCAGTAACCAGAACCCATTCAAATATTAAATATTTATTTTTACGGTCACAATGAGTATAAGGCAGGAAACTTGTTGTAGACACCTTCTAGACTATCGGCTGACTGCGTGTGGGTTGATCAGGTGGGCATCAAAGTGTGAATGGCAGATTGAATGGAGGGTTGAAAGCAGAAGGCGAAGCTCTCAAGTATGACGTGCACACATGGAGGTCATCAAGAGAACATTTCGAAGCCTAGCTTTTTAATTACAGATATGATGCTGAGGATTTGTGAAGTATTCATATCTGGACAAACTACCTTGTTCAGCCAACATTGTAGAGAGCCCGTTGACTCAAGTTGGCCGTATTCGTTTTACTATCTCTCTGTGATATCAAGTCTCAATGCGAGTTCCCTAAACTATCCCCAGTATTCTAATTCCCTAACGTACGCTCACCCCTTTTATTCCCGAAGCTTGTTGTGCGCATGTATGCAGACGCACAACATTGTTGAAAAACGGTGCATAATTAGCTACCCACGTAGCCCCCAATGCACTTGCGACATTTCGAAGAACTATAACAAGGAACACTGGTGTATCCTTATCCGTAATCAAGCCTCGCTTCCAAGAACACGTTTTAGAAACCTAGACGAAATTCAGTATCATGTGAACATAAGAGTGTGAAGCAGTTTTATTCTAAACTTCTATTTTACTGTCGAGAATTTTGAGCCGTCAGACTTTTTGAAACTGCTTTTTTTGAGTTCTGCACCACACTTGCAGAGTCGCCTATGGCGGATTTCATAAACGGGTGTCTAATATTTCATACCATGGTAGAGTCCACTCCTTACCTGCTTCAGTGTAGGTGTGGGGAAATATTACGCAGTTATTACAATTCCTGTATGCCACAGTGAAAGTGAAGTACACGCTTGGATCTGGGAGAAATATTGTAAATGTATGCTTACATTGTTCCTCAGGATTTAGCCGTACGAGTAGTAAGCTGTCATTTTTTCAAAGTGCCAGATTACACCACATATTAGTGTGTTTAAGGTTAAACGGTTAACGAATTAGGATCAGAAGCCGTACATGCGAAAATGTGTTCGTCCGCCAGTCTGAAGTGCTCGAAGGCGTGTGATAAGCTGTAAAAGCCAGGTTCCCTGGTAGCAAAATTATGCATATACAAAGACTAGACGCCTAGTGCCTTTTGATCCCCGTATTTTCCCTCATTGCCTGAGTAGCTACGGGAGCTTGAACTGTTTAACATTTTTTAAGAAGCAAAACTGAAACTTTGCAAGTGAAGAGGAAAAGTAGGCTTCATAAGCTCCAGGACTTCTTCACCTGAGTATTACATCTTTATCTTAGCTTGAAAAGTGAAAGTGAAAGTTTATTAGATTGAGCATATTTACAAAATGCATAAAAATACATACGAGGGTTCCATAGTCATAAGACTGCGCCGGGACCCTCGATAGATCACTACAAGAAAATAAATAATAACAGTGAATAATATTATCAGGCAGCGCAGGGGCGGGAAAGTACGTGTGAAAAAGAAGTTCGCCAGAAGGAAGGTAAGAGGCAGCTCGCCAACGTTCAGTGAACGCGCCTGCTAAAATGAAGTAATCTCTGTAAATAAACCTTACAGCGGGATGGAAGAGCTAGCACAATCACCGCTGACCTTTCTCAACCTCGTTGGAGCACACGACTCTAAGGAATTCCGCCTTCGCTTTTAAACATATCCACGAAAACGATGCACGGTAGCAATGCGCAGCGGCACCCGCTTGGAAGCACTAACGTGAGCCGCAGTGGTTTTCTGGTAAGGCAGGCGAAGATGGGGCCAGGTGGCTTGCCAGTTACCAGCGGGTGAGCAAGTACTATCGCTGGAATGCCGCAGTAAAGCTGGCGAATGTTTTTTTTTTTCCTTCGATGCCACAGCTCTGACACAGTTTGAAAACCATTGAGTATCCATAACGAGCTGGGATTGCCTTTAAGTGGAGATTCGCAATGGTTTCGGGGATACCGCAGCAAAACGAAATTGCGCGAAGCTGATAAAACTCACTCCAGTAATCGCAAGTACCGGGAGAAACATGCACAACGTACATTGCAAGGCGTACATTGAAACTTTCCAAAGCGATGAATCCCAGAATGTCTCAAGAAGACAGAGTTGGCCACCTCTGAAAGGGCATTGGGGAGGATGTATATGACATTTAATTACAAAAGATAACTGTGGTGCATAACCTTGAAGTTCGGCCGTTTGCCTATGGTGACTATTGCTGCAAATGTGGATACTCATGAGCCTCTGAATTTATGACACATGATTCGCCAAATTGCCCAGGATGAACTCTCCCGCCATCAAGATGTGAGCCGGAGCTAAATCCCCTTTGATATCTGCTCCCAGGAGGCAGCTGCGATCCATCGCTTCTCTTCTTGGGGTGCTACCATTCCAACTGATCTTGTCCGTGACCCCCCGAACGAGTGCTACGGCCCTGCTCCTCTACTAGCTCATTCCTACTAAAGCGCGCCACCTCCTCTGAACGACACCAGCGGCTACCCAAGTAGCACGCCGTCAATGGACCGCCATCAGCCCAATATTGGGGGACACAGGCACCAATAGTGGGGCCAATAATGCCGTTTCATTGGGGTGCTACCCGTGCCAAGATTTAATCCAATATACTAGACTGGCTTTCCTACAGTGGCTATCAGTGGCAGACTAGGGTATTTATTGGCATGCAGCCTCACTCAACGGCTACCCAATATCTTTCACCCAAGCATATCCACTGGCTCCTATGCAACGTACATCCAGCTACTCTCACTGGCTATCCAATACTTGCAACCAGGCTTACTCACTGACTTTTAAGAACTGCTATCCAGCTGTGCTCATCGGCTGCCAACATCGGCCACCCAAGCTTGGTCACTGGCTTTGCATCTTTGGCATCCAGCCAATCCCATTTATTTTGAATGTTGTTTTTGTAACTATTTTTTATTTGATGGGTGTTACAGTGCAGAGGCAGCTAAGGTCATTATGCGCCAAACACAATGTGTAGTTTGGTTTTGTGCAGGTATTTTACATTCAGCTAATAATATATATACAGCATCCTGAAAGTATACGTGTATTTACACAAAAAAACTAGAATTGTCTGTTTCATAAATATTTATTAGGTGCACATGCGGTACATAGTGAAAAACACTATCGGCAGAATTATTTCAGACTTCCAGGACTTCACCTTTGGCTGGGTCCATTGAAAAAGGTATCGCCAGATCCCAAGTTTTAGGTAGACACCACAATAAAGGCAGCTTCAGGTGTCTGTCAAGCCAGTATCTCTAGCATGCTCCTTTTGCTCTCGGTTATAGGTACAGCAGCTATCAGCAGCCCTCGTCGATGTATGCTCGAGCAGATTGCATGTCACCTCTTGCCGTTTGTACAAACATCTGCAAGCGAAAACACAAATAAGAGACAATATTATGCAGAATTGTTTTTTTAGTACAGCTTGGGCAAAATGTTCATGAGCAGTAAAATTTACCACTGCTAAAAAATAACTTTGTCCAAGTCAGTGTGCTGAAACTGGAATTCATTAAGAATGCATATTTTCTGTTCGGCACAAGAAAGTTGAAGGAAAAGTTATTCTTGCTCTCGATGTAAATAAACACCAGATAAGCACATGCTGTTAATCGTAATTACCAGGTGCCCATGGCTGACAAAATGATTAATTTCCAGTCAATACCTCGCACCGTATAAGAAATGAGTATCTTACCGGTTGTCCAGCACAGCCTTGCATGCAGTATCAACCGAAGCAGCCCAAGAGGAAATTGACACGCAAAGGTCTGTCCTAGCGATCCTGAGTCTTTATTACTGCAGGAAAGTGTAAAACAAATGCTCCCCAAAACAAACTCCGTTACGAACATATAGTAGCGTGTGCAGCTGCTAGGCGGCTGCTCATCGAGAGTCTTTTACGCGAATTTGAAGTAGTGGCCCGTGGCGTTCGATTAGAAGAGGCAGAAGTTGGCTGCTGTCTCTCGGTGCTCCGGACCTGCTCTCCTGTGCTGTTCCTGCTAGACTAACCCCCCATTAAAAACCAACCTTCTGGTTACGGGTCTAAATGGCTACGTCACACTGGTGGAGGTGAGGCCTTGAACTCCGTGTGTCGGATCTCTCGCAGCCGCTCATCGAGTCCCAACCGGCTTCCGCTCGTGTCTACGCCCGTTCATCGCTGTAGCCGTCGCCTCCGTGGTCTGGCGCCGGAATTTGCTCCTCTACCTGAACCGGCGCCTGCTGACCAGCAGTGCTATATTTCTTCAATGGCCCAGGCAAGTCAACATCATTTGCTGCTTCAGCAGCCTCGTATGCCCTCTTTTCATGGCGGTACTGGGGAAGATGTCGACGACTGGATCGACCAGTTCGAGCGAGTGGCGCAGTTCAATCAGCGGAGCCCTGCTCAGAAACTGCGCAATGTATATTTCGCGCTTGAGTACTGCGCTAAAACGTTGTATGAGAATAGGGAGGCCAGCCTTCAAGCTGGGATTCTTTTCGCCAGCAGCTGCGAGATAGTTTTGCCCGCCCCAACCGCAATGATCGCGCACGCCGCCTCCTAGAAGCTCATGTGCAATTACCTAAAGAGAGCGCGGCCATGTTCGCTGAGGACGTGACCCGTCTTTGCCGACGGGCAGATCCCGACATGGCGGAGTCAGGGAAGTTGTGCCACTTGATGCAGGGCAAAAAAGAACCCTTCTTTGCTGGTCTGGTTCGAAGCCCACCGCAAACCATCGCGGACTTTATCAATGAAGCTACCCTCATTGAACGAGCCCTGCAGCAGCGATGCCGGCGCACGGAGTCTGCCTGTTGTCAGCCCTTCAGTAGTGCGACAATATTGAACAGGTCCACTGAACATCACTCTCTGCGTGAGCTGACCCGCGAGGTAGCACGCGAGGAGCTCCTTAAGTTTAATCTTGGAGCGCCTTATCCAACTGCCGCTGCTCTCTCCGAAGCCGTGCGCCAAGAAAGCCGCGAAGAAAACTGGCGAGGCCACATCGACCACTATGCCAAAATGCATTCAATGTACATACGCCAGCTATACCAACAGGATCATATCAATCAATGCATACAAAGATGCGTGCAGTATTGGCAAGCCATCGCAGCTCCCCATAAAATATTGACCACTAAACCCATGATGGATACAATACTGGGAAACCATCTCAACTAGTAGTAAAATATTCACCATTGTATGTCAGTAAATATTTAAAGTTGACAGGCCATCAATGATGCCAAGAGATTATTGAATAATCTATGTAAAATATTAATTACACTTCGTCAGGCAACATCGACCACTGTGATTGCAGATATAAAATATTGGGAAGCCATAACGACTGGCCAGAGGATATTGACCAATGTATGCCAAGCTACATTCGATGCTGACAAGCAATCAATATTGGCATTGCAATATTCCCCAATGTACGCCATGATAGGTGCAATGCTGGTAGTCGCAACAGCTCATTCGGCAATATTGCCCACTAGAACCAATAAGTAAACATTGTTGAGAAGCCACCAAGACAGGTTGGATAACATTAACCAATATATCCCAATATATAATTAATATCGACAAGCCAGCTATAATGGCAGGACAATATTTACCATTGTATGCCATCATCGACCATTTTATCTGCAGATATACACAATGTTGAGAAGCTGTCACGATTGGCAGGAGGATATAGACCAATATATGCCAAGATATTGTTACGGAGCACAGTATATTGAGACGACGACGACGCGCTGATGTGAAGTAGTGAAGAAGACAACGCTCAGGCCTAGCTAACTTTGTTCTGTGGTGTGCGGTGTGTGGTGTGCGCCTAAGAGTGAACTAGCGTTTACCACTGTGTTTAATATTTGGTGGAGGATTGCTGGAAGTAGGTAAGTCGCCAAACCTAGATCTCTGTAGTGGCCAAACCTGGATCTCCGTAGTGGCCGCCAGATCTGTACAATCACTATGCAATCCGACGCGACACCTTCTTCAGCGCCACCATAAGCTCCCACCGTCGTCATGACGCAGCCTCGCGATCCAGGCACCTTTTGCGGCACCGACCACATCGACGTAGAAGGCTGGCTCGCCATGTACGAGTGGGCCAGCAAGCACCACCGTTGGGACGCGACCCTCATGCTCGCCAACGTAATCTTCTATCTGGCAGGTACGGCGCGCGTCTGGTTCGAGACGAATGAAGACGATATCACATCGTAGGAGATGTGCAAGGAGTAGCTTCGAGACCTATTTGGCAAGCCGATCGGACGCAAGTTTGGCGCACAAAAAGACCTCGCATCCCGTGCCCAGTCTTGGACGGAATCGTACTTGTGTTCTATTCAAGACATTCTAGCACTATGCCGAAAGGTGGACAGCGCCATGTCCGAATTAGGCAAGGTGGGCCACATATTAAAGGGAATTGCAGACGATGTTTATAATCTGCTGCTTTGCAAAGATTGTCCAACGGTCGACTCAGTTTTCCAAGTTTGCCGCCAGTTTGAACAAGCAAAACACCGCCGTATTACTCATCGCTTCGAACGCTTGCCAAACACAGCTGCTACGTCCTCGTGCGAAGATAGTCCAACCTTACAGCAGCCATCTCATCCCTCCAAATTGACCAGGATTGTTCGTCGAGTGATAGAGGCTATGACACCCGTTGCGTTCGCTCCTCAACCAGCGGGTGCTACTATAGCCTTAATCCAATCTGTCGTTCGCCAGGAGTTCGCAAATGTGGGCCTCAACGCGAACGTGGGCTTCAACTCCGGCCAACCTTCCGCACAGCCCTCGCTCCAACCTAATGTTCCTGTCGTAGCTGCTGCGGCTCCGACCACGCCCTTTCAGACGCGGTACCGCTACCACTACCGCAACCCGGACGAATGGCGAACCTCGGATGACCGACCAATCTGCTTCAACTGCTCACGTGTCGGCCACATTTCTCGCCATTGCCGCAGCCGTTAGGTTCCGCCACCTCGACCTCGCTACTATTCTGATCGCAGCGCTGAATATGTTCCACACCCAACCTATGTCCGTGATACGCGCACTCGTGACTTTAACTCGCCAGCCCCGCGCATGCCCAGCTGCTCGCCGTCTCCTCAGACCCGGAGGTCCCGCTCGCCCCATCTCGTCGTTCCTCATCTCCCCACTTCTCCGGCTCTCATCCGGAAAACTAACCAATGCAGCTCCCGGAGGTGACGCTGCATTGACGACCCGGCCCGAAAATCCTCTGCTGACCCTCGCTCATCGCCGCAGCCTTCTAGACATCTGAGTGGATGGTGCCCCTGTTACTGCCCTCATTGACACTGGTGCCCAAATTTTAGTCCTCAGTTCATCCTTTCGCCGCCGTCTCAAAAAGGTTGTCACACCCGCCGCTTCATCCGCCGTTTGTGTTGCCGATGGAAGCGTCGCTGCCGTGTGGGACTGTGCACTGCGCGCGTGACTATTTCCGGTCACACTACCCCTGGCTTCTTCACTGTTATCGACCGCTGTCCTCACCACGTGATTCTCGGCAGCGACTTTTTAACGGCCCATTCTGCCCTGATGGATTGCTCAACTGGTCTTCTTCGCTTAGACCTGCCCTACTGCTCCGAAAACACCGATGCCAAGCCCCGCCTCCGATCCGCCGAATTTGTTCGTCTACCACCCGAAGTTGCTATTTATGTCCCGCTGGCCCCGATCCCCGCAGTTCCTGACGGCACATACGTCACTTGCCCAATTGTCGATGTTGTTCTCCGTCGCAACTTCATACTCCTCCATACCGTCGTGACTGTGACTGCTAACCGCACCTATCTTCCCGTACTGAACTTCAGCCGTTCGACTCAAGTTTTACCCCATGGTATCGCACTCGCTGATCTGTTTCCTTTGGCGGACTGCGAAGTTGCGGCTCTAACCCCTCAGTATCTTTCGGAGCAGCATATATCGGCTTCTCATTCGAACCTCTTTTCAGGCATGATCGCCACAGATCTGCCAGATGACCAAGCCAGAGCTTTCTCCGACCTTTTGCTGTCGTACAGCGATATATTTGATTTCGGTGACCGACCATTGGGCCAAACATGCGTTGTGACCCATCGAATCAATACGCGTGACGCCAACCCCATCCACAGACGGCCTTATCGTGTTTCCCTTACTGAGCGGCATGTTATACAGAAAGAAGTGGACAAGATGCTGGCGCAAAATATTATTGAGCCTTCCTGCAGTCCCTGGGTGTCTCCTGTCGTATTGGTCAAAAAGAAGACCAAAGTTGGAGATTTTGTGTCGACTATCGCCACCTTAATCAAATAACAAAGAAGGATGTTTACCCTCTTCCGCGAATTGATGACGCGCTGGACTGCTTGCATGGTGCCAGCTATTTTTCTTCCATCGACATCCGTTCAGGCTACTGCCAAATTGCTGTCGACGAACGGGATCGCGAGAAAACCGCATTTGTCACCCCCCACGGACTCTATCAATTCAAGGTGATGCCATTTGGACTCTGTAACGCTCCTGCGACATTCGAGCGCATGATGGACTCACTCCTCCGTGGCTTTAAATGGACAACATGTTTATGCTACCTGGCTGACGTCGTCGTTTTCTCTTCCACGTTCGAAACCCACCTTGATCGACTTTCTACGGTCCTGGACGTTTTCCGCCGCGCCGGTCTTCAATTGAACACCAAAAAATGAAGCTTCGGCCGCCGCCAAATCATAGTCTTGGGTCATTTGGTTGACGCAAATGGTGTGCAGCCCGACCCTGACAAAGTTCGAGCCGTGTGCGACTTCCCTACCCCACGTAGCTCAAATGACGTGCGAAGCTTCCTTGGCCTTTGTTCTTACTTCCGCCGCTTCATTCGGAACTTCGCAGACATCGCTCGCCTACTTACCTCTCTTCTGCAAAAAAAACGTACCTTTCACATTAGGTTCTGACCAAGCCTATGCCTTCACGACACTTATTTCCGCCCTCACCACCCCACCTGTTCTGGCGCACTTCGATCCTTCTGCACCTACCGAACTGCGCACCGATGCTAGCGGACATGGTATTGGTGCTATCCTTGCCCAGTCCCAGCATGGTTCCTCCCGCGTCATTGCTTATGCTAGCCGCCTGCTTTCGTCCTCTGAGCGCAATTATTCAATCACAGAGCGGGAATGCCTTGCACTTGTTTGGGCGCTGACCAAATTCCGCCCTTATTTGTTTAGGCGGTCCTTCTGTGTAGGGACTGATCATCATGCTTTGTGTTGGCTGTTCTCACTTAAGGACCCCACTGGCCGCTTAGGTCGCTGGGCCTTACGAATACAAGAGTATGAATGAATTTACTTTGATTTACAAGTCCGGCCACTTACAACAAGGCGCTGACTGCTTGTCCCGCCATCCCGTAGATCCTCCCGATTTGTCCGCTGACGACTGCTGACGACTATGTTTTGTCCATCTCGGACTTTATCAATATCGGCTCCGAACAGCGTCGCGATCCTGCCCTGCAACCAATTATTGACCAGCTGCGCAACATCACCGAGTATTCCGCCAGCATGTTTGTACTCCATAACGAGACATTTTACAGACACAATATGCATCCAGATGGCGTGGATCTTTTACTGGTCGTTCCGGCTCATCTGCGCTCTAGTGTCCTCGTCCAACTTCACGACGTGCCTATAGCAGGACACTTGGGAGTCACACGCACTTATGGCAGTGTGCGACGCAGATTTTTCTGGTCTGGTCTCTACCACTCTGTACGTCGCTACGTCGCGGCTTGTGAGCTGTGTCAGTGCCGTATGAGACCCTCGCTTCAACCTAGTGGGCCCTTGCAGCCAATTCTAGTGCCGACAGAGCCGTATTCTCGTGTGGGCCTCGATCTTCTTGGGCCTTTTCCGACATCGACACTTGGAAACAAGTGGATTGCTGAAGCGACTGATTATACCACCCGATATGCTGTAACCAGGGCTATCCCTACCAGATGCGCCTCCGACGTTGCCGACTTTTTTCTGCATGATGTCATCTTGATTCATGGCGCTCCACGTCAACTGCTCACAGATCGTGGCCGCTGTTTCCTCTCTCAAGTGGTTCATGACCTTCTCCGCTCATGCGCTACTCGTCACCAGTTCACCACGGCCTACCATCAGCAAACGATTGCTCCTACTGAGCGCCTCAATCGCACTCTGATCAACATGCTGTCTATGTATGTGTCTGATCACCATCGTGACTGGGATGTCTCCTTACCTTTCGTCACGTTCGCTTATAACTCCTCACGCCATGCATGCTGTCTATGTATGTGTCTGATCACCATCGTGACTGGGATGTCTCCTTACCTTTCGTCACGTTCGCTTATAACTCCTCACGCCATGTCACCGCCGGATACTCTCCCATTTACCTACTCTTCGGCCGTGACCCTCTACTCCCATTCGACACCTTGCTGCCTCTTGACGACTCTTCCTGCAGCTACGCTTCGGATGCCACCGCCTGCGCTGATGCTGCCCGCCACATAGCTCGAGAGCGTCTTGGGGCGTCTCAGCGCTCTCAAAAACGTCGTTACGACCTTCATCACCGAGACGTTCACTACCCTCGTGGTTCCCTCGTACTTCTTTGGCACCCGGCTCGCCGTGTCGGTATGTGTGAAAAACTTTTGCCTCGTTACGTGGGCCCCTACTCCGTCTTGCGGCAAGTCACCGATGTGACCTATGAGATCGCCCCTTTACAGCCCAAGAATCCTTCCACAGCCCCGCATCCAGAACTCGTGCATGTCGCCCGTCAAAAACCATATCATTCGAGTTCTCCTGTGTAGGACGCACCGGGACGGTGTTTCGTCGGCGCGGGGAAAACTGTTACGGAGCACAGTATATCGAGACGACGACGACGTGCTGATGTGAAGTAGTGAAGAAGACGACGCTCAGGCCTAGCTAACTTCGTTCTGTGGCGTGCGGTGTGTGGTGTGCGTCTAAGAGTGAACGAGCGTTTACCACTGTGTTCTTTCCTTAACAATATATTTGATGTTAAGAAGCCGTGAATACTACTAGGCAATATTGACAATATTGACCAATGCATGCTATGATATGTCCAATGTAGGCCAGTGGCCACCACTCGTTGGGAAGTATTGGCCACTCTAACAGTAGAGGCATACAATGTTGGCAAGCCACTAAGACTGGCGGGATGCTATTGACCAATGAATGCCAAGCTATATTCGATGTCGACAAACCATATACACTGGCAGGAAAATATTTACCACTGTATGCCATGATTCGTAATGTAAGGGCGGGACATTGCCGATGGCTGGATAATTTGGCCATCATATGTCATTGTGTATATAATTTTGGCAAGCAATTCTATACGCAAGACCGTTATTGCCCATTGATAGCCCATGAATGCCAGTCATGGGGGGAATTTAAATCACTGGTCCAAGAGTGGTCAATGTTATTGCATGGCTGTACCATTACTGATAGCGCATTGGCAACGCCGGGCCACTGGTGAAGCAGACATCGCCAATCAATTTCCAATATCGGGCCGCTCGCAAGTGCTACCTGGGTAGGCGTTGCTGATTGCTTCGGCCCTATCTCCGAGGGCTATTATTCGGAGGATTCTCATGTGCCATCAGTATGTTACCGCTCTGGTATGCTTGGCCACATATCCAGATTCTCCCGCTACCTGAACCCGGTGCCATGCTACCAGCGCCCGTGGCTATCGAATAAACGATATAATGTCACTTAAGATGCCCGTAACCCAACCTATCCACCTCCTTCGGGTTCCTGCCGCTACGCAGAACCATGAACCTACTCTCCAGCTTCTAACAGGAGTCTGAATTTCCCTACTCGCCGCTGCCGACATTGGCCCTCTCCTCGCGGTTCTTCGCCGCCACCGGGCAACTAGCGTATTCGGCCGATGGAGATGCCGTCACCAGGTAATCAATATTGCCAGTTCCCCTACCTGTCATTAGGCTAAAGAACAGCCCGGAAGTGTTAGTGGACGGTGTTTGTGTTATGGTCTTAGTGGATACTGGTGGTGCAGTGTCCGTGATGAACTTAAATTTTAAGAACCGCCTCGGCCGTAAACGTATGCTTGCTTGGGTTAGAATTGCATATTTCGAGGTGTAGGGGAATCATCATTGGTTCCCATTGATATTTGTTATGTAGATGTAACGATCGCTGGACACGTGTATGGTGTGTGGTGTTCTTGGTGTTGGCTGTTCACAACAGCGTGGCGCAACTCTCGATTTTAACTGTGGTGGGATATCACCTTCAAGAGTGGCGGGATGTCAGTAAGCCCTAGCCTTCGATCAGCCCTTATAGAATTGCCGCGGGCTGTCCAAGCGTTTTCTGTCTTCGACTATACCGTCGTCCCGGCAATGTCCGCCATCTTCGTCCACGTTTTGTCCTCGGACGCGGTTTCCGATTCCTTAGATGCTCTGGTGGAACCCGCTTCCCTTGCCGGAGCTAAACATAATGCGTTTGGTGACCTGCAGCATTGGTCGTGTGAACGAGTGCCGTACCAGGCTTTGGACTGTCAATAATTCCAACGAGCCGGCCGTATCGCCACGTGGTTTGAAACTCTCCGACTTTGAAGAACGCCTTCTTTGTACATCGCCGCATTCAGTGATGGCATTGGTCGACGAACTAGACGTCCTGATCTTACCAATTCCCAGTTCCAGTCGATGATAAATGAGCCGCTATCTACCAACGACCACCGAATATTGATGGAAGTTCTTATGAAAGAAGTGGGCATGTTCAACTTTGCTCCAGATCAGCCACCACCGATTACAACTTCCCGCTCCCACCACATGATCGATACTGGGTCTGCACACCCGGAACGACAGACGCCATACTGTGTCTCACCTTCGCAACTTAAGATAACTGACCAATAGACCCGTGATATGATTCAACGAAGAATTATTCAGGAATCATCAAGCCCGCCGGCCACCCCTGTGATTCTCGTGAAAAAGAAAGATTTAATGAGATTTTGTGTCGACTATCACCGCCTAAATACTTTCACAAAGAAGTATGTTTACCCGCTCCCGCGAGTTAATGTTTTTGACTGCCTGCATTCAGCTTCCTACTTTTATAACTGATATGTATGCTATGCGACTTTGAATTACGCAACTGACTGATATATGACTTAGATGTGATACAATTTGTACAGTGCTTATTGACTTTTTTACGATCATGGCTTCGGCGACACAGTGGCACAGTGTATGCTGTAATTATGTTTCTTTCTCCTGAGATATAGAAGCATTTCCTCTTATTACATTCGACCACTTCAGAATCATTAGCACGTGCTGACATCGCACAACACGAAACTATTGCCGTTTTGCCTCCATTGAAAAGCTGCCGCCGCTGTCAGCTTCCAATGCACATGCTCCATCGCACTAGCTTAACCGCTGAGCCATAGCGGATTCCTCTCCAGGATGTCGGTTACCACTTCGTGGAGTGGCATTCAGCAAACAAGGTTTAGCTTTAGCAGAAATTTGGTCAGTAGACGTGCATTCGAGAGATATTGCGGCTAAATTCGGGAGCGTACTTGCTGTGATTATGTCTCTGACAGGAAACACTTAGTAGCGTAGAAATAAAGTATTTTCTTCCTCCGCAGAGCCCATGTTCCTTTTTACGCGTTTTGCGAACATTTGAACCCGCCGGCATCGGCAGTAGAGGCTTGGCTGCGCCTGACACGGCACGCAATCGCTCCTAGCTCACGTGGCCAGTGATTTGTTGAATGGCGATTTACGTTTTCGGCAGTACTCCTGGTGTTTGGAAGTGGCGCGTTTTATTGGTCGCAAAGACCCATTATGAATCTACCAGAGGAATTACGCTAGTCAGACCATTTTGTGCAAACGATAGGTGTACGAAAGAAGTTTTGGTCTTTCGTTTTCAGTGTCACCGGCGACGTAGCTACTTTTGCCCGGAAATCTTCTCGTAAGATATTCTATTAGCCTCACTCAGCTTGCCATTTACGTTTAGTGTCCCTTTCACAGTGTGATTGCTATGAATATTTCAGTGATGTGCGAAATTAGGTGGCTCCTGGCAAGGTAGATTTCTGTTACCTTGTAGCTGCTTACAAACAGTAAAAATCAGGAACTAATACAATTTAGTTCCATTTTTGTCATTTCAGGGAGATTCAGGTTGAAGCATCATAGTTTATGATTCAGCACTGCTTACTTTTCTTGAAAAACGTTCGGCTAAACAAAAGTGAAGCCTCCTTCCTTGCAGCTTGAAGATGCCAAGGTAATTAACACGAAAATTGCACGCTATTAATGTAGCAGCCGGAATATCATATGTGAAATTACTCATCACTAAAAGGTTATACTTGTCAACCAAAGGCTACAGCCATGGTTTAATATTCTCCACACCTGATCGCTGTATTGCCGAAGGCAGTGAATGAGCCAACGTAAATTTCAGCCTTTTATTGGCAGTTAGCGGTATTGCGAAGACGCCCTTTTTTGTGTATTGCTTTACAGCTACTAAATGTCCTTTGTATGCATTTTATCTTTAACACCAGAAAGATTCATTTCATCACATCCTTATAAGGGAAGCTTGACTTTTTTCATCAACCTGTTCCATATCTCTCGTCACATTACTTCTGTTTAAGCTCCACTGACAACATATTTGTGATTTTTGGACTTCAGTAAACAATTACTCACCACTTCGCTTTCGTAAGCTTGTAAAGCAGGGTTATTGTCTGGCACGTCCTGACTCGCTGAACAGTGTGCCAAAAGTAGGTACATTGTGATACAAAATACTAGAGTCCAATTAATACCAGAGACTGCAGATCGTTTCGAGACAATTTACACGTTCCCAAGCAAATTTTATGTCAGACTATGGGTGTAATATAGGCTGGACAAGTGCCACGTGTCGCGATATAACATAAAAAGATCAGGACTGTACTTACGGCCTGCATCCAACTTTGCGCCAATGTTACCTCAATGACCTACTCTATGTGTTTGGTTAAAATATATTACACAAAATTTATCAGTCGTATATCACCCCGAAAACAGTGCCGCTACTATTTAATATTTTGTTTATTTGCTTTTTTTCATATCACGTGGAGCGTGAGAGTTTATTTCAAGAGCTGATGCTCATATTCGGGCAGTTTTGAGGGTAACTAAAACATGAAGGTATTTAGGCAATCTGAGTGCATTGCAAACATTTTTTATTCATTCCTAATACAGTAAAAACATAAACTGAAAGGTTGCAACTGAAACCATTTGTGAAGTGACGAGGAGAAACAGTCGGTTTCACCATCTCAGCTTTAAAAGAGCCAGTAATAAATGAATGTTTTGATGAATATGTTCACCACCGCTGTGCTTTTGAATTTTAAGGCTATAGTGTGGCTAAACTACCCTCGGTTGCTTCCATAGTGATCTACTCTGCTGAAAGAGTTGAGGAGATAATTTTTATGGTAGAGACGTTACCATCATAGCCGCGCAACTCCATTTCTTACATTCTCCATATTTCGCTCTCACGTCCCTCCGAGTGCACTTAGTACTGCCTTTTTATCTTTTATTCAAAGACTTGGTACATGTCGATGTCTGTGCAGGCTGCAGGTTGGAGTGTACAGTTGCCCCTAAACTAAAGTAGAGCATTAGTGCGCGGTAAAAGTTTATCTACTTCACCAGGTCGGTTGATAAGGCTAAGGTGAAAAGTAGGGAACACTAGGCTGCCGCTTATGCTGCGTGCTGCCTCATTGCATAAATTCACGTTAACTAGTACACTCTAATAAAATGCTTTCGTACACCTGCATTATCTGTTTGATTCGCGCATCAAAAGCACTACGTATGACGCCATTGAGTCAAATTTGTGTAAATATCAATTTCTTTCCTGCACCGCAGAATAATTTTTAAAGGACGAATTAACAAATTATTATCAGAGTGGTTATCACTGTGTTGTATTAAAATAATTTGTTTTAAGGTTTCTAATAAATAATTTATGGTTTTGAAGCAGGGTTGGAAGTATCGATAGGCACCTCTTCAAGGCGTAAGGAAGATTTAGGGGCTTATTGTTGACGAGTGGGTGTAGCACCTCGAAGAAATCCCGGAGGATTACTAGTAACAATATTTGTAAAAATTGGTTTCTCAAAGCGCACACACTTGCAGGCCCATTCTTCTTTATGACATATTGTTACGGGAAATATTCACAGTACTGCATTTGTCTACACCACTGAGGATGATCCGAGCACAGCACTCGCACAGCACAGCCCTCGTCTGCGTCTTCTTCTTCTGGGAGTCTGTCGCACTTCCTTTTCTTCAGCGCGGCCAGCGAATACCGCTCAGTAACACTACCCCCCCTCGGGAAAAGCACAGTCCCGGTGCGTTCTACGTTTGTGAAACAGAACGTGCATAATAGGGCTTCAGGCGGGACACATGCACTATTTCAGAGGATGGCGCTCTGGGCGAGGATTTCGGAGGCACAGATTCAACTTCGTATGTGACGTCTGTCACGGGGCGCAGAACTCGGTAAGGGCCTGTGTAACGGGGCAAAAGTTTTTCACATAAGCCCACGCGACGGCACGGGAGCCACAGCAAGACGAGTGACCCAGGAGTGTAGTGGACATCACGGCGGCGACTGTCGTACCGAAACTTTTGCGAGTCTTGGGATGCAGAGAGCCTGGCGTGAGCTATCCGGCGGGCATCATGAGCGCGGGCTATGGCATCACTGGCGTAAGTACTGGTGGCGTCTGCCGCGGGTAGTGAGGTGTCGAAGGGCAGTAACGGATGTCGGCCAAATAACAGATAAAATGGGGAGTATCCAGCGGTAGAATGTATAGATGAATTTAGGCGAATGTCACAAAGGGTAGATGAACGTCCCAATCCCGGTGGTCGTCAGACACATACATGGACAGCATGTCTGTGAGGGTAAGGTTTAAGCGTTCCGTGAGGCCGTTGGTCTGGGGGTGATAGGCTGTGGTGAATTTGTGGCGGACGGAGCACGAACGGAGAATTTCGTCAACTACTCGCGACAGAAAGCAACGGCCACGGTCAGTTAGTAGTTCACGAGGTGCACCTTGATGTAGAATCACGTTTTCTAGGAGGAAGTCAGCGACGTCTGTGGCGCAGCTGGTCGGGATGGCTCTGGTAATAGCATACCGCGTAGCATAATCGGTGGCGACGGCGATCCATTTGTTCCCTGAGGCGGAAACTGGAAAGGGCCCAAGAAGATCAACACCTACACGGGAAAACGGGTCAGTGGGTATGGGGATCGGCTGCAAATGGCCCGAAGGCAAAATTGCGGGCTTCTTTCGACGCTGACACAATTCACATGCGGCAATGTATTGCTGGACGGAGCGGTAGAGCCCTGGCCAGTAGAAGCGTCGGCGCAGGCTGTCGTATGTGCGAGAGACACCCAGGTGGCCAGCCGTTGGAGCATCATGAAACTGGTCAAGGATGGTGGAACGCAGATGTTGAGGAACGACGAGCAAAAGGTCTGCGCCGTCTGGTCGCATATTGCGTCGGTATAGGGTGTTCTCGTGAAGTACATATAAGGCAAGAGATGGGTCAGGTCGGTCGCAAGTCAGACGGAGGATAATGGAATGGAGCGAAGGATCTAAGTGTTGTTCGTCGGCAATGTTAGAAAAGGCCGACACGGACAAGACACATGCGTCATCGGCAGAGAAGGTAGGACTTGGGGAGTTGACGGGATGACGAGACAAGCAGTCTGCATCTTGGTGAAGCCGGCCGGACTTGTACACGACGGAAAATGTATACTCTTGTAATCGAAGCGCCCAGCGCCCCAAACGGCCTGTAGGATCTTTGAGGGAGGAAAGCCAACACAAGGCATGATGGTCTGTTATAACAGTAAAATGCCGGCCGAACAAATAAGGGCGGAATTTTGTAATAGCCCAAACAAGTGCCAGGCACTCTCGCTCTGTGATAGAGCAATTTTGTTCGGACGTAGATAAGAGGCGGCTGGCATACGCAATCACCCTTGTGCGGCCGTGTTGTCGCTGGGCAAGTATAGCTCCAATGCCATGGCCACTTGCGTCGGTGCGGAGTTCAGTATTGGCAGATGGGTTGAAATGGGCCAAGACGGGTGGAGTTGTTAGAGCAGCAATAAGTTCCGAGAAAGCTGCAACTTGTTCAGGTCCCCAGGAGAATGAAACGTCTTTCTTTAGGAGATTGGTGAGAGGACGAGCTAGCGCGGCAAAATTTGGGACGAATCGTCGGAAATACGAACATAGGCCAATAAAACTTCGAACATCGCTGGATGAACGTGGAGTGGGAAAATTTTTAACGGCACGAATCTTGTCGGGGTCAGGCTGAACGCCGGCAGCATTAACCAAGTGACCAAGGACTTTGATTTGTCGGTGACCAAAGCTGCACTTTTTGGAGTTTAGTTGCAGTCCCGCGCGGCGAAAAAGCGCTAGGATTGTAGAAAGGCGACGGAGATGGCTTTGAAATGTAGACGAAAAAACTATTACATCGTCAAGATAACACAAACAAGTGGTCCACTTGAAGCCTCGGAGCAAAGAGTCCATCATGCGTTCGAAGGTTGCTGGGGCATTGCAAAGGCCAAAAGGCATGACTTTGAATTGATAAAGGCCGTCAGGGGTGATGAACGCTGTTTTTTCACGGTCTCTCTCGTCGACAGAGATCTGCCAGTAGCCGGAACGAAGGTCGATGGACGAAAAGTAGCTGGCTCCATGCAAAGCATCAAGAGCGTCATCAATACGCGGAAGCGGATACACATCTTTTCTGGTTATCTTATTTAAATGACGATAGTCAACGCAGAATCTCCAAATGTTATCTTTCTTTTTGACCAACACAACCGGGGATGCCCAGACTACGGGAAGGCTCAATTATGTCGTTCGCCAACATTTTGTCGACCTCTGTTTGGATGACGCGTCGCTCGGCAAGCGAAACACGATAGGGCAGCCTGTGAATAGGACTGGCGTCACCGGTGTCAATGCGGTGACTGACAACTGTGGTTTGACCCAATGGGCGCGTACCGAAGTAAAAAAGGTCACTGTAGGTGAGCAAAAGCTGTTCTAACTCTGCGGCGAATTCAGGCTGGAGATCAGCTGCAATCATGCTTTTAACAGGATCAGGGTGCGATGTAGTGGACGAGGACGAGGGATGGGTTGTAGGGACGGCATTTGGATTATCTGTAGTCAGAGCTGAAATGGCACAATCGGTCATCGGCGACAGCTCTGCTAGTGAAATTCGCTCGGGCAGAACTTGAGTTGATAAGCTGAAGTTAAGGACCGGGAGAGTGGCACGGTTCTGGGAGATATGCACAATCAGATGAAGAAGGGTGACGTGCCGCTGCAAGATGACATCAGTAATGGGACACGCGAGATAGTCCCATCTGGGATGGGTGGGAATGGTGACATAGGGATGTAGACGGCAGCTTCAGGAGGAAGGCGGCAGAACTGTGCTGATCGAAGGCGGGGTGAGCAGGAGGGGTCTTCAGAGCAGAGCGGAAGGTACAAGCGAAGTAGGCCAGTAGAGCAGTCAATGAGGGCAGAGTGGGCTGTTAAAAAGTCAATGCCAAGCATAACGTCATGGGGGCATTCTTGGAGGATGGTGAACAACACTGGAGCATGACGACCACCAATGGTAACTCGCGCTGTGCACATGCCAACTACGGCAGCAGGGCTGCCATTGGCGACGCGAACTGTGGGCGAGGCGGCTGGAGTAAGAACTTTTTTGAGGCGACGGCGAAATGAGGAGCTGAGAACGGACAGTTGGGCACCGGTATCAATGAGAGCAGAAACGGGAACACCATCCACAAGGACATCGATGCGATTATTTTGTAGGGCAGGGGTCAGCAGAGGTTTTTCAGTCCGGGTCACAAATGCAGCGTCACCTCCGGGAGCTGCATTGGCTAGTTTTCCGGTGTGTGGCTGGAATAGGACGGGGACAAACGGCGGCGAGGAAGAGGAGAACGCGAGCGTCGGGTCTGCGGGGATGGTGAACGGTTGGCAGCACGAGCAGGGACACCGGGGTCAACAGTGGTCTGGTCGGGGCGAGGTGAGTTGTAGCGAGGGGCATAGTCTCCGCGGCGGTCGACGTAGGTGAATTGACGAGATGGCGTGTACCAACGGCTACGGCAGTGACGGGAAATGTGGCCAACGCGGGAGCAAGTAAACCAGATGGGACGATTGTCATGGGTACGCCATTCATTCGGATTGCGGTACCGATATCGGGGCGAGAAACCAGCGGTGGGTGAGGCAGCTGCAATCACTGGAGGGGCAGGTCCTGAATCCACGGTGTCGGTGCGGCAGGTAGAAGGGAGACCCATATTGGCCACCTCTTGGCGAACAACAGCCTGAATGAGTGATATTGTAGCCAAGGTGTTGTCGGGGGTATGCAAGAGTGAAGCTGCAGGAGTCATTGCCTCGAGCTCTTGGCGGACGATGCGGGTGAAAGTAGTGTCATTAGTTGGCGGTCGAGGAGGCGGAAGATCGACACAGGAAGAGCTGGCAGCCGTGTTCGGTAGCCGGTCGAAACGTTGAGATATGCGCCTCTGTTTAGCTTGTTCGAAACGTCGGCACACTTGTAGTACAGAGTCCACGGTGGAACAATCCCTACATAGAAGGAGGTTGAAAGCATCATCGGCAATGCCTTTTACTATGTGGCCGACTTTATCCTCCTCAGGCATGGCGTGGTCGACTTTGCGGCACAGGGATAGGACGTCCTGTATATAAGTGATGTAAGACTCTGTAGACGTTTGCGCGCGAGAAGCGAGCGCCTTTTTGGCGGCAAGGTGGCGGCCAATGGGCTTTCCGAAGAGGTCGTGGAGTTTCTGCTTACAGATATCCCACGATGTGAGGTCCTCTTCATGTGTCTCAAACCACACCCGCGCTGTCCCAGTCAGGTAAAAGATGATATTAGCGAGCATAAGTGTGGGATCCCACCTGTTGTGCTTCCTGACTCGTTCGTACAGGGCCAGCCAGTCGTCGACATCAACGTCGTCGGTCCCACAGAAGGTTCCGGGGTCACGGGGATGGGCCATGACGACAGCAGGTGCGGCGGCAGCATATGTAGCGGCGTCAGTAGTCATAGTGGTGGTAACGATGCGTCGGCCGCTGCGGAGATCCAGCTTGTGATAGGGATCGAAAGATTCACCTCCACCAAGAGATGTTACGGGAAATATTCACAGTACTGCAGTTGTCTACACCACTGAGGATGATCTGAGCACAGCACTCGCACAGCACAGCCCTCGTCTGCGTCTTCTTCTTCTGGGAGTCTGTCGCACTTATTTTTCTTCAGCGCGGCCAGCGAATACCGCTCAGTAACAATATAATCACTGCGTACAAGAAACTGAGATTTAAAAACGGCATATATGTCACATTAGTGGTACATCTCAAACCCTCCTTTGTAAGTTGGCGGAACTGCAGAGAGTGCGGTCAATAAAGTGAGTGTAAACAGCATTACAAACACTTTTGCTAAAACTGACTTGTGCTCATATTTGATTAGGAATTGTGCACTGTCCTAAGATACTGTTTAAGAATGTAAAACTAAATTGGAACCGCAAGTGATTTTTTGGCAGAAAATGACGGTCTGGTTGATACGTTATTGGCGTCATATGCAGTATCAAAAAAGACTCTGGCCCACGCGTTCAGAAAGCATGTGAGATAAAAATCTCAAGTCATGCGATGCAGTTAAGGAAGTGTGTAAGATATATTTATGCGTGCCTTCCTAAAGCATGCACTTTGCATTCCACTGCAGAAATGGGAATGTCCTAGCGTTGCTGGCCCACACGGTGCATCACATCTGCTCTATTGTAATTATCAGGTAAATGCACAGTAGTTATTATTGCTAATGCTATCATTATTATTATCACTAATCACATCATCATTCTCATGGGTACTAACATCCTCACGGTAGCCAAGATAATTATGGCGCGCGTTTCACGATCCCGGGAAGGGCGCAGTTGATTTAAGTGCTCGGCTGGGTATCCGAGGAATGGACGCTCTATTCCCTATGAAGAACGCATTTTTATTTTTCTAATAACTTAAGTTTCAATTTTGTGTGATGACGTCATTTGATAGACAGCCTTAGTGTGACCGAACGAACGAGGAATGTATGAGTCTTTAAAGCTGTAGCCTTCAAATGTGTTTTTCACGGAAGTAGAGGGCAATAGCAAGGCTGCAATATATCTAATGTCACAAACTCTGTGTTGCCTGAAAATTCAACTGAACTAATGCTACTAAAATTGCTCATTTTAAAAGCGTTAGTGCACAAGTGAACTATCGCGAGGCCCCTAATTGTGATAAAATGCGACACAGTGAACAACGGCTACATAATAATTTGCCAGAATACTCGAATGTAAAAACCAACGGAGTTACCCTTGAAAATAAACACATTTGATAATTAGTGCAAAGGGAGTACGAAGCCACTCAGACGATGATACTGTGCCACTTTTTTAAAATATAAATATTGCACTAAAGCCCTTCATTCCGTGAAATATGTTATATTTGTTTCCAAAAAAGAACGATGAAGGCCGCATTGGATGGTGTTAATAACCTTCTTCTGCTTTGTAGCCCTCAGTTGCAGTCACCATGCAGTCTCAATGGCTAGCATTTTCCTTGCAGCAAGAAGCAAACTCAAAGAGGTCACATGATTAGGCAAAAAAGGGCAGGTGGTTTGAATTGGCTGCCCTAGTCAAGGAACCACATCGTGAAAGTCGTGTTTCTACCAAGCTTTCTGAGCCAAATACCCTATAGCAGCTTCTGCCTTGCGAATCCATCAGCTTCGAGCGCTAGGAGTAAATTTTGGGTGCCCCTGCAGCGTACAACAAATACTCCATATATGGTTGTGGATATTATCAGGATTACGCAGCGCTACCCCTGCCCGGAGATTTGCACATATCTCGTTTTTTTTTCGCACTGCAGAGGGCTAGAACGACTTGCCTAGAGCCGTCCTACTCTGTGCAGACCCATCATCCTTATTATCGTCCATAGAAAGTTTTATATGTGCTCAGACGCACTTACACGTGCAATTACCCTTGAAATGGGCCTTTGAGCTACTAATCAATACAAAATAAATAAGCAGCCAACAATGCCTTAATCACTGCTCAAGAATTGAAGGAGGAGCTGAGACTTGACGTGCTTTTGTGCCTCAAACATCAGATGACGGCTGAAGAGATCGGTGCTGCAAAACTGCGTGGCACCTCCGAAGCCCCATCTGATTAACAAGCAGCGCCGACAAAGGACCAAGTTCGCACGGCCCTTGTAGCGCAAAACAGAGGACGACTACTGTTACGTAGCCCTCATGGAGGAAGCGGTTTTTAGTACCCGGTGGAACCATGAGCGCCGCTTATAGGAGCCAGTCAGTTCCGGGTCGGTAAGTTTGGCGTTTTCGTTATTAAGGCCATGTTGGTGCCACTTACACCTAAATCCCTGCTTCTTCACTGCTATATTTTCGAAACCAAGAAATGCAATAGAAGAGACATCTGGGCGAGTTGGTATTGCGACATGATAGAAAAACAGCGCAACAGACGTGGACGGAGGTGAAGAACAGACAGGACGGGCGCTGAGTGCAATAGAGTTGCCTAACGCATTGCGATTGATTGTAGAAATGCTCTTTCAATACTGTCAATTTGCTGTCTAGCAGAGTTCGCTAGGACAGGTGAAAAATGCATTAATTGGGTGTGTAGTGTTTGTACACGGGAGTAAATGTTTGTGTCGTTGTTTTTAATCGAAATACCACTTAAGAATTTTCAGTAACACATGTATTCACTGTGACCATTAAATATGTTCGATTCAATATTTTGCAGAAGCACTTGTAGCAGCACTGGCGTCATTGAAACATATTATATGCCAAGAAGTATGCTTCGCAGTACAAGCAGTCCTGACAGAAACATTAGGCGATGCTCATCCACTGCCTTTAAAGGGACGACGCGGCTACCTTATTTTTTCATTCTGCCAGCTCCGCCTTGGAGTTGAGGTGTTGTTGGGGCGTTCAATTGCTCTATCGAATCCAGGCCGTTGCGGCCGCTTTTCGGTGCACACTAAACCTGAGGCGAACATGTGGTGTGTGTCATTAATGCGCGCTTAAGAGCCCCTGTTGTTGGAAATTTCCTGTGCCCTGAACAACGTTGTCGACAATACCATAAGCTGTTTGGCACTTTAAACCCTGTAAACAAAAACAACCCTACCTGCTTCTCTTGCAGATCCTAGCTGAAGTGCACATACACGTGCTGCCAGTCTTGTATATCGCTAATCATTTATCTCCCGCTTATATCACCGTAGACCTACTCATCTATTACAGAATAGTCGTAATATACCGGATAATATCCAACCTCCTCGCATAAATATTAATTCAAGGAGGCTCCACATCTTGCTTGATATTTATATCTAGAACTTGTTTACCAAGTCATTCGTATGTTCAAGTTACCCATGCACCACAAACGGGCAATCATGGCCTAAGGCCGCATATTCGGCTCGGTTAACATGTGTATTGGGAGAGGGCACTTCGTCCTTTCCCTACTAACTAAGATGTAAAGTACGACTTAGCAGCGCCTACAAACTGCACAATGCCGCATTAGGCGACACGTAAAAACAAGCCGGCGTGCAATATAGAGAGCACGTGTAAACTGAAAAGCAGTTCAGGAAGGCTTGATTCCTTACACCCCTACGAACCCCACCCAACATGTGCCGTCCGCATTTCCTTTCGTGCTATAATACCAGCCATGAACCACATTTGAAATTCGAAACTCGTGTTGACAGCGGCTGTCAACTCTGTCATTCCGTGATCTCTTGACGTCACCAACGGGACAACCAATTTATGCATGCTAATGGCACCTGCCGACTACCATCTGCAGAACGAGGCATGTTATTTGTAGTCCAAATTACCAAAGCTAGATTTCCTGGTAGGATGAGACTTTAACTGCTGGTGCCTTATAAGATACGGGAGGCACACATGCTAAGGTGACAATAATAGTGCATATGCCCAAGTTGCGCACGCGTCGTCTTGCTGTCTCGACAAAACTATTTTTGTTCAGAGGCGGCGAGAGGTGAGTGCTGCTGTTTCTCAGAGCGAGAACTGACCAAAACTATACACTTCTCATAAAATAGAGCACGATATACAAGAGGGCCACTTTTTGGTTCAATCCCCATGAGGAATATTGTCATGCATTCAGGCCAGTAGACGAAAGAAGTCATACTAAATTCTGCCGAGGCAGAGCGCTACGGCAAGTCGCGGAATTCTGCGCAGCAATTTACCGATTTAACAATCCGGCAATATTGATTTCTCAGCCATCACCACTAATACCTGTA
This sequence comes from Amblyomma maculatum, assembly GCF_055883805.1. NCBI lineage: Eukaryota > Metazoa > Arthropoda > Arachnida > Ixodida > Ixodidae > Amblyomma > Amblyomma maculatum. The sequence continues at coordinate 53,835,737 of NC_139346.1, read as the reverse complement.
TCTATTGGTAGCGCCTCAGCTAGATGAAAGCAATGTAAAAATAATACGGCAAGCCCTAATTAATTGCAACCAGCTGTATTATATTTGGTGTCCTGTAGCTGATTCTCCACTGATATCCATTTATCAGAATTTAATAATTTGTCTACACTGCATGGTTACCTATCTTAAATAGGGGTTTGAGAAAAAGCTGCTGCTGTAAAAGTTGTAGACCTCACAAAACGGCTCTCATATGTTGTTTTCTTTAAGGTAGCGTTTACCTAAAGAACTTTTTTTCTGTCCAAAAACTATCTTGCGCAATAAATAATAAGGCAGCGACTCCACTTGAACATCCTGGGGTGCGACATTGACAAAAAAAAAAACCTGCTTCTCTTTTTAACAATTTTGTTGAGTAGCTTTGTTCACACACTGGGCGAGTCATTTGTTTAGCAGCTATTCTCCTGGCACCTTTTTTTTGAAAATCAATAAAAAGATACAAATTAATACTTAATAGAAACACCGTACTTAGCCGTTTTTAGCAATATACAACTTTTGATTTGACTTTGCCTTCCTTAGGCCAGAAAACGAAGCTAATTATTGCTTTTAGCAAACTTGGCATATCACAAGCCACCCAAGATTGGAATAAGCGACTCTAAACGAAATTGAGTGTTTCGTAGAGCTAGGGCTAACCTTATTTAGCTTGAAAATTGCGTATACTTATTGGCTTGTTAACTGTGATATTCAGCGTTCGGATAAATACTCTCACTGAGAAGATGTCACAAATTGCATGATTTATTTCCAAAGACGCATGTTTTTGTCAACTGTATTTGATTAGGTTAGAGGGTTGTTGCATGATTTTAATAATAATGTTTATTGTGAATTTTTCTCGGCAGTATCTTCATTGAAAGAGCTTTGTTTTCGTTGTCAAGAGCATCACCTGCATTGTACGTCTGGCAAAACGACATGGTATAATGCTAAATTCTGCAGAAAGATAGCCGTTGGTCGTCTGCAGTCGCCTTTGGAATAAATATGGGATGACACAAACTTCACCAGTTTATAATAGTAAATAAAGGTACTTCCTCTGTGAACATTGCTCCCTCCCCTGAAGCCTATTTCCCCTTCAGCACGGAACGCCCTAGTTCCGCAGAGAATTCCAACTGCCATTCTGCGCTTCCCTTCCAAAAGCGCTTCCTGCCTTTTAAGTTTCTTTTACTTCATCCCCGTTTGTACGGAGAGTAGCGAGAGCTGTTTGTTTTGCGAGCAGGAGTTTACGTTGTATTGTACATACATTTCGCCTGCGCTTGAAAGTGGTTTCTGGCGTAGGAAGGGTGGCTATCAAATTGGCGCTGCTTTGTTTGGGACTCGTTGCTTAATGCTGACATTGTTGGTCTATGCCATCGAGCACAAGTACAGTTCTGCACATCACAGGTTATCCAGCTCACTTATGGGAAGCCGCTAAAGGGTGCTCGCTATCCACCTGGATCTTGGACACACCGCTTAGTGCACCCTTCTGTCGTCGCGTGCGCGTGCAGTCTGTGAGAAAAAAGAGGCACAGCTCAAGCGCCATAACCGCGTTGAGGGCTGCCAGCATTCGGTAGAACCAGTCGTAAGATCCAATCGTGTCCCGGAAAAAACCTGCAATCGAAAATATTAACCATTTTAAAAAAAAAAACAGATCAAATCCGGCTGGACTTCTTAAGAGCAAGGAACAGAAATGGAATTATTCTTTTTTCTTACAAAGTTTCTCCCACAACCCGCTTCTCATGGCGACCAAAGGCAACGCTAATTTTGAAAGATGTTCCAAAAATGGGTTTCATGTGCGTCCATAAGTGTTAGCAATGTCGCGGAGACGTCGTCAAAAGGGAGAATACAAATGACGATAATGATTTGAATCTTCAAGATTTAATTTACCGTGGTCACCCCCAGTGCCGGGCGTTCGCCTGAGTTGCGCACACTGCATAGTACAGCGCAGGGGATGTCAAAGGGTAAAAGATACCATTGATTTGCAGCGGCAGAATAAAGAAGACGGGGTGCTAAACCGGTGCGGCTGAACACCACATCGCATGCCCCTTTCCTACATTTCCTCTCCTGTGTAAATTCGAAACGACAATAGGTAGGCGAAATAATATGAACAATAGAGAGGGAGTTGTTAGTACAGCTTTCATGAGCGGAACTAGCTACAAAGCAATAGTCTGTTTTTATCGTTTAGGCAAGTGAATTCAAACGGAAAACACGGACGCTGTTTTAAAGTCCTTTATGCCCTTTAAGGTAAAATGGTATATTTGCGAAAGGATGGCGTGCGATTCAATATTTATCGATTACATTGATTACATTGATTCCGCTTAGCCTCGCTGGCCTCGTTTCTGGGCCCCATTAAACCATAACAAAATTTGACCACTGGACTCAGCAGTCGTCCTCTACTATCTAGAACCGACCAAGAACCAAGACATTGAGTGCACCCTGAAATTCTCGGCAGACTTTTGCATAGAGAGCCAAAAGTCACCTAAAGATGGGAACTCCTACATGATCATTTTGTTTTTTGATAAGTGAAATATAATATGAAGATGAAGGATTAAAAAATAGAAACTAAGCTGTAATTCTTTCTTACCTTCGTAGGTAGTGCACCGTTAGGGAAACTTGGATGCCCTAAATTGTGATCCAGTCGGCGGGCATTTGGTTCTTTTTTATTCTACTTTCTATCCATATTTCATTATTATAATCTCACATTATCAACACCAAATAAATCTGCAGTGCTTGTGTGATCGCAGTGGCCGTGGCTCCTTCTGGATGTGTTGTATTGTGAGCGCGTCATTTTACCTTCATTGGTGTGTTGACCCGAAACACATAAGGCGCGGTTCCTCATGGCACATACCTTCAAAGGGACAGGTACCACACTTCAATTTTTCCTTCGCTTAACTTTCGCATGAAATGGATGTAATGTCAACTGCCGCAAGCTTTGTAAAGATCGATAGCAAGGGCATGAAAAAGCAAACAAAGTCAGCCTATTGGGACATTAGTTAGTAATAGTCGTTTTTGTTTCTTATTAGCCAGCTCTGAAAATGTTTTGTGTTTTTCTTTTCAGTTTCTTACAGCATTTACGAGCATATGTCTGGTGCATTTTTCATACATCGTTCTCGCTTCAAAAAGTGACGCGTATTTCTGGTTCATCTTTAGTGTATTTGAATGATGTAGGTTGATAGAAATAAAGTGGCATATTATTTGTATACTTTGTGCTAGTATGAAAGCAAAGGTTTGAGTAGATTAGTATGGCTTAAAACTACACTATCAGGCTAGAACATTTTTCCTCCCTGCATAACAAGCCGAAATTTGTAGGATTCATTTGTAATATGCTACAAATACTCTACGCGGGCAAAAATGTATTTTTAAATTATTTTAAAAAGTAGCCAAAGCTGCATTCTAGTATATTTATAATACATTCATTGTACATTTTAAGCATAGGGACAAAATATTACAACATAAATATGAAATATTTACAATGCATTTGAAATACGTTTTTAGCACAACCTTTAACTCTAAGGACTCAACGGATGGAACGAAATCGGAAGCTCGTTAAACTTGGCAGAAGGGAAGAGCAACGAAATTGACACTGAAAAGAAGTGGTAAAACAGGGGCAAGAAACCTAAATGCATTCTGTATCCTGTGTAGAGGCTAGCCCAACGGCAGAATATAATCTGAAGTTGGCCCTTAAAGAAAACCTCACTATTGGTTTCTTCTGGGCACACTACCTGTGAACCAATTAGGTTGGCATGGATTGTGTATGCGTGCATTGAACATCCCTCTAGGGTGTTTTGCCGCACCGCAACTAATTCGGTCAAGCAGAATATTACTATGCAGCTAAGTTTATTATAGTATTTCAAACTGGAGGATCGGCAGATGAACTCATTGATAATGCAAATTCAACACTTGCTGCGTTAGATGAATGGTCGTGCATAAACATGGTTATTAGAATAAACTCAACGAATGCAAAAGCAGTGCAGTATATGTTCTGCACTGCCAATGTGAAGCTGTCACTGCTATTTGTTTGGGGCCTGCGGCCGAGTCAAGTTGTCATTAGAACCTTTTCTGCTTTGCTTCCTTATACTATGTACACATTTTTATTTTATTTTATTTTTTTAATTATTAGAACCTCAAGGGCCTCCTGATGGGACATTGCATTAGGTGTAAATGACCATGGGTAATATTAATATTTTTTAATATAATTATTATAATTATACATTAGTAAATTCACTCTGTTCAAAGCCATCTGGCTTCTATGTTATTATATCAAAATAACATTGAAGTCATCAAAATTCCAGTAGTATTTTTGTGATGTCGTGAAACTGAAATGTATAGTGATAAATAACATATTGTAAGGTAACGCGAAGGTCGGGCTTGGCGGATCAGGTTTTATTGGAGATCTGAAGCCCTGGTCGCACACTGTAGCGAAGCACAGTCAACAATGACGATACAAGAGAGAGCAGGATGAAGATTAGGCGGCACGTTCACCTGTGTGAAGGATGAAGCGCCACACAGTGCTCACACTATTTCGCCTGCACAGCTGAAGCGGCCAGCCAGGCCGCAATTAGTCCTCAGCATTGCACCGAATAAAAGGCTTCATGCGTGAAACGTGGACAACTTCAGTGCCACGGTAGCGACTGTCCGGAGGAGGGTAAATAGCGAAGATGCGATAGTTGACCGGAGAGGCTTTTGCATGAGCTAAGTAAGGATCAATATGGTAACGCTAGAGCTTGTCACAAAGGCCAGGAGTGCTTAATGGTGTCCAAATTAACACCTCGTCGCCGGAGCGGAACGAAACTTGGCGGTGGGTTGCATCACAGCGGCACTTGGGTGTCTTCCTGGCTAGATTTAGTGTTGATGCGAGCAAGCCGGCGAGAGCTCGCCACTCGGGAAATGAGCTTGTCAGGAAGAGAAGATGAAGAACTGGCATGTGTGGAAAGGAAAGGTGCATCAAGAAGGGTAGCGGGAGAACGTCCGTAAAAGAGGAAAAACGGGGTGTAACTTGTGGTCCGCTGTACAGCCGCATTGTAGGCGAACGTAAAAAAAGGAAGTATAACGTCCCAGTTTCGGTGGTCCTGGTCGGCGTACACTGAAAGCATGTCAGAAAGCGTACGGTGGAATCACTCAGTCAACCCACTAGTCTGCGGGTGATAGCTGAAGGTGAATTTGTGATGTGGGGTTGAGGCCTCTAGAACTTCGGCTAAAATCGCCGACAGAAATGTCCGACCAAGGTCACTAAGAAGCACTTGAGGGGTCTCATGACGTAGTACGAGGGACTCCAAAATGAAGGTCGCGATCTCAGGTGCTGACCCATTGGGCTGGGCAGCGGTCTCAGCGTATCGTGTTAGGTGGTCGACGGCGGTGACGATCCAGCGATTACCTCGCGCGGACAACGGAAGTGGCCCGTATAAGTCTATTCCATCAACGGCGAAAGGAGTAGCAGGGCAAGGTAGCGCATGTAGTAGGCCAGCAGGAGGAGAAGTCGGCCGTTTGCGACGCTGACATGGCAGACAAGAGGCGACGTATTTTGCCAGGCTTGCGGCAAACGGGTTTTCAAGTAGTGGGAAGTTTTATCAAAGCCTAAGTGACCGGCTGTAGCATCATTGCGGAGAGCCGCCAAGATATGGGTGCGAAACGCTCTCGGGATAACAGGGGCCCAACGGGTGCCTTCAGAGCAATAAATATAACGAGAGAGCCCGCTGTTGTCAAGTTTGAAGTTGTGGAGTTCTCTGCGCATCCTACCGGCAGGAGGGTGAGAAGCACCTGTAAGAAGGTCGATTAGGGAACAACAGTAGTGATCTGGCCGGTATGAAATAACGGCGTAGCGATCTGGAGCAGCGGCAGGAGAAGCACTGGTGATGTATGGAGCTCTAGACGACATTGAGACGTCGAGGGTGCACGCAGGAAGGCGCGAAGAAGCGCTAAGTGGTGATTTTGTAAGCGGGCAACGGAAAAGAGCATCGGCATCTCGATGCTTGCGACCCGATTTGTATTTGACATCGAAGGCGTATTACTGCAAACGAAAAATCCAACGGCCCAGGCGCCCGGCTAAATTTTTGAGGGTTGATAACCAACAGAGAGCGTGGTGATCGGTAACGATCGTGAAATGGCGGCCTAGAGGTAGGGGCGGAATGTCTTAACTGCCGAAACTACGGCGAGGCCCTCTTGCTCAGTGACGGTGTATTTTCGTTCCGCTGGTGTTTGAGTTCGACTGGCAAACGCGATTACCTTTTCCCGAGAAGTGGTATCATGTTGCAGAAGTACGGCGCCAATACCGAGGCTTATGGCATCGGTGTGGAGAATGGAGGCAGCAGAGTCGTCGAAGTGAGCGAGAACAGGGTCAGAAGTAAGGGCATTCTTCAGGGATTGAAAAGCTTTTTTGTATTCTTCGGACCAATTGAAAGTAGTACGGTCGGTAGGAAGGTGGTGTAGTGGTGCAGTAATAGTAGTAAAACTGCGAATGAAACCGTTAACGTATGACGATAGGCCAATAAAACTGCATAGATCCTTAGTCCGCTAAGTGCGTGCAAAGTTCAAAACGGCCGCAAGTTTGTCACGGTCGAATGCCATCGCGGCTGACGAGGTGGCTTAGGATCTTGATTTCTTTTTTGGCGAAATTACACTTTTTTTGTTCGGCTGGAGGCCAGCTGATGCCAGGCACGTTAATACTGGATCAAGACAACTTAATGATAAAAAAATTCGCACAAAAGACAACTATGACGCCCAGGTAGCACAAGCATTTTTTCCACTGAAGTCCTTAAGACCAGTGTCAATAATGCGCTCAGTCGTAGCGGGGGCACTACAAAGTCCAAGAGGCATGACACTGAATTTGTAGAGCCCATTGGGAATAACGAAAGCGTTTTGTGTCGGCTTCGTGCGTCGGAATCTGCCAGTAACCGGAACGCAAATCTAAAATGGAGAAATATCGGCGCCCTGAAGACAGTCGAGGGAGTCAATTCGTGGCATAGGGTAAACATCTTTGCGAGTGGCTTTGTTAAGTGCGCCGTAATCAACACAAAAACGCACGGACCCATCCTTTTTTTTTACCAAGACGATCGGAGATGACCAGGGGCTAGCTGAGGGCCGAATAATGTCTCGTCGGAGCACATCATTTACATTATCTTCTATGATTTTACGTTCTGATAAGGAAACACGGTAAGGGTGGCGGCTAACAATAGAAGTACCTTCTGTAGTGAGGCGTTGCTGTGGTGCAGAAGGTCGGCCCGAGGTCGGAGAAGTGACGCCAAACGAGGCTTGGTGTTTTCGAAGTAATTCCTGCAAAGCTTGGCGGTGAGCCGCAGGAAGGTCAGGATTGATGGTGCCAAAGAGAACACAGAGAGAGGCAGCGGAAAAAGCTGCTTGTGAGGAATATGGTACGATAAGGACTGTGAGGGACACCGAGTGATTGTCAAGGGCACAAGGAAAACATGTCCTTTTAGTCAGCACAGTGGGCTCTGGGGAAGTGTTTCAAGCAGCGACAAGCGCTGTGCCGTGCTCAAACCGAACAAGGTAACACGATTCCACGCCACACAATGCTCACAATATAATATTAGTTTAGTCTATCTGCCGTCAATTTGCATCTAATACTAGGGCAACCGCTATAGAAAAGAACGAAAATATTCTCATAAACAGCATGCCAAATGCACATTTGACCCAACTGCGCGTTATCAGGAACCTACTACATACATATCGCTTAAGTGATGGTGGTGCTCACCGATTATCGTTGCACTCCCCAGGGACACAGGTATCATGGCGAGACCAAACAGTCCCGTACAGGTTGCTACTTTTTCGATGCCCATGTAGTGAGCCAGAAGTATACCACGGACGGCGATCACGAAGCCTTGTGCCACTGTCTCGGTGACGCGCAGCGTCGCAATTCCTGGCATAGTGCTGACGTGTGGCATCAATATAGTCGAGGTAGCTTCCATTACAAAGCAACTAGCATAAAGGGTGGACCGGCTTTTCGGGAACCAGTCAGACAAGGGCACAATGAAGATTCGACCAATGGTATATCCAACAGCTCCATATGTTACCAAGTGTGCCGCCGCATGTAGTTCGACGCCTTTGTCTGTTGCATAATCTACAATGGTTGTTCCGAACGAAATCATTGAGTATTCGGCAATCACAGTGGTGCTAAGAAACACGTAGAACGCAGGTGCCTGAAGGAGAGCCACGACAGCACTGAACACGCTGGCAGGGCGTTGATGGTCGTGACTCTTCAAAGCAATTACAGGTTCTTGTCTTCTTTTGGTACAGTGGCTCGTGTCCGGATCCGAACCTACAGCCTCCACTTCAGTGAAATCACTGTATTCGAAAATCGTCGTCGCTGATGTCCTACGATCTATATTATTCTTGCACAAGTTTTCAATGTGGCTACTGTCGCTGTTGGTTGATGGATCATCGAGAGGAACTGAGACCCCCTTTGTTGCTTTAATCAAGGTTTTGAAGCATCGAAGCGATATCAGTGAAGGCTGCCTCATTAGCATGCTCAAGGGAACAGAATGGAACACTGTTGCACTGCATATAAGTAATCCGCCTTGGAGGCCGTATGATTCTCGAAGACGGGTGAGCAGGGCAGGGCCGTAAATTCCTGCGATGCCCCAGGCGAGATACGTCATTGTGAGAGCCGTGCCTTTGTACTTCTTGAAAAGAGTCAAGTTGTAAATGCAGGCGGACATCAGGAACATTCCCACGCCGAGACCTATAAAAAGGTAAACACAGCAAGAAATATGCATTTAAAGCCATCATAATCAAACAAAGATAGCCTGTCTGAACTCTTAAAAGGCATTAGCATGAAACGCTGGCAAGCAAACACTGCGCCCGGCAGAAGCAGCGCTAACGATCTGTTTTAGACTTGATACCATACACGGTAAAGAAACCTGTTTTATTTATGTTTTGAAAAAAATATATATTTCTGTCATTGCCCCAAAAAAAGTGTTCAGGATCATCAGTGGGTTACCGCTCACTGTTGTCGCCGCTAATAATTCCTTCTGTAGCTACCACCTTCCCTACTATGGCAGTAAGGTATTTTCTACAGGGAGGTTCCTGTCAAAGTGTTCTGCTTCACTGTGTGAGACCCTAATGGATTCTGAGGAGCACTACCCCCTGTTCAGCTACTTGCTACTTATTTGCGATATTATTTCATCATTACCTCCTGTCTATTAGCGACATAGAGCACGTGGTCCTTTAAAACTATAGAAATGATTACATGGCCAAACGATAAAACGTTATTTTGTTGAAAGTAGTTTCGGGTAAGCCCACTTTCCAGTTTTAAAGCAAGTGTCAGAATTGCGAGTATCGGTTACACTTTCAGAAATCATTTTGCCATATCTAAACATTTCAACCTAAGATTAACGTTCTATGAATATACGCTTTAACACATCAAAATCGAGCGAGATATACTTGATGAAAAGTGCAGCAATCATATGCCTTTGCGAGTAAGCGCCCTGCAGAGGTATACAGGTATCTCGCCTTCATATTATGAACCAGTGTTGTTCAACCATTGAAAGTAAGGCAATTTTTCTCTTCCGTGGAAATTGCAACTGGTCATATAAGATAAGCCCTGTAATATTGGTATACATAAATATTGGTTTGCAAGTTTATTTGAAGCAGTGATTTTAATTTTACTTTCTCCTTGTTTTCTTTCCAGAGGTCTTTTTGTATGTAACATTGCTGTACGTTAGCTGATGTTGCAACTACAGTGACAATGAAAACATATATTCCCCAATCATCAGAAACCTGCTAATATTTTGCTTGTGAAACGTTCAAGAATTCAATGTTTAGGTGGAGTTCTTACCAAAACGTACGATCTAAAACAGTACGGATATTTAAGACTTCACGTTTACGTGATATGTGTTATATTTAGGCACCAGCATCGGATTCTCGCTGTTCTTTTACCATACTCTGCCAAATTCAATAATGAGCACCATATTATTTATAACGAAATATTTAAAAAAGGAATCACAAATTTCGCAATAACTCTCTCTCTCTCTCCTGCAATATATCGCTACACAAATAAGGCGTTCAAGATAAGAATAAAATTAAAAGACATGTCCAAAGCTAATTTCCACTTTTAACTGAAAGATAATCTGAACATTGAAACGCTTTTTGATGGAGGCGAAAAGCAAGGCGCCCGTGTGCTGTGCGATGTTAGCGCACGTTAAAATAACCTCCGGTGATCGAAATTTCCAGAGCCGTCCACAAAAGCGTCTCCTTACCTTAGTTGTTTTGGGACAATGAACCACCAAAACGAAACCAAATAGCTTGCACTTGCTACTTTAAAGATTATTCATTTTATACACCCACCTGACATATAACCATGCAATCCACTTCTCCAACTAGCACTTACGACATCTGGCGCTGAAGTTTCAAGGCGCGCTACAAAATGTGCTTTAAATGACATTTTAAGGTTATGATGGGATTAGTGTTGTTTGCCTTAGGCGGTTCTTAGGATTTCAAATTCTTCACGTGTGCCTACATATTGTTTTATATTATTTCACTCTACTTTCGCAGCGTGGATGTCACTGTTGTGCCGATATATGTGGCATACAAAGGCGCATTTCGTTTGAACATTTCGCTTGTGAGATTTCTTTGTAATAGCGCGTCAATTTATTTTGGTGAAAAAATTGTTTTGTGAACTGTAATTGCACTGAGGTATCGCTTTTGTCCTCTAATATAGCTCTCTTTGGGCACCACCTCGTATATGATTTAACAAGGCACAATAAGTGCATGCAGAAGGTTTTTGCAGTCATCAAACTATATCCGCGAAAGAAGTGCCAAAGTTTTGAAGTCGTGCTTCCACATCTTAGTACGCATTATTCACCTGCGTAGTGCGTATGCATTAGTATTACCACGAAACAGAAATTTCTTATTTTAATACTCTCTAGATTACAAACAGGAGAGCGCTAATGCTTTTTTTTTTTACTTTCACCTCAAGAATATCGTTTTGATTAGCAAGTTTAGATATTAAATAACAAGGTTTTATCCCGTGTTAAAAAGGTTGATGATTAGTGGCCATAACTGCGGGAAAACCGGCACGCTGATGACAAAAGTGATATTGACGCATTTCAGCATGCCTCGTTTAAGCTGGAATTTATCAACTCGTTCGTGGTACTTGGCTCCTTTTTTTAGTGAAGCCAAAATGTGTTTGGTCTGCAGTTGTCGGCTTCACTTTAATAATGTTCGAATGCTCAGAAGACAACCGCAGAGAGAAAAGCCAGGGATAGCTGCTTGATCGCCAGTAAATGCTCACCATACATAGCGCCCAGCGTGGCTGCAACCCAGATGACGTTCCTCGAAAGAGCGGATGCACACAGACCAAGAGTTGCGATGCTGCTGCTCAGCAAAATTATGTTAGGCACAGAGATGCGGTGCTGTAATGCACCTACCAGGAGACCTGTAATGAGACAATATTCGGCATAGAGATAAAGATATATTTGCACCCTGCGTTTATCTTTCAGATACAAAAGGGTGCAAAAAAGCAACTTTTGCAGCCGCTTCTACTCGCAAAGGAATGAGTTCGCAGCCTTGCATAACATTACACCCGGAGGATGCGTACATGAGCTCTATTCTCACAGCATGAACGATCATGGACATTTTCTACGATTGTTTGGACAGATACAAAGCTCACTGATCCTGAACGCTAGATCCAGAAATGCATATTGAAGGGATCGGGAAACAGAAACTTGAGTGGACGTAATTAAAATTAACACAAACTAGACTCAGAACGATCACACTGACGGTGAGGCTAACTGCTACTGGACGGAGTGTCCAAGTCATTTTTTTGCTCTGTGGAATTGTCATCCGTAATTCTTTAAGGCTGCTCTTCAATTCGTCCATCCCACACATTTTTGCTACTTTTAAGTGCGGGTTCTGGTCTTTCTCCTATAGAAGTGCGTTTTTGAGCACTGCTAGTAGTGGATTTATTTGAAGTCCCGTTCACCGTCTGCTTAAATCTGATCCGAAATGTTGGCTTTTATTGCTTTTAGTGATAAAGGCCACAAAACAGTTGATATCCTTGAGAAAATGTTCTCTAAGCCCGCGTTCATCATAACTGGAGAACCACTTTAACTGACATACAATTCGCGATTTTGCGATTAAAACAGCATTCACAAAAAACACGTTCTAAAGGTGCGGCAATCACAGTTGGGCAAAGTCATGTTCAAGTGTGCTAGAGAAAGCATAAACCTTTTATGCTTTTAAAACACGCTGCTATGAATACTCAAATAAGGATGCTGTTTGCGTTCCGCTTGCATGTCCCTGTTTCTGTTGCGCTGCATTCCTCTTTCATCAATCAAAACGCCAGCGGCTATGTATTAGGCAACTTTTGGTGACATCAATACAAGAAGTTGGCAATAGAATCCTACAGCGATCAAAATAAATTGAATACACCTGTATTTGCTTTTGCTTCGTTTTTCGTGCACCTTTTCATACCAGCGCAGCCTTTGCCGCCTTGTCCTGCTGGCGTGAGCCTAGTTCTATGAGGTTCAATTGCGATTATAAATTTTTCAGCTGGTTATATTGGAGCATGTGAGAAACAAAAGCAATGGCGAGATTAACCCCCATGTTAGATCCTTCTCTCCCTTTCCACCAACACGAAATGATTAGAAACTATATTTAAAGTAACGTTTTGGGCCATCTTTGGCTAAAAAATGTTGAGACTTCAATACCCACACGCGAAACCAGCTGCGAATATTGTGAGTTTTAAAAGCACCTATGCAAAGTCTGAGTGTTGCCTTGTACGAGGAGAATGAAATAAGCAATCGCCAGAGAGACTGCATCCTCAGATTAAAGCATGAACCTTAAAATCCTTACCTGACAAGTGTACAGCTACGATAAGAGCATTCTGGGTCCACGAGGCTTGCGCACGGCTCAGTCCATAATCTTCGATGAAAAATACAAAAATGAGGCCCATGTATGACACAGGCAGGCAGATCACGAGGGCTGTTAGAGCTGCTAGCACTGGCACACTCCAGCATGTATCCATGGCAGGAGCCTGCTGTTGAAGCGCACCAGTTCGCATTGATCAAGGAGGCCTGTCAACGGTTTCCCAAGGTATGGCTGCAGTAATAAGAAAGTTAACTTATTTGTGCCATGGAAGTGGAAAAACAAAGCAAAATGTGCAGGAACAGACACAATGCAGGGAATGACATCACGACTGCTAAAAGTTTGCGTTACACTTGTACGTTGGTTTTTCACCAGCAATGTAGGTCTTCTACATAATTTCAGCCTCTTTGCTCTTTTAATGCCCTCTGCCATCACCTAGAAGACGACTGATGCCTGGACGTTCGGTTTTTCAAGATGCAGTCTTTATGACACCAACTTCGGGAGAGCTGTTTTATTTTAACAGAGCGAGTTTCATTCAACAGAAATCGCCTCTCCATGTCGCCTATAGCAAAAAATATTGATTCTAATATTGAGAAATCGTATAAGCCCGATGACGCGAAATACCGACGGCGCTGTTAACTAGCTCTAAATTATGCTATCGAGTGGATTTATGAGACAAATGCGGCTTTATATTATGGTTAAACCTGCCCATTAACTTTCAAACCTACGTCTCTTTCAAAGAATGCCATAAATACCCTTGCGTTTATATGCCACCTAGCGTTGCCAGGTGGCGCATGACTGAGGAGTGAAGGAAAACGTGAAAAAATGAGTGAAGGAATGAAAGCGCACCCTCTTAATATCTCCCTTGCGTATTGCGGTTCACAAATCCCACAGGTTGAATCCTTAAAGTACTTGGGTGTATTATACCACTCCCAATTTGACTAGCGGCCTCATATCAAAAGTAATCGCCTGAAAGGTCAGCGAGCCCTTGGTCGCCTCATTCGAATTAGCAATAAGACATTTAGTATGCGTAGAGATACTTTTTTGTTTCTCTATGAAACTTATTTGAGAAAAATTCTGGAGTTCGGCTGTGTCCTTTTCTAGGGCAATCCTAAATACAAACTACGACCTTTGTTGCTACTGGAGAGGCGCGCTTTACAACTATGTTTGGGGTTGCCAAAATCAGCTTCAAATGCAATCCCCTATTTAAAGGCCCGTGTACGTAACTTGAAGCCTTGATATGAGCTCTTGACTGTGCGAAGCTCTCGACGAGCACTGGAATCTCTGTCTGGAGTAGGGTCTCCTATATTTATTACACACCAAGCTCAGTTTCTAGATTATCATTGGCGGCAATATAAGCAACCACAATTTGTATTTACTCAGTCCTTGCTGTTCAAAATTGCAGTTCCGCTTATGTCAGTAAGACGTGTTGGCAATGTTCAAACTACTTCTTCACTGTGATTTGAGCAGCTGTTGCCATCTAATACAAAACACTTGACTACCACTGTAATAAATGGGCCCCTTGAAGATTAGTTATTACAGTATCCACGACACGTAGCTGTCTTCACAGATGCCTCACAACGGAATAAAAAAGCAGCAATAGAGATGTATTCCCAAGCACTCGATTGGAGGTTTTCTGTACGGATCCCAGATTACACACCAGTATTTACTGCTGAATTGCTTCCAATTGTTTTGGCCCTTGAAAACGTTCCTGGTAACGTTACTGACATAATCATACTCTCTGACTGCCTGTCAGTCTTAGCAGCAGTAGAAAACTCAAAAATGTGTCTTCCATTACATTTACAGGAAGTACGTCTTCAGTGGGTTCCGGGACACTGCGGCATCGTTTCTAATGCAATGGCGGATTAATTACAACTTCAGCTCTCAATAGGCCTGTTGCCGAGGTTGTACACAATATTATTTTGCTAAATATATCCAGTTTTGAACGGTTTCAAACGTTAAACTACTTGAGCCAAGAGCCACTCCTTGCGACTATGGATTTTAACCATTTAAATTTCCATTGAAATGTCCGATGTTGTACCTCGAGGTAATGTGAGGTCTCCATGACGCTCATGCGTTGTAGAATTCCTTCCCTCAATCTTAATTTATGTCATTCTGGGTTCACGCGTCGAATCTTTGTGCGCCATGTGATGACGTGCAAACAATTGAACATTACGTCCTCTCCTGCCACAGGTATGCTACACAGAGAAGAAATTATTTAGAAATACCTCTTGCTCGCCTAGGATTGCTATTTACAGTTCCTGTCCTCCTCCCCTTTAGTGCAACCGTCAAAGGGTATGGCCTAAAACTGATGTGTGAGCTACTTCATAATTATAATATTGCTACTAGAAGTTTTGTGTGTTAGCGCTGATCTGTCTAAATTGGACTCTTTTTTCTTTTCATAAATATTTTTATTCTTTTAAAATTTTAATCCTTTTTTCGTTGTTTTCTATTACTATCGCTTCAAAATGTAAATCATTTCAGCAACACTAACTCTTTATTATTTGGTTATCTATTACACAATCAAATCGAAATTATCAATTATATTATGTCACCTACAACCAATTCTCGCCAATCCCCCACTGTTGGTATGTGCCATTATAACGAGGGAGAAAAAGAAGAAGAAGACGCATTGTCGCTCGCGCGTTTGAGTCTCTGCTGCTTTGCTGCTGTTTTGCCTGCGCTAGCCCCCCGCCATAAAAGCTATCCTTGATATCCCGATTCATTGTGTACATGTCATTCTGGTGCAGCTGGTGGGTAAAACGATCACCTATGCAAGAGTGTTCATCTGAAAGACGTCGCGCCAACCCTGTGCCATTGGACACCCCGGTGGATCGCTCCAGTCGACGGCTCCAGGGACTGTCTCCGGAGCCGCCAACATGACATCCAGTGCTTCTGCTCAAAAAGTAGCGGGCGTCGCATTGACTTGTAACTAGTAACTACAACTTTGAGTCCCCTCGAGCACCAAAGTCTTTAATGGAGACCTCTTTAAGAATATGGAGGACTGGTTTCTTCCGTTTGAACTCGTCGCTGCTTTTAACCAGTGGGACGATGCTGCCAAACTAAGGAACATCTACTTCAGCCTTGAGGATGGCGCCCGTACCTGGTTCGAGAACCGAGAGTAGCTTTTAACATCGTGGAGGAAATCCGTCGTTACCTGCTTGATGCTTACACCATCGCGGATTGACGTGACTATACAGAACGTGCCCTTCACTCTTGCTTCCAGATGCCGAATGAGAGTGTCCACGCGTACGTCGAGAACATGACGCGCCTCTTTCGAAAACCTTTTCCGCCATGCATGACGACAAAAAGGTAAGGCACTTGATGCGGGGTGTAAAAGCGCAGCTGTTCCAGGCCTTGTACTCAACCCACCGCCCACGTTCAACGGATTCCTTGCTGAGGCTACCACAATGGAAAGGGTGCTACAGCAACGGGTCGTGACTTATGACCGACCTTTTCATTCTAGCACAATCGAGGAATCATTTGCATCTTCCGAGCGGCATTCTGAATCTTTGCGCGAACTGATTCCCAGCGTCGTGGGCGAAGAGCTGAGCAAGTTCTGCAACCCTTTGCAGCCATCGCAATCTTCCGTTTCAGATATAGTGCGGGAGGAGGTGCGACAAGCGCTCAAGAGCCCTCTTTCGCCAGTAGTTAAGAGCCCACCATTGCTTTCAGGGACCGACAACCATCCCACATACGCTATGTTCTGCAGAGTCAGGCTCCCGATTCACCTCCGCTCATACTCACGCCGCCTACACCTCCGCTGCCCTCGGTGCGCCTGTCCGGTATTTCGACGATCGTCCCCTGGCCCGACGCAAAGCCGACATTTGGCGTACGCCTGAGAGCCGTCCGCTCTGCTTCCACTGTGGTGAACCAGGCCATCTGTACTGTGATTATCCGTATCGATTCCTCGGTCTTCACGGCTTCCGCATCGACTCGCCTCCTCCCCGGTTTTGTCAACGATCCGGAGTTATTGAAGAGTACCTGGCGGAGCAGCATTCTTCATCTCGTTCGCAGCGTCACCCCCACTCTCCATCACCAAAGCCTTCGTCGATGTCCACCCACGGTTCCTCACGAGAGGATCAAGGCCGCTTATCTAGTCCTCATCGGGAAAACTGAAAACAGCGACCTTAGGGGGAGAGGCCCGTGGCAGTCGCTGCATTGAAGACTTTCCGTCGTCGCCGCTTCCATATGACCGAGAGCTGCTCTTACCGTCGCCTAGAGAAGCTGAAAGCTTTTTCCTGGACATTCCTGTTATTTTAGACGGTCGTACTACAGACAATGCAGTAGTGGACGCCGGTGCCGATTATTCAATTTTGAGTGGCCGTATGACGACTTCTCTGAGAAAAGTGCTCACTGCTTGACCAGTTGTGTACCTTCGAACCGCCGGCGGTCATATAGTTGCTCCAAAGGGGATGTGCACGGCTCGCATTCAGATTAACGGTTCTACGTTCATCGTTAGTTGCGTCATTTTGAGTGATTGCTCTCGAGACCTTAACATCGGCATTCACTTTCTCCGAGCGTATGGAGCAGTTATTGTTCTGGTAGACTCGTCACACTTTCGATCGGACAATTTACAGAGTACTATAGTAGCAGTCCTCGCGATGTCGCACTTCGCATTTCCGCCGAGAGCTTCTCGCTGCCGCCGCGAAGCACCCTTCTTGTGGAAGTTATCTGTGACTATTTCCTTGAAGGCGATGCTATAGCGGAGGCTAACTATTCAATCTTGCTTGCCACAACGCGTCTGCGCTGCTCGACGTTTATTGTCGCTTCACAATGACCGAGCTGAACTTCCTGTCACAAATTGTTCTGATGAACACCGGCATTTGTTTCCGGGAATTTCTATCGCTTTCGCTGACCCTGTAGGGCACGATCTGGTCTGTTTTGCATCCACGGCTGTCGAAACTAACGAACGCTCTCTTGACAACATCGACAATAACTGCCACTTGTTGAAGGAGAAACGGCTGATCATAGAGCAACTGTTGTTCGACTTCAAGTACTGCTGTGATTCTTCCTCGAAGGTTCCTCAAATGGCCATCACACAACATCGCATCATTACTTATGACGACGCTCGCACTATACGAGAACAGCCTTACCGTGTGTCTGCCAAAGAACGGGAGGTTATCCAGGCGCAAGTTCAGGATATGCCGGATGATGGTGTTGTGCAGCATTCAAAAAGTCCGTGGTCTTCGTCAGTCGTCTCGGTCAAGAAGAAGGACGGCACTCTCCTATTCTGCCTCAACTATCGGAAATTGAATAGTGCATACCCGTTGCCACCCACAGATGACTCACTGGACATATTGAGACGGGCTAAGTATTTTTCATCTATTTATTTCAAAGGCGGCTATTGGCAGCTCGAAGTCGACGAAAGAGACCGAGAAAAAACTGCATTTGTCACTCTAGATGGCCTATATGAATTCAAAGTACTCCCATTTGGATTGTGCTCTGCCCCAGCTACATTCCAAAGGATGAGGGAGACCATCCTCACTCGCCTCAAGTGGCAGTTCTTTCTTGTGCACTCGGACGACGTAGTTGTTTTTTCCGAAAAATTTGACCAACACCTCGAACGCCTTCGAGCTGCCCTGGAAGTCCTCCGTTCTGCTGATCTCATGCTGAAGCCCTAGAAATGCCCCTTCGGGTATACAAAACTCAAGTTCCTTGGCCATGTTGTGAGCAGTGAGGGGGTAAGCACGGATCCCGATAAGACTGCTGCCGTCGCACGGTTTCCCGTTCCAGCTAACAAGAGGGCTATACAGCGCTTTCTCGGCCTGTGCGCATATTACCGGCGGTTTATTGCGGATTTTTCTCAGATTGCGGAACCTCCGATGCGCCTCACAAGGAAGGACTCTGAGCAGCAGACGGCCTTCTTATTGCTTTGCGAGCGCCTTCAAACATCCCCTGTTCTGGAGCACTTCGATCAAGCGGCTGACACAGAGGTGCACACTGACGCCAGTAATAAAGAGATTTAGGTTACCGTGATTCGCGATCGGCTGCCGTAATCCGCCACCGCGTGTTCGACTGCGCATGCAGAGATCCCCTTGATGCCGAAAGATGGCGCCACATATTTAATGTCTGCACATAGACCTGTCGCGTAAGGACCAATCAGCTTGTGCGCTGTAGAGGGTTGCGGTGATGGATCGCGGATCACGGTAAGCTAAATATCTCTATTATCGATCTTGGCGTGGCCATCGTTCAGCACCAAGACGCGATTGAGCGAGTAATATCCTATGCTAGCCGCCCTCTCTCTCCAGCAGGAACGAACTATTCCACCTCAGAAAAGTAACGCCTGGCGGTCGTGTAGGCCACTATGAAATTTCGCCCCTATGTTTACGGCAGACAATTTAAATGCGTGACGGACCATCATTGTTAGTCCTGGTTCGCAAATTTGCGAGACCCATCTAGACCACTTGCACGCTGGAGCTTACGGCTTCAGGAATTTGACATAACTATTGTTTATAAGTCAGGCCGCAAACACGAAGACACCGATACGCTGTCACGAGCACCGGCGTGTCCTTCCCGTTACACTGAAGTAGTAGGCCGAGAATCCTAATCTGCTATGTTGCCTTGATGGTCGCTCCATCGACGGTAACAATCACGTTCGGCGACAGCTTTTTCTTGAATTTTCACTGTTGGATCATAAGCAGCTCTGATTTATGGGGAGCGCTACTCAGTCCGTGCAACTTTGCATACTAGTGCACGGTCGTTGCCACTCTCTGCAAGGCTTCCTCTGTCCCGGCATCAGACGCGACTTGGGCCGTCCACATCGTAATATCGTCGGCGTAGAACGCGTGGTCCTGCGCGGGATCCTACGCGTATTTAAGGCGCGGCGTAGAACGCGCGCCTTAAATTTGCTTGAGTAGATAGGGCAGGGGCCGAGGGCCAGATTTAGGAGCAGGGGCAACAAGATCGATTCCATAGGAGTGCCCCTATTACCGATTTCGATAGGGTTCAACTTTTCCCCAGTTGTTATGGTCGCCGTTTGGTTTGACAGAAAATGTTTTATGGGCCGACTTTCGGCCATACCTGGTCTGGTTCAAATTCTGTTGCACGCTCCCTTGGGATATGTTGTCGATAGGTCCCGTTGTCGCTGCGGCCCGAGTTTCGCGATCGCGGATATGAGCGTTGGTCATTCTCGGAGGTATGCGTTGAACCAGGGCTGAACCTTCGCTTAATTTTCACGGGTAGAGGTTTAGCAGGTCATCGTTTCTTTGAGGAGGGTAGAAGGATTTAAACCTGGTCCCCGGAGGGAGAGTCTTGATTTGGGGGCTCTTAACCGACGACTGACCTTTCCAATAATTGTGTTTCTTCAAAATGATGGGCAACATATCAAATCACTGCAATTTATTTCTGCAAGTAACTAGGTTGCATAATTAGGATGTAGGGGATTTTTTCACAATGTCTTGGTAGCACTCTCGACTTCAAAGTGGGAAGATACGACTCATCGTTGCGAGACAAAAGAAGAACTACGCTCCGCTGACGACCCTTGAAACAATCTACCCTCGGCGAGTTTATTGTACTACGGAATTTATAATAAGCATTTGGGACCAGTAATTTCAACTACGTGTCTATATTTAAGCATCGTAATGTTCACTGTGATTTGCTCGGGCACGTTGAGTGATACATATAGCGAAAGTGGCAAACGTTGTAGCTTTAAATGGTGTAAGGCAGCTATACCTACGCTCTTTAGTCTTAAAATTTCATAATACCGTTCTATATTGGTTTATGCAAGTGGCTGGCGAGGAGAAATGAATCAAAAATCAGTTATAATGATAATATTACGTAGTGGTAATGCTATTGGCGACAAATGAGGAGGCTGGGGCAGCACTCAAGTTAACACTTTATTGTGCTGACTTGCGTCCACGAAAGAACTCCGTAATCGACGGCGACAATAGATACCAGCGGGCTTGGCGAACGTCGATTTGCAAACGCCCGTCGCGCACGTTAAAGCTCAATATAAAGGCACGTAAGAAACATCCTCAAGTAGCACAAAGTGGGCTATGACGTGGGGGCCCGCGTTGGGCACGTGAAGACAGCCCATACGGGCCCCATGCGGGATTTGCAACACGTACCCAGAGGGGCCCCGGTGGGTTGCCCATTTTTGCCGTGATCGGTCCCAATCTGTATGCAAATAGGGCTGCCCCGCATTCAACCCAGGTGGGCGAATGTGGGCAGCACATCAGAATCATTAATGGGTTTGTGCAGGCAGCGCCATCCCATTGATCAAGGTTTTAATTTTTAAGTCGATTAATCCCTCCAATGCCTGAATTGTACAGGCACGGGATTTGCGAAAGCAAGTCCGTTTCGGGCTGACGCACGTGGTGCATTCATGGGTTCAATCTGGCATTTTCGGGGCTGCCCAAGTTCCAAAAATTATAAAGTGTGAAACATTAGGCACTATTTTTGCTTGTATGCGACACTTAGTAACATGAGAGAAATTTATTCGCAATACTACAATACTGTGGGCTGGCCCACATCACCCCCAACATGTTGGTCTGGATATTGATTTCGGTGGTGCGTGTAGAATAGTAATGCCCCAGGAAACATTTGGAGGTCGTTCAGTACATATTCGTAAAGCGGAACAGTTACTGTTGAATATTTTCTGTCGCTACTGCTCAATTAACGCAGTGTTTAGAGTAAAATAGATAGTCTTCATTCATGGCATAGATATGCTAAGGACTGTTATGTGAAACCTCCAGAAGAGGCAATTAGTGGCCGGTATAACATGATTTATATAAATAAAATGGTGCCTTAAATATAGGATGGAGACGTTTTAGAGCGGTAAGCCTGCCTACGGCCAATTTGGGGCCCACTGCAGCCTTTCGTGGGGCCCCCAATTGGGTTGATCTTATTTTTACGCATTGAATACGAATATATGTTGCATTTTCCCGCAAGTACCCCAAGAAATACCCGTGTGGGCAGCGTGGCGGTGTGGTCACTTTTCAGCCAGGCCGCAAACCCTGCGGGAATTATTCGGCTTTTGCGTGGGCAGCCCCAATCGGACTAGCCCGTCTTCTATTTGATTTAGGCCCACATTTGCATCGCATCTGCCCTAAATTGCCCCGCAAGAGACAGATACGGGCAGAAGCGGGAAGGAGCACTTGTCGGCCCCGCTTACGGCCATGCGGAAATTATCTAGTTTTTGGTGGGCAGCCCTATTTGAGGCAGCCCAAGTATTTTCTGCATAAATTCCACATTTTCGTCTGACCTTCCCTCGAGTACCCCTCAAGGGTCCCAGGTAAGCAATGTGCGGGCATACCTGTATTTAGCGCCGCCATGGCCCATGCGGGACTTATTCGGCTTTTAGGTTAGCAGCCCCAATTAGATTAGCCCAGGCTTTTCCTACACAAAGCCCAAATTTTATTTGCATCAGCCCTAATATTTCCCAAGCGGGACTCTTGAGAGCCAGATATGGGAATATGCACTCAGTGAGCCCTTTCCACGTCTATATGATGCCCAGATAGAAAATACAGGGGAAAGCCCAATTTGGGCTTGCCCGCTTGATCCCTGAATGGGACGCTCATGGGTGTTATTGTGGTTGCCCAAGCCCAACTTGCCCATACGAGCAACAGGTGGGCCACGTAATGTGTGCTACGTGGGTCTATAGACAAAGTCGCAAACTGTGCCTAGCATAACCTCGAACATTGTATAAACATACAAGAGTGGCTGGAATCTCTCGGGACACATCTCGACACACCTTGCGCAATAAAGGAAATTGTAAAGCTACGTCTCGCAAGGAGCATGAACACCAAGTACAGAATTGATCCGCGTGCTATAATCACAGCGATAAGTCCGCATGCGGGCGGCTGGCGAAAACAGATTGGAATAGTTGGTGGTAGTATTCAAATGAGCTACAGGAGAAATATTGAGTCATCAAGACAGCCTAAGGCTGTGAGGTAGGTTAAGTCATATAACAGAAGTGAATAATCTATACTCAATCTAACACACGACGTAGGCTTATGATTACGTTTGCGTGCATATTTCAGTACAATGTTTCGTGTCAAATGCTGTCATTCATTCCCAGGAATCGACGCCAAATTGCGGAAGAGTGGTTGTGAGCGTTAGAGTTTCGCATGTATAAATATTGTGAAAAATCAACATATTCATAGGCCCTTCCTCGACATTTCTGTAGTGATGTTTCATTTCATTGGCAAACAAACCACAATGTTTTTCTACAGCCATGTTCATTAACGTTTCTGGGCTCCAGACAAGCTTTAGAAGCATGTCTCGCTACGAATAAGAAGCTTGCACTATTACTGTAAACGTGGTCATCAATGCACCCAAAACCTTTCCGCTGACTACACAATTATGTGCGAATGCATTCAATTTCTTTTCTATGGCAGTTACGCATTGCAAGCTCAGGGTAATAATAAAATGCATTTTTCGGCTCGCCTGATGCAAATGCTATTTCTCAAGACGTCCAAATGATATTAGAATATCCCACAAGCGCCAAAATTATAAGTTGTACCAAGCAACTGCGCTTGGATCACAATTTTTCATTCATCAGGTTGAACAGAAGAAAGATGATGAGTATGCTGGTGCTCGGAAAAACAGGGACATGTTCTTGTCTGTATACAGCCCCATATACAACTTCTGAATACTTTTTCGCAATGCAACATCTCTTTTAAGGCAGTGAGATCAGCTAATACATGGGTGCAGCAGGTGCTTTTACGGCGCGCTGTACATTTAACCAAGTCAGAAACCAATAAGGCTAAGGAAACGAACAGATGACTCAAGGAGACGCGGATAGACTAATTTTTCTCATTTCTCTTCTTACAATCTGGCTTTTGAGCGTGCATTTTTGTTCAAAGATACGATTAAACAAAAGTACCCTGCCCTTAACCCATTAAGCACTCGCAATATTCCACATAGCAAAAACAAATCATATCAATGTAGTTTATAGAGTCTACTCACCAAAATCAAGCGCCTACTTGGCAGCGGCACTTTGACTAGATGAATGCTTAGCTCTTGCTGCAATGCGATGAAACTCTGTCCAGCCTGCCCTGTTATTACGTGGTGCCTGAAGACGAAATATGGTCTATAAATAAATGAGAACAAAAATTCGCGGCTTTCACAAGTTTCCGGATAAAGTAGACGAAACAAAAATTGTTCAAAGGAGAAATATCGCATAACGGTAAAGTAGATCGGGAGTTTTACTTTCAAGGGTGAGGACTCTGCGGCGTACAAATGCAACATACCGCAGCCAGTTCGATGTACGTCTAAGTCTTCATTTGAAAAAAAAAAGCAGTTTTACACTATTTTGAAGGTATCGTCGTGACATAAGATGAGTAAATGGAGCTGTATCGCCGCCACAAAAAGTAAGCGAGTTGCCCAGGTGAGCGTATTATTTAAAAAAGAAAAAAACAAGGAACACTTTTGACAAAACATAGACTACTACAAAGAAACAAAAGCCGGCCCAAAAACCAATTTTCAGAGCCTGTCTCCCGTGCCCTGACAGCAATAAAACGCTTTTGAAGATCGTTGCTAAGGGATCCTTCGTTTCCAACGCTACTCACCCCAATAGAATGTAGCAATGTAGCGACAGAGGCATATGCGAGGAAAAAACTCGACCCCAGGAAATAGCGCAACGCTCCTCTCATAAATAAACCTTGAAAATAGACTGCGACAGTCAGTTCCGCCCCTGACGAAGTGAGGGCGGGTAGAGATATTCACGCAGCGTACTAGATTAGAAATTTAATTCCAACTGTAGAGAGGTCGGAAACACCCCCCCCCCCCCCCCCCCCCCCCATTTTAAGCAAGCAATAACAATAACATGCATTTGGCGTGCACACGCACAGGAAGGTACCAAAAAAAAAAAAGAACGCCCACATGGCTCAGTCACACAGCTGTGAGAAATGTTTCGAGGAAGCATTGAAGTGGAAAAAAAGAGCGACGATTAGGCAACGCTTTTTGTAGTCGTAAAATCCACGTGTACATGCCGTCGGCATGCTGCGAACGTACGGAATTATGATTAATAATATAGGTACCACGCCGAGCGGTTCTGGCGCTTTGTACGCATACATTCTCTGAAATAGAACGTGGTTGTGGGCTCGTCGTTTCCTAGGCGCGTCATTATCTCTGGCCAATATCTTTGCAATTCACTAAATTGAATTTTTGTTTACGTAGTTTAGCGCAAGAAACAAAAGTAACCAGTGTAGGGTGTGGACACTTTTAAAGTAGGATTCCATATGGGCTATGCGGTGCCTATACAGTCGCTTCGAGCTCCACTGGCGCCGACAATCGCGAACGTTTACGAACGCCTTGTCACCATATCCTGCTCTTTAAGACAGGATGTGGTACCAAGCAGTAAGCCTAAGGCTTTAAGCCTTAGGCTTATGGAATTGATCAGCTTTTCGACACACATTTTTGCCTACGCGGTACCAGTTATTAACGTCATGAATACGTAAGAAACTGTGCCTCCCAGTCACAAGCCGGTCCCCGAGCGAGATATTGCAGCTTTCGCTCTATAATCGCGCTGAGACCTGCTTTTAATTTGAACCGCGTACACCTTAAAGTCACCCGCTCATTACACTATACGGCATGCGAAAGGAGTTATTAGGAGATGTCCTTACTTCGCCCATGCGTGGCTTTGATGAGAAGTGTCCGCAACGAGTAGCAATAAAAATAACTTCTCTGGTTGAAGGCGCCCTCAGAGGATGGCAAGGAAGGACGCCGTAAAGGAAGCAGAGAGAGTGCACAATGTATGCGCTACCACTGGCGTCCTGGAGCATTGCGAGAGCGATATTTTACCTTCATAATCCATATTTGCATCAGAAACGCAACTGGCGCATCGCATTCTCATTTCTAACACATCGTGTGCTAATAAGCGGGAATAAAGCGCCAGGAACGCGCATCGAAATAACGCGTTAAGGTGGTTTCATAACGACCAGTGGGCTATTGCCGCACGTGCAAACTGGATTGTGTCGCGTTAGGAAAGCCATTATCGCACACAGTGTGCGCTGGCCGACCACCGAGTACATCTTATTTTCTCCCTTTCTGCTTGGCGCCGTCAGCTATTGTTTTTGTTTGCGATTTTTTAGAGAGTTCGTGTCGAACGTTTGCTGCAGCGAGAGGGCGAGGACTAAGTCTATGTTGTTTCCTAACCTTCTTATAGCTTGTATTTGTTTGTGTGCTGAAGTAGCTTCGTCCTGATCGCATTTAAGTAAACTAACGGTGCCCAAAGTGTGACGGATATGTCTCACGCAAAGTGTGGTAGGAAGCAAAATGGAATATTTCGGGTAAATGTGAATGCAATATCCCTCTCTAGAAAACAAAATTGCCATAAATAACATATAAATTAATCAGCTCAACAGATGCCGTTTCTTTTGATTCGTTCTCGCCGAGCAGTTAAGTCAGTGGACATGAGTTGATAAATCTTCAGCCGCAACGTTACTTTTCCTATGGTACTAGAGAGCAGGTCGCTGCTCTCTAAACCGCTCGTGCTGTGCGTTGCGGACCGAACTGTCAAATCTTACCGCAGCAGCTGTGTTAAGGGCAATGAACTTACGCCTACGCGGTTCGCATGACCTTACGTCTGTGTTAGAGCCCGAGTATTATCAGAAAAATCAATTGTCATACTTGTAATTTTACTTCGTTCGCTCATCATTACTCGAGCGCCCACTGTTGGAATGGCCGACACTGCACGCCACGGGGAGCAACGGTCGGCACATTGTTGTTTGAGAATGAGTGACTCTATTATTATCTGAAGGCGGAGGTTCAGTGGAATGAGCTGACACTGGAGTCAGACAGCCAGCGTCAGGTAAATGGCAACGTCTGAAAAATAACCTTGTTCCTTGTTTAAAGCGCGTATAAATGTTGCGATTTTTTTAAATTTCAACTCTTTGCTGGCTTTTCGCAGATAGCGGAAGAGTGCAAAAACGTTGGGGCACACCGTCTTTCCATATATGTACCCCGGCGCAAGAAGGATTATTTCAGACTTTAGGTTTCTAGGTTATTCAGGCCTTTATTCTTTAGCGAAGAGAATTGTACTTGTATAATATTTGTTTCCCTTCCTGTAATGACCCTCACATAAAAGGTTAGCAGTATGAATAAAAAAGACTCATGTCATCAGACGGATCAGATTTCAGGATGCCTCTTTGCTTCTCGCGTAGCATTGCTCATCGCAGAGCAGCAACTTACAAGAATAAGCCTACGCCGTTTCTGCAGGCATTCCTTCCATCTTCGTAGCGGCGGTCTTCTTTCTGTCGTCCGTGCACACCTCGTTGGTCCGTGACGCTCGCTGGCCGCCCCGCGCTGGCCTCCCTGCCGGAGCAAAATGCCCCGCGCCTTGCTTCCGACGTGCTTATCTACCCTTGGCTCTTTGCCACTAACATCCCTCCCCCAAGTTTAGCTGCTCACTAATGCACACTCGCGCTGCCCATGTAAGCGCACTTTAAAGATCCCCAGGTGGTCGAAATTACTCCGTAGCCCTCCACTACGGCTCCTCTTTCTCTCTTTCCACTTTCACTCTCGCCTTCCTCCCTTCCCTTACGGCACGGTTGAGGTGTCCACAGTCAACAAGTGAGACAGTTACTGCGCCTTTCAATATCTATAAATCAACTATACTCGCTTCCCGCGCCTAACACAATATAAATAGGGAAACGCACGCGCGGTTTAAAACACTTGAAGATGGCAGCGTAGCCCCACAACAATGGAGGAAGAAAAAAACTAGGAGGGAGCGCACACAGCCCCGGCAAGCAAACCTCCTCTGACGCCACACCCTTCTCTCTCTGGCGCGCGCAATGATTCTTGGGAATTTAGCCAACATAGTTGCCAGACTCAAAAGTAGCAGGGTACATGGTATTTTTTAGTAACTTTGGATGTACCGGCGGAAAGCCTACCGGAGTGGTCTGTCGAAAGTTGTGCGTCTCGTCGTAACACTAGAGTTACTTTGTTCACAATTGTTGCATTGTACTCCGTGTTTATAGGCACACTAGTGAGAACTGCGGGCGGCTTTTTCATAACATTACATGCCTGGGAAACTGGCTTCAGCGTAACAATGTGTATTTGAGGCCTGCATTTCTTAAATGAATCAAAGGATTTTCATCTCGAACAATACATACACATGCCCTGAAAAACAAACGTTTCGTTTCTCGAGGAGTGCGCATAACTGGATACTCACCGTTGGAGCGACAGCCCCGAGAGGTATATCCGTGTAGCTCTTGCATCCCGGCACGCAGCATTTCATATGGCAGTACTTTTTGTTGGGCTAGTTGGTTTGAATTCATGCTTGCGGGACTCAGCGCACAAAGACAGAGCACAAAAACACAACGGACGACAGGAAGAAGCGATTATTAGCGCTTCGTCCCCTCGTCTTGTTCTAGCGTGCTTCGTCTTTGTGCGTCGAGCCCCGCAAGCATTTCATATGGCGCAGCTGATGAGGGGACCCAGCCATACTTCGCGAATACACGGGTGCACTGCGCGGCGGCGGCAGCACCACAGGATCAGCCCATCTAAAAGTCCAAAGTTCCATCCATCGCCTGCTCGCAGCGCACGCCTCAGGTTTCTAGTGCAGGCGTCGCATAGCGAAGGCCACGCGAAGGCATTCCTTCGGAGCGAAGCGTGCGAAACCGCAACCGAAACCAGCTACTGGCTACCGCTTGCCGTATCACGTGAGGGCTGAATTCCCATGATTCTTTCCATTATATTTTTTATGACTAGGCTTCACTTTTCCGCTGCGGCGCTCCCTCCTAGTTTTTTTTTCTTCCTCTTTGCCCACAACAATGGAGGAAGAAAAAAACTTCCTCCATGCCCACAACCCACAACAACAGCGTTAGCACAGCATGCATCAGCAGCGTTTGAAATTGATTTACATTACAGAAAAGGTGCAGTATCTGTCACAATTCTCCGAGGACACATGTAACACGCCGAAGCCGTGAGTGCAAGACAAGAGGGAGATAGAGGTGCCGTAGTGGATGGCTACGATCCACCGTGCCTTCTGCCAAGAAACCCCTTCAGGATCTGAAAAGTGGAACTTTTTGGCTCTCCTACACTGTGAGCATCATTATCATTATCATCATCCGCCTGACTGCACCCAGTGCATGGCGAAGGCCTCTCCCATATTTCCCCAATTAACCCGGTTCTGTGTCAGCTGCATTCCTGCGAACATAGTTAGTTTGTTGGGCGAGTTGGTACAGATTCATTATTAATTTAAACAGCACGAACAAGAAAACAAAGGACAAGGTAAAAGGGAGCCACAGTACAAGTGTTCGCGCTGTTCAAATTAATAATGAATGTTGACCCCTGCGAACTTCATAACCTCATCCGCCCACCGCACTTTCTGCCGCCCCTTGCTATGCTTTCCTTCCCCTGAAATCTAGTTTGTTACCCTAAACGACTATCGGTTACCCTCTCTTCGCACTACATATCCTGCCCATGCCCATTTCTTCTTTATTTTCTGTGACCCACACTATCCACGCTTCCTATCTCTTAATATTACCCCTACCATTTTTCGTTCCATAGCCCTCTGCGTTGTCCTCAACTTAAGTAGAACCCTCTTGGTTAGCCTCCACGTTTCAGCCCTATAGGTGAGTACAGGTAAGATGCAACTGCTGTATGCTCTCCTCTTGAGCGATACCGGCAAGCTGCTAGTCAAACCATCAGCAGCAACTTTGGTATTCTTCTCCATGGCTAACTGCTGACTCGTTGCTGCGCGCCGCTAGCCATGTACATACACTGCAAACCACGCGGATGGTGATGCGCAATCGCTACTGCGCATTAAAGAGGGAGAGAAAGGGAGAAGGAGACTGGTCTGCGAGGCGATGAAAATCTTGGTCCTTTGCAGAGCTCTGCGAAATGGCTCAGCCACTAGCGTAGTGTTGTTTTCGCAACGAAAGCGGCGCATAGCAACAACAAAGAAAGTATGAGCGGAAAAAGGCGAGAGTAGCGAAATGCCTGAACAGGAAGAGGGGATGGTGGTGCTGAAAAACTTTATTTGGTGGAACCGCGAAATATTATTACAAGGGCTCAGCCTCCTCCTGATCACGATTGGTTGCCGGCAGGCCATGCCAGGCGGCGACCGCTTTAGCCAAGTCGAGCAGTCTCCCTTTTGAAACCAGTGCTCAACTGGAGACCGCGGTCTCCCAACCTTTTTTACGCGTAAGGCTTCGTTTGGCTAGTGGAACCTCTGAACATAATGTGCTTGAGTGTAGCTCTCGGGGCTCCGCAGCAGGAACCTTCGGATTGACGGCTAGATGACGAGGAGAGTGCCAGCAGTGCTCGGGAGGGAAAGATGCTTGTTTGAAGATGTCTCCATGTGATTTGCTGTGGTTTAGTTAGGGAGGGGTGTGAAGGAGGGCAACGGAGGCTTTCAGAGCGGTAGTATAATGTCATGGTATGTGTTCAGCCAATCTCTGGCGCTGCCTAGATCCTCGGTATCTGTTGCTAGGTCTACTTATGCAGAGGAGCAGAATGGGCGGTTTGGTTACCGGGGTTGCCGGAATGGGCTGGTACCCAGACGAGTTCTATGGGGCGGGGTGGTTGAAATTTTGTATGACCAAATGTTGTATGGCAGTTTTAGAATCACTGAAGATAAGGGAGAAAGTGCAAGAGACTATCGAGATTGTTATACCAAATTCTTCCGCTTCTACGGACGTTGGGGCATGATAGAGCCTGGTGTGTTGTGTTCAAAGCGGCTGGAAGTCACGCATATCGTATATGAGCCGCGTGGATATTCTGCGGCGTCCTCGTAAACAGTGTCACGTTCGTTCGCATGTGTTTTGTGTTAGGCATGTGCTCTCGCCTCCCGTCTGGCCTTGTTTAAAGGGAGTGCATGTTTTTAGGAAGTGGGTGAGCAGTCAGGTGATAGGGGCTTGTCGTTGGAACTGGTGCGCACAAAACTGCTTATATTTAAGAGATGAAAGGTTGTGGCGATCGTTTAGGGTAGTCGAGAGCCGTTTTCATTGGGCGATGCAATAAGCTTCCATCAGTTCGCTTAGGTTGTTGTGAACTCTTATGCTTAAGAATCAAGGGGTTTGGGTGCGTTTAGGTAAGCCGAGGGCATACTTATAAGCTTGTCTGATGAGAGGATCTACCTTGTCTGTCTCTGTTTTTGGTAAGCCGAGGGAATACTTATAAGCCTGTCTGATGAGAGAATCTACCTTGTCTGTCTCTGTTTATGGTATGACCCAACGTTACTAGTGCCATGCCCGACACACGAGCAGTGGCAGGCGGCCCTATAAGAATGGAAAAGAGTAAAGTAGGCGGATTATAATAAATGACTATATTAGGTGTTTAAGGTCATGCTTGCGCATTCCACGGTACTTGTTAGATATAAGTTTGATGAGGCGGGTGATTTAATGTGTTGTGGTAGTGAATCTGGATAGAGTGTCCGTGTTAAGGCCATTGTCTTGCATGAATATGCCTAGCATTCAAAGTTAGTGAACTTGCGGTACAGGCTGACTATAAATGGTGATAAGCATTACGAGGTGTTGGTGCTTCTCCGGGCTTGGGCGCAGTATCAGGACCCTGGATTTTATGGAGGAACGTGCAAGTCCTATTGAAGCTGCTCATCTCGACACCATGTGAGCGCCTCCTCAAAAGGTTCGTCGATGCTACCGATATTCCCAGTGGTGGTCAACAGAGTGATGTCATCTGCCTATAGACAATGGGAGATGTGTGGCAACTGACAGCTTTCGAGCCTGTGAATGGGTGGGATGTTGAATTACAAAGGGGAAAGGACTGGTATCAACGGGGCGCCCCTACTACTAACAGTAAAAGAGGGGATTTTAAGGGAGAAATTTGAATTTTTTAAATGCTGTTCCAGAGAAAAATAAAATATAAGCTTGTTTTCGGTTTCCCATATACCGATTGGATAATACATCCAATATGGAGGAGTGATATACATTGTCATATGTATTTTGCAAGTGCAGAGCCAGCGATTCACTTGTTCGTTTGCATGTCGGGGATGGAGGATGTCTTCGGACATGTGTACCATGACATTATGGGTGTATAGGTGGCTGTGGAAACGCTGAATTGTGTGAGAAAAACGGTCGCGGGTTCGCATGTGTGTATGTAGACGATTCAAGACATATTAAAAAGGTTTACCAAGATATGAAGCTAGCGAGATGGGTCCAAGTTTCGATAGAGTGAGTTGTTTGCAGGGTTTAGGAACAAAGGTAACCTGATCGTGTGCCCACTGTGAGGAAAGAATTCCCTATTTCCAGTGTTTGTTAGAGTTCTATTAGTGCTTGGATCGAGTTCGCATCATGGTTTTTGATGGTTTTGTTTGTGATCTGATTGGCTCCTGGAGCAGACATAGGTGCGGAGTTGGAGCTTGGCTGCTCTGGCTTCACACTTGGTCGGTTAGTTTGTGGGGTATAACATCCCAAAGTGACGCAGGCTATGAGAGACGCCATAGTAGTGGACTCCGGAAATTTCGAACACTTGGGGTTCTTCAACGTGCACTGACATCGCACCCCTTGCAGAAATGCCATATCTGGACTTATAAAAAAAAATCCAGATCAGGTATATCAGGAATTGGGCAGATATGGTATATTAGGACAGATCTTGGCCAGATAAGGCATATCTCCCCAATTCCTGATTTTGAGTACCAGATATGGTATATTAGGACAGATGTAGGCCAGATAAGGCATATCTGCCCAATTCCTGATTTCGAGTACCAGATAAGGCATATCTGGTCAGATATGCTTTATCTACCCAATTCCTGATTTAAAGATCTAGCCCGCATGGCATACAGGTTTTGAACTATAGATCTATATATCTGCATATCAACATAACACTTTATTACTACACACACAAGACAATTTCAGTATTCCAGCTAAATGCACACTCAATCAAGTTTGCAAAGGGAAACCTGAATTTCCCCTTTTATTTCAAACCTTACAGTAAAATAGCTTTGAAACCACAGGTTTTCTTTTTTCCCTTCCTATATGGAATCGCTCAAAGACGGGCCTGAATTACGTGTGTATACCGAGGGGTCAAAGACATGCTCATCCGTTAGTAAATATTGAGATTCTACTCATTTAGGCGCGATACTATAACAAACTAATGGGATATCTGAACAGAATAATGTCTACACGAGAAGCTAAAGTGAAAGACATTAACCTATTAAATTAGATATTACACTTTTATTCACTCTTTTACACACAGAGCTTTAACCAGTAGCTAAATAAAATAAACGGCTAATAATCGAACTAGACTATTGAAAGGGAACTTAAAGATTTGTCGATACGCGGAAAAGGGACCGCTAAACCGCAGGGCGATAAAACACACTGCTGGGACTGCTGATAATACCTAAACCTTAGCGAAGTACCTATAGGCTGTCAGGAAGTACTGGTGTTACCTTAGAAAAAGACTGCAGTGCAAAATGAGCGAACGCGCCTAACTCGTGGTTGCCTTTGAAACTAAGAAAGAAAACAAAGAAAAAAGCATGTCCGATGGCATTTGTCATGACAGCGACAGCTCTGCCCCTAAGCCAAGTCAAGCATTAAGCTCTTAGGTAGTGCAAATAATAATAATAATAATAATAATAATAATAATAATAATAATAATAAACAACGAAGGACCCTATCCACCCACTGAAATTTGTTGAAATTGCTGGAGCGAAAGACAAATTAGCAACGAAATGTATGGAAAAATATCACATACTGGCAATTACCGTCCAATTTAGTGATTGGAAATTTTTTCCATTAAAATAATAAAGTGAACAATATCCTGAGGCTGGCAAGTGCTAACTCCCGACAAGGAGTGTCACGCTCACGGTTTTGGTGATCGGGCGTAAAGATGAGGCGGCACAATGTGGGTGCGATCCGACGCAATGGTGAAGATTTGGCCGGGCCACCCAGGGCAGAAGCCTCGAAAAGCTCAATCGAACATCAGGTTCGCTGCCAAGGCTGGGGAAGAAGCTTCCATCCGCAGGGGCACACAGTAATTTCCTTTGTGCCGAGAGTCAGACTGAAGCTCTTGTAGGTTTTCTGTCGCATTTTTGTTACATGCACACAGCTAATAGCGAACAGGCGCTGGCACACACACACCAGCATACACAACATGCAGCACGCCCGCCAGCCGCATCGAACTCCGATGTCTTCCACCGCGAAAGGAACGAGACAAGTGCTTAGGCGCATGGAGTTGAAAGGTGGAGGAGAAAGAAGCAAGCACACACAAAACGGAGAGCTCGCGGCCTACGCTGTATAGAGCGTGGAAGCAAGGAGGAGAGATGAAATGCGAGCCCGCGACGCAGAGGCCGCCGCTGTTTGACAGGGAAGAGGGGAACGCGGGAGAGGAGGAGTCACTGTCTAGCCAGTGCGACCCTCCATGCAGCAACTGCCAGCCGCCTCTGAGGGTGAGTCACCGTCTAGACAGCTCGGAGGGGGCCGTATACTGAACTGCCATCATTTTCTTGATATTTTGAATCGCTCAATTTAGCCGACCATGCCTTTGGGCACCGGACTGCCGCCGCATTTTAAATGAAAATGCGAGTTAGTAGACGGAAAGAGGAGCATGTAGCCATAACCCAGCGCCCTCCTGGATTAAGGAAGACATGGTGTAATAATTATAGTGCAGCGAAATCTGCAGAATATTTGAAATATTAGGGGTCGTAGCTATTTTCTAAATTGGACACAATTAACACTAAGCATGCAGGCCATGCTGAGTGTAGAAAAATTGAAGCTCGACCACATGATGCCAATATTGGATATTTGCAGAAGGTAGATGAAAGCCATATATTGCTAATAGACAATCACTATGGCGCCTACATAATTAAGGCCCCGATGAGGTTATATAAAGTCCTGTTGATGCCAGGCATATATATGGCCCTGGTATGTCTATATAAGTTCATGACGATGCCATATATTCCCTTTATCAGGCCACATAAGGTCGCGAGGATGCCATATATGCCTCTGATCAAGCCATATAAGGTCCTGTTAC
This sequence comes from Amblyomma maculatum, assembly GCF_055883805.1. Classification (NCBI taxonomy): domain Eukaryota; kingdom Metazoa; phylum Arthropoda; class Arachnida; order Ixodida; family Ixodidae; genus Amblyomma; species Amblyomma maculatum. The sequence goes on along the minus strand of NC_139346.1, from coordinate 53,801,036 downwards.
CCGTTCAGATATGGAATATATGTTGCATGATATGGCCAAATCTGAGCCATATAAGGGCAGCATTTTGCGCATATATGACCAGATAAAGTCTTACTTGCTGCCTTATATATTTGTTGCTGGCAGCATATGTTCCATATCTGGAGCAGATATGGGATTTCCGTACGGGACAGCACACGGGCACCTCGCTTTTCGCCTAAAGCGAAAAGCCGCCGCCGAGGCCGAGATTCAATCCGGCGTCCTTGGGAACAGTATCCGAGCGCCTTAACCACTGCGCCACCCCGGTGGGGCTTCACACTTTGTGATGTCATTGTCTAGCTCATAATTTTGGGTTTCAATGGACTGCGATAAGGGTGTCTTTTGTGTGGTTGCGATGTACGTATCTTTTAAGCATTGCCTAATTTAGTCGTTGTCCATATCTACGCGTGGAGGCATAACCGCGTTCAAGTAGGCATCGTAAAACTGCCACGTGTTCTTACGTCATAGGTTTCCAGCAAAGCGGTCGCATACCTGACCCCATTGCTAGGGACTGAGCTGTGGTGCGTGCGTCTCCATTTCTCCATCTCCAGCGGAGATGCGCAGCTTCAGGGCACGATTGCGTTTGTTTTTAACCCATCGCTTCTCTAAGCTTAAGTGGGCTCCACACATCTGGAGTAAACAGCTGTCAATCAGCGCCGAGTTTTGCGTGCATGACATTTGTTATTTACCTAAGTTACGTCCCTGTTGAGGTTAGTCAGCCAATATGTAAGGTGGTTTGTTTTCGTTGGAGCCGCGGGCACGAAGACAGCGAAAGCGATCCCAGTTGAGTAATGCAAGCATTGTAATGTATTAAATATAAAGTTTGAAAGATGGCAGAGACCACCGTATGAGAAACTGCATTAAGATTTTACAATGGCGTCGCGGTGACCATCTATAACGTAGATTTTTGAGCCAGTTGAGTATGCTCTTATTTAATGATGTCGAGGTAACATTGTAGGCGGCTGGCAGGAGCAAGGCAATCGGCTACTGTGCCTTGTGAACAGATGAGCAGAAATGGCTTGACTACTCTGCATGCTTGAAGGGTACCTTCTCTTTCGCAGTGAATTGAATCCAGCTTTACAATATTAAATAACTGCATAAATAATTACATCAAGGACACATTTATCACGCTTTCACAAAAAGGCCGTAGTGTTGTGACAAATTAAAAAACAGAAAAACATATTGCAGTAATACATGTGAAGTTCTATAAAAAAGTGAATATTTCTTGGTATTTTTGGAATTGAGTTATGGCATTTAAAAACTGTATACCTCTCTTTTATATCAAATCACTCTGCATTCAAATCCCAATGAGCCGTGTGGCACACACAAATTAACATATTCAGAACCAAATATATTTAGGCTATATATATTTAGATATTTTTATACTTTTCAATAATTTCATGCAAATACGCCAGCACATATATCTGCATGTGCTGAATGCATGAATTGGAGAGCTGCTTTGTTTTCAGCAGCATAATTGAAAGTAGACAGTACATCAATGTTCTTCCGCAGGCTATGCAATAAGAATGGGAGGAGACAGTAGGAAAGCATTGGTAGAATTATTTGTAACCGTAAATTGCGCACCTGAAGAAATTTATGCGCGCCAAATATCGGCACGTAAAAAAGGAACAACATAAAAGCAATAGGCACTTCTTTAAGGCTATTTTACATACAAGTCAGCACGCTCGCCATTTCTGCAGCTACGTCCCAAAAACGTATTACGAGTGCTTGCAGCGACTCAAGCGGGTAAAAAGACGAGGTTCCAATAAGTTTAAAACATTTTGCCGCATCGATGCCTGTTGTGGCGAAATTTGCTCTATTGTGCACCAACGTGCGCAACAGATGACAGGGGACATGGTAAATGTTGTCAAAGCTCGGAAGATCAACATTACTAAAGGCGACAGATGAAACCTATACCACTCGATCAGTGCTGCTTTGCTCAAGAAGTCAAGCTATACATTTCGCGAAAAGAATTGTATATAAACGTTTTTCCAGCTTTTCGTCTCATTTTCTATTAGTGCAGAACAGAAGCCAACTGTCTACAAACTACATCAGTTTCCGAACGATCGACTAAATAAAATGATAAATGAAAGGTATTATTCACAAATAGGCTCTTCCAAGCCGGGGTTCTGAGGTATGCTGGAGCGGTCATTACGTGTCAAACGTGGCCTTTGCTTTGCCAGACTATGAACAGCTTGCTGAGTTGAATAGTGCGACCATGAGTCTTGATGGAAGATGTATTGACTACACGGGGACGCGCTCGTTAAGACAAAGAAAGCTAACTTTTGAAATGCAGAAGAGGTGGTTGGCCAAAGACAGAGAAGAACCTTTTCTTTCTGTCTAAATGCCATCTCTTCGAGGAGCGAAGGAGGACCTCGGTGTTTCGGCGAGCAAGTGCTTTCCTTATCTCTCTATTCCCGCAAGCAGCTACAAACATGCCAACCTCGCGTCAGCTGCAGGAGCACAGGCATGTGTCCTGACTCTCGACGCCTCCGTTCACTTTCTCAACCACTGTCACAAAGGCCCCTCAAGTTGCCAAATGTGCTTCGGGAACCCGTCAAATAAAGGCGGGCTGTAAGCACTATGCTGACCAGAATTCACAAAGCCGTTCTCATCCGCCACCCGCCATTCGGTTCAAATGAAAAAAAATCTCATACACAACATAAACGGTGGAGGATGAACGCGCGTGGAGTGCCGCCCAGTTGAGCTAGTGTGAAAACAGGTTCCGCCTCGCACGATGGAAGCTTGAATTCGTATCTGCGTGGAGCACGTGGAGAAAGAGAAGGGAGAGAGAGAGAGAGAGAAAACTTTTAATTAATAATCAGTAAGAATACGCAGGAGCTGGGTGGTCGGTGCCCCTAGTCCAGGGCTCCGCTGACAGCAGCTGACTTGCGGACTAGCTGGATAATCCAGGCTTCCTGGTCCAGGTTGTCGCTGGTCAGGGCCGCCTCCCACTGCTCGTGTGTCGGGCATGGCACTACTAACATTGGGTCAGGTTTGTCCTGGCATTCCCAAGAGATGTGATAGAGTGTGGGGCTTGCACCGCACCAAGGACAGTAACTCGTGTATTATCTTATTTAAAATGTGAAGATTAGGGAATGTGTTTGTATTTTTCTCCAGTCTATAGCATCCGAAGAAGGAAGTTGTTTGTGTGGTGGTGAGAAAATTCTTCTTTCTAACCGTAGGTGTTCCAGCCTGTCGCCGTAGGGTACTAAGAGAGGGGTGGGGTAGGGATGGGGATCCGCCCGGTTTGTGAGAGCTCGGGCTAGATTATTCGCTACCTCATTTCCTTCTAGGCCTTCGTGTCCAGGTGTCCATGTAATTGTGTGCGTCTGGGGGATGGAACGTAATATTTCACACGCTCTTCTGTGAGGTTTTCCGGCCAGGTAGTCCCTGCAGGCTGGTTGGGAGTCCGTCACTACGTGTGATGACTTCTTTTGGTGGTCTTGTGTTTTTATGGTGACGGCTATTACCAGTGATTTCGCTTCCGCAGGATCCTTTGCATAGATCGAAGCCTAAATAATTGGTCTCTTCTGGTGGTCAACTGCAGCTGTTGTGAACCTTCAGGCTCGCCGTAAGCCCCTATGTCCACGTAGACATAGATGGGGGAAGAGACGGGATTTTTTTCTCAGAGGCAAAGCGTACGTGGCCGGCGTCTTTGCCCCATCACCTCTGCCAGTGCTAGCATCTGGATGGCGGCGGCCGTGGAAAAACCCGCGGTTTTGGTTCTTACTCGCAAATACGATTGGCATAATAAAATCGCGGGCGGTGGTCGCGCTCGTGCAAAGGCGTTGCTATTATTAATTTTACCCGGCCTATACCTTGTACGCTCTCTATCACCTTCTATTTAATTTCCTCATACTGTCTATTTGCTCACTTTTACTGCCAGCCGCGGTTCGCACAAATATTTTCACACTTCTTTGTCTTATTTTTAACTATAATACCTCTTGCTGCAACTACGTTCCGGCGAAAAACATGCCGGTCAGCCACCTGTTTCAGCTCATAACACGCACTAATATGTGCGGCGGTGTGCTATGGACTGTTCGTTCATGGTGGAATAAAAAGGCTACTCAGCGATAACAACAGATTAAATTCAATGAATAAAACAACAATTCAGATTCAGCCTCTTTGATAAACTATGAAGCCACACACTAAAAGAAACATCGTCAATCTATTCATTTTCTTGCAGCCCGAAGAAATTCTATCCTTTTCTAAGCAAAATATTTGTCAGGACGGCCAAGTCGATGACTATATGGCCCATCCATTGGCGTTCTAAGCTAGCTAGAAATAATGCTAAGTGCTGTACAAGGCACTGATTCTAACTATGCTGCAACATCACGCAATCACGAGCAAATTAAATGAAAATAACCAGAAATAAAGCTGATAACGACTGCACAATTATTATTCAATAAATCATGTCATTATAAGGAAAGCATTTCACACACAAGAAACATGCAATCGCATAGCAATAAAACTTCCACAGGAGTGCAAGGATTTACGCCGCAAACAAAATTTACTGCATCACCGTGGGCAGGGAAGGGAAGAAATACCTCATCAAAGAACGCAGGAATGTGCGGTGTTACACACTGCGTAGTCTGGATCGAACTTTTATCACGTCACTGAACCAGGTATTGCACAAATGGCGAAAATGAAAGCTCTAAACGCATGAGGCCACAATACGCAGCGGCCGTCGGGCGACGGCGTCGCGCGGTGGGCTGTGAACCGGCAACGCATTACCGCTCATCCCTGTTGCTCAATCTCTGGGCTTTTAAAAACTTTCGCGGACACTCAGAAGCAGATTTCCAGGAAGCCAATTGCCAAAGGCTTCGGGGTACTCAGTTTCCATTCTGGCTTTCGTTTTTGAGAGATAATATTCTTCTCCTAGTCCGGGTTTATTGAAGGACCTGCAGATGCTCACTTCGTCTCATCCGTGCATATATGACCGCATCGAGACAATTTGGTAAAAGGTAGCACAACGTATCCGAAGGGCAGATTCCACTTGTTGGTTATCACTCACAGGGTCGTTTCTGCCAGGGCATTTACGTGCCTTTATGTGGCTTTTGGAGTAGCTAGTTTGCCTACACGAGATCGGCTGTAGCGATGGGGTTCACACAAATATTTTCACACTTCTTTGTCTTATTTTTAACTATAATACCTCTTGCTGCAACTACGTTCCGGCGAAAAACATGCCGGTCAGCCACCTGTTTCAGCTCATAACACGCACTAATATGTGCGGTGGTGTGCTATGGACTGTTCGTTCATGGTGGAATAAAAAGGCTACTCAGCGATAACAACAGATTAAATTCAGTGAATAAAACAACAATTCAGATTCAGCCTCTTTAGCGTCTTCAGATTCAGCCTCTTTAGCCTCTTTAGGATAGCGCAGTGCCCCAACTGCCCACTTCAAGAATACAATTGTCACATGGCCAGCAATGCGTCGTTGCTCGTGTTTTTTGTAGGGCAGTTCATGTCGGTTTCAGATGTCTAGGTAATAATCGATTTCAGATAAATGGTAAATGTCCTCGCGGTCCCTTTGCACAATTGCTGATTGTACCCGATCAAAACGCGCGACAGAATTTTGTGTCGTGAATATGTCGCGCGACACATATTTTTGTCCTGCGACAAGCGTCTCAGTCGCGCTTTTGTCGTGCGACAGATACTTGTGTCGCGGGTTCTGTCGCAACGACAAAATTGCCTGTAGTGGTTTCTGTCGCAAAAAAGTTTTCTGTCTTGTCCTTTGTCTTGCGACAAAGGTGTCTGTAGTGGGTTTTGTCGTGCGACAAACATTGTTCTTGTCCTTTGTCGTGCGACAAAGAGGCCTGTCGCGGGTTGTGTCGCACGGAAGAAATATCTGTCGCGGGTTCTGTCTTGCGACAGATGTCTGCTTGGGATGTGTCGCATGACTAATTTCTGTCGCGGAATGTATGTCGCGCGCCGCATTTCTTTCGAGAGATGTGTGTCGCGGGACGCATTTTTTTCGCTGATATGTGTCGCGCAAGAGACTTGTTTCACAAAAACATTTAACTGAGTGTCTCCGAACAGGCGCTGTCGGACTGAGACGGTCATTATACATTCAAAACTAATTTACCGCAGTGTACCCAGGATAACATAACCATTACATTCACCGCCGTTCCCAAACTCGGAGGGGAAAACTTTATTGATGAGAATTTGGTTTGTTTTTTCTTCGTGAGAGGACGCTTCCCCTCAAGCCGCCTAGGGGGTGGTCGTCGTTCGATGGCTCTCGGCGACCTCCTTGGCCCAGGCCGTGATGGCGTGTTGCCGGCCTGGATCAGAGCTAAGTAATGCAGCCTCTCACTGTTCCGAATCGGTAATCTACAGGCCCTCCGGGGGTTTCAAGGTTTCACATTTAAACAAAATGTACTATAGGTCTGCCCTCTGATCTCCGCAAAGGGAACATGATGGGCAGTACTCTCTAGGATACCATTCTGCTAATTTATGCGGACAAAAGCACGCACACTGCAACAATCCACAATTTCAAACTTCCCGCGGAAGGGCTGTCAATGCTTACCATTGGTTAAAAGTTAAAGAAAACTAAAGCTTTATTTTGGCTCTCAAAAACCTTTCAAAAACCAGTTTAATTTTTGTTTTAATAATTAAATAGCCTCAAATAATTATTGGCGCGTTTGTATTTATATATATCGTCTGCGCCTTCTCACGAGTCACTGCTCCACAGTTACCGTACTACGCAGCTGTTTGCAAATGGCCGTTTGCTTGGTTGAATCTCGGTGGGCTGGGTCGCGTTTTGTGTTCTCTGCCGTATTTTACTTCTACCTGCGTGTCAAGTCGGCATCAGCTTCTTTCCTAGTCCCAGCGAGCGTCGTTAACTAACAGCGGTGGGTCCGTCGTCGTCTCGAGTGTTTCTGTGTCGTCTCGGTATACGGTCGGAGGCAGCTAGGGGTGAGTACATCGACAGGTAAGCCTTTCTCCACTTCTTTATGCATTCAAGCGGCTGTTATGTCGACATGTCACCATTGTGAATTCAGTTATTTATATTTGAGGTTTGAAAATCAGTGCAAGTAAATATGCAGACACATATTCCACGACATGCGCGGATAAAAAAAAAAAATCATGACTAACTTACAGGACAAAGTGTGCAATATAAACACCGCGGACCCCAAGGGTCCATCAAGAGATTTGCGGGGTTCGTTCGCGCGATAGCTGTAAAAAAAAAAAAAAAAATATGCGTAACTATGGCACAAAGTGTGCAATATACACACTGCGGACCCCAAGGGTCCATCTAGAGATTTGCGGGGTTCGTTCGCGCGATAGCTGTAAAAAAAAAAAGAAAAATCATGCGTAACTACGGCACAAAGTGTGCAATATAAACACTGCGGACCCCAATGGTCCATCAAGACATTTTTGCGGGGTTCGTTCGCACGATAGCCGTAAAAAAAAAAAAAAAAATCATGCGTAACTACGGCACAAAGTGTGCAATATAAACACTGCGGACCTCAAGGGTCCATCTAGAGATTTGTGGGGCCCGTTCGCGCGATACCTCTGAAAAAAAAAATCATGGGCAACTACGGGACAAATTGTGCGCAGTATAAAGGCGGAGTCACACTGCGGAAACACAACAGCGACATCAACCGAACAAGTTCGCCAAACAAGCCGTCAACAAGTTTCCGAACCAACTTGTTCCCCAACAGCATGTCACACCGCACGAACAGTCGGGAAGCCAAACAGGTTGCTGCAGTGTTACCTCGGTGTGACAGTGTTTGGCAACCAAAACAAGCAGGAAACAGTGTCCGTCAACGCTGTTCGGCCTGTTCGCTGGCCGGGCGAATTTCCGGACGACAACAGACCAACCAAAGTACTCATATTTGAGCTGATTGACTCATTCCTGCGAATTTCCTACTTGCAGATACGGTTTTCTTTTTTTGCAGAGTTTCCATGCAAACCATTTCCCACGTTGTGGCGTCTTGCAGGCAGCGCATTCACCCGTTGGCAAGGGCACGGAGCTTCGGCAACGGCGCCTCCCGCGGGTGGCGATGATATGCGCTTGCCTGCCAGCCGTAACGTCGTCGGCTGACTTATTGCGCCGGGAATTCCCGCCTTGGCGGCGGCTGTGTGAACCTTGAACCAAACGTGAGCGTCCCGTGTGTGTGCCTGAGAACATTTAAACTGACAACCCCCATCTGCAGCGTCCCTCCGACGATTCGGTGCCGCGGTGGCTGGCGCCGTGCCATCCGTGTTTACCTTGTTTTGGTAGTGGTGTTTTCTTTGTGGAATGGGCCTAGCGCGCAGCAAATACAGCGTCCATGCTTTGATGCGAGAGAGTGCGATCACGGGACACCGAGCAGCAGTGCGTGGTGCGTCGACAATGAGAGCGGGCACGTGAAGAAATGGGCGAAGGAGTGAGTGGTGCGTCAGCACAGAGAGCGGATGTTTGAAAACTGTGTGCGAACGTGCGTGTGTGAAATGAAGAAGTGTATTTGTAATCGAGTCGTTAATTATTAATAAGGCGTATGACGTGATCGAATCAGCGAAGCTCGCGTGGGCGAGCTGTATGGTTGTGCGGTCAGAACGCCGACTCGTCGTCCGGACGAGGAATTCCACTCGTGTTGTGTTGCAAGCCATAGTGGTGGTCTGTCGGATTCGTGTTCTCACGGTCGAGGCCTCACAAATGCCTCTCATGTGACTTTCCTGTACTCCTGTAAGTATGTAGATAAATCTCATGTAATGACTTCTCTGCCGTAAGCCTCTGCCCATTCCTCCAAACTGCTCATCATTTCTCAGGACGGGACCTGAGGAGATCGCCCACAGTGAGAGCCGAACCGAGGGTCCCACAATAACAGTGCCCTCGTTCATCATTGAAGCAAGCTCAGCTTAATTGGGACAGCCTCTTTGTCTATTAAATTTTTCACAGGCACGTGTATAGCGCATGAATTTGGGCGAAATAGTAGCAAAGTGGGCGGCTCCTGACATCAGCGACTCAACGAGCAGCAAGTTTCCGCGGTGTGACACGGTGTCGCCCAACTGTAGGAGAACAAGTTCGCGGCAGCTGTTGGAGGGCGACAACGACATGTTTCCCAATAGTTCGTGTTGGCGCGATGTGACAGGGTCGCCAACACTGCGCCAACACGCTGTTGACGGACAGAGTTGACCAACTGTTTCCGCAGTGTGACTCCGCCTTAAACAACCCCCTCCTCCCCCCCCCCCCTTTTGTGAAAAACAAATCATGAGACACAGTGCGCAATACCAAGCTATTTGCTGAGTCCGCAACCCCCCCCCCCCCCCCCCCCCCTTACACACAAAGAAGGGTTGCGCGATAGCTGTGGTCTGGCTAGACGCAGTTCTACTGGGTTCTGCAGCGAGTTTCATAGCCTACTTTAGTTTCACAAAGTCAAAGAACCGCAAGTGCAGTGCAGAAGCAGGGAGTGCACGCAAGAGAGAGGAAAGATCGCCCCCACGCCCTATAGAAGCACGAGCTCTGGTTGCACTGTCACACGGGGCTGCAGTGCAAATCGTCTTGGTGGTTCGACGAGCGTGCGGCGAGGTTTTGGAGGTAGTAGAATCCCTGTAGCGGCACGCATACCAGCGGCGACACTCAACGATTCTTTCATTAATTTTTTTTTATCAATTGACTGGGTTATCGCGTGACAACAATTCTTTTCAAAACACAATTCTTTCATTATTCTTTTTTAGCAACTGACTAGCCTTTTGCCTGACAATGATGCTTTCATTAATTTTTTTTTAGCAATTGACTGGCCTTTTGCCTTGCAACGATGCTTTCAATATTTTTTTTAGCAATTGACTGGCCTTTTGCCTGATAACAATGCTTTCATACGATTGTTAGGGTAACTAATCTGCAGAAGCTAAGTTCTTGTGTAACTGCTAAGCAGCAGAGAAGTGCCACTGCTTTACTTGCTTTAACAAGGTGCAGAGGTGCAAACTGAATTCTTTTCTTGAATTGCCACTCTACTGTCCTCATATTGCAATAGCTGTTTCCCACTGACAAGCTTAAAGTTGTTCCTTGCGAGCTGTCATATTTATGTCATTCATGACCGCCCTGAGAAATGTGCCTCTAATGGGGCTTCAGGTTTTTGCCTTAATACAAATATCTTGGTTATAAAGGCAAATATTTGGTACAGAGCATATTTGTTGTCATCTGATGTATGGCAATCAGTGCAACCTCACTCACCATTTCCTTTTAGTGCCCTTTTCAATTTAGTTTTCAGTCCCTCTAAGGTGCCCGCTTAGTTTGAAGGAGTGTAAAATTGTCCCAGTGGTTTTCAACAATTGCAAGTACTCAGCCATGGGAATTAAAAAGCAAATGTAAGAAGCCAAATAGCATACACCTAAGTTGAAAAGGAGTGAATAATTTAGAATGCTGTTTCAGAGGTAGTTGCTGGAAATGAAACCATCTTATGTGCTCCTTTAACTTTCAGTCCCAAGCCAGCCTTAGCTGATACATGCCATAGTTCCCCCAGCAGCACTGCACTGGTCATACTTCCACTGTAGCCACCAGGTGTGAGTTTTTGCTTTTACAGATATTCTCATGTTCTTTACAAATATGCATAACGTTTGTAAAGTACCTTCCTGCTCTAAATCTAAGGATTCAAATGCATGAACCGACTGCATGCTAAACAGGGTGGTATGTACTATAAACTGTAAATGAAAGTAAATGAATAACCAATAAGACTAGCGTAGTGGCTTTAGGGCCATGCTAGTGTAACCTGACTTTTCAGTGTCCTTTAAAACTCATTTGTCAGTGTCTGTGAAGTGTCCTCTTACAGAGGTGGAGGGTAAATTAGTACCAGTGGTCTTCAGAAATAAAAAAACTTTAGATGAGGGGAATTTTTTACTTCCTCCCCGCTTGAGTTGCATAAACATTAGTTGTAGAGTGTGGCAAAATTTCGAAAGTGTCAGAGATATCTGCTAGAAATTAAACAATTCGCTGTATTTCTTTACCTTTCAGTCCCGAACCAGCCTTCAGCTAGTACAAACCATAGGTCCCACAGCAGCACTGTACCACTTCTACCTCTGCCACAGCCATCAGGTAGGAAATGTTTATGCTTTTCAGATATTTGCATGTTCTCACAGGCACAGAATTTTTATGAATTTTGCTAAAATCATAAGAACATAAATGCTTCAGCCTTGTACATACTATCTAGTATATGGTATGTATTGTCGGCTAAAAAACTAAATTGGCCACCACTCATTGCCACAGAGAATCAGTAGTGCTACACTGTTGTTTAGTGCCGCTTGCTTGTGGCCAAAGTGCCATGAGTTATGAAAAATTTCGCTCTCACTCTTGCACGGGGGATTGCCAGACAAGTTTCTAGTGTGGCGTTCGGCAGCTCTGCTGTTCATGGTTGTAATGAAGAGGAGTGCATATTGCACTGTGGCAAAGAAGTGGGACGGCCGTGATCTATCAAACTGCTGAAAGAACGAGGTACTGCGGCCAGGTATGCCGGAAAACTACCCGAGATGCAGCATCGGTGGCTATCGCAATGTGCACTTCAACCCAGTACAGCAAGAGATGGCGTGCTTTGCTGCAGTGCTACTTCTTTTTGGATACTGTCTTTATTATTGCCTCTGCAAATGCGCTTGATATTCTGTTCAGTGAGTCCTCTTAGCACTGTTTAAATTAGGTGCCGTGGCATATTTTTAGCAGCATGTAGATCTCATATGGTAAGTTATAAAGTTTTTGGATGAAACCAGATAGAGAATCTTATCCGTTATAGGAGTATCCTTAGTCCAGTAAAAAGTTACCGTCAGACTCAGTGCCAAGTCTGCTGAAACAAGCCATTGTTTTTGATAGAAGCATATTGTCACACTAAGTAAACTGTTATGCCTGGTTCACACTGCAGAAACATTTGGTCAACCTTTGTCTGCCAACAGCACATTTGCATAGCTTTGGCAACCATCTCGCCACTTTAACAATAACTGTCTGGAAATATGTACCTGTCACCCAGCTACACAGTGGAAATTTCTACGGGAACACTTGGCGAGCTCCTTGTCTCACTGAAAAAAAAAAACTGACAGTGCTCCCTTACTGCTCCTCAAGCATAGCCACTTGTATAGTCCCATACTGCCTGCGTGCTCATTTCTGGGGTCAAATACTGTGCATGGAGGAGAAAGGGAAACATGCGGCACCAGCACAGCTGGTTTCATCGGCAGCCTGTCTGACTGCTTGCAAGGCGCCATGCTACGTCATGCAACAAAGCGATGAAGAAGAGTTTTCTTTAAGTGCTGTCTTGATGCATGGAAACTGTTAAAAAATGGTCAGTTACCTTTAAGTGCATGCTGTGGTGGTGTGTTGTTGCCGGAAGTTTTGCTCAGCTGGCGAAAAAAATCAAATAATGCTGACGGACGCTGTCTCCATTTAGTTTTCGTTGCCCGAGGCAACACCCCAGCAACGTGCCTTGTTTCTCAGCTCTTTGGAAACGAGTTTGTAGTGAAAAAATTTCTGGCTTGCTGGCAAATGTGTTTTGTTCATGCCGCTGATGTGTTCCTCCAGTGTGAACTGGGTTTTTGGTAGCAGATACTATTATTTATCACCTTTCATTTTTCATAATGAAGATTATGTTTGTGATTCATATTCCTAACAATCTCCTCATGACATTTGCATAAGGGACAATGTATCCAGCCATTAAACTGAAGCTGTTGTCAGGGGACTCACTGAAAAAAATGTCGAACACATTGCAGAAACAATGCTGAAGAGAGTATTAAAGAACAAGTGAGCATGTTAATGGCTGATGCAATGCCTTAGGTCATGTTGCCCAAACTGGCAGGATGGGATGTATGTGACTGACAATAACTTCAAGATATTAAAAAAAAATAAACAGGAAAAACATCACTTAATTTCGGCTTTCCGATAGCTCTGCGACAGCACGATGCGCTTTCTCACTGGTGGTGTGCGCTCTTCGATGTCATGACCATCAACATCAGGACAGCTGGATAGCACGCTAGAAATTTATCGAGCTTGGCAGGCGGCTTTGAGAGGGAAGGGGAAGTTTGTCATCACTTTTTTTTTATCGAAAGCTTGCCAGAAGGCATATTATAGAAACTTACGTAAAATATTTTCCGTAAGGAACCGGAGCAGGCGCCCGCTCTTATTGTTGTCGGTGAGCCATTTAGAGAAGTCCTCTTCCCTTGTTGTGGTTAGTCCCACTTTTCGCAGAATCTGTGCTTGATGCCTTTGTCCCTGCACAAGTCCGCAGCAGGTGGCGAATGCTCACTTCTTCAGCTGGTGTGGAACACTTCGGGCATGTGGTTGGTCCGATATGTCTGCTTGAGATTGCCATCGGCATGTTACCGACGGGGTAAGGGCCGCCCCAGCTCTTATCCTCCTAAGGGAAACCTCCTCCAATCTCGTTAAGTTACGAGGGAGGGGGAATGTACACGGGGTTATGAGGGCACATGTACTTCTCCTTAAAGAAGATGCTAAGATGGGAACTTGAGTACACTGTCACAAGCCAGTGGTGCGATGTAATAGTGTCGAGTTGCAGTCTCACTGCTTTGAGCAATAGTTTACTTTTCTGGCTGTTGCTACTGTTTCACCGATCAGTTCAGTTCAGGCGTTCAGTCGTGTCCGACTCTTCGTGACCCTATGGACCATGTCACGCCACACTTTCCGGTCTCTCACTATCTTCTTAACATCACATAGCCTCATCTGCAATGCCTCGAGAATGCCATCTAACCATCGCGTTCGCTGCCTACCCCTTCTCCGGCGACCCTCAACCTTTCCCAACATCAAATCTTTCTCCAGCGACTCCTCTCTTCTCATCAGATGACCAAAGTAGCTGAGCTTTAACTTTAGAATTTGACCCTCCAATGAGCAGTCAGGGTTTATGGTCGACAATATCGACTGATTTGATCTTCTGGCAGTCCAAGGAACTCTTAAGAGTCTTCGCCAGCACCACAATTCAAACGCGTCAATTCTTCGGCGGTCAGCCTTTTTCACAGTCCAACTCTCGCATCCATACATCACAACTGGAAAGACCATAGCACGGGTTATACGGATCTTGGTTGACAGACTAATGTCTCTGCTCTTTACTAGGCGGTCAAGGCTAACCATTGCTCTCCCAGAAGCAGGCGTCTCCTACTTTCATGGCTGCAGTCTCCTTCCGAGGTAATCTTGGCGCCCAAGAACAGAAAATCTGTCACAGCTTCCACTTCTTGTCCATTGATGCTCCAGGACTTGATAGGGCAAGACGCCATGATCTTCGTCTTTTTAAATTTCAGTTTAAGCCCAAACTTCTCACTCTCTTCTTGTACGCGCATCAGAAGTCTCTTGAGTTCCACTTCACTTTCTGCCATTAAAGTGGTATCATCCGCATATCTAAGGTTGTTGATATGTTTTCCAGCAATCTTCACTCCAGCTGAAGACTCGTCCAGACCGGCCTTCCTCATGATGCACTCTGCATATAGGTTAAATAGGCAGGGCGACAGTATGCAGCCTTGCCTCACCCCTTTCTCAATCGGAAACCAATCAGTAAGACCATGACCAGTTCTGACTGTGGCCTCTTGCCCTTCATAAAGGTTCCTGAGGAGACAGATGAGGTGAATTGGAACTCCCATCTCTTGGAGAGCTTGCCACAATCTGCTGTGATCTACGCAGTCAAACGCTTTCGCATAATCAATAAAGCAGAAGTAAATGGGTTTCTGGAACTCTCTTGCTTTTTCCATGATCCAGCGAAGGTTGGCAATGTGGTCTCTAGTTCCTCTGCGCTTGCGAAACCCAGCTTGCACGTCCGGAAGCTCCCGATCCACATACAGCTGCACCCTACCTTGCAGGATTTTTAACATCACCTTGCTAGCATGCGAAATAAGCGCGATCGTGCGGTAGTTGGAACAATCTTTGGCACTGCCTTTCTTTGGAATGGGGATGTAAATTGACCTCCTCCAATCCTGTGGCCACTGCAGGGTTGTCCAAATCTTTTGACATAATGTATGCAGTGTGTTAACAGCGTCGTGGTTGAGGTTTTGAAGCAACTCAGCTGGAATACCATCAATTCCGCTAGCTTTGTTCTTAGCAAGGCTGGCTAAGGCCCATTCAACTTCACTCTTCAGGATGCCCGGCTCGAGATCAGTAATCACAACCGTCCTATGTTGGGCTTGCACATCCGGGTCCTTCTTGTACAGTTCTTCTGTGTATTCCTGCCACCTCTTCTTTATCTCTGAGGCTTCAGCGAGGTCCTTGCCTCGTTTGTCCTTTATCACGCCCAGCTTAGCACAGAAGCTTCCTTTGATATCTTTGATTGTCTTATACAGAGCTCTTGTGTTCCTTAATTGGCTGTTGTCCTCAACTGCTTGACACTGTATGTTCAGGAAGGCATTCTTATCTCTCCTTGCTATTTTCTGAAAATCCGCATTGAGAACCTTGTATCTTTCTCTTTCCCCCATACCTTTTGCCATCCTCCTTTCCTCAGCTATTTGCAAAGCCTCTTCAGATAACTAGTTTGCTTTTTTGCATTTCTTTTGCTTTGGAACTACCTTAGTAGCAACTTCTTGTATTATATCACGAACATCAGACCACATCTCTTCGGGCTCTTTGTCTTCTAGATCTAATTCTTGAAATCGATTCCTCACTTCCACAGCATATTCTAATGGAATCTGATCCAGATCATACCTGAAAGGCCTTCTAGTTTTCTGCGTTTTCCTCAATCGAAGCTTAATTTTGGCAACAAGAAGCTGATGATCGGTGCCACAATCGGCCCCAAGCCTTGTTTTTACTGCTTGTATAGCACTTCTCCATCTCTGCCGGCAAATAATATAATCGATCTGATTCCTGTACAGACCGTCCGGTGAAATCCATGTGTACAGGCGCCTCTTGTGCTGTTGAAAATGAGTATTCGCTATGGTCAGGTTGTTTTCTTGACAGAACTCTACTAGCCTCTGCCCAGCTTCATTTGGCTCACCAAGACCGAACTTGCCTGTAATTCCGGATATTTCTTCACTCCCGACCTTAGCATTCCAGTCTCCTATGAGAAAAACGACGTCTGATGATGGGGTGCGGTCTAAAAGGCATTGTAGGTCCACATAAAATCTCTCAACGTCAGCTTCTTCAGCAGGCTTAAGATACACAGTCGTAAATTTGTTCAGGAGCAGCTGTTCTGGATATGGTGAAAAGAATTTTCCACAAAACGATTGAAGATTTTTCAAAATATATTCTCAATTAAAAGATACATTTTACAGGAATGCATTTGTTTCTTTTAGCACTGGCGTCTCTAGGGTCACCCGCACCTGGTGCAAAGGAGCGGCACCCTTTCTCCCTCCCCATGTTTTAAGCACCAAATCGTAACTTCCTTCTCTGTCCTCATGGTTTCCTTTGAAGTCAAGCTTGCTTTTGCACCCAACCATGCAGAGCAAGTAAAGTGTATTTTTTTAACCCTTAGACGCAGCGATATTGTCCCAGGAATGACAATTCATTAAAACATTACGTCAAAAGAACATATTTCCAAAAAAGGCAGAAGCACTAGCATGTGTAAGTTGCGAGGACATTCAGACTTAACTAAGTGGCTTGATTAAGACAGGTGATTGCCCAGTATGAGAAGTATTGGAAGTCCACTTGTACCTCGAAAAGGTGCAGACTGATTTCCGCATCTAGACTGTAAAGTTACCAATGCTGATTGGTGCCATACCAACAAAAAATGTTGAGCGCCAAATGGCCTTTTGGAGCTGGGAGACAGGGGGCATCCCCAGGCTCAATTTTGTTAATGCTTTCAGTTGAATTTCTCATTTTAACGATGACTTTGCCTTTTCCAGAGAGAATAATGCACTACGTGAGCACCCTTGGGTACATTCTCAATTCTCCTTTTAAAGCACCTGGCCTTTCTAAAAGTGCCCTCCTTCTCATATTTTTTTTTGTGGTCAGCACGTCATGGTCTGACTTGCCATTCCACTCAACAACAGGCATTCTGTGCCTTTCGGCGTTTTGAAATTGTGAGGCGGATGGGACTGGATCGAGTAGCGAGAAAGGCACAGGAGATAAATGAACAAGACAACTGCCTGAGAGATACTGCCAGCAATGCCCGCTTGGGAAAGGAGACTGAACTGCATATAAAAAAAAAGAGGCATGGCAGTACGGCTGCTGACTGGTGTCATCTAACATGCTTTTGTGCAGGGGTTTCTGATGGGTATCAGATTAATGCTGGTGTTTTCAGGGTGCACCCGCATGCACAGGCCCAGTTCAACATTAATTTGGCATGGAGTCTGGCATAAACTAAGGCCTGTGTTTTCAAGAACTCCAAACAGAACAATTAGTTTACGAGAAGGTCGCATTCTCCAGTCAGTGCCTCAGCAGTACCAATACGCGCTTTTACACAATAATTCATTTTGCTCCCCACCACTTCCTTTCTTTCACTGCCCAGCTGCACCCTCTGAGCGCTGCACACTGTGCGGACCACACCTCACGCACCCCTTTCATGAGCCACGTCTTTTAGTATATCATAATTGATGTTATGACGGATCTTAAATATTTCCTTCAAAGTTGTTCTGTTCATGCTAGCTGTTCTGTCACTGCTAAAATTTTCTTTTACTGTAGCTAAAGAAAAACATTTTTTTTTACTAGAATGGGCTGTGCTGTTGTTGCACATTTAAAAAACCTTTTTATGGGTAGAACATTTGTGTGTGCAAAACACTAATTGTTGTTTTTGTTTCAATAACAGTGAACCACTGTGAGTGCCAAGGCCTCTTTGGGTGATGCTGCAGTCTCACAACAGGCAGGAAAGCAGTCAAAAGGTGTGTTTCTGCTTATTATACCGAAAAAAATATTGGAGGTTTTATGGTAATCTTAGATGGTCTTCAGCACTTTTGCACCAGTATTTATTCCTTGGGAGGGAAAAATAAACATAACTCAATAAGTGTAACTTAATGAGTTTGAGCATTTATTACAAATGCAGTCTTCCTGATTCATTGAGCTTTGGCAGCCCACTGACCACAAGTCACTCCTGCTGAGAGGTAGTGTGATGGTGATGTGGGCAGCCTTTCAAGCTCCACATTCTGTCTTCAAGGCTAGCTCTCTGGGCAGTCAATGTAGTTCTCTACTGCACTGTGCAGCTGTCTCATTGATATTTATTTTACATATTTATTTTCATTTCACAAGATAGTCAATCATATACATGCACCTTCATCATCATTATCATCAGCCTGACTACACCCACCGCAGGGCGAAGGCCTCTCCCATATTCCTCCATTTAACCCGGTCCTGTGCTAGCTGCATCCACTTGACCCCTGCGAACTTCTTAACCTTATCCACCCACCTAATTTTCTGCTGCCCCTGCTAAGCTTTCCTTCCCTTGAAATCCAGTTTGTTATGCTAAGCGTCCATTGGTTATCCTCTCCTCACACTACATGTCCTGCCCATGCTCATTTCTTCTGGGCACTTTGCTATTTGCTAAATGACTAATTTCTTATTTTCGCCTCTATCATCTGGCACATATGCATCAGCATGCAGTACTAAGCTACTGCATTGTGTGAAAGCACAAGACACAGATGTAAAGCCCTTTTAACAACCCCTCCAAATTACTCGGCTTAGGGATGGCAGCTCTGATGCCGCTCTGTTCCAAGGGTCAACTTGATGGGTTGATTGCGATCTCACCCTCCCATTTCAGATGAGCTACTCTAGGTTGCAGAAGTGCTTGGCTGCTATAATTTGTTCACAAGTAGCAGTTTATGATTCTCATCATTTGTTGAATTATTTTTGCTGTTAAACATTTCTCATATTTCTCAAGTAAGAAGCCAGCAACAGGAACACTAGCTACTGCAATGCAGTCAGCAAAGTATGTGCCTGTAGGCAGGAAAAAACTATCAACACCTCTCGTCTATCCTTTGCACCACTGAGTTGCCGAGCATTGCACTGCTCAAAGCTAGGTTTTATGAATGCCAATGTTGTATTGACTGGTGTGGAACTAAATGTCTCTATTGAACACCATTGAGTTTTATACACTTTTGCTAGAAACATGCAGAGTCCAAGTTGACTGACTTTCTGAGTTAACATGATGAGTATAAATGTGAGCTCACTACCTTACCTCAAGGAAGTGTGGTGCAACAAAGACAAACACTATGAATTAAACACAATACAGGCATACACTACCAACTGTAATACAAAACAGAATGCAAACTTCGTCTTTAATGCCCAAGCACAATTTCCTTCTCTACACACAAGTCCTTCATATTCGCACACCTCTTCTTTCCTAAGCAGATATGTCTGGCCAACAGTAAATGTTTGCAATCCTCACATCCCAGGTATCGTCCAAGCAGCGAATACAAGACCAAATCCATCACTCACATCATCCAAACAGAACTCATAACTTCCACCACTGAGACACAAACTAGAAAACCAACCACACATCTGGAGCTGCCACAAATTGCGTTCACTCACAATGCATCTAAAAGGCAAATTCAGTTTGACTCTTAACAGGGAAAAAATGCATCAGGGCAACCCTTGCAATCACTGATCACCTTGGCCGATCTGGTCAGCTGCAGTTAATTACATACTGCGATGGCTTTTGATCTACTAGCTTTATTCTATACAAGTACACAATTCTTAATTGCCTGGGTCACCTTCTGTTGGTATTGGCTAGCCGGAACCACTGCAAAGCCTCCAGGGCTGTGTGGTGCATGAGGGGAATATTGGATGGGCTGGATTGTACCCCAAGGACTTCTCAGAAGATGGATCTAGTACTGCAGGAACATACTCTAAATAATGTTTTTAGATGATAACCTTCGTCTTCTTCAAATGGAAAAAGGGGGCTTCAAAGTGGTTCTGGCTGGCCTATATGAAAAGAAGGCTACCGTGAAGAATTTTAGGAAGAATTAAGAATTTTCTGCTTGTGCAGAAGAAAGCTATTAGAGCAAATGTCATCATGTTATGTAAAGAACTGCAGCTGAGCAGATTGGCCAAACTGATTAGCGACTGCAAGAAGGGTTGCCTTGATGTGTTTTTTCCTTTTAAGACTCATGAACTGAACTCTCTTTTTAGATGCATTGTGAGTGAACGTGATTCATGGCAGCTGCAGATGTGTGGTGATCTTTTAGTGTGTGTCTAAGTGGCAGAAGTTGTAACTGTCTTGCGCAGACAATGTGAGGGGTGAACTTTTTTTTTATTTCGCAAACTTTATTTAAAAAATTATGTAAAGCATTTTCTATGTATGCCTTATGGCAAGTTTGGGAAAAAAAAAAAAGTCCACCCCTCACCTTGGATGGGAGGGTTACTAACATCTATTGTTGGCCAGGTATATCTGAGTATTTAGGAAAGAAGAGTTGTTTTAGTGTGATGCACTTGGGTGTGAAAGTGAAAGCTGGGGTTCTGTTTTGTGTTATAATTGGTAGTGTGTGCTTGTGTAGTGTTTCTCTTTTCGTGTTTGTCGTCATTGCACTGCTGTTCTAGGTATCATGCACCATTTCGTCCCACATGCTGTTCAAGGAAGTGCATTTTGCTTATAACAAATGGTGCAGTTTTCTTCATAAGTGAACATTAGAGTAGTACAGCGCATGCGAAATGTGTTCTATCTTGTAAACTGATGGCTCCCTAATTCTACAGGGGTCTGCAGAGCTAGATGCCATTTTGCTCACACTTTTGGTACTATATAGACAAGCGTCAGCCAGTGAAATCAGTGGAGATGCGGTGGCATTGGTGACAGCAGCGACTTTTGGGGTGTAGGCAAAAACCCTAGCCGTCTGTTTGGTTTTCAAGCATAGTTCTGGGTATTCCTGCAAGCTGTGGTGCGGTCAGTTACACCACGAGGCACAAGAAAGAAAATGGCACCTGTTTTCATATGTTTCTTACTGTCTGATAAAGATGAGTGCAAAGGGCAGCATGAGCACTACAAGTAGACCCTTCAGCGACGAATTGCCTTTGCAGCTATCATGCATTGCACTTCTGCACTGCAACTTGATCAGGTAGTTCACAACCCTTAATTGTCGCACCTACTTTTTGGCCGCACAGCGAAGAGCGCAATAGCAAACACCTGCAGTTTGTGGACGTTTTGTTTTATATACTGTCCATTCATAAGAAGTTTAATCAAAACTCCTTGACAACCCATTCACCTGCAGTGCCCATGTGTTCGTACAGAAAAGGACACAAAAGCTGCTGCGAAGGTAACTGTAGTTATCTTAAGCGGACACTCCAGCCCGATATTGCCAAAACAGGCGCTGTCTTCTGATGTAGCTTTTCTGTTTTCACTTTCACGAGTTTCAATGAGTGACTTCATAACCAGCCCTATAAAGCGAGTGAGCATCATTAGTATCCCGGCAAGGTTATGCAGTGTTATTTCTCAGATCAATAAATTTTTTTTTGAAAGTCATCAGGAACCTGCAGAACGAATTCAATATTCACGTAAAACCTAACTCTGATCGAACAGTATATTTAAATATGGTACATATGGTATATGGAGTTTAATGCCCCAAAGTGGATTCAGTTATGAGGGTTGCAAAATAAGCAGTTATAAGATGACTTGAATTTAAATAAAAATGTTCCAAGTATAATAAAAAAAGATGGCAGATTGCTCAAATTTTGCTATGCGCTCATGGAGAACATTGCAGTTGTGCTCATGCACCTCTCCTATACAGCGAAAAGAACAAAATAAGAGCACTCCTAAAAGCCTTCATGTGTATATTAACCTGTGAATGACATTGATGCATCTATACGAGGAAACAGGCGTGACACTTTTTTTATCGACCAAGATGAAAGCTTGGCAGCGCACTATAAGAAAATGTTACAAAGAACTATACGATGAATTTCTGTCTCCTCAGTTTCAGGTACATAGGGCTAGAAATATGATTCCTAGTTCCCTATTCAGTTCAGTTCAGTTGTGTCCGACTCTTCGTGACCCTATGGACCATGTCACGCCACGCTTTCCGGTCTCTCACTATCTTCCTAACATCACATAACTTCATCTGCAGTGCCTCGAGGATGCCATTTAACCATCGCGTTCACTGCCTACCCCTTCTCCAGCGACCCTCAACCTTTCCCAACATCAAATCTTTCTCCAGCGACTCCTCTCTTCTCATCAGATGACCAAAGTAGCTGAGCTTTAACTTTAGAATTTGACCCTCCAATGAGCAGTCAGGGTTTATGGTCGACAATATCGACTGATTTGATCTTCTGGCAGTCCAAGGAACTCTCAAGAGTCTTTGCAAACACCACAATTCAAACGCCTCAATTCTTCGGCGGTCAGCCTTTTTCACAGTCCAACTGTCGCATCCATACATCACAACTGGAACGACCATATAGCACGAGTTATACGGATCTTGGTTGGCAGACTAATATCTCTGCTCTTACTAGGCGGTCAAGGCTAACCACTGCTCTCTTTCCCACAAGCAGGCGGCTCCTAATGTCATGGCTGCAGTCTCCTTCCGAGGTAATCTTGTTCTTTAGAGTAAATTGGTGCTTGGAGCAGCGGAAAGTCTAATAAAAAGAGTCGTCATATGAAAAGCACACTTCAAGTCATTCATATCATTGTCCTCCTTTCATGCGCTAGCAATTGACCCAGAAGTTTAACAGTGTTGACCTTTTTGTTATACATTAAACTTTTTCGTATTCATTTTACTTAATCAGTTACTACAGCCACCCATGTACTGTAGCCACGCACTGTTGAAGTCATGGCGAAGATGCCAATGTAGCTCTTTTCCGGGTAATTCCAGCAGTAATCGGCTTCAGAAGTGCTGAACTAACACCAGTGGCAAAGTACTACTATTTCAGTTCCCCACAAATGTCCACACTGCGAAGAACCCGCTTGCGACACCACTGTCTGGCATCTAATATGGATATGCCCAGGAACTTTGCATATACGCAAGATCATTTTACGAAAAGCTGGACTTGCACCGACTAATGACTCTCATTTCCACTTATGGATAACAAACAACATTTATGCGTGCAGTTTATGTGACTTCTTGCACATGGCCGCACTCCACACATTCCTGTGACTCTACCACCACCTTTTATGCCGTGTGGCAAACTCAGCGCCATAAATAAAATAAAATAAAAAGTGCTGAACTACTCTCCAGGCATAATCCAAACCATTTCTAAGCACAAGCGGCGGTCGGCGCTTTGGTACTGAGCGACGCTTTCCTAATTGGTCTACTCATGAAACTACCTTTGTGAATCCTAATCTGCCATAGTAAAAGAATGATATGGTTAACTTTTGCAAAGCAAAAATCGCAGAGCTAGTACAAGCAGGGCGGTTGAGCCCAATTTGCACCGGCGGCAGCTGGCTTTGGCTTGAGTTGAAACTTACTTGTCGCGGTTATCGCTCTTAGCAGCAATTTGCCACTGGTCAGCGATTCTCAAGAGTGATTCAATTTTGGTAATCTGCTCAGTATTCCAGACACCAACAAATTTTGCTCGCTTCATTTCTGACATTGGCACTAGCGATATGCTGTTTTGTTCGCGTACGGTTTGCGGGAGGAGGGGCCACCGCAATGATGTTTACGGTGGTCGAGGAGGTGCTGCCCTTGTGTGGTGCTTGACCACGCTGTTGGCACCTCGTCGGTACGACACTCCGGGAATCATTTATAAATAGGATATTTGTAAATGCAGCTTCAATCTGCCAATCACGGCGTCGCTTCAGCTGTTGTACTTAATGGGCAATAGCTGTTGTAACTGAGAACGGCAGTGAGCTGTGTAACAGCAGCGAACCGCGATTGGCAGTTAACCATGGTTAAGTTCGGTAGCCGTGATTAAGCTAGCCGAGTAACTAGGGTATAAGAGAAACTTATGGTCAGTTTGAGTAGCAGAGCAGTTTCAGACAGGAGGAAATTGTAAGCTGTGAATAGAAAAGAATTTGGTTGGGAGATATGATTAGTATGCTTGAAGCAGGGCAGATGGCTGCAGGTAAAGCAAAACAGTGATAATTGAAAATCAGTGGAGCAGTACTTTGTCCTACAGTGGAAGTAACTAGCCTTGTGATGTCGATAATTGATGCAGACTTACCTTGCAATCCATATTGCACTAGTTTCTGTAGTATATAGTGCAAACAGTGCCACAATTTCTAATTGCATTAAATTATTTGTTGTCCAAATGGTTATTGTTCCCCATCCCCTTACAGTAATTGTGTAAATAGTCGAGTTGTATCAGTCATTGATTCTGCATGCATTGTTCTTGCTTTCACTTTGTTCCTATATTACTTTGCAGGTTGTATCTGCACTGTGGTATTATGGATGAGTGTTTGTAGTTTTGAACCTAGTCAGATTGTAATATTGATATTTAACCACACTGATATTACCTATTACCTAATATTGCAGATTCCTTGTGGCACTACCTCAAGGCGAAGGCCTGCCCTGCCGATGAGCTGCAGAAGCGCTACATAAAGGTGGCAAGGTACCTGGCGAGAAGTGCTGTAACCTGCGGCGGTAAATATCTTCTCATGGTCATGTTTGATTCTTCTGTCCAGTTTAGGCAGAATTAAGTGGTTGGCTGTTATAATTTGTTCAGCATCACAGTAGCAGGTAATGATTGTCATCATGGGTGTGGTGATCGTCTTCCTCGTCGAGCTCTTCTGATATGTTGCCAGTGAGAGGAGAGCAAAATGATCATCACCTGTTGCAATGCACGGTATAAAAAAGAAGAACCGAATAAGGGTAAATAGGGTACGCCTCAGGTCACATATGAGCCAACGTTTCGACAAGTGGACTTGTCTTTGTCTGGGCATAGCGATCATCACTGGCAGGGGTTTAAATACGCTTTTGCTTCCGAAGAAGAAAAGCTGGGGAGGGGAAAGTGGGTGCGAAAGAGTGGGGAGGAGAAGATGGGTGAGAAGAAAGTGGGTCATGAAGTGGGAAAAAAAAAGACATCTTGAGTATGTACTTATCAGCCATGGAACCAGGGATTTCTTAGCCTGCAAAAGAAGTAAAAGCGGCCATACCAGGAAAAAAAAAAGACTACTATACGGTTAGGTGATTAGTCACAACTAAAGACCATTTGGTGAAGATACACCTTACAAAGGGAGGCTATGCAAAGGGCCCTGATAAGGCATATATCTAGGAGGACAATTCTTAAAAGGAAGGGGTAGGGCGGGGAGTACATAGTCACAGGATAATAACCGCATAGTGAAAACTAATAATAGCCTTAAGTGTGTATCTCAACCTGGAACCGGAGATCCTGTGGCCTACAAAAGAAGTAAAAGCTGCAGTACCAGGAAAAAAAAAAAGAGAAAAAATCATAGTACCCCGTAGATGATTAGTCACCACTTAGGCAGGTTTGGTGCAGATAAACCTTACAGAGGGCCCTGATAAGGCATATATCAAAGGAGGACAATTCTTAAAACTTTCTGCAAAGGGGGGGGGGGGATACAGTCACAGGATAATAAGGGCACAGGGAACCAACACTGACATGAGAAAATAAAAAAAAGAGAGAGAAAATAATAATAATGATAATAAAAAAAATATGTGAGGACAAATTCAAGCAACAAGTGATAAGGAGGAAATGTGTTTAGAGGAACTTGTAGGGTTATGCTATTGCAGAAGGGAATAGGGTGTACGTGCGTTGTGAATAAACTGTACAATTAAGGCTGTGAGATTGTTTTTCCGAATAGTTATGATGGAGAGGGAATATACCTAAGGGATTCTAGCGTTCCCTTAGATATATTTATTCCTGCTGGTTCCAATGTTCTAAATTTATGAATTAGATACGCCTCTCTGTATTTTCTGTCTCTTGCAGATTTAAAGCCTGACTGGAGAATATATAATTTAATTTCGAACTTATGGTCTTTCTGATTGAAATGCTGGGAAACTGCTTTCGGGAGGTTTTTGCCTACGTCTGCCCGATGTCCAATAAGCCGCATGTTCATTGGTTGTCCTGTCTCTCCGATGTACTGTTTATGATAAAAGGAGCATTCTAGAAGGTAGATAATGTTTGAAAATGTGCAGTTAAAGCCTGATTTTATGTGTAAAATGAAATCACTTGCATTGCTTTTAACCATGGTGTCTTTTTGTATATGACTGCACGTCTTACATCTAGGTCGAGAGCAAGGGTGTGGTTGTGTTGGATGCTTGTTGTCGAGTTTAGAATGTACTAGATTATCTCTAAGGTTAGCGTTACGTTTGTATGTCACTCTTGGTGACATAGAACATTTTACGAGTCATCATCCGAGACATTGTAAACAAGGAATATTTGTAGGACAGGCGACATGGCTTAGAAGAATATGTAGCAATGATAGTGACTACCTAAACGAACTACATTCATTGAAAGCAACACTAATCCTGAGGAACTATCCCGGTAACTCCCATGATACGGCCCTCGAAAAAGCAAGCACTTTAAACCGCAACGGTGTGCTCACGAAACGACCAAAGGCCAACAGCGAACGACAGCCTTTTTTTGGTAATAAATACTCCAATGCCCTTTCAAACATAAACAATATTCTGCGGAAATACCATTCCATGCTAACGTGTAATGAATGCCTCAAGAAAATATTTCCGGAGACACCAAGAGTGACATACAAACGTAACGCGAACCTCAGAGATATTCTAGTACATTCTAAACTCGACAACAAGCATCCAACACAACCACACCCTTGCTCTCGACCTAGCTGTAAGATGTGCAGTCATATACAAAAAGACACCACGGTTAAAAGCAATGCAAGCGATTTCACTTATCACATGAAATCAGGCTTTAACTGCACATCTTCAAACGTTATCTACCTTCCAGAATGCTCCTTTTGTCATAAACAGTACATCGGAGAGACAGGACAACCAATGAACATGCGGCTTAATGGACATCGGGCAGACGTAGGCAAAAACCTCCCGAAAGCAGTTTCCCAGCATTTCAATCAGAAAGACCATAAGTTCGAAGAAATTAAATTATATATTCTCCAGTTTGGCTTTAAATCTGCAAGGGACAGAAAATATAGAGAAGCGTATCTAATTCATAAATTTAGAACATTGGAACCAGCGGGAATAAACATATCTAAGGGAACGCTAGAATCCCTTACCTATATTCCCTCTCCATCATAACTATTCGGAAAAACAATCTCACATAGCCTTAATTGTATAGTTTATTCACAACGCAAGTACACCCTATTCCCTTCCGCAATAGCATAACCCTACACATTACTCTAAACACATTTCCTCCTTATCACTTTTTGCTTGAATTTGTCCTCACATATTTTTTTTTATTATCATTATTATTTTTTTCTTTTTTTTTCTCATGTCAGTGTTGGTTCCCTGTGCGATTATTATCCTGTGACTGTATTCCCCCCCCCCCCGCCCCCTTCGCAGAAAGTTTTAAGAATTGTCCTCCTTTGATATATGCCTTATCAGGGCCCTTTGTAAGGTGTATCTGCACCAAACCCGCGGAAGTGGTGACTAATCATCTACCCAGTACTATGATATTTTTCTCTTTCTTTTTTCCTGGTACTGCTGCTTTTACTTCTTTTTAGGCCGCAGGATCTCTGGTTCCAGATTGAGATACACACTTAAGGTTATTATTATTTTTCACTATGCGGTTATTATCATGTGACTATGTACTCCCCACCCTACCCCCTCCTTTTAAGAATTGTCCCCCTAGATATATGCCTTATCAGGGCCCTTTGCATAGCCTCCCTTTGTAAGGTGTATCTTCACCAAACCATCTTTAGTGGTGACTAATCACCTAACCAGCATAGCAGTCCTTTTTTTTTCCTGGTACTGCTGCTTTTACTTCTTTTGCAGGCTACAGAATCCCTGGTTCCATGGCTGATAAGTACATACTCAAGATGTCTTTTTTTTCCCCACTTCATGACCCACTTTCTTCTCACCCATCCTCTCCTCCCCACTCTTTCGCACTGACTTTCCCCTCCCCAGCTTTTCTTCTTCGGAAGCAAAAGCGTATTTAAACCCCTGCCAGTGATGATCGCTATGCCCAGACGAAGGCATGTCCGCTTGTCGAAACGTTGGCTCATCTGCGACCTGAGGCGTACCCTATTTACCCTTGTTGGGTTCTTCTTTTTTTTTATACCGTGCAAACCATCTTCTTCCTTTCGTTCTACCTGTTGCAATGCAGCCAGCAGGCAGGAAAAAACTAACGCCTCTCATCCATCTCGTGCACCACTGATCTGCCAAGCATTGCATCGCTTAAATCTAGGAGTTGCGAAAGCCTGAGATCTGTAATTATTGGTGCACAAATAAGTGCCTCCAATTAACAAGCATTGGACATCATTGGAGCTATGCACTTTTGCTAGCACTAAGTTGACTAAATTGCCAAGTTAACAAGATCAGGATAGGTGAGAGTTCACTATCTGTTATCAAGGAAGCATATTGTGCTTATAAAATGGTGTGGTTTTCTTCATAATTGGTCATTCGAGCTATGCAGTGCATGCGAAATGTGTTGTTGCAGTCAACAGATGTCTCCCGAATTCTGCAGTGGTCTGCATAGCTAGGTGACATTTTGTTGACACGTTGCATACTTATGAGCTCTGGAATTCGTACGTATATTTCTTATGAGCATGCAGTCTCACAGTCTTTCTCTTCTTCAGCTAGGGCATGCTGAACTTGCACAAGCAGAAGAAAAAAGAAAAAGGAACGTCATCAGCCGGGAGTATTGTGCTAATAAATTGTTTCGCCCCAAGTAAGGTGTTTTTGATGTGCATGGCCATACTTAAGAATGCATGGAATGCAGAGCTAGGCTGGTGCTCCGCAGCTGTATGTTAATTTATCAATAGCAACTACTTGACGAGGCAGACTACAGAAATGCACCTCACTACACAAATACTACACACCAGGAGACAGACTACAGAAGGACAACACTACAAAACACACTACAGACTTGCGACACACTACAAAAAACAGACTACAGACATGCGACACACTACATAAGACAGACTACAGAATTGCTACACACTACACAACACAGACTACAGAAATACTACACAAGACAAACAACACAATTACGACATGCCAAAAATACGACAAACTACAAACTACAGGAATTTTTTCTGTAGTATTTCTGTAGTACGTTTTGACTGGGTAGCTGGCGCTTTCGCGTTATGGCGCAATCGTTGTGAGGCTGTCCCATCTAGCCGGCGCCGAAGTGCGCTCGTCCCTATCCTGGCGCATCAACGAAAGGAGATCGTTAGCTTTGTGGCTGAGGAACTTTGCTACCTTGATGAACGAGAGTTCCTCCACCAATGGTCTTGCCCTTATGTTTTCGTGTCGGATAGACGTGTACGGGTGGTTTTAAGCCATCTGTAATATAATGTAAATGTTTATGTCAACTCACTCCTGTATACATCGCAACACACATGTGCATCCACAAATGTCGAATGGACGTGTACTTAGTGATTTTTAACACACCTTGGTACCTGCAATATAATGCAAATATATATGTACACTCACAGCTGTTCGCATTGCAACCGACATGTGCAATACATACTCTGCATAGGATTTCTGAATATGTTTATATTTATTTTATTTGGTAAATTTCCTACACTGTCTATACTGTCATGTACATTGCCATTCAAAATTGTATACATAATCATCACGAACTGCCCAACCCAGGTAGCACAGAATGTGGGGCCCCAGTAGGTCCAATGTAGGCAAGTGGGGCTGGGGCAACCACCATAAAACCTGCATCGGTCCCCGATGGGGCAAATGTGAGCAAGCCCCATTTGGGCTTGCCCCTGTTCCTTCTGCATGGGTCCAATAGCGGCATTGCTCGTGCTAATGCAGCGACATTCCTGCATCTAGACCGCAAGGGTCCTTTGTCGGATATTTAAGGGCAATCCAACCTAAATGTGGGCTCTTTATGGGAAAGCCCTCATAGATCCGAAATGAGGCCGCCCCCATAAAATCTTTGTGGGACCTAAATCGGCGATAGTGGTGCATAAAAAATGGACATGCCCACATGCTGCCCCAATCGGCCCCTTGTAGGTTACTTGAGGGCAGCTTAAATATGAATAAGAGCTCAATTTGGGCAAGCCCTAGTGAAGCCCAAATGAGACAGCCTTAGCTAAACCGCTTTAGGTCCCACATAGGCTGTAATGGGGCTGCAAGGCGGGCGTGCCCGCATGGTACCAAAATTGGTCCCTTGTGGGAAATTTGAAGGCACGTGCAACGGCAGGTTGGCTCTAGGTTAAAACACAACACCCAGCCCAATTGGGGCTGCCCGCACAAAATTGCTTTATATCCCACATGGGCCGTAATGGGGCTGGTAGGCGGATAGGCCTGCGTGATACCAAAATCGGTCCCTTGTGGGGAATTGGAAGGCACCTGCAACAGCAAGTGAGCTTTAGGTTCGAACACAACACCCAGCCCAATTGGGGCTGCCCATACAAAACCGCTGTAGGTCCCACATCGGCCCCAATGGGGCTAGAAGGCGTGCGTGCAATTGTGTAATGATTCTTTCCAACCTTTATTTGCATTAGATGCTGCCCTATATTACTATTATAGATGATTTGTCTAACAGTTGTTGCCATGTTTAGTCGGTTAGAAATATTACCTGGCTTTAGTTCTCGCGCTCATGCGAATTGCGCTAAAAATACTGAAACATACTGATTGCTAACTGTTGCTCCTAATGTGGTTGCTGTGGATAGCCTGCAACACCCAGCACAAAATCACGGTTTAGGAAACTCATCTCCATAGCCTGAAAATGATGTACACGAAGTCATTTAGGCTAGATTAATGCTAAGAATTATTGTAAAATTTAATATTATGGTTGTTTAGAATTGGGCAGACATGCATAAAATAATTACGTAATTATGTGCATAAATAACGATTGGGAAAACTTGGAAAAGGGCTACCCATCAGTTTCCTG
The DNA here is from genome assembly GCF_055883805.1 of Amblyomma maculatum. NCBI lineage: Eukaryota > Metazoa > Arthropoda > Arachnida > Ixodida > Ixodidae > Amblyomma > Amblyomma maculatum. Next base: position 53,770,327 of record NC_139346.1, on the reverse strand, counting down.
CGTCGGACCCTTATGAGAATAATGTGGGCAAGCCCAAGTGTGGCTCGCGCTCTAGAGCCCACATCGGTCCTATGTCATTATTTGAGGGGCTAACCGAAATAAAAAAATAAATGCTAATCTAGAGCGGCTGCCCGAATCTTTCCAAAGTAGGACCATCATGGGGAGTTGGCGGGACGCGTCCTTTTGGCAATGCGGGAAAAATGTGGGCAGCCCCGCAAGGGCTGCCTGCATCGGTCCCTAGTGGGGCCCATCGGGGCTTTGTCGACAGCCCCCTTCATGCCTACGTCGGACCCTCTGCAGCACCCACATTGAGCCCACCGGGGCTGTCCTGCATTGCCTACATCGGACCCACCAGGGGCCTCCCTTCATAGCCCAATTTGTGCTACCTGGGAAATTTTATTCTGTATGTAAATACTGATCTGTGATGTATTTGTTCGTTAGGATGTATTTTATGTACACTTTCCTTTGTTGTTAATCATGTACAATTCCTGTTTTGTTTTTGTTTTTTGTGTCGCCGCTCATGTGAATGTCTTATGTCTAATAAAACCTTTTCTAAACAAAAGGTTGGTAGGATAGTAGTAAAAAACTAAAAGGGCTTTATATTGTTTATTATCGAAAAGAGCAGGAGAAAGCACTGCTTGCAATGCAAGTCTGCATCTCAGTGTAATAGGGCACCGCTGACCTCTAACCGTTTTTTTTTAAGCACAATGCGTTACAAAATATTTCATTGCTGTTTCATTGTGCTTGATGCTCTGTGTACTTCATCTGACCGAACGACGAAGCGGCAGTATCAAAGTAACGCTGAAAACGCTCCTCACTGTCGACGAGTCACGGTGTTCTGTGCTGTGCGCACCATCTGCAAACACAGGCATTAGCATCGCTGTCGCTCGACGAATAGCCAGGGTTTGTCCCTCATGCGGTAACCGCTTAACTCCCTCCGTAGCTTGCGGAAGGTAGAAAGCTAAATTAAGTCACTTTCAAGCGACGGACAGCTGATGTCATACATTGCGTGCGCAGTGCACGTTGTTTCATATGTCAACTCATTTATCAACTATATGCATTTTCGAGGTTAATATACCTTCTGTCTGGTCACAATAAATTTGGATAATAAGCGCATAAAAGCCTGGCGAAACTTCCCGGAACGCTGCATATGAAGCCGCCTTTAAGCGCGTGATGTTGAAGCAATCTCGCTAAAAATATTCCAAGGCAGCTGAATGAGAGTTATATACTCGCTTATATAGCTTTCCAACAAAACATATGCAAAAAATAATTTCGTTGCAGAGTAGCATGATTAGGCAGTAATATTTGTATGAGAAATATTTTGGTGGGGAGCACGTATTTATTGCATCGTGTTTCCTTTCTTTCTTTAACAAAAAATGTAATTTCCACGTGTTCTCTGTCCTCAATAGTGGTGTTGCTACGGTTAAAGCTTCTTCAATATTTTCTCTTCGAAATATTCTTTACCAACAAACGTTAATCCGAACTAGTTAAACAGCTGCCACAACCTGTTGACAACCTGTAGACAACCGCACCTCAAGTGCCACACACTTAATCCTCCTACACCGAGTTCCTCAACTTCGTCACTCATCTAGTCTGTAAAAACATATATATTGTTACGGGGCGGCAAGCCGACACTGTAAAAACAAAAACACCTTATTAGGTGTTTTCGCATGTCTATAACTAACACCCATGCACCCTTGAAAAAAAGTGGCCTCATAGTGCCAGTACACCCTCAAAGACGGTGCTTCGGTTGGTCATAACACCCTTCTATGGGGCCAATGCACTGGGGTGTTTTCATCACCTTTACACCCTATTGCAGGGTGGAAGCAGTGGCATTGCACCCTTACACCCCTTGATAAAAATCAGTGCGGATAACGTCCATATATTGCATTCCCTAATTAGGAATTACTTTTGCCACTACACGTTTCTTAATGCTTTTCCTATGTGCACATTTGCAATCAAGCTTAATGGTATTTCTTTTAACCACCTGCAATGCCAAATGAGCATGTAAAGAGATGCTGCATGCCATTATTTTGACATCTCGAATGGCCCATGCCAGTATGATTGTTTTTTCAAATTCACAGAGCATGTTACAAAAAAATGTCACACAGAAGGAAACTGGAAGTCTTTTATTCGACATAGAAGGGTCAGGGTTCGAGTTAGTGGGTGCTCGGGTGCTGGTGGAGGGGGGGGGGGGCAGGGGGGGCACTTGTGTTCTGTTTCTTCATTGATGCGCGCTATGGAACCTCCTTTATTCAACAATACTGCCACTCTCCACCGAGAGCCTAGCAGACGGGCAAAACATACATGGTATGTACGTAAATACCTAAAAAAATGAAAGAAGCAAAACAGTTCCAACAAATGCAGACAACAAAGTATACATTTTTTTCAAAAAGAGAACCGAACAATGAACACAACAGCATGGTGACATTTCTTAAAAAACAACAACAAAACTTTTCGTCGTATGCAACAATAATCGCAGTACACAATATTAATACCATGCTTTGTCAGTGTCAACGCGTGCGCCTGCATAAAATTCGGCCTTAAGCGATGAAATAAAGCGTGGTGCAGCGCATCTTGGCTTCGACACGCAGACGCCCAAAAAGAGGTGCTCTATAAAGCAGCACAAATTGTCGGACCCCTCGTCATATGTCAGATTGAACAGCCAAAATCGACCCATTATTGGAACAATACCCTAAGTAGAGTCGATGACTCGAAGAAGCTTCCGCTGCTGAATGAAGGGGAAATGCTCTTCAGCTTCTTTGATGCTGCTCCCAGTATATCCGACGCACGGCGTGGCAGGCTCTTCTTCCTGTTCCTTGATAAAATTGTGAAAGAAGTGCATAACAGAGCAGCTGTATAAATATGCACTGCACCTGGCAAAAAGCAAATTCAACATATTTTCTACTCTATATTTAGAATACGCCAATGCCCCTTTAGTGTACAGCAGTATGCTGGAAAAGGGCCCTATCGGAAACCACTGGTGGTTATCTCACAATTAACAATGCAGAGTATACTGTTATGGTTAGTTCAGAAGGCACAAAGCCAGCAGTCTGATCAAGTCATAAATGAGAGCACATAAGATCAACCCATTTTTATTCATGCAGCATGCTGTTGCATGGTAATTTTAGATTATGCAAGCTATTTTTCAAACAAAAATAGCTACACTCATCAAAAGCACCTGGCTTAGAGAACTTCTATGCTGCTCCACGAACTTTTCATTTCACATGAACTGGAATGCTTATTATGATAGTGAAAAATGTAAATAAACAATAAACAGCACTGGAGCACGGTGTTTACTACTAAAATATTAACAGCTGGCTCAATTGAAGGCTTCACACAAGGCCTACAGCATATCCTGCACTGACCAAGTAGATACTGCAGAACCAAACAAAAAATAACGTGGAAAGAGCATACTTAGTGATGGGGCACTACAAAAAAAAACAAAGTGCATGTAATACATAACACATAATGCATTTCTGAACTTTTGCACGTCTTCTTGTGCTAAGTATGAACCAGCCAAGCCCTAGGTCATCGCAATGCTTCCTGAAGTGTTTACATTTAAGGTTTAGTAACAAGGAAAAAGTGTTCTCGCTGCTCTATGTGGCAGTTCTGAAACTTCATCACACATTATTCATTGAAAGTGTACACTGGAGCTTTGAGTTGAGCAACAATTACATGTGCAACAGCAGAGCATTATCAAACAACCAAACAGCAGAAGCTCTAAAAAATGTCAACATTGAAGCATGGCATGTTAAAACATTTTCCACGCGTAGCACATTGTATGCATAGACATCCAGAACATCAGTGGTGAGCCTCAAGAGGCGGCAGGAAGCTCAAGTGTTCAAGAAATTGTAATCGTTATAGCAGCAGGCAGTCTGAGCACTTTGAAATACTAAAGGTTCGAATACTAAAAATATGTTAACTTGAAATGCAAAAATAACAATTTGTATTTATTGAGAATGTTTACTATAAATTAGAATGTCTATGACAGTGCCACATGGTTAATGCATTAAATGTTAGCATCTGTAGTTGAAGGCATTATATTTATACAGCATGAACCTTGAAACACAGCAGTATTTTCTCCCAACCAATGTGGTAAACCTAATCTCACAAGAATTAAAATTATTACATCATTTCAAACTTGGCTAGCAAATTACAGCATTTTTTAAAAACAACTATTAAACTGCATTACCCACCTTCAGAAGCCTGTAGGATAAGACAATGTGGCAAATATTTCTTTTGAAGCAGTCTCAGATTATATATTCCAGACATTAGGAACATGTTAGGTACTATCATGCATGAGCAGGTTGAGAGACCCCTTTCCAGCAAATGCTAAACCCCACCAAGCTGCCTGCAAGAGCCACCTGATAAAGCACTGCTGGTCCACTGCAGCAGAGTGCTTAGTCAAATGGCACACTGCACCAATCTTGACATTACCAGTGCTTCATCAGGTGATTCTTGTATGCAATACGACGTGGTAAGCATGTGATGGCAGAAGTCTCTTAAAATTGCTTTTGATTGTACTTACAGTGCAAATAATCCTTTCACAGCAAAGAATTCACAGTTGTGATGAAAACTTGTGTAGTATTTATATTTGAATTATGAATCATTAATACATATTAGAAGTTAGACTGTAAACCATTTTAGAAACACAGAAAATTCGCTAATAATGTCGGTTTCAAGTAGGCTTCCTGAATATTCAAATGACAAAGAGAAAACTTACAAATGATACAAACAACATCCAGAGCTCCCGGCTGGTTCCCAATGTTTGCCAAGAGTTGCAGAATGCATACTGTCTGTACATCTACACTAGAAATAAGCCACACAACAATGGTGTACCTCATTGCAGGTAAAAAGAGAGAGCCGAGTTTTGAGGCGATAATTTATTGTCTAATTTAGGAAGGCAAATAAACAAAATTGAAAACATGTAGAGGCACGCAAACTGAAAGCCAAACATCTGACAGCAAAAATTAGCAAAGCTTGTGAAGATTTGAATCAGGTATCGCCTAATTCTCTGCTACTAGTTGACCAGATTTGAAAAGGCTGCAGCATTACAATGGAGAAGAACAATAGGTAATTTAAATTTAGCTAATGCGAAAATTGTTACATATGAAGAAATGCACAGGCTAGTTATGGTTTTATTATTCTTTCTGATGCTCAGCCATGTTTTTAGTATATCTATAAAGCAATGCAAAATGGCAAAAATGTAGGCATTTAGCGAAAAACTGCCAATTAGATAGCACATGCAGCAAACAGAAGGAAACAGCTTAATACTTACGCTTCTTTCTCCTTTCACGCATTCCCTCAGAACATACTTCGAGCACCCGGGCAATGTCCTTTTTTCTTGCACGAATGGTGTCCTTCAAAACCAAGACAAGTGTCTTGTAAGGCCAATTTCAACTGCCTCTTTGCCGTCCTTCTTGATCAGCATGTTGACGTCATGTAAGAACTGCAAGTTTGTGTGAATGGTAGCCATAAAGAATTCATTTTACTCAATGTTTCAAGTAACTGAATATTAAAAATCATTGTACGAAAGCTAAGGCAATTGATGCCTTTGTACATATCTGAAAAAAAAAAAAAACTGGCATTAGCAAACAGCAAATACAAATATTTACTAAGGTTAGAAAACTGCAAAAACCATCAGTATTTTGCCACTCATTGCCAAACTGCAAGCAATATTAAGGAAAGTCTAATATAAAAAATAACAAAGCAAAAATTATGATCCTCCTTCCTTCAACTTGGCACACGGCTGAATGGCAATAAAATATGTAATATATCTCTAAACTAAGGGTCCCCACTTAGCTTTCAAAAATAGGCTTCAATTCTTAGAGACAATCTACAGACATGCATCGTTAGCATATGAAAGTCAAATTGTTTTCTGGTCCCTTTAAATCAGTAAACTGCTTTCAACACATACATTACAATTTTTTTTTAATAACAGTAAGTCACAAATTTGCCTGCAATATGCGCACTGTGATGAGCAAAGAAGGTAAACATATGCGACTAAGGCTATGATAACCGCTTCATATGTACATTAAGCAAAAGACAAAAAAATGCAAACATCTGGTCAGAATGAAACTCTGTAATAGCAACATCCGGTACAATATTTGGCCACAGAATTCAAGCTGTCGACCTCTACTTGAATGCTGAGGCATCAGTATCGAATATCCATTTATTCTAGTCTAAAGACACTACAAAAATCAAGTAATGCGATCAAACAGTTATGTTGAAATGTGACCACAAAAATAATGAAAACTGGATGGTTTGAACCACATCAGCTGACTTAGCACGTGTACAAGTGCCGTATTTGAAGTCTTGCTGAAAATAAACTATGTACCTAAATGATTCTTCGAGAGCAAAAGTAAACGCCATAACAAAAGCAGCATAATAAAAATGCAAATTCACACTCCATGCAACCGCAAAATATGGTACTCGTAAAATGAAAACTGCTCCCATTGAGATTAAAAAAGGCAAATCCAGACGCGGGGAAGTTAACATAGGCTGATGATAGCGGCATATAGTTTACGCAGTTTGGAATAAACAATTATGCACCCAGGCCGGCCGGCCAGCGCACTTCGATGCCGAGAGCACGAGCGCAGAGGCGTGCCGCGCTGAACGGCCGCCGAGAACGAACATAGCCTCCTCGAACAAAAAAGTTCAAACAGAAGGGCTGCGGGAGGACGCTCCCCGAGCAGCAGGACGGTGCGCGCCTATGCTCCAAGTAAATAAAAAAAAAGGGGGGCGGGGGAGGGGGAGTCGCAGCGCTCCGAGTGAAAAAAGACGACGAAGCATGAAAGAGGTTTCAGGAGAGCGAGCGCGAAGTGTAAGAGATAAGGGAGGTGGAGGGAGGGGGGAGTCGAGAGTGCTAGGAGAAAATAAGGTAGTACGCCAACATGACCTTGCCGCACGAACGGAAACGGTAGAACAAAACCGAGTCGTTGCAAACTGAGCGCAAGTATCAAACTGTCAAAAAACGAAAATCGTTTTGTGAACCTCCTGCGTGCACAAAATGCAAGGAAACGTAGCACATTCATTATTTCTGTTCAAGAAAGTTGAGACTGATGTTCTTGCGCGAAATCTGCGTAACTCGCCGCGACATCTACCACATGTGCGATGTCATTTTGGTTGTCTCACGTTTTCATTTCAGCACATTCTGGAGCGTTCCGGCACAAAAAGACACAGAATGCAACAATCCGGTAGGACACTGTTCCCACAAAGCGCAATATGCGTGAGAATAGGCTTACCTTTACAGACGATTGCGTCAGCCACAAAGTACGCTGTCCGCCTTCGTATCACCGGCACCGAACCAACCAGTGCGATTTCAGCGCGAGTGCAATGAAGTTGGCGCATATACCTCTTATTCACGCAGAAAAAAAAATCGTCCATGCCTTCTTCTTTCGAACATCTCAAACATAAAGCGACGCAGCAGTCCTTCGGCCTGAGCAAAGCAAAAAGAAGCCCGGGCACTTGCCGACACGATAAATGCCCGTTAGCGTTAAACACCACATGTAGAAGGCACTTCACAAGCGTACACACTTCTGTAACACATATGCATGGGAAATGCAACACATTTCACGAGGGTACACAATCGAAGAAGCACATTCAGCATTCGCCGAAACGTGGTCGAAACGCACCCCACAATGCTAACGGCCATATTGTGAAATTTGAAAAGAGCGTTCGTAGCTACCGGCGGCCTCCTGGCGGTGAAATTTTGTTTCAGTTTCTGTTTCATTTTTAGAAAGCACTCGTGCGTAATTTTAATTTTAGCGTTACTTTTGGTGCTTTATTTAGGTGTTGGGTTATGTTAGCAGCGCCGCTTGTGTATAAAAGGCGACGAAGTTACACAGCCATATACCCCCACCATGTTAGGTGATATTGCTTGCCCGTAACACCCTAAGGCATATTCTCCAACCAAAGCACCCCTTTGGCATGCAAGAGGTGATTTCCAATGACACGAACACCCTAGACTCAGGGTGTAAGGGCGTTTTGAATCAGACAAATGCCCAAAAAGGTGTTTTTGTTTTTACAGTGGATGATGAAGGGAGGCAGAACATGACCAATGGCAAATGACATTTAATGAATAATGGCGGACCTAGCGCGAGCGCGCCTGCCCACGCCATCGTCTGCTTCTTCTTCTTCGCCCGTAACACTACCCGGGGCCACCGAGCGAACGTCCCGATCGGTGGACGAAGAAGTCAAAGTTGATCAGATTTGTGACATGATGGTGATCTTGTGCGGACTGGTGAAGAAAGAAGAGAAAGTAACAGCTTGCCGCCATGATGACCAATGAAGCCTGCCCCAGGAAGCTTTCGCTGAACCGGTCGCCAGGATTTGATGGCTGGGTCCTAAGTACGCATCAAAAGGCACAGGCTTCATTGGTCATAATTGGTTGCAGGGCAGGACCACGACCCTTATGTCCGCCCTCACCACCCCACCTGTTCTGGCGCACTTCGATCCTTCTGCACCTACCGAACAGTGCACCGACGCTAGCGGACATGGTACTGGTGCTATCCTTGCCTAGTCCCAGCATGGTTCCTCCCGCGGCATTGCTTATGCTAGCGCGCCTGCCCACGACATTGTCCGCTTCTTCTTCTTCGCCCGTAACAATATATATAATGCTTCAATTTATCGAGGCTGCACAAGGAGGCATGATCAGTCTCAGAAAGGTACTGGTGTGTAACATCCCACTATAAAAGTGCTACCCAAGTTTGTAGCTTTTTTGTGGTCGCTTCAGTGAGGAATTCGGCAACAGAATGTGGTGGACAGCGCACCAGGCCGGCAAAAAGCTCCTGCTTGACCCCGCGCAAAAGGTGGCGAAGCTTCGCCTCCTCGGCCATGGAGGGGCCAGCACGCTTGAAGAGGCGCGTCATGTTTTCCCCATACATGCGGACGCTTTCTTTAGTCCGCTGGTTACGGGAGTGAAGCGCAGCTTCAGCTTTCTCCCGGCGGCTGGCGTTGGAGAATGTAGCTAGGAGATTTCGGCGAAATGTCTCCCAGGTGGGCAGGTTGCTCTCATGGTTCTCGTACCATGTCCTTGTGGAGTCCTCGAGTGCAAAATACACGTTTTGGAGCTAGGGTCGTCGCTCCAACCGTTGTAGCGGGCAACCCGCTCGAAAGTGTAAAGTCAGTCTTCCGCATACCCGTACACGTCGCCGTGGAACGATGGCGGTGTTCGCGGCGTGTGGGAGAGGATAGGCGCCAGAGACCTCCTATCTGGGGCCATTTCTGGTGGAACAGGCGGTCGAGGCTGCGTCGTACTCTTCGAGGTGGCAAAAGGCCCGAATTCAGGTGACTGGCCGCGGAGGCGGCGTCTTGGGTGCTGATGGACTGGTGTGAGATCCGTCTTTCTATCTTGTAGGCGTAGCAGGTTGGGAAGCGCACCCAGCGCCTCCACCCGATGTCTTCAACGTCCTCTACTACGTCCCATTTCGCTCCTTCTTCTTCTAGCTCTAATGCCCGTGTCAGAATATATATATATATATATATATATATATATATATATATATATATATATATATATATATATATTGTAAAATAGGTATTGGGCTCTGATATGTTCAGCGCCTATTGCTGAAGAGAACGACGACAAGGATGTTCAACGCGCGTGACGGGCAGGAAGGAAAACGACAACGAAGCTCGCTTCGACGCTCGTACGTGTGCTGACACGTCTCACGACCGATCACAGAACGTTCTACTTACTGTTGACGACGTATCGCCCAGGTCAAGGTCTTCTACAACAAGTGGTGGAGGTGCCAGCAATCCCCTCAACCTGGAGCTTCGCAGCCGAGCTTTGCCTACCACTTCCACGATGACTGAGACCGCCAGCCAACCGCCAACCCCATCACCTGTCATCTGTCCCGGTGCAGCGCGTCAGCGCGACCCAGCCATCTTCAGCGGCACCGATGACACGGATGTAGAAGACTGGTTGGCGTCGTATGAACGCGTAAGTGCGTACAAGTGGGACGACACCGTGAAGCTCACAAACGTCATTTTCTATCTGAGCGACGTTGCCAATCTATGGTTTCGAAACCACGAGAGTGACATTTCTACCTGGATGGCTCTCAAGACCAGCCTGACCGAAGCTTTTGGCCGTCCCGCTATACGTAAGCTCAGCGCCGAGCAACGCTTGCGAAGTCGGGCACAACAAACCGGCGAAAACTTCACCAGTTTCATAGAAGATGTTGTAGACCTCTTTAAGCGCGTAAACCCTACCATGAGCGACGCCGAGAAGATCGGACACATTATGGAGGGCGTTGATGATGACGCCTTCCAGATGCTCGTCGCCAAAAACCCCCAAACTGTGTCCGACGTTATAAACTTCTGCCAGAGCTTCGATCAGCTGCGCAATAGGCGGCTTTCCACACGACGTGCTGGCTTTCAGTAGGCCACTCTTTCCAGCTCCGGGGATGGTTCCCAGGACCAGCAGTCGCTAATTCAGCACATTAAACAATTTGTTCGCGAGGAGGTCGCAAGCCAGCTTTCCTTGTCCACCTTCACTTGCCCGCCAGCACCTGAGCCTGCGCCGCCGCTCACTCCCACTCTTCAGCGTGTCATACAAGAGCAGGTCGCTGAGGTTCTGCCTTCACCTCCTCAGCAGCCGTTGGCGGCGGCTCCTCTCACGTACGCTGATGTTTTGGTGCGGCCACCACCCCCTGTCGGCTCTGTGTACAGCCGGCCTCCCCTCCTATACGAGCCTCAGGGACGCCAGCAAAATGAGCAACCTACAATCCCACCTTATCGTCCAGTTCTCCGCCGTCGACCACAGCCACGCCCTTCCAACCCCTGGCGCACACAAGACAACCGACCTATCTGCTACGCCTGTGGAGTCGCCGGCCATGTAGCTCGTTTGTGCCGCTATCGTGGCCCTCTTCCCTACGACTATACACGTGAGCCGATGTACAATCTTCCTCCGTCCCCATCGCCTGTGTTCCCTGAGCCTCCTCCGCAGTCCTCTTCAAGCTACGATCGCCGCTCCCACCGCTCGCCTTCTGGTCGTCGTTCCCGTTCTCCGATGCTCCGCCGCCAATCAGCCGTGAACACGGAAAACTAACGGCCGCAGTTCCGGAGGCAAGAACTGCGCCATCAGGGACCAACTCAAGACCTGTTCATGTACCAGCCAACATTATCACCATATTCATCGAAGGAGTTCCTGTCGAAGCACTTGTAGACACTGGCGCAGCCGTTTCTGTTCTTAATTACGTCCTCTGTCGCAAACTCAAAAAGATGATGACGCCGCTTCCTGCAATTTCTCATCGCACAGCCAGCGCTCAGGATATTCGACCATTAGCCGCCTGCGCCGCCCGCCTTGTTATCGACGACATTCAATACACAATAGAATTCCTCGTCCTCGCCCGTTCATCACACGACGTTATCCTTGGTTGGGACTTCCTCTCCAATCATAACGCCATAATAGACTGCGCCCGTGTTCAACTTCAGTTATCACCCCTCAGTGACTTTTTCGACACACCCGCTGCTGCTGCAGCTACCGTGCACGTCGCAGAGGACACCGACGTTCCGCCTTTCTCCTCAGTGCTTGTGCCTCTTTATTGTGCTGCTCTTTCCGACGCCACTGTTATCTACACAGCTTCGTTACGATGCGCTGACCAAAAATCCGTGTTGCTGCCCCTTGCTGTGCTGACAGTTTTTCGCAACTCAAGTGCTATTTTTGTTTGTAACCCGTGCCCCTGCCCTACCACTTTTCTTCGTGGCCAGTCACTGGGTAGTGTTGCTTTGCTCGATGCCACGCCCACCTATCCCTTTGGCGATACCATCGCCAGCCTTCACATCAGCGCCATAACACATATTCCTGTCGCCACTCTATCATCTCTCGAAGTTTTCCACCGGTCCATCGACGCTGGCCTGACGCCCTAACAACGAGCCCAGCTTGTCGCCATCCCACAACGTTTCGCGGCCTCGCTCGACTCCCAGCAACATTCGTTGGAGCGCACAACTACCGTTACTCACCGTATTGATACCGGCACCCATTCCCCTTTGCGCCAGCGTCCGTACCGTGCTTCAGCCGCCGAGCGCCGCATTATTGACGAACAGGTGACTGACATGCTCCAGCGCAACGTAATCCAACCGTCGCACAGCCCTTGGGCGTTTCCGGTCGTCCTGGTCAAGAAAAAAGACGGTTCCATCCGATTCTTTATAGATTACCGCCGACTGAACAAGATCACGCACAAGGACGTTTATCCTCTACCTCGTATCGACGACGCCCTTGACTGCCTGCTGGGAGCTCAGTTCTTTTCTTCAATAGACCTGCGTTCCGGCTACTGGCAGGTGCCAATGGCAGAGGCCCATCGCCCAAAAACCGCTTTCGTCACACCCGATGGGCTCTATGAGTTTAATATCATGCCATTCGGTCTGTGCAATGCCCCTGCCACATTCGAACGCATGATGGACAACCTACTCAGAGGGCTCAAATGGCGCACTTGCCTTTGTTACCTTAATGACGTTCATCTTTTCCCCAGATTTTCCATCTCACCTCCAGCGCCTTGACACAGTTCTGCGATGCCTGACCGACGCTGGCCTCCAATTAAATTTAAAGTGCCGTTTCGGAGCACGGCAGCTAACCATACTCAGACATGTCGTCTCCAAGGACGGCGTTCTTCCCGATCCAGCAAAATTAAGCGCTGTGGCAGAATTTCCCAAGCCAACTAATGTGAAAGAACTCCGCAGCTTCGTCGGCCTCTGCTCGTACTTCCGCCGCTTCGTTCGCAATTTCGCCACAATCATCAACCCTTTCACCAAGCTTATGTCCAGCCACGATCTCTCAGCCTGGTCTCCGCACTGTGATGATGCCTTCGCGACACTCCGCCACCTTCTGACGACTCCGCCAATCCTGCGTCATTTCGACCCTTCTTCTCCCACGGAAATCCACACTGATGCCAGCGGCGTCGGCCTCGGCGCAGTACTCGCTCAGCGGAAGTCTGGCTTTGACGAGTACGTTGTCGCTTACGCAAGTCGGACCCTAACAAAAGCTGAAGCAAACTATTCCGTCACCGAGAAAGAGTGTCTCGCTATTCTCTGGGCAATAGCAAAATTTCGCCCCTACTTGTATGGTCATTCTTTTGATGCTGTCACCGATCATCACTCCCTCTGCTGGCTGCCTTCTTTGAAAGATTCTTCTGGTCGACTGGCCCGTTGGGCTCTGAGGCTCCAAGAATATGACATTAACGTCATCTATCGCTCTGGCCGTAAGCATGCTGATGCTGATGCTCTTTCACGTTCTCCCTTGCCGTCTGAAGCCATTCCTGCTATATCCGTTCTACATCCCACCGACATGCCCACCGATATGACTTCGGAGCAACGCAAAGACGCATGGATCGCCTCACTCCTTGATTTTTTATCTGGTTGCGCTTCACGACCTCCTTGCCGCACTCTCCGTCGCCAGTCTCACCATTTCGCCATCAGAGACGAGCTCCTCTACCGTAGGAATTACCTTCCAGTTGGTAGAAAGTGGCTGCTTGTAATTCCGACCCATCTACGCTCCGTGATTTGCTCCCAACCACGACGATCCCCAATGTGCCCACGCCGGCTTATTGAAAACCTTCACTCGCCTGCGACAGCGGTACTCCTGGCGTGGGATACACCGTTATGTTCGTCGGTTCGTCCAGTTCTGCCAAGAGTGTCAGCTCCAAGTCTTGACTGAAGGAGGGCCTCGGCTCTTTCCTTTCGGATGATGCTAGAAAAGGCAGTCGAAAACGCCTCCTTGAAAATCATCCAATCCTTCATAGTTGCCTCATCATTTTCGAACCAAACTCGGGCATGTCCCTGAAGAGCACAGTATACCTGCCTCAGTTTCGCAGCGCCGATCCAGCCGGTAAATTCTGCCACACGGTCGAAAAGGTCCATCCAGTCTCCAGCATCTTCATCCGGTCGCCCGTGGAAGCAGGGAGGCTCACGGGGTTGGACGAAAATAACCGGTGCTGAAGTAGGCTGGCCCATTGTCAGCGTCGATGCCTTCCAAGATCGAATGGGGTCAAGCAGCAGACCGTGTTCGGGTTGTAGGCCTTGAAGTCGGCGGCTGGCTCGGTGACCTGTAGGCTGGTCTTCTAAGGCGACAGGAACACGACTTGGGTCTTCGCTTGAAGGATCACAGGCAGTACCTCCACCAGATGTCACGTAGGGGTGACAAGGTCGACGACACAAATGAACGGTCGATGATTGCACTGAAGAAATTCATTATTGGGCTGACTTGCGCAAGCAAAAGAACTAAGCAACTCGGCGGCGGCAATAGCAACAAACGTGCTCGTCGGTTTTCGGACAAAGAAATGCCCGTCACACTCGTCAACGCTCAATTTAAAGACTGCACAGAACAATCTAGATAACGTCGCAAACAGCTACCAGCACGGGCTGGAACATTGTGGAAAGACACCCGAGTGGCCGGAACCTTCTAGACAGATCTGGGTGGATCTTGTGCTACAACAAAACTGATAAAGGTGTGACTCGCGACATCGAGCATTAACAAACAAAGATTACGGAACTGATACGCGGTCCAGAATCAGAGTGATAAGCCTGCATGCCGGCGGCTGTTAAAAAACAACAAATACTGTTTTGAAGGTTTCGCGGCAATATTACCATATCGTCCCGACTACTCCGAGTGCACTCCACTTTCTGACGCTGCAAACCGCACGGAGGAATGTCGCCAGCTGGCCCGCTGTTTAACATCGGAATCTCAAGGCCGCCAAAAGCATCGTCACGACAAGGATCAGACGCCACATGTTTTCCCTATAGGGTCGCTCGTTTGGCTCTGGGTTCCTGGCACCCCACCGGGATTGTCATCGAAATTTCGAACTGAATACCACGGCCCCTACCGCATCGTTCACCAAACCTCCCCTGTAAACTATATCGTAGAGCCACTCACTCCCTCTTCGGACATGCGTCATCGCAGCCGCGAAATTGTGCACGTGAACCGCCTCGAAACATACTACGACCCGCTCGTCTTGCCCTCGCCATAGGTCGCCAGGGTGGCTCCTCTTCGCTCCCGGGATAATTGTAGTGAACGAAGAGCTGATGTCACGAAACACGAGGAAGAGAGCAACGAAGTGCCGCTGCACTGCTCGAGCTCGCTGGTTTTGTGCCTAGACGGACTGTGTTCCTGTGCTGTTCGCCGCGCAGCTTACAGAGGACTATATTCAGTTGAACCCTCAGTAAAACCCATTTCAACATATATATATATATATATATATATATATATATATATATATATATATATATATATATATATATATATATATATATATATATACATATATATATATATACACATATATATATATATACACACACATATATATATATATATATATATATATATATATATATATATATATATATATATATTGTTACGCCCTTAGCGTCGCGACCGAGACGTTCTAGTCGGTTCAGTACGCTAGCGGGGCTAGCGGGGACGACACAAGTGCCACAAGACAAAGGTCGAACGGGCGCGCACACTTCTCCTTCCTCTTCCTTCTTTCTTCCTCCGTGCTCTGTTTGAGAACAAGTCCGTAACACTTCCCCCGTCGCAGGCGAAGCCCTCCGGGCGAGTTAATCGTCAGCACGAGGATGACAGGGTTTCAGACGCGCGACGTGGGCAAGCTCAGTTCATGAAGAACGTCGACCACTTTTGGTAAGGCGCGCAATCCGATAGGTGAGGTCACTAACTGCCTCGAGGATAACATAGGGACCGATATAATGCGCGAGCAGTTTCTGACTTAAGCCACGCTTCCTTAGTGGACGCCAAAGCCAGACCATATCTCCAGGGCGGTAGGTCACGTGATGATGGTGGTCGTCGTAGCGGGATTTCGAGCGCTTTTGTGAGGCGAGAGTTCTCAGGCGGGCTATCCGGCGGGCTTCTTCAGCCCGGCACAGTATCTCAGCAATCTCAGGTTCGTCATCTGTGGAGAACGGGAGGATGGTGTCGAGGATGTGTCGAGGAGACCGGGCATAGAGGAGAAAGAATGGACTGTAACTTGTTTCCTGTTGGGCGGTGTTGTATGCATATGTTATAAATGGTAGCACAGTGTCCCAGTCCTTGTGGTCGGCGGCGACGTACATTGCAAGCATGTTGGTGAGTGTCCGGTTGGTTCGCTCGGTCAACCCATTTGTTTGCGGATGATATGGGGTAGAATGTCGGAAATGCGTTTGGCACAAACGAAGGAGTTCTTCGACAACATGAGCGGTGAACTGACGCCCTCGGTCGCTGATCAACACTCGGGGAGGCCCATGGCGCAGTATAACAAAGTGCAGCAGGAAGAGGGAGACTTGGTGTGCAGTAGCCGATGGAAGGGCTGCCGTCTCACAGTAACCAGTGTGGTAATCAGTGCAGATGACGATACAGCGGTTGCAGGAATGAGACTTGGGAAAGGGTCCCAAGAGGTCTACCCCGACTTTCTCAAAAGGGAATCTTGGAGGCGTCACTGGATGAAGAAGACCAGGAAGAGTGCCGGCGGGGCGTTTCTGACTCGCACATTGAGCACAGCTAGCCACATACTTCTCAGTGGTTTTACGCATCCGGGGCCAGTAGAAACGTTCTTGGATGCGATAGAGCGTCCGCGCAGCTCCCAGGTGTCCCAAAGTGGGGTCGTCGTGCATAACGCGCAAAACAGAGGAGCGTAGGCTGACGGGCACCACCAGAAGGTAGCGGAGGCCAGTGGGAGAATAGTCCTTTTTGTACAAAGGACCACTCCGTATACAATAGAGACTGGTTGGAGATTCTCATCTTTCCTCTGCTCAGTGCTGAACGTACGGGTTTCGGGGAATGGAGGTAGAACCGCAGCGATTAATGATCAAAATTGTCGGCGTCACATTCCGTTGTGGGGAGCGGTAAACGTGAGAGACAGTCCGCGTCAGCGTGCCGGCGTCCACTCTTGTACGAAACTGTATAATCAAACTCTTGTAAACGAATTGCACACCGTGCAAGACAGCCAGATGGGTCACGGAGGTTTATCAGCCAGCACAGGGAATGATGATCAGTGACCACTGTGAAGGGCCGCCCGTATAGATAACAGCGAAACCGCTGAACGGCGAAAACTACCGCAAGGCATTCTTGCACAGTAATTGTGTAATTGCGTTCAGATTTGCTTAAGGAACGACTGGCGTAAGCAATAACATGTTCCTTGTCGCCGTAACGCTGAATCAGCACAGCACCAATGCCAACACCACTGGCGTCCGTGTGCAGTTCTGTTGGAGCAGAAGGGTTGAAATGCCGGAGAATCGGATGTGACGTTAGTAAAAACTTGAGCTGGCAAAAAGAAGAGTCACACTCTGATGTCCACTCGAAGGGAGCGTCTTTGTGGAGAAGGCACTTAAGCGGGTTAGCAATGTCAGCAAAACGGGGAATGAAGCGGAAGAAATATGAGCACAGTCCTAGGAAACTTCGGAGTTCCTTCACGTTCTGAGGTGTTGGAAACGATGCAACGGCCGCGCTCTTTTGAGGGTCAGGTCTGACGCCTTTACGATCGATGAGGTGTCCTAGTACCAAAACCTGAAGCGACACTTCTTCGAATTAAGTACTAGACCGGCGTTTTTGAAGCAGTCAAGCACGAGAGCGAGGCGTTCGTTGTGCTCTTCGAATGTCCGGCCAAAAATGACGACATCATCGAGGTAGCACATACATATTTGCCATTTTAGTCCCCGTAGGATAGCGTCCATAAATCTCTCGAAAGTTGCAGGAGCATTGCAGAGCCCGAAAGGCATTACATTAAATTCAAACAGGCCATCGGGTGTGATAAATGCCGTTTTTTTTTCTTGTCGTCAGGGTGCATAGGGATCTGCCAATATCCCGATCGCAGATCGACGGATGAAAAATATGATGCCGAGAACAGACAATCTATGGCGTCATCGATCCGCGGAAGGGGATACACATCCTTCTTTGTTGCAGCATTCAGATGGCGTTCAGGTCACCTTTGGCAATTAGAAAATTATAAACATCATCTGCGATGCCCTTTAGAAGATGTCCTACTTTATCTTCCTCGGTGATATTAGCGCTTGCTCTTTTGCATAGTTTCAGGACCTCCTCTATGTAAGTTGTACATGTTTCCCGAGGTAGCTGGGCTCTGTGCGTAAGCGTCTGTTCAGCTCGATTCCTTCGTGTAAGACAGTCGCCGAAGCACTGCCGCAATTCAGTAACGAAACGGTCGCAGGTGGTAAGAGAGTCTTCGTGGTTTTCGAACCAAACAAGAGCGGTATGGGTCAGGAAGAAAACCACGTTTGCGAGCTTAGCGGCGGCGTCCCATCGATTGTAGCGGCTCACCCGTTGGTAGTGGGTCAACCACTCGTCAACGTCCTCGCCTGCCGCTCCCGCGAAAGTCCGGGGCTCCCGATAGTGATGCGAACTGTTCGCTGCGCCCGCAGGCCGGTCTTCAGCCTGGATCACCGCGTCACCACGGGCTGTTTGCGGGTCATTGGCCGATTGCATGGCGCTGGTTTGCGGTTCGAGGCCCGCAAGGCGACGACTCCGAGAGGCTCCAGTTGTGTCGGTTCTGTCTATAGCGCCAGGGATCGGTACCCAGCACCTCCACCACAATGTTACGCCCTTAGCGTCGCGACCGAGACGTTCTAGTCGGTTCAGTACGCTGGGTACACACGGCTAGCGGGGACGACACAAGTGCGATTCATGGGCTCCGCTGACAATCTTCGATTGCGGCGGATTAGAATACTGGATCACCATATATCTAGCATCCACGGGTTGCCTTCAACACCTGACATCGCCTGATACCACCAGTGAGCCTGTGAGTGCCACATTTTCGGCTGTCTGACTTCTCGCTACCCCGTGAAGAGCGCTAACCCTAACGGCCAAGGGGTTGGGGTGCCTTACCGCCGCAGAGACGCCGGTGCGCCCGCGGATGCGCGGCATAGCGTTCGCGCAACGCGGGTCTAACGACGCTCGCCAGTGAGTGCTCCCGCTTCATTGATGACTACCACGACCACGATGAATTCTCTAAGAGGCTACGACCCGACGGAGATGGACTTCACTCTTGTACCAACATCCCAGCAGCAGCTGATGCCCCCGCAGGATCTCCCGAAGGAAGACAACAGCCATGGCTGGAACATATGGTCCCGGCGCAACAACGACAGAGCGGCGCAAGCTAAATCCACGCCTCCCAAGAAAGAGCATGGGAACAAAGAACACCGAGAGCCTCCTGCACCGAGACCTCCGCGTCTACCGAGTCTCAGGAATTTTCCATACAAAGTCATCATCCGACCTAAAACCACGGTGGATCTGCAATCTGTGGCTCCACGCTCCTACGATC
Source organism: Amblyomma maculatum (assembly GCF_055883805.1). Lineage (NCBI taxonomy): Eukaryota > Metazoa > Arthropoda > Arachnida > Ixodida > Ixodidae > Amblyomma > Amblyomma maculatum. The sequence continues at coordinate 53,751,065 of NC_139346.1, read as the reverse complement.
TCGAATTAGGGATCCAAGCAGCCCTCAACACCCCTCTACAAGAAAAGCCAACGCTGCGCGTTGTTAGCCAGCAGAACATTATAATGGTGTGTACTCACTGTGAGGAAGACGCGTTCCGCCTCGCCAAGCTTAATTGTCTGCACCTCGACGGCAAGAGTATAACGGTCACCGCTTATGTTGCCTTGCCAGATGATGTCTGCAGGGGTGTCATACATAATATCAAGCCTGAAGTGAGTGATGACTCTATCTTCCAAGACGTGTCCTCACCCAGCCATTCCATCCTGGGAGCGCGCCGACTGGGCAAGACTACGTCGGCAGTCATCGTCTTCGCCGGGCAGAAGGTTCCCTTCACGGTCAACTACGGGTGGTCAGAGCGCCGCTGCTACATCTACCGGAAAACAAGGGCGGCTTGTATCAACTGTGGAACGCCAGGTCACCGAGCAGATGTCTGCCCGAAACCCAAGGGGGCTGCTTGCTAAACCTGTGGAACGCCGAGTCCAGATGAGACGCACGAGTGCACACCCGTTTGCGCGCTGTGCAAGGGCCCGCACAAGACTTATGCAAGAGACTGCAAGGAGAAATTCCAGAGACCGCTGAACAAGAACGCTAGTGCCGCGTCATCAAACGCGGCATCAACAACGAAACTTGAAGATGAAGAAGATAGGAGCAGGCCAAGGCAGAAGAAGCAGCCTGCACAGCGACACAGAGGAGCGTCGTCATCAGTCTCCCGCTCTCGTTCCGCCTCCCGCGGCCGTTCCAGCTCAAGACGCCGGGCAACAGGCTCCACCCAGAACGCTAGTCACGTGGAGGCGGGTAAAGAACAAGGGAAAGAGAACCTCATCAAGACCACCGGGGCGCCGAAGAAGACATCCTCGGGTCAGCTTTCAGATTCGAAGGTGAGCTTTGCAGAGTGGCCTCCCCTCCCCTCGTCCTCCCCTCAGAATAACACGGAGTTGGCAGCACTCAAAAAAGAGATAGAAAGTCTGAAAAAACAAGTCAGCGCTTTAACAATCCAAAACCAAGAGCTTAAGCGAGCTACTACTAGCGCAATAACCCCGGTAACTCAGCCGACTCCTCAAAACCAAAAACAGCAGGTAGTACCTAGCTCCCAGCCCGCCTTAGGCGAGGTCTATCAACAAATTATCCAAGAACTGAGGTCCTTCAAGGAGGAGTTTCAAGCTTTTCCAATTTACGTGAACGCCCAATTCCAAGAAATTCGAGAGCAGATTGCAAACAACCGACGATACACGGAGACGGCAATTTCTGCACTTCGGAAGGAACATGCGTATAAAAGACATAAGTCGAAATTCGCTCGTACAATGCAAGTGGACGAGCCATCCGATGCGGATTCAACATGCCAGCCAAACCTAGAGTAAAGATCTGGCAGTGGAACTGCCGGGGATACAGGAGAAAGCAGGCTGCTCTAAATCTACTTATATCTCAGGAGTCTGACCCACCGGCAGCTATCCTAATTCAAGAACCCCACCTAATACCTATTAAACTGCAAGACTATGTCACTTACCAGCAGGACCAGTTAACTGCCACGTTAGTGCACAAATTATACACTGCCATATTGCACGACCCTTTCGAGCCGGATATTGCGCACTGCTATATAACTATTCTTCCTCTCCAATGAGGAGCGGCAAGCACGCACGTATTGAATGTATACAGCCCTCCTAAAGACAGGCACGCAAAATTGGGTTCCCTCATAAAGAAATTTCTGACCTCAGTGGGCCATTCCCCCTGCGTGATTGGGGGCGACTTCAACGCACCACACCCTTCATGGGGCTACCCGGCAGCGACACCAAAAGGCAGAAAACTGGAAGAAGTAGTGACGCAAGAAGGGTTATCGACCCTCACCGATCCCACTTACCCTACGAGGCTGGGAAACAGTGTCAGTAGAGATACGTGTCCTGACCTGACGGTCACCAAGAACATACAAAGCGCCATTTGGAAGAATACCGAACAGCACCTGGGAAGCGATCACTTCATACTCTCTCTGGAGATAAGCACAAATGCGTGCAAGCGCAAAATAGGTATCGCAAGAGTTACGAACTGGGACAGGTGGAGAAAGGCCCAGACATCTCCTGCAAACCCTATTACCGACCTAGAGGAATGGGTTAAAGATGAGGTGCACACTTTGAAAGCCTTTACAAAAGAGGTCTGCACGACAGAGGACTGCCCAGCGGTCGATACGCACCTTCTACATTTATGGGAAGCGAGGCACTCATTGACAAAGAGATGGCGCAGGCAGCGGCTTAACCGCAAACTCAAGAAAAAAATAGAGGAGATAAACAAAAAGGCAGAATCCTATGCCATATCCTTAGCCAGACAGAACTGGAATTCGCTCTGTGATGGTATTCAGGGGAAGCTAGGGGTGTCAAAGACTTGGAAGCTCCTACGTGTCCTAATCGACCCCAGCAGCAGCAAGTCGGCCACTAAAGACAGGCTCACGAAGATCGTACACGCCACCCCGGGTACGGACACAGAGTTGATGGAAAAGCTCAAGACCAGGTATCTGTGCACTGACCAAGTCGTGGAACAGCCGGAGTATTCTGGGCTGCCGAATCCCGAGCTGGACATCCCACTCACGAAAGAAGAAATAAACGCAGAAATCGCGGCCATGAGAAAAAATGCAGCTCCAGGTCCAGATCAGATAACAGCGAAGCTCTTATTTAACCTCAGCGATGACACCATCACCTCGCTGGTGGAATGCTTCAACGAGCAGCATTGGGCTACAGGAACGTTACCAATATCCTGGAAGACAGCCGAGGTTCGGTTCATTCCGAAGCCGAACAAACCCCTTAAACTGGATAATCTAAGACCGATATCGCTGACCTCGTGTTTGGGGAAACTCATAGAGAGGGTCATCAACACGAGACTGAGTAGATACTTAGAAGATAACAACCTCCTACCTAACACTCAATTCGGATTTCGCCCACACCTATCAACACAGGACGCCCTGTTGTACTTGTACAAAGACCTCCTTGAGACACCTCCCAAGTCACAGACAAGGGCCATCCTGGCACTTGATTTGAAAGGAGTGTTCGATAACGTTCTACATAAAAATATCCTGCAAAGCCTCGCCGATACCAACTGTGGCGCAAGAACCTACAACTATATCAAAAACTTCTTATCAGCCAGGCAAGCCACTATAAACTTCGGTGGAATAAAATCAGATCTCATCACTCTAGGCCCGAGGGGAACTCCGCAAGGGGCGGTACTGTCACCCCTCTTGTTCAACTTAGCTATGAAAGATCTACCAGGCCTTCTTTCCGAAATTCCCGGCATCAAACACACGTTGTATGCGGATGATATCACTGTCTGGTGCAACTCGGGGAGTGACGCCGAGATCGAGGAGCGTCTTCAAGCAGCAGCGGACACGGTGGCCCGGTACGCCAGGGAGAGAGGCCTCCAGTGTGCGCCGGAAAAGTCCGAGTTGCTAGTTCTGAAGAACCCGAGGACACCCCTAACACAGAACATCTCGGTGTATATAGAGAGCCACCCAGTACAGAAACCCACGGAGATCAAGATCCTAGGGCAGTATATCCCGCAGGGGCGACAGAACACCACCACAATGAAGAAGCTTACAACATCCACCGAGCAAATCCTCCGGATGATACATCGTATCCGAAATAAACACCATGGCATGAAGGAAAGGGACACCATGCGCTTGGTACAAGCTTTCGTGATCTCGCGGATAATGTACGGGACGGCATTCCTTAACCTCTCCAGGTCGGAAATTGAAAAGTTGGAGACACTCATCAGGAATACCTACAAGACGGCCCTGGGGCTACCGAACTCCACGCCAACGGCCAAGCTCATGGCTCTAGGAGTACATAATACCCTCGAAGAGATGTGGGAAGCACAATGGCTCTCACAACTCAATAGGCTCGCACTTACAACACCCGGCAGAGAACTGCTCGAGAAGATCCATGTTAATCAGCCCTATACAATTGACCAAAGGGAAGAGGTCCCACGCGATGTGAGAAGACGCATCAACGTGTACCCCATTCCGCGGAATATGCATCCCGCATATAACATCGAGAGGAGGATAGCAAGAGGGGAAGCCCTGCAGAAGAAACGGGACAAGCAGACTAACACCCTTTACGTGGACGCAGCAGGACCACACAATGGAGTCATGACTATCGTAGTCTCAACGCCTGCGGGGTCGATGGTGAACTGCGCCTCGGTGAAAACATCTAACCCCACTCACGCAGAGGAGGCAGCTATTGCATTAGCTGTAGCATCTAACCCCAACGCCGTTGTGCTCACTGATTCTCAAAACGCCTGTCGCAACTTCAATCACGGATTAATTCATAAGTCAGGGTTGTCATTGCTAACTAAGCACCCACCCAACCAAGCATCAATCATCTGGTTTCCCGGTCACCTGGAACTACCAGGAGGAAACGAAGCCGCTCACAGGCATGCCCGAGCTCTTCTATACCGGGCGTCTCCCCCTGATGACCATAAAGGGTGCCGTGACCTGATAGGTTTAGCAGTGTATGCTGACAATCTCGCGCCATACAGAACAGCCAGAAAGGAGTACCCAACACCACACAAATCCCTCAATAAGTTAGAAGAGAACATCCTTAGGAGACTACAAACCAACACATACCCAACACCAGCTAAATTACACCTGTGGTACCCTACATTATACTCTTCGCAGTGCTCACACTGTGGAGAGGTAGCTAACCTCTACCATATGGTGTGGGCATGCCAATTTATTCCCTTAGTTGACCCCATTCCCAACCCCTCGGAGGAGCAGTGGGAGGCTATTCTGCTCAGCGATGATCCTGACCGTCAGCACTGGCTGGTGGGGAGGGCCAGCGCAGCAGCAGCAGCCAATGGACTACCGGACTAGGCGGCCCACCCACATGTTCTGAGAATACTGAATAAATAAAGATGTTTTCAATCAATCCACAAGACAAAGGCCGAACGGGCGCGCACACTTCTCCTTCCTCTTCCTTCTTTCTTCGTCCGTGCTCTGTTTGAGAACAAGTCCGTAACAATATATATATATATATATATATATATATATATATATATATATATATATATATATATATATATATATATGTGAAGGAAAGAAGCCAACAGTCGGCGAGGCCAAGGAAAGCGTTGGGGATGATACTTTATGTCTTTTTTTTAATGTTTACTTGGATAATCACAGAAATTAGTAATGTAATCTGTTTAGGGGAAAGATAATTAAACACAAAGTAGCCCTTAATTGATCTGCTTGTAGCTTACAGGGGTCTCGGTTCTGGCAGTCCTGAAGCCATAGGTAACGTAAGAGGGTTCTAGCACAGCGTTCGCCCTCGCTCTTGATCAAGTTCTACGTGACGCTGGCGGTAACAAAGGACGTTCCAAGTCCGCCGCTATGGTTGTGGGTGGCGCTGGTGAACACTCCCAAGGTTCGTATACAGACAACATAAATACCCAAGCAAGTAGCAGGGGGGACAGCGGCCGATGTAGCTCATTTGGAAGAGCACCAGACTCATTATTCGGAGGTCGCGGGTTTAGTTCCTGCCATCGGCACATTGTTTTTCTTCTACTTTGTGTTTAATTATCTTTCCCCTAAACAGATTACATTATCAATTTCTGTGATTATTCAAGTAAACATTAAAAAAGACATAAAGTACCATCCCCAACGCTTTCCTTGGCCTCGCCGACTGTTGGCTTCTTTCCTTCCAGTATTATAACGAACCCCCTCATTTCCCCTAATTGATCTGCTTATATATATATATATATATATATATATATATATATATATATATATATATATATAATGAAGAGGGGTTTATTGGAGGTTATTCGGAGGACTGGAGACGGCGACCGGTGCCACAAGGCGATCGTAGAGCGAGGCACAATATCGTCCGAACAAGACGGTCCGAGCTCTCAGTGCGCGCACCAGCTGATCGGCGTCTTCATCGTCGTTAGTGTCGGCGCTGTATAATCTTCTTCCTTACAATTGCCTCGGCGGAAAGAGGGAGCCATCCTGGCGACTTAAGGCGAGTGTATGACAAGGGGATCGTAGTATGGCTTAAGTCGACTGACGAACAACTTCACGGCCGCGGCGACGGTGGTCCGAACAAGGCGTTGCCGGCTCCACGACGTAGTTAACTGGTTATGTATGCTCTAATACACCATAAGGGCCATTATACTGTGCAGAGAATTTGGAATCAGCCGGAACACACAGCCAAACGAGGGTGTTGGTAGGAACGTCAGCAGCGGGCTTTCTGTGATCGCTCTCATGTCGGCGAAGATCTTGAATGTCCGACGTGAATGACCGCGCCGGCTGACGGCACTGCTCAGCATTACGGGCAACAGCAGAAAGAGAAGTGTACTCTGGACTGTCGGGGTGGTAAGGAAGGATGGTGTCCAGTAGACAGGAAGGCTTACGACCGTAAAGGAGAAAGAATGGGGAAAATTCAGTCGTTGCCTGAGACACTGTGTTAAAGACATAGGTGATGTACGGAAGCACTTGATCCCAATTAGACGCATCAGAAGAAACATACATTGCGAGTGTGTCACCAAGCGTTCGTTTAAACCTTTCTGTGAGGCCGTTGGTTTGAGGATGGTAAGCTGTGGTGGTTCGATGTAGTGTTTGGCAAGCTTCCAACAGCTCGTTGACCACTTGAGATAGGAAGACGCGGCCGCGGTCACTGAGAAGTTCACGAGGAGCCCCGTGACGTAGAACGAAGTGACGCAGGATGAAGGAGGCGGCGTCACGAGCACTAGCCGTAGGCAGGGCTGCAGTCTCTGCGTAGCGAGTGAGGTGATCCATGGCGACTATTATTCAGCGGTTGCCTGATGTCGAAGATGGAAGGGGGCATAGAGGTCGATGCAGACACGATCAAAGGGTCGCGCTGGACAAGGCAATGGCTGTAATGGGCCGGCGGAGGGGCGTGGAGACGGCTTCCGCTGCTGACAAGCAGTACAGGACCGAATATAGCGGCGGACGAAGTTGTACATCCCCCGCCAGTAGTACCGCTGGCGAAGACGCTCGTATGTCTTCAACAGGCCAGCATGTGCGCTTTGCAGGTCGGCATGGTGATGGGCACAAATTTCTATGCGAAGATGGCAGGGAATGACCAAGAGCCATTTGCGACCATCCGGGCGATAGCTTTTGCGATACAGCAGACCAACCCGGATCGTCAAATGCGAAGCTTGGCGATGAAGGGCTCGCGGGAATGAAAACGTTGAAGACGCGGTGAGGACGTCTAGGAGCGATGATATCCAGGGATCCCGGCGTTGTTCAAAAGGCAGGTCGTCGGAAGTGAGGGCTGAAACGGAGGGTTCGGATATCGAGTGCGAGGGTGGAGGAGAAGGCAGAGGCGAGCGCGACAAGGCGTCAGCGTCGGAGTGTTTGCGGCCCGATCGATATATCACGTCAAAGTCAAATTCTTGAAGGCGAAGAGCCCAGCGGCCGAGGCGCCCAGAAGGGTCTTTCAGGGAAGCCAACCAGCAGAGGGCATGGTGGTCGGAGATGACGTTGAAGCGGCGGCCATATAAGTTAGGGCGAAACTTTGTGAAGGCCCACACGATTGCAGGACACTTATTTTCTGTGACGGTGTAGTTAGATTCAGCTTTCGTTATTTGCTCGGCTAGCGTAAGCAACCACATATTCGGAAAAGCCTTGCTTGCGTTGAGCGAGGGCAGCACCGAGGCCGATGCCGCTGGCGTCTGTGTGCACCTCTGCAGGAGCAGATGGGTCGTAATGACGGAGAATGGGCGGGGAAGTTAGTAGACGTCGGAGCGTAGTGAAATAATCGTCGCAGAGTGGGGTCCATGTAGACAAGTCGGCGGGACCATTCAGCAATTTTGTAAGCGGTGCAATGATGGTAGCGAAATTGCGGACAAAACGGCGAAAATATGAGCATAGGCCGACGATGCTGCGCAGCTCTTTAATAGACGTCGGTTTCGGAAATTCAGTGACCGCACGTAGTTTGTCCGGATCGGGCAGGACGCCATCCTTGGACACGGCATTACCCAGTATTGTCAGCTTGCGGGCGCCAAAACAAAATTTATTCAGGTTAAGTTGGAGACCGGCGCCAGTGAAACAGCTCAGTATTTGGTGCAAGCGCCCGAGGTTCGTCGGGAAATCGGGAGAGAAAACGACGATGTCATCCAAATAGCAAAGACAAATGTTCCACTTGAGGCCGCGTAATGTCTTGTCCATCATTCGTTCAAACGTAGCAGGAGCGTTGCAAAGACCAAACGGCATCACAGTGAACTCATATAGTCCATTAGGGGTAACAAAGACTGTCTTGGGTCGGTCAGACTGAGCCATAGGGACTTGCCAATAGCCAGAATGCAGGTCTAGGGACGAAACAAACTCGGCTCCTTGTAAACAATCAATGGCGTCATCAATTGCGGGGTAGTGGGTATACGTCTTTACGAGTAATTTTATTAAGACGGCGGTAGTCAACGCAAAATCTTATGGAGCCATCCTTTTTTTTTCACAAGTACTACGGCAGACGACCACAGAATAGATGAAGGCTGAATCACACCACGTTGTAGCATGTCAGCTACTTGGTCAGAATAACACGGCGCTCCGTAGGCGAAACACGGTAAGGGCGCTGGCGAAGAGGGGCATGACTGCCGGTGTCGATGTGTTGAACAACCTCGGTAGCACGGCCCAAGGAAGTCGTCTGAGCGTCAAACGAAGAACGGAACAGGTTGAGGAGAGCAAACAGTTGTTCAGGGTGAGTTGGGTCGAGACCACTGGCCACATAGGATTGAAAAAGGCCCCAACTTGGTATACCGGAAGACTCAGTAATCGGCGTTACGGAGGCTACGTGGGCATTCTGTGGTAGATACCCATCAACCAAGGCATTCTCCACAAAGTAGCGGGACCACAGCGGTGGAGGAATTCGCAACAACTATGTCAGCGGCACCGCAGTTAATATCAATGATAGCAAAGGGAAGAAGGAGGTGACGGCGAGAGGCGAACATGGGAGAAGGCGCAAAAAGAGCAGTCGCATCGAAAGAAAAGGGTACACACACGGGAACAATCACAGCACAGTTGGGCGGAATGTCGCTGTCGTCGGCGACAACAAGTTTGGCGCACGAAAAAGATGGCGAATGGTCAAGAACCGCATCACAGAGCGCAGAGGAGGCGACATGGGCGCGGGCTCAGTCAATAACAGCATTGTGGCGGGAAAGAAAATCCCAGTGTAGTGAACTAGGCGAGGATATCACAAAGACGAGGAGAAGAACGACGAAGTGCCGCTGCGTTGCTCGAGCTCGCTTGTGGAGGCATAGACTGGCTGTGCTCTTGTGTGGTTCTCTGTGCAACTTGGAGAGGGCTGTTATCCGAGTTAAAGGACAGTGGTGGAGGTCACTTGGTGGAGGTCAGGATTTTCTGCCGTCCTGGAGCTTCGAAGCCGCACACTCCCGACAACAGTCATGACCGATGCTACCTCTCCTAATCCAACCGCCTCCTCGTCCCCCGTCTTCTGCGCTGGAACTTTGCGCCAACGGGACCCTCCTATCTTCAGCGGAACCGGTGACCACGACGGGGAAGATTGGCTGTCATCAAATGAGCGGGTCAGTACGCACAACAAATGGAACGACGGTCTCAAATTAAATGACGTGATATTCTACCTAACGAACGTTGACAACCTGTGGTTCCGCAACAACGAGGCCGATATCTCCTCGAGGTCTGCTTTCAAGACCACTTTTTCCGATATCTTCGGCAGACCTGCAGTGCGCAAGCTGCGCGCTGAGCAACGCTTGCGCGGCCGTGCACAGCTACCCGGCGAAAATTTTACGAGTTATATTGAAGATGTTGTAGACCTGTGCAAGCGCGTGGACGCTTCAATGACAGAACATGCCAAGATTGGTCCTATTTTACAAGGAATCGACGATGACGCGTGCCAGATTCTTCTGGCCAGAAACCCAGCAACCGTGGTCGACGTCATCAATGCATGCCAAACCTTTGAGGAATTACGCAAGTGCCGTCGAATCACTCGTTCTTTGCTCTCACAACAGGAGCCTCTCGCAGCTTTAACAGCTGACGCAGAACTGTCCCCCTTGCTGCAAGAAATCAAGCAGTTCGTTCGAGAAGTTGCCCGTCAACTGTCCTTTCCCCATCGTCCTGACGCTTCCTCTCCTTTGGCGCCAAAGTTGCAGCAAGGCATCCGCGAACAAGTCGCAGAAGCATTTCCCATGCTTCCTGAAGCTCCTGCTGTCGCTCCCTTGACATACGTCGGAGCACCACTACAATATAGCCAACCATCTGTCCCAGCCCCTTTGACCTACGCGGCAGTGGCTGCGCGGCCTCCGCCTGAGCCGTTACCACCCGTGCAGCCTGTCCTACGCCATGCACCGCTTCCTCAGACGGCTCCGCTTCATCCTGCGACTCCGCGCTATTAAACCCGTGGCGCACTTCTGACAATCGCTCAATTTTTTACTAATGTTGTTGCCCTGAACACGTGGCCCGTCGGCGCCGTCGCCGTATGGCTGCGCGTCCCGAGCCTGCGTCTTCGGAGTACTCCACACCCCTGCTTCGTTCTGTGCCGTCTTCGCCTGCATAAGCCGCCAAGCAGCGTTCGTACACGACCCATCGCTCTCCTTCTCCACGTCGCAGGTCACTGTCACCAATGCGCCGGCGACCACCCCCTGCTGATGAGGGAAACTAAGTTACGCGGTTCATGAGGCGATAACTGCGTGCTCTGCGAAAAGCTCAAGGCCTCATATTTTGCCCACGAACGTTATAGTAATCTCTATCAATGGTCTGTCTGTACATGCGCTGGTCGATACAGGTGCTGCAGTGTATGTGATTCATGAGCGACTTTGCGATGATTACAAAAAGTTACAACGCCATTTAACGGTTTGTCGCTCCGCACTGCCAGCGAAGAGAGGATTGCACCGTTAGCAGCATGTAGAGCGCGTGTCGTCATTGAAGGTCTTTTATACAGTGTCGAGTTCGTAGTTTTGTCGTCTTGTTCTCACGATGTGATCCTTGGATGGAACTTCTTGTCTAAAAATAACGCCGTGACCGATTGCGCCCGAGATGAAGTGGAATTTTCTGCACTGTGCGACGTACTGCACGACGACAACCATTCAGTGTGTCCTCAAAAGCTCACCATCGCTGAAGATGTCGACGTAGCTCCAGAAGCTTGTGCCCTTGTACCTCTTTCCTGCCCTGCCATGTCAGCCGTTAGTGTTCTATTTACGCCGTCTGCATCCTTCATCCACCGCAAGCGCCTGCCGCTGCCGTCTGCTGTTCTCGATGTTCACAGTGGCTTCACGAAGGTACTAATCTACATTCCCTCTCCTTGCCCGATTACTTTACTACGTGGGGAATCTCCCGGTTCTATTGAACCAGCCCACCTTCTCTCTGACCTGGATGCCTCCGAGACCAACCGTGGTAACTACATCGATGCTCTGCAGTCCGATCCGACGCCCGATTCATTGCCAGACGACTTCTTCTGAACCGCCATCGATCACGCCCTTCCTTCCACCTACCGGACGCAGCTTGTGGCCCTTTTACAGACGTTTCGCTCCGCGTTCCACACCGCCCACACACCTCTCGGCCGCAATTCCACAGTCGCGCATCACATTCAGACCGGCTCTAACACGCCTTTTCGACAGCGCCCCTATCGTGTGTCAGCTGCAGAGAGTCGCGTGATCAATCAGCAAGTTGAGGACATGCTAAAACGTGGTGTGATCCGTTCATCTCAAAGTCCCTGGTCTTAACCAGTGGTGATAGTAAAGAAGAAAGATGGCTCAGTTCGCTTTTGCGTTGATTACCGGCGCTGAACCAAATTACCCACAAGGACAATTACCCCCTGCCGCGTATTGACGACGCTCTTGATTGCCTCCAAGGTGCCGAGTACTTTTCGTCTCTTGATTTACGTTCCAGCTACTGGCAAGCACCAATGGCCCCCTGTGACAGAGACAAGACTGCATTTGTGACCCCAGATGGCCTCTATGATTTTAATTTAATGCCCTTCAGTTTGTGCAACGCGCCCGCCACATTCGAGAGGATGATGGATAATATCTTGCGGAAGTTCAAGTGGCACATCTGCCTCTGCTACCTGGACGACATCCTTGTCTTTTCCACCGACTTCGCCACGCACCTAGAGCACTTGCGGTTAGTTTTGGTTTGTCTTACTGACGCCGGCCTACAACTAAATCTCAAGAAGTGTCACTTCGGTGCCGAGGAATTGACCATTTTGTGGCACATCGTCTCTAAGGAAGGTGTTCGTCCTGATCCGGCCAAGCTGCACGCAGTGGCGGAGTTTCCTAAGCCGGTCTCGCTCAAGCAACTTCGAAGCTTCATTGGTCTATGCTCCTATTTTCGGCGCTTCGTGCGGAATTTCGCTTCTATAATTGCACCCCTTACGAAGCTACTCGGGGGAAACAGTGAGTTAATTGACTGGTCGGCCGAGTGCGACGAAGCATTCACCGCATTGCGCCATCTTTTGACATCGCTACCAATCCTTCGCCACTACGACCCGACAGCACGCACCGAGGTCCATACTGATGCGAGTGGCGTTGGCCTCGGAGCGATATTGGCTCAACAGAAAAATGGCTTTCAAGAATACGTCGTCGCGTACGCGAGTCGCGTCCTCACCAAAACTGAATGCAACTACTCAGTTACGGAAAAGGAGTGTTTGGCCATGGTGTGGGCACTAACGAAATTCCGACCCTACCTGTACGGTCACCAGTTTGACGTCGTCACGGACCACCACGCGTTATGTTGGTTGTCCTCTTACAAAGACCCGTCCGGCCGCCTCGCACGATGGACTCTCCAGCTTCAGGAATTTGACATCCGAGTTATATATCGGTCAGGCCGTAAACACACGGACGCCGACGCTCTGTCTCGTTCTCTCCTATCCAGCGAACCTGCTTGCTCCAAGGCGGCTGATCCCGTCCTCTCGTCTCTAACAATCGCTGATATGCCTGCGGAGCAGCACAAAGACCCGTGGCTCGCATCTCTTATCGACATCGTGTCCACTTCTCCCAACGCTGCGCCTTCTCGGACTTTACACCGACAAGCACCACACTTTGCCCTACGAGCCGGTCTTCTCTATCGCCGCAATTATATGACTGGTGGTCGACGGTGGCTTCTCGTCATTCCCCCCAAATAAGGCATGAAATCTGCGCCTCTTTTCATGCCGACCCTCAGTGTGCCCATCCTGATGTAGTCAAGACGTTTCAGAGAATTTCTCAACGCTACTATTGGCGCGGCATGTACGGCTATATTCCCCGAATACGTCCGCTCCTGCATCGCCTGTCAGCGCTGCAAGTCACCCACACCTCGTGCATCTGGCCCCTTACAACCACTTCCATGCCCGGCCCGCCCTTTTGACCGCGTTGGCGTTGACCTTTATGAGCCACTTCCCTGCACGGTCTCTGGGAACCGGTGGATTATCGTCGGCATCGACCAGCTCACTCGGTATGCCGAGACCGCCGCTTTACCCGCCGCTACTTCCCGTGAAGTTGCCCTGTTCTTGCTACATCATTTTCTTCTTCGCCACGGCGCGCCGCGAGAGCTGCTGAGTGACCCAGGACGCGTCTTCCTTTCCAACGTCGTTGAAGCTCTACTGGCCGAATATCGCATCATACATCAGACCACAACAGCCTACCACCTTCAAACTAACGGGCTGACTGAGCGCTTCAATCGTACTCTTGGCGATATGCTTACAATGTACGTTGCCGCTGATCAGACCAACTGGGACGCTGTTCTTCCTTTTGTGACGTAGGCATACAATACCGCCACGCGATCAACCACTGGATTTAGCCCTTTCTTCCTGCTTTATGGGTATGAGGCATCGTCCACGATGGACACTATTTTACCATATCGTCCTGACTCCTCCGAGTGGACTGTCCTTTCAGACGTTGCCAAACATGCGGAAGAATGCCGCCAGTTAGCCCGCAGTTTAATATCGGAATCGCAAGGCCCCCAAAAGTATCGTCACGACAAAGATCAGACGCCACACGTTTTCCCTACAGGATCCCTTGTTTGGCTCTGGGTTCCTGGCCCCCCACCGGGATTGTCATCAAAACTGCGAACCGAGTACCACGGCCCCTACCGTATTGTCCGCCAAACCTCCCCTGTGAATTACGTCGTGGAGCCACTCACTCCCTCTTCGGACATGCGTCATCGCGGCCGCGAAACTGTGCACGTGAGCCGCCTCAAAACATACTACGATCTGCTCCTCTTGCCCTCACCATAAGTCGCCAGGATGGCTCCTCTTCGCTCCGGGGGAAATTGTAGTGAACTCTGCGAAGATATTATGAAGACGAGGAAGAACTAGGCGAGGATATCACAAAGACGAGAAGAACGACGAAGTGCCGCTGCGCTGCTCGAGCTCGCTTGTGAAGGTCTAGACTGGCTGTGCTCTTTTGTGGTTCTCTGTGCAACTTGGAGAGGGCTATTATCCCTGTTAAAGGGCAGTAAACAACCCCTTTCACGAGCCAAGAATTATGTCATGCGAGCATGACGCAAGCACTAAAAACTCGACGACGTATAAGACGCCCGCGATAACTACACGCGCTGTGTAAGCAGCAGACGGACGAACGGAATCGGCGCTGGCGATGCGAAGAGAAAGTCCAGAAAAAAGGTGACTTTATAAAGCGAGCGTCGAAAACTTTCGCTAATAACTGACAGAGTGGCCCCGGTATCGACGAGTTCAAGGGCACGAACACCGTCGGCAAAAACGTCGAGAACGTTCGGTGGAGACAGCCGAGGAGTTGTGGTAGGCGAAATGTGCGCAGTTCGTGCCCCAGGAACTGCGGCTACTAAGTCTTATGCCACGCTGCGACGCCGCATCGGCGACAAGGACAGATGGCGAGGGGACGGCGAGCGGTACAATGGAATGTTCTGGCGGCCCGATGAGCTGTGGGGCTGCCCTGGAGATGTCCCCGAAGGTGAGCGCAAAGTGTCGTATTGATAATTGCTGTCACCGATAGTGCGTGCAAGGGCAGAACGCAGAGTACGACGGTACAGGCGGGCAACGTGGCCTGGAATACCGCAGGCATAGCAGATAGGCCGGTTGTCATTCGTGCGCCAAGGATTGTAAGGACGCGGCGTTGATAGGTACCGTGGAGCGACAGTCGGTGGCGCCATAGTCGGCGCGTACGCAAAAGACTCTGGCGGCGGAGGGCGGGCGGTCACTTTTGCATATGTGGGAGGCATTTGTATCGGTGCGGGTAGAGGCGGCACAACCACAGGGGGGTTGTAACTAAATGGTGCAGAAAGAGGTGTGGGCTGCAGTGGAATAGGGTCGACATGAGGTGTGACAGGTGCTGGCTGGCCAAAACTGGGAAGTGCATCGGCAACCTCCTACGTGATGGTGTGTCGGATCGCAGGGGTATGTAGCTGGGCTGTAGACGACGGGCGTGGACCAGACAAAAGCCCAAGCTATCGGGAGTCCTCATCTCGAACAAAATCTTTGATGTGAGCCAAAAGGTCACTGCTCACAGCCAGGCCAGAGATGGACGCAGCAGGTGCGGGAGAGCGACGAGTACAGAGGCGTTGCTTGAGCCTTTCATGGAAACTCTGGCAAGGTTGTATACTGATGCCACTGTGGTTGGGCTCATTGCCCACATCATGTGAAATGCATTTACATCAATGCCCTTCCTTATGTACTTTATCTTGGCAGCCTCATCCATAGACGGGTCGACGCGCTTACATAAACCCACGAAGTCTTCAATGTAGCTCGTTAATGTTTCCCTTTCATGCTGAACTCGTACCCGCAAGGATTCTTCAGCGCGTAGTTTTCGCACTGTGGGTCGACCGAAAACATCCGTGAAATTTGCCTTGAAGTTGGCCCAAGTTGGCATGTCTGCCTCATGGTTTCGATACCAGTGGTTAGCAACGTCAGTCAGGTAGAAGATGACGTTAAGCTTCATGCAATCATCCCAGTTGTTATGACGACTCACCCACTCGTATGAGGCCAACCAATCTTCAACGACCTGGTCGCCCTGCCCGCTGAAAACTGCGGGATCTCGCTGCCGAATGGTACCGGAACATGAGATGGACTGCGAAGGGGCTGCCACTGGCTGTTGGCCTACCTCGTTTGTCGCCATATGTATCGTACGGCTGCAGAGCTCCACGGTGATCGTTTAAGGCTCGTACCTCGGCAAGTTCCACCAAATGAAAAGGCGTGTATTGGGGGTTATTCGGAGGACTGGAGACGGCGACCGGTGACACAAGGCGATCGTAGAGCGAGGCACAATATCGTCCGAACAAGACGGTCCAAGCTCTCAGTGCGCGAGCCAGCTGATCGGCGTCTTCATCGTCGTTAGCTTCGGCGCCGTACCATCTTCTTCCGTACAGTGTATATATATATATATATATATATATATATATATATATATATATATATATATATATATATATATACATATTGTAAGATGGGGGGTTTATTCAGCTGATCAGAAGGACTCGATTAGCAGGACTGCGCAGGTCAGCGGCGAACACAGCGACAACGAACACAGTCACGCGCAGCGATCACGATGCCACTGGCTGGAATGTTCCTCGTGCACTTCTTCCTCTTCACAATCACCCGCGGGAAAAAGAGGAGACATCCTGGCGACTTACGGTGGGATTGAGACGGCAGGGTCGTAATAGGATTTGAGGCGCTGAAAGTGTACAATCGCGCGTCCGCGCCGGCGTAGATCATGGGACGGCGTAGCAGGCTCCACCACATAATTAACCGGAGAGGTGCACTCCAGAACTCGGTATGGGCCATGGTATTTAGAAAAACATTTTGAGGACAATCCAGGAGCATTAGAAGGTATCCAGAGCCACACAAGGGCGCCAGACGAAAGTCCGGTGTCGATTGTTGGTTTTCATGGTTGGATTTATGGCGGTACTGGGTGTTAGCCGTGAATGCGCGGGCAATCTGTCGACAGTCTTCGGCATACTGGATTGCTTGAGACGCAGGAGTATACTCTGATATGTCTGGCTGATACGGGAGTATGGTGTCGATTGTAGCAGAGGGGTGACGGCCGTAGAGGAAAAAAAAGGAGAGAAGCCAGTAGTAGACTGCATCGCGGATTGTATGCGTACGTGACATACGGAAGGTCGAGGTCCCAGTTTGAGTAGTTGGGGGAGACGTACATATAGAGCATGTCGCCAAGGCTACGATTGAAACGCTCAGTGAGGCCATTTGTCTGGGGATGATAGGCGGAGGTGGTTCTTTGAATAATGTTGCACTTGGTGAGCAAGGCTATCACAACTTCGCTCAAGAAAACGCGTCCTCTCTCGCTGAGCAGCTCTCGAGGTGCGCCATGGTGAAGAGCAAATCGCTGCAAAATGAAGGAAGCTACTTCTGACGCTGTGGCAAATGGAAGTGGGGCAGTGTCTGCATACCTCGTCAGATGATCAACGGCTACGATAGCCCAGCGGTTGCCGGCCGCAGTGTAGGGAAGCGGCCCGTACAAATCAATGCCAATGCGGTCGAAAATGTGTGGCAGGCTGGGTAATGGCAGCAACTCTCCAGCACAATGTTGAGGAGATGGCTTGCGACGTAGACAGGTGAGGCATGAGCGAACGTACTTGAGTACGAAGGTGTACACGCCCCGCCTGTAGTAACGCAGCCGAAGACGAATGTATGCCTTGAAGACGCCCGCGTGGCCGGATTCCGGGTCAGCGTGGAAACAGTCACAGATTTGCGAACGTAGCTGCTGGGGAATAACAAGCAACCACTTGCGGCCATCTGCGCAGTAGTTGCGGCGGTAGAGGAGGTTATCACGAATGGCGAAGTTGGAAGCATGGCGGCGGAGAGCACACGATGGAGAAGCAGCTGTAGGATTGGAGATAAAATCGAGGATAGAATTTATCCAAGGATCTTGTCGCTGCACTGACGGCATGTCATTTATGTGAAGTGATGGCAGGGAATCGTCGGAAGAGGAAAGGCTCGCGACCTTTCCTCTTCCGGGAAAGTGCATCGCCATCGTGATGCTTGCGGCCGGAGCGGTAAACAACGCGTACATCATATTCCTGAAGGCGAAGATCCCATCTTCCAAGTCTGCTGGACAGGTTTTTGAGTGAGGAAAGCCAGCAAAGTGCATGGTGGTCCATCACTATGTCAAAATGGCGACCATAGAGGAAAGGGCGGAATTTAGTAAGAGCCCAAATAATCGCTAAGCACTCTTTTTCAGTGACAGAGTAATTAGATTCAGCCTTCTTGAGTGTACGGCTAGCATAGGCGACCACGTATTCAGTATAATCTGATTTGAACGGAGCGAGCACAGCGCCTAGACCAATACCACTGGCGTCTGTGTGGACCTACGTAGGCGCTGTTGGGTCGAAATGACGTAGGACAGTAGCGCCGTGAGGATGTGGCGTAATGCACTGTAGGCATCGTCGCACGCTGGTGACCACAACGAATGGTCGGAACTGCCGGAAAGAAGATCTGTCAAGGGAGCAGCAATGGAAGCAAAATTCCTAATAAAGCGGCGAAAGTAAGAGCACAGCCCGAGGAAGCGACGTAGATTTTTGATGGAAGTCGGTTTGGGAAAGGCTGCTACGGCACGAAGTTTGGCATGGTCTGGAGGTACACCTTCTTTGGAAACAACGTGGCCGAGAATGGTGAGATGGCGGGCGGCAAAACGGATAGCGGATAGAACCATCATTCTTCTTTACGAGGACAACAGGTGACGCCCAAGGGCTGCTTGAGGGCTCAATCACGCCATTTGGATCATTAGGTTGACTTGCTCTTAAATAGCCTGGCGTTCGGTTGCAGGCACACGATAGGGGCGCTGTCGCAGTGATGAGTGGGTGCCGGTGTCGATGCGATGAGTGACTGTAGAAGTTTGACCCAAAAAACTATAATGAGAGTCGAAGGAGGCGCGAAAGTGATGTAGTAGGTTCAAAAGCCGAGTGCGCTGTTCTGGAGGAAGATCGGCGCCGATGGAACGGAGGAACAAGTCTGTAGAGGGGGGAGCGGGCGCAGGTGAAGGGGGGCAGAGCGTAGTCACGGCAGAGTGCGGCGCGTCGTCAGGTTCCTCGGATATCAAAAGAGATGCGATTGGCTGGCTACTATCGAGGTACTCACCATGGCTCAAAGCACTAGGGGACTTATACGGTTTAGGAACCCATAACATGGAAAGGCCAGCGGAAATAGAGAGCACTGCGTAGTGCAATGGAAGACACTTGCGGCGCAGGGAAGTATGGGCTGGCGTGAAGAGAATGGTGTCATCGCTAACAGAGCCACAAGCGACACCAACACGCCCTGAAGAGCAGGGAGGAAGGCCGATATCTTCGGCGACGAGGGCTTTAGCACAGTAATTTGATTGATCAGCATCTGGTAAGGCATCGGGCACCGTCGAGAACCCCACTTCAGCTCGAGCACAATCGATAATAGCAGCGTGATGCGACAGGAAATCGCAGCCTAAAATTACAGCTTGTGAGCAACTTGGCAGCACGATGAACTCAATCGTATAAAGGCAATTCTGGATAACTACTGAGCGGTGCACGCTGCTAAAGGCTTGCTATGTTGAGCGCTGGCCGTTCGCAACGAAAGTCCCGCAATTGGCGTCTTCACGTTCTTCAAAGTGCTACATAGTTTTGCGTCCATTACCGAAATTGCAGCACCGGTGTCAATTAGAGCCATAACAGCAACACCCTCGACGAAAACTTCAATTAGGTTTTCCGGCGACAGATGAGGACTTGGCAAGTTCGACGGGGTCGCAGTTCTCGCCTCAGGACCTGCGGCCATTAGTTTTCCTCATATGAAGCGTTCTGTCGACGTCGCATCGGAGAGATAGAGTGGCGTCGCGGCAATGGTGAACGGCGGTCGTACATGGCTGAGCGGTATGGGGAGAAATGACGGCGGGCTGGGGGCTCAGTAGGCGCGGAATACTGAGGCGTAGGAGTCCAGTACCCAGAACCATGAGTAGGTGGTGCCGACATGGGAGACGGTAGCGGCAATAACGAGAAATGTGCCCAGCAATGTAAAAAATCGGCCGGTTATCCGTCGTGCGCCAGGGATTACGTGGTCTTGTAGCCGGTCGAATAAACTGCGCAGGCTTTCGCGCAGGCGCTGGAGGCGGCTGAACGTATGCACGTGACGGCGGAGCATATGTAGGTGGTGGTCGGGCAGCAACAGCCGCATATGTTAAAGGCGGTGCGACAAGCATGGACTGAGGGACTGAAGCAAGGGATTCAGCTACCTGTTCTCGAATAGTTTGGCGCAAACTGGGAGCTAGGTGTGAGGAAGGTTCCTGATGGCAGGACATAAGGGAGAGCTGTCGAGCAACTTCTTCTGAATGAAGCTCTTAATTTGTGGCAGGAGCGCAGAATGTTCGCCTGCATCTGTCAGGCCAGCAAGAGACTCAGAGTGCAAGCTGTTTGCGCGAGTTATGGCCCTTTGTTTCCGCAGTTCATCATAACTTTGACACAGTGTGACCACTTCCGCGACGGCGCGGATATCTTGAGCCGACAGCATCCGAAAGGCGTCGTCATCGATGCTTTGCAGCATGAGAATGTGCTTCATCTTTTCGGCCTTTGATATCTGTGCGTTAACGTGCTTGCACATGTCGACGACGTCCTCGATATAACTCGTGAAATTCTCGCCAACCTTCTGATATGGCGCACGCAAGCGCTGTTCAGCACGGAGTTTCCTCACAGCGGGACGGCCGAAAACTGTAGCGAAGCTAGCTTTGAGCACGGACCGTGATGAAATGTCTGCTTCGCGGATTCGAAACCGGTGAGATCGAAAATCGCGTTGCTTAACTTCGTTTCCGCGTCCCATTTGTTGTAGGCGCTCACTCGCTCATAGGATGTGAGTCAGTCCACCAAGTCGTGGTCCTCAGTGCCGCAGAGGATGGCGAGGTCTCGCTGGCGGAGGGAGCCGGGACAAATGATAGCCGAGCCAACTTGTAAGGCTTGGTCGTTAACGTCCTTAGGCATCGCAGGAGGTGGTAATGTGCGGCTGCGGAGTTTCAGGGCGAGAGGATAGATCTTAACCGGCAGTTCCACCAAATGTGAGATGGGGGGTATATTCAGCAGATCAGCAGGACTCGATCAGCAGGACTGGGTAGATCAGCGGCGAACACAGCGGCAGCGAACACACTCACGCGCAGCGATCACGCGCAGCGTTCCAAGGATCTTCATCTTTCACGTGTACATACCATCGTCATCTTTATTATCCCGCGCCGCCACCGGTGGCACGCGCTTCGGTTGTCTATCGGAATAAACGCCAGACACGGCTTCCCTTGCCGTGCCGTCTCGACCTGGCCTTCTTCCATATGTTGTGGAGGTGAGAGGTGATCCCCTTGCTGGCTTGCCCCTGCCTCTCGCTGGAGCTACGTTCCGGTCACTGCTTACCACCTGCCACCATCGTTATGTCTACCGAGAGCACCCACAAACCGGCAGGGCCCCCTAACTCGGCTGAACCACCCCCTCCGACTGTGATCACACGACAATGCGACCCGCCGAAGTTCGCTGGTCGTAGCGATGAAGACGTCGATGACTGACTGAACTCCTATGAACGCTGCAGTGCCTACAACCGGAGGGACGATGGTATAGAACTTCTCAATGTTTATTTCTGCCTGATTGAGGCGCCAGAAATTTGTTTTAAAACCGCGAACTTCCCACCACAAACTGGACAACATTCAGGCAGTTCCGCCAAAACTTCGCGGACCTGTCAGTTCGGACTGAGATCGCAAAGAACAAGCTCTTTTCCCTCCTCCAAGGTTCCGATGATTCATATGCGTCTTACATAGAGGCCATACTTGCACTTTGCCGGCGCATTAGTCCCACCTTGACGGAACCTGAACGCGTAATCCACGTCTTGAAAGGAATTTATTCTGTGGCTTATTGCGTTTCGCACCGACTAAAAAAACTGGCGGCAAGGTGCGACATTGACGTTGTATTTACAGCAAGAAACAAGATAGGAGGCTTGAGTGCCAGAGATAGAAAGGGGCTCGACAATGTAGCTCGCGATAGCTTTCGTTGTGCAGTGTCACATAAGAAAAGATTCACCAGCTGCAGGAAGAATGTGGTTTATCGCATTCCGCTCAATTTTCGCCGGTGCTGCTACGGGCAGACAGGCCGATGTCTAAATGTGCGCCTGACGGAGCACTATAATTCTCTCAGAGGGCAGGCGAGTTCTAATCTGGCGCTACATGTGCAATCCCGAGAGTGTAAGTGGGAGCATGACCCGTCCCTTTGTGCGCTTGATTTCAGTAATACGGTTGTAGTTTACAGTAAAGGTAAACAATTTTGTCGACAGTTAGTTGAAGCTTATTACATTGCTAAGGCTGAGGACAAGTGTGTGGCTAAGGCATCGGTTAGCCTTCATTGTAAGGAATTCGCTCTATTAGAAAAGTTGTTAGTTAGGCCTTTACTTTGAATTGGCTTTGAATTTTCTTTTTCATCTTCTCAATTTCCTGTCATTCAACCGGTTGGGTCGTGCGCCTGCTTTTCAGAAGGAGTCTTTGTTGTTTTCTTCCGTTCAATAAACATTCAGTTGCTAGTCTAGCCTTGTTCTGCCCTCTTCTTCCCTGTGTCTCGTCCTTTGGCTGGTTAAATATGAGCAACGTATTTTGACAATGACAGTGATTACCTCAGAAGCACCAATTATACTTTTTCTGTGTCTGCCTATTTTCATTTATACATTCTGCAATCACGTGCAGGGGTTTTAGCACAGCGAGAATACATAAAAAAGAATACAGTTCAAGCGAGAGGGATAAATGAAAACAACACCGTGTTCCAACAATTGAAACAAGGTAACAAAGAGCACCAAGCAAAGTAAAACATCTAATTACGAAACATATAGATAATCTAGAGGTGGCATTCAAATAATTTCAAGGATGACTAGAGAACTGGATTGTTGGTGAATAAATTCATTGAGCGACAGTTCTGAGCAGAAGTGGGTATTTAAATGTGTTATTTGTGCAAAGAAGTGGTTATTGTAAGATTATGGCGATGACTTGAGGTATACCCATGTGAAAAGAAAGTAATGTGTGCAAAATCAATGTTTTATTGTCAGTAATTACTTGGTACAAAAGTTAATACACGACGCACAATTTGTGTTAAGTAATGAAACTAATCAATGAGAAGAGAGGAGTCGCTGGAGAAAGATTTGATGTTGGGATAGGTTGAGGGTCGCCAGAGAAGGGGTAGGCAGCAAACGCGATGGTTAGATGGCATCCTCGAGGAACTGCAGATGAAGTTATGTGATGTTAGGAAGATGGTGAAAGACCGAAAAGCGTGGCGTGACATGGTCCATAGGGTCACGAAGAGTCGGACACGACTGAACGAAGGAACTGACTGACTGACTGAATGAAACTAAAGCTGCTCGTGCTTAGTAATGCGCTGCCCATGCTTTCTATAAGGTTCTGTAAGCTGTCCTTGCACACTTTCAAAATTGTTTGAAGGTTTTTGCTTTCATGTGTGGGTGCCAAATTATGGCAGCATAATCTATTACTGGAAATAAGATGAAGGAAAGAAGCCAACAGTCGGCGAGGTGAAGGAAAACGGTGGGTTTTTAAATTTTAGTTTAGTATGGACCTCGGTTAGTAATGTAATCAGTCAGGGAGAAAGATAATAAAACACTATGTAGAAAGAAAAACAACGCGCCTATGGTGGGAACCGGCGGCTGCGTTTCGATGGAGGCGAAACGAAGTGGTGTCCGTGTGCTGTGCGGTGTCACTAAACGTTAAAGATCCCCGGGTGGTTGAAATTACTCCTTAGCCTTCCACTAAGCTCCCCTTTCTCTCTTTCCACTTTCACTCTCACCTTCATCCCATCCCTTACGGCGCGGTTCAGGTGTCCACAGAGCAAGTGTGACAGATACTGCGGCTTTCCCTTCCTGTGAACCAATCAATCATATGGTGGGAACTGAATCGACGACCTGGTTTCATTTATGTGTTATAACGAGTCCCTTGTTTCTCCTTCATTTATCTGAAAACAGGATGGACGTTTATGGAATATGCGAGCACTAAGAGTTTATAGTATAAGGGCCCTTCGAAGAAAAACCAAGTTTACGTTGTGTTGGCTATCACATAATATAGTTCTTTTTTATTTTCTTTTGCCTCAGGGCATAAAGGAATATATAAAAATAAAAAGGCTACAAGCGAAAGAAAACATTTGTAGTTCTAATAAAGCACAAGAGGGAAAGATGTGGCCTCTGCGTCCATGCAGTGTAACAAGGCGGGTTGTTTAGGCAAGACCCCCTACTGTCAGGTGTCAAAGTCTCTCATCAGGTTCAGTGCTGGGCAAACCCACAAAACGTTATGAATCTCTGCCTCACTATTCTGTTATTTACAGACAGGACACCTTGGATGTGGATTTAGATATCAATATTGAGGCCATGTTTGAGTTACAGCAGGTTTATTTCAGTTAAGATTGTTCGTAATCAAAAGTTCTATAACTTAATTTGGGACACCTCCTTTAAATGTTTTGGTTTGCTACTGGTATTTTAAAAGTACTTTCTTTCGAGTTAGTTCCATATTTACAGTGTAAACATTTAAGGCATTCGGCAAGAGTCACTTATTACTGAATTCATTACTTAAAATATTTGGTCAGTAGCATATTTAACCACAAATTAAAGAGCACAGACATCAGCATACATATTAACCTTATCGGGAATGTGTTGTAGAATAACGTTAATATAGAAACGAAATAAAACGCGTCCAAGCACCGAGTCCCAAGAACGCCGGAGTCAACCAATACTTCATTGCACCCGAATAATAGAGGTAGAACTGAAGTGATGATACTAATGAAATTCACACCGCAAACCAAACTGTCACTTACCTGTGCATTCGCACACAGTTAGTAATCACATAGAAAAATGTTCTGTAGCGGTGCATAGTGCAACATTTGCAGCATTCTTTATAAAAAGAAATGTGTAGTTGGTGTAAGAAATCTGGTCGCGCTACACTCAATGAGGTCATATTTACATCCACAGGTGACAGCCAGATGTCATTGCAGTTTGCATTTTACGTTGCCCACAGCATCATTTCGGGCATAGCATTTGAAGTTTGCAAGTCCTTCTACCATGTTCGCTCACCAAAGATCGTGAAGGTAAATAATTTTCACATTTCTTTTCAGTTATGGCTCTGATGTACAGCTGCTTGAGGTGCGCGAGTTCATCGCACAGTGTAAAAACTGTAATGTCCCTGGAAGTTGGGCAATAGCCATACACACCTTTATGAGGCATGGTTTGCGTGATAATGCAAGCAGTAATTAAATCTCTCTGTTGCAGCTATGCACCTCTCTCATTTCATAAACAGAACATAATTTAGGCAGGCATCCTTTGTATGCTTATATTTTTGCCCATCCCAGGCTACATTATTGACCGATGTTAGGGTGGGCAGATAAAAAGAATTAGTGGCCTACCCTACCATATTGAAAGGTGATCTTAAATTACCTTCACCAGTACACATTGAGGTGAATGTAATGTGTGTACAGCATGGTAGGTCCATGGAATCTTTTCAGTATGCAATGTGCACATTTCATTCTTTCACAGTATTGCTTGATTGATTTTACTAAAACAACCCAAGTCTTCTTTTAGCCTCCCACAGTCGAAAAATACATAAGCATGCATATTTTGTGGACGGCCCAAGTAAATTTAAGAGACGTTCCTGATTTTGCCATAATCAAGTTAGGTTGAAAACGAATTTTGGTCAAATTCAGACGCGGTTGAATTCTGGTGTTCCAGGGATCACATTTTGGGGGTGGCTCACTCAAATTTAGAGGTCACCTATGAATTGGCTGCCCTCAAATTAGGTTGGACACCAAATTGGACCATATCGAATTCTACACGGTGCTTGTTAGTGTGTCCAGAGGGCAAGTTCTGGGGATGCAAACAGGTGCTTTGTTTACACACTTTCTGCAGATACTTATTTTGCACAAGGGGCTAATAACTGTTATGCATTAATAGAGATATCTGTGTTCCAGACTCCAGAAACACACGATTAATGGTGAACAGTGGCTCGCGGTTTCAAAGGCTTATAGCAAATCACAAATTGCATTGATGCTCTGGATGACAAGCATGTTGTCATACGACCACCACCTAAAAGTGGAGCTCAGTTCCGAAACTACAAAGACACTTTCAGCATTTGGCTGATGGCCCTTGTTGATGCGGAGCTAAACTTCATGTTTGCATATGTAGGAGAAAATGAACGGGTTAATGACAGCGGGGTATGATTGGCTGCAGACCTTCGCAAAAGATTGAACACAACCTGGAATTTCCACCACCACCAACAGTTCTCCCACACCCGTCTACTTCAGCACCATACGTTATTGTGGGAGATAAAGGCTTCGGCCTCAAGCCATTATTAATGAGGCCGTACGCTGCTGCCAGCTGCAGCATTAAAAGCGAATTTTCAACTACAGGTAGCAACCTTCTGTACTAAAGATCAGCTTTCAGTTCTTGTATTCATTTTTATTCTTCTTCTTCATGATGTGTTGAAGAATTTAATTCTAGCATGAAATTGCAAAGGCAGAATGCTAACAACTATGTGAAGCTGCACTGTTATAGGGGAATATCAGAAAACTGCATCTAACACATTTTAGGCTACACCAAGATCTATGCGCAGGGTTAATAACGTTTTTTTCGCCCAAATGTACAGCCTTTGTCAAAAGTGTAGAGCTCAGAGTGTCTGCTTTGGAGCCACATCGTGCGTCGTGTAATGCACTATCAGTGTTCCAAATCTGTTGATGGAGAGATTTTTTATTCCACCTTCTCCAATTTGAAGGATCTCCACTGATGCAAACTCATTGCCACTACACGGCTCGGAAGCGGACCCCCCGAGCTCTACATTTTAGACAAAGGCTGTACTTTTAACATCCCACCGCAATGATATAAGATGGTGAAGTCTTTACAGCGCTTACTCACTCGTCAGTTAAGCGCAGCTGTGCTGCCACATCTTTTGCTACCATGTTCAGGCTTCTATCAAAGGGTACACAGAGATCCCTTTCACAATCTGCGATAACAAGTATGATGCTATTAATTTACTTTTTACAGACAGCCTTGAGCCAGACGTACTGCAGAGAATGCTTTTGGCAATGCTTTTGGCATCCTTGCCAACTCGTGGGAAATGTACAGGGTACCATTACGGCAGAGCCCCACAAGATCGAAGTATCTTGTACTAGCCACAATTGTCCTCCACTACTACTTCCTACGGCTAAGGAGAGGGACTCGGCAGCTCTACATGCCTTCTGAGGGCTTAGATGTTGAAGACATCTCGACTGGTAAGGCACTCTTTTTACTATTACCAACATACTTGCTCAAGAGAAGCAGCATGCCCATTAAGTGCTACATGACGTCCAACTCAGCGCGGGGGGGGGGAGTTGGAATAGATCATAAAATATAGAAGAAGGGTTCGAAAAGAATGTTCGCATTGAATATGGTTTTAGCATATTAGTTCTTTATTGAAAAATTATCAAGCTGGCACTGCACCAGATGTGATCGCAAATAAAACGAATTGCAAATAAAAGAAAATGGCAAACTCCAAAGAGAAAATTTAGGGAAAGCGAATTAGCAGAAATGGAAAACTGTGGCGGGGGGGGGGGGGCAAAAGTAGTCTTTAGGGCTGAAATACCCCTCAGCAAAATCACTTATTATAGAGGCGAAAAAAAACAAACACAAGGCTACATCCAGTGTGCCAATGAACTTCCGATGTTCTTGCAAGTAGGCACGACGAAGGAAGGTGCAGGGAACAGTGGAAAGAAAGAGAAGTCAAGAAACGAAGACGAGGGGAATAAAAATAGAAGGAGAGAGGGGGCATCTCAGTAGGGTAAAGAAGTCCCAAGAAACAAAATGTCATCTAAAACTGTGTTAATGGTAAGAAATGGTTTGTGCAATGGACCTCGGCCACCCCAACATTTGTGTACAACATGATGCAGTTTGAGAATCAAAATATGAAAATTCAATCGACCAAAGTTCAAAGAAGCTTCACACAGTGCAAAAAATGTGTGTTGACCACTGCCACCTAAATGGGCTGCAAGCCTTTAAATCAATCAATCAAATCAGATTTATCTTCCAATACCATTTACCAATACCTTGACTGTCCAATAACAATGGAGAGTCAAGATTTGGATGCTTTCATCATGGTACTATGTTGGTTCACAGCATTCTAACATCTATCTTTTTTTACAATATCCAGAATTATGATTTGCCATCATGAAGGCAAAATAGGCAACTTGAATGCTGCAGCATATGCCATTATGTATATTAAACAGTGATAGGATGACAGGGCAATAAGGGCTGCTGCATCTGGTACATATATAAAGCGTGCTGTCAGCAGGTAGGGAAAATATTCAGGCTTCGCACTCAGCTGGAGATGCCTTTTGTGTTTTCGACCGTTAGTGGTTGCAACAAGCATTATAACACAAAGCCACATAATCTGTTTGAATATTACTGTCACGCATGCCCGCGCATAATGGACTACTTGTATGACTGCAACAAAAATAGTGTGCGTACTGGTTTTCACATTGTTTCAGTCATTTCCTTTCTCATGTTTGAATACTAATAAATTTTGCATTCCATATCTCCTATTATGTGCATTTCGAATTGCAGGTGTTTTTGCACAGCAGCTAATCATGGAAAACATACCCTCATTAATTAAGGGTGCACATGTAGCCGTATCATGAGGCAGTAAGTAAATGATCGGTGTTTACCGTCTAGTGCAGAAAAGGTCATCAAAATAATTATTTTTAAGACCATGCTAATCGAGGTAGACAAAAAAAGCATATGTCGCCAGAACACTCGTTGCTTATTTCAAAAGCCATAATAAACACACCTTTTCTGGGTTCATGGCAGCTTTAGTTGCATGCAAGCAAAGAAATAAATAAAACCTACCACGTGCACCATTGCAGAATTGTTCCTTGGCTGTGGTTTGAAATTCACTGGCTTCAGGTTCTATCCGAGAGATTGATCAAAGGTGGCTTCACAGGATCCGCAGCAAGATCTAGGAATGCGGATAGTGATGCTTCTGCAATAAAAATATGTACTACTTCTGAGCTGGAAGATGGGAACTGTGGACACCTTATATGTGGTTCAGCAGCTTATGTAGATGTTATTAATCTGCAAGCAACCAAATTAGCATGCACTATTGAGCTCGATTTAAGTACTGATGTACTCCATGAATATCTGTAACCCAATCTTCATATTATTTGGCTTGTGAGAAATTTCTAGTGTCGGTGAATAAGTATTGTTACCCAGCTGCATTCAAAAACAATAATATAAGTGACCACTTAGTAAAAGGCTACACTGCTTTCTATAGAGGACGTTTGAAGCGGAACATGGCGAGAAACAGGCAGCAAAGCAAGTGCCATACAGCCACTAGACTGGGACCAACTCTTACAAAACTGCTCAAAACGCCAGAGAAGACTTCAAGGAGTACTTCAGCAAAGGGGGACAAGTCAGCTGACAGGTGACTTGTGTGTCTGAGTACGACTTGTATGTTTTCAATAATTTATTATAGATCAATAACACTCACGTCGGTAGTGGTCCCGTGAAGGGATGCGCTGTACTTAAGTTCAGTTCAGTTGTTCAGTCGTGTCCGACTCTTCGTGACCCTATTGACCATGTCACGCCACGCTTTCCGGTCTCTCACTATCTTCCTAACATCACATAACTTCATCTGCAGTGCCTCGAGGATGCCATCTAACCATCGCGTTCGCTGCCTACCCCTTCTCCGGCAACCCTCAACCTTTCCCAACATCAAATCTTTCTCCAGCGACTCCTCTCTTCTCATCAGATGACCAAAGTAGCTGAGCTTTATCTTTAGAATTTGACCCTCCAATGAGCAGTCAGGGTTTGTGGTCGACAATATTGACTGATTTGATCTTCTGGCAGTCCAAGGAACTCTCAAGAGTCTTCGCCAACACCACAATTCAAACACGTCAATTCTTCGGCGGTCAGCGTTTTTCACAGTCCAACTCTCGCATCCATACATCACAACTGGAAAGACCATAGCACGAGTTATACGGATCTTGGTTGGCAGACTAATGTCTCTGCTCTTTACTAGGCGGTCAAGGCTAACCATTGCTCTCTTTCCCAGAAGCTGGCGTCTCCTAATTTCATGGCTGCAGTCTCCTTCCGAGGTAATCTTGGAGCCCAAGAAGAGAAAATCTGTTACTGCTTCCACTTCTTGTCCCTTGATGCTCCAGGACTTGATAGGGCAAGACGCCATGATCTTTGTCTTTTTAATGTTCAGTTTAAGCCCAAACTTCTCACTCTCTTCTTGTACGCGCATCAGAAGTCTCTTGAGTTCCGCTTCACTTTCTGCAATTAAAGTGGTATCGTCCGCATATCTAAGGTTGTTGATACGTTTTCCAGCAGTCTTCACTCCAGCTGAAGACTCGTCTAGACCGGCCTTCCTCATGATGCACTCTGCATATAGGTTAAATAGGCAGGGCGACAGTATGCAGCCTTGCCTCACTCCTTTCTCAATCGGAAACCAGTCAGTAAGACCATGCCCAGTTCTGACTGTGGCCTCTTGCCCTTCATACAGGTTCCTGAGGAGACAGATGAGGTGAATTGGAACTCCCATTTCTTGGAGAGCTTGCCACAATCTGCTGTGATCTACGCAGTCAAACGCTTTCGCATAATCAATAAAGCAGAAGTAGATGGGTTTCTGGAACTCTCTTGCTTTTTCCATGATCCAGCGAAGGTTGGCAACTTGGTCTCTAGTTCCTCTGCCCTTGCGAAACCCAGCTTGCACGTCCGGAAGCTCCCGATCCACATACTGCTGCAGTCTACCTTGGAGGATTTTCAACATCACCTTGCTAGCATGCGAAATGAGCGCGATCGTGCGGTAGTTGGAACAATCCTTGGCACTGCCTTTCTTTGGAATGGGGATGTAAACTGACCTCCTCCAATCCTGTGGCCACTGCAGGGTTGTCCAAATCTTGTGACATAATGTATGCAGAATGTTAACAGCGTCATGGTTGAGGTTTTAAGCAACTCAGCTGGAATGCTATCAATTCCGCTAGCTTTGTTCTTAGCAAGGCTGGCTAAGGCCCATTCAACTTCACTCTTCAGGATGCCCGGCTCAAGATCAGTTATCACAACCGTCTTATGTTGGGTTTGCACATTCGAGTCCTTCTTGTACAGTTCTTCTGTGTATTCCTGCCACCTCTTCTTTATCTCTGCGGCTTCAGTGAGGTCCTTGCCTCGTTTGTCCTTTATCACGCCCATCTTAGCACAGAAGCTTCCTTTGATATCTTTGATTGTCTTTACAGAGCTCTTGTGTTCCTTAATTGGCTGTTGTCCTCAACTGCTTGGCACTGTATGTTCAGGAAGGCATTCTTATCTCTCCTTGCTATTTTCTGAAAATCCGCATTGAGAACCTTGTATCTTTCTCTTTCCCCCATACCTTTTGCCATCCTCCTTTCCTCAGCTATTTGCAAAGCCTCTTCGGATAACCAGTTTGCTTTCTTGCATTTCTTTTGCTTTGAAACTACCTTAGTAGCAACTTCTTGTATTATATCACGAACATCAGACCACATCTCTTCGGGCTCTTTGTCTTCTAGATCTAATTCTTGAAATCGATTCCTCACTTCCACAGCATTTTCTAATGGAACTTGATCCAGATTATACCTGAAAGGCCTTCTAGTTTTCTGCGTTTTCCTCAATCGAAGCTTAATCTTGGCAACAAGAAGCTGATGATCGGTGCCACAATCGGCCCCAGGCCTTGTTCTTGCTGCTTGTATAGCGCTTCTCCATCTCTGCCGGCAAATAATATAATCGATCTGATTCCTGTACAGACCGTCAGGTGAAGTCCATGTGTACAGGCGCCTCTTGTGCTGTTGAAAATGAGTATTCGCTATGGTCAGGTTGTTTTCTTGACAAAACTCTACTAGCCTCTGCGCAGCTTCATTTGGCTCACCCAGACCGAACTCGCCTGTAATTCCGGATATTTCTTCACTCCCTACCTTGGCATTCCAATCTCCTATGAGAAAAACGACGTCTGATGATGGGGTGCGGTCTAAAAGGCATTGTAGGTCCGCATAAAATCTCTCAACGTCAGCTTCTTCAGCAGTAGTGGTCGGTGCATAGACTTGGCTAACTGTTATGTTGAAAGGGTGACCTTGGATCCGAAGTGAAATCATTCGGTCGTTTTTGGGGTTGTACCCTAGCACTACTTTGCCCATTCTTCTGTTTACTATGAGAGCGACCCCATTCCTTCTCTTGGATTCGTGCCCACAATAAAAGACATAATGGTCGCCGGAGTTAAATTCTCCCATTCCGGTCCACTTGAGCTCTCTGATACCCAAGATATCAATGTTCAATCTGTCCATTTCTCGCTTGACGATATCCAGTTTACCTTGCGTCATAGATCTTACATTCCATGTTGCTGTGTGATACATCTCCTTGCAACATCGGACTTTCCAGTCGCTTCCCGACACATCCACAACTGAGCGTCCTTTTGGCTTCAGCCCAGCCGCTTCATTCGTCCTGGCGCTACTAGGAATCGCCCTTTGTTCATCCCCAGTAACATGTGGGACGCCTTCCAACCTGGGGGGCTCATCTTCCGGCGCCATATCATTAATGGTATTGTGACTGGCCATAGGGTTTTCTTGGCAGGAAATAGTGGAGTGGGTTGCCATTACCTTCTCCAGTGAATCACATTTTGTCAGAACTCTCTGCCGTGACCTGTCTATCTTGGGTGGCCCTACACAGCAGAGCTCATGACTTCATCGAGTTTCGCAAGCCCCTCCGCCACGACAAGGCAGTGATCCATGAAGGGACGCTGTACTTCACAAGTGACTTATACGTCTGCAACATTGCCAGCGGCCTTTGAGTGGCCAGCGGCCCGCTGGTATTTGTTGTAAGGTGTGTGCGAAGAGTGTGCCAAAAGCATCGCACTCATCCCTTGAGGCCAGGCTCTGGATCCTTTAAAGGACGCTCATAACTGAGAGCAGTTGTTTTCGCTGCTCTGCCTCACTATCTGCATACTTTCTTTTTCCCCAGCCCTGGGTAGACTTGGAAGCCTGGTTGCAGTTTCCTCGTATTGAGTGGCATCTCCTCCTGAGGTGCCTCCATTCGGATCGCTGCGTTGCCTTGGTGTGACAGACTCATCGGTTTCCAAAGGGTACTGTGGGCTCAGCTCTAGCTGGCTATCCACATGTTGAAATAAAAGTAAAGCTTGAAAACAGTCTCCTTCATGCATGTTTCATGCCCACTTATATATACATCAGTGCAGGTTGCATATCAATGTTAATGTTTATAGAATAATGAGTGGCTTCCAGATATATATTTATGGTGGCGCAGGTCCAATGAAACGCTTATCATTTTGAACATCGAGATTTCTATGGGCAAACATATCTACGTTTATTCTGCCCTCGCATCAGTAGGTGACAAGAACATATCAGCATTCACTGAGGCCACGAACTCCATTTCAAATCTAGAAATATAATGGCAGGAATATTGCAACTTGCATATTAACCGCAAACTTTCTGCTATACTGCATTCAAGTAAAGAAAAAATGCGCTAAATGATTCAGCATTAAAGTATAATTATGAACACTTTACAAACCTCTATTTGTTCGTGTAAATAAAAACGTTTGCGGGATGAAGGTTCATGCAAAAAATTATTTTTGCACAACAAGACAAAGAAGGATAATGAAAAACATAGAAGCTTGAGAAAATACTGTGCTGTACGTTCACAAACAGTGACTGGCAAGTGAGGCAACACTTCATATATGCCTATCTCCATCCTGCTTCTGCCCATAAGTGTGCATAATTTTTTTTCATATTTTAGTTCATCAGCACTGCCCTGTACACAATGTATAAACAATACCTCACCCCAACAACCATTAAAATGTTGAAACTTGCCTCAATTCCCTCTTCGTTTGCATAGTAGATGTGCTCGGTTGTGTCGGGAATCCGCTTGTTAGAAACAAAAGCCACCTAAAGGGCACCCAGCGCGGCTCGTATACGTCGTCAGCGCCCGCTCCTGAACGCATTTCAATTCCGCGCTTTTCACGCTTGAAAGTTGTTCGCATGTTTGCGAACTTTATGCGTATTTGTCCAGCTGAAAAAGAAGTAAAATATTGTAGCATAAATTCCGTGCAATGTACGTGGGAGATGAAAACGCTGAATCTGTTGCAAATATTTCATTCTTCTAGTAGAACTCGATCGCTGGGCTAATTGCATGTCATAATTAGGCTGAACAAAGTTGAATACATTTATAAAAGCGGTAACTTTATACAAATTGTATATATCAGCACTAGGAACATGCTAAGCAGGACAGGAACGGCAACACCGTATGGCAAGGTAGAAAAATACCTACCGGTAAACTTGTCTCCGAACGCTGCTGCAATGTCACTGTATGCAACTCTTTCAATTCACTTCGATGGTAGTGCCGGTGCCGAACGTCCCAAATCAGGCGGCGTGCTTCGATCAGCGCTATTAAGTCGATCTCTTCTTCCATTGTGAAAAGCGCCGACTGTGACATCGTTGACAAAGTTCAGGAAAGGAGACAGCCCTCACCAAACGCACAATGAAATTGTCTGCACGTTCGCACGAGCGGACGTACGTGTACAATAGTATCGATGCCCATAGAGAACTGTGTCTGTGTTTTACTTTCTGCTCGTGCATTTTTTTACACACTTTGAGCCGGAGCTCGGTTCGGTCAGCGGCTGCTTTCGCTCGCTCGCAGATTTGGCAAAGAAGAGTCGGCCGACGGGTCCCATCGGTATCCTCAGTCGACAACACTATCACACAACGAAGATGTTCAGCCGTCGGAGGTGTAGTAGGCCTAGCTCGTCTGGCAATGACGCCGTCGTCCAATTCTTCGGCCGATAATCGGCGTTGCTGTCGCGTCCGCGTCGGCATCGCGGCGGTCTAGTGTAGACGGGCCTTAAGTGACTGCAGAACGACCTTCTTATCGACAGTCGTTGCCGATGTTCTCCGTGTATTATCCACCCTTCATAAGGCCACCTCAAGCTACCATCGTCAAATTAACTGGCTGATTGAACGATTTTATCACACTTTATCGGATATGATCTCAATATACACCACACCGGATCATCGAAATTGGTACACTATTCTACCATTTGTCACATTCGCCTATAATACAGCAGTAAAGCGGGCAACCGGTTACTCTCCATTTCTCCTCGTTTATGGCCGCCCTCCCACCACAATGCCGTCACCTTGCTCGCCTCAACACAGAAGCCTGCCAAGAAGATCGCAAAAGTGTCTACAATTCTATCCATCGGGAGGTCTCCTTCCGTCCTGGTCACGAAGTACTACTTTACGCACCATACGGTCATCACCCAAACTTCCCCAGTGAACTACAAAGTGACATCTATTCACCCCCCAGCCGATCGATATCACCGTGGCACTGAGATAGTTCGTGTGCTTTGTTTGAAGCAATTTGTGCTCGGCGATACAGCGGTCCTTTAGGAGCGAACAGGCTGGCAACTTCCGACCATCAGGGGAAATTGGGTGAGCCTTCCAAGGATCTTCTTCTTTCACGTGTACATACCATTCTCATCTTCATCATCCCGCGGCGCCACCGGTGGCACGCGCCTTGTTTGTCCATCGGAATAAACACCAGACACGGCATCCTTTGCCATGCCGTCTCGACGCAGTCTTCTCCCACAATATATATATATATATATATATATATTCAAACAGGATGTCATACAACTTTCCCGATTATCTATTTTATTTCAACAGTTTCGGACGGTGGATCGTCCTTCTTCAAGGTAGAATTGAGAATGGAGAATAAGTCCGCACATTACGCCACTGTTAGGAGAGGGAGAAGGAATTCTCGCTCTCCGTCTTTGGAGAAGCAAACATTACTGAATAGATAGAAAGGGCGAAAAGCTCCAGTTGATTATTGGCTGGTAATGCAAAAAAGACGGAGAGAGAAGGAAACAAAAACAAAAAAGGGGGGGGGAGAGGGGCAAAAAGTGAAAGTGGACAGCCGACGAATGTTACATACGCGCCGTGCTTCCACTAAGACGACACTAAAAGCAAGACAAGTCTCCCTCGAAGAAAGCCAAAAATTGAGCAAAGGTTCAGAATAAGAAAAAAAAATGAAAAACAGACAACGCGAGCATGCCAGGACGGCCCGCTTCCCAGCGGTGCAGGTGTTCAAAAAACCGTTGGGATAAGAGTGATGTGTTCTAGACGGAGTTTTTCCACCCAGCGACGCGCAAGCGACGAAAGAGCCGTCGGCCAGACGCGCTCTCCCGAAACCCGATGCCGCATCCGGGCATTCGCGTCAAGTCGTTCCCGCGAGCGTGTCCTAAGTGAAGACGTTTGCTGCGGTATAGAAAACCGGCCAGAGGGGGGAGGCCAAGGAGCTAAATAACGAACAGTATAGTTTGCGTGAGAAGGAGGAAATTCTTAGGAGCGGGCAAATGGAGATAAAGGCGGCGTCTATTAGTTATGTAGGCTTTTCGGAAAGGCAAAGTTGCCCAATGTTTCATTAATTCCATGGGTTATAGTCTGAAATTTGTGTATGAAGTACGATTCTCTTTGTTCTCTTTGCCGACTTGTTTGGAAGCCTGATTGAAGGAGAATGACCCGAATGTTTTCGAAAGTGTGGTTTGGAATGCATAGCTGCTTAGAAAAAGGGAGATTTGGCAGTGTGTGGACGTGGGCCTTATGGTTATTGAAACGAAACCTGATTGGTGTTTGGGTCTGTCCGACGTATTCCATGCCGAACCCCGCAGCTTAGCATGTATACCACATTGGCACTGTCGCAGTTCAGGGATTCTTGGACCTTAAAGGTGAAATCAGAGAAGTTGCCTTTTACAATATTTGTCGCCTGCACATGATTGCAAACTTTACAGCGTGGTTTTCCGCATGGTTTACATCCGGGGTTAGGGTTAGTATTAGCGGTCGTTCTAGATTTACCTAACATGTCCTTTAGGTTTCTTGAGCGCCGATACACTGCTCTCGGTGGCTGTTTGAAAATGGAAGACAAGTGTCTGCTTTGCTGGATTATATTGAAATGCTTCGAGAGGATGTTATTAACCCGTGGCATGTTTGAGGAATGTGTAAGAACGAAGTTTGTTGGCCTGTCGTTCTGCTGTGATTTTTCAAAGTTGATTATTTCATTTCTGTCTAAGCCTCGAGCTTTCCCAATAGCATCACCAACAATGAAGGGGGGGGGGGTATTCCTTTTGCAGAAGATTTGTTTTTAGTTGTTCCGCATGGCGGTCAAAGTCTAGTTCAGAGCAAATCCGTCGGAATCTATGGGCCTGTGAATAGGGTATGCTGGTTTTACAGTGGTGTGGGTGGCTGCTTTTGAAATGTAGGTACTGCTGGCGGTCGGTAGGTTTCCGGCATAGGGTATATCGTAAGAACGTTGCCTTTTCTCTGTACTGTAACGTCCAAGAAGTTAATTAAGGATTTAGAAAAGCTGTGAGCGAACGATATGGATTTGTAAAATGAATTGTAATTTTGTATAAATGTTACAGGCTGGCTTCGTCGTGGGGCCAAATGAGGAAAATATCTTCAAGAAATTGTTTATAGAGGAGAGGTTTCAGAGAGTGTCCAGAAATTGCTTCTCGAGGGCCGCCATGAATATATTGGCATAGGACGGTGCCACCTTAGTTCCCATCGCCGTACCGTTGACCTGAAGGTAGTGTCTTCCCTCAAATTCGAAGATATTGTGATTAAGCACCAGGCTAAGAATAGTGGAGAGGGTTTCCTCATCCAGGTTCACCGAGGGGTCCGTCTTAAGGTATGCATCCACTGCCGCGCGTATGCCGTCTGCATGGGGGATATTCGTGTACAGGGATGTTACGTCCATTTTGACTAAAAAGCTTTCTGTCGGAATTTCGATGTTGGACACGACTCTGAGGAAATGATTTGTGTCCTTAATGTAGGCAGGGATAGTTGGTATAATGTCCTTAAAGAGGAAGTCAAGGACTGCAGAAATATTTTCGGTGAGTGTACTGTTACTTGACACAATTGGGCGGCCGGGACGGTTGGGTTTGTGAATTTTTGGAAGGAGGTAGAATCGCCCGGGAACCGGTTTGATGGGCTTCATTGCTTTAAACATAACCTGGGATATCTTTTGCTTTTGAAACAGAGATTCTAATTAATTGTTGATTTTGGTTTCAAAATCTCTTGTAGGATCGCTATCCAATTTTGTGTAGAAACGCTTATCTTCCAATTGTCGGAAACCTTCTGTTAAATATTCTGCCTTGGCCGTAACAACAATAGCGCTGCCTTTGTCCGCAGGTTTGATGATGATGTCGGACCGCAGACTCAAAGCGTCGAGGGCTTGGCGCTCTTCGTGTGACAGGTTGTTACGAACTGCATTAGGTTTTGACTTTGTATACGCAGCCAGAATATCCTTTTGAACAGCAGCGATGTACATATCCAAATGTTTGTCTCTGTGTTCCCTTGGTGTCCATGATTTATCAGATATCACCGGTAAGTTAATTTCACGCTTCGTTTCGTGGTCACTGAAGTATTCACGGAGACGCAGACTCCTTGCAAAGTTATCTAAATCTTGAAATAACTGAAATTCATCGAATTTTCCTGCCGTAGGGAAGAATGTTAGACCCCTAGAGAGCAACGTTCGTTCCGAAGGTGAGAGCGGCAGACTCGGCACATTCACTACATTATCAGTAGCCATGGTAGACTAGTTTCCAGCAGACCCGCAAGGCTGGCGAGGAGCTACTTTATGTTTAGCCCCAGGTGGGGCTGGTTTATCCTTGGCCACAGGCGGTGTTAGGGAACAGCTAGGCGTAGGGACCACACCATCCCGGCTGAGCTTTTCTATTTTCCTTTTGTTGATTTCTGTTGTTTTACGATTTTCAAATTCGCGGAGCTCAATTAGTTCATTTTTCGTGGCGGCAGCATTCTTCCATATTTTCAAGTTCGAGAGCTTTTCGATGGCTGTGTCTTATGATTAGGTCCATAAGGCGCAGTGAGCTGTCATGTAGAATGCCATTCCACTCCGCCTCTTCATCGTCGTTCAGAGTTGTCATAGCCGGGGATAGCTGTAGCCGCAAACCCTTTGGTATTGTTTGTGATTCACAGTGCTGCGCTAGTGTTTTAACGTGAGCGCGGTATCGGATGCGTTTTTCTGCAATCTTACTGATGTGTAGGAATGAACGTGAATGCGTATTTGGGGAGCGGGCCGTACCTGTGGCGGTAGCGAGTCAATCGCTGCGGTGGCCGTGCCGTGCCGCCTCGCTGCAGGCCTTCCTGGTGATGTACCGGCGGCGGGGTGGCACGGAGGGTGTCTCGGGTTTCTGAGACAGCGGGCGAATCCCAGTTGAATTCACTACTGTCCTGCAGCCACCTGAAGTCCTTGGCGTCGGGAACAAACACGGCCATTGACACCCTCTACTCCACTGACAGACCGGCTCCGCCAAATCACGTCTGTCACTTTGGACAACAAGAGCTACACCGTTACCGCCTACGTCGCTACCCCAGATGACTCGCGCAAAGGAGTCATTCACAATGTGCCGTCGAACATCACACCAACTGAACACCATGAGTACATTCTGGCACCCGGCTATAAAGTTCTCTACGCTCGGCGCATGGGATCCTCCATCACGGCATTGATAATTTTCTCTGGTCGCCGGGTTCCCTATTTCGCCTACCTTTATGGCGGCGAAACCCGTTTCTGCCCTTTCAAATCCCTACGGGAAGTGTGCACACTGTGCCGCCGGGAAGGCCATCGTCGAGATGTATGCCCTCGATCCGAGACTCCGCTCTGCCCCATATGCGGCCAAACAAACGCCCCGATAGGGCATCCCTGCCAGCCCCACTGCGCATTGTGCGACGCCGAGCACAAGACTGGAGTTCCCACTTGCCCTCGATGCTACGCTACACCGGGCCCTCGACCTCCGGCTCCGCGAGGACCCCCCAGTGAGCCGCGTGCACAGATCCCCGTCTCCCACCCACTAGTCGTTCTTCCGGCCAAAAACTCAAGTACACCGCCAACTCCAGCTCCACGCCACAGCGTAGGAGAACGTCGATCTCGCCGGACACCCCAGCAGGAAGGTAAGGAGAAGTCTTCCCCATCATCCCAGCCTCGCTCTTCTTCCTTGCGTCCTGGGCTGAGATGGGCGGATTTGGCAGCGGCTGCTCTACCCCCAGTCCCAGCATCCTCAAGTCCCCCCCCCAAACTCCCATCGTGGCTACCCAACCCGCCCACACTGAAATCCGGCAGCTACGCCAAGAGATCGCCGATCTCCGGTGTGATGTCTCTACGGCAACCGCAACCCCCACCCGCTTCACTCCCCCCTCCGGTCCACCCAGCGGTGCCTATTGATCCGTCCATCATGAAAGCCATCCAGGCACTTACCACTGGTCAGCAGGAACTAGCTGCTACGGTTGGCCAAATGACTCAGCTATTCGCAACAATGCAGGCGTCGCTGCAATGTTTCCAGGAGAAAGTAGTCCTACTCGAGGCGTCCACCCCACCCGCGGCGAGACGCGGGCGCAAAACCCGCGGTTCAGTTACCACAGTGCCACCCCAACAAACTACGCCGGCGCTCTCGCCTCCGGTCTTGCGGCCCCCAAGTCTAATATACCCACACGGCGGCTCTGCGCCGTAACTCTTCCCGTCCAGACCGCCGACCCGACAACGAGCTCCTGGGGGTCTGGCAGTGGAATTGCCGCGGATATCGCCGCAAACGCTCGTCCCTGCTACAGTTTGTGACATCAGCTCCATCCGCACCGGCCGTCATCGCCCTTTAAGAGCCCGGCTGTTCGCCTACTCTCCCAGGGTATGTGTGTTGCATGCCATCGGGGGCTAGCCGCTGTGCAGTGCTTGTGTCGAAGCAACTGACCACCACCGACCATATTCTTCTGGAACTGCTACCGCCATTTAGACAGACCCCCAGCGTTTTTGTGCTCGCAGTGCACAGCCCTCCAAGTTCCCATGCAGAATCTTTCTCTTATCTCTTTGAACACGCCTGTCGTCTTGCACGCCGCTCCCCTCTGATAGTCGTCGGAGACTTCAACGCAGCCCATCCCGCATGGGGTTACACCCGGCCTACAGCGAAAGGTACGCGACTGTACACTTTAGTCCAATCGCACAGCTTCTCTTTACTTACTGACCCTTTGACGCCTACCCGCCTTGGTAACTCCGTCACCCGCGATACCTCTCCGGACCTTACTTTACTGCTCCATGTACCGCACCATGACTGGCGGAACCTTCTTGAGACGCTTGGTAGTGACCACTACATTATTGAGACTACGATCCACACAGCTCTGCTTCGTGCCCCGCTCCGGAAAACACGCTCAGTCGATTGGCCTGCCTTTCGTACCGCTCGAACGGAATCCCCCTCGTCGGATTCTATCGCTGATATCAAACTCTGGGCCCGCGCCCTCCATTCCGACGTCAATCGCTACGCAAAGACCCTCCAACTCACAACCCAACATCCGGAGGCCGATCCCCATCTGGTCACTCTGTGAGAGGCGCGCAGGGGCCTAATGCGCCGCTGGCGCCGGCAAAGCTATAACTGACGCCTTAAGCAACGTATCGCCAACATTACGGCCTAGGCAGAAAGTCATGCGGCCCTCTTGGCGCAGCAGCAGTGGAACGGCATTTGCGACTCACTGAACGGCCGCCTGGGTACAGCCCGTACTTGGCATCTTCTACGCCATCTCTTAGATCACACCAAATCCCGCACACACCTCCCAATCTGTCCGCCGCTTAATACAGATGTTTTCAGGCTCGGATGACGCTCTCCTCGCCCAACTTCGCCTTCAAATCGCTCCGCCTACCGCCCCGCTTGCTCCCACACTGCCCCCATACACCGGCCAACCAAACCCCGATCTGGACTCCCCGTTCTCTCCAGCGTAAATCTCTCCAGCGTAAATCTGCTCCCGGGGCGGACAGGGTTACCTATACCGTACTCCGCAACCTCGATACCTCTTCCATCGCTGCCCTTACGACATTCTTTAATACACACTGGTCAGCGGGCACCTTGCCTTCCGAGTGGCGCCATGCCGACGTCAGTTTCATTCCAAAACCCGGAAAACCTCTCGACCTTTCCAACCTCCGCCCTATCTCCCTTACCTCGTGTCTTGGTAAGCTCTTTGAACACGCCGTTCTGAGACATCTCCAGCTATACCTTGACTCAAGCTCTTTCCTCCCCCTACACAATATGGCTTTCGTGCACCTTTCCACCCACGATGTCATCCTCCAACTTCGCCACGATATTATCTAAGGCCTCACTCCAGCGTCCAGTAGCGCTATCCTGGCATTGGATCTGCACGCCGCTTTTGACAATGTATCACACTCCGCCATCTTAGACGGTCTAGCTGCTACCCACTGTGGTCCCCGTACCTTTGCGTACGTCAGTGCTTTCCTCGCTGATCGCACCGCTACAGTCGGCCTCGGACAACTTCGGTCCCAACCCTTCTCTCTACCTGCCCGCGGCACCCCCCAGGGCTCTATCTTATCTCCGCTCCTGTTCAATGTTGCTCTGGCAGGCCTCCCTGCGGGACTCTCCGCAATTCCTGACCTTCATCATGCTATTTACGCCGATGATATCACCCTGTGGGTAAAAGCCGGCTCGGCGGGACATATCAAGTCCACACTACAAGACGTCCTCTGCACTGTCAACTCATACGCTACCTCCTGCGGCTTGACTCTTTCTCCTTCCAAGTCCGAGCTCCTCGTCGTGCGCGGTCGGTCTCGCACTCCCCTCGACCCTGCCACAACTATAGCTATTTTCGTCAATGGCAGCACAATCCCAGCGGTCACATCGCTACGAGTCTTAGGCCTCCACCTCCAAGCCGACGGGCGTGCCAGATCCTCACTAAGCCGCCTCTCTACACAGAGTGCTCAGCTTCTGGGCCTTTTCCGCCGCATCTTCGTAATCCAAAGTTCTAGGTACCTAATTTGGGACACCTTCTTTATTATGTTTTGGTTTGTTACTGGTATTTTAAAGACACTTTCTTTCGAGTTAGTTCCATTTATACAGTGTTTAAAAATTTAAGGCATTTGCCAAGAGTCACTTATTGCTGAAGTCATTGTTTAAAACTATTTGGCAAGTAGCATTTTTAACCTCAAAATAAAGAGCACAGTGGGTGGGATTGCAGTGACGCGCCTTTGCGTTTCGTCAGCCTTCACGATGAAAATTTTGACCAACACCAGCAACCCTGCTGGATAACCTTTCCGTGGATCAAGGCGTCCGGATCGACTATGCCATCAACACCCGTCGTCGATAAGTACTTCTAACGTGCTCCGGAACTGTTCAGTGGGCGTGGAAGCAGCTATTTCGTCCGTTTCTTTTCCCAGGTCAGTCACGACTCTTGTCTATACGCTAGTAAATCGGACAATGCTTGTTTGTTGGTGTTCCCACGCCCGGGAATACTTTTGTCTTTGCTACGCGAGTGCGTGATGGTTGTTAAAAAGTTGCTTTTGCTGTCTGGTGACGTGGAAGAAAACACAGGACCGGGATGCAATACGCGTTCCCAAGAACAAGAAGCTAATGACGATACAGCAGCAGAAACAGTTAAGTGATCTGTTTTCATTGCTACAAGACATGAATACTCGAACCGCCAAAATGGAGAAAGACCAAGTTGACTTAATCAGTATTGTAAATGAAATCGAGAAGAGCCAGGAGGCTATTCAGAATCATCTACCAGATATTGACAGAAGGTTAACTGTATTCGAAGGCAAAGCTGCTGCTAGTAAATGTTCTCAGGAGTGTCAACGACTGCAAAGCTTTGCTGATAACCTAGCTTGTGAAAATTTGAAACTGAGGGCTAGTCAGGCAGAGCTCGAAGATAGGCAGCGCCGTGATAATCTTCTGTTTTTGGCCTTTCTGACAGCAATTCTGAGTCCTGGGATGACACTGAAGTAAAACTTGTGAATGTACTTTCATCCGCCATGAACTTGACACCATCGGAACTATCAATTGAACGGGCTCATAGACTTGGTACTTTTTCTGTGGATAAAAGCAGGCCGATTATTGTGACGTTCTCATCTTTTAAAACTAGGCAAAAAATTCTCTCTTCAACTTCTGAACTGAAAGATAAAGACATTAAGGTAAGCGAAGATTATTCTCTCATGACTCGGCAGGCACGGAAAAAACTCGTAGAATTTGGTATCGCTCAAAAGTCTAAATTCAAACTGCGCTATAATAAGCTTAACATGAACGGCAAGTGTTACTGTTAGGACCAGCTTAATGACAGAGTTTCTGAAGTTCGCTGTACTACAAGCTTTTCGCCTGAAACTACTGTACAATAACGATGCGTGACGGGTAGTGGGCACTCCTCGCTGTCTGAGCGTTCATTATCGTTCCTTT
The DNA here is from genome assembly GCF_055883805.1 of Amblyomma maculatum. Classification (NCBI taxonomy): domain Eukaryota; kingdom Metazoa; phylum Arthropoda; class Arachnida; order Ixodida; family Ixodidae; genus Amblyomma; species Amblyomma maculatum. The sequence continues at coordinate 53,706,890 of NC_139346.1, read as the reverse complement.
ACACAAATATTAGAAGCGTCGTGCCTAAACGTGATGAGCTATGCGCTACTATCGATGCATGCGATGCGGATATTGTTTGCCTTACTGAAACGTGGCTTTCAGCAAAAGTTGATAGCTCTGAAATCTTTCATCTCAATAAGCATTTTACCACTTATCGGTGTGATAGGGGTGACAGAAATGATGGTGGCGTTTTGATAGCTGTTGCCGACACACTTTTTTCTTCTCCTGTTCATGTCGTCAGCAGTTTAGAACTTATCTGGGTTGAACTGCGCACGCGCTTTAAAAAACTGATCTTGGGAGTTTGCTATCGCCCTCCCTCGTACAGTTCCACGTTTGTTGACGAACTTCATGATTCTGTTTGCGCCATTACCGTTCGTTTTCCAAACGTTCCTACTGTTTTGGTAGGTGACTTCAATTTTCCAACTGTATTTTGGTCCAGTGAACGTTCCTATGTTGATCCTTTTTCTACAGAGTGCGATGGTGTTTTGCGCATGTGTGTCGACTTTAATTTCTCCCAACTTGTTACCCAGCCTACCCGTGTTACATCTTCTTCGTCAAACTTGTTGGACCTTGTTCTCACCACGTCGCCTGATATCGTTGCTTCAATATCTTGTTTGCCAGGTTTAAGTGATCGTTGCATGCTCCATTTTTCAGAAAATGTCGCGATACCACACCGATATAACACTTCTAATTATATCCGTGACTACCAAAAGACAAACTTTGATGCAATTAATCGTGAACTCGCTGCTTTTATCGATGAATACTTGCCCTCTTTTCATGACCGCCCAATTGAAATAACTGGACCCTTTATAAGGATAAAATGTCCTCCGTGACTAATTCTTACGTTCCGCTGCGAACAATATTACCTAGCAACTGTTCGCCCTGGTATAATTCTTCACTAAAACGGCTTTCAAACAAAAAGAAAAGTCTGTTTCGCTCCGCCAAAGTGTCTAATTCTATGCCCCGGTGGGACGCTTACTATTCTGCTGCGTCTGCATGTAAATCAGCACTGAAATAAGCTAGGGAGTCATTTTTTAGTCATACTCTTCCATCGTTGCTAATAAATAACCCAAAACAATTTTGGAACGTGGTTAAGAAAACTGACCCATATACAATCAATCTGAAAACTGCAGATGAACAATTAATTCCTATTGAAATGTGTGCTGATGTTCTTAATGATGTGTTTACTGCTTCTTTTACTAACAATTTAATTACCGAAATTCCTCATTACCCACCCCGTGACTTCTTTTTTATGGACCCCGTTATAATGGATCCTGTGGGCGTAGAAAAAAAACTGAACAACTGAAGATATCATCATGCGGAGTGGACAACATTAACTCAAAATTTTTGAAAAATACTAAAGTGCATAGTGCCATTATTTTTGCTGAACTGTTTAAACAATGTCTTGAGTGTAGCTGTGTTCCTAGCGACTGGAAGGTGGGCAAGGTGGTTCCCCTGCACAAGTCTGGGGACAAACATTCTCCCAATAACTACCGACCCATTTCACTCACTAGCTTCCCATGTAAGATCATGGAAAATGTCATCTGCTTTCATCTCGCCAATTTTCTTGAATAAAATTCTTTCTTCAGTCATTCCCAACACGGGTTTCGTAAAACATTCTCATGCGAGACTCAGCTTCTATGCTTTTCACAAGACCTTCATTTCATTCTTGACCGGGGTTTCATAGCAGACTGTATATTCCTCGATTTCTCCAAAGCTTTCGATAAAGTTTCTCACCAATTACTACTTTTAAAATTAAGTAACCTCAAACTCGACCCTAACATCGTTTCGTGGCTTCAGTCTTTCCTCACTAACCGTTCTCAATACGTGACAGCAAATAAATCAAACTCTCGTTCCTCTCCAGTGGGCTCAGGCGTTCCCCATGCCTCCGTACTAGGGCCCCTAATTTTTCTAGTTTATATTAATGATTTGCCTAACACCATTACTTCTTCTGTGTGTCTCTTTGCTGACGATTGTGCTATTTACCATGAAATTAACACTGACACTGACATTTCTGCTCTTCAGTCTGATATTAACAAAGTTTCAGAGTGATGTAAATTATGGCAAATGGAGCTTAACATTACCAAGTGCAAATATATGCGTATTTCTCGTCGTAACAATGAAGTAGCTAATTACAACCTCAATAATACTCCTCTTGAAACTGTGTCTTCGTATAAATACCTTGGTGTGCACATAACTTCTAATCTTTCTTGGAACCTGCATGTGGAATCTATTACTAACAATGCTAACCGCATGTTGGGGTACCTGCGCCAAAACTTTAACCTTTCTTCTAGTTCAATAAAATTGCTTCTTTATAAAACCTTTGTTCGTCCTAAACTGGAATATGCAGCCTCTGTCTGGGACCCTGGCCTTGCGTCTCTAGAATCTGAAATCAAATCTGTTCAAAACCGCGCGTCACGTTTTATACCTTCCAACTATCACCGTAACTCCAGTGTTAACGTTATGAAAACAACATTATCACTCTCACCGCTTTCACTACGCAGAAAAATTTCTCGCTTATGCCTATTTCACAAAATCTATTACCACAATCCTGTCCTTAAGAGCCGGCTACTAACTACCCCCACAAATGTTTCAGGTCGCATTGATCATCTTCACAAAGTAGGTGTTCCGTCCTGTCGTACTAAACACGCCTCTTATTCTTTTGTTCCAAACACTTCTGTCAGTTGGAACCACCTTCCTAGGCACATTGCTGATATTACGGACCCAAATTCTTTTAAGACTGCGGTATGTAATCTATATTTATAGATGGTAGTCAATTGTTTTTGTTCGTTTTAGGTGACATTGTTGACTGTCGGAAATGTTTTTTTTCTTTTTGTCTTACCTGCTTTTCCGCTTTTTTTTGCGCCAATCCTTTTTTTTTGTTTTGATCACTTTTCGCCGTGTTATTGTTTCTCCTATGTTGTTTATGCTGCACTGTACCCTGTACCAATATATCTTTCAAACTCCCCTCTTTAATGCCTTCGGGCCCTAAGGGTATATGAATAAATAAATAAATAAAAAAGGGTACACAGAGATCCCTTTCACAAGCTGAGATAAAAAGTATGATGCTATTAATTTCTTTTTTAGTGACAATCTCGAGCCAGACGTAGAGCAGAGAATGCTTTTGGCATCCTTGCCAACTCGTGGGAAATATACAGGGCAACATTACGGCACAGTCCCACAAGATTGAAGTACTTTGTACAAGCCACAATTGTTCTCCACAACTGCCTAAGACTAAGGAGAGGGACTCGGCAGCTCTACTAGCCTCCTGAGAGCTTAATGTTGCATACATCTTGACTGGCAAGGCATTTTTTTACTATTACAAGCATGCTTGCTCAAGAGAAGCAGCATGCCCACTAAGTGCTACATGACGTCCAACTCTGTGCGGGGGGGGGGGGGGGGGGGTATCGGTCTGTAAATATAGAAGGGTTTCGAAAAGAGTGTTGTCATTGAATATGGCTGTAGCATATTAGTCCTTTATAGGAAGAGTATCAAGCTGGCACTGAATCAAAGGTTATCGCAAATAAAAGCAATTGCAAATAAAAGAAAATAGGCGACTCAAAAGAGAAATTTTAAGGAAAGCGAATTAGCATAAATGGAAAACTGTGCCATAATTGTCAGGGGGCAAAAGTGGTCTTTAGGGCGGAAGTGCCCTCGACAAAATGACTCATTATAGAGACGAAAAATATAAACACAAGGCTGCATCAAGCGTGCCAATGAACTTCCGATGTGCTCGCAATTAGGCGCGATGAAGGAAGGTGCAGGAAACTGTGGGAAGGAAGAGAAGTCAAGAAAAGAAGACGAGGGGAATAAAAAAAAGAAAGAGAGAGGGGTAGCTCAGTGGGCTAAAGCAGTGCCAAGAAGGAAGAAATGTTATCTTAAACTGTGTTAAAGGTAAGGAATCGTTTGTACAATGACCCTGGCCCACCCCCAACCCTTGTATACAACGTGATGTATTTTGAGAACTAAAATATGAAAATTCAATTGACCAAAGTTCAAAAGAAGCTTCACATAGTGCAAAATATGTGTGTTGACAACTGTCGCCAAAACTGGGTTGCCAAACTGGGTCTTTAAATACCAATTGTAAGATGGGGGTTTATTGAGCAGAGCAGCAGGACTCGATCAGCAGGACTGGGCAGATCAGCGGCGAGCACAGCAGCAGCGAACACCGTCAGGTCCAACACGTGCTGCGATCATGATATCACTGCCTAGAATGTTCCTCGTGGACTTCTTCCTCTTCACAATTACCCACGGGACGAAGAGGAGACATCCTGGCGACTTACGGCGTGAGCAAAATGGCAGGGTCGTAATAGGGATTAAGGCGCTGGATGTGAACAATCTCGCGTCCGCGCCGGCGTAGATTATGAGATGGCGTAAGAGGTTCCACCGCATAATTAACCGTAGAGGTGGGCTCCAGACCTCGATATGGGCCATAGTATTTAGCAAGAAATTTTGAAGACAGTCGAGGAGCATTGGAAGGTATCCACAGCCACACAAGAGCGCCAGAGAAGTCCGGTGTCGAGTGTTGGTTGTCATGGTTGGATTTATGGCGGTACTGTGTGTTAGCCGTGAATGCACGGGCAATTTGTCGACAGTCTTTCGCATGCTGGGCTGCTTAAGACACAGGAGTATACTCTGACATGTCTGGCTGATACGGGAGTAGGGTGTCGATTGTAGCAGAGGGGTGACGACCGTAGAGCAGAAAAAAAAGGAGAGAAGCCAGTACTAGAGTGCGTTGCGGTATTGTAAGCGTAAGTGACACACGGAAGAACGAGGTGAGTGGTTTGAGGAGACGTACATAGTGAGCATGTCGCCAAGGGTACGATTGAAACGCTCAGTGAGGCCATTAGTCTGAGGATGATAGGCGGAGGTTGTTCTAAGAATATGTTGCACTTCGTGAGCAAGGCTTTCACAATGTCAATCAAGAAAACGCGTCCTCTGTCGCTGAGCAGCTCTCGAGGTGCGCCGTAGCGAAGAACAAATCGCTGGAAAATGAAGGAAGCTAATTCTGACGCTGTGGCAGATGGAAGTGCGGCGGTTTCTGTACCTCGTCAGATGATCAACGGCTACAATATCCCAGCGGTTGCCGGCTGCAGTGTAGGAAAGCGGCCCATACAAATCAATTCCGACGCGGTCGAAAGTGCGTGGTGGGTTGCGTTACGGTAGAAACTCCCCAGCGGAACGTTGAGGAGTTGGCTTGCGACGTTGACATTTGAGGCTTGAGCGAACTGATGTGTGTCGGGTTCAGAGGGCGAGTTTCACCGCAGCGGGCTCGGGAGGCGACGATGCATCGAGGCGGAAGACAGCCAGGGAGGAGAGGCAAAAAGTAGTTTATATACACTTTTTACATACTGAAGAAGGTACAAGTCATGAGAGGAAAACGGAGCTATCTGTCCAGACCAAATCCTTCAGTTAAATATGGTTTGGTATCCCCAGCTCCCTAGCTGGGGAAATAAAGTTCATCGATGCTATCCAATCAGTGGGGGCAAGATATTACTCGAGGTGCCGCCCACTGCCGAGGGTGAACCTCCTTGCACATCTTCCGGTGGCGAGGGCAAATCTGCTCAATCGACGATTTTGTGCGGACGATGGAGTTTCGGTACCAGGGAAAAATGGTCCGAGAAGTCGCCTATTGACGGTGGTCATTCACCCCGCGAAATTCCAAGGGGGTCACCTGCTTGCCTCGAGAATTTGGGGAGTGGGGTCAATGCTGGTCGGCGACGCGTCTCGTGCCCATTAATCACAAGAATAGGTGCGCTGTTGTCGCCGTCGCTTCGCTGCTTTTGTTCGCGGTCGCTCGCCGGCGTCCGCTAAGTACACCTCCATTGTGAGCTGCTGAAGCCTGGGCGGAACTCCGGTTACAACAGGCTCCATTGTCAGCTACTGAAGTCTGGCCGAAACTCCGGTCACAACAGCCCGTCCGTCGCCCGAAGAGGTCTCGTAGTGTTAGCAGCAACACTGCACCGCGTAGAGACCTGGAGCTGGTTTAGCCTGGTTGGTCCGGCCACGTCAAACCTGGCCATCTGGTTCTTGCTTCCTTGTTGAACAGCGCTAGTAGACTCAGCCACTCAAAGCCCAAAACACAGCAAGCAGCGAGCGCAAAACAAACTCTGAGAAGTGCCAGGCTGCCTTCATAACAACGATTGCCATTTCAAAGTAAAGAAAACAAAATAAAATTCGTCCAGAGAATTTTACGTTTTCTTCCGATAGTGAACATGTCTGAGAGACAAGGAAAAAAACAAGACTTTTTTTTGCAAATATGCTAGCTAAAATTTTGATCCATGTCGTAACATGAGAGATGCCACATAAGGCCACTTCCTGTAAGAACACGTCCCAAGGTGTAACGGTAGATAAACGATAGTAAGAACAGCATGAGCAACAACAACAAAAAACAACTATGCAAGCAAAAAAACAGAAAAATATATGATATGCGTAGCCAGTTAACGTCTGGGAGCCCAACCAGAGAGTGTTACCCAGGGAAACTTCGGCTGAGGCCATCAGCATTAGAATTATTGCGCCCGTTTCTATAACGCACGTAAAATGCGTGCTCCTGCAAGGCTAGACTCCAACGAAGCATCCTGCCATTTTTGGCCGACATATTAAGAAGCCAAGTCAAAGGACAATGGTCAGTCTCTACAAGAAACGGAGACCCTGCCAAATAACACTGCAGCTTCTGAATCGCCCACACGAGACAGGCGCATTCCTTTTCTGATGCACTATAGACCTGCTCACGTAGAGTGAGCTTCCTACTTACAAATACAAAAGGGTGCTCCTCCCCATTGTCATCATGCTTGCTGAAGACGGCATCCATAACGCGGTCACTCGCGTCGCATGTAGCACAAACTGATGCGTGAAGTCTGGAGTTCTCAAAATGGGCAGACTGGCCAGAGCCACTTTCAGGGCCTGAAAAGAACGTTCTTTCTCCGAATTCCATTCTACTTTGACTGGTTCATTATTTCGCAAACTGTCGGTAAGGGGGCTGGCGATTTCAGAAAAAATTGCGGATGTAATGTTGATAGTATCCGGTTAGTCCGAGGAATGAACGAATATCTGTCTCAGTGACTGGGCTGGGGAATTCGGATATTGCCGCTACTTTTACTTCTAGCGGGTGCCGGTAACCGCGTCCGACAATGTGACCCAAGTAAGTCACCTGAGCTTTTCCCAACTGACATTTCTCCGCTCTCACAGTCAAGCCTGCCTCACGTTACCGTGTCAGTACATCCCTCAAATAACAGAGGTGTTCCTCCCAGCTCTTAGAAAAGACAGCTATGTCATCTAAATATGGAAGAGCATAGTCGCCTATGCCCTCCAGCACACGGTCTAAGAGACGGGAAAAAACAAAAGGCCGCGTTTTTGAGGCCAAAATTAAGGACGAGAGGACGAAACGTTCCTAGAGGGGAAATAAATGTGGCTATTCGGCTCGCTTTATCGGTCAGAGGCACCTGCCAATACCCTTTAGTGAGGTCCAGCGTGGATATATAATGAGCACCACGTATGGCCTCAACTTTTTCCTGAAGTTTCGGAATCGGGTAGCTCTGATCAAGTGTGATCTCATTCAGACGGCGGTAGTCGATGCATGGACGAGGGTCGTTACCTGGCGCCTCAACCAATATGATGGGGGACGTAAATTCACTCTCGGATGGTGCATTCAGCCGCATGCCTAACATCCGCTGAATCTTAGTTGCCAATATTTCTTTCTGCCGGATTGAAACCCGGTAAGGCCTGCACCGGATGGGCCTGTCGCAAATTAGCTCTATATCATGTTCGATCAAGTTAGTCCTGCCGGCCCGGTCAACGAAGTAATCTCTGAACTCTCGCAGAAGAGTTTCTAGCTTTTCTTTCTGTTTATCTTCCAGTTTGGCGTCGCATTCAATTTTCTGGCAAAGTGTTTCGAGTGCGGAATCTAGTTGTTCTTCTGGGAAAAAAAATCATTTTCCATCTCTTCAGGAACATTTAGAGCGAGCTGCACAACGGCTTCCCTCTGTCTGTACGGTTTCATTAAATTAGTGTGGTGGATCCTCACCTCTTCGCATCTTCCCGGCATTCTAATAACATAGTGTCCGAAATCTGCTGTACAACCTCTACGGGACCCTCCCATAAAACATCTAGTTTGTTCTTCCGCGACGCACTCAGCAAGAGCACTTTGTCTCCAACACCAAAAGTTCGTTTTCGGGCGTTCCGGTCGTAATATAGTTTCTTCTTCTTGCCCTGAGCTGATTTCATGTTAGCCTCCACTAGCTCGCAACATGACTGAAGACGTTCTAGTAGCTGCAACACATACTCAACCACTGTGGGGTCCTCTCCGCGCCCTTCCCATGCCTCGCGGAGCATCTGAAGCGGGGACCTCATAGAACAGCCGTACACTAGTTCTGCTGGGCTGATGCCGGTGGCCTCATATGGCACGGAACTCAACGCAAACATGGTAGCTGGCAAGGAAGCCTCCCAATCTGTTTTGCTTCCATGGCACAAAGTCTTTAGCACTCTCTCCAACACGGAGTGCCAGGCCTCTACACTGTTATTCTGTGGGCGCCGCACGGAACTGTGTATAATGCGAATACCGCATCTCTCAAGGAAGGTAGTTGTCAGAGCGCTGGTAAAGACGCTGCCCTGATCACTTTGCACTTCGGCCGGAAAACTCACTCGAGGAAACACAGAAAGCAGCGTTTCGACCACCTCTGCTGGACTTACTTTCTTAAGTTGGACAGCTTCCGGGAATTTGGTGGCCGGACATATTATAGTCAAAATATATCTGTAACCTGACGTAGTTACAGGTAACGGTCCCACTACATCTACAACAACACGCCGGAAGGGCTCTGTGATTATGGGCACTAATTTCATAGATGCCGTTCTTGTACTGTACGGTTTGCCAATTCTCTGGCAAGTGTCGCATCTCTGAACAAATTTTTCGACTTTTTTGAAACATCCGGGCCAGTAGAATTTCCTCAGCAGCCTTTCTTTAGTTTTTTTTATACCCAAGTGACAGGCCCAACCTTTTCCATGCAAGAGGGCGAGAACTTGAGCCCTATACATAGACGGGCAACAAGCTGGTCGTGTTCACCTCCTTTCCTGTCCTTATACTGGCGATACCATAGGCCAGACCAGTGCTGGAAGGCGATGTTTTTGCGTGACACACCTGTTTCTCTTTGGTCGCTCAAGTTTTGCAAAGACTGATCTCTCTCTTGCTCAGCGGCAAACATTTCTCGGTCCATCCGAAGGAGCTCGAGAAAACCCTCTGAATGCGGCTGCACCAGATTCGTACTGACTTCCTCTCCTGGCTCAGATTGAGCAGTTGCACGTAATTCGGGACAATCAGTGCAGCCAGCACCGCTATCGGTGCTTTCTAGATCAGTGCTATTAGTGAGTAAATCCTGTTGCTGCTCGTCACCGTGATCCTGCACTTGGCTTACAGTTTCATGTTTACCCTTTTCCTTTAGCTTCGTCTGCGCTGCGATTTCTCGCGCCTTCGCACGTCTGAGAGCCTGGACAGGATGGTCTCCAAAACTCAGCCCCTTTTCCCTGAGCAGCATGTCCCAGCGACTGGAAAATATATAGGGATACTGCTTCGGTAGGTTTTGAGAGACGGCTGCCTCATTGTAAAGCACACCGAACGGTCCCTCGATCTCGACACGGGCAATCGGCAGACATAAGCTATTCTCCTCGACCACCTGCCCAATCCATCGTATTCACCCGGGAATTCTCCAGCCCTAACGTATTCAAGGTGAATGACGTCCATTATAGCAGCGGAGTCGCGGAGAACTTTGCATGGTTCGCCATTTACGGTCAGATCACTAAGATCAGGCTGCAACAATCGTACGTTGTCGTCCTCGTTATCCAGAAACAAAAACACCACTTTTGGATTACGGCAGTCGGCTGCTACGTGCCCAGGCTACTGGCAGCGGAAGCAGACGACCGGCTTCTTAGATTCGAAAACCTTTTCTTTCCCCGTGTCTTCCTTCGAGCTGCTTACTGCACCTTTTTGGTGTGCAACAGGCATATTAGACGACGCAATTCCCACTTTTCCCTGTGTGTGAGAGTGCGCCCGGTTATCCCTACCGACTTTCGCACTGGATCTGATTCGTCCTTTCTCCGATTCTCAACGCGTCGCGAAGTCCTCAGCTAATTCTGCCGCGCGTTCCAAAGTCTTTTTGCAGGGCCTATCCTGCACCCATTGGCGCATTTGCTCTCCCAGACTACCGTAAAACTGTTCAAGGCAGATAACCTCAATGACGCTATCGCGACTGTCATAAGCCTCTTCACCTTTCAGCCATTCGATCAGATCTGCTTTCAATCTGCTCAAAAAGTCCTGAAACTCTCGCCTAGCTTTCGCGCTACCTCTCGAAAGCGGCGAAGGAATGCATCAGCTGGTAGCCGCTCCTTTTTAAGGCGAGCTGCCTTAACTTTATCGTACCTTTCGGCATCCTCTTTCGACAATCTGGCAATTGCTTCAGGCCCTTCACGAGGAAGTACGTTTAATATTTTTTGTGGCCAGATGTTCCGCTGAATTCCCTCCTTTTCACAGATCCTTTCAAAATTTACGAGGAACAGCCCAGTGTCCTCGTTTGTCTTGTAGGGCTGCAGAAGATCTTCCATTTTTATTATGGCGCCCGTCGGTAAGCCTGATTGTTAGATTTATTTCCGGTGCCTCAGCAGTTTGAAGATCTAACTGCCTGAGTGCAAGTTTCCTCTCCTCTGCTTCTTTAGCCTCCCTGGACTTCTCCTGATTGAAATTCCAAGTCTCCGAAATTTCATTGCCATCCGCCCCACACTCCTGAATAGCCTCAATAAGCTGTGGCTTTCTATGGCTTTTCGCCACCTCAAGACCAAGCTCTTCGCAAATCAAAATCAAATCCTGTTTCTTTAACTGGCTGATGTCGATGGCCACTTTTGGACGATGACTTCTGTAAAACACTGCTGCTTCAAAAGCACAAAATGAAATCTACTAGTTTTGATAACGTCCCTGAGTTAACAAACCTGGCAAATTCTCAGAGAAAGTCAAGCGCTCACCATTTCCGATGCCAGGATCAAGTTTGGACGATTCCACCGCAACCAACCAGTTGATGTGTGTCGGGATCAGGGGGCGAGCTTCACCGCAGCGGACTCAGGAGGCGACGATGCATCGAGGCGGAAGACAACCAGGGAGGAGAGGCAAAATTAAAGTTTATATACACTTTTTACATACTGAAGAAGTTACAAGTCATGAGAGGAAAATGGAGCTATCTCTCCGAACAAAATCCGTCAGTTAAATATGGTTTGGTATCCCCAGTTCCCTAGGTGATAAAAAAGTTCATCGTTACTATCCAATCAGTGGGAGCAAGGGATCATTCTAGGTGCCGCCCAGTGCCAAGGGTGAACCTCCTTGCACATCTTTCGGTGGCGAGGGCAAATCTTCTGATGTCGACGATTTTGTGCGGGCGATGGAGTTTCAGTACCAGGGCAAAATGGTCCGAGAAGTCGCCTATTGACGGTGGTCATTCACCCCGCGAAATTCCAAGGGGGCCACCTGCTTGCCTCGAGAATTCGGCGAACGGGGTCAATGCTGCTCTGCGACGCGTCTCGTGCCCATTAAACACAACAATATGTGCTCTGTTGTCGCCGTTGCTTCGCTGCTTTTGTTCGCGGTCGCTCGGCGGCGTCCGCTAAGTACACCTTCATTGTGAGCTAGCCTGGCCGGAACTCCGGCCACAACAGAACGTACTTGAGTGCGATGGCGTACATGCCCCGCCAGTAGTAACACAGCCGGAGACGAGTGTATGTCTTTAAGACACGCCCGTGACCGGATTGTGGGTCAGCCTGTAAATAGTCATAGGTTTGCGAACGTTGCTGCCGGGGAATATTTAGCAACCGCTTGCGGCCACTTGCGGAGTAGTTGCGGCGGTAGAGGAGGATATCACGAATGGCGAAGTGGGAAGCATGGCGGCGGAAAGCACGCGATGGAGAAGCAGCTGTAGGATTGGAGATAAAATCTAGGAGAGAATTTATCCAAGGATCTTGCCGCGGCGCTGACGGCGTGTCATTGATGTGAAGCGATGGCGGGGAAATGTCGGAAGAGGAAAGGCTCGCGACCTCAGCTGTAAGGGGGCAGCGATAAAGTGCATCGGCGTCATGATGCTTGCGCCGGAGCGGTAAACAACGAGGACATCATAATCGTGAATGCGAAGAGCCCATCTTGCCTGTCTGCCGGACGGGTCTTTCAGTGAGGAAAACCAGCAAAGCGCATGATGGCCCGTCACTATGTCAAAAGGGTGGCCATAGAGGTAAAGGCAGAATTTAGTAAGAGCCTAAAAAATCGCTAAGCACTATTTTTCATTGACAGAGTAATTGGATTCAGCCTTTGTGAGTGTTCGGCTGGCATAGGCGACCACGTATTCAGTATAACCTGATTTGCGCTGAACGAGCACAACGCCGAGGCCAATACCACTGGCGTCCGTGTGGACCTCAGTAGCCGCTGTGGCAGCGAAGTGCCGTAGGACAGGCGGTGCCGTGAGGATCCGGAGTAAAGTATTGAAGTCATCGTCGCACGTTGGCAACCACGACGAAAGGTCGGAACTGTCGGACAGAAGGTCACTCAAGGGAGCAGTAGTTGAAGCAAAATTCCTAATAAAGCGGCGAAGTAAGAGCACAGCCCGAGGAAGCTGGGTAGATCTTCGATGGAAGTCGGTTTGGGAAAGGCTGCTACGGCACGAAGTTTGGCAGGATCTGGAGATACGCTTTCTTTGGAGACAACGTGGCCAAGAAGGATGAGCTGGCGGGCGGCAATACGACATTTTTTTCAAAATCAGCTGCAGTCCGGCATCAGATTGGCAGGTGAAGACGTGCTTCAGGTGTGAGCCAAAGTAAGGAGAAAAGACGACAATGTCGTCGCGGTAGCAGAGGCACGTCCTCCACTTTAGGTCACGCAAAATGGTGTCCATCATCCGCTCCAATGCTGCAGGAGCATTACAAAGGCCAAACGGCATAACTGTAAATTCGTACATGCCGTCAGGAGTTACAAAGGCAGTTTCGGGCGATCAGCCGCTTCCAGGGCAACTTGCAAGTAGCCGGAACGTAAATCTAGGGAAGAAAGGAGCTCGGCGCCTTGCAAACAATCGACAGCTTCGTCGATGCGTGGAACAGGATAGACTTCCTTTCGCGTAATCTTATTAAGGCGGCGATAATCGACACAGAAGCCGATAGAACCATCTTTCTTCTTTACGAGGACAATAGGTGACGCCCAAGGGCTGCTTGAGGGCTGAATCACGCCATTCTGAATCATTAGGTCGACATGCTCTTCAATAGCCTGGCGTTCGGTTGCAGACACACGATAGGGTCGCTGTCGCAGTGCTGATGGGTGCCGGTGTCGATGCGATGAGTGACTGTAGATATTTGACCCAAACCACTTTGATGAGAGTCGAAGGAAGAGCGAAATTGATGTAGTAGTAGGTGCGCTGGGCTGGAGGAAGATCGGCGTCGATGGAGCGGAGGAAGAATTCTGTAAAAGGAGGTGCGGGCGCAGGTGAAGGGGGGCTGAGCGCACTCACATCAGAGTGCGACGCGTCGTCAGGTTCCTCAGAGATCAGAAGATATCCGATTGGCTGGATACTGCCGAGGCATTCACCACGGCGCAGATCAGTAGGGGAGGTAAATGGGTTAGAGACCCTTAACATGAAAAGGCCAGCGGAAATAGCGAGCACAGCGTAGGGCAATGGAAGACACTTGCGGCACGGGAAAGTATGGGCTGGTGTGAAGAGAACGGTCTCAATCGCTAACAGAGGCACAAGCGACACGAAGAAGCACAGAAGAGCAGGGAGGAAGGTAAATATCTTCGGCGGCGAGGGCTTAAGCACAGGAATTTCGTGGATCAACGTCTGGTAAGGCATCGGACAAAGTCGAGAACCCCACTTCAGCTCAAGCACAATCGATAATAGTAGCGTGACGCGACAGGATATACCAGCCTAAAATAACAGCCTGTCAGCAACTTGGCAGCACGACGAACCGAATTGTATAAATGCAGTTGTGGATAACTACTAGAGCGGTGCACGCTGCTAAAGGATTGAAACGCTCAGTGCTGGCCGTTTGCAGCGAAAGTCCCGCAATTGGCGACTTCACTTTCTTTAAAGAGCTACATAGTTTTGCGTCCATAACCGAAATCGCAGCACCAGTGTCAATTAGAGCCATGACAGCAACGCCCTCGACGAAAACTTTATTAAGGTTGGCCGGCGGCAGATGAGGACTGTGAAAGTTCGACAGGGTCGCAGTTTTCGCCTCAGGAACTGCGGCCTCTAGTTTTTCTCACATGAAGCGTTCTGTCGACGTCGCATCGGACAGATAGAGTGGCGTCGCGGAGATGGTGAACGGCGGTCGGTAATGGCTGAGTGATGTGGGGAGAAATGACGGCTGGCTGGAGGCTCAGTAGGTGCAGAATACTGAGGCGTCGAAGACCAGTACCCAGAACCATGAGTAGGCGGTGCCGACACTGGGAGACGGTTTCGACAATAACGGGAAATATGTCCAGCCAGCCCGCAAGTGTAACAAATTCGCCGGTTATCTGTCGTGCGCCAGGAATTGCGCTGTCTTGGAGCCGGTCGAATAAACTGCGCAGGTTCTCGAGCAGGACCAAGAGGTGGCTCAACGTAGGCAGGTTGTGGCGGAGCATATGTAGGTGGTGATCGGGCATCAACAGCCGCATATGTCCACGGGGTTGCGACTGGCATGGATTGAGGGGCAGAGATTCAACTTCTTGTTCCTGAATAATCTGGCGCAAACTGGGAGCTACGTGCGATGAAGGCTCTTCATGGCAGGACATAAGGGAGAGCTGTCGAGCAACTTCTTCCCAAATGAAGCTCTTGATTTGTGGCAGCGGCGCAGAACGTTCAGCTGCATCTGTCAGGCCAGCAAGCGCCTCAGATTACATGGCGTTCGTGCGAATTATGGCCCTTTGTTTGCGCAGTTCATCATAGCTTTGACACAGTGTGACCACTTCAGCGACAAGCAGTCAGCATCTGGAAGGCATAGTCATCAATGCCTTGCAGAATGTACTTAATCTTGTCGGCCTCTGACATCTGTTCGTTCACGCGCTTGCACAAGTCGACGACGTCCTCGATATAACTTATGAAATTCTCACCAACCTGCTGAGACCGCGCACGCAAGCGCTGTTCAGCTCGGAGTTTCCTCACAGCCGGACGGTCGAAAACTTCAGCGAAGCTAGCTTTGAACACGGACCATGATGGAATGTCCGCTTCATGGTTGCGAAACCATAGATTTGTTACGCCGGTAAGATAGAATATCACGTTGCTTAACTTCGTTTCCGCGTCCCATTTCTTATAAGCGCTCACTCGCTCATAGGATGTGAGCCAGTCCTCGACGTCATGGTCATCAGTGCCGCTGAAGATGGCGGGGTGTCGCTGGCGGAGGGAGCCGTGATAGATAATGGCCGAGCCAACTTGTACGGCTTGGTGGCTAACGTCCTCAGGCATCGCAGGAGGTTGTAATGTGCGGCTGCGGAGTTCCAGGGCGAGAGGATAGATCTTATCCGGCAGGTCCACCAAAGGTAAGATGGAGGCTTATTGAGCAGATCAGCAGGACTCGATCAGCAGGACTGTGCAGATCAGCGGCGAGCACAGCGACAGCAAACACCGTCAGGTCCCACACGCGCAGCGATCACGATGTCACTGCCTAGAATGTTCTCCGTGTACTTCCTCTTCACACAATGAACAGTTAAGATTTGGATGCTTTTATAAGGTACTATGCTTGTTCACAGTATTCTAACATCTATATATTTTGCAATATCCAGAAGTATGATTTCTCTTTATGAATGCAAAGCCGGCAACTTGACTGCTGCAGCATGTGCCACTATGTATATTCAAACAGTGGTAGGATGACAGAGCAATAAGGGCTGCTGCACTTTGCACATATATAAAGCGTGCTGTCAGCAGGCACGGTAAATATTGAACCATTGCAATCAGCTGGAGATGCCTTTGTGCCTTTGCCCTTTAGTGGTTGCAACATGCATTATAACGTGAAGCCACTTAACCTGTTTGAATTACTGTCACACATGCCCGTGCATCATAGACTACATGTATAACTGCAACAAAAATGGAGAGCGCGTACTGGTTTTTACATTGTTTCAGACATTTCCTTCGTCATGTTTGAATACTAATAAATTTTGCATTCTATATTTCATATTCAGTGCATTTCTAATTGCAGGAGCCTTTGCACAGCTGCAAACCACGGACAACACACTCTCATTATTTACTTCAAGGACTATACTTCAAGGAGCATTTAAACAAGAGGGACAAATCAACTGGCAGTTGACTTGTGTGGCTAAGTGCATCTTCTATGTTTTCGAAAATTTCTTATACATCAATGACACTCACATCGGTAGTGGTCCCATGAAGAGATACGCTGTACTTCACTAGCGACTGATACGTGTGCAGCATTGCCAGCTGCTTTTGAGGTCCCGTTGGTATTTGTCGTAAGGTGTGGGCGAAGAGTGTGCCAAATGCATCGCACTCATTCCTTGCGGCCTGGTTCTGGCTCTTCAAAGACGCCCACAGCTGAATTCAGTAGCCGGTTCCGCTGCTGTGCCTTATTATCTTCATTCTTTCTTTTCCCCCAGCCCTCGATAGACTTAGAAGCCTGATTGCAGTCTCCTAGTCTTGAGTGGCATCTACTTCTCAGGTACCTTCATTCGGATTAGCTTGAGGTCTTGGTGCGGACAGCCTCATCGGTCCCTAGCGGGTGCTGTGGGCTCGGCTCCAGCTGGCTATCCGCAAACTGAAATAAAAGCAAAGATTGAAAATAGTCTTTCCTCCATGTATTTCATGCCCACTTAGAGGTCCACTGAAACGGACACCAAGAAGCCACTGATAAACGTGTTCAGTGTGTAGAACAAATCCTTTTGAGCATTAACCCAAAGTATAACTCCTTGAAACAAAGCCAGGTGTAAGGCCGCAGTGAAAAGCGATTCGCACGTGGAGTCACGCTGGCGGTCGATCCCCCCATGCGCCGAGGCCAAAGAGCGAGCGCTGTTGTTGTTTTCTTCTCCTTGTCACCCCTTTTCTTGGGCGCGGGCTCGCGGGGCGCGCGGGAGGCCTGGTTTGTTTCGTCCTTTCGCCCCGAGGCGTCGCCAAGACGGGAACGCAGCCGGGAACAACAATGGCACGCTTCTGCGAACCACTTTATGGCCATCTCGTTCAGCAATCTCAGCGATCTCTCGCCGTGGCACGAGACTTTGGGTCCGCGCGACGGCGACTGTACACTGCTCTGGGACAGTGGCGCCCGCTCCCTTTTCCTCGAACGGGACGGCTGAGTAAACTCGTCTCGAGATCCCCCGCGGCGTTTCTTTCACAAAGGCACCAGCTGCAAGGTCGCATCGCAAACACGCTGAGGAGGGGAGGCAAACACAGGCGCCGTATGAGAGGGTTTGGGGACCGGCGAGTGGGAAGAGAGTGTGTTTTGAATGTTGTATTGAAGTAATTAAGGACCTGGGTCCGAGATTATTTCCAACGCACGGGGGTTGTGACATGTTTTTCAATAATTTGATTGGCTGCTTTATTTTCGGGGCGGATCACCAAAGGTGACCGCCCTCGGGTCTTTGTTGATGTTTGTCATCAAAAAGCGGTCCTCGGACCATGTTTGGCAGTCAAGTTTGAGGCTCCGTGCTTAGCACGTATTTACAGTCCCTAGGCTTTAACCGAAATGCTCGGTAGAAAATTAAGTGCTTGTAGAGTGACTTCTCTGTGTGAGAGTGTTTTTGTTTTAAGTTACAGTTGTCTGTGTGACTCTTGTTACTGTAACTGTTTGCCAATGTATAATACTTTTCCTCTGTAAATATATATCTCCTCCTGACCATCATCAGATCATCGTCTACTGTTCTCATCGTCTGCTTCTGTACCTGCCGAACAACGAACTTAACATCACTCCAGGGATTTATTATTAATTTTTAAAAACATCATTTTTTGAAGTTCGCGAGCAGAAAGGTCGTCGTTTGGCTGTGTCGCATGGAACTATTCCCGTAAAGGGGTCGCGAAACGTTTTCCGGAAATTTTGCACGGCTTAGTTAAATGAAATCCTTGTCCTGCATCATATAATATACCTCGATTCGTTTCATCGCCCGCGTTGATTTAATAGCGACAAAAACAGAATTTCGGTTTCCTAGCGCGCGTCCTCCTCAACTCAACAGATACGTCATTGCGCTAAGCCAATGAGAAGCTCCCGTTGCCGAGCCAAAGTTGACCAAGCTCGGTGTATTTTAGAGGTTCTAATTGTGCCCTACTCTACGCTCACACAGGGTTTTTTAATATGGCCGACGCCTAGGTTCCTCCGTGGGTTCCAGCGTCGCTGTGCTGCTATAGTGAACTAGAATATAGTCGCTACTGTTAAAACATGGTTACATCGTGGGCTTTGAGCCTTACGCCGACGCAACTTTTCGGGTGCCAGGTCGGCGAAGATGGACCCTGCGAGCGACCGGTACAGTAACACTTGTGTCGAGAGGCCGCGGTAACCGCGGCACAACTCCGGCTTGCAGAAGCCCCGACCGTCAGCCTCCCGATCCCAGCCGTTTCGAAACTACGCATTGGTATGTATGTCCGAGTCTTGCAGCCTAGCCTACGTTTGACAGTTGCGAGAGTGCGCAATCGCTAGCCGAAGCTTTCGAACAGGCGCAGCTGCGGGCGGTGCGTGCCGATGCCGACTGCTCTTGAGAGCATCTGGCGAGATCCCGGCGGCGACTACGCAGTTAAAGCAGCCGTCTGGGTGTTACAGATCATCCGCATTGACTACAAATGCTTCTTGATCATGGACTGCTAGTCGAGAACACAAGGTAAGAACCTTGAGCGAAAGGCGACATAACTTGAACAAGCGGCACCTGTTTTTCATTTTCTCGAGCAAGAAATGCTGTAATGAAATCTATTGCGGAAGGCAGTGTTAATAAAATAAAGCTTCCCCTTTAACGTTACTTACCTGCGATCATCTACACTGTCTACAGTGTTGATATTGCGCCACGTTAGCGCGAACACATCGCTGGTTTTCATATTTTTCTTGTTTTCGTAGAAGCGCATGAGCATGACATTTCACCATGCAAATTACTGGTTTGCTTAATTCCATGCACGAGTAAATGAGAAAACACGCATCATCTGATAGTGTGAACTTGCTAAATGGAAAGGGCATGCACATTGATGTGAAGTAACGAGGGGGGGGACGCTGTCCGGACACATTTGCTTGTTTTATTAGCCAGGTATGACCTTCAGCAAGTGCAGCACTTCAAAACATAAATACATAAGGAATGCCACAAGAAATGCAGTAAATAAGTACAAAAGCAATCTCATTTCGGAGGACTCTGTGCTAAGTGAAAATGCATGCAGTGAAGTAGCCTGTCTCCTGCGGAAGCCGTGGGAAAATGCACTAAAAAACGACACAGAAAAGAAAAACACACAGAGCAGGACTGGCTTCTGCAGACAATCACTAACTAGCCCGACAACTCTTGTTATAGCCTGTCCCCACTTGCTGCCAGAAGAATCACCATACCAGCACTCAAAGTTTTATTTGCTAGTTTTTTTTTTTACCCACTTGCATTAGGTGAGTGTTGTATAGTGTGCAAATATAATTAAAAAAATTGACTTCAGTGATACCATCATCAACACCTGCACACAGTAAACCTCTCCAAAATGCTTTGACACTGACATTTTACATGTGCTGAAATGTAACAACCAAAAAAAAAAAAAGAAAGACGTTCTCCCAAAGGCCAGTACACCGAAACTTCCATAGTTTGAGTAAGTGTTGGAAATTTTACAGTTAGCAAATGAAGTTATAGAGTAGTTTTGCGGCACTTGCAGAAAGTTTGGCACGTGCCGTGTTGTGGGAAAACAGCTGAGAGCTGTTGACAGAAGTGCACTTGTAGTTTATGGCTCCTTCCAATAGAATGACTCCATGCACAGAGCTGCTTAATGCATAAGTCGCATACTTAACATCTTCGTGCTATGCGGATGATATCAACGTGGACATTGACATCGGCCACAACACTAGTATAGAGGGTGTAAGACGACTACCAGGTTTTGTCAGTCAAAAGCTGCATTGCCTTCAGGCATTATTTTGCTGCAGTAGCAAATTGTGATTGCACTGGAGTTCTAATATTGGGTGGGTCTCATTCTCTCTCAATCACCTGCAGCAGAATTCAAAGTTTGCCGCACTTCCAGGGAGAATAAATTGACAGTGAAAGTTACACTGTACAGCTTCTGTTAGACGGGAATTAATTGTACAGATGCATGAATAGCTTTCAAATTTGTAAAAGACCTAAATCGTATTTTCATTTTGCTATGCTGAAAAGTGAATATTGCTTTTTCTCTTGTCAACAGGAGGCATCACTACATCTGCTACAGCCAGCTTGCGCACTGGCTTTGGGGATGCCTCGGCAGACATCACAGTAAAGTCCTCCCTATTTGTAATGCAAGCCAAATAAGGGTAAGGTTTCCATCTGACAGTTACACTGGTTTCCAGTTTGTGCAAGGTTTGTAGAGTCATCACCTTATTCATTCTGAAACAAGCCGGAAAATATGAGAAGAGAGAATTGCAGGACAGCTGGACTAATAACTGGAATTTTACTAAAGGGTAGAGGCAAAAGAAGACTTGCACAGAGATGCACATGTAAAAAAGGCCCCAAAAGACTGTTGACCGATTTCTTAGCCACACACACGTCCTTAGCCTTTGCAGTATAGTGTGCCTTTGGACTTGGATCTGTGGCTTCCCTTTTGTAACGAGTGGTTCTTGACCGTAAGGAATTTGCTGTTTTTAGATTTTGATTTTTTAGACCCTTTCTGCTTTCCACGCTTTCACTGCTTTGGGGGTTTTTTGTGCACGTGCATTTCTGTGCAAATCTTCTTTTGCCTCTTTCCTTCAGTAACATTTCAGTTAGTCAAACTTTGTCTTGTGCTCCTCTCACGTGTTTCGTCTTCTGGCTGGTTTTAAGATTAATCAGCACCAACTCATCCAGGTGTTAGTCTTGTTGATATCACTAGCCTGACTGCACCCACTGCTGGGCAAATGCTTATCCCATATCCATCCGAATAACCCGATCCTGTGCCAGGTGCATGATTCTCGCAAACTTCCTAATTTCATCTGCTTGCCCGAGTTTCTGCCGCCCCCTGCTAAACTTGCCTTCCCTTGGAATCTAAAAGACATATATAGGCTCACTTAGAATGAATTTTGTGTACTCACTCCCTTCCTTTACCTTTGACGGGTAGAATTTTTCTTCTTTTGGAACTGACCGCAGATACATCAGCTGCATTCATATGATCCCCGCAGACTTCCTAATCTCATCTGTCTGCCCGAATTTCTGCCGCCCCCTGCTACGCTTGCCTTCCCCTGAATCTACAAGACATATATAGGCTCACTTACAATGACTTTTGTGTGCTCACTCCCCACCTATACCTTTGATGGGTGGAATTTTTTTTAGCACTGACCGCAAATGCATCATAATTGTGCAGTTGTGTATATACCTGCTTGTATAGATGTCTCTCCCATATCTATCCAAAT
This sequence comes from Amblyomma maculatum, assembly GCF_055883805.1. Taxonomy (NCBI): domain Eukaryota; kingdom Metazoa; phylum Arthropoda; class Arachnida; order Ixodida; family Ixodidae; genus Amblyomma; species Amblyomma maculatum. The sequence continues at coordinate 53,685,383 of NC_139346.1, read as the reverse complement.
AACCCGATCCTCTGTCAGCTGCATCCGTCTGATCCCCTCAAACTTTTTATCTGCCTGCCTGAGTTTCTGCTGCCCCCTGCTATACTTGCCTTCTCTTGGAATCTACAAGACATATATAGGCTCACTTAGAATGAATTTTGTGTACTCAATCTCTAACTATACCTTTTTCGGATGCATTTTTTTTTTATTTAGCACTGACCTCAACTCATCATGATTGTGAAGCTGTATATACACATTTGTATATTTAGGAGAGAGGAAGACAGCAAAGAAGCGTGAATAAAAGATGTCTTGCTCTAGGTCAACTTCCTTCTAGCCTAAAAATTTTGTATGCACTGATGAACCTGCGGCCAACCAATAAATTATTTTGAAAGCAACATGTCTCTAACACTCATTTGGTAACATTAGATAATGCCCAAATGTACTACAAAGTGGTGGTCCTTGTGGCACTGACAAACCTAGATTTTCTAGTTGCCGCGTTCACCTTTACACGGCCTCGAAAAATAGTGGCTCATGGGGAATAGAAAAATCAAACCGTTTTCTGCAAAAGCTGCTTTGAAAGGTGGCCACTGTTTTCAGCATTTTGCAGTCTCATTCAGAAGCAAGCCAGCATAATCTGCAATCTGTAGACATGCATACAATAATATGTGCCTTATACTTTGAAATGTACCAGACTTTAACCAGTCATAAAACAGCGTGCTGAAAAGGTATGTATAGTAAAGCCTCCTTCGTTGATGATACCCGTAGTTTGCATGAAAACATCTGCACTAGAACCTGCATGACGTTGAGTTAATTGGCCTGCTGGTTGAATATGCCACCAAAATGCTGGTAATACAATGAACTTTGTCGGTGCTGGGGTCAAGTCTAGAAATATAAAGTTGGGATGATTTAATTGTGAAACCTTGCTGCTGAATTCACTGCAGGCTAGAATGTAACAGGATTAAAGGACAGCTGTAGACGTAAGGGCAGTCCACATTGTCACGGCATCTTATGCGTCCTAGTACACATATCTACATACCGTGCATGTTTTGCTAGTAAACAATGTAACCACAGATTTGCGAAGCTCCAAGAATGCTACACTGATGCTGTCTGAGTAGCTGCTTGTGTCGCTGAATATTGTGAAAGCCTTTTGATGGAACGAAAACTGCTTGGTGAATACTTATGCAGAGTGAGGTTGGTCAGGAGCGCAGGTGATATGTACACCCTCGCAATTTAACCATACAAGCACAGACTGTATGATACTCATACAAATTGAAAAATATTAAGGGAAGGAATTGAACTGAAGACTTCGCAGTTCGACAGTCCAAACTTCTACTACATGTGCTTTGGGCTGTGTGTGCTAGCCCGCCTGCAATCTGATTGCCCGAGCCAGGAAAATGGTACACACCCATATGAGCACCACTCCCAGTACTCTTTAACATGTACATAGAAGTGCAGGTGCTTGGGATAAACCTTGGCTGCCGCAATGCACCTCAAACAATGGCATGTTGGCCAGAATAGCAGGTTGGGCTTGTTGGTTTTCCATCCTGAGGTAACCGCGCAAAATGTGGACGGGAGCACAAGACGAGAAGACGATGAGACATTGTGTCGTCTTCTCGTCTTGTGCTCCCATCCACGTTTTGTGCTGTTACTTCAGAATGTCACGTGCCTGCCCAATATCTACATAATTGTCACACGAAACACTTTGTGTGTATTTACGACTACTTGCACAACACCATTGCCACCCACTGATGATGAGCAGCTGAACAGCAGTTTTTCACGTACACTCTGCTGCCATTAATTACAAATGCTATCACGCTACGAATTCCCATACCACCCCACCCAACCTCTGTGTGCAATGACTCAACCTTTGGTGCGTTTGCATGTTCTCGGGATACTGGAGAAATCCAAGATATCAATTAGTAGATTCAAGCAACTTAATCTGACATACATCTGGTGAGAATATTACCACTCTATCCATGTATACACAGATCTGTATCACCGCAAGCGTCGCCTACAATTGTGGTGATGCCGCTCAGAACATGACTCATCTTTTTTTTAAGGGCATAATTCTCCACAAACCGCTGCTGAGCTTGTGGCCCCTTGGTAAGAGGCTTTCCACATCTGTGGGAAACCACTTTAGAAGTGGTGTGAATTCACAGTTTCAAAGCCTGCATTACAAATTTTTGGAAGTTTTCAACACCACACCCTTACCAGCCTTTGGCACTACACATCACTGAGTTCCTTATATCTACTTGTGCTCAAGGCCACAAGGTAGTGCTTTAGTGGATCCATACCCACTTGCCAATTATATGCCATTATGCATGCTTTCTCCATAGACTGCATCTAAATGTGGTTTCACACACAAATATTTATACTTAATTGGACAGGCGGACTGCCCAGAATGTTCCACATGTGACATTACGGAGACTCTGGAGCATGTACTAGTGGTGTGTCCCAGTATATGCGTGCAAAACAATAACTCGAGTTACTTCTTTGAAGTGTTTTGGCAACAGGCCTCTCAGAGGACTTATTGGCCGGTTGGCCAGAAATGGAAAGCTCTACAGGCAGTGCCGGCTTTCTGCTGCTTCTTGCATGACACAGGACTTGACTCGTGACTGTGGTGCAAGTTACTATTCCTGTATATATTTTAATCAAGTCATGACCCTCTTTGTTCTTCTCTTTCTGTAGCAGGTCAGATATTAAACTTTTAAGCCAATCTATCCGCCTTTCCAATCAATAACACTTGCGTGAATGCATTTCTCCTGGATGGTTGATCTGGTAACCACACCATCGTAATGCAAGGACATGGGGCGTATGAGCTTTTGAGGTGAACAATTTTTACCCTAGAAATGTCTTTTAAATGATGTGAAGGATTCTGTAGATATTTTAATCAAGTCACGACCCTCTTTGTTCTTCCCTTTCTGTAGCTGGTCAGATATTAAACTTTTAAGCCAATCTATCCGCCTTTCCAATCAATAACACTTGCGTGAATGCATTTCTCCTGGATGGTTGATCTGATTACACCATTGTAATGCAAGGACATGGGGCGTATGAGCTTTTGAGGTGACCAATTTTTACCCTAGAAATGTCTTTTAAATGATGTGAAGGATTCTGAGCTCTGCTCAACATGATCCTCCTCTTTGGAGTCTTCATCAGGTTCTATGGGACTAGATGAGTGCTGTGGAAAGAACGTGATCGAAGTGGAACCAAGGGGCCTGTTCTGGGTGTTACGATATGCTGGTAGGGGCACCTGTTGTGCTGGCCTCACGGTATCGTTCAAAATTAAAAAAAAATCCAAAATGCGCATATTACTGCTATGAGGGCAATCTGGCAGGAAACAATCAAATAGAACTGGTGGCTTCTGCGAGTCGTGTAGTTCTCAAATAAGCATATCTGTAAGGCTACAAATCGCAACTACGTTTACTGCCTTTATCACGCGACCTACACTTTTTTTTTCCAATGCACTGGGCCAGCGGTTTTGCGTCGGTACGACGCATCGTTTGAGGTGAGCTTTCTTCGTTTCCGGTCCATGCCGAGGCTTCGAATGACGCCGAGGTTCATTTAGGACTTCCAGTAGAAAGTAGTACGAACACATGAACCCAATCGGTGTGCCAAAACTTGTGAAAGCGAACGTTACTTCCACTCGGAGAAGCCGTGCTGCAATCGATCGCGACGTACACGGTTGGCATAGCGAGCACTCAAACCCGCACAACACGCCTAAACCCAGAACCTAACGGTGACAGGAAAAATAGGCGAAGTCTGAGCACTGTAGACGTTGTAGGAAGTATGCTTCCACTTTTTTTTTTTCTTTTTTTTTTAGAAGGGTTACGAGAGAGGCGTCGGGAAGGTGGGGGAGCAAAGCTGCGACAACGCGTAGGGTGAAAGGGCCACCCAAGTACATTGTAGCAACCTTTTTTTTTTTTCGGTTTCCGGCTTTCCGTGTAGTGCCATAGTTCAGGTCATCCGGCCGAAATAAAGGAAGCGAAGCTCGACACGCTATTCTCAGTGATGCAGCGCGGAGGCGAGCAACTAATATACGAGTACGCGCCGCGGCGCCCGTTCCTGAAACATTCCACCCACCACTCGGATTGAACACACTTGTCGATTTCTTTGACCTGGAACCGTATTTAGATCGTATCTTTAATGACGCCAAGAATAATAAGAATAAAAAAAAATTACAGCAGCGGCCGCACAACCAAGTTGTACCGGTGGTATGAGACTGCTCAAGACGTTGCGCTCCATCACGAATGCTCACAAAAAAGAAAAAGAAAATAACAACAACAAATTAGATTGGAACCATTGTCATTTGGAGTACCTGGCGGAGCGAGGTATAGCCGTCGTTACCGAAAATCTGAACTTGAGCGTCACCTCTCGCTCTGTTCCAGAGCGCAGCGAGAAGCAGACACCACCCGTAAAGTGAGCTTTACCACCCGTCGTGCTCCGCCGCCGCCGCCGACCGCCCGTCACGTGACAGTATTGTTGAAGAAATGCGTTTGCGTGAGCGAATAATTGATATAATATATTTTTATTTGCTAACTTTAACAGCAACCTATTATTGTATGGGAAATAATGATTATATCTGCGTTTCCAAACGGCTAAACATGACGTAGGCGAGTACTTCTAATTCCGGCCTACAGGGTCGCATGGTCGCTTCAGGAACGCAAAAATGCTTTGATTTCAGAATGGTATTATTAAATGCAGAAGCAATATTTCGACGAGATATTTTGGAATAGACATGCCTAATGTTTACTGAAGCAAGGAAAATTGCAACTGGGCTGCTACATTTTCGTTTCACGACCCCTTTAAACCGTGACGTCACGGGTGAGTTCACTGGCTAGGCTTGCTAGAAGCTGCCATTCGCTGCGGCCACTGCAGCCATGACATCACATACACACTACCGGTAGCTACGAAAGTCGTCTGCTCGTGCGCTGCTCGAACTCTGTGCGGGCTTTTGTTAAGGGGCTCGCCACCCTTATCGGTTAGGCGGCCATTGCCCATCAAGTACAACAACCGAAGCGATGCAGTGATCGGCAGAACGAAGCCCTATTTACAAATACCTTATTTATATAACGTGGTTTCTTGAGTACCGGAGTCTCGACCGACGAAGCGTCAAAAGCACGGTCAAGCACCGCACGATGGCAGCACCCCTCGACAGCCGTAAACACCGGGCTGTGGCCCCTCCTCCCTCATATCATACGCGAACGACACGGCGGATTGTTAGCACCGATGTCCGAAATAAAGCGTGATAAAATTTGTTGGCGTCTGGAATACTGAGCCGAATATCAAGTACGTAGCCCTCGTGAGGATCGCAGACCAGCAGCACATCACTGGTAAGAGCGATAGCCATGATACAAGCAAGTTTCTGCTGAAGCCAGCTGTCGCTGCTGCAATTCGGCTTATCCGATCTGCTCGTACTAGCTCTGCGATTGATGCGTCGCCAGAGGTAATCTATAATTATTTTACTATGGTAGGATAGGACTCACAATAAGGCTGCTTCATAAGTAGCCGATTTACGACAGCGCTGATCAGTTCCAAAGCGCCGACCGCCGCTGCTTCGAAGGGAAACAATTTAGGCTTAGTGACGACTACGGACGGTGACGCAAAGCGCCGTCTTTTGCCGCGCTCGCGCGCCCCACCCCCCGCGGTAATTGTGCAACGTACCTCAGCCTGCTCGCGGCATCCCGTGCTGCAAGCGTTGCAAACTCGTGTACTTCCATAGCTAAGGCCGCGCATTTTTTGACGTTCTGCTCAGCAACAAGCCGTTCAAACGATAAGCTTCGATACGCAGTCGCTGCGCTGTCGGCCGTAATCGAAGACGTCGGGCGGCTCCAAATTCTAGACATCGATCTTTAAACTTGAAGCAGTAGGCAAATGAATAACTTTGTGAAGCAGATCCCCTCGTATGTTTCGCGCACTCCTGAGCCGACGAGTAGCCTTCGTCAACAGACGCCGCCATAACCTCGGTTAACGACGCAAACCGAGTTCGCCAAGCTCGTTTTGCTATAACCGAGGTTAGTGGTGTAACGATGGTTTGCTCCGCTTTGTAACATGGGCTAACCACGGGTTCGCGGTTACAGTAACTGTCGCTGCGCGAACTGCGTGCGAGCGAGGACGGGCTGACGCGAGTACGCCAGCGAGCGAACGCGGCAACCGGTCGTTGAAGTGACGTATTTCTGGGCGGAGCTTTACACTTGCTTGTTGTCTTTATTTTTTTTATGGCTGCCTTCGACGTACGAGTTTAGAGGGAAAATTGAAGGGTCATTTTTATTTGCCGATATCTCCGGTGTTGCAGAAGCTAGATCGAAACTTTTTGCCGGGAGAAGGATGGGTGGTTCAATATTTATCAGTGTTATGGCGTTGTTTACCCTTCTTAGCCGCCATTTTAGTGGACCTTTAAATATACAGCAGTGCAGGTTAGATATCATTCTTGCTGGAGTGGCTTCCAGATTTATATTTAAGGCGACGCAGGTCCAATGAAACGCTTATTATTTTGAACGCCGCGACTCCTATGGGCAAACATATATATGTGCTAAATGATTCAGCATTAAAGTATAAATATGAACAGTTCATATACCTCTATTTTAATGTTCGTGTCAATAAAAACAGTTTGCGGGAGGAAGGTTCATGCAAAAAATTATTTTTGCGCAACTAGACAAAGAAGGTTAATGAAAAACATAGCAACTTGAGAAAAGAATGTTCTGTATCTTCACAAACAGTTACTGGCAAGTGAGGCAATGCGTCATATATGCCTATCTCTATCCTGTTTCTGCCCATAATTGTAAATGATTTTTTTTCCTATTTTTGTTCAATGTCATCAGCACTGCCCTGTACACAATGTATAAAAATACCTCTCCCCAACAGCCATAACAATGTTAAAACTTGCTTCAGTTTGATCTTCCATTAGCATAGTAGATGTGCTCGGTAGTGTCCGGCATCCACTTGTTAGAAACAAAAGCCATCTAATGTGCACCCAGCGCGGCTCGTATACGTCGTCAGCGCAAGCTCCTGAACGCATTTCATATTTGCGCTTTTCGCGCGTTAACGTCGTTCGCATGTTTTCGAACTTTATGCGTGTTTGTCCATCTGAAAAAGAAGTAAAACTAATGTAGCATAAATATGGTGCAACGTACCTGGGCGGCGAAAACGCTGAATCTATTGCAATTATTTCATTCTTCTAGTAGGCATTGATCGCTGGGTTAACTGCATGTCATAATTAGGCTGAGCAAAGTTGACATGTATAACTGTGGCAACCTTATACAAAGTGAATATATCAGCACTAGGAGCATGATCAGCACGACAGAAACGGACACCGTATGCCAAGGTAGACAAATACCTACCGGTAAACGTGTCGCCAAACGCTGCTGCAATCTCACTGTATGCATGCTCTTTTAATTCTCTTCGATGGTAGGGTCGGTGCCGAACGTCCCAAATCAGGCAGCGTGCTTTGATCGGCGCTATTAAGTCGACCTCTTCTTATATTGTGAAAAACGCCAGCGGTGGCATCGTTGGGACAAAGTTAAGGAAACGAAACAGCCCTCGCCAAACGCACAATGAAATTTTCGCGCACGTTCGGACGAGCGCAGGTACATGTACGAAAGTGTCGATGCCCATAGAGAACTGTATCTGTATATTACTTGCTGCTTGTGCATTTTTCAATAGACTTTGGGCCGCAGCTTGGTTCCGTCGGTGGCTGCTTTCGCTCGGTCGCCGATTTGGCAAAGAAGCGTCGGCCGATGGGTCTCATCGGGATCTTCGGTCGGCAACACTGTCACACAACGACGTTCTTCACTGTCGGAGGCGTCACCATCGTCATCGGTGCAGTATGACTAGCTCATCTGGCAACGACGCCGTCGTCCGATTCGTCGGCCGATAATCGGCGTCGCTGTCGCGTCGCTGTCGCGTCGGCGTCGGAATCGCGTCGGTCTATGTAAATGGGTTTTAAATGACCGCGGAACGACCTTCTTATCGACAATCGTTGCCGACATTTTCCACGCATCATCCACCCTTCACAAGACCACTTCAAGCTACCATTGTCAAATTAACTGGCTGATTAAACGATTTCATCGCACTTTAGCTGTTATTATCTCCGCGTACACCACACCGGATCATTGAAATTGGTACACTATTTTACCATTCGTCCTGTAATACAGGTGTAAAGGGGGCAACCGGTTACTCTCCATTTTTCCTCGTTTATAGCCGCCCTCGATAACTGGCTACAGCTTCCTAATTTGTCCGAAAGTCGCATATACTTTGTTGCATTCATATCCGAAGATTTCGCCGACTTCGCCAGATCATATAATTGTCCCCCTGAAACAAGCACCCCTCGATTCCCTCAGACTATGGAGAAGCCAAACGCATGTTGAGTACAGTGAAGAAAGGATAAGCTTGAAAAAGCTCTCAACTATTCATAGCCGAGACACACTTGCAGCTTTCGGTGTCTTTTCAGCCTAGCTACTGATGGGACAAAACCTGCAAACTCACCTACCGGGATTACTAGAACTACTGCTGCCGGGATTCCCAAGTCACCAAGAATTCAGAGCACAGAACTTACCTAACATCTAAGGTGTCTCAACAAGTCCTCATGCGTCACTTGTGCGCTTCTCGCCAATAACGTTATCGCATGAACTACCAGAGGCTCCTGTTGAAGACAGTTCCGAACCTCAAGAACTGATGTGTATGCGATACGCTCGTGCAGTGTAACCATAGAAAAGGTTAAACGTGTTACAGCCTCGAAAAGGAAGATATAGTGGTTGCTGTCTATCTTTGAGCCCATTCTTACTAGTTGATGCTAACGTCACTTCCTAGAAGGGTAAAAATACTTCCTGCGAGCAACAATAAAGGTCTCTTGTATGTGTTTCCAATGTGGACTGTGCCAGCTTGTCTTGCGACATGCAATATCTGAACATAGCGGAGAGTGGAAACAATAGATATTCACAAAGACCATCCCCGTGTCATTTCCTGACTAAAATTAGGTGATAATGCTACCTAATGAATCTTTCCCCACTCGTAGTAATTTAGCCGAATCCAGGGGCGTCCAACACGACAGATCGATAATTTCCCTGCTCCAACTCGGAATCACCTAGCGATCCAATTTAAACGAGCTGTCATGTGGCACCCAGAAAGACAAATCCAAGATTTAGACAAAATATTGAATACTTTCGGTCGAGGGGAATACATCAACACCATGGAGCTATACATAGTCCTGGCAAACCTAGTCTAAGCACCATTTTGTGGGGCATGACCTAAGAATGTGCCCACCGAATGGCAGGCAGTGGAAGAAATCTGGCTTCTGTTGGCTGTGGTAGCCCAGGTTGGTCGCCGGCCAGCGAAGTTATTCATCGGTTCAGAGCCGGATGACTTGGGTTTGGCGGCCGGGCCAGACGTACCTTGCAGCTGCTGTGCGTCGTATAAATGACCGTGCTGGCTTAACAGTAGTAACATGTTTCGTCGGTGTCGGATTTATACTGATAGGCAAAAACCTATCGGTTGGCTAAGGTCATTGCTAAACGATGACGTAGTCGGCGTACTGGTGGTCCGTGTTTGAGCTGAGGTGACCTTTGGTCATCGGCTCTTAAAAGCTAATCGAAGCCTAGCCAATCAAAGACGAAAAATATGTTTTTTGTATATCACGTGTCTAGGCAAAAATAGCGGTGTATAAATATAATACCTGAGCCTAAAGGAGAAGGAAATTAGGATTTAAATTTAACCTAACATACGCCATGTGTCGCCACTGAGATCTTGGCAAGGCCTGCGCACCCCAGCAGCCTGCATCACGACAAGCCGATGGCGATAAAGTACCAGCAAATGAAGGTGTGAGCGGAAATCTGAGTCAAGCCATGTGATGTCATCTCGCCCCTTCACCCAAGCCTGTAAGCGCGCGCACAGACCTTGTCGCTCATCCGCTTGCTGTGACGTTCGCTGATGGGAGAGGAGGGGAGACAAAGGTCTTATTAGAATCTCAGTGGTGTCAGTTCGTCGAGCTCTCTGCAACTTTCACTGTCCCGTGGACCGGCTGTCTAACGCGGGCGAAGTGGCCATCGCCGGAATGAAGGAAGGAAAACACTTTGGAGAGGCCCTGACGTCACTTTTTTGAAGCCGGCATGGCCGCTAACCAAGCAGGTTCTACGTAAGTTGAGGACGCCCCAGAGCGCTAGAGACAGAGGTGGCATTAAGAGATAGGAAGCGTGCCGTGTGGGCCAGAGGAATAATTCAAGTTACTGACATTCTAGTGGAGATCGAGCAGAAGAAATGGACATGGGCAGGACATGTAGCGTGAAAAAGGATAACAGATGGCCGCTTACGGTAACAAACTGAATTCCAAAGTTAGGAAAGCGCAGCAGGGCGCGGCCGAAAATTCGCTGGACGGATGACATTAAGTAGTTCGCAGGGGTAAAATGGATGCAGCTAGCACTGAACCGGGTTACTTGGTGAAATAAGAAAGAGGCCTTTACCCTGCAGTCGGTATATTCAGGCTGATAATGCTGATGATGGCAGCGCCGCGACCGGGCGCTCTCCTCCTCCTCTACCCTCCGCATTTTCTTTCTCCACGACGCTCACGTACCTCGAGCCCTGAGCAATGCTGTTGCTAGTGGCCCGAGGTTTCATGGCAATCGCGATGCCGTTGCTAATGGCCCGACTTGGCTAAACCTAAATTTTGACGTCACTTCCGCCTCACTTTCTCCAATACATTGGGAATGGCAAGGGCCTTTCCTTAGTTGTTTCCTTCTTCCATTATCGCAGGCATATAGGCCTGCCGCTTTAACAGGGCCGAGGAGACAAGGCCGCCGCCAATTTGACTCACTCAAACCACGACTGAGAGCACCATAGGCGTGGCGCGCGAAGGGGCTAGTCACGTATTTTTATTTGTATTTTGCGGGCTTTCTTCTAAGCCTTCGTTATCGCAATTACTGGAATGGGGATTTCTGAAGGGGCTCTCCAACTTTGCCATTCACATTTTTATTCTAAAGCCGATATAAAATAAATTTGAAAAATTAGCGTATTTAGCGAAATAAGTAATTGCAATACAAAAAATTACCTGTAGTGCACTAGGAGGCTGGCAGTTTTATGCAACTGGTTTCACTGACCGTACCTCAGTTATATTATTCTGTAATCCTCGTTTCAAGTTAGCTGGGACACCGGTATATATATGTATATTGTCACGGACAACAGGGCTAGACGTGACTAACACGACGGGACGAAGCTGAACCAGCAGGCAAAGTTCCGCGCACAGCACGCGAGACAACTTCGGCGTGCTTTTCTTCCAGGTGCCACCTAAGAACATCAGGGACACCAGGTGGCAATATATTTTTACGATGAAATAGCAAAGGGCTGTTTATATACTGTGATGTGGCAGTGGGATAAGGTGTTGTTGTTGTTGTTGTCGTCCAAATAACTTATGGCACATACCCACAGAGGGGGATCGGCCAGGAATTGGGTAGCAAATAATTTTTTTTATTTTTTTTTATTTTTATCATTTTTTATTTTTAAGTATACTTGCCTAAAAAAAGATTTGAGGGGTAGAGGAAAGGACACAAAACGGGAAATAAATGAAATATAAAATGAAAAGTGGTAACACTCACGGGAGATTGACACTACAATTGTAGAACAAGTGATGTTTAAATATTTAGTAAGGCAAACGATTTGAGTCCAGTAAAATATTTTGCATGATGGTAAAAACAGACCTGTGACTGTGCCCAAGGATGGTGGCGCCAAATGATAATAATGTCGGGCTGCCTAAACTAAGGCCAAGCTGTTGCAATTGCCTTTCCATCAACATTTTTCTCAACGTAGTAAAGCGGCGGCAAAACAATAAAAAGTGATCTAATGTTTCTTGCTCAGCGCAAAATGCGCAGACGGGAGACATTGCCAAAACAGACCTGTAAAGATAGAAATTTAAAGGTGGGATACGGCATCGCAGCCTTGTTAGAGAAATCTGAAGTTGCCGTGAGTGACATAATTTTCTATTCCAAGAATAATTTAGATGCAGGTTGTCATCAGATCTTAAAAGATGTCCATTTTTCATATTTAATAGAACGTTTCTCCGAAACCTCGCTGCGGTGACGTACGCTGACGCTGGAAGGATAGATAATAAGGGGCCATTAAGGGACTGCTTTGCCAAATTGTCAGCATATTCATTTAAAGTCACACTGCTGTGGCCTGGTACCCATACCATATGTACAATTTTCAAATGTCTAGGGATCAGGGAGACAGGTTTTTACTATTGCAGAATTCACCGACGAAGAGAGCGATGAGCACAAGGATATAGAGTCGGAAATTACAGCCACTTTAGAAAAAGAGGAGTCTAATTTCCGTAAAGCGAGTACCACCGCCAGAAATTCCGCTTCAAAAATTGGGGTGAAGTCCGGAAGCCGGACAGAAAAAGACCAGTCTAAATGTGGACAATATATACCTACACCCACCTTTCATTACTTTGAGATGTGTCAGTAGCTACTACTAAACTAGCAGAAAGGCTTCTTAAATGACCTTCTAATAATCCATTTAGAATAACGGATGATAGGTTTTTAGCATTATTCGAGAATATATCGTCAAAGACAATTTCAATAGATGAACCGATTGTTTGTATGGGTAGAATACTAAGAAGGGAAACATTTAAAGGGTTCAGCAAATTTTTGGCCATAACAACCTGCGGGGTGTGAAATTTAGGCCAATGGACATCGAAAAAGAAGGTTGGTTGACAGCAAAAAAAAAAGACATAGATCGGTGAAACTCTGATTCATATATCCTTAAGTACGTTTGAACTGTTAGAATTTGTAACCTACATATCAAGAGTGGAATCCGGGCTTCAAGGGAGAGCACATTGTTGGCAACAAATTTGGGAAGTCCGAGACACAACCGAAGCGCTTCTCGCTCCAAGAGAACAAGTGGTTGAATTTGATAAGCTGCTGATCCAGAAAACAAGACTGAACCGAACTCTAAAAGTGGACGCGCATACATAACATAAACATTAAAAGGACATCTCCCCGCATTCCAGACCTGGGACGACTAACTCGGCGCAACATGCCCACGGCCCGAGCGCCTTTCATGGCAATATGGTTAATGTGGGGCTACCATGAAAGTTTATCATCATAAGTGACCCCTAAATACTTTAATGGTTTAACCTGTGGTATTATTTGCTGCTTATAGATTACAGACAGACTTACAGAATCTTTTATATTGAATACGAGGACTGCGCTTTTGTTCACATTCAATGTGAGACGCAAGCCACACAACCAATTCTCAATAGAGTTTAGGTACGTTTGCAAGTGGAGATAAAGGGATTGAATATCCGATGCAGTTGCAAAAAACGCTATATCATCCGCATATACGTAAGTGCGAACGTCATGATTAGCAGGTATTGAGCTGAGCAGTATGTTGAAAAGGACAAGTGAAAGGACTGCTCCTTGCGGCACTCCTCTGGCTTGCTTATATCTGCCAGGATGAACGTCATTTAATGCACAGTAAAACTCTCGGTTTTGGAGGAATGCAGATATCCAGGCTACTAAATAATGTGGAAACGGAAGAGATTTTAATTTTTTCAATAGAATGCTATGCTCAACGCTATCATAGGCCTCGGCTATATCTAGCGTTATCAAGGCAGCGTGCATTTTTTGGCGCCGAGCTAAAAGAACTCGACTCTCGAGGTCAGCATGCGCATTCCAGATGGAACACTTTTGACGGAAACCAATTTGGCAAGGGCTGTGGATGTTTTCTTTAGTCATGAATTCCGAAATACGTATAAGTTTTACTCTTTCAATTATTTTACAATGTTTGATGCTAATGCAATTGGTCTAATATTATCAATTGACAAGGCAGCACCTTTATTTTTAAGTCAAGGAATTATTTTGGCAAGTTTCTATTCTGGGTGTATCCAAGCATGTTTAATGGAATAATTTACTAGCTCTAATAACGTCTCAGGCGACTCGTCAAAAAGAATTTTTAACATTTTTGAAGTTACGTTATGAGGACCGGGAGCAGCGGCTGGTAATCTCATAACAGTGGGGGAAGCTCAGAAACGGAAATTTAAGGATCATAAATAACTGGTTCCATTGGCATTACAGATATCGAGCACGAAGTAAGTGCAGACGAGAAACGCTTCTCCAGTCTTTTGGCAATTGTTTCAATTGTGTCTATCGCTTCATGGGGAGTCAAAATTGAGGAATGTAGATTTTGTGCTTGTGCAATTTTTTTCCGCGAGCGCAAAAAACCACGAAGAGCAGTTGGGTTGCCATATTTAGAGAGGAAATCAAAATGCTTAGCATCATACTCGTCCTTCGCTTTTGCAACTGTACGTTTAAACGTAGCTGCAATGAACTTGTAATCCTGCCATTTTTTCGGGCACTGGTTGTGGAGAAGCGTTTTCCATGCCGCCTTTCTACGTCTGTGATCTCGGGAACAATCAGCATTCCACCAAACAGCTGAAGTATTCCACATTGAGCTCCGTACCAAAATCTCAGACTTCTTACGGCAATCCTCAATCACCGAGCATAAGCGTTTTTATTTGTGTTCTTCATCCGTGTTATTCAATGAACAAGATTAGAGCCTAACATTAACTGAAAGGTATTATAGTTGACAAATGACTTCAACTGAGAAGTCGCTGGAGTTACAGGGCGATTAACATCAAACGCAATCGGTATGTGGTCACTAGAGGTGCCACAATCAAGTGTCGACCAATTATGAACAAAACGACTGGGAGAGGTAAAAGTTAAATCTAACACAGGTTGACTGTGTTTTCTTATTAAAGTGGCCGAACCCGAATTTCTACAGGAAATGTTATCATTTGTTATTCAATCCCAAAGACGCTTTCCAGAACTATCTGTCTTGTAGCCCCATTACACATGATGCCAATTAAAATCACCAGCCAGACGAACTATTAACTAATAGGAGATCTAGAGGTTTTGTATTTTGTACACCGCTAGGGAATAAGCACTCACTAAAGAAAACGGACAGTGCCCTGGAATTTCAAAGTCTAGGCCAATAACTCACAATCTATAGAAAATAGCTGGAAAGAAATCTTAGCCCTGTAACAGAATTTTGTACAGACAACTATAATTAAACCTCCTCCTTTTGATTGGCGATCTTGTCGGAATGAATGATAATTTTGTAAATAGAAATGCTTTTCGTATGTTAGTCAAGTCTTTTGCAAAATAATTATATGTGGATTATATTGAGAAGAAATGTAAACTAAATCTGTTGAAGCTGTTAGAATTGAATGACAGCTCCACTGGATAACTTTTAGTGCCCCTATGATTACGAAGTCTGGGCAGCCGCAACTGCCTGCCCCAAAATATTATCCTTTGGCTTTGATGCATGTTGATGTTTCTTTGATTTTGGTTGGGACCGCGGAGAAGAATGGTTGGACATGGGAGATCCACACCGTTTTAGAATTCGTACATCTGATTCCACCATCCCTCCGTCATTAATGTTTCCATCGTCATTTGGAGGAGTAGCCCTGTGAGGCGAAGCAACAGTAGTGCTTTCAAGCAGTTGAGAGCTTTCAGAGGGCATGTTTGCTATGAAAGGGGCTGTTCCTGATTGCAGGGCTTGTGCTAGCTGAACTGCCAGAACATTAGAAAAACACTCTGTGACAGTAGCAACCATTCGGTCGACCATTTTAGCCATCGATGCTTCCACTGCAGTCATTATCGCCTTTGAGATTGATGCATCCAGAGGCACACCTGATCGGGCTGACACACCTGTAATCGCTCCTTAACTTCTGTTACAGCATCACGAGGCGAGCAGCGTTTTCTATCGATTACTTCTATATTTTGCAGCTCCTGTTTTCGAGATGGACACTCCAAGGATTTTGCAGCGTGGGCTCCACCGCAAAGGCAGCATTTCTCGTTTTGTTGTGAACATGATGACGAATGATGACCATTGCCACATTTGGAACGCCGCACGGATGACTTACAACCACGAGCACTGTGACCATATCGCCAGCAATTAGTGCACTGCAGTGGCTTAGATTCAAGAGGATCCACACGGAAGATCAAGGGCCATGCTTTTATCTCTGACAGGTATGAAGTTCACGCAAATGTGGCAATCACCGACTCTGTTGGTACCCGCGTATTATTAACCTCACTGCTGCAACGATGCACCGCTACCACACCAGCCGCCGAAAGAAGGTCGAGGGTCTCAGCTGGAGTTAAAGAAGAGTCTACTCCTCGGACCAATCCTTTTGTGCATGCAAGATAAGTAGGGATAAAGCTGCGCACATGAAGCGATTCAAATGAATTGCATTTAAGCAGATCCTTAACGCATTTCATGTCTGGAGATCGGCACAGTATCCCGCCACGCCCAAACTGCCTCACTTTTGTGATAGAGTCATACAGGGAAGAGGCTGCCTGGAGAGCAGTTCGAACAGTCCCAGGGTTTTTGTTTTTGATAAATCCGCCATCCTTGGTCACCAGCGCCACAGGAATGTTTGGAACGCCAGATCGTTGGAACGCTTCCAGAGGTAGATCGTGAGGCGTAATGAAAGCCGACCAGGAGGAGCGCCCCTGGCCGGAAGACTGCGTAGTTATCACTTTACAGTTACAATCTCTCTGTGAGCGCTATCAACATGGTGAAAAGCACAAATGCGCAGGGGAAAACAGAAAAAGAGGACTAGTTGCCCAATACTTAGCCAATTCACGCCTTAACCCTTAAGAAAATTCCATATCTGCTCCAGATATGGAGCATATACTGCCAGATACAAATATATAGGGCAGCAAATAAGACCTTATCTGGTCATATATGTGCAAAATGTTGCCGTTATATGGCTCAGATTTGGCCATATCATGCAACATATAATCCATATCTGAACGGGTAACGGGACCTTATATGGCTTGATCAGGGGCATATACGGTATCCTCGTGACCTTAGTGGCCTGATAAAGGGCATTTATGGCATCGTCATGACCTTATATAGACGGAGCAGAGCCATATACCCGGCGTCAACAGGACTTTATATAACCTTATCGGGGCCTTAATTATGTAGGCGCCATAGTGACTGTTATATTAGCAATCTATGGCCTTCGTCTACCTTCTGCAAATATTCAATATTGGCATCATGTGGTCGAGCTTCAATTTATCTACACTCAGCATGGCCTGCATGCTTAGTGTTAATTGTATCCAATTTACCAAATAGCTACGACTCCTAATATTTCAATTATTCTGCAGATTTAGCTGCACTATAATTATTATACCATGTGTTCCTTAATCCAGGGCTGCACTGGGTTATGGCTACTGGCTCCTCTTTCCGCCTACTAACACGCATTTTCATTTAAAATTCGGTGGCAGTCCGGTGCACAGAAGCATGGTCGGTTAAGTTGAGCGATTCAAAATATCAAGAAAATGGTGGCAGTTCAGTATACGGCCCCCTCGGCGCTGTCTAGACGGTGACTCACCCTCACAGACAGCTGGCAGTTGCTGCGTCGAGGGCCGCACAGGTTAGACAGTGACTCCTCCTCTCCCGCGTTCCCCTCTTCCCTCTCAGACAGCGGCGGCCCCTGCGTCGCGGCCTCGCATTTCATCTCTCCTCCTCGCTGCCACGCTCTATACCGCCTAGACCCCGAGCTCTCCGTTTTGTGTGTGCTTGCTTCTTTCCTCTCCCCCTTTCAACTCCGTGCGCCTAAAGCACTTGGTGTCTCGTTCCTTTTTGGTGGCCGACATCGGAGTTCGGTGCGGCTGGCGGGCGTGCTGTATGTTGCATATGCTAGTGTGTGCGTGTTCCAGCGCCTGTTCGCTATTAGCTGTGTGCATGTAACAAAAATGTGACAGCAAACCTACAAGAGCTTCAGTCTGACCGCCGGCACAGAGGAAATTACTGTGTCCCACTGCGGGTGGAAGCTGCCTCCCCAGCCTTGGCAGCGAACCTGATGGTCGATTGAGCTTTTCGGAGCTTCTGTCCTGGGTGGCCCCGGCCAAATCTTCACCACTGTGTAGAAACTGCAGGCGGATCGCACCCTCAACGTGCCGCCTCATCTTCACTCCTGATCACCAAAACCGTGAGCGTGAGACTTCTTGTTCGGAATTAGCACTTTCCAGCCTCAGAATATTGTGCACTTTATTATTTTGATGGAAAATAATTTTCCAATCAGTAAATTGGATGGTAATTGCCAGTATGTGATATGTTTCCGTAAATTTCGTTGCTAATTTGTCTTTCGCTCCAACAATTTGGCAAATTTCAGTGGGTGGATAGGGTCCTTCGTTGTTTATTATTATTATTATTATTATTATTATTATTATTATTATTATTATTATTATTATTATTATTTGCACTACGTAAGTAGCTTCATGCTTGACTTGGTTCAGGGGCAGAGCTGTCGCTGTCATGACAAATGCCATCGGACATGCATTTTTCTTTGCTTCCTCTCTTAATTTCAAAAGCAACCACGAGTTAGGCGCGTTCTCTTATTTTGCACTGCAGTCTCTGCTTAAGGTAACACCAGTACTTCCTGACAACCTATATGTACTTTTCTAAAGTTTAGGTATTATCAGCAGTCGCAGCAGTGTGTGTTTTATCGGCCTACGGTATTGCGGCACCTTTTCCGGGTATCGACAAACCTTTAAATTCCATTTCAATAGTCTAGTTTGATTAGTAGCCGTTTATTTTCTTTAGCTTTGCAAGTAGACCAGCTCAAACTAAAGCATTTGCTGGTTAAAGCTCCGTGTGGTAAAGAGTAGAATAAAAATGTAATATCTGATTTAAACGGGTAATGTCATTCATTTTAGCTTCTCGTGTAGACATTCTCTGTCATTATTCTGTTCAGATATCTCATTAGTTTGTTATAGTATCGCGCGTAAATGAGTAGAATCTCAATATTTACTAACGAATGAGCATGTCCTTGACCCTCGGTATACCCACGTAATTCAGGCCCGTCTTTGAGTGATTCCATATAATGGAAAAAGAAAACCTGTGGTTTCAAAGCTGTTTTCCTGTAAGGTTTGAAATATAAGGGGAAATTCAGGTTTCCCTTGGCAAACTTGATTGAGTGTGCGTTTAGCTGGAATAGTGAAATTGTCTTGTGTGTGTTGTAATAAAGTGTTATGTTGATATACAGATATATAGATGTATAGTTCAAAACCTACATGCCATGCGGGCTAGAATTTTAAATCAGGAATTATGTAGATAAGACATATCTTACCTGATATGCCTTATCTGGTACTCGAAATCAGGAATTGGGCAGATCAGGCATATACAACCAGATATGCCTTATTTGGTACTCGAAATCAGGAATTGGGCAGATATGCCTTATCTGGCCTAGATCTGTTCTGATATACCATATCTGCCCAATTCCTGATATACCTGATCTGGATTTGTTTTTATAAGTCCAGATATGGCATTTCCGTAAGGGTTCTGCTCGTAGCGGTGCCCTAATACGAACACGCCACGTAGAACGAAAGGCAATGTTACCAAAATAAGGCAGCTGGACTCAGGCGAAGCCTAGTAGCCCCCAGGCACCAACGCTTTCTCCTCTTCTTCTCCGAGACCATCACAATCCTTCATCGTCGTCAGTGGCGTGACATTTCTCCCCTACTCAGCCTAAGCCCTCTGGGCGTGTTTGTGAGTCGTGCGAGGCTGACACGGATTCAAGCGGACAACATGACTTAGTTCGGTTTTGGCAGACCGACTACCCAATGCGGTCAGGCGGGCTATTGCATAACTTAAGTCACTGATGCATTTGACAACCACATATGGTCCGTCATAGTGGGCCAAGAATTTTTGATGTAGGCCACGGCGCCGAATTGGACGCCACAGCCAGACTAAATCACCTACAGAGTACGTCACCCGCCGGTGACTGACATCGTATCGCGCTTTTGAATGTTCTTGTGAAGCACCAGACAGTAATCGGGCGATTCTCCGAGCTTCTTCGGCGAGACAGAGGGTCTCAGCCAGGCAGGGGTCTTCGCGGCTTGTGAAGGGCAGGATAGTATCCAGGGGGTAGCGTGGTGGTCTGGCATAGAGCAGGAAAAATGGACTGTACCCAGTCGTCTCATGCGTGGCGGTATTAAACGCATACGTGATGAAGGGTAGTATGGTGTCCAAGTTCTCATGCCCTGCGTCCACATACATGGCTAGCATGTTGATAAGCGTTCTGTTGACGCCCTCAGTCAAGCCATTTGTCTGGGGATGGTATGGCGTCGACTGTCGGAAAGTTGCGGAGCATAAACGCATCAGCTCTTCAATAACATCAGCAGTGAATTGACGGCCCCGATCAGTGATGACAATTCGTGGCGGCCCGTGTCGTAAGATAACTGAGTGCAGCACGAAAAGCGACACCTGACGCGCCGTAGCAGATGTAAGAGCGGCGGTTTCACAGTAACGTGTGAGATAGCCCACGCAGATTACAATCCAGCGATTTCCATCCACTGACTTCGGAAACGGACCTACGAGGTCAATGCCTACTTGATCAAACAGAGCTGTCGGGGTCTTCACAGGGTACAGCAAGCCAGATAGTTGCAGTTGGACGTTTTTGGCATTGACAGTGCTTTCAACTGGCAACATATTGTTAAATCGTCGAGCGCATTCTGGGCCAGCAAAATCTTTCTTGAGCATGGTGGAGTGTTCGAACCGATCCCAAATGCCCGGAAGTTGGATCATCATGCATACTCTGGTGTTGGGATTCGGGCATACGTCTCTTCTATGGCCGATCTTGCCGCATTGCCTGCACACGTCAATGCGGAATCGCGAAACCCAGCGAGGATCACAAACGCGAATGCAAGCCCAAGTGCAGGCTCTGCGGGGTACAGCATCCAACGGGCGAGAGGGAATGCAAGAACAAGTACAAGATGCCGTATGTGCTCAAAAAACGGAAATGGGATCGCAAGATGGAAACCATGCAGCAACTACTGGATCCGAAAAGCTTTCCGCCGCTGCCGAGAGACCCCGCGGAGATTCGAGGCAGCGCGACAGCAGCCGCAAGGGGGACAACATCAAGGGAGGCAGGAGCGCCAGCCGCCACAGACCGTCGCAATCGGGGGAAAGAGTCGCCTGGGCCGAAACAGTCAAGGCAAACATGGCAGAGAAGAGACAACCACCGGCGCAAAACGCCATGAAGAAGTTCCAAGAAGAGAACGGGGTGGTATTAAAAGCCCTAAGAGACGAGAACGAGAAGCTAAAGCAGAGAATCGCCGAAAAGGACGCAACCATCAAGGAAATCAACGCGGAGCTATCGACATTAATTGCGATGCAGCAAAAGCAGCAGCTGCTGCCGAAGCCCGCACAAGAGAGGAAACAAGAAGAGATAACCGAGGACGAACCAGAGGTCGAGGTCGACCCGAGAGCCACGAAAGCGGAGGGACCGGCTCCCAAGAGGAGAGCCATAGAAGGCGCCAAGGAACGAAAGGCAATGGAGAGAATCGAAAAACAGGACGACAGACTAGACCGTCTCGAGGCGATCAGCAAGGTAACCAACGAAAGCCTTACTGCGCTCGCGCAAACGGTTCAGCAGATGACAACGAACATACAGAGCACAATCCAGAACATGATGGCGCAAACGCAAGTACAGCTGCAGACGCAGATACAGGCACAAATACAAGGTATGGAAGCACAGATTATCGCCAAACTGCAGCAATCATGGACGGGACAGCACGTACAGCAACATCCACACCACCAGTGAGAGACCTCTTGGTCTGGCACTGGAACTGCAACGGCTTTACTGGCAAGAGAGCGGTGCTGCAGCAACACTTGCAGCAACTAACGAGGAAACCAGACGTCATAATGATTCAAGAAACACACAGCGAAGAGACGCCGAGACTGCCGGGCTACCGGTCGCACGACAGCCCGCCGAGCAAAAGGGACACGTCCAAGGGCAAGGGCAGAGGGGTCTGCACCTTCGTTAGGAAAGGGATCACCTTCGTGGAACACGAAATGATCGGCAGAAGCGCCATCGAAGACTGCACGGTGGAAGTAATCACGGGCAAGAAGAGGAAGGAGAGCACTTTCCTGGTGAACGTCTACAGCAATCCGTCCCGCGGACAACAGAAATTCAAGGCACTGCTCCACAAGGCAACTTCAGTCGCGGGGAGCAATACGCTCGTAGTGTGCGGAGACTTTAACGCTTCGAGCCAAGACTGGGGCTACCACAGAACGACGGTCAAGGGGAGAGAGCTGATGCAAGACGCCACCGACG
Source organism: Amblyomma maculatum (assembly GCF_055883805.1). NCBI lineage: Eukaryota > Metazoa > Arthropoda > Arachnida > Ixodida > Ixodidae > Amblyomma > Amblyomma maculatum. The sequence goes on along the minus strand of NC_139346.1, from coordinate 53,663,293 downwards.
TCGGACTGAACCTAATCACGGATCTGGCCTTTCCCACCAGGATCAGCGCATCTGTTACGAGAGACACAGCTCCGGACCTTACCTTCGTCAAAACTGACGGAGGATCAAGAGAAGCGAAATGGAGAAACACGGGCCAAGAGCTGGGCAGGATCACTACATCGTGGAGGTGGTCATACCGCTTGAAGGCCAAGGCAACACCGGCATAAGGAAGCATCGCATTACGGACTGGGACGCCTTTCGAAAGGCGCTATCCGCGGTGCAAGTGGACATTACGGACATCGAGCAATGGGCGGCCAACATCGTTGAGACGACGGAAGGAGCCACCAAAGAGCTAGAGACGGACGAACGGATAGACAAGATGGACAGTTGGCTGGCCCAACTGATAGAAGCCAAGCAGTCCATAAAGGCGAGGTGGCAGAAGCGACGAACCAACCGAAGTCTAAGGAAGAAGATCGCCGAGCTCAACAGGCAGATCGAGGTCCACTGCAGGGTGCTATGCACCCAACAGTGGAACGAGGCCTGCAACGAAGCCGACGGACAGATGCACAAGGGCAAGACGTGAAACATGCTGCGGCACCTCCTCGACGAAACCAAGACCAAGGGCCACCAACACACCAACCTGGCCAGGATCATACACAAGGCAATCTGCGAACACGGGGAAGACGAGGTCAAGCGGCGCTTGGACGCCAAGTACTTGCCGACCACCCCCACGGAAAGACACCCGGATTACCAAGGCAAAGAGAACGAGACGCTAGATCGCGACATCCAGACCTGGGAAGTCAGAGTTGCCCTGCAGGATCTCAATGGAAGGTCTGCCGCGGGTCCCAATCGAGTGACCAACAGAGCGCTCAAGAACCTCAAAAAAGCGGCCATCGAAACGCTCACGAACTTCTACAAGTGCTGGCAAGAAGGAAGGCTACCCAAGGAATGGAAAGCAGCCAAGACAATCCTCATCCCCAAGCCTGGCAGGCCGCCCAACATAGAGAACCTCAGGCCGATCTTGCTCAGTTCGTGCGTGGGAAAGGTCCTCGAGCATGTTCTCATGAACAGGTGGCAGCGTTACCTGGAAGAATCGGAGTTTTACCCAAATTCCATCATCGGTTTTCGGAACAAACTCGGGAAGCAAGACGCCATGATCTTACTGAAGAACGAGATCATCGACGATACGACGGGCACCAAGGACAACAGAGCCGTACTCGGGCTGGACTTGCAGAGCGCCTTTGATAAAGTGCGGCACTCGGCTATCCTGGCCCAAGTATAAAGGCTAAACATAGGTAGGAGGACATACCAGTACATCAAAGACTTCCTGACTGAACGGACCACCGAAATCTGTGCGGGAGACCTGCAGCTCAAAGAGAAGAAGCTGGGGAGCGTCGGAACTCTGCAGGGGTCGGTAATCTCCCCGCTACTCTTCAACCTCGTGATCATCGGAGTGGCCACCCGGCTAAAAAGAGTAGCGGGAGTCCGGCACACCATCTACGCCGACGACGTTACGCTATGGGTACCGGGAGGAAGCGACGGACACATCGAGACAACGCTGCCAGAAGCGGTCAACGCCATCGAGGAGCAGCTGGATGGATCTGGACTCGTTTGCTCTCCGGCCAAGTCAGAACTGCTGGTGATTCCCCCGAAAGGATCGGGCAGGAAAAGAAAGAATATGGAAGTCAAGTACGAGCGTCCCAAGATGGCGGGAGGACAAGTAATACCGGAGGTCGAGAAGATTCGAGTACTCGGGCTGCTCATCCAGCAAAACCGAGCCAATGGTGAAACGGTCAACAAGCTCGCGGGCAAAGCGGCTGCGGCAATGAGACTCATCAAGAGGGTGTCCAACAGAAAAGCGGGGATGAAGGAGGAGAGCCTGACTAGGTTCGTTCAATCCTTCGTAGTTAGCCACATAACGTACGTGGCCGCCTTCCACAACTGGAGCCCGAGTGAACGTAACAAGATAGACGCCACCATACGCAAGGCGTATAAGGCGGCACTCGGTCTCATCGGGGGCACGAGCACCGAAAAATTCATGGCGCTGGGAGTCCACAACACACTGGACGAAATAGCCGAAGCACAGAGAACGGCGCAACTCGAGCGTCTCTCTGAAACGAGAACCGGAAGACAGATACTGCGGGACCTTGGCCTCGAACCGAGGAAAGGCAAGCAGCAGAAAGACGTACCTATACCAGATAGCATCAACAGAAAGCTCAGGGTCTTCCCGATCCCGAAGAACGTGAACCCCGAGCACAACAGGGAGCGGAGGTTGGCGAGGGCCAGGGCTCTCGTGACCTCCACGCCAGAGAAGAAGGCGCCGCCTACGTGGACGCGGCGGAGTATCGAAGGAACACCGACGCATACGCGGCGGTGGTTGTCGGGGCATCGACGGGTGCAACGAAGACCGCGGTGAGCGTCCGGACTCGAGAAGCGCACCGGGCAGAGGAGGTGGCCATCGCCTTGGCCGTTTCCGACCCCGGATGCACTACGGTGTTGTGTGACTCTAGAACGGCAGTGAAGAACTACGCCAAGGGTAGGGTATGTAGTGAGGCCGCGTGCATACATCGCAAGGCCGAAGACATTGGACGCAAAAGTCCTGTGGTGATCAAGTGGTTTCCGGCCCACATGGGCAGTGACGTGTCGGAACGCGGAAACGTGAACCACAACGAGACGGCCAACTCGGCCGCGCGAGGACTAACCAACTGCGCGGCTGCAAGCACGGCCGACTCGGAGTCTTGCTCGCGGCGCAGTGCCAAGGACAAGATGACCACCTTCAACGAAATAGTGAAATGGTACAGACTGAACAGACAGACTATGCCGCCACCTCACCCGGGGCTTACCCGGAAGGAGGCAGTGTTATACAGACAGTTACAGATGGGGTCCCTGCTCACCCCGGTGCTAGCTAAGCACATGTGTCCGAGTGTGCACGCGAGCGACATGTGTAGACTGTGCGCGAAGGAGAGAGCCACCGCGGCTCACATCCTTTGGGACTGTAGCGTAAATCCGCGCGAAGCCAGCGAGAAGACGACGATCCCGCCGCAGCTAGAGGCTGCAACGAGGAGCTGTGATCAAGAGACACAACTCAAGGCCGTCCAGCAGGTCTCGGCAGTTCTAGAGAGGCAGCGACCGAGCGAAACCGAGGAGAGGGGGGCAGCACCCCCAAGAAGGGGGCGGCGGCCCTCTCGAACCCGCAGAAGTAGTGAGGGACGTAACAAGACCTCAAGGAGCACAACGCACGAGACTGACGTAGTGGCCGCGTCGCGGTAAAAGCTTGTCCTCCCTGCTTGGAGGGAGCCTAACCGATTCTGCAGGCATTTTAAATAAAAGTTGTTCTCTCTCTCTCATCATGCATAACACGCATTACGTCCGCGCGCAGCGTCTTGGGAACTACGAGTAGGTATCGCTGGCCGACAGGCGAATAACTCTTTTTCCATAGGAGGCCATCACGCCCACAAAACGACTTGTAGGTACGCTGGCTTGGGCGGCGGCAAAGAGAGGCTGCAGACTGCTATCATTTTGCTGTTCCGTTTTGAAAACATTCGTGTCGGGGAACGCTGGCTCGAGGGTCGATATATAATTGTCGAAATTGTCACTGTCAGGTCCAGTCGTGGCCATTGGCATCCCAGAAAGACAATCTGTGTCTGCATGACGCCTCCCGCTTTTGTACACCATGGCAAAGTCATATTCCTGTAACCAGAGAGCCCAGTGTGCGAGGCGACCACATGGGTCTCGAAAGTTCTGCAGCCAACAGACTGAATGAGGGTCAGTTACGACAGTACACGAACGTCCGTACAATTATGAACGGAAACGCTGCACAGCGAAAACTACAGCCAGGCATTCTTGTTCGGTGACTGTGTAGTTTCGCTCCGGCTTGCTCAGGTTACGACTTGCGTACGCGATAACATGCTCTCGTTCATCGTGAAGTTGGACATGGACTGCCCCGAGACCGATTCCACTAGCGTCCGTGTGAACTTCTGTCACTGCAGCATTATCAAAGTGACGTAGGATGGGTTTCGATATTAAAAGAAACTTCAGTTGACAAAATGCCGCGTCGCTGTCTGGTGTCCAGACAAAAGTGGAGTTTTTTGTTGAGAAGGCACGTCAATGGGTAAGCAACGTCAGCAAAGCGATGTATAAAGTGTCTAAAATACGAACACAACCCTAGAAAACTGCGCAACTCCTTCAATGTCTGCGAGGGTTTAAAATACTCAACAGCGGCAGTTTTCTTGGGATCCGGCATTACGCCATCACCATTGACAAGGTGTCCTAGCACCAGCGCTTGGCGCTCACCAAAGCGGCACTTTTTCGAGTTTAGAATTAGGGCGGTGTTGTACAGACAATTCAAGACGCGTACTAGACGGTCATTGTGTTCTTGGAAGGATTTACCAAATATGATGACATCGTCCAGACAGCAAAGACAAATGTCCCATTTTAAGCCGCACAAAACTGTGTCCATAAAGCGTTCAAATGTGGCTGGCGCATTGCCCAGCCCGAATGGCATAACATTAAACTCATAAAGGCCATCTGGCATTAGAAAGGCTGTTCTTTTCTTATCCGCAGGGTCCATTGGAATTTGCCAGAAGCCAGATCTGATTTCAAGACAATAAAAATAGGACGCACCACAGAGGCAGTCGAGGGCATCGCCTATGCGAGGAAGGGGATCGACGTCCTTTTTCGTAACAGAATTTAGACACCGATAGTCGACGTAGAATCGCCACGAACCGTCTTTCTCGCGTACAAGAATGACAGGTGCAGCCTAGGGGCTAGATGACTTATGTATCACCTTCTTCCGTAGCATGGCCTCCACTTGCTCATGAATGACTTTGCGCTCAGATGGGGACACGCGATATCGCTTTTGAGGAATGGGACGAGCCGAACCAGTGTAGATAGTATGATGGGTCCGATGTGTAGGGCGAGAGGTCGGTTCATCTGTTTGAGAAAAGTCAAACATAAGTGAAAAGGCTAGAAGAATATCAACAAGATTACGGCGTTGAGGTGAGCTGAGATAGGCGCTGATCTTGCGGAATATCAAAGTTTCATTAGCAGGCAGAGGTACGGCGGCACTCGCAGCATCTGTGACCAAAACAACGACGTGGGCGCATCGGGTCCACAGGAGGCAAGCTTCAATCGCGTTGGTAAAACTGCGGGCTCAGACGATAGATTGATTGTCCATAAGGAGGCACTACCTTGATGCACGGAGATCATACTGTGAGGGTAATAACCTTTTCCTTCAGGCATGCTGAGTGAACACGGCCTGAAATGAAACCTGGTCAAGAAGTTGAGCGGACACGGGGACGAACATGGCAGACAAAGGTGGAACGGTGGAACGCACACAGCGCAGCAAACATAGGACAAGCGAGTAGACGGGAACAGCGCTGACTATCAACTGCATGATTTATTGAAAGAACACGAATATATACAAAAATGCTCTGACAACCAAGTGCGCATGTTCGCAGATAAAACAGCATTTCACTTTTAACCAGTTAAATCAAGATATCAGATTTCTAGGGGATGAATGATAACAGATGGGGTGCTTACGCATGTATCAGAATTCTTGTGAATCAGATAGGCCTCTTTTAATTCTCGTGTTAATTTTTCTCTGTGTTTGTACAACACTGCAGTTTCTTTGAACAGGGGAGTGCAAGGAGGGCGCAAAGGGGGCTTTTGTCTACATTCCTTGTGGTGTAGTGCCAGGTTCGATGACGGAGCTTTTTCTAGGGAGTTTTCATGTTCTCTTAGCCTTATGTTATGACACCTTCCTGATTGACAAATGTAATCTTTGCCGCAAGTAAAAGGCACTCTGTACACCACTCCTTCTGTGCACGGAAGAAAAGCTACATTATGTGTTACCTGCCATCCCCCACGGCCTGCACGTGGTTTTTTGTATTTTTTTTACGGTCTACTTTAGCGCAAATGCTGCCAAGTGTTATGGGCGCAGAAAACATGACCTGTACTCCATACCTATGTCCAACTTGCCGTAGGCGATGCGAAATTCCATGCACATACGGTATGACGGCAATATTTTTCTTTTTTGCGGGGTGTCTCAGGATCCTGTCGTATTCTAGAAGCCTTAACTTTTTTCAGGAGCTTGTGGCAAGCAAGCAAGATTACGTCATCCGGGAAGCCTGCTGATCTCGATCTATCTGATCTTTGAAGCTATACATGATGGCATGGTGGCAGGTTTTTACAATTGATGACCCTATGCATGACACAGCTATACCACACTTCACTAATTTCGAATGACCAGATTTAAAATTGAGCAAAGACTTCTTCGATTTTGATGCAAATGACCAGCAGACGTGATTTTGCCCTAAATTTAGCTTAAACCAAGAAAGGGAAGAATATCATAAGACGGGGTTTCGAATGTGAAGTTTAAGCCATTAAAGCAGTCTTGAAAAACGTTTAGAACATCTTCGACGCACTTTGAAAGGTCGTGCGCTTCTACAAACAGAAGGTAATTCTCCACGTATCTGAACACTTTTTTACAAAGGCAGGAACATTATTATTGATGGCTTTGTCAACATAACTTAGATAAATTTCACTTAAAATTGGTGCCACACTCGACCCAATGCACACGTCTGTGTTTTGTAAACACAATTGGCCCTCAAACTGAAAAAGGTGGATTGTAGGAATAATGACAACAGTTCTGGAACTGTTGTCATTATACCTGCAATATATATATATATATATATATATATATATATATATATATATATATATATATATATATATATATATATATATATAGTCTGCTTATCCCGCCAAGCCTCCTCTTGTTCCAATACAGGACCGCGGGATATATATATATATATATATATATATATATATATATATATATATATATATATATATATATATTGTAGTGTGGTAATCTTCGTCATCATAACCACTGCCATGCATCGCGTGCTGACACACTCGAAGATGAAGAAGTTGGTCGCTGCCTTGCTGATTCGCCACGCCTGACGCTCCGCAGCGAGTTCCTCCTGAGCGGCTGGATCCATCTGGGTTTACCGAATAAACACGCCCCTACAATTGGTGCAGTTGCTGCTGGGTACGTTCCCGTCCACCCTGGAACTAAGAAGCCGCAATTGCCATCTGCTTCCACCATGCTGGACGATACTGCCTCAACATCGCCGCCAATCCCAACCACGGTCCTGTGTTCTGGAGCTCTACGGCAGCGTGGCCCATGCCTCTTCAGTAGCACGGCCGATCAAGACGTCGACGATTGGTTGTCGGCATACGAGAGTGTCAATACTTACAACCGGTGGGACGACACTACAAAATTAGGTAACGTAATCTTTTACCTGACTGACGTGGCAAACTTCTGTTTTCGCAACCATGAGGCAGACCTGCCATCTTGGTCTGCATTTAAGAAGAATTTTGCGGAAGTGTTCGGCCGCCCTGCAGTTCGCCAGCTCCGAGCAGAACAACGCTTGCGCGAGCGCACTCAGCAGGCCGAAAAGTCGTTCACGAGTTAAATAGAAGACATCGTTGACCTATGCAAGCGTGTCGACCCCTTAATCTCCTAAGCGGATAAGATAGAAAACATCATGAAAGGCATATCTGACGACGCGTGCCAGATGCTATAACTGAAAAATCCTGCCACGGTCAGTGACGTAATCAAACTCTGTCAGAGATACGACGTGCTTCGTAAGAAGCGCGATTCTACCCGGCGATCCGGTGTTAGAGACGACACCATCGGTGCACTAGCTCTGGGCGATTCTACTCCATCATAGGACAGCCCTTTGATTCAACAAATTAAAGCCTTCCTTCGAGAAGAGGTCGCCCGCCAGCTATCATCACTGGCCCCTCAGTTACAAGATACTGGCCGCCTTGTTCCTGATGTGGCGCCGTCTTTGGACCCTACCATACGGCGTGCCGTGCAAGACCACATTGCTGATGTCCTTCCGTCCAGTTCCGTGCCCCGCCCAGCCCAGTGCCAGCGCAAGTAACGGCATCACTAGCGTGCGCCCAAGTTGCGGCCAGGCCGCTAATACATCAGGACCTCTTTTCTACCAGGCCGCTCCTTCTAACCTTCCTTCGCCTATTTCTGGGTCTGCATTGAATGTTCCTATTCCAAGGGTATGCCAACGCCCAACGAACACTTGGCGTACCGCGGACAACCGGCCAATCGCTACTCTTGTGGGCTGCCGGGTCATGTCGCACGCCTTTGCCGCCAACACCTTCCACCTCCTCGCCCTAACCTTTGGAACTACTCTTACGATACCGACCAGCCCTCGCCGAGAACTTCGCCCGGTTCCGAATTTGTATCTGGCGACAATCAAACATGTGCCACTCGCTGATCACCTTCCCCTCGTCGCCATTCGCCATCTCCGCTCCGGCGTTCTACCGGCGCTGTTGAGGGAAACTAGCAGTCGCAGTTCCCGGGGCAAGAACTGCGCATGGTTCGAACTCTTCCTCCGTGTTCTCCCGGTGACGTAATACGAGCATTTGTCGACGGCGTCGCAATACTCGCTCTTGTCGACACAGGCGCTGCCGTATCCGTCATCAGTGAAGCTCTTTGTCGTCGTCTTCGACCAGGTGACCACCGCGCTTTCCTACTTTTCGCTTCGCATCGCCTCATCACAGCGCATTCATCCCTCAGCGGCGTGCACGGCCCGTGTTCTCACCGAAGACGTCTTGTACACCATCGAGTTTATTGTACTGTCTCACTGCTCACACGACATCATCCTGGGCAACGATTTCCTTTCCACTCATCGTGCCGTTATTGACTGCGCCCGCGCGGAAGTTTCCTTTTTACCTCTTTGTGATACCGTCTTGTGTGATGTCCCTACCCAGTCCGCAAAACTCCTTGTCGCCAATGACACAGACATTAATCCATTTTCTGCTGCCCTCGTTCCACTCTCCTGTGAAAGCATTACTGCTTCGACTGCCTTCTTCACACCTTCCGACGGCGCTTCACGCCATCCCTGACCCCTGCTCCCATTTGCTGTTCTGAAGTTCGAAGATGGTCTTAGTGCAATGCACGTCTCAAATACATTTTCGTGCCCGTCCGTCCTGCTACGTGGCGAGTGTCTCGGTCGTATTGAAGAACTTGATCCTGCGCTTGTAAATACTCTTCCTGCCATACCTACTTCATTAGACGTTAATGTTCTAAGCTCTTGCGATATAGCGACCGCTTCGACACTACCCGATGTTCTTCAACAAGCTATTGACGCAGATCTTCCACCCACACAACGCGATCAACTCGCCGCTCTTCTACAGAACTTCACTTCTGCCTTCGACCTTCCTCACACCGCGCTGTGTCGCACGTCTGTCGTTACGCATACAATCGACACTGGTACAAGCGCACCTTTACGACAGCGTCCCTACGCGTGTCGGGCTCTGAGTGCCAAGTCAATGCTGACAACATGGACGACATGCTTCGCCGGGGCGTCATACAGCCATCTAACAGCCCATGGGCTTCTCCGGTTGTTTTGGTCACTAAGAAAGATGGCTCCATCCGGTTTTGCATCGATTATCGTAGGCTAAACAAAATCACGCGCAAAGATGTCTATCCTCTGCCGCGAATCGACAATGCCTTGGACTGTTTACAGGGAGCCGAGTATTTCACCTCTTTGGATTTGCGCTCCGGTTACTGGCAGGTACCGATGGCTGATGATGGCCGCTCGAAAACAGCCTTTATAGCACCGGATGGCTTATACGAATTCAACGTTATGCCCTTTGATCTTTGCAATGCCCCAGTTACTTTCGAGCGCCTGATGGACACTGTTCTTCGCGGACTCAAGTGGCTGACCTGTCTTTGTTATCTAGATGACATCGTAGTTTTCTCTACCAATTTTTCTTCTCACCATCTCCGCCTAACGTATGTCCTCACGTGTCACACCGACGCTGGGCTTCAGTTGAATTTGAAAAACTGCCCCTTTGCCGCTCGAAAACTCATAATTTTAGGCCTCGTAGTCTCTAAGGACGGCATTCTTCCCGACCCCACCAAACTTCGCTCAGTTGCAAAGTTCCCGAAGCCAACCTCTCTTAAACAGCTTCGCAGCTTTATCGGCCTCTGCTCCTACCTGCTCCTAGCCAAATGAAGCTGGGCAGAGGCTAGTAGGGTTCTGTCAAGAAAACAACCTGACCATAGCGAATACTCATTTTCAACAGCACAAGAGGCACCTGTACACATGGATTTCACCGGACGGTCTGTACAGGAATCAGATCGATTATATTATTTGCCAGCAGAGATGGAGAAGCGCTATACAAGCAGTAAAAACAAGGCCTGGGGCCGATTGTGGCACCGATCATCAGCTTCTTGTTGCCAAAATTAAGCTTCGATTGAGGAAAACGCAGAAAACTAGAAGGCCTTTCAGGTATGATCTGGATCAGATTCCATTAGAATATGCTGTGGAAGTGAGGAATCGATTTCAAGAATTAGATCTAGAAGACAAAGAGCCCGAAGATATGTGGACTGATGTTCGTGATATAATACAAGAAGTTGCTACTAAGGTAGTTCCAAAGCAAAAGAAATGCAAAAAAGCAAACTGGTTATCTGAAGAGGCTTTGCAAATAGCTGAGGAAAGGAGGATGGCAAAAGGTATGGGGGAAAGAGAAAGATACAAGGTTCTCAATGCGGATTTTAAGAAAATAGCAAGGAGAGATAAGAATGCCTTCCTGAACATACAGTGTCAAGCAGTTGAGGACAACAGCCAATTAAGGAACACAAGAGCTCTGTATAAGACAATCAAAGATATCAGAGGAAGCTTCTGTGCTAAGCTGGGCGTGATAAAGGACAAGCGAGGCAAGGACCTCACTGAAGCCTCAGAGATAAAGAAGAGGTGGCAGGAATACACAGAAGAACTGTACAAGAAGGACCCGGATGTGCAAACCCAACATAGGACGGTTGTGATTACTGATCTCGAGCCGGGCATCCTGAAGAGTGAAGTTGAATGGGCCTTAGCCAGCCTTGCTAAGAACAAAGCTAGCGGAATTGATGGTATTCCAGCTGAGTTGCTTCAAAACCTCAACCACGACACTGTTAACACACTGCATACATTATGTCAAAAGATTTGGACAACCCTGCAGTGGCCACAGGATTGGAGGAGGTCAGTTTACATCCCCATTCCAAAGAAAGGCAGTGCCAAAGATTGTTCCAACTACCGCACGATCGCGCTTATTTCGCATGCTAGCAAGGTGATGCTAAAAATCCTGCAAGGTAGGCTGCAGCAGTATGTGGATCGGGAGCTTCCGGACGTGCAAGCTGGGTTTCGCAAGGGCAGAGGAACTAGAGACCAAATTGCCAACCTTCGCTGGATCATGGAAAAAGCAAGAGAGTTCCAGAAACCCATTTACTTCTGCGTTATTGATTATGCGAAAGCGTTTGACTGCCTAGATCACAGCAGATTGTGGCAAGCTCTCCAAGAGATGGGAGTTCGAATTCACCTCATCTGTCTCCTCAGGAACCTTTATGAAGGGCAAGAGGCCACAGTCAGAACTGGGCATGGTCTTACTGGTTGGTTTCCGATTGAGAACGGGGTGAGCAAGGCTGCATACTGTCGCCGTGCCTATTTAACCTATATGCAGAGTGCATCATGAGGAAGGCCGGTCTGGACGAGTCTTCAGCTGGAGTGAAGATTGCTGGAAAACGTATCAACAACCTTAGATATGCGGATGATACCACTTTAATGGCAGAAAGTGAAGTGGAACTCAAGAGACTTCTGATGCGCGTACAAGAAGAGAGTGAGAAGTTTGGGCTTAAACTGAACATTAAAAAGACGAAGATCATGGCGTCTTGCTCTATCAAGTCCTGGAGCATCAATGGACAAGAAGTGGAAGCTGTGACAGATTTTCTGTTCTTGGGCGCCAAGATTACCTCGGAAGGAGACTGCAGCCATGAAATTAGGAGACGCCTGCTTCTGGGAAAGAGAGCAATTGTTAGCCTTGACTGCCTAGTAAAGAGCAGAGACATTAGTCTGCCAACCAAGATCCGTATAACCCGTGCTGTGGTCTTTCCAGTTGTGATGTATTAATGCGAGAGTTGGACTGTGAAAAAGGCTGACCGCCGAAGAATTGACGCGTTTGAATTGTAGTGCTGGCGAAGACTCTTAAGAGTTCTTTGGACTGCCAGAAGATCAAATCAGTCGATATTGTCGACCATAAACCCTGACTGCTCATTGGAGGGTCAAATTCTAAAGTTAAAGCTCAGCTACTTTGGTCATCTGATCAGAAGAGAGGAGTCGCTGGAGAAAGATTTGATGTTGGGAAATGTTGAGGGTCGCCGGAGAAGGGGTAGGCAGCGATGGCATTCTCGAGGCATTGCAGATGAAGCTATGTGATGTTAAGAAGATAGTGAGAGACCGGAAAGCGTGGCGTGACATGGTCCATAGGGTCACGAAGAGTCGGACACGACTGAACGCCTCAACTGAACTGAACTGCTCCTACTTTCGGCGCTTCATCTTGAACTTCGCCTCTATCAGTGGTCCTGTGACCTGGCTCCTTGCCGGCACCTCCGACCTTTCCGCCTGGACTTCAGCCTGCGATAAACCTTCGACACTTTATGCCGCCTTTTGGTTTCGCCTCCCCTTCTACGCCACTTTGATCCGACTGCGCCTATGGAGATCCACACTGATGCCAGCGGTATTGGGCATGGTGCCGTGCTTACTCAACGTGCGCCTGGTTAGAGCGAGTATGTTGTGGCATACGCCAGCCGAACATTGACGAAAGCAGAGTCCAATTATTCAGTCACAGAAAGGGAATGTTTGGACATTATTTGGTCCATCGGAAAATTTCTGTGTACGGCCGACCGTTTTATGTTGTGACCGATCACCACGCTTTGTGCTGGCTGGCCTCTCTGAAAGACCCATCCGGTCGCCTTGCTCGCTGGGCTCTCCGCCTCCAGGATTATGACATCCATGTCATTTATCAATCAGGTCTGAAGCATACGGACGCAGATGCTCTGTTCAGCCCGCCGTTGCCAAGTGATACCTCGTCTGACCACGTCTGTGCTTACGATTTGTCGACTCTTGCCACTATCGACATGGCTACCGAGCAGCGGAATGACCCCTGGATCAATGCTCTTTTGGATTTTCTCTCAAGTCCTACTCCCAGTCGTTCATCCAAAGCACTCGTCCGGCAAGCCCACCAATTCTCCATTCGTGACGGTCTTCTCTATCAAGATACTTTGTTGGGCGAGTTGTTACTTATTCATTATTAATATAAACAGCGCGAACACGAAGACAAAGGACAAGATAAAAGAAAGCCACACTACAAGGGCTGGCAAATATGGGATTCTGTTTCACCCTACATTCTGGCTTCTTCGCTTCTCTTTCCCTTTGAATAGCCGGGCAGATCCTCTTTATCTTGAGCGGGGCGGTCAATGTGACGTCAACACCACACCTCTTGCCTACATTTTTAAGGCCATGCGAAATTCTGTGCACATATGGTACCACCGCAACCTTCCTCCTCCTCTCACCTATGCTGGGCAGGGATTTCAGTCTGTGCGTTCTTTTAAGGCTCTTCAGTACCCGGCAACTGGCCTCATGATATCAATCATAGCGCTTATACTGTGGCTGTCTTTTATTTTGTCCTTTGTCTTCGTGTTCGCGCGGTCTTCTCTATCGCCACAATTATTTGCTTGATGGACGGAAGTGGCTTCTAGTCATCCCGCATCATCTCCGTACCGACATTTGTGCTGCGTACCATGGTGACCCACAATGTGCTCATGGTGGCGTAATTAAAACCTACACGCGCCTACGTCTGCGATTTAACTGGCGTGGAATGTACCGCTTTGTGCGACATTTCGTGCGCTCTTGCGAATCTTGTCAACGCCGGAAAATTCCTCAGAAGTCCCCTGTTTCGTTGCAGCCGTTAACCTGTCCCGCTCGTCCGTTTGGCCGCGTCGGCATAGATCTCTATGGCCCTCTTCCTACTACTTCCGCTGGAAACCGGTGGATTATCGTGGCAGTAGACCCCCTTACTCGTTACACTGAAACATCACCGTTACCCTCTGCTACTGCAAGAGACGTTGCTTTGTTCCTTCTCAACAACTTGATCCTTCGCCACGGGACTCCGAAGGAACTGCTCAGTGACCGCGGACGCGTTTCCTTGTCCGAAGCACTTGAGGCCCTACTGAAAGAATGCCGCATCATTCATCGCACCGCTACTTCTTACCACCCTCAGACGAATGGCTTGACAGAACGCTTCAACCGTACTCTGAGTGACATGCTGACCATGTACGTCAAGGACGCTCATTCCAACTGGGACCAGGTTCTCCCCTTCGTAACCTACGCGTACAACACTGTGATACAGACAACCACTGGATTCTCTCCATTATTTTTTCTATACGGGCGCGAGCCAACCTGCACAATGGACGCGCTTTTTCCTTACCACCCTGATGTTTCTGAATCGACGCCACTCTCGGACGCCGCCCAGTACGCAGAAGAATGCCGTCAGCTCGCTCGTTCACTTACAAAAGAAAACCAGTGGGAACAAAAACACCATTGTGATACTGGCGAGGTGCCTTCATATGCACCCAACTCCCTGGTCTGGCTCTGGGTTCCTACCACAACCACCGGCCTTTCAAAGAAGCTTCTTGCTCGGTATCACTGTCCATACCGAGTCCTTCAAAAAACATCTCCTGTCAACTACATAGTTGAGCCTGTTACGCCCTCTGAGGATTAGCGTCGCCGTGGACGCGAAACAGTCCATGTGAACCGAATCAAGCCCTACTACGATCCGTCTGTTCTTTCGGCTCCATAAGTCGCCAGGATGGCTCCTTTTCTACCCGGGGAGAAAATGTAAGTGTAGTAATCTTCGTCTTCATAGCCAATGCCATGCATCGCGTGCTGACACACTCGGGGACGAAGAAGTTGGTCGCTGCCTTGCTGATTCGCCATGCCTGACGCTCCGCAGCGAGTTCCTCCTGAGCGGCTGGATCCATCTGGGTTTCCCGAATAAACACATCCCTACAATATATATATATATATATATATATATATATATATATATATGTATATATATTTATATATTACGCACTTCCCGCGGTCCTGCATTGGAAGAAGGGGAGGCTTGGAGGGATAAGCAGAAGAAGAGGAAGCTGTTTCGGCCCGCTCTGGTGTACTAATATCTAGCGCCATCCTAAGATCTGTCTAAATAAACTCCGTACCAATATTTATATATATTCTAAGTTACCACTTACCCGAACATCTGTTCTTTTCTTGGACCAGCTGGCACAGAGCTTGGGACGCTCAGAGCAGCAGTCAGCGATTTTGACGATGACAGGTCTATACAGATCAAAGAGGGGAAAGTTCGCACACTGCGCTCACACAAATCCACCCGATTAAAAAGCGGCCGCCCTGGTCGCTGATTATAGGGATGAGGGACGACGGGCATAAGGCTTCATGCGCGAGACGTGGACGATCTCTTCGGAGCGACGACGTCGATCTGAGACGGTGTTCCAGGGAACAATGCGATAGCTCACAGGAGACGTTTGTTGGAGTACTCTATAAAGGCCAATGTAACGATGGAGGAATTCTCATACAGGCCAGGAATGCGGACTGGTGTGCACAGGAGAACTTTATCATCGGGGTAAAAGGAGGAAGTTCGATGGCGTTCATTATACAGGACTTTGCGTTCTTGTTGGGCATCTTCAGTGTTCAAACGGGCAAGGTGGCGACACTGGGCCATACAAGTGGCAAACTTTTCGCCCAGAGATTCAGACGTAAAGGAGGGAGAGAACAAGATTCTAGTGTCAAATACTGTCGATCGTTTACGGCCATAAACTAAAGGGACTATAACCAGTATTGCGGTGAACAGCGGAATCGTAGGCGGGGGTGACGAAAAATGAAACGTTGTCCCAGTTCCGGTGATCAGGAGCGATATACATGGATATCTCGTCGGACAAAGAGCGGTGAAACTGCTCGACGAGTCCAATAGTCTGAGTGTGGTAGCTAGAAGAAGTCTTATTAAAGGAGTTGGCTGCGCGCACTACTTCTTCAAGGACTTGAGAAAGGAATGTCTTTCCACGGTCGCTTGCGAGAATACGGGGATCTCCATTTCGCAAAACTACCGCACGCAGGAAAAAATATCAGTAACTTAAGAGGCGGCATCGGAGCGAAGAAGGGCGGTTTAGTGTAGCGCGGTAGATGGCCGATGGCAGTCACAATCTAACGGGTGCCGTCAGACGTCAGAGGGTAAAAGACCAAACAAGTCAATGGCGACCATCTCAAAAGGCAAGATAGAGGTTGCAGTAGGCCAGCGGCAGGGGATGTTGAACGCTTGCGATGCTGGTAAGACGGACATGATTAAATGTATTTGGCGACGCTGGCAGAAAGCCCAAGCCAGAAGTAGCGGCTCTTGATACGGTCGTAAGTTTTAAAGTGAACTTAATGTCCAGCAATGGGGTGATCTTGCCTTCATAATTTTAAAACGAAGGAAGCGAGGCACAACGGGTACATAGCGTTGAACCATAGGGTGATAAACGCCGCGGTAAAGTGTTCCAAGGTGAAATCGGAATCGACGAACCTGACGGCGCAAGCAACTGTTTGGGACAACTGATTCCCCATGGAGGCGAGCGATGATTGTGCGGCAGTAAGGTCAGTCAGCTGCAGGGACGAGAAATCAGCGTTGATCTCGAGTGGAGCTATAGCAATGGGTGCAGCATTCAGGTGGCCAGCAGAAGGCTGACTCAGATGGCGAAGAGTCAGCCTTCTTCTGGCTGACTCAGATGGCAGGAGGGAGAGGCGGCCATAGGTTGAGCCGCGTCAGTAGAGATCAATTGGACGCGAGAGTGGGCCTCAGTGTCGAGGTGTGTTTGCTCAGATTTATAGGTGATGGTGAAGGTGTACTCTTAAAGGCATAGTAGCCAGCGACCCAGTCGACCCGATAATTTCTTCAGCGATGGCAGCCATCAGAGGGCATCATGGTCTGTTACAAGTGTGAAGTGGCGGCCATACAAATAAGGTCGAGATTTGTGAACCGACCCAACAACGGCGAGGCACTCTAGCTCGGTAATAGTATAGTATAGTAGGATGCTAAGCCAAGGAAGCTACGAAGATCGTCTTTTTGACTTTGGGGCCGAGGAAATTTAAAGACAGCCACGATTTGTTCGGGATTAGGCTGGATTCCTGCATTACTGACGACATGGCCGAGTACATTAATGGTCTCGTGGCAAAGTGGGATTTGTTGGTATTCAGCTGAAGCCCCGCCTGGGCAAGGGACGTGAAGACTTCAGTGAGACGCTGTAAGTGCTGAGCGAAGTTCAATGAGAAGGCAATGATGCCTTCGAGATAACATAGGCACCTTTTCTATTTCATGATGCGAAGTATGGTATTAATCGTGATCTCAAAGGTGGCCGGCATAGTTCAGAGTCTGAAGGCATCATGTTAAATTCGTAGAGACCGTGGGGGTAAAAACGTCAGTCTTGTCCTTGTCTGCATCGTGCATAGGAATATGCCAATATCCCGAGCGAAGGTCGAGACTGGTGAAATACTCAGCGCCTTGGCGGCAGTCTAATGCGTCATAAATACGAGGCAAACGGTAAACATCGTTGCGCGTGATCTTGTTAAGTGCCCTTTAATCCATGAAGAAGCAGACTGAGCCATCTTTTTTTCGAATGAGAACCATAGGCGAGGACCAAGAGCTCGTGGATGGCCGGATGACAGTTCGAGCTGGCATGTCAGCAACGTGCTCCTCAATGATTTTGAGTTCGGCTGCTGAAACGCGATATGGCCGTCGTCGAACAATAGCAGAGCCGTCCGTCTATATGCGATGAGAGGTAACGGAGAGGTGCACATATCAAAAGATTTTCGGTGCCGCAAGAGAACGTCTAGCAAAGCTGTGGACTGATCTGACATGAGGTCAGGGCTGCTGGCGGCTGCGACCGCAGATGATGCCGGAAATGGAGGCTTGGCAGCAAGTGGTGGTGCACAGTGAAGTGCGTTGAAATAAACCCAACTGTGGCTCCTCTGGGTAGTAATAGCGGCTGGCGAGTTGTATTCAGGGCCACAACCACCGCGCAACTTTGGGTGAAGGATGTTAGGCACGAGGCAAGAGCTAGGCCGTCGGAGGTCCACCGAAGAGCGAGCATAATGAAGGCCTTGCCATCCAGACGGTAGTCCAATGCCACGATGACCAGCTGCTTGCGTCATGAAAGCAGAACGAAATCAGCTGCTGCGAACACGTGGGATGGTGAATAATCAGAAGAAAGTAATATATCAGGGTCCGCAAGAAGAATAAAGCGCTCATGGCAAGCGATAAGGGCGCACGCCGACGATAAGAAATCCCAGCCCAAGATCATGAGATGAACGCACGTGGGAAGCACAATAAATTCGATATGATCCCGCTGGTTATCGGTGAAGACACGTGCTCTGCATTTGCCGGTGGGTTTCATAAGAGTGCCATGAGCGCTACGATGTGGCGGACCAATATATGGTGTTAGAACCTTGCGCAGGTGAGAACAAAGAGACAAATATATGACGGAATAAGCGGCGCTGGTGTCAATGAGGGCATAAACATAGAGTCCTTCAACAACCACTGCTAGCATATTCGACGGTCACCCTGGAGGAATTGTGGATTTCGAACTCGAAGCAGCTTTCCCTGCAAATAATGCTTTGCTTAATTTTCCGCTCTAGATTCGAAGGGTTGCGAGGCAGGCCGGAGTGGTAATGTGCGGCGAAAAGGCGAAAGGGGTCGTGTCAGGAAGGACGCGAGGACAGCGAAACATCGGTGGAATCCGCAGGAGAGGAAGAAGGCCGGTAAAACTCTGAGTAGGACAGTGTAGAATTATCAGGCTGGCGCACGCGGGCACGTTGAAAAGGAGCATAACCCCGTTGCTCGCTTTGCTGACGGCGGCGACAGGGACAGGCATTGTGGCTACGTATCCCACAGTAGTAGTACACAGGGCGGGAGAGACGCCCAGCTGGAACAGGACGGGTGTTACCATTTATTAATTAGAAGGTATTGCTAACGATGCGCCCTTAACGGTGCGCACACTCCAGACACTTGCGCACTACACGCACCCAGTGGCCGCAACGCCTCTCCACTCACACCACAAAACGTTGAAGCACGGTCATATTCAAACATCACTTTGCGTCCCAACAAGCGCCTAAACTGATTACTCATCACAGACACAGTCGCACCCGTATCCACCAAAGCTAATGTACACACACCATCAATGAATACATGAATTTTGTTTTGACCATTATAGTTGGAGGGATGTTGCCACACAGCACATTTCCAGCGGCCTCACACCCATTGCTCGCGCTGTTAGTTTTCCTACTGGGGGGACATGGAGCGCCGCCGCGGTGATGGAGAACGACGCGCACGGAAGGCGGGTGGGAGAGTAACACTTCTATCAGATGCAGGGGAAGTGGTCGCGGAGATTCTCGTTATGGATGTTGCGGGAATACCCACGATGAGTATTTGATTGCTGGAAACCGGGACTGTATTGCCGATTGTTGGGTACTGTTGGAGGCGTCGGACGGTTATAGCGAGGTGGGAACCTACTGCGGCAGTACCTGGCGATGTGACGTTCGACGCCGCAGCGGTTACATATCGGCGGGGAAGGTAGAAAATGCTGTTGTGGATAAGAGCAAGGAACACCTGGCCGCATCGTAGGTCTGGCTGAATGCTCATATTGATCAGGAACGCTGGTAGATCGAATGGAAGATCGATGTGCACTTGGGGCGTTTAGGAGACGTCCCTGATTAGGCCGTAATCAAGTTAGGTTGAAAACGAAGTTTGGTCCAATTCAGACGAGGTTGAATTCTGGTGTTCCAGGGTTGACATTTTGGGGCTGGCCCGCTCAAATTTGGAGGTCACCTATAATTTGGCTGCCCTCAAATTAGGTTGGACACCGAATTTGACCATACCAAATTCTACATGGTGCCGATTAGTGTGTCCAGAGTGCAAGGTCTGGGGATGCGAACAGACGCTTTCTCTACACACTTTCTGCAGACACTTCCTTTGCATATGTGGCTAATAACTGTTATGCATTAATGAAGATATTTCTGTTCCAGACTCCGGAAACACACGATTAATGGTAAACAGTGGCTCGCGGCTTCTAAGACTTACAGCAAATCACAAATTGCATCGATGCTCTGGATGGCAAGCATGTTGTCACACGACAACCACCTAAAAGTGGAGTTCAGTTCCGCAACTACGAGGACTCTTTCAGCATTTGGCTGATGGCCCTTGTTGATGCGGTGGTAAACTTCATCTTTGCATATGTAGGAGAAAATGGACGGGTTAATGACATGGGGGTATGGTTAGCTGCAGACCTTCGCAAGAAGATTGAACGCAATGTGGAATTTCCACCACCACCCATAGTTCTCCCACACTGGTCTACTTCAGCACCATACGTTATTGTGGGAGCTGAAGGCTTTGGCCTCAAGCCATATTTATTGAGGCCGTAACCTACTGCCCAGCTGCAGCATTAAAAGTGAATTTTCAACTACAGGTACCAACCTTCTGTACTAAAGATCAGTTTTCATTTCTTGTATACATTTTTATTCTTCTTCAGGGTGTGTTGAAGAATTTAATTCCAGCATGAAATTGCAACAGCAGAATGTTAACAACTATGGGAAGGTGCACTGCTATGGGGGAATTTCAGAAAACTGCATCTAACGCATTTTAGGCTACACCAAGATCTATGCGCAGGGTTGATAACGTTATTTTCGGCCAAATGTGCAGCCTTTGTCAAAAGTGTAGAACATAGAGGGTCTGCTTTGGAGCCACATCGTGTGTCGTATAATGCACTTTCAGTGCTCCAAATTTGTTGATGGAAAGTAGATTTTATATTCCACGTTCTCTAATTTGAAGGATCTCCACTGATGCAAACTGAATGCCACTACACGGCTCAGAAGCGAACCCCGCGGGCTCTACACTTTTGACAAAGGCTGTACTTTCAACTTCCTATTGCAATGATATATGATGGTGAAGTCTTAACACCACTTGCTCACGCTCACTCATCAGTTGAGCGCAGCTGTGCAACAGCATCTTTTGCTACCCTGTTATTGCTTCTATTAAAGGGTACACAGAGATCCCTTTCACAAGCTGAGAAAAGAAGTAGGATGCTATTAATTTATTTTTTACAGACAGTCCAGAGCCAGACGTAAAGCAGAGAATGCTTTTGGCATCCTTGCCAACTTGTGGGAAATGTAAAGATCATCATTACGGCACAGCCCCAAAGATCGAAGTACCTTTTACTAGCCGCAATTATCCTGTACAACTGCGGAACTGCACCGTGTCTTACGCCGAGGAGGCCGCTATTGCTTAGCGGTCACAGAGGGCAATGGGTCCGGGCGTTCGCTTATAGTAATGACCGATTCGCAAGCCGCTTGTCGAGGATTCACCAACGGCAGGATTGGCAAAAAGACGGTGGCCATCTTGAAGGCCGGCGGGATAAGCGACACAAAACAATTCGTACTTTGGGCTCCGAGGCACGGCGACATTCCCGGTAACATCCAGGCGGATCTCATAGCTCGAGGTTATGCAAACCTAGGGAGGTTAGAGACCTAGGAGGCCGGGGCAGTGAATGGTACCTACGCAAACATTTTGGTGCAGCACCTGGGGACCAGAAGACGGTATCCTCCGCCCCACAAGTCAAAAAACAGGGAACAGTCAATGTCTTGGCGGTAGCTACAAACAAATTCTTATCCATGCCTGTCCTTATACAGGAAGATACATCCGACCGTATAGAGGGACACGTCTCCCTGGTGTGAACAGAAACCGACAATTTATCATATCACATGTGCCTGCCAGAAAATAGATGCAGTACAGATAACTCACAACGCCACGCCGGAGCAGTGGGAGGCTGCGCTGTCCAGTTCGGAGTCGAAAGACCAGCTTTGTCTGATTGAACGGGCCAGCAGGGCAGCAAAGGCCGCGGGAGTCCTGGACTAAGGACCCAACCGCGGCAGCTCTAGAATATTTTCTTTGTTTGCATTATATAAAGTTTTCTCTCTCTCCTACATAACTACTTCCTACGACTAAGGAGAGGGACTCGGCAGCTCTACATGCCGTCTGAGAGCTTAGATGTTGAATACATCTTGACTGGCAAGGCATTCTTTTTACTATTACAAGCATGCTTGCTCAAGAGAAGCAGCATGCCGAATAAGTGCTACATGACATCCTACTCTGTGCGGGGAGGGGGGTTGGATTGTTCAATAAATATAGAAGAAGGGTTCGAAAAGAGTGTTGTCATTGAATATTGTTGTAGCATATTAGTCTTTTATTGGAAAAAGTATCAAGCAGGCGCTGCACCAGAGGTTATCGCAAATATAAGCAATTGCGAATAAAAGAAAATGGGAAACTCCAAAGAGAAAATTTAAGGAAAGCGAATTAGCAGGAATGGAAAACTGTGGCATAACTGCCGAGGGGCACAAGTGGTCTTTAGGGCGGAAATGCCCTTCGACAAAATCACTCATTACAGAGACGAAAACAGTAAACCCAAGGCTGCATCCAGCATGTTAATGAACTTCTGATGTGCTCGAAAGTAGGCACGATGACGGAAGGTGCAGGAAACTGTGGGAAGGAAGAGAAGTCAAGAAAAGAAGACGAAGGGAATAAAAAAGAAAGAGAGAGGGGGCAGCTCAGTGGCCTAAAGAAATCCCAAGAAAAAAATGTCATCTTAAACTGTGTTAAAGGTAAGAAGGTTTGTGTAATGGACCTGGCCCACCCCAACATTTTTGTACAATGTGATGCATTCTCAGAATCAAAATATGAAAATTCAACCGACCAAAGTCCATATACTTGTCACACGAACCACTTCGTGTATATTTACGAGAACTTACAAGACACCGTTTTCACCCACTCAGCAAGATTCTGGACGAGAGGCCCGACTGCAGTTTTACAAGTGCAATCCGCTGCCATCAGTCGCAAGTACCGACAGGAGATGCCCTCCCATATCGTCCCATCGAACCACCATGGACGATGGATAAACCTTTGGTGCACCTTCGTGTTCCCGGAATACTAAAGATAATCAATTTTACCAATTAGTGGACTCAAACAACTTACTCTGGCACACATCTGGTCAGATTATCCCAATTATATTCACGTATACACCGATGGATCTGTGTCAGCACAGGCATCCGCTGTAGCTGTGGTCATACCAGCTGAGAAACCGACTCTGCATTTGCTTTTGGGACATACCTCTACATCATCCGCTGCCGAACTTGTAGCCATTCGGGAATCTATTCGCTACACATGTGGGGAACCACCTCAAATATCGTGTATATTCACGGACTCGAAGATTGCATTACAAATTTTGGAGAACTTCTTACGCCACACTGCCTATCAGTCCCTGGCACTAAACATTATGGAACTCATCACATCTGCCCAGCTGCAAGGCCACATGATAATGTTTCAATGGATCCCTACCCACTGCGGCCTCCATGGGAATGAGCAGGCCGATGTTGAAGCGAAAAGCGCACTCATCAATGGCTTCCAAACAGCTGTGCCTTTTTTAAGAGCGGATACGACGTGTCTTCTAAAGAGTTTTATGAATATTGCTACAGCAGCTTACTGGGCTCAACCAGACGCCTGACATATCCGTCTAAGAAGGCTCAATCGAACATTTAAATTTAATGTTCCGAGTGATATTCCGCGTCATCAGGCATGCCTGATACATAGACTTCGTTTAAACGTGGCTTTCACGCGCAAGTACTTACATTTAATTGGACAGATGGACTCACTGGAATGTTCAACTTGTGGCATCCCAGAGACTGTGGACCATATATTATTGGTGTGCCCAGCGTATGCGAACGAAATAAATGTGCTAGCTGCTTCCATGAAGCGTTTAGACAAGAGGCCTCTGTCGGAGGAACTGCTGCTGGGCGCTTGGCAGGACAAGAGGGAGGGCGTCCAGGCAGTGCGTGCTCTTTGCCGTTATTTGAGCGCCAGCGGACTTTTTTGGCGCTTGTAATGCAAGCTGCTGTGTCTGTATATATATTTCCTATGCCTTCTTCCACATCGTCACCCATCATGACCTTCTTTCTTCCCTCCTTCCCCTTCCCCAGTGCAGAGTAGCAGGCCAGATTTGAATTATTCGGGCCAACCTCTCTGCCTTTTCCTCTAAATAAATCCATCTTATGCTTCACACAGTGCATAAAATGTGCGTTGACCACTGCCACCTAAATTGGGTTGCAAAGCCTTTAAATACCAATGGACAGCAAGATTTGTATGCTCTCATCAAGGTACTATGTTGGTTCGCAGTATTCTAACAGCTATTTGTTTGCAATATACAGAAATATGATTTGCCATTAAGAAGGCAAAACAGGCAACTTGACTTTTACAGCATGTGCCAATATGTATATTCTAACAGTGATAGGATGACAGAGCAATAAGGGCTGCTGCACCTGGCATATATATAAAACGTGTTGTCAGCAGGTAGGAAAAATATTCAGGCTTTGCCATCAACTGGAGATGCCTTTGTGCCTTTGACCTGTAGTGGTTGCAACATGCATTAATACGTAAAGCCATATAATCTGCTTGAATATTAATGTAACGCATGCCTGTGTATCGTAGACTAGTTATATGACTGCAACTAAAATAGAATGTGCGTACTGGTTTTCGCATGGTTTATGTCATTTCCTTTCTCATGTTTGACTACTAATAAAATTTGCATTCTATCTTTGTGCTTTTTATAAGTGCTTTTCCAATTGCAGGTGTTTTTGCACAGCTTCAAATTATAGAAAACATACTCTTATTATTTAAGGGTGCACATGTAGCCGTACGAAGAGGCAGCAGTGTGTAATTGATTGGTGTTTACCGTCTAGTACAGAAAAGGTCATCAAAATAATTAATTTACAAGACCATGCTAAATGGGGCAGACAATAAAAGAGCCTATGTCTTTAGAACACTCGTTGCTTCTTTGAAAAGCCATAATAAACACATCTCTTCTGGGTGCATGGGAGCTTTAGTTGCATGCAAGTAAAGAAGCAAATAAAACATAAACGTGCAGCCTATTTTCTCGGCTGTCGTGTATTCAATATACACCGGAGCGCGAATTGTGGGATGTTCGGGATAGTCCTTATTGCGCCGCTAATAATTTATTCGATTTAGTAACTATTTGAGACGCCCTGGGCAGAGCTGTGTTGATAGCCTTGGCTGGGGCTTGAAATTCACTGGCTGCAAGTTCTATCCGAGAGGTTGCTCAAAGGTGGCTTCGCCGGCTCCCCAGCAAGATCTACGAATGCGGGTAGTGATGCTTCTGCAATAAAGCATATGTATTACTTCTAAGCAGGTGATGGGACCTGTGGAGACCTTATAAGTGTTTCAGCAGGTTGTGTAGATGTTATTAATCTGAAGCGAGCTCGAATTATGAACTGATGTACTCCATAAAAATCTGAAACGCAATCTCCATATTATTCGGCATGTGAGACATTTCTGATGTCGGTGAATAGGTATTCTAACCCAGCTGAATACAAAACATTATTATAAGTACCATTCAGTAAAAGGCATCACTGCTTTCTACAGGGGACGTTCGAAGCAGAATATGGCGAAAAAATAACAGCAGAGCAAGTGCCAGCAGCCACTAGACTGGGAGCAACTCTTGCAAAACTGCTCAAAAAGTCAGAGAAGACTTCAAGGAGTATTTCACCAAAGGGGGACGAGTCAGCTGGCAGTCGACTTGTGTGGCTAAGTACGACTTGTATATTTTCAATAATTTATTATAGACCAACAACGCGCACAATGGTAGTGGTCCCGTGGAGGGATGCGCTGTACTTCAGTTCAGTTCAGTTGTTCAGTCGTGTCCGCCTCTTCGTGACCCTATGGACCATGTCACGCCACGCTTTCCGGTTTCTCACTATCTTCCTAACATCACATAACTTCATCTGCAGTGCCTCGAGGATGCCATCTAACCATCGCGTTCGCTGCCTACCTCTTCTCCGGCGACCCTCAACATTTCCCAACATCAAATACTTCTCCAGCAACTCCTCTCTTCTCATCAGATGACCAAAGTAGCTGAGCTTTAACTTTAGAATTTGACCCTCCAATGAGCAGTCAAGGTTTATGGTCGACAATATCGACTGATTTGATCTTCTGGCAGTCCAAGGAACTCTCAAGAGTCTCCACCAGCACCACAATTCAAACGCGTCAATTCTTCGGCGGTCAGCCTTTTTCAAAGTCCAAATCTCGCATCCATACATCACAACTGGAAAGACCATAGCACGAGTTATACGGATCTTGGTTGGCAGACTAATGTCTCTGCTCTTTACTAGGCAGTCAAGGCTAACCATTGCTCTCTTTCCCAGTAGCAGGCGTCTCCTAATTTCATGGCTGCAGTCTCCTTCCGAGGTAATCTTTTAGCCCAAGAAGAGAAAATCTGTCACAGCATCCACTTCTCCATTCATGCTCCAGGACTTGATAGGGCAAGACGCCATGATCTTTGTCTTTTTAATGTTCAGTTTAAGCCCAAAGTTCTCACTCTCTTCTTGTACGCGCATCAGAAGTCTCTTGAGTTCCACTTCACTTTCTGCCATTAAAGTGGTATCATCCTCATATCTAAGGTTGTTGATAGGTTTTCCAGCAATCTTCACTCCAGCTGAAGACTCGTCCAGACCGGCGTTCCTCATGATGCATTCTGCATATATGTTCAATAGGCAGGGCGACAGTATGCAGTCTTGCCTCACTCCTTTCTCAATCGGAAACCAATCAGTAAGACCGTGTCCAATTCTGACTGTGGCCTCTTGTCCTTCATACAGGTTCCTGAGGAGACAGATGAGGTGAATTGGAACTCCCATCTTTTGGAAAGCTTGCCACAATCTGCTGTCATCTACGCAGTCAAACGCTTTCGCATAATCAATAAAGCAGAAGTAGATGGGTTTCTGGAACTCTCTTCCGTTTTCCATGATCCAGCGAAGGTTGGCATTTTGGTCTCTAGTTCCTCTGCCCTTGGGAAACCCAGCTTGCACATCCGAAATCTCCCGATCCACATACTGCTGCAGCCTACCTTGGAGGCTTTTCAACATCACCTTGCTAGCATGCGAAATAAGCGCGATCGTGCGGTAGTTGGAACAATCTTTGACACTGCCTTTCTTTGGAATGGGAATGTAAACTGACCTCCTCCAATTCTGAGGCCACTGCAGGGTTGTCCCAATCTTCTGACATAATGTATGCAGAATGTTAACAGCGTCATGGTTGAGGTTTTGAAGCAACTCAGCAGGAATGCAATCAATTCCGCTAGCTTTGTTTTTAGCAAGGCTGGCTAAGGCCCATTCAACTTCACTCTTCAAGATGCCCGGTTCGAGATCAGTAATTACAACCGTCTTATGTTGGGTTTGCACATTCTGGTCCTTCTTGTACAGTTGTGTGTTTTCCTGCCACATCTTCTTTATCTCTGAGGCTTCAGTGGGGTCCTTGCCTCGTTTGTCCTTTATCACGCCCAGCTTAGCACAGATGCTTCCTTTGATATCTTTGATTGTCTTATACAGAGCTCTTGAGTTTCTTAATTGGCTGTTGTCCTCAACTGCTTGGCACTGTATGTTCAGGAAGGCATCCTTTTCTCTCCTTGCTATTTTCTGAAAATCTGCATTCAGAACCTTGTACCTTTCTCTTTCCCCCATAACTTTTGCCATCCTCCTTTCGTCAGCTTTTTGCAAAGCCTCTTCAGATAACCAGTTTACTTTCTTGCATTTCTTTTGCTTTGGAACTACTTTAGTAGCAACTTCTTGTATTATATCACGAACATCAGTCCACATCTCTTCGGGCTCTCTGTCTTCCAGATCTAATTCTTGAAATCGATTCCTCACTTCCACAGCATATTCTAATGGAATTTGATCCCGATCATACCTGAAAGGCCTTCTAGTTTTCTGCGTTTTTCTCAATCGAAGCTTAATTTTGGCAACAAGAAGCTGATGCTCGGTGCCGGAATCCGCCCCAGGCCTTGTTTTTTACTGCTTGTATAGCGCTTCTCCATCTCTGCCGGCAAAGAATATAATCGATCTGATTCCTGTACAAAACCTCCGGTGAAGTCCATGTGTACAGGCGCCTCTTGTGCTGTTGTACTTCACTAGCGACTTATACGCCTGCTGCATTGCCAGCTGCCTCTGAGGCTCCGCTGGTATTTGTTGTAAGGTGTGTGCGAAGAGCGTGCCAAGAGCATCGTACTCATCCCTTGCGGCCAGGCTATGGCTCCTTTCAAGGACGCCCACAACTGAGAGCAGCTGTTTCCGCTGCTCTGCCTCATTGTCTTCCTGCTTTCTTTTTTCCCCAGCCCTCGCTAGACTTGGAAGCCTGGATGCAGTTTCCTCGTCTTGAGTGGCATCCCCTCCGGGGGTGCCTCCATTCGGATCACTGTGTCGCCTTCTTGTGACAGACTCATCGGTCTCCAAAGGGTGCGGTGGGCACAGCTCTAGCTGGCTATCCACATGCTGAAATAAAAGCAGTTTGAAAACAGAGGCTCCTTCAAGCATGTTTCATGCCCACTTAATTATACAGCATTGCAGGTTGCATATTCATCTTAACGTTCACAGAATAATGAGTGGATTCTAGATTTATATTTATGGTTACGCAGGTCCAATGAAACGCTTAACATTTTGAATGTCGAGACTTCTATGGGTAAACATATCTACGTATATTTTAACCTCGCATCAGTAGTTGAAAAGAACATATCAGCATTGACTGAGGCCATGAACGCCATGTAAAATCTAGACATATAATGCTACCAATATTGAAACTTGCATAATAACCACAAACAGTCTGCCATACTGCATTGAAGTAAAGAAAAAATGGGCTACATGGTTCAGCATTAAAGTATAATTAAGAAGAGTTTATATACATCTATTTTGTTGTTCGTGTAAACAAAAACAATTTTCGGGATGAAGGTTCATGCAAAAAATTATTTTTGCACAAGACAATGAAGGGTAATGAAAAACACAAAAGCTTGAGAAAATAATGTGCTGTATCTTCGCAAACATTGACTTGCAAGTGAGGCAACGCTTCATATATGTCTATCTCCATCCTGCTTCTGATTTTTTTCCTATTTTTGTTCAATGTCACCAGGACTACTCTGTACACAATGTATTGTGCTGTGCGATGTCAGTGCACGTTAAAGAACCCCAGGTGGTCGAAATTTCCGGAGTCCTCCACTACGGCGTCTCTCATAGCCTGAGTTGCTTTGGGACGTTAAACCCCACAAACCAACCAACCGTACACAATGTATAAACAATGCCTCTCCCCAACAACCATTACAATGTTTAAACTTGCCTCAATTTCTTCTTCTGTTTGCATTGTAGATGTGGTCGGTTTTGTCGGGCATCCACTTGTTAGAACCAAAAGCTATCTAAAGTGCACAGAGCGCGGCTCGTATACGTCATCAGCGCACGCTCCTGAACGCATTTCATATTTGCGCTTTTCACGCGTGAACGTAGTTCGCATGTTTGTGAACTTTATGCGCATTTGTCCAGCTGAAAAAGAAGTAAACATATTGCAAGATAAATTCGGTGCAACGTATGTGGGCGACGAAAATGCTGAATCTGTTGAAAATATTTCGTTCTAGTAGAACTCGATCGCTGGCTCATTGCAGATCATAATTAGGCTGAACAAAGCTGAAGACATAACAGCGGTAACTTTATACAAAGTATATATATCGGCTCTAGGCACATGCTCAGCAGGACAGAAACGGCAACACCGCATGGCAAGGTAGAAAAATTACTACCGGTAAACTTGTCTCCGAACACTGCTGCAATCTCACTGTATGCAAGCCCTTTTAATTCTCTTCGATGGTAGGGCCGGTGCCGAACGTCCCAAATCAGGCGGCGTGCTTTGGTCAGCGCTATTAAGCCGACCTCTTCTTCCATAGTGAAAAGCGCCGGCTGTGACATCGTTGGGACAAAGTTCAGGAAACGAGACAGCCCTCGCCATATGCATTATGAAATTGTCTGCACGTTCGCACGAGCGCAAGTACATGTACGATACTGTCGATGCCCATAGAGAAGTGTATCCGTGTTTTACTTGCTGCTCGTACATTTTTAATAGACTTTGGGCCGGAGCTCAGTTGTGTCGGCGGCTGCTTTCGCTCGGTCGCACATTTGGCAAAGACGAGTCGGCCGACGGGTCTTATCGGTATCCTCTGTCGACGACACTGTCACAAATGGATGATCTTCAGCCGTCGGAGGCGTCGCCGTCGTCATCGGTGTAGTATGACTAGCTCGTCTGGCAATGACGCCGTCGTCCGATTCGTCAGCCGATAATCGGCGTCGCTTTCGCGTCGGCGTCGGAATCGCGTCTGTCTAGTGTAAACGGGCTTTAAATGACCGCGGAACGACCTTGTTATCGACAGTCGTCACCGAAGTTATCCACGCATCTACCCTTCACAAGACCACTTCAAGCTACCGTCGTCATATTAACTGGCTGATTGAGCGATGTCATCGCACATTATCAGATATGATCTCCATGTACACCCCAGCGGATTATCGAAATTGGTACACTATTTTACAATTTGTCACATTCACCTATAATACAGCAGTAAATCGGGAAACCGGTTACTCTCCATTTCTCCTGGTTTATGGCCGCCCTCCCACCAAAATTCTCCCACCACAATGCCTTCACCTTGCTCGCCTCAACACAAAAGCCTGCCAGTAAGATCGCAAGAGTCGCTACAATTCTATTCATGGTGATGTCTCCTTTCGTCCTGGCCATGAAGTACTACTTTACGCACCAGACGGTCATCACCCAAACTTCCCCAGTGAACTTCAAAGTGACATCTATTCATCCCCCAGCCGATCGACGTCACCGTGGCACTGATATAGTTCCTGTGTTTTGTTTGATGCAATTTGTGAGCCGCGATACAGCAGTTCCTTAGGAGCGACCAGGCTGACAGCTTCCGAGCCCCAGGGGAAATTGCGTGAGCCTTCCAAGGATCTTCTTCTTTCACGCGTACATACCATCGTTATCATCATCCCGCGGCGCCACCTGTGGCACGCGCCTCGGTTCTCTATCAGAATAAATGCCAGACTCGGCATCCTTTGCCTTGCCGTCGCGACGTGGCCTTCGTCTATATATATTGTAACGGGTATTGCGCCAAACTTCCAGGCAACGCCCTGGGCCTAGAAGACTGCCGAAATCCGAAAAAGGTCCGAGCATGGGTCTGAGCGCGGTTCCAGGCAACCAACTTCGTCGTCTACGCCAACCAGCAACCACTTCATTGTCTACACCAACTAGCCTCTGATTGTCTCCGCTTCGTCATCGACTATAGCTTGTATCACTGCCCCCCTCCTTTGTAGCATCGACTCGATGCGACGCGGTGCTACTAGGAAGAAGTTAGCGAAAGGGTGCACAAACGTGTCACAAGGAGCCAGCGGCGTTGACGAAAAGTTGTCATGCACCATCATGATAGGGCTTCAGCTGAACCACGAGCACGACTTCAGGACGCTGTGGCCTTCCGGATGGAGCTGAAGCTGCTGGAACAACGGCGTAGTTGACGTCACTGATACGGCGAACAATCTTGTAAGGGCCGGAGTATCGCCGTAGTGACTTTTCAGATAGGCCACGATGACGAACAGGTGTCCACACCCAGACGAGGTCTCTCGGCTCGTAAGTGACGATTCTTCGGCTGAGGTTATACCTAGCAGCGTCATTCGCTTGTTGTCTGTGGATTCTGAGGCGTGCTAGTTGCCGCGCTTCCTCAGCACGCTGAACAAAGATGTCGGCGTCAAGTTCGGCGTCAGAGCCGCAAGAAGGACCAACTGGCATCATGGCATCCATCGGCGTGCTCACTTGGCGACCGAAGACTAGTTGGAACGGGGAGTGTCGCGTCGTCTTTTGAGTGGCAGTCACGACATGAGCGTGCATAGGCCTGCACCGATGGGAGTAACCTGGGCCAATAATACTTTTGATGAATGCGTGCAAGTGTACGGCTCACCCCCAGGTGGCTGGCGGTGGGTTCATCATGACAGGCGCTCAATATATATGTCGGCGCAACTTGGTGGGCACAACAAGGAGAAACGTCTCTTCACTGTTAGCAAAATTTCGCTTGTAGAGCACGTTACCACGCAGATTGAACGTAGAAGCCCACGACGAAAAACACGAGGAATACGGGCATCGACGCCCTGCAGATAGTCGACGAGTGACGCTAACTCTGGGTCCATTCTCTGCAGCTGCGCCATTTGGGTTGTACTAGTAGCCTCCATAAAGGGAAAATCATCGGCCGTTTCTTCTGGACATATGGCGATGGGCGAGCGTGACAGACAGTCAGCATCCTGATGCTTCCGTCCTGATTTTTATACGACTGTTACGTCATACTCTTGTAATCTAATGCTCCATCTAGCCAATCGTCCTGAGGGGTCTCTGAGGCTCAAGAGCCAGCATAATGAATGGTGGTCGCTTATAACGCGGAAAGGTCCGCCTTAGAGGTATGGTCGGAACTTGGTGAGGGCCGATATTACCGCCAGACATTCTTTCTCAGTTGTTAAATAGTTGGTTTCGGAGCGGGTAACTGTTCGGCTCGCATAAGCGATGGCCCGTTCTGCACCGTCTTGCCACTGCATTAGCACTGCACCAACCCCAACGTTGCTGGCATCAGTGTGAACGTCAGTTGCGGCGTTTTCGTCAAAATGACCTAGTATCGGGGGATTCTGTAGGCGGCTGCGAGCTCAAGGAAAGCGGCCTCTTGTTCACCCCCCCACAGGAACGGCATGTCATCTACAGTCCGTGTGGTTAGCGGTTCCGCGATGTGCGAATAGTCTCGTACAAAGCGTCTGTAATAGCAGCACAAACCTAAGAACCGTCGAACAGCTTTCTTGTCAGTAGGGTGCGGAAAACCAGAAACGGCAGCTGTCTTTTCAGGGTCCGGGCGAACACCTTTTGCGCTGACCACGTGACCGAGGAAGCGAAGTTCCTCAAAGCCAAATTGACATTTCTCCGGTTTGATTGTCAGGTTGGCGTCTCGGAGAGCTTTTAACACAAGGCGTAACCTTTCTAGGTGTTGGTCAAGGTGGTCGAAAATATGACGACATCGTCCAGGTAAACCAAACATGACTGCTACTTCAAACCGGACAGAACGGTGTTCATCATGCGTTGGAACGTGGCCGGTGCCGAACATAGGCCGAACGGCAGCACCTTAAACTCATACAAGCCATCGGGCGTCACGAAAGCCGTCTTCTCTCGATCTCTCTCATCCACTTCTGTTTGCCAGTACCCACTTTTTAGGTCTAGCGACGAGAAGTATCGGGCATCTCGCAGTCGATGGAGTGCGTCGTCTATGCGGGGAAGTGGGTAAACGTCCTTTTTAGTAACGAGATTAAGTTTTCTGTAATCGACACAGAACCGCAGAGTGTAGTCCGTTTTTCTGACGAGAACAACCGGCGAAGCCCACGGGCTTGTAGACGGCTGAATCACATCGTCGGAAAACATTTCGGTGACCCGTCTCTGAATCGCTGCTCGATCCGTTGGAGAAACGTGGTATAGGCGTTGGCATACGGGGCGCGTGGTCTCGTCTGTTATTATACGGAGCTTGGCGACTGGAGTTCGGCCTACTTTGGAAGACGTTGCAAAGTAGTCTGCAAAATCTGCCAAGAAAGCCGAAAGCAGATCCTTCTGAGCCGGCGATAACTCGGTGTTTATTTCGACAGGTGGCAGAACTTGGCGAGGTCCAGTGTCGTCTTGAAGGGCTTCTTCCACGGTGCACAAATGTGGACACTCCGCGACGTCTTGGAGGAAGAAGATCACAGTGCTTTTGACGAGGTGCTGAAATTCGTTCGAAAAGTTGGTGAGCAGAACGGTAGTGCAGCCATCCCGTAAGTGGACCAGACCTCGGGCAACAATGAGACCCCTCTCAAGCAGCAGTGGGAAATGACCCTCCGCCTTGCTCTCAAAGTCGTGAAATAGGTCATTCTGCACGCGCATTACGACACTGCACCGTGGTGGCACTGGGACATCATCCTCCACAATACGCAGAGCATGGCTACAGGCATCGCGGGTGTCGAAGCGTGCCACTGCCCGTTTAGTCGAGAATGTGACTCATGTAATATGTAGGTCGATCACAGCACTGTTTGCCTGCAGAAAGTCGAGCCCCAGAATCAAATCTCTCGAACATTCGTGCAAGACAACCAATTCCCCGACGTAGACTAAACCGCGGATGCCAATTCGGGCTGTGCACCTTCCGGCCGGGCAAATGAGGTGACCTCCAGCCGTGCGAATGCTAAGGCCCAGCCATGGCGTTACAACTTTGCTCAGTTCCTTTGCGAGGGCGTGGCTCATCACTGAATAGTCTGCACCGATGTCAAGTAAACGATTTTGTCAGTTCCGTCAAGTGTCACGCACAAATCAGAAGTAGCGCGTCGGATGCTGTCGCTGCCCTGCCCCTGTGAGAAATCAGCGTATCAGTGTATCGGTGGTGGAGGATCTTCAATTTTTCCTACAGCAGCGGCCCTGCCTCCGGCCACCGCTGGAATTAGTTTTCGCGGTGTGGACTTAGAGAATGCCGCCCAGCATTGCTGGCGTCTCTGCGAGGGCTTGGGGAACGGTACCGCAGCGGAGATGGCGATCCTGAGTCATAGCGCCTGTATCTCCCAGGCCTCTGACGGGCCGACAGATGAACTTCAATTTCGAGCGGCCGTTCACCGTTCGGTAGACAGGGCGCATCGGGTCCGAAGCCGCGAAGTCCCACTCGGCAATACGGGCATGCACGGTAAAGGTGACCGGCCTCCCCGCAGTGGTAGCAGATTGGCGTGTGGTCCCACGTACGCCACACGTCCGACTTGCGCGGGCGTGGAACAGGCACCACAGCTTGAGCCGATGCGTCATACGGACTGATGTGGCTAACCACCGGTGTCGGGTCAATAGGACCACAGGCAGCTGCTTGAGGTGGAACGAACGCGTCCGTTTCGTTTGTCGTCGATCCGTAGAGGCATGGTAGCGACAGGATCGTAGGCAGCTGCTTGACGAACAACGGATGTGTGCCGTGGGCATTTCATCGACGCGCTGCAGTACGTTGGTGTCCGGGAATTCACGAGCAGCCTGGCGTACTTCATCTCTGACGACTTCAGTCAGTGATGTCACTGGCGCACTCTGAGGCAGACGGAAGCGTTGGAGTTCCTCTCGAACAACCGACCGAGTGAGGTCACGTAAGGCGTCCAGACCGCCTCCATGGCACGACGAAAAAACATCTGGGGTCAGGCTGCTGATATTTCGGTTGTACTGCCGGGCCCGTTGTTGGAGCGTCGTTTCCATGGTCGTTGTCTCCGCGAGGAATTCAGCAACGGTACGCGGTGGACTGCGAACGAGGCCCGCAAACAGCTCCTGCTTAACTCCACGCATGAGGTGGCCAAGCTTCATCTCTTTTATATTGGGGTCTGCGCGCTAGAAAAGACGGGCCATGTCTTCACAGAACATGCGCACACTTTCATTTCGCTGCTGGTTTCTGGCCTGAAGTGCAGCTTCAGCTTTCTCGCGGCGGTCGGCGTTGGGGAAGGTGGTCAGACGTTCACGGCAAAATGCTTGCCAGGCGGTAAGGACGCCCTAGTGGTTTTCGAACCACGTACGCGCAGACTCTTCTAGGGCGAAGTAAACATTATTGAGCTTTCGCTCGTCACTCCAGCCGTTGTACCGAGCCACTCGCTCGCAGGTCGCCAGCCAATCCTCAGCGTCTTCAAAGACGTCGCCGTGAAAAGATGGTGGTGTTCGCAGCGGGTGGCGAAGGATCGGATCTGAGAGCCTGGGATCAGTAGCCATGTCGAGGTGGGTCGAGAGTTGCGGCTGCGTGATCCTCGTAGGGGTGGAAAGGGGCCCAACCTCAGGCGACTGTCCGCGGAGGAGGCGACTAAGTCGCTGGTGGACCGGAGTCAGATTCGTCATGAAGCGTGTAAACGTGGGAAAGCGTACCCAGCGCACTCCACCAGACTGTAACGGGTATTGCGCCAAACGTCCAGGCAACGCCCTAAGACTAGAAGACTGCCGAAGTCCGAGAGTGGTCCGAGCAGCGGTCTGAGCGCGGTTCCAGGCAAGCAACTACGCCAACCAGCAACCACTTCATCGTCTACTCCAATTAGCCTCTGATTGTCTCCGCTTCGTCGTCGACTATAGCTTGATACCTTGTATCAATATATATATACATAAACGGAAAGGAGGTTAGACAAATGGTACACATTGTTCCGACGGTTCGGCCGGGGTCCGGCCTTTTTCAAAGTATGCGCATGAAGCAGTCGGCGTTCATTACTTTTATACATGCAAATCCAAAATAAAAAACAGACCAGCCACTATCGACTAATAAACATCAAAATATCAAAACGAGATTCCACACACGTTGATATTTTGATGTTTTTAAGCGATTGTGGCTGATCACGTGTTCTTGGATTCGGCGTGTATATAAGAAAAGAGGACCGACTGCTTCTTTATCATTCCTTGGTGAATATATATATATATATATATATATACGCGTGTATACATGTGTGTGTGTCTGTCGGGCGGTGTCTATAAAATATCACTAATTTATGTGTGTGCTAATGAGCGTCTTCGACCTGAAATCGAAATGCTAATTGAAATGTAGGTCATAACTAGCATTTGGCAAAACACGGATAATCGGTCATTTTTAGATCTAACCAATTGGGTGCGAAATTCTTTCCACGAGCTGAGGAACTATTGTCATCGGCTGAAGCACGTAGTAGTTTCTATGTTGACGTAGGCGCCACATTCATATTCTCCACTGGCCAACCTTCTCCGCCTCCCGTCAACAAGCCAATATCATCCAGACTACATACGTCAGGTACAGATTGCTCAATGGCAACATAGAGATCCTAATTTGCCCCTTGCATACATTCTGAACCTCTTTTGAACACCTGCTGAAATACAAATTGAAACCTTCACCAACTAAAATTAGGCTAACTGGCTACAGTTCCCTAATTTGTCAGAAAGTCGGGCGTTCGTATCCAAAGATTTTGCCGACTTTGCTTGATCATAGAATTTCCGCCATGAGACAAGTATTCCTCGATTCCCTCAGACTATGGAGAAGCCGAACGTATGTTGCGAACAGTGAAGGAAGGATTTGCTTGAAAAAGCTCTGATCTATTCCTAGCCCTCCTAGCTATAGAGACACACCTGCAGCTTTGGGTGTCTCTGCAGCCTAACTACTGATGGGACAAAATCTGCAAACTCACCTACTGGGATTAATAGAACTAATGCTGCCGGTATTCCCAAGTCCCTAAGAATTCAGAGCACAGGACTTAGCTAACAGCTAAGGTGTCTCAACAAGTCCTCTTGCGTCACCTGTGAGATTCCCGCCCAAAACGTTATCGCACGAAGTACCAGAGGCACCCGTTGAAGACATTTCCGAAACTCAAGAACTGGTGCGTACGCGATACGGTCGTGCAGTGTAAACATAGAGAACGTTAAACGTGTTACAGCCGCGAAAAGGAAGATATGGTGATCACCGTCTATCTCTTACAAGTTGATGCTAACGTCACTTCCTAGAACGGTATAAATACTGCCTGTGAGCAACAATAAATGTCTCTTGTATGTGTTCCCAATGTGGACCGTGCCAGCTTGTCTTGCGACATGCAATATCTGAACAGAGCGGAGAGTGGAAAACATAAATACTCACAACGACCATCCTAGTGTCATTTCCTAACTAAAATTAGGTGACAATGCTACTACGTATTGAATCTTTCATCATTCGTACTATGTTAGCTTAGTCCAGATACGTCCAACACGCCAGATCGATAATTTCCCTGCTCCAACTAGGAATCACCTAACGCTCCAATTTAAACGAGCTGTCATGTGGCACCTATAAAGACGGATCCAAGATTTACACAAAATATTCATTACTTTATATCGGGGCGAGTACATCAACACCATGGAGATATACATAGTCCTGTCATACCTAGTCTAAGCACCATTTAGTGGGACATGACCTATGAATGTGCCCAGCGAATAGCAGGCAGTGGGAGAAATTCGGCTGCTGTTGGCTGTGGTAGCCTAGGTTGGTCGCCGGCCAGCGAAGTTATTCATCGGTTCAGAGCCGGATGACTTGGGCTTGGCGGCCGGGCCAGACGTACCTTGCAGCTGCTGTGCGTCGTATAAATGACCGTGCTGCCTTAGCAGTAGCATGTTTCGTCGGTATCGGATTTATACTGATAGGCAAAAACCCATCGGTTGGCTAAGGTCATTGCGGAACGATGACAAAGTCGGCGTACTGGCGGTCCGTGTTTGAGCTGTGGTGACCTTTGGTCATCGGCTCTTAGAAGCTAATCGAAGCCCAGCCAATCAAAGACTAAAAATTAGTTTTTGTATAT
Organism: Amblyomma maculatum; assembly: GCF_055883805.1. NCBI lineage: Eukaryota > Metazoa > Arthropoda > Arachnida > Ixodida > Ixodidae > Amblyomma > Amblyomma maculatum. Next base: position 53,625,134 of record NC_139346.1, on the reverse strand, counting down.
TATGTGTCTAGGCAAAAATAGCGGTGTATAAACCTAACATACGCCATCTGTCGCCACCGAGATCTTGGCAAGGCCTGCGCACCCCAGCAGCCTACATCATGACAGGCGGATGGCGATAAAGTACCAGCAAATGAAGGTGTGAGCGGGAATCTGAGTCAAGCCACATGATGTCATCTCGCCCCTTTATCCAAGCCTGTAAGCGCGCGCGCAGACCTTATCGCTCATCCGCTTGCCGTGATGTTCGCTGATGGGAAAGGAGGCGAGGCAAAGGTCTTATTAGAATCTCAGTGGTGTCAGCTCGTCGAGCTATCTACTACTTTCACGGTCCCGTGGGCCGGCTGTCTGACGCGGGCGATGTAGCCATCGTAAGCATGAAGCACTTAGGAGAGGCCCTGACGTAACTTTTTTGAAGCCGGCATGACCGCTAACCAAGCAGGTTCTACGTAAGTTGAGGACACCGCAGAGGGCTTATAACGAAAAACGGTAGAGGTAGCATTAAGAGATAGGAAGCGTGCCGAGTGGGTCAGAGAAATAATTCAATGTGCTGACACTCTAGTGGATATCAAGAAGAAGAAATGGGCATGGGCAGGACATGTGCAAAATGATATCAGATGGTCGCTTACGGTAACAAACTGAATTCCAAAGGTGGGATAGCGTAGCAGGGCGCGGCAGAAAATTCGTTGGGCGGATGACGTTAAGTAGTTCGCAGGGGTAAAATGGATGCAGCTAGCAATTTACCGGGTTACTTGGAAAAATAAGGAAGAGGGCTTCACCCTGCAGTCGGTATATTCAGGTTGATAATGATGATGATGGCAGCGCCGCGACCGGGCGCTCTCCCCCTCCTTTATCCTCCGCATTTTCTTTCTCCACAACGCTAACGTACCTCGAGCCCTGAGCAATGCTGTTGCTAGTGGCCCGAGTTTTCATGGCAACCGCGATGCCGTTGCTAATGGCCCGACTTGGCTAACCCACAATTTTGACGTCATTTCTGCCTTACTTTCTCCAATTCATTGGGAATGGCAAGGGCCTCTCCTTAGTTGTTTCCTTCCTCCATTATCGCAGGCATATAGGCCTGCCGCTTTAACAGGCCCAGGAGACAAGGCCGCAGCCGATTTGGTTCACTCAAACCACGACTGAGAGCACCGTAGTCGCTGCGCGCGAATAGGCTAGTCACGTAGTTTTATTTGTATTTCGCTGGCTTTCTTCTGAGCTTGGGAAAAAAAGATATATGGGATGCTTTCGTTATCGCAATTACTGGAATGGGGGTTTCTGAAGGCGCTCTCCAACTTTGCCTTTACATTCTTATTCTAAAGTCGATTTAAAATGAATTAGAAAAAGTTTGCACATTTAGCGAAATTTGTAATTGGAAAACAATAAATTGCCTGTAGTACGCTAGGAGGCTGGCCATATTATCCAACTGGTTTCACTGATCATATTTCAATTATATTATTTTGTCATCCCTGGTTCAAGTTAGCTGGGACAGCGGTATATATGTATATATATATATATATATATATATATATATATATATATATATATATATATATATATATATATATATATATATATATATATATATATATATATATATATATATATATATATATATTATATATATATATATATATATATATATATATATAAAGATATATATATATATATTGTCACGTCTCGACAGAACGCCAAGGAGGGTCGAAATATAAGATGGTTTGATTATTGGCCTAGAACGAGTCTTGCGATCAAGCTTCCTCCTTCTTTCAGCTCGCGCTTGTGTTGCCATAGTTGTCATCTTTTGCGTCGTCTTCTATGCGGCATTTGCCCCCCTCCTTAGGAAGCATCGTCCCGATGAGAACAAAAGGAAGTAGGAGGTTAAGGTCAGACTGAGTGGTATGGCTTCATACGCACGACGTGGACGACGTCAGCTTGGTGCTAGCGTCGCATTGATGTCGACACCCCGTCTGGCATCACCTCATAAGTGACGTCGGTTAAACGTCGCTGAACAACATAGGGTCCAAAGTACCGTCGCAATAGTTTTTCGGAGAGTCCGCGGCGGCGAATAGGTGTCCAGACCCACACTTTGTCGCCAGGTTCGTACATTACATGCCGGTGTCTCTGATTGCAGCGTCGTGCATCATGCTCCTGCTGATTTTTGATCCGCACACGAGCTAGTTGGCGAGCTTCCTCTGCACACTGAGCGAATTCCTCGGCGTCCTGATCGAGATCATCGGTGTCGGCATTCGGGAGCAACATTGCATCCAGCATAGTTGTTACTGGTCGCCCGTAAAGGAGGCTGAATGGTGTCATGCGAGTGGTGTCTTGGCGGGCCGTATTGTAGGCGAACGTGACGTAGGGAAGTATTTAGTGCCAATTCTTGTGGTTTACGTCGAAGTACATGCAAAGCATGTCTGCGAGGGTCTTATTGAGGCGTTCCGTCAACCCGTTGGTTTGAGGGTGATAGGCAGTAGTTTTACGGTGACTGGTACCACTGAGGCGAAGAACGATTTCCAAAAGTTCGGCCGTAAATGTAGTTCCTCGGTCAGTTATAATAAGTGCCGGAGCGCCATGCCTCAGGACAATGTTCTCAACGATGAACCTAGCTGCTTCGGCGGCGGTACCCCTTGGCAGAGCCTTGGTCTCCGCGTAGCGGGTCAGATAATCAGTGGCGACAATTATCCATTTATTCCCGGCTGTAGACGTCGAAAATTCTCCCAGGAGGTCCATGCCAATTTGCTTAAAAGGTGTCGCTGGCACTTGAAGATGGTGGAGTAGGCCAGCTGGTTTTACAGGGGGTGATTTACGGCGCTGGCAGTCAATGCACGTACGTACATAGCATTTCACTGCCGCTGGCAGTTTTGGCAAGTAGTATCAGTGCTGTACTCTAGCCAACGTGCGCGTGTAGCCTACGTTACCGGCGGTTGGCTCGTCGTGGCACGCTTGCAAAACTTCAGTGCGGAGAACCGATGGGATGACGAGCAGATGACTGTTTCCCCCAGGACGGAAGTTCTTCTTGTAAAGGACGTTGTTGTGAATAAAGAATGAAGGGATTACTCGGGCGAAAATCTTCGGAACAACCGTAGTTCGCTTCTCCAAGAAATCAATAAGAGGGAGCAATTCCTGATTCTCTCCCTGCTGTTGGGAAAGCGTTGCGTCATCTATGACACCTAAAAACGCAGTGTCTTCATCGGTCATAGTGGAAGGCTCGACCGGCGCTCGCGAAAGGCAATCTGCATCTGTGTGCTTCTTTCCAGATTTGTAAATAACTGCATGTCAAATTCCTGTAATCGAAGGCTCCAACGCGCGAGTCTCCCTGAAGGGTCCTTTAAGTTCGTCAGCCAACAGAGAGAGTGATGGTCGCTGACGACTTGAAAGTGGCGAGCGTACAAATAAAGGCGGAATTTCATAACCGCCCATACCACTGCAAGGCATTCTTTTTCGGTTGCCGAGTAGTTCGCTTCTGCTTTAGATAGCGTCCTGCTGGCGTAAGCAATTACCTTTTCCACACCATCCTGGCGCTGCACCAACACAGCACCTAAGCCCACGTTGCTGGCATCCGTATGAAGCAGAGTAGGGGCGTCGTCATCAAAGTGCGCCAGGACAGGTGGTGTCTGTAGACGCCTCCTCAGCTCATTGAAAGCTTGTTGCTGTTCTTCACCCCAGCGAAAGACAGCGTTGTCACGCGTCAGTGAAGTTAATGGCCAGGCTATTCGTGAGAAGCCAGCAATAAACCGACGGTAATAGGCGCAAAGACCCAAGAAGCGCCGCAATGTCTTTTTGTCCGTAGGTGTTGGGAACTTGGCGACTGCGGAGAGCTTTTCAGGATCCGGCCGAACACCTTGGCTGACGACGTGGCCTAAGAACTGCGGCTCCTCGTAACCGAAGTAGCACTTCTCGGGTTTTACTGTGTGGCCCGCAGATTGTATGGCCTGAAACACAGCTAGCAAACGGAATAGATGCTCTTCAAATGTAGCCGAAAACACTATCACGTCGTCAAGATACACCAAGCATGTTTGCCACTTAAGTCCCGAAAGCACAGTGTCCATCAGTCTCTGAAATGTTGCTGGCGCCGAGCATAAACCGAACGGAAGGACTTTAAACTCATACAATCCGTCAGGAGTGATGAATGCTGTCTTCTCCCGATCCCTCTCATCCACTTCGATTTGCCAATATCCACTTTTCAAGTCCATCGACGAGAAGTAACGTGCATTTCGTAGGTGATCCAAGGAGTCGTCGATACGAGGGAGAGGGTACACGTCTTTTTTGGTCACTTCGTTGAGCTTGCGATAGTCTATGCAAAATCGTAAGCTGCCGTCTTTCTTTTTAACAAGTACCACAGGGGAAGCCCGGAGACTCTGTGACACCTGCATAACGTCGTCTCTAAGCATTTCAGCCACCTGGCGCTGAATGGCTTCACGTTCTTTCGGAGCCACACGGTAAGGATTTTGTCGAATCGGTCGAATCGAGTCATCCGTGATAATTCGATGTTTTGTCAAAGGCGTTTGGCCGATCCGGGATTCTGAAGCAAAAGAGTCTCAAAATTGATCCATGAGATCCAAAAGGCGGTCCCGCTTTCAAGAAGACAGATTTGGGCTCACATCAACGATGGTTACGGGTGTCTTGCACACTGATCCTCTCTGTTGCAGTAAGCAGCAGTGCTGCGCATTTGGGAGGCTGTCGAAAAAGGCCACAGTTGTGCCTTTCGGAATTTGCTGACGCTCGTCGCTGAAGTTTGTCAGCAGCAGTTCGGTATGCCCATTGGTCAAGTTGACCAGCCCTCGAGCTATAGAAACACCTCGGCTGAGTACCACGGTAACTGCCCGTTCGGCGAAGCCATCGCCTGTATGCGCCACGTCGCATTTCACTTCAACAAGAGAGCATGATCGCGGAGGTAATGTCACCGTCTCATTGGCGACGCGTAAGGGCAATAGTGGTACTTGCGCATAACCAAGGTCTTCATGGTTATTGGTGAAGGCAACGATGCTGTCACGGATGCTGATTACAGCCCCATGAAGACGCAGAAAGTCCATGCCGAAGATGAGGTCTTTGCAGCAGTCAGGGAGAATAACGAAGCTGCCAACAAACACCGCGTTTCCTATTCCTATCCGGGCAGTGCATTTCCCTGTCGGTGCCAGTAGCTGACCCCCAGCACTTCTTATTACTGCCCCAGTCCATTCAGTTTTTACTTTGCGCAGGGTGTCGGCCAGTTTCTGGCTAATAATTGAAAAATCTGCCCCGGTATCCACCAGAGCGTGTACCGCCAGCCCATCAATGGAAACGGCGAGGTCAGCGCTAACAAAATTATCTGGGCTGATCGTCCCTTTCGGCATTTGCGGCGGAAGCGCGGCAAGGTCGGCGCTGTCAGCTTCGTCGTCATGGCTGATCATCTGGTATGGCATTTTCGGCGGTAGTGCTGAAATGTCAATGTTAGCGGCGGCGTCAGAAGCACAGGTTGTCGGCAATTGCGGCGGTGGTGAGGGTTTCGACACTTTTAGACGGGTTGCAACCTCCCCTCGCGAGGTTGCAGCTCTTAGTTTCCCCGGTGAGGGCTAGGAGACCGCCGTCCGCTAACTTCATTAGTGTTGCGACGCGTCGGCGAATAACGCTGTGGCGATGGGGAGGTGCGGCGGCGGAAGCCCGGGGATTCGGTTTCCCTGCTGACCGGAGGGTCGTCGTCGATTTGGGCAGAATCAGTGTCGAAGCGGCGGCGAGCAGAAGCAAGCGGAAAGGACTGCCCCTCTTCGCGGTGGCGGCAGTACCGATACACATGGCCAGGTTGTCCGCAGTAGAAACAAAGTGGTCGGCTGTCATAACTGCGCCATCTGTCAGTTCGGCGCAGTTGAGAGCGCCTAGGAGGCGCCCACTGAGGCCCCTGGAGGAACCGAATCTCCTGACGGTTCGGTGAGCTCGGTGGGGCGTGGTCTGGAGGTGGGCGACGAAGGACCGCAGCATAGCTCTCGGGCTGCGGCTCGAGGTAAGCTGCAGGAATGTTGGCCGTGCAGCTGATCGGTTTTGGAGCGTGGTTTGGTTCGGAAAGGGGTGCCGCGTTGTCGACTGGATGAGACTCGTTGCATGGTGTAGACGGTGATAGGGCGCACCGAATTTCATTCCTCACTGTTTCCATGAGGGCCCCTGACGACTGAGCATTCGTAGTCGTAATTCGGTGCAGCTCCTCAAGGACAATGCCTCTAATGATGTCTCGAAGAGTGGTCGTATCTGTTGCAGTCAGCGCCGCCGCAGTCGTCGGGACACAGTTGACCGGTCGGTTGTACTGGCGGCACCTGTCTTGGAGGGCTCGTTCGATAGCCGTAGCGTCCTTAACTCACTCACTCACGGTTTTAGGGGTGTTGCGGACCAAGCCGGCAAACACCTGTTCTTTGACGCCATGCATGAGATGCCGTAGCTTCTTTGGTTCACTCATATCAGGGTCGGCACGGCGAAAAAGACGAGCCATGTCTTCCGCAAACATAGCCACGCTCTCATTCGGCTTCTGGATGCGCACTTCAAGCAGGCACAGTGCATTGTCTCGTCGATCCGTTCTCGCAAAAGTATCTACCAGCTGGCGGCGGAAGTCACTCCATGTGGATAAGCTGGTCTCGTGGTTTTCAAACCATATTCTAGCATTATCCTGAAGGGCAAAATAAACATTGGACAGCTTCTGGTCTGCTCTCCATTGATTGATTTTGGCCACTCGCTCAAACTGGTCAAGCCAGTCCTCGACATCTTCAAACGCGTCCCCGCGAAAGCACTCTGGTACCTTGGTGTTCTGAAGAGTCACCGGCGTAAGGTTAGTATGTGCCATGGCTTGGAGGACCTGACGAACTTGGGCGTTTGAAGAAGAGTCGTTCGGCAGATGGCTGTACTCCGGCGCTAGGCCTAGAAGGCGACGGCTAGTGCGATGGACAGGAGTGTCGATGTCTGGGATCCGTTGTGGACTGCCGGAAGGAGTCTTAGGCATACCCCAGCGCGCTCCACCAGTGTCACGTCTCGACAGAACGCCAAGGAGGGTCGAAATATAAGACGGTTTGATTATTGGCCTAGAACAAGTCTTGCGATCAAGCTTCCTCCTTCTTCTTTCAGCTCGCGCTTGTGTTGCCATAGTCGTCATCTTTTGCGTCATCTTCTATGCGGCAATATATATATATATATATATATATATATATATATATATATATATATATATATATATATATATATATAGTGTATTTTAGCACTTGCCCGAACGTCTGTCATTTCCTTGAACCAGCTGGCACACAGCGCGGGAAGCTTCGAGAAGCAGTCAGCGATGATGATGATGATGGATCTGTACAGATGAAAGAGGGAAAATTTCGCGTACTACGCTCACACAAATCCCCCGAACAAAAAAGCGGCAACCCGGCCACCCAAGGAAAAAGGAACGACTGCTTCGTTATCATTCCTTGACGAATATTATATATACATTGTAGGGGTGTGCTTATTCAGTCGACGAAGATGGATCCAGCTGCTCGTGATGAACTCGCAGCGGGGCGTAACGCGTAGCGAATCACACAGACAACGACCAACTTCTTCGTTCTTGAGAGTGGCAGCACGCGAAGCATGCTAGTGCTATAACGATGAAGATTACCACACTACAGTTTCCCCCCGGGCAGAGAAGGAGCCATCCAGGCGACTCATGGAGCCGAGAGGACAGACGGTTCGTAGTAGGGCTTCATTCCGTCTACATGAACTATTTCGCGTCCACGGCAACGCTAATCCTTAGAGGGCGTAACAGGTTCAACTACGTAGTTGACAGGAGATGTTTTTTGAATAACTCGGTATGGACCGTGATACCAAGCAAGAAGCTTCTCTGGAAGGCCGGCGGTTGTGGCAGGAACCTAGAGCCACACCAGTGAGTGAGGCAATATGAAGGCGCCTCACCAGCGTCATGATGGTGTTTTTGTTGCCACTGGTTTTCCTTTGTAAGCGAACGAGCGAGCTGACGGCATTCTTCTGCATACTGGGTGGCGTCCGAAAGTGGTGTCGATTCAGAAACATCAGGGCAGTAGGGAAAAAGCGCGTCAGTTGTGCAGGTTGGCTCGCGCCCGTAAAGAAAGAAGGGAGAGAATCAAGTGATGGTCTGTATTGCAGTGTTGTACGCGTAGGTTACGAAGGGAAGAACCTGGTCCCAGTTGGAGTGAGCGTCATTAACGTACATGGCCAGCATGTCACTCAGAGTACGGTTCAAGCGTTCTGTCAGGCCATTCGTCTGAGGGTGGTAAGAAGTAGCGGTGCGATGAATGATGCGGCATTCTTTCAGTAGGGCTTCGAGAGCGTCGGACAAGAAACGCGTCCGCGGTCACTGAGCAATTCCTTCGGAGTCCCGTGGCGAAGAATCAAATTGTTGAGAAGGAACAAAGCAACGTCTCTTGCGGAGGCAGAGTGTAACGGTGATGTTTCAGTGTAGCGAGTAAGATGGTCTACTGCCACGATAATCCACCGATTTCCAGCAGGAGTAGGAAGAGGGCCGCAGAGATCTATGCCGACGTGGTCAAACGGACGAGCAGGGCAGGGTAACGGCTGCAACGAAACAGGGGATTTCTGAGGAGTGTTTCGGCATTGACAAAATTCGCAAGCGCGAACGAAATGTCATACAAAGCAATACATTCCCGGCCAGTAAAATCATAGATGTAGACGCGTGTAGGTTTTCAATACGCCACCGTGAGCACATTATGGGTCACCATGGTACTCAGCACAAATGTCAGCATGGAGATGACGCGCGATGACTAGAAGCCACTTCCATTCATCAAGCAAATAATTGTGACGATAGAGAAGACTGCCATGAATGGAGAAGTGGTGGGCTTGGTGGACGAGCGCTTTGGATGAATGACCGGGAGTAGGACTAGAGAGAATCCAAAAGTGTATTGATTCAGGGGTAATTCCGCTGCTCGGTCGCCATGTCGATAGTGGCAAGAGTCGACAAATCGTAGGCACAGACGTGGTCAGGCGAAGCATCTCTAGGCAATTGCCAGCGGGAAACAGCATCCGCGTCCGTATGCTTCAGCCTGATCGATAAATGACATGAATGTCAAACTCCTGGAGACGTAGAGCCCAATCAGCAAGGAGACCGCATGGGTGTTTCAGAGAGGGAATCCAGCACAAAGCATGGTGATCGGTCACAACGTAAAACGGTCGGCCATACATATAGGGACGAAATTATCCGATGGCCCAAATAATGGCCAAACATTCCCTTTCTGTGACTGAATAATTAGATTCTGCTTTCGTCAGTGTTCGGCTGGCGTATGCCACAACATACTCGCTGTAACCAGGCTTACGTTGGGTAAGGACGGCACCAAGCCCAATACCGCTGGCATCAGTGTGGATCTCCGTAGGCGCAGTCGGATCAAAGTGGCATAGAATGGGAGGCGAAACCAAGAGGCGGCGTAAGGTGTATAAGGCTTTATCGCAGGCTGGAGTCCAGGCGGAAAGGTCGGAGCTGCCGGCAAGGAGCTGGGTCAGAGGAGCGATGATAGAGGCGAAGTTGAAGATGAAAAGTCGAAAGTAGGAGCAGAGGCCGCTTAAGCTCCGGAGCTGCTCAGGGAGGATGGCTTCGGAAACTCTGCAACTGCGCCAAGTTTGGTGGGGTCGGGAAGAATGCCGTCCTTAGAGACTACGTGGCCTAAAATTGTGAGTTTTCGACCGGTAAAGAGGCACTTCTTCAAATTCAACAGAAGCCCAGCATCGGCGAGACATGTGAGGATATGCTTTAGGCGGTGAAGGTGAGAAGAAAAGTCCATAGAAAAAACTACGATGTCATACAGGTAACAAAGACAGGTCTGCAACTTTAGTCCACGAAGAACAGTAACCATCAGGCGCTCGAAAGTAGCTGGCGCATTGCAGAGGCCAAAGGGCATAACGTTGAACTCGTATAAGCCGTTCGGTGCTATAATGGCAGTTTTCGAGCGGTCATCAGCCATCAGTACCTGCCAGCAGCCAGAGCGCAAATCCAAAGAGGAGAAATACTCGGCTCCCTGTAAACAGTTCAACGCGTCGTTGATTCGGGGCAGAGGATAGCCATCTTTGAGCGTGATTCTGTTAAGCCTACGGTAATCGACGCAAAACCGCATAGAACCATCTTTCTTGGTGACGAAAACAACACGAGAAGCCCACGGACTGTTTGATGTATGACGCTGTTGGCTCTATGACGCCCCGGCGAAGCATGTCGTCCACGTTGTCAGCAATGACTTGGCGCGCAGAGGTCGACACGCGATAAGCACGCTGTCGTAAAGATGTGTTTGTACTAGTGTCGATTGTGTGCGTAACGACAGACGTGCGACCCAGAGCAGTGGGAATAAGTTCGAAGGCAGAAGTGAAGTTCTATAGAAGAGCAGCGAGTTGATCGCGTTGTGCGGGTGGAAGGTCTGCGTCAATAGCTTGTTGAAGACCATCGGGTGTTGTCGAAGCGGTCGTGCTATCGCAAGAGCTGAGAACCTTAACGTCTAATGAAGTAGGCCTGGCAGGAAGAGTATTTACAAGCGTGGGACCAAGTTCTTCAATACGACCGAGACACTCGCCGCGTAGCAGGACGGACGGGCAGGAAAATGGATTTGAGACTTACATTGCACTAAGGCCATCTTCCAACATGAGAACAGCAAATGGAAGCAGGAGGCAGGGATGGCGTGAAGCAGCGTCAGAAGGTGTGAAGAAGACAGTCGAAACAATAGCGCTTTCACAAAAGAGTGGAACTAGGGCAGCTAAAAAGGGAGGAACGTCTGCGTCATTGACGACAAGTTTTGCAGACCGGGTAGGGACGTCACACAAGACGGTATTACAAAGAGGTAAAAAGGAAACTTCCGCACGGCCGCAGTCAATAACGGCACGAAGAGTGGAAAGGAAATCGTAGCCCAGGATGATGTCGTGTGAGCAGTGAGACGGTCCAATAAACTCGATGATGTATAAGATGTCTTGAATGAGAACACGGGCCGTGCTCGCCGCTGAGGGATGAATGCGCTGTGATGAGGCGGTGCGAAGCAAAAATTCGGAAAGCGCGGTGGTCACCTTACGAAGACGATGGTGAAGAGCTTTACCGATGACGGATACGGTAGCGCCCGTGTCGACAAGAGCGAGAGCTGCGACGCCGTCGACAAACACTTGTGTTACGTTAGCGGGAGAACACGGAGGACTTGAAGAGTTCGAACCAAGCGCAGTTCTTTCCCCGGGAACTGCGACAGTTAGTTTCCCTCAACAGCTCCGGTAGAACGTCGCGGAAGCGGGGACGGGGAACGGCGGCGAGGGGATGTTGATCGGCGAGTTGTATACGTTTGATTGTCACGAGATACAAAGTCGGAACCGGGCGAAGTTCTCGGCGAGGGCTGGTCTGTATCGTAGGAGTAGTTCCAGAGTTCAGGTCAAGAAGGTGGAAAGCGTTGGCGCCAAAGGCGTGCGACATGGCCCGGCAGCCCGCAAGAGTAGCAGATTGGCCGGTTGTCTGCGGTACGCCAACGGTTCACAGGGCGTTTTTGTACCCTTAGAATAGGGACGTGGAATGCAGACCCAGGCAAAGCCGAAGGAAGGTTGGAAGGAGCGGCCTGGTAGAAAAGAGATGCTGATAGCAATAGCGGCCTGGCCGCAACTTTGGCGTAAGTCAGTGGTGTCGTTACTTGCGCCGGCACGGGTGCTAGGCGGGAGCATGGAGCTGGGCGGAAGGACATCAGCGATGTGATCTTACACGGCACGCCGTATGGTAGGGGCAAAGGCGGAGCCATGTCAGGAGCAAGGCGGCCAGTATCTTGTAACTGAGGAACCAGTGATAGCTGGCGGGCGACCTCTTCTCAAACGAAGGCTTTGATTTGTGGAAGCAAAGAGCTGTCCTCGGATGGAGCAGAACCACCTAGCGCTTGTGTAGAGATGGCGTCGTCTCTCACACCGGACCGCCGGGTAGAAGCGCGCTTCTTACGAAGCACATCGTAACTCTGGTGAAGTTTGATAACGTCACAGACCGTGGCAGGATTTTTCACACAGAGCATCTGGAACGCGTCGTCAGAGATGCCTTTCATAATGTTTTCGATCTTATCCGCTTCGGTCGTTAGCGGATCGACACGCTTGCACTGGTCCACGATGTCTTCTATATAACTGGTGAACGACTCTCCGGCATGCTGAGTGCGTTCACGCAAGCGTTGTTCTGCCCGGAGCTTGCGAACTGCAGGGCGGCCGAACACTTCCGCAAAATTCCTTTTAAATGCAGACCAAGATGGCAGGTCTGCCTCATTGTTGCGAAACCAGAGGTTCGCCACGTCAGTCAGAAGATTATGTTACTTAGCTTGATAGCGTCGCCCCATCTGTGGTAACTACTGACACGCTCGTATGCCGACAACCAATCGTCGATGTCTTGGTCGGCTGTGCCAATATAGAGGCACGGTGTCACGCTACCGTAGAGCTCCAGAAGACAGCACGGTGGTTGGGATGGGCGGCGATGTCGAGGCAGTCTCTTCCGGCATGCTAGAAGCAGTAGGTTATGTGCGGCTTCTTATTTGCATTGTGGACGGAAACGTACCCAGCAGCACCCTCACCAATTGTAGGGGTGTGTTTATTCAGTCGACCCAGATGGCTCCAGCCGCTCGCGATGAACTCGCAGCGCGGCGTACGGCGTAGCGAATCACACAGACAACGGCCAACATCTTCGTTCTTGAGAGCGACAGCACGCGACGCATGCTAGTAGCTATAACAATGAAGATTACCAGATTCCAAAATATATATTGTAAGGCAACGCGAAGGTCGGACTTGGGGAATCAGGCTTTATTGCAGACCTGAAGTCTTGGTCGCGCACTGCAGCCAAACACACTCCGCGATGACGATGGGTATATACAAGAGGGAGCAGGATGAAGATGAAGCAGCACGTTCAGCCGTGTGGAAGATGAAGCGCTACACAGTGCTCACTCTATTTCGCCCGCGCAGTTGAAGCGGCCAGCCTGGCCGCAATTAGTCCGCAGGATTGCGCCGAATAAAAGGTTTCATACATGAAACGTGGACAACTTCAGTGCCACGGTAACGACAGTCCGGAGGAGGGTAAACAGGGGAGACGCGATAGTTGACAGGGAAGGTTTTTGCAAGAACTGTGTAAGGTCCAATGTAACGAATGTAACGGTGCTGAATCTTGTTACAAAGGCCAGGAGTGCGTAATGGGGTCCAAAGTAACACCTCATCGCCGGGACGGAAAAAAACTTGGCGATGGGTTACATCATAGCGGCACTTGCGGTATTCCTGGCTAGCTACCGTGTTGACGCGAGCAAGCCGGGTAGATTTGGCCACTCGGGAAAGGAACTGGTCAGGAAGAGAGGATGAGGAACTGTCATGTGTAGAAAGCAAAGAGGCGTCAAGAAGGGTAGCGGGAGAACGGCTGTAAACGAGGAAAAACGGGGTGTAACTTGTGGTCCGCTGTACAGCCGTATTGTAGGCGAACGTAACAAAAGGAAGTATTACGTCCCAGTTTCGGTGGTCTTGGTCGACGTACATAGACAACATGTCAGAAAGCGTGCGGTGGAACCGCTCTGTCAACCCATTGGTCTGCGGGTGATAGCTGGAGGTCAATTTGTGATGTGTGGTTGAGACCTCAATAACTTCGGCTACAATCGTCGAAAGAAATGTCCGACCAGGATCGCTGAGAAGCACTTGAGGGGCCCCATGGCGCAGTACAAGCGATTCCAAAAAGAAGGTCGCGACCTCATGTGCTGACCCATTAGGCAAGGCAGCGGTCTCAGCATAGCGTTTTAGGTGGTCGACGGCGGTGACGATCCAGCGATTACCTCGTGCGGACAATGGGAATGGCCCTTATAAGTCTATGCCAACAACGGCAAAAGGAGTAGCAGGGCAAGGTAGCGGCTGTAGTAGGCCAGCAGGAGGAGAAGTGGGCCGTTTGCGACGCCGACATGGCAGACAAGAGGCGACGTATTTTGCCACACTTGAGGCGAGGCCTGGCCAGAAGAAACGGGTTTTCACGCGGTGGTAAGTTTTATGAAAGCCTAAGTGACCGGCTGTGGCATCATCGTGGAAAGCCGCCAGAATACGGGTGCGAAGCGCTCTCGGAATAACGGGGACCCAACGGGTGCCTTCAGAGCAATAAATCTAACGGGAGAGCACGCCGTTGTCAGGTTCGAACTTTTGGAGTTGCCTGCGCATCCTAGCGGTAGCAGGGTGAGAAGCACCGGTGAGAAGGTCGATTAGGGAAAGACAGTAGGGATCTGCTCGCTGGTGTGAAATAATGGCGTAGCGATCTGCAGCAGCGGCAGGAGTAGCTCAGGTGGTGTTTGGAGCTCTGGACGACACTGGGACGTCGAGGTTGCACGCAGGAAGGCGCGAAGAAGCACTAGGTGGTGATTCTGGGAGCGGGCAGCGGGAAAGAGCATCGGCATCTCAATGTTTGCGACCCGATTTGAATATGACATCGAAGTGGTATTCCTGCAAACACAGAATCCAATGGCCCAGGCGTCCAGTCAAATTTTTGAGAGTTGATAACCAGCACAGAGCATGGTGATCGGTAACGATTGTGAAATGGCGGCCGTAGAGGTAGGGGCGGAATTTGTGAACTGCCCGAACGACGGCGAGGCACTCTTCCTCTGTGATGTTGTAGTTGCGTTCCGCTGGTGTTAGAGTTCGACTGGCAAACGCAATTACCTTTTCCCGAGAAGTGGTATCACGTTGCGGAAGTACGGCGCCGATACCGAGGCTGCTGGCATTGGTGTGGAGAATGGTGGCAAAAGTGTCGTCGAAGTGAGCGAGAACAGGGTCCGAAGTGAGGGCATTCTTTAGGGTTTAGAAAGCTTTTTCACATTCTTCGGACCAATTGAAAGTAGTACGGTCGGTAAGGAAGCGGTGTAGTGGTGCAGCCATTTTAGCGAAATTGCGAATGAAACAGCGAAAGTACGAAGACAGGTGAAGGAAACTGCGTAGTTCCTTAGTCCGCTGAGGGCGTGCAAAGTTCAAAACTGCAGCAAGCTTGTCAGGGTCGGGTCGAATGCCATTGCTGCTGACGAGGTGGCCCAGGATCTTGATTTCTTTCTTGGCAAAATTACACTTTTTTGTGTTCAGATGGAGACCGGCGGATGCCAGGCACGTTAATACTTGATGAAGGCGGCATAAATGATCAGAAAACGTCGCATAGAAAATAACTATGTCGTCCAGGTAGCACAAGCATGTTTTCCACTTACGTCCTCTAAGAACAGTCAATCATGCGCTCAAACGTAGCGGGGGCATTACAAAGTCCAAAAGGCATGACATTGAATTCGTAAAGCCCATCGGGAGTTGCGAATGCAGTTGTTGCTTTGTCGGCTTCGTGCATAGGTATCTGCCAGTAACCGGAACGCAAATCCAAAGTGGAGAAATATTCGGCGCCCTGAAGACAGTCGAGGGAGTCGTCAATTCGTGGCATAGGGTAAACATCTTTTCGAGTGAGTTTGTTAAGTGCGCGGTAATGAACTCAAAAACGCACGGACCCATCCTTTTTTTTTTGACCAAGACGACCGGAGATGACCAGGGGCTAGCTGAGGGCAGGATAATGTCTCTTCAGAGCATATCATTCACATTATCTTCTATGATTTTACGTTCTGATAAGGAAACACGGTAAGGGCGGCGGCTAACAATAGAAGTACCTTCTGTAATAATGCGGTGCTGTGCAGAAGACGTTCGGCCCAAGGTTGGAGAAGTGACATCAAAGGAGGCTTGGTGTTTTCGAAGTAATTCCTGCAAAGCTTGGCTGTGAGTCACAGGAAGGTCAGGATTGATGGTGCCAAAGATAACAAAGAGAGAAGCATTGGAAGGAGCTGCTGGTGAGGAAGAGGGGGCGGTAAGGGTGGTGAGGGACATCGGGTGAATGTCCAGGGCACAAGGAAAACATGTCCCTTTAGTCAGCACAATGGGCTCTGGGGAAGTGTTCGAAGCAGCGACAAGCGCTGTGCCATGCTCAAACCGAGCAAGACTTGGTGGTAGCGCGACTCCACGGGTCAGATGGCGATTAGAAGGCACGATTAGCACATCTCCTTTATCAATGTCAGTAGAAGTAAGCGCGACAAGTTGTTCGCATCCAGGCGGCAACACTGAGTTAGTAGCGGCAAGCAGGCGATGACGGGGCTCGGGAAATTCAGAACACAGATCGCTCTCGTTCATGTAAATGACCCTGTCGCGACACGAAATGCTGGCTGATGCGGCAGACAGAAAATCCCAGCCTAAAATAATTGGGTGAGCGCACGGTGACATCACGGCAAATTGTACATGGTGGCGGACACCATCAACAAAAACTCGCACAGTACACTTAGCAAAAGGCCGAATTATTGCACCATTAGCTCCACGGAGTTCAAGTCCATCATAAGGCGTTTTCACATTTCGGAAGCGGGAGCACAAGTCAGTGTGTATCACAGAAACAGCGGCGCCCGTGTCAACCAAAGCCGCAAAAGATAAACCTTCAACCCACACTAAAATAGTATTCCAGAGACGTTCCGGAGGATTTTTGGGATGGCCGAAGAGTGCAGTTTTCCATCCTAAAATTGCAGTGGTCCGTTTTCCGATTGGCGGGGGGTCGTTAGTGAAGCTTGACGGAGAGGCGAGGTTGAGCGACGAAAAGGCGAAGGAGAACGGCGTCTTGAAGGCCTGTAACCAGCAGGCGGAGCGGGGCTTTCTGGCGGGGGTTATGAACGTCGTGGATAATCAGGGAATGAACGGTGGTAGGAGCCGCGAAAGCGAGGAGGGTAGTCTGCTTCAAATGAGTCTTAGCCGCGGCATTCATTCTGGAGCCTGCGGCGACAGAAGCGGGAAATATGGTCTCAGTACCCGCAGTAATAACCAACAGGGCGGGCTGGGAGCCAGTTGGGGTAGTATGTCGGCGCCGCGGCAGGTGGTGCTAATGCAGCGACATGAGCAGTGGTAGGCGCCGGTGGCGTAGGCGTTCCTACTGCAAGAGGCAAGGACGTGACCTGGGCGTACGTTGGCACCTGACACATGGTAGGAGCGACCGATGTTGCGGGGGAATAGGTCATTGAGGCCAGCTCTTCTTTGATAATGCTACGCAGGCCGGCACTTGAAGGATGTGGCTCAGATGCAGGGCGACACAAATTACCTTGAGCCGAGAGCTCTTCTCGAATTAATCCGCGAATAAGCGCATGGAGATCAGCGTCGGCAGTGAAACCAAATGAAGTGGGATCAGGCTGCCGGCACATTGACTGTAGTTCGTCAAGGCGTTGCCAAGTCGATATGATGGCGTCGATTGTGGTAGGGTTCTGCACGGCCAGGGCGTTATAGGCGAGTGGTCCAATGCGTTTAAGGACGTGCCAAACCCGCTCGGCCTCAGGCATGGTGTCATTTGTGCGCCGACAAAGTGCAAGGACATCTTCTATATAAGAGGTATAGGTCTCATTGGACCGCTGAAGTCGGGCTTCTAGCTTCTTCTTGGCGGACTCCGTGCGAACAGCAGGAGCGCAGAAAATCTGGCGTAACTTTTGTTTAAAGGTAGCCCAGTCCGGAATCGTCCATTCATGATTTAGGAACCACGTTTTGGCCACCTCCGACAAATAAAAGGACACATTAATTAGTTTAAGAGAATCGTCCCACCGGTTGAAAGCACTGACCCGGTCGTAGCTGTCGAGTCAGTCATCAGCGTCGTCGCCGCGGAGACCGGCGAACATCTGCGGGTCGCGCTGACGGCTACTGACACTCCAAGTGGCAAGGAGAGCTGGAGTCGAGTTGGTAGAAACCGGAATAGCGGAGTGGCCCTCTGGAGTCATGACGATGGTGGTCGGGGTCAAACGGCGGCCAGAACGAAGCTCCAGGTGGATGCAGGTGACGAGCACCTCCACCACGTGTAAGGCAACGCGAAGGTCGGACTTGGGGATCAGGCTTTATTGCAGACCTGAAGCCTTGGTCGCGCACTGCAGCCAAACACACTCCGCGATGACGATGGGTATCTACAAGAGGAAGCAGGATGAAGATAAAGCAGCACATTCAGCCGTGTGGAAGATGAAGCGCCACACAGTGCTCACTATATATATATATATATATATATATATATATATATATATATATATATATATATATATATATTGTCACGTACAAGGTGATTGAGGATATCAAGAATAGCAAGGGGTTAGCTCCGATACAACACCGGTGAGCAGCACAGACGCAAAATCCGCAAGCGACACTTCGTCGTCCTTCACTCAGTAATGCGCCACCTGGCAAAGCTATGTGGCATTACTCCCCCTTCCGAAAAAAATTGGAAAAAAGTGAAGACGGCCGGTGAGAACGGTGTGCAAAGTGAGAGAGTGGTCACAGGAGGTGGCCGTGCATTGTCGTTGGTAGTACGGCTTCTGCCGCACAATCTGTACAATGCCCGAGCTGGGCTTTCGACATTTTGAAAGTGCGGCACCGTCTGGAATAACTTCATAATTGAGGTCACTCACACGACGCAACACTTTGTACGACCCGAAGTAGCGGGAAAGGAGTTTCTCTAACAAGCCTGGACAGCGAACTGGTGTCCACACCCAGACTTAGTTCCCAGGCTTTTAGTGAACCTGGTGGTGCCGGAGGTTGTAGCGGTGCGCGTCAGAGGTCTGCTGCCGCCCGATGTGAGTGATGGTCGCTGACGACTTGAAAGGGGCGAGCGTACAAATAAAGGCGGAATTTCATAACCGCACATACCACTGCAAGGCATTCTTTTTCGGTTGCCGAGTAGTTCGCTTCTGCTTTAGATAGCGTCCTGCTGGCGTAAGCAATTACCTTTTCCACACCATCCTGGCGCTGCACCAACACAGCACCTAAGCCCACGTTGCTGGCATCCGTATGAAGCAGAGTAGGGGCGTCGTCATCAAAGTGCGCCAGGACAGGTGGTGTCTGTAGATGCCTCCTCAGCTCATTGAAAGCTTGTTGCTGTTCTTCACCCCAGCGAAAGACAGCGTTGTCACGCGTCAGTGAAGTTAATGGCCAGGCTATTCGTGAGAAGCCAGCAATAAACCGACGGTAATAGGCGCAAAGACCCAAGAAGCGCCGCAATGTCTTTTTGTCCGTAGGTGTTGGGAACTTGGCGACTGCGGAGAGCTTTTCAGGATCCGGCCGAACACCTTGGCTGACGACGTGGCCTAAGAACTGCGGCTCCTCGTAACCGAAGTAGCACTTCTCGGGTTTTACTGTGTGGCCCGCAGATTGTATGGCCTGAAACACAGCTAGCAAACGGAGTAGATGCTCTTCAAATGTAGCCGAAAACACTATCACGTCGTCAAGATACACCAAGCATGTTTGCCACTTAAGTCCCGAAAGCACAGTGTCCATCAGTCTCTGAAATGTTGCTGGCGCCGAGCATAAACCGAACGGAAGGACTTTAAACTCATACAATCCGTCGGGAGTGATGAATGCTGTCTTCTCCCGATCCCTCTCATCCACTTCGATTTGCCAATATCCACTTTTCAAGTCCATCGACGAGAAGTAACGTGCATTTCGTAGGTGATCCAAGGAGTCGTCGATACGAGGGAGAGGGTACACGTCTTTTTTGGTCACTTGGTAGAGCTTGCGATAGTCTATACAAAATCGTAAGCTGCCGTCTTTCTTTTTGACAAGTACCACGGGGGAAGCCCGGGGACTCTGTGACAGCTGCATAACGTCGTCTCTAAGCATTTCAGCCACCTGGCGCTGAATGGCTTCACGTTCTTTCGGAGCCACACGGTAAGGATTTTGTCGAATCGGTCGAATCGAGTCATCCGTGATAATTCGATGTTTTGTCAAAGGCGTTTGGCCGATCCGGGACTCTGAAGCAAAAGAGTCTCAAAATTGATCTATGAGATCCAAAAGGCGGTCCCGCTTTCAAGAAGACAGATTTGGGCTCACATCAACGATGGTTACGGGTGTCTTGCACACTGATCCTCTCTGTTGCAGTAAGCAGCAGTGCTGCGCATTTGGGAGGCTGTCGAAAAAGGCCACAGTTGTGCCTTTCGGAATTTGCTGACGCTCGTCACTGAAGTTTGTCAGCAGCAGTTCGGTATGCCCATTGGTCAAGTTGACCAGCCCTCGAGCTATAGAAACACCTCGGCTGAGTACCACGGTAACTGCCCGTTCGGCGAAGCCATCGCCTGTATGCGCCACGTCGCATTTCACTTCAACAAGAGAGCATGATCGCGGAGGTAATGTCACCGTCTCATTGGCGACGCGTAAGGGCAATAGTGGTACTTGCGCATAACCAAGGTCTTCATGGTTATTGGTGAAGGCAACGATGCTGTCACGGATGCTGATTACAGCCCCATGAAGACGCAGAAAGTTCATGCCGAAGATGAGGTCTTTGCAGCAGTCAGGGAGAATAACGAAGCTGCCAACAAACACCGCGTTTCCTATTCCTATCCGGGCAGTGCATTTCCCTGTCGGTGCCAGTAGCTGACCCCCAGCACTTCTTATTACTGCCCCAGTCCATTCAGTTTTTACTTTGCGCAGGGTGTCGGCCAGTTTCTGGCTAATAATTGAAAAATCTGCCCCGGTATCCACCAGAGCATGTACCGCCAGCCCATCAATGGAAACGGCGAGGTCAGCGCTAACAAAATTATCTGGGTTGATCGTCCCTTTCGGCATTTGCGGCGGAAGCGCGGCAAGGTCGGCGCTGTCAGCTTCGTCGTCATGGCTGATCATCTGGTACGGCATTTTCGGCGGTAGTGCTGAAATGTCAATGTTAGCGGCGGCGTCAGAAGCACAGGTTGTCGGCAATTGCGGCGGTGGTGAGGGTTTCGACACTTTTAGACTGGTTGCAACCTCCCCTCGCGAGGTTGCAGCTCTTAGTTTCCCCGGTGAGGGCTAGGAGACCGCCGTCCGCTAACTTCATTAGTGTTGCGACGCGTCGGCGAATAACGCTGTGGCGATGGGGAGGTGCGGCGGCGGAAGCCCGGGGATTCGGTTTCCCTGCTGACCGGAGGGTCGTCGTCGATTTGGGCAGAATCAGTGTCGAAGCGGCGGCGAGCAGAAGCAAGCGGAAAGGACTGCCCCTCTTCGCGGTGGCGGCAGTACCGATACACATGGCCAGGTTGTCCGCAGTAGAAACAAAGTGGTCGGCTGTCATAACTGCGCCACCTGTCAGTTCGGCGCAGTTGAGAGCGCCTAGGAGGCGCCCACTGAGGCTCCTGGAGGAACCGAATCTCCTGACGGTTCGGTGAGCTCGGTGGGGCGTGGTCTGGAGGTGGGCGACGAAGGACCGCAGCATAGCTCTCGGGCTGCGGCTCGAGGTAAGCTGCAGGAATGTTGGCCGTGCAGCTGATCGGTTTTGGAGCGTGGTATGGTTCGGAAAGGGGTGCCGCGTTGTCGACTGGATGAGACTCGTTGCATGGTGTAGACGGTGATAGGGCGCACCGAATTTCATTCCTCACTGTTTCCATGAGGGCCCCTGACGACTGAGCATTCGTAGTCGTAATTCGGTGCAGCTCCTCAAGGACAATGCCTCCAATGATGTCTCGAAGAGTGGTCGTATCTGTTGCAGTCAGCGCCGCCGCAGTCGTCGGGACACAGTTGACCGGTCGGTTGTACTGGCGGCACCGGTCTTGGAGGGCTCGTTCGATAGCCGTAGCGTCCTTAACTCACTCACTCACGGTTTTAGGGGGGTTGCGGACCAAGCCGGCAAACACCTGTTCTTTGACGCCATGCATGAGATGCCGTAGCTTCTTGTTTCACTCATATCAGGGTCGGCACGGCGAAAAAGGTGAGCCATGTCTTCCGCAAACATAGCCACGCTCTCATTCGGCTTCTGGATGCGCACTTCAAGCAGGCGCAGTGCATTGTCTCGTCGATCCGTTCTCGCAAAAGTATCTACCAGCTGGCGGCGGAAGTCATTCCATGTGGATAAGCTGGTCTCGTGGTTTTCAAACCATATTCTAGCATTATCCTGAAGGGCAAAATAAAGATTGGACAGCTTCTGGTCTGCGCTCCATTGATTGATTTTGGCCACTCGCTCAAACTGGTCAAGCCAGTCCTCGACATCTTCAAACGCGTCCCCGCGAAAGCACTCTGGTACCTTGGTGTTCTGAAGAGTCACCGGCGTAAAGTTAGTATGTTCCATGGCTTGGAGGACCTGACGAACTTGGGCGTTTGAAGAAGAGTCGTTCGGCAGATGGCTGTACTCCGGCGCTAGGCCTAGAAGGCGACGGCTAGTGCGATGGACAGGAGTGTCGATGTCTGGGATCCGCTGTGGACTGCCGGAAGGAGTCTTAGGCACACCCCAGCGCGCTCCACCAGTGTCACGTCTCGACAGAACGCCAAGGAGGGTCGAAATATAAGACGGTTTGATTATTGGCCTAGAACAAGTCTTGCGATCAAGCTTCCTCCTTCTTCTTTCAGCTCGCGCTTGTGTTGCCATAGTCGTCATCTTTTGCGTCATCTTCTATGCGGCAATATATATATATATATATATATATATATATAGTGTATTTTAGCACTTGCCCGAACGTCTGTCATTTCCTTGAACCAGCTGGCACACAGCGCGGGAAGCTTCGAGCAGCAGTCAGCGATGATGATGATGATGGATCTGTACAGATGAAAGAGGGACAATTTCGCGTACTACGCTCACACAAATCCCCCGAACAAGAAAGCGGCAACCCGGCCACCCAAGGAAAAAGGAACGACTGCTTCGTTATCATTCCTTGACGAATATTATATATACATTGTAGGGGTGTGCTTATTCAGTCGACGAAGATGGATCCAGCTGCTCGTGATGAACTCGCAGCGGGGCGTAACGCGTAGCGAATCACACAGACAACGACCAACTTCTTCGTTCTTGAGAGTGGCAGCACGCGAAGCATGCTAGTGCTATAACGATGAAGATTACCACACTACAGTTTCCCCCCGGGCAGAGAAGGAGCCATCCAGGCGACTCATGGAGCCGAGAGGACAGACGGTTCGTAGTAGGGCTTCATTCCGTCTACATGAACTATTTCGCGTCCACGGCAACGCTAATCCTTAGAGGGCGTAACAGGTTCAACTACGTAGTTGACAGGAGATGTTTTTTGAATAACTCGGTATGGAACGTGATACCAAGCAAGAAGCTTCTCTGGAATGCCGGCGGTTGTGGCAGGAACCTAGAGCCACACCAGTGAGTGAGGCAATATGAAGGCGCCTCACCAGCGTCATGATGGTGTTTTTGTTGCCACTGGTTTTCCTTTGTAAGCGAACGAGCGAGCTGACGGCATTCTTCTGCATACTGGGTGGCGTCCGAAAGTGGTGTCGATTCAGAAACATCAGGGCAGTAGGGAAAAAGCGCGTCCGTTGTGCAGGTTGGCTCGCGCCCGTAAAGAAAGAAGGGAGAGAATCAAGTGATGGTCTGTATTGCAGTGTTGTACGCGTAGGTTACGAAGGGAAGAACCTGGTCCCAGTTGGAGTGAGCGTCATTAACGTACATGGCCAGCATGTCACTCAGAGTACGGTTCAAGCGTTCTGTCAGGCCATTCGTCTGAGGGTGGTAAGAAGTAGCGGTGCGATGAATGATGCGGCATTCTTTCAGTAGGGCTTCGAGAGCGTCGGACAAGAAACGCGTCCGCGGTCACTGAGCAATTCCTTCGGAGTCCCGTGGCGAAGAATCAAATTGTTGAGAAGGAACAAAGCAACGTCTCTTGCGGAGGCAGAGTGTAACGGTGATGTTTCAGTGTAGCGAGTAAGATGGTCTACTGCCACGATAATCCACCGATTTCCAGCAGGAGTAGGAAGAGGGCCGCAGAGATCTATGCCGACGTGGTCAAACGGACGAGCAGGGCAGGGTAACGGCTGCAACGAAACAGGGGATTTCTGAGGAGTGTTTCGGCATTGACAAAATTCGCAAGCGCGAACGAAATGTCATACAAAGCAATACATTCCCGGCCAGTAAAATCATAGATGTAGACGCGTGTAGGTTTTCAATACGCCACCGTGAGCACATTATGGGTCACCATGGTACTCAGCACAAATGTCAGCATGGAGATGACGCGCGATGACTAGAAGCCACTTCCATTCATCAAGCAAATAATTGTGACGATAGAGAAGACTGCCATGAATGGAGAAGTGGTGGGCTTGGTGGACGAGCGCTTTGGATGAATGACCGGGAGTAGGACTAGAGAGAATCCAAAAGTGTATTGATTCAGGGGTAATTCCGCTGCTCGGTCGCCATGTCGATAGTGGCAAGAGTCGACAAATCGTAGGCACAGACGTGGTCAGGCGAAGCATCTCTAGGCAATTGCCAGCGGGGAACAGCATCCGCGTCCGTATGCTTCAGCCTGATCGATAAATGACATGAATGTCAAACTCCTGGAGACGTAGAGCCCAATCAGCAAGGAGACCGCATGGGTGTTTCAGAGAGGGAATCCAGCACAAAGCATGGTGATCGGTCACAACGTAAAACGGTCGGCCATACATATAGGGACGAAATTATCCGATGGCCCAAATAATGGCCAAACATTCCCTTTCTGTGACTGAATAATTAGATTCTGCTTTCGTCAGTGTTCGGCTGGCGTATGCCACAACATACTCGCTGTAACCAGGCTTACGTTGGGTAAGGACGGCACCAAGCCCAATACCGCTGGCATCAGTGTGGATCTCCGTAGGCGCAGTCGGATCAAAGTGGCATAGAATGGGAGGCGAAACCAAGAGGCGGCGTAAGGTGTATAAGGCTTTATCGCAGGCTGGAGTCCAGGCGGAAAGGTCGGAGCTGCCGGCAAGGAGCTGGGTCAGAGGAGCGATGATAGAGGCGAAGTTGAAGATGAAAAGTCGAAAGTAGGAGCAGAGGCCGCTTAAGCTCCGGAGCTGCTCAGGGAGGATGGCTTCGGAAACTCTGCAACTGCGCCAAGTTTGGTGGGGTCGGGAAGAATGCCGTCCTTAGAGACTACGTGGCCTAAAATTGTGAGTTTTCGACCGGTAAAGAGGCACTTCTTCAAATTCAACAGAAGCCCAGCATCGGCGAGACATGTGAGGATATGCTTTAGGCGGTGAAGGTGAGAAGAAAAGTCCATAGAAAAAACTACGATGTCATACAGGTAACAAAGACAGGTCTGCAACTTTAGTCCACGAAGAACAGTAACCATCAGGCGCTCGAAAGTAGCTGGCGCATTGCAGAGGCCAAAGGGCATAACGTTGAACTCGTATAAGCCGTTCGGTGCTATAATGGCAGTTTTCGAGCGGTCATCAGCCATCAGTACCTGCCAGCAGCCAGAGCGCAAATCCAAAGAGGAGAAATACTCGGCTCCCTGTAAACAGTTCAACGCGTCGTTGATTCGGGGCAGAGGATAGCCATCTTTGAGCGTGATTCTGTTAAGCCTACGGTAATCGACGCAAAACCGCATAGAACCATCTTTCTTGGTGACGAAAACAACACGAGAAGCCCACGGACTGTTTGATGTATGACGCTGTTGGCTCTATGACGCCCCGGCGAAGCATGTCGTCCACGTTGTCAGCAATGACTTGGCGCGCAGAGGTCGACACGCGATAAGCACGCTGTCGTAAAGATGTGTTTGTACTAGTGTCGATTGTGTGCGTAACGACAGACGTGCGACCCAGAGCAGTGGGAATAAGTTCGAAGGCAGAAGTGAAGTTCTATAGAAGAGCAGCGAGTTGATCGCGTTGTGCGGGTGGAAGGTCTGCGTCAATAGCTTGTTGAAGACCATCGGGTGTTGTCGAAGCGGTCGTGCTATCGCAAGAGCTGAGAACCTTAACGTCTAATGAAGTAGGCCTGGCAGGAAGAGTATTTACAAGCGTGGGACCAAGTTCTTCAATACGACCGAGACACTCGCCGCGTAGCAGGACGGACGGGCAGGAAAATGGATTTGAGACTTACATTGCACTAAGGCCATCTTCCAACATGAGAACAGCAAATGGAAGCAGGAGGCAGGGATGGCGTGAAGCAGCGTCAGAAGGTGTGAAGAAGACAGTCGAAACAATAGCGCTTTCACAAAAGAGTGGAACTAGGGCAGCTAAAAAGGGAGGAACGTCTGCGTCATTGACGACAAGTTTTGCAGACCGGGTAGGGACGTCACACAAGACGGTATTACAAAGAGGTAAAAAGGAAACTTCCGCACGGCCGCAGTCAATAACGGCACGAAGAGTGGAAAGGAAATCGTAGCCCAGGATGATGTCGTGTGAGCAGTGAGACGGTCCAATAAACTCGATGATGTATAAGATGTCTTGAATGAGAACACGGGCCGTGCTCGCCGCTGAGGGATGAATGCGCTGTGATGAGGCGGTGCGAAGCAAAAATTCGGAAAGCGCGGTGGTCACCTTACGAAGACGATGGTGAAGAGCTTTACCGATGACGGATACGGTAGCGCCCGTGTCGACAAGAGCGAGAGCTGCGACGCCGTCGACAAACACTTGTGTTACGTTAGCGGGAGAACACGGAGGACTTGAAGAGTTCGAACCAAGCGCAGTTCTTTCCCCGGGAACTGCGACAGTTAGTTTCCCTCAACAGCTCCGGTAGAACGTCGCGGAAGCGGGGACGGGGAACGGCGGCGAGGGGATGTTGATCGGCGAGTTGTATACGTTTGATTGTCACGAGATACAAAGTCGGAACCGGGCGAAGTTCTCGGCGAGGGCTGGTCTGTATCGTAGGAGTAGTTCCAGAGTTCAGGTCAAGAAGGTGGAAAGCGTTGGCGCCAAAGGCGTGCGACATGGCCCGGCAGCCCGCAAGAGTAGCAGATTGGCCGGTTGTCTGCGGTACGCCAACGGTTCACAGGGCGTTTTTGTACCCTTAGAATAGGGACGTGGAATGCAGACCCAGGCAAAGCCGAAGGAAGGTTGGAAGGAGCGGCCTGGTAGAAAAGAGATGCTGATAGCAATAGCTGCCTGGCCGCAACTTTGGCGTAAGTCAGTGGTGTCGTTACTTGCGCCGGCACGGGTGCTAGGCGGGAGCATGGAGCTGGGCGGAAGGACATCAGCGATGTGATCTTACACGGCACGCCGTATGGTAGGGGCAAAGGCGGAGCCATGTCAGGAGCAAAGCGGCCAGTATCTTGTAACTGAGGGACCAGTGATAGCTGGCGGGCGACCTCTTCTCAAACGAAGGCTTTGATTTGTGGAAGCAAAGACCTGTCCTCGGATGGAGCAGAACCACCTAGCGCTTGTGTAGAGATGGCGTCGTCTCTCACACCGGACCGCCGGGTAGAAGCGCGCTTCTTACGAAGCACATCGTAACTCTGGTGAAGTTTGATAACGTCACAGACCGTGGCAGGATTTTTCACACAGAGCATCTGGAACGCGTCGTCAGAGATGCCTTTCATGACGTTTTCGATCTTATCCGCTTCGGTCGTTAGCGGATCGACACGCTTGCACTGGTCCACGATGTCTTCTATATAACTGGTGAACGACTCTCCGGCATGCTGAGTGCGTTCACGCAAGCGTTGTTCTGCCCGGAGCTTGCGAACTGCAGGGCGGCCGAACACTTCCGCAAAATTCCTTTTAAATGCAGACCAAGATGGCAGGTCTGCCTCATTGTTGCAAAACCAGAGGTTCGCCACGTCAGTCAGAAGATTATGTTACTTAGCTTGATAGCGTCGCCCCATCTGTGGTAACTACTGACACGCTCGTATGCCGACAACCAATCGTCGATGTCTTGGTCGGCTGTGCCAATATAGAGGCACGGTGTCACGCTACCGTAGAGCTCCAGAAGACAGCACGGTGGTTGGGATGGGCGGCGATGTCGAGGCAGTCTCTTCCGGCATGCTAGAAGCAGTAGGTTATGTGCGGCTTCTTATTTGCATTGTGGACGGAAACGTACCCAGCAGCACCCTCACCAATTGTAGGGGTGTGTTTATTCAGTCGACCCAGATGGCTCCAGCCGCTCGCGATGAACTCGCAGCGCGGCGTACGGCGTAGCGAATCACACAGACAACGGCCAACATCTTCGTTCTTGAGAGCGACAGCACGCGACGCATGCTAGTAGCTATGACAATGAAGATTACCAGATTCCAAAATATATATTGTAAGGCAACGCGAAGGTCGGACTTGGGGAATCAGGCTTTATTGCAGACCTGAAGTCTTGGTCGCGCACTGCAGCCAAACACACTCCGCGATGACGATGGGTATATACAAGAGGGAGCAGGATGAAGATGAAGCAGCACGTTCAGCCATGTGGAAGATGAAGCGCTACACAGTGCTCACTCTATTTCGCCCGCGCAGTTGAAGCGGCCAGCCTGGCCGCAATTAGTCCGCAGGATTGCGCCGAATAAAAGGTTTCATACATGAAACGTGGACAACTTCAGTGCCACGGTAACGACAGTCCGGAGGAGGGTAAACAGGGGAGACGCGATAGTTG
Organism: Amblyomma maculatum; assembly: GCF_055883805.1. NCBI lineage: Eukaryota > Metazoa > Arthropoda > Arachnida > Ixodida > Ixodidae > Amblyomma > Amblyomma maculatum. The sequence continues at coordinate 53,596,918 of NC_139346.1, read as the reverse complement.
ACAGGGAAGGTTTTTGCAAGAACTGTGTAAGGTCCAATGTAACGAATGTAACGGTGCTGAATCTTGTTACAAAGGCCAGGAGTGCGTAATGGGGCCCAAAGTAACACCTCATCGCCGGGACGGAAAAAAACTTGGCGATGGGTTACATCATAGCGGCACTTGCGGTATTCCTGGCTAGCTACCGTGTTGACGCGAGCAAGCCGGGTAGATTTGGCCACTCGGGAAAGGAACTGGTCAGAAAGAGAGGATGAGGAACTGTCATGTGTAGAAAGCAAAGAGGCGTCAAGAAGGGTAGCGGGAGAACGGCTGTAAACGAGGAAAAACGGGGTGTAACTTGTGGTCCGCTGTACAGCCGTATTGTAGGCGAACGTAACAAAAGGAAGTATTACGTCCCAGTTTCGGTGGTCTTGGTCGACGTACATAGACAACATGTCAGAAAGCGTGCGGTGGAACCGCTCTGTCAACCCATTGGTCTGCGGGTGATAGCTGGAGGTCAATTTGTGATGTGTGGTTGAGACCTCAATAACTTCGGCTACAATCGTCGAAAGAAATGTCCGACCAGGATCGCTGAGAAGCACTTGAGGGGCCCCATGGCGCAGTACAAGCGATTCCAAAAAGAAGGTCGCGACCTCATGTGCTGACCCATTAGGCAAGGCAGCGGTCTCAGCATAGCGTTTTAGGTGGTCGACGGCGGTGACGATCCAGCGATTACCTCGTGCGGACAATGGGAATGGCCCGTATAAGTCTATGCCAACAACGGCAAAAGGAGTAGCAGGGCAAGGTAGCGGCTGTGGTAGGCCAGCAGGAGGAGAAGTGGGCCGTTTGCGGCGCTGACATGGCAGACAAGAGGCGACGTATTTTGCCACACTTGAGGCGAGGCCTGGCCAGAAGAAACGGGTTTTCACGCGGTGGTAAGTTTTATGAAAGCCTAAGTGACCGGCTGTGGCATCATCGTGGAAAGCCGCCAGAATACGGGTGCGAAGCGCTCTCGGAATAACGGGGACCCAACGGGTGCCTTCAGAGCAATAAATCTAACGGGAGAGCACGCCGTTGTCAGGTTCGAACTTTTGGAGTTGCCTGCGCATCCTAGCGGTAGCAAGGTGAGAAGCACCGGTGAGAAGGTCGATTAGGGAAAGACAGTAGGGATCTGCTCGCTGGTGTGAAATAATGGCGTAGCGATCTGGAGCAGCGGCAGGAGTAGCTCAGGTGGTGTTTGGAGCTCTGGACGACACTGGGACGTCAAGGTTGCACGCAGGAAGGCGCGAAGAAGCACTAGGTGGTGATTCTGGGAGCGGGCAGCGGGAAAGAGCATCGGCATCTCAATGTTTGCGACCCGATTTGAATATGACATCGAAGTGGTATTCCTGCAAACACAGAATCCAATGGCCCAGGCGTCCAGTCAAATTTTTGAGAGTTGATAACCAGCACAGAGCATGGTGATCGGTAACGATTGTGAAATGGCGGCCGTAGAGGTAGGGGCGGAATTTGTGAACTGCCCGAACGACGGCGAGGCACTCTTCCTCTGTGATGTTGTAGTTGCGTTCCGCTGGTGTTAGAGTTCGACTGGCAAACGCAATTACCTTTTCCCGAGAAGTGGTATCACGTTGCGGAAGTACGGCGCCGATACCGAGGCTGCTGGCATTGGTGTGGAGAATGGTGGCAAAAGTGTCGTCGAAGTGAGCGAGAACAGGGTCCGAAGTGAGGGCATTCTTTAGGGTTTAGAAAGCTTTTTCACATTCTTCGGACCAATTGAAAGTAGTACGGTCGGTAAGGAAGCGGTGTAGTGGTGCAGCCATTTTAGCGAAATTGCGAATGAAACAGCGAAAGTACGAAGACAGGTGAAGGAAACTGCGTAGTTCCTTAGTCCGCTGAGGGCGTGCAAAGTTCAAAACTGCAGCAAGCTTGTCAGGGTCGGGTCGAATGCCATTGCTGCTGACGAGGTGGCCCAGGATCTTGATTTCGTTCTTGGCGAAATTACACTTTTTTGTGTTCAGATGGAGACCGGCGGATGCCAGGCACGTTAATACTTGATGAAGGCGGCATAAATGATCAGAAAACGTCGCATAGAAAATAACTATGTCGTCCAGGTAGCACAAGCAAGTTTTCCACTTACGTCCTCTAAGAACAGTGTCAATCATGCGCTCAAACGTAGCGGGGGCATTACAAAGTCCAAAAGGCATGACATTGAATTCGTAAAGCCCATCGGGAGTTGCGAATGCAGTTGTTGCTTTGTCGGCTTCGTGCATAGGTATCTGCCAGTAACCGGAACGCAAATCCAAAGTGGAGAAATATTCGGCGCCCTGAAGACAGTCGAGGGAGTCGTCAATTCGTGGCATAGGGTAAACATCTTTTCGAGTGAGTTTGTTAAGTGCGCGGTAATGAACTCAAAAACGCACGGACCCATCCTTTTTTTTTGACCAAGACGACCGGAGATGACCAGGGGCTAGCTGAGGGCAGGATAATGTCTCGCCAGAGCATATCATTCACATTATCTTCTATGATTTTACGTTCTGATAAGGAAACACGGTAAGGGCGGCGGATAACAATAGAAGTACCTTCTGTAATAATGCGGTGCTGTGCAGAAGACGTTCGGCCCAAGGTTGGAGAAGTGACATCAAAGGAGGCTTGGTGTTTTCGAAGTAATTCCTGCAAAGCTTGGCTGTGAGTCACAGGAAGGTCAGGATTGATGGTGCCAAAGATAACAAAGAGAGAAGCATTGGAAGGAGCTGCTGGTGAGGAAGAGGGGGCGGTAAGGGTGGTGAGGGACATCGGGTGAATGTCCAGGGCACAAGGAAAACATGTCCCTTTAGTCAGCACAATGGGCTCTGGGGAAGTGTTCGAAGCAGCGACAAGCGCTGTGCCATGCTCAAACCGAACAAGACTTGGTGGTAGCGCGACTCCACGGGTCAGATGGCGATTAGAAGGCACGATTAGCACATCTCCTTTATCAATGTCAGTAGAAGTAAGCGCGACAAGTTGTTCGCATCCAGGCGGCAACACTGAGTTAGTAGCGGCAAGCAGGCGATGACGGGGCTCGGGAAATTCAGAACACAGATCGCTCTCGTTCATGTAAATGACCCTGTCGCGACACGAAATGCTGGCTGATGCGGCAGACAGAAAATCCCAGCCTAAAATAATTGGGTGAGCGCACGGTGACATCACGGCAAATTTTACATGGTGGCGGACACCATCAACAAAAACTCGCACAGTACACTTAGCAAAAGGCCGAATTATTGCACCATTAGCTCCACGGAGTTCAAGCCCATCATAAGGCGTTTTCACATTTCGGAAGCGGGAGCACAAGTCAGTGTGTATCACAGAAACAGCGGCGCCCGTGTCAACCAAAGCCGCAAAAGATAAACCTTCAACCCACACTAAAATAGTATTCCAGAGACGTTCCGGAGGATTTTTGTGATGGCCGAAGAGTGCAGTTTTCCATCCTAAAATTGCAGTGGTCCGTTTTCCGATTGGCGGGGGGTCGTTAGTGAAGCTTGACGGAGAGGCGAGGTTGAGCGACGAAAAGGCGAAGGAGAACGGCGTCTTGAAGGCCTGTAACCAGCAGGCGGAGCGGGGCTTTCTGGCTGGGGTTATGAACGTCGTGGATAATCAGGGAATGAACGGTGGTAGGAGCCGCGAAAGCGAGGAGGGTAGTCTGCTTCAAATGAGTCTTAGCCGCGGCATTCATTCTGGAGCCTGCGGCGACAGAAGCGGGAAATATGGCCTCAGTACCCGCAGTAATAACCAACAGGGCGGGCTGGGAGCCAGTTGGGGTAGTATGTCGGCGCCGCGGCAGGTGGTGCTAATGCAGTGACATGAGCAGTGGTAGGCGCCGGTGGCCGAGGCGTTCCTACTGCAAGAGGCAAGGACGTGACCTGGGCGTACGTTGGCACCTGGCAGATGGTAGGAGCGACCGATGTTGCGGGGGAATAGGTCATTGAGGCCAGCTCTTCTTTGATAATGCTACGCAGGCCGGCACTTGAAGGATGTGGCTCAGATGCAGGGCGACACAAATTACCTTGAGCCGAGAGCTCTTCTCGAATTAATCCGCGAATAAGCGCATGGAGATCAGCGTCGGCAGTGAAACCAAATGAAGTGGGATCAGGCTGCCGGCACATTGACTGTAGTTCGTCAAGGCGTTGACAAGTCGATATGATGGCGTCGATTGTGGTAGGGTTCTGCACGGCCAGGGCGTTATAGGCGAGTGGTCCAATGCGTTTAAGGACGTGCCCAACCCGCTCGGCCTCAGGCATGGTGTCATTTGTGCGCCGACAAAGTGCAAGGACATCTTCTATATAAGAGGTATAGGTCTCATTGGACCGCTGAAGTCGGGCTTCTAGCTTCTTCTTGGCGGACTCCATGCGAACAGTAGGAGCGCAGAAAATCTGGCGTAACTTTTGTTTAAAGGTAGCCCAGTCCGGAATCGTCCATTCATGATTTAGGAACCACGTTTTGGCCACCTCCGACAAATAAAAGGACACATTAATTAGTTTAAGAAATCGTCCCACCGGTTGAAAGCACTGACCCGGTCGTAGCTGTCGAGTCAGTCATCAGCGTCGTCGCCGCGGAGACCGGCGAACATCTGCGGGTCGCGCTGACGTCTACTGACACTCCAAGTGGCAAGGGGAGCTGGAGTCGAGTTGGTAGAAACCGGAATAGCCGAGTGGCCCTCTGGAGTCATGACGATGGTGGTCGGGGTCAAACGGCGGCCAGAACGAAGCTCCAGGTGGATGCAGGTGACGAGCACCTCCGCCACGTGTAAGGCAACGCGAAGGTCGGACTTGGGGGATCAGGCTTTATTGCAGACCTGAAGCCTTGGTCGCGCACTGCAGCCAAACACACTCCGCGATGACGATGGGTATCTACAAGAGGAAGCAGGATGAAGATAAAGCAGCACATTCAGCCGTGTGGAAGATGAAGCGCCACACAGTGCTCACTATACATATATATATATATATATATATATATATATATATATATATATATATATATATATATATATATATATATATATATATATATATATATATATATATATATATACTGTCACGTACAAGGTGATTGAGGATATCAAGAATAGCAAGGGGTAGCTCCGATACAACACCGGTGAGCAGCACAGACGCAAAATCCGCAAGCGACACTTCGTCGTCCTTCACTCAGTAATGCGCCACCTGGCAAAGCTATGTGGCATTACTCCCCCTTCCGAAAAAAATTGGAAAAAAGTGAAGACGGCCGGTGAGAACGGTGCGCAAAGTAAGAGAGTGGTCACAGGAGGTGGCCGTGCATTGTCGTTGGTAGTACGGCTTCTGCCGCACAATCTGTACAATGCCCGAGCTGGGCTTTCGACATTTTGAAAGTGCGGCACCGTCTGGAATAACTTCATAATTGAGGTCACTCACACGACGCAACACTTTGTACGACCCGAAGTAGCGGGAAAGGAGTTTCTCTAACAAGCCTGGACAGCGAACTGGTGTCCACACCCAGACTTAGTTCCCAGGCTTGTAGTGAACCTGGTGGAGCCGGAGGTTGTAGCGGTGCGCGTCAGAGGTCTGCTGCCGCCCGATGTGCACACGGGCAAGCAGGCGGGCTTCTTCAGAACGGATTGCATACTACTGGGCATCTGGGGGAAGCTCGTCATCATCTGGGCGCGGGAGTATGGAATCGAGCATGCTCTGAAATTCACGCCCGTACACAAGTCGAAATGGTGTGAAGCGCGTTGTTTCCTGTAGGGCTGTATTATACGCAAATGTGACGTACGGCAGCACCTCGTCCCTGGTCTTGTGCTGCACATCGACGTACATTGACAACATGTCCGCAATCGTCTTATTTAACCTTTCGGTAAGACCATTGCTCTGCGGAAGGTATGCTGTGGTCTTGTGATGCGTTGTGTAACTCAACTCAAATATGTGGTCGATGAGCTGCGAATTGAAAGCTGTCCCTCTGTCGGTAATGACATACGAAGGGGCGCCATGCCGCAAGAATATGTTATGCATGGAAAACTCGTCTACTTCGGAAGCTGTGGCATGAGGGATTGCCTTTGTCTCAGCATATCGGGTCAGGTAGTCAGTAGCGACTAGTATCCAATTGTTTTCCGCCTGCGACAAAGGGAAAGGGCCAAGGAGGTCCATGCCGATTTGGTCGAACGGAATACGTGGTGCTCTAACGGGCTTGAGAAATCCGGCAGGCTTCAGGGGCGGTATTTTACGACGCTGGCATTCGCGACAGATTCTTACATGGCGTTTCACAGTTGCGGAGAGTCCTGGCCAGTATTACAAGTTGCGGACTCGAGAAGCGTCCGTGAGTAACCCAAATGACCAGACGTTGTTTCGTCGTGGCAAGCAAGTAGAATATCCGCATGGAGCTCGCATGGTACTACCAGAAGGTAAGCTCTTTCTTGGCATTGGGAGTTTCTTTTATACAAGATGCCTTGCTGCATACAGAATGAACCAATGTGCCGAGATAGGCGTCGAGGGAGCGTCGTATCACGCCCTTCCAGATAATCGATGAATGGAAGGATGTCTGGATCAGCTCTTTGTCGATCCCTGAGCTCAGATGCACTGAAAGCCGTTGTCGCCATCGGCTGCAGCATCGTCACTGTCAACGGGGGCTCGTGACAGCGCGTCAGCGTCTTCGTGTTTGCGGCCTGACTTATAAACAATAGTTATGTCAGTTATGTTATGTCGACATTCTAGTAGAAATTAAGAAGAAATGGACATGGGCAGGACATGATGTCAAATTCCTGTAGTCGTAAACTCCAGCGTGCAAGTCGTCCCAATGGGTCTCGCAGATTTGCCGACCAGCACAAACAATGATGGTCCGTGAAGACTTTAAATGGTCGGCTATAAAGATAGGGGCGAAACTTCATAGTGGCTAACACGACCGCCAGGCATTCCTTTTCCGAGGTGGAATAGTTCGTTTCGGCGCGAGAGAGTGTGCGGCTAGCATAGGCTATTACTCGCTAAATCCCGTCTTGATGCTGAACAAGGACCGCGCCAAGACCGATACTACTGGCGTCAGTGCGCACCTCTGTGCCAGCCGCTTCATCGAAGTGCGCCAGAACAGGGGATGTTTGAAGGCGCTCGCGAAGCAAAGAGAAGGCTGTCTGCTGCTCAGAGTTCCACACAAAGGAGGTGTACTTCCTTGTGAGGCGCGTTAAAAGTTCCACAATTTGAGAGAAGTCCGCAATGAACCGCCGATAATATGCGCACAGGCCGAGAAAGCGTTGAACATCCCTCTTGTTAGCTGGCACGGGAAACCATGCGATGGCAGCAGTCTTATCGGGGTCCGGGCGCACCTCATCAGTGCTCACAACATGGCCAATGAACTTGAGTTCTGTATACATGACATTGCCTTGCTAAGCAACTCGGGAGATGAACTGCAAATAATGATTGATGACCTAGACAGGAAAAGTAGAAAGGTAGGCTTGAAAATCAATATGCAGAAGACTAAGGTAATGTTCAACAGCCTTGGGAAGGAACAGGAGTTTACATTAGGTAGCGAAATACTGGAAGTAGTAGGCGAATATATCTACTTAGGACAGGTAGTAACCGCAGATCCGGACCATGAAAAGGAAATAACAAGAAGAATAAGATTGGGATTGAGCGCATTTGGCAAGCACTCGCAGATTATGACTAGCAGCTTACCGGTATCGCTCAAGAGGAAAGTATACAACAGTTGCATCTTGCCTGCACTCACCTATGGGGCTGAAACGTGGAGGCTAACCAAGAGAGTTCTACTTAAGTTGAGGACAACCCAGAGGGCTATGGAACGAAAAATGGTAGGGGTAACATTAAGAGATAGAAAGCGTGCAGAGTGGGTCAGAGAAATAACTCAAGTTAACGAAATTCTAGTGGAAATTAAGAAGAAGAAATGGACATGGGCAGGACATGTAGTGCGAAGAGAGGATAACCGATGGTCGCTGAGGGTAACAAACTGGATTCCAAGGGAAGGAAAGCGTAGCAGGGGGCGACAGAAAGTTAGGTGGGCGGATGAGATTAAGAAGTTCGCAGGGGTCAAGTGGACGCAGCTAGCACAGAACCGGGTTAAGTGGAGAGATATGGGAGAGGCCTTCGCCCTGCAGTGGGTATAATCAGGCTGATGATGATGATGATGATGATACCCGAAGTGGCATTTCTCGGGCTTCAGCGTGAGATGAGCAGAATGGAGCGCTTCCAGTACAGCTCGAAGGCGTTCGAGGCATTGGTCAAATGTTTCGGAAAAAACAACTACGTCGTCCAAGTGCACAAGACAGATCTGCCACTTGAGGCCAGTGAGGACGGTGTCCATCATCCTTTGGAATGTAGCTGGGGCAGAGCACAATCCAAATGGGAGTACTTTGAATTCATATAGGCCATCAGGAGTTACAAATGCGGTTTTTTCTCGGTCTCTTTCGTCTACTTCGGTTTGCCAATAGCCGCTTTACAAATCAATAGATGAAAAATACTTCGCACGTCGCAATCTGTCCAGTGAGTCATCGATGCGCGGCAACGGGTATACATCTTTTTTTGTCACATTATTCAGTTTCTGATAGTCGACTCAAAATCGAACAGTGCCGCCTTTCTTCTTGACCAGGACTACTGGTGAAGACCACGGGCTTTGTGAAGGCTGCACAACACCATCATCCAGCATCTCCTGAACCTGCGTCTGGATCACCTCTCATTCTTTGGCAGATACACGATAAGGCTGCTGTCGTATAGGGCGAGCGTCTTCATAAGTAATGATGTGATGTTGTGTGATGGGCGTTTGACGAACTTTCGAGGCAGAAGCAAAACAGTGCTTGAAGTCCAGCAACAGTAGCTCTAAGGCCCACCGTTTCTCCTTCGACAAGTGGCAGTTAATGTCGATGTTGTCAAGAGATGACTCATTAGTTTCGACTGCCGTGGATGTAAAACAGACCGGATCACGCGTAACAGGGTAAGCGAAAGCGATAGCAGGTCCCGGTAACAAGTGCCGGTGCTCATTAGAAACATTTGTGACAAGGAGTGCAGCCCGGCCATTGTGATGCGACAATACACTTCGACCAGCGCAGATGCCTTGAGCAAGCAGAAGTGAATGGTTCGCTTCCGCTACACCATCGCCGGCACGGAAATCGTCACAGGTAACTTCCACAAGAACACTGCTTCGCGGCGGCAGCGAGAAGCTCTAGGCGGAAACGCGAAGTGCGGCATTGCAAGGACTGCTACTATCTCGTTCGGCAGATTGTCCAATCGAAAATGTGACACGTCTATTTCGCAGGTCGATAACTGCTCCGTATTCTCGCAGAAAGTCAATGCCGAGGATAAGGTCAAGGGAACAGTCACTCAAAACGGCGCAACTAACGACGAACGTATATCTGTTAATCTGAATACGGGCGTGCACATCCCCTTTGGGGTAACTATATGACCGCTTGCGGTTCGAAGGTACACACCTGGCCAAGCAGTGAGCACCTTCCTCAAAACAGTCGCCATGCGACCACTCAAGATCAAATAATCCGCACCGGTGTCCACTAATGCATTGATTGGAGTACGACCGTCTAAAATAACAGGAATGTCCAGAGAAACGCTTTTGGCTTCCCTAGGGGACGGTACCAGCAGCTCGCGGTCGGATCGAAGCGGCGACGACGGGAGGTCTTCAACGCAGCGACTACCAGCGGCCTCGCCCCTGAAGGTCGCTGTTTTCAGTTTTCCCGACCAGGGCTAGACGAGCGGCCTTGCCCCTTTCGCGAGGAACCTTGGGTGGACGTCGATGAGCGCCTTGGTGAAGGGGAGCGGGACTGACGCTGCGAACGAAATGAACGCTGTTCCGCCAGGTACTCTTCAATAACTCGGGGTGGTTGACCAAACCGGGGAGGAGGCGAGTCGATGCGGAAGCCGTGAAGACCGAGGCGTCGATAAGGACAATCTCGGTAGAGATGGCCTGGTTCACCGCTGTGGAAGCAGAGTGGACGGCGGTCAGGCGTGCGCCACATGTCGGCTTTCCGTCGGGGCAGGGGACGTTCGTCGAAGTACTGCATTGGTTGCACCGAGGGCAGCGGTACTGTAGGCGGCGCGGGAATGGGTGGTGGTGAAGGGGGAGCCTGACTCTGCAGAACTTCCGCATATGTGAGACGGTTTTTGGTCCCCGACAGCAATGGCGGGCTCTTAACTATAGGCGAAAGAGGGCTCTTGAGCGCTTGTCGTACGTCCTCCTGCACTATAGCAGAAACGGAAGCTGGCGATTGCTGCAGGGGGTTCCAAAACTTTCTCGGTTCTTCGCCCACGACACTGCGAATCAGTTCACGCAAAGCATCAGGATGCCGCTCGGAAGATGCAAATGACTCCGCAGTTGTGCCAGTATGGAGAGGTCAATTATAAGCCGTGGCACGTTGTTGTAGCACCCTTTCCATTGCGGCAGCCTCCGCAAGGAATCAGTTCACAGTCGACGGTGGGTTGCGCACAAGACCTGCGAACAGTTAGTTGCACTTTCAAACCCTGCATCAAGTGTCTGACCTTTTTGTCCTCGGACATGGCGGGATCGGCTCGCCTGAAGAGGCGCGTCATGTCCTCGACGTATGCTTGGACACTCATTCGGAATCTGGATGAGGGAGTGAATGGCACGTTCTGCATGTTCGCGACGATCCGCGCTAGTGTAGGCCTCGAGCAGTTGATGACGGAATTCCCGCCGCGCTGTTAACATTTCCTCTCGGTTCTTGAACCAGATCCGGGCGCCATCCTCAAGGCTGAAGTAGACGTTCCTTAGTTTGGCAGTATCGTCCCACTGGTTAAAAGCAGCGACACGTTCAAACTGAAGGAACCAGTCCTCTACATCCTCAAAGAGGTCACCATGGAAAGACTTCGGTACCCGAGGGGCCTGCAAGGTGTAGTTACAAGCCGGTGCGACGCCCATTACCTGCTGAGCAGAAGCACTGATGTCATGGCGGCGGGTGATGGCTGAACCTCCGGAGACAGTCCCTGGAGCAGTCGACGGGAGCGATTCACGGGGGTGTCCAATGGCACAGGGCTGGCGCGACGTCTTTCAGATGGAGACTCTTGCATAGGTGATCTTACCCAGCGCCTCCACCAGAATGTCACGTACACTGTGATTGAGGATATCAAGAATCGGTGAGCAGCGGTGAGCAGCACAGACGCAAACCCGCAAGCGACACTGCTTCGTACTTCACTCAGTCATGCGCCACCCGGCAAAGCTAGGTGGCAATATATATATATATTGTTACGTGCTTTGTACGTACGGGGGGTTTATTTACAGGGATCGGTCCAAACAGGACTGCGGCGAAGCGTACAAACGTTCCTCTGCCCTTGCTTTTCTTTCTTCTTCACCGATCTACCCGACCATTCTTCTTCATCTTCCGTCGACATTCTACGAAGGCGCGTGACATTTCCCACCGCGCAGACGAAACTCGTCGGACGAGTTACAGAGATCCTCTGGAATGAAATCGCTTGAGGCGGGCTACATGCACCACCTGAGACTGGCGTGACCGTCGACCACTCGCCGTTATGCGTGCTATGACGTCATTCAGGTTACTCATGCGTTCTGACACAACAAACGGTCCGGTGTAGTGTGACAGCAGTTTTTGACAAAGACCACGCTTACGGAGAGGTGTCCACAACCACACATAGTCACCAGGAGCATAAGAAACTTGGTGTCGGGCGTCGTAGCGGCTCTTAGAACGTTCTTGAAAAGATAAAATTCGAACTCTGGCCAGCTGGCGGGCTTCTTCAGCTCTGCAGAGTGTGGTAGCAAGAGAAGGTTCTTCATGAATGAAAAATGGCAGTATGGTGTCGAGGGCAAAGCGAGGCGTGCGAGCATAGAGAGGGCAGAAGGGACTGTAGCCTGTTGTCTCATGTTGCGCTTTGTTATATGCATAAGTAATGAACGGTAGAACGCCATCCCCGTCCTTATGATCTGCAGCGACGTACATAGCCAACATGGTGGTAAGCGTCCTATAAGTTCGTTCTACCACACCGTTCGTTTGGGGATGATATGGCTTGGAGTGGCGAAAACTGCAGGCGCTGAGGCGAAGAAGTTCTTCGACAATGTCCGCTGTGAATTGGCGTCCACGGTCACTAATGATGACTGCAGGAGGGCCGAGCCGAAGAATGACATGTCGAAGTAAGAAATTTGATACTTCAGACGCAGTAGCGGATGGTATCGCAGCTCTCTCACAGTAGCGGGTTAGATAATCAATGCACACAAGAATCCATCGCTTTCCTTTAGAGGACCGTGGGAAAGGTCCAAGAAGGTCTATGCCAACTTGCTCAAACGGGGCTGTTGGATGTGTGAGTGGCTGCAGTTTTCCATGTGGGCTTGAAGTCGACAGCTTAAAGCGCTGGCATTGCACACAGCTGGCTACATATCGCTTGATCGTTGAACGCATCTTCGGCCAGTAGAATCGCTGCTGTGTGCGGTGGAATGTTCGGGCCACTCCCAGGTGACCAGACGTGGTGTCATCATGCATCATTTCTAGAACTGTGATATGCAGGCTTTCCGGAACGACAAGAAGCATACGTGCTCCCCCAGAGGCTAAATTTTTCTTGTAAAGCGCTCCTTCGCGAATGCTAAATGTGTTCTTCATAGGATCGTTGACGGAATCATACAGCAAAGTTAATGTTTTGTCTTTACGTAGCTCAATTCGGAAAACTCGGAGATCGGGGAAGGTTCGTGAAATTGGAGCCAAATATTCATCGAAATTATCTGAGTTGTTATCAGTTGTTTGAGGCGGCAAGCGCGAAAGATTGTCAGCATCTGATTGTTTATGGCCGCTTTTATGCACCACAGTAAAATTAAACTCTTGTAGGCGTAAAGCCCATCGAGCGAGCCGCCCACAGGGGTCAAGAAGACTCACGAGCCAGCAAAGGGAATGGTGGTCGGTCACAATCGTGAAAGCATTCCCGTACAGACAGGAACGAAAGCGCTGTACAGCAAAACAACGGCTAGACATTCTTGCTCCGTAACCGTGTAATTTCTTTCACATTTACTCAATGAGCGGCTATCATACGCTATCACGTGCTGATCGCGTCCATGGCGTTGTATAAGTACAGCGCCGATACCGATACCACTTGCGTCAGCCCAGGTAGCACAGAATGTGGGGCCCCAGTAGGTCCGATGTAGGCAAGTGGGGCTGGGGCAACCATCATAAAACCTGCATCGGTCCCCGATGGGGCAAAAGTGGGCAAGCCCAATTTGGGCTTGCCCCTGCTCCTCCTGCATGGGTCCCATAGCGGTGTTTCTTGGGCTAATGCAGAGCACATTATGCAGAGCACATTCCTGCATCCAGACCACAAGGGTCCCTTGCCGGATATTTGAGGGCAATCCAACCTAAATGTGGGCTTTTTATGGGAAAGCCCTCATAGATCCGAAATGAGGCCGCCCCCATTAAATCTTTGTGGGACAAACATCGGCCGTAGTGGGGCAAGAAAACGGACATACCCGCATGCTGCCCCAATCGGCCCCTTGTAGGTTACTTGAGGGCAGGTGAAATTTGAACAAGGACTCAATTTGGGCCAGCCCAAATGAGGCAGCCTTAGATAAACCGCTTTAGGTCCCACATAGGCTGTAATAGGGCTGGAAGGCGGGCGTGCCTGCATGGTACCAAAATCGGTCCTTTGTGGGGACTTTGAAGGCACGTGCAACAGCAGGTGGGCTGTAGGTTCAAAAACAACATCCAGCCCAATTGAGGCTGCCCACATAAAACTGCTTTATATCCCACATGGGCTGTAATGGGGCTGGAAGGCAAGAGGGCCCGCATGATACCAAAATTGGTCCCTTGTGGGTAATTTGAAGGTACGTGCAACAGCAAGTGGGCTTTAGGTTCAAAACCAACACCCAGCCCAATTCGGGCTGCCCACACAAAACCGCTTTAGGTCCCACATCGGCCGTAATGGGGCTAGAAGTCGTGCTTACAATTGCGTAATCATTGTTTCCAACCTTTATTTGCATTAGATGTTGCCCTAAATTACTATTATAGATGATTTGTATAACAGTTGTTGCCATGTTTAGTCGATTAGAAATTTACAAGGCTTTAGCTCTCGCGCTCATGCAAATTGCGCTACAAATACTAAAACAAACTGATTGCTAACTGTTGCCTCTTATGTGGTTGCTTTGGACAGCCTGCAACTCCCAGCACAATATTGCTGTTCAGAGCACACATCTCCATAGCCTGAACAAGATGTACATGAAGTCATTTCGGCTAGATAATGTTATTATATATTGTAAAATTTAATATTGTGGCTGTTTAGAAAGTGCAAACATGTATAAAGTAATTAATTATGAGCATAAATATTGATTGGGAAAACTCACTTGGGCTTTCCTTCAATTTCCTGCCTCGGACCCCTATGAGAATAATGTGGGCAAGCCCAAGTGCGGCTAGCGCTACAGAACCCGCATTGGTCCTATGTCATTTTCTGCGGGGCTAACTGAAATAAAAAAAAAATGTTCCTCCAAAGCGGCTGCCCAAATCGGTCCAAAGTAGGACCATCGCGGGGAGTTGGCGGGATGTACTCTTTTTACAATGCCGAAAAAATGTGGGCAGCCCCGCAAGGACTGCCTGCATTGGCCCCTAGTGGGGTCCATTGGGGCTTTGTCGACAGCCCGCTTCGGGCCTACGTCGGCCCCTCTTGCAGCACCCACACTGAGCCCACCGGGGCTGTCCTGCATTGCCTACATCGGGCCCACCGGGGCCCACCCTTCATAGCCCACTTTGTGCTACCTGGGAGTGTGTACTTCAATTGGAGCTGATGGGCAGAAGTGGCGGAGGATTGGGCCCGAGGTCAAAAGAAACTTCAGATGACGGAAAGCTGAGTCACATTCGCTCGTCCAATTGAATGGTGCATTTTCATGCAGTAGACTCGTACGTGGGTAAGCGGTGTCTGCAAACCTTGGTATAAAGCTTCGAAAGTACGAGCATAGCCCCAAAAAGCTCTGCAGCTCTTTTACTGAAATGGGCACGGTAAACCTTTTGACGGCTTCAATTTTCTTGGCATCTGGTCGAACACCTTCTTTGTCAACTAACTGACCGAGGACAATTGTTTCACGATTGCCAAAATGACATTTCTTTGCATTTAGTACAAGACCAGCTCGTTCCATGCAATTAAGTACGATATCCACACGACTGTTGTGCTCACTAAATGTTTTGCCAAACATTACAACGTCGTCCAAATAACATAAAGAAATTTGCCACTTTAGTCCACGTAGAATTGTATCCATGAACCGCTCCAATGTGGCAGGTGCATTACATAATCCAAAAGGCATAACGGTAAATTCATAAAGTCCGTCTGGTGTTATGAATGCCGTTTTTTCTTTATCTGCAACGTGCATGGGGATTTGCCAGTAACCGAATCTCAAGTCAATAGAAGAAATGTATGAAGCTGAGTACAGAGAGTCAATTGCGTCATCGATACGCGGAAGCGAGTAGACATCTTTCTTTGTGACTGAAGTTAAATGGCGGTAGTCAACACAAAACCTCCATGTGCCATCATTCTTTTTAACAAGGATAACTGGAGCTTCCCAAGGGCTACAGTACTCTCGAATAATGCCGCGCTTTAGCATGTCTTGAACTTGCTCATCTATTACCTTACGTTCATTTGCTGAGACTCGATAGGGCTTCTGACGTATTCGAGGTGCGGACCCAGTGTTGATCGTGTGATGAATACGACTGGTAGGCAGAGGCATTGAGTCATCCTTGGCAAAGTCGAACACTATCACGTGTTTCAGTAGCAGTTCAACTAGAATACGACGCTCAGTTGTAGAAAGAGACTTACTAATCATAGCCGTAACTTGGGTCTCCATGCCTGGTCGCACCTGCTGCTTAGTGACACAGCTGTTTAACGCCGCGACGGAACCGGATATGCCTTCCTCGAAACGGGCGAGCTTCAGGCCCCGAGGCAACACAGTTGGCTCTTCGGAGTGGTTCACTGTCCACAGCTCAGTGCGGTCTCTAGTCACGGGAATGACGCAACGAGGCACAAGGACGCTCTTCTTAGAGCACGTGAATCTCGTAGGTTCTACTATAGCCTCAAAAGATTCGCACTGGTTCCGAATTGAGAAAACCAGCACGATGCATCGGCTGGTGGTCATAACGTTGAGTACAGCTGCGCTGATCGTCCATATGTGAAGCGCCGCTAGGTTGAACCCACGGAGTGGACAGGGCGGCAACATTTGCATGCGGTGCACAACTCTGCCGCACATATTCTTCACTACACATGGCGTCCCTAGATCTTGACAATTCCTCGCGTACAATCTCTCGTATCATATCAGCCATGGAAACTGAAGGACAGGCTTCAACACTGGCTACAGAGGTGACATTGACCAGTCTTCCGAATTTAGGTGTAATTCGTCGCAGCTTGAGAGCCTCAAATGTTCTACAAGGCTTTATAACATCAGCGGTGGTGCTCAGGTTCTCTTTGCTAATAAGAAAATTATAAACGTCTTTCTCTATTCCTTTCAGGAGGTGACCGACTTTGTCTTCTTCAAGCATAGTGGGGTTGACGAGTTTGCATAGCTTTAAGATGGCTTCGATATATACAGCACAAGTTT
The DNA here is from genome assembly GCF_055883805.1 of Amblyomma maculatum. Classification (NCBI taxonomy): domain Eukaryota; kingdom Metazoa; phylum Arthropoda; class Arachnida; order Ixodida; family Ixodidae; genus Amblyomma; species Amblyomma maculatum. Next base: position 53,580,412 of record NC_139346.1, on the reverse strand, counting down.
CTCCGGGTACTTGCGCCCGGTGAAACAAAGTTTGTTCAGCGCGCTTCTTCTTTGCAGGTTCATCCCCAAAATTTTTCTTGATTTCGCTTGTAAAGATAGCCCATGTACTTAATCCTCGTGATTATCGAACCAGTCAAAGGTAGTGGTGGCAAGGAAGAACACCACATCTGCCAGCTTAGTAGTGGCGTTCCAGTGATTGTATTTACTCACTCTTTCGTAGTGTTTCAGCCCCTCATCAACGTCCTCCTCAGGTTTTCCGGAAAACGTAAAGGCTCTCGATAATGGGGCCAGTTCGTTATAAATGATCCTGGCTGCTCGGTACTGCCGTCTTCAGTCATGTATGATGGCATTGGTTTTAGGCCAGCAAGTCTACGGCTTCTTCGCTAGATGAAACGCTCCATGGTCGCTATCCAAGCACATCTCACCAAGATGTTACGTGCTTTGTACGTACGGGGGGGTTTATGTATAGGGATCGGTTCAAACAGGGCTGCGGTGAAGCGTACAAACGTCCCTCTGCCTTGCACTTTTTTCTTCTTCACAGATCTACCAAGACCATTCTTCTTCATCTTCCGTCGACAATCTACGAAGGCACGTGACAATATATATATAGTGTCGGACAACAGGGCTGGACGTGACTAAAACGACGGGACGAAGCTGAATCAGCAGGCAAAGTTCCGCGCACAGCACGTGTGCCAACTTCGGCATCCTTTTCTTCCAGGCGCCACCTGATAACATAAGGGACACCAGGTGGCATTACTGCTTCTCCTAAAAAAATCTAAAGCACAGACTGGGCGCGAGCGATGGGCGATGCAAGTCAGTATAGAAACCGAATATAAAACAGAGGCGGTGCCCTACACATATAAACGAGTGCATAGAACACTGCACATTACCGCGGGAAATACAGTTTCATGCGGACAACGTGCACCACTTCGGAGCGTGGTTGCCGACGCGAGGTCTGCACAGTACCCGCTGGAAGAACTTCGTATGTCGCTTCTGTGACACGGCGCAGACCCTTGTAAGGTCCAAAGTAATGCGGCATCAATTTTTCAGACAAGCCGGGCCGGCGCACCGCTGTCCACACCCACACTTGCTCTCCTGGTTGGTATGTGACGTGTCGATCACGGAGGTTGTAGAGACGCGTATCCTTGCTCTGCTGTTGTTGAATGTGGATGCGGGCAAGTTGACATGCTTCCTTGGCGCGCTGAGCAAACTGTTCAGCATCTGAGATGGGAGGATTATCCGTGCAGCACGAAAGCATGGCATCCAACATCGTCTGAACGTCGCGTTCATAGAGCAGGCAAAATGGTGCAAAACGCGTCGTCTCTTGTATGGCAGTGTTGTAGGCATATGTGACGTACGGGAGAATCTCGTCCCAGGTCTTCTGCTGATAGTCTATGTACATTGCAATCATGTCGGCTATCATTTTATTGAGTCTATATGTGAGGCCATTCGTCTGTGGTGATAGGCAGTGGTTTTGTGAAGGCTCGTGTGACTCAGCTTAAATACGTCGTGCATAAGCTCTGCCGTAAACGCCGTGCCTCGATCGGTGATTACTTGGGACGGCGCGCCATGGCGCAACACGATTTGCTGCTAAAAAAATGGGCGATCTCAGATGACGTGCCACGCTTCACCGCCTTGGTTTCCGCATACCGTGTGAGATAGTCGGCCGCGACTATAATCCATTTGTTACCGACCGATGTCAGTGGAAATGGGCCCAGAAGGTCGATACCAATTTGGTCAAACGGTGTTCGGGGAGGCGCAATAGGTTGGAGCAAACCCGCTGGCTTGAGAGGCGGCGCCTTTCGACGTTGGCACTCACCACAGACGTAGCGATGAACGGCGTCAGCAAGTTTAGGCCAATAACAGGCTTGACGAACTCGGGCGTGTATGCGTGCAAAGCACGGAGGTCGGCTGGAACTACGAGGAGGTACGCTCGGTCAACAGTGCTGGAGCTCTGTTTGAATAGAACGCCATTCAGGAGACAGAAATCAGACAAGTTCTGAGCAAATTGCCGAGGGATATCAGCAGCGCGGTCATGCTGGTGGTCAATGACAGGTCGAAGGTCCGGGTCAGTTCGCTGTCGGGTCATTATGTCTGAAGCACTCACCAGTCCAAGAAAACCACTCTCGTCGTCCGTGCTCTCATCGACTAGAGCGATGGGTGCGCGCGACAGCGCGTCAGCATCTTCGTACTTCTGGCCAGATTTATACACAATGGTGCGCTCAGAATCTTGGATGCGAAGAATCCATCGCGCTAGGCGCCCCGATGGGTCGTGGAGGTTATCCAGCCAGCACAAGGAATGATGATCGGTGAACTCTTTAAAATGGCGGCGATAGAGGTAAGGCCTAATTTTCATACTTGCCCACACAACCGCAAGGCATTCCTTTTCCGTATTGGAGTAGTTTGTCTCGGCGCGGGAGAGCGTGCGGCTGGCATACGTTATTACCTTTTCAACGCCAGCTTGGTGCTGAACGAGTACAGCGCTGAGGCCGATATTGCTGGCGTCGGTATGGCCTTCGGTGTCAGCGTCTTCATGAAAGTGCGCAAGAACAGGGCTTGTTTGTAGTCGTCTGCGCAGCTTCACAAAAGCCTCTTGTTGCTCGGCGCCCCACACGAACTGTGTATCATCGTGCGTGAGGCGAGTCAGGGGGCGGCTACTTCGGCAAAATCGTCTGCCCCTCGTCGTCCGCCCCTCCTGCTGATGTAGTTGTGGATGGAAGTCGTCGTCCGCCCCCTCCTGCTGATGGAGTTGTGGATGGAAGTTGTCGTCCGCCCCCTCCTGCAGACGGAGTTGTTGGGTGCAAGTCACTGTCAGCCCCTTTCCTTTGACGGAGTTGCGGGTGCAAGTCACTGTCCGCCCCCTCCTTTTGACGGAGTTGCGGGCGCAAGTCATTGTCCGCCGACTCTCTTTGATGGAGTTGCAGGTGAAAGTCATTGTCTGCCACCTCCCTTTGACGGAGTTGCGTGTGCAAGTCGCCGTCCGCCCTCTTCTGCGGAAGCAGTTGTGGGTACATGTCGCCGTCCACCCCCTCCTGTTGACGGAGTTGTGGGTGCAAGTCATCGTCCGCCCCCTCCTGTTGACAGAGTTGTGGGTGCAAGTCGCCGTCCGCCCCTCCTGCTGATGGAGTTGTGGGTGGAAGTCGTCGTCCGCCCCTATTGCTGACGGAGTTGCGGGTGCAAGCCATTGTTCGCCCCCTCCCTTTGACGGAGTTGCGGGTGCAAGTCATTTTCCGCCCCCTCCCTTTGACAGAGTTGCGTGTGCAAGTCATTGTCCGGCCCCTTCTTTTAACTGAGTTGCGGGTGCAAGTTATCGTCCGCCCTCTCCTTTGGAAGGAGTTGTGGGTGCAAGTCATCGGCCGCCCCCTCCTGCGGAAGAAGTTGTGGGTGCAAGTCATCGTCCGCCCCCTCCTGCTGATGGAGTTGTGGGTGCAAGTCATCATCCGCCCCCTCCTGCTGACGGAGTTGTGTGTGCAAGGCGTCGTCCGCCCCCTCCTGTTGACGGAGTAGTCATCGTCCGCCCCCTCCTGTTGACGGAGTTGTGGGTGAAGTCATCGTCCGCCCTCTCCTGCGGAAGGAGTTGTGGGTGCAAGTCGTCGTCCGCCCCCACCTGATGACGGAGTTGTGGGATAAGTCATCTTCCTCCCCCTCCTGTTGACGGAGTTGTGGGTGCAAGTCATCGTCCGCCTCCTCCTGTTGACGGAGTTGTGGGTGCAAGTCATTGTCCGCCCTCTCCTGCGGAAGGAGTTGTGGGCGCAAGTCACCGTCCGCCCCCTCCCTTTGACGGAGTTGTGGGTGCAAGTCGTCGTCCGCCCCCTCCTGCGGAAGGAGATGTGGGTGCAACTCATCGTCCGCCCCCTCCTGTTGACGGAGTTGTGGGTGCAAGTCATCGTCCGCCCCCTCCTGTTGACGGAGTTGTGGGTGCAAGACATCGTCCGCCCTCTCCTGCAGAAGGAGTTGTGGGTGCAAGTCATCGTCCGCTCCCTCCTGTTGACGGAGTTGTGGGTACAAGTCATCATCCGCCCCCTCCTGTTAACAGAGTTGTGGGTGTAAGTCATCGTCCGCCCTCTCCTGTGGAAGGAGTTGTGGGTGCAAGTCGTCGAGCGCCCCCCCCTGCGGAAGGAGTTGTGGGTGCAAGTCATTATCTGCCCCCTCCTGCTGACGGAGTTGTGGGTGCAAGTCATCGTCCGCCCCCTCCTGTTGACGAGTTGTGGGTGCAAGTCATTGTCCGCCCTCTCCTGCGGAAGGAGTTGTGGGTGGAAGTCATCGTCCGCCCCCTCCCTTTGACGAAGTTGTGGGTGCAAGTTGTCGTCCGCCCCCTCCTGTTGACGGAGTAGTCATCGTCCGCCCCCTCCTGTTGACGGAGTTGTGGGTGAAGTCGTCGTCCGCCCTCTCCTGCGGAAGGAGTTGTGGGTGCAAGTCGTCGGCCGCCCCCTCCTGCGGAAGAAGTTGTGGGTGCAAGTCATCGTCCGCCCCCTCCTGCTGATGGAGTTGTGGGTGAAAGTCATCATCCGCCCCCTCATGCTGACGGAGTTGTGTGTGCAAGGCGTCGTCCGCCCCTCCTGTTGACGGAGTTGTGGGTGAAGTCATCGTCCGCCCTCTCCTGCGGAAGGAGTTGTGGGTGCAAGTCGTCGTCCGCCCCCTCCTGATGACAGAGTTGTGGGATAAGTCATCTTCCTCCCCCTCCTGTTGACAGAGTTGTGGGTGCAAGTCATCGTCCGCCCCCTCCTGTTGACGGAGTTGTGGGTGCAAGTCATTGTCCGCCCTCTCCTGCGGAAGGAGTTGTGGGCGGAAGTCATCGTCCGCCCCCTGCCTTTGACGGAGTTGTGGGTGCAAGTCGCCGTCCACCCCCTCCTGTTGACGGAGTTGTGGGTGCAAGCCATCGTCCGCCCCCTCCTGTTGACGGAGTTGTGGGATAAGTCATCGTCCGCCCCCTCCTGTTGACAGAGTTGTGGGTGCAAGTCGCCGTCCGCCCCTCCTGCTGACGGAGTTGTGGGTGCAAGTCGTCGTGCGCCCCTATTGCTGACGGAGTTGCGGGTGGAAGTCGTCGTCCATCCCCTCCTGCTGACGGAGTTGTGGATGGAAGTTGTCATCCGCCCCTTCCTGCGGACGGAGTTGTTCGTTGCAAGTCACTGTCAGCCCCTTCCCTTTAACGGAGTTGCGGGTGCAAGCCATTGTTCGCCCCCTCCCTTTGATGGAGTTGCGGGTGCAAGTCATTGTCCGCCCTCTCCCTTTGTCGGAGTTGTGGGTGCAAGTCATTGTCCGCCCCCTCCCTTTGACGGAGTTGCGTGTGCAAGTCATTGTCCGGCCCCTCCTTTCGATGGAGTTGCGGGTGCAAGTCATTGTCCGCCCTCTCCATTTAACAGAGTTGCGGGTGCAAGTCATCGTCCGCCCCCTCCCTTTGACGGAGTTCGGGGTGCAGCACGGAGCCTGGTTCTTTGGTCGTCTTATCACCCGGCGGCCAGGGTACGCGGCTGCTGCAGACGTCAGCCTAGGCGACGTAAGAGATATGGAAAGAAGCCATCTCCTCTGGGCCAGACAGCCCCGGCACAAGAGGTGATTTTCGGCCCCTTGGAGCGTGAAACACGGCCCCAGGATATCAAGGACTAAACGGTAAGAGATTTGCCATCCACTTTCCGCATCCAGGATGCTTGCCCTAATAATGCACCATTAGTGGCTGTCAAAATAGCGGGGATAGTAGTGCCCGTTTTGCTAGACACAGGTTCCACTGTTTCTGCTTTTGGCGATGAGGTCAAGCGAGCATGCGATGGAAGACATTTGCAGTTACGAGACGTGACAACAAAACTTCGGATGGCATCGCCACAGTGGCGTCGGCATCCTCTGCAGCCCGTCCTACAGTTACCCTGAATCGTCGGAAAATAAGACAGCGCTTTCTGCATCTTCGCGGACTCTCTCGTCCGGTAATGTTGGGCCGTAACTTCATCTCGAAGGCAGAAATCATTGTCGACCTAAATGCATGCAGCTGTCGATACGGCATTAATGCAGAAGCATTCAAGTTCATTACAAACATAACAGAGCGTCACTCAAATTTTCTTGTTGCAGACCCCCCCACCCCCTCAGCGGGGGTGGCAGAAAGTGTTCTCACTGTCTTGCAGTCTTTCACAGGGCCGCAATTGGAAAGATTCAGAATCCGGGCAACACTGGAACCCTTCGCTGCCGTGTTCGCGGAGGCTCCTGGAAAAGCTAACGTACTGACACACAGGATTGACAACGGCATCTCCTGCCCAATCCGCTTCAACCAGAGGCCGTTGAGCGTCCTCAAGCAAGGACTCCTGGATGCGCTCTGGATGAAATAGTGGCTACCGGTGTAGTAAGGTCTTCAAAGAGCGCTTGGGCTTTCACCGTTGTTCTTGCGCCTAAAAAAGACGGCACAGCACGCTTATGTGTCGACTATCGGCGTATGAACGCTGTAACAGTAAGAGATTCGTACCCCTTTCCGTCAGTCGACTCCATCATGTATATGCTTGGATCAGCAAAGTTCACTACTCTAGACTGTAGTAAGGGTTTTCTGTAGATATCGATTGAACAGAGTGACTTCGAAAAAACTGCATTCACTTGCCATCGGGGATTATTCGAGCTTGTCCGACTGCCTTTCGGTTTATGCAATTCACCTGCTGCGTTTCAGCGCGTGATCGATATAGAGCTCGGAGACGCAAAATTCAACTATACAATGGCATACATGGACGATGTCTTGGTGTTTTCAGAAAGCCTAGAGGAACATCTAATCTATTTAACCACTGTTTTGCAACAGATGCAAGCCGCAGGCATCACCAATAACCCCCGCAAAGTGCAGTTGGTTTCACGCAGAATCAACCTGCTTGGTTTTGTAGTCTGCCCGGACGAGGAGAAACTGCAGGCCATGTTGCAGCTGCCATCACCAACAAATGTCAAGAGCCTGCAGCGATTCTTGGGCATGGTGGGTTTCTATCGCCCCTTCATTTCAAATTGCGCGGACATGGAAAGTCCCCTTCATCAGCTTCTCCGGAAAGGCGCCCGTTGGTCCTGTACAGACATCAGGGTCCTTTACAGACATCCTGTACAGACAGCAAGGATTGTTTCGGGCGCGGTCAACGGCTATCGCCGATACTGCTCGTCTGCGGCTCCCGGACCTAAATCGGCCCTTTACAGTGACGACTGATGCAAGTGAGTATGGCATCGGCGTTGTTTTGCTTCAGGAGCACGAAGAAAAGCTTTGCCCCTTGGCATTTGCAAGTCGCACTCTCTCATCACCGGAGCGAAACTACACGGTAACAGAGAAAGAGTGTATTTGCGCTAAAAACGTTTGATATGTATTTGGATGGGGCTGAGTTTACGATTTAGACCAATCAGGCACTGTCTTGTCAAAGCTGCAAAAACCCAGCAGGCCTTCTAGCCTGCTGAGCGCTCGCTCTTCAGAAATATAATTACAGGGTGGAATACAAGAAAGGCACCTTTAACAAGGCAGCCGACGCCCTGTCGCGAGCTCCGTTACCTGCAGATGGCGAGCAAGCACAGCAAGTCCTGGTGATGGCAGAAGCCGCTGATGCCTGGGGCATGCTGGTTTCCCGTCAATACTGCTCGAAGCTCAGCTAAGCGATCCTCAGTGCATCCAAATACGAAGAGACCTCGACAGCGCCAACCCTGCAGGAAGCACAGGGTCTACAGGTAGCTATGATTGCTACCTGGAAGCGGAGGATGGACTTCTCCTGAGGTATATACCCGCTGCCGACACAGATGGTGGTGAGTCCGCATTACGTGTTTCCATACCTAAGAGCCTCCGCAAGCTCTTTTTAGAGTATTTTCACGACACACGACTTGCAGGCCACAGCGATGGCAAGCCAACATATGAAAAATTGGGCCGCATCGTCACGAGGCCCCGCATGAGAAAGGACGTCGTGGCATACGTCCGTGCTTGTCTTACATGCCAGACAGCAAGGACAAGGGAAGCATAACCACCGGGCGTCTTGCAACCTGCGGAGAGCCGTTACCCGTGGGAAATTGTTGCCTGCGACGTAATGGGCCCTTATCCTAGATCTGTAGAAGAAAATCGCTACTTGCTAGTGGTCATTGATCACTTTTTTAATTGGGTTGAATTATACCCGCTGCGTAAAATAGACCCAAAAGTAATCTGGGATAAACTCCTAGACGCATTCACTCGGTTCGGCTTCCCGGCGCAGCTAATCACTGATAATGCGACGTATTTCGCGGGAAGGATATTTGCTGACACCTGCAAAGCTCTTGGGGTGCAGGACAAAACGACTACGCCCTACAATCCTCAGGCCAACATCACAGAGCGGGGCAACAGAAACCTGGAAAACATGCTCGTGGTTCCACGGAGCGTCACAAAAACTGAGATTTGCGAGTGCAGGAGATGGCTTTCGCCACAAGAACCAAAGTTAACCGGTCGACTGACTTTGCGCCGACGGCTATACTTATCGGTCGTGAGCTTCGATTTCTCATTGAACACGCCCTTACCCATGACTCTGAATTACAGGCGCCCAGTTATACCAGGTCCACACAGGATCTCTCCAGTCGTCTCGCTGGAACCCTAAAGGACGCCAGTGAGAACTTGGATCTCGCCCGCCTGGAGCACTTCGACCAGTACAATAAGGGCAGGCGTCCTTTGCGGTTCGATGTTGGGGATAACGTGCTCCGCCGCTCGCACCCGCTAAGTGATGCCGCAAAAGGGTTTGCCGCCTCTCTCGCTCCTCGGTGGACTGGTCCTTTCATAGTAATAAAGCGTCGTTCGCGGCTCGCTTACATGCTTCGTCGTGTGCAGGGTGGCCGGGAGATCGGACCAGTCAACGTCGCCGATCTCAGAATATACTACGAGCAGCCAGAAAGAACATAAAGGCCTTCGGTCTACCATATGTGAGCCGCCGGGACCATCGTCTGATGAATGTCACCATCCCTGCGGATGCCTTCAAGCGGGCAGCTCGTCAGCAGCAGCATTGTTGTTGTACTCTTCCCAGTGCCCTCGTTTTTTGTAGTTCTTTGACGTCTCGGGAGGTGTCCCGTCTTGAGAGGGGGGGGAAGTGTGGGGCTCCGCACCTGATTAAGTGTTTTAAACCGCACGGCCATCTTCCTATTTGTATTCTGTTTGCATGGGCAGTGCGAGTGCGCATGAGCGAGCAGATAATCTTAGGGGGCGTGATGTTAGCGCCGGAAGAAGAGGGTAGATAAGCGCGTCGGAAGCAAGGCACGGGGCATTTTTTGCCCCGAAGGAGAGGCCGGCATAGAGAAAGATGTTGGTAAAGAGCGGACACTCCCATAGGGCCCAGCGGCCCATTTGACTGCAGCGCAACAAGCGGCCGGCGGCAACTACTTCCGGTCTTGCTGAAAAGCGCGCGATTTGAATACTAGCAAGCGCTGCGCCCTTCCCGACCCTTTTGGCGGATTATTTTGGTTTTACATGGTCTGCCAGTGTTTCTATTTATTTTCAACATGCATAACAACATGAAAAATAGATTCCCAGTTCTCTAAACTGGCCATCAACGCAGCTGCGCCACAGCCTTTGCAAAAAAGTATTGCAGAAAAGACGGCAAGTGCTTTGTGAAATGAACATTTATTTTGCTGCTTATAAAACACATTAGATGCAGCAGATGTAGACGGATGCATTGACGAAACGTGGCACACATTAGGCGATGTGCATTGTACAGAAAAATAAAAATACACAAGGCGAGAAACAGCACTTAGGTAGAGACAAAAAAGGGCATAACGTTAATTTCCGAATTATGGCAAATTATATGTAACAAAAAACGCATACATAAACTAACAGTCCCAGTCGCGGCTCCCTTAGCATGGGTAACGTGTATTGTTTAGGACAGAGAGGAGTACTGACGCTTGGGGGAACGCCAAACCGTTCACTCATCGCATCTGCCGTGCTTCGGCTGCAGTTCGTGGGTCCATGCAGTGCTGTTAGAAAAGGAATGAACATGATGCAGAAGGTTGAAATGAAATATAAGGCCTCTGCACCGCGCACACATCTGTGCATGTGGGTGCGTACTGAAGACTTGGTGAGTAGCAGCAGGTATAATGCAGAACAGGAAAGCTGTCATTAGTAACATTGGTACAAAAGCTACTCTTGCAACGCAAGCTCAGGAAATGCAGGCTAACCGAACCTATTTGAAAATGCATTTCTACAGTGAGTGAAATGACAGGCAATAAACTAGCAATATTCCTCAAAAGCACTGAACAGCTGAAGCAATGAAGCTAATAGCATAGAACATTTCCCACTTTAACGTTGTCTCGTTAAATGCAACGCGACGCCACGCAAAACTAGCCGTTCGAAAAAACCGCGGCATGACCTCACCACTGCCGGCGAGCACGCCATGTTGGCTTGCCCTTCATTCGAGACTTTGTGAAGCGCAGACCGTCGTGCTGAGCTAAGCTGCCCAAAATTCCTCGCAGTTTGACAAGAATGAAATATTTCTCACCTTACGGTTGCCCTGTTAAACGCAACACCACGCACAACTAGCCGTTCGCAAAACCGCCTCACGTCATGCCACATCACCGCGACCAGCACGCCTTGTCATGCCTGTTACCTTGCCCTTCACGTGCGACTTTGTGAAGCGCAGTCGCCAGTGTACTGAGCTAAACTGCCTGAAATACTGTGCAGTTTGACAAGAACGTCAAGAATGCAACATATCTTACCTTACTGTCGCCCTGTTAAACGAGACACTTAAGAAAGCTAGCCGTTCGGCGAACCGCGTCAGGCCTGACAACACCGGCCGGCTAATATGCAATGCTGGCGCAACGGCGTGCCTTGGTGCCTTCACATGTCACTTTGTCCAGCGTGCTGAGATAAACTGTTCGAAATGCAGCTCAGTTTTGCAGGAACACGAGATATTAAACCTCGCCGCGGTTGGAAACTGCCGAAGCGTCCCAAACTGCGCCTAAAATTCTCTATGCCTGAATAGCCGGCGAGCCTATTCACGAGCTGCGGAACTTTATTGGCACAGGCCGGCGTGGTCATGGTAACCTGCTTCAAATGCAGCGTAGTTCAGCAAAGGCGTGGCTCACCTTGACGTCGTTCCAAACCACCGTCGTTCCGCGTAGCAGCACACGAGAGATAAAAATATGCGGTCTGTGCCGCTTCCTTCGGCAACTTTCTGTCGTCTGCTCCGGCGAGCTACCACTGCAGCGAATGCCGTCGCGCGCGCATCCCCGCATGTCCGCGCTGGCGCCTACATCCATCAATCGGCGGCAGCGCAACAAGTCGCATGCCATTTCCTGGGGCCAGTTTTCGCCGAGAGTCCGCTCTTTACCAACCTCTTTCTCTATGCCGCTGCAGCCTTGCACACATTCTGAACCTCTTTTGATCGCCTGCTGAGATACAAATTGAAACATCCCCCAACTGAATTTAGGCTAACTGGCTACAGCCCCCTAATTTGTCCGAAAGTCGGGTATACATTATTGCATTCGTATTCCAAAATTTCACCGATTCGCTTGATCATAGAATTTCCGGAATGAGACAAGCACCCCTCGATCCCCTCAGACTATGGAAAAGCCGAACGCATGTTGCGGACAGTGAAGGAAGAACTTGCATGAAAAAGCTCTGATCTATTCCTAGCCCTCCTACCTATCGAGACACACCTGCAGCTTTGGGTGTCTCTGCATCCTAGCTACTGATGGGACAAAATCTGAAAACTCACCTACCGGGATTACTAGAACTAATGCTGCCGTTATTCCCAAGTCATCAAGAATTCAGAGCACAGGACTTAGCTAACAGCTAAGGTGTCACAACAAGCCCTCTTGCGTCACTTGTGCGATTCACGCTTATAACGTTATCGCATGAAGTGCCAGAGGCACCTTTTGAAGACAGTTCCGAACCTCAAGAACTGGTGCGTACGCGATATGGTCGTGCAGTGTAACCATAGAGAATGTTAAACGTATTACAGCTGCGAAAAGGAAGATATAATGATCGCCGTCTATCTCTTATTAGATGATGCTGACGTCAGCAGCAGAAATTCGGCTGCTGTTGGCTGTGGTAGCCCAGGTTGGTCGCCGGCCAGCGAAGTTATTCATCGGTTCAGAGCCTGATGACTTGGGTTTGGCGGCCGGGCCAGACGTACCTTGTAGCCGCTGAGCGTCGTATAAATGATCGGCTGGCTTAACAGTAGCATGTTTCGTCGGCTTCGGATTTATACTGATAAGCAAAAACCTTTCGGTTGGCTAAGGTCATTGCGAAACGATGACATAGTCGGCGTACTGGTGGTCCGTGTTTGAGCTGAGGTGACCTTTGCTCATCGGCTCTTAAAAGCTTATCGAAGCCCTGCCAATCAATGACCAAAAATGTTTTTGTATATTATGTGTCTAGGCAAAAATAGCGGCGTATAAATTTAATACCTAAGCCTGAAGGAGAAGGAAACTATAATTCAAAATTAACCTAACATGCGCCATCTGTCGCCACCGAGTTAATGGCAAGGCCTGCGCACCCCAGCAGCCTACATCACGACATGCGGATGGCGATAAAGTACCAGCAAATGAAGGTGTGAGTGGCAGTCTGAGTCAAGCCACATGATGTCATCTCGCCCCTTTACCTAAGCCTGTAAGCGCGCGCGCAGAACTTGTCGCTCATCCGCTTGCCGTGACGTTCGCTGATGGGAGAGAGGGGAGGCAAAGGTCTTATTAGAATCTCAGAGGTGTCAACACGTCGTGCTCGCTGCTACATTCACAGTCCCGTGGGCCGGCTGTCTGACGCGGGCGAAGTACCCATCGCAGGAATGAAGGAAGGAAAGCACTTAGGAGAGGCCCTGACGTCACTTTTTTGAAGCCGGCATGGCCGCTAACCAAGCAGATTCTACGTAAGCTGAGGGCACCGCAGAGCGTTGTGGAACGAAAAACGGTAGAGGTAGCGTTAGGAGATAGGAAGCGTGCCGAGTGGGCCAGAGAAATAATTCAAGTTACTGACACCCTAGTGGAGATCAAGAAGAAGAAATGGACATGGGCAAGACATGTAGCGAAAAAAAGGATAAAAGATGGCCGCTTACGGTAACAAACTGAATTGCAAAGGTAGGAAAGCATAGCAGAGCGCTGCAGAAAATTCGCTGGGCGGATGACATTAAGTAGTTCGCAGGGGTAAAATGGATGCAGATAGCACTGAACCGGGTTACTTGGAGAAATAAGGAAGAGGCATTCGCCCTGCAGTCGGCATATCCTGGCTGATGATGATGATGATAGCAGCGCCGCAACCGGGCGCTCTCCTCCTCCTTTACCCTCTGCATTTTCTTTCTCCACGACGCTCACGTACCTCGAGCCCTGAGCAATGCTGTTGCTAGTGACCCTAGTTTTCATAGCAACCGCGACGCCGTTGCTAATGGCCCGACTTGGCTAACCCTAAATTTTGACTTCACTTCCGCCTCACTTTCTCCAATGCATTGGGAATGGCAAGGGCCTCTCCTCAGTTGTTTCCTTCCTCCATTACTGCAGCCATGTATGCCTTTACCTTTACCTTTTATTATTCCTCTCAGATCATGACGAAAAAAAATGTAAAAGAAAGAGAGAGGGAGCCCGGACAAGCAAAGCTTTGCCAGACTTAATCCAATTTTAGATAAAAGAAAATGAGCTAAACGGCCAAAATAAAATAAAAATAATTTAGATGAAAAAAAAACATATACATAAAAATGTAAAAATGTACAATAAAGATACAAAAGGAAACAAAGATCACAACTGCCTAGTTACAATAGATAGATATATGAAATGGAAAAAGGATAAAGAAAGAAAATGCGAAAGAACAGCACAAAAAGATAAAGAAGTCCAGGAAAGAAGGAAGCAGAGAAGAAAATGTCCGTGGGTAGCCAGAAACTGCAAAGAAGAGAGAACAGAAATATAAAAATTGTCACATTAAGGATTAGCCAATTCGCAAAAAATATAACTTTAAAGTGGAAATGCGAAACGCACTTCAGCCTAGAAAAATAAATATATGTATATAAAGCGGTTACCAAAGTTCGCAATGAAATGAGAAAAAATAGTAATGAAAAACGTCGCGAATACGAAAATAATGGAGGCACAAAGAAACACAAAACAGCACGCAGAAAATCTTTGACAGCTTGAGAAGACGTCCATTTCTATGAAATTATAGAATAAAATTCTGTCCGAATCGGTTGGGAGAAAGCTGTACATTACGTACACACAAAAAAGAAAAAAACTGAATTCTGAAATCTGAAAATATATTATACCGGTCTATGGAAAATATTTAGAATAACATGAAAATGGTAAGTGCGGATAAATGTATACATAAAAATTGGCCACAAAGAGGTGAACAGAGAAAAGAAAAGTAATAGTAAGTACATTAGTAAATACCAAATGACTGATTTAAAAGGAAAAGAAAACAGAAAAGAAAAAGACAGAAGAAAAATGTTATACACTACAACTGATATCAAAAAATAGTCCAGTGCTGCATAAGAAAGAGGAAGACAGCAGATGCACTGTAAAGGGCATGCCCATTAAGAGCCTTTGTCGATCTCTTGGGCTCAAGCCTTGGTGAAGAAAGGTGCCATATATGCTTGCCGCTTTAACAGGGCCGAGGAGACAAGGCCGCAGCCGATTTGGTTCTCTCAAACAACGACTGAGAGCACCATAGGCGTGGTGAGCGAGTGGGCTAGTCACGTTGTTTTATTTGTATTTCGCGGGCTTTCTTCTGAGCCTGGAAAAAAAAGATATACGTGTTGCTTTCGTTATCGCAATTACTGTAATGGGGATTTCTAAAGGCGCTCTTAAACTATGCCATTCACATTTTTATTCCAAAGTCGATATGGAATAACTTAGAAAAATTAACATATTTAGCGAAATATGCAATTGCAAAACAATAAAGTGCCTGTAGTGCGCTAGGAGGCTGGCAGTTTTATGCAACTGGTTTCATTTAATAACCATACCGCAATTATATTATTTTGTAATCCTTGTTTGAAATTTGCTGGGACACCGGTATATATGTTTATATTGCCACACCGCTGACCATCTTCTGGCGCCACCAAGTAGCCGAATCCCTTGGCACGTGGCTAAGCGTCATCCTTTTCTCTCTCGAGTTTTCGTATGATTAAAAAGGGCCAGCTCGGTTGTTGTGCTGCTTGCTACGTGTGTTGGTGACATTTGGTGGAGGTGCTGGGTGAGATCCCATGTACGTTGCCCCCGAAGACGATAGTGACACTGCTCATCAACGCGTAGACGCGACTCCTGTCCATAAAGCCAGCCGTCGCCTCCGAGGCCTACAACCTGAGTTTGAACCGCTGTCCACCCCGCTACGAACCATGACATCCACGACAAGCAGCCAGACAAGTCAGCCTTCCTGCGACGCCCCACCGTTCATCCTTCTCGCACCGCGATCACCGCCATCATTTCATGGTGACCGGTTAGAGGATGTGGAAGACTGGTTGGCCAGTTTTGACTGTGTGGCTGCATTTAACCAATGGGACGACGAGCGGAATCTAATGAATGTGTACTTCGCGCTGCAAGACTCGGCCAAGACGTGGTTTGAGAACCACAAGGCGTCCTTTGTCAACTGGGCAGCCTTTCGCCGTGAGTTGCTTACAACATTGAGTTCGAGTGTGCGCAAAGAAAACGCAGAGATTGCTATTCGTTGAAGGTCTCAACAGTCAAATGCGAGTGTGGCCATGTTTGTCGAGGAGATGACGCGGCCTTTCAATCGGGCCGACCCTACCATGCCTGAGGCAACGAAGGTACGGCACCTCATGCGCGGGGTGAAGGAGCAGTTGTTCGCTGGCCTCATTCGCGACAACCCAAGACCTGCCGCAGATTTCGCGGGAGAAGCTACCAGCATGGAACGTTCCCGGCAGGAACGGAGTACCGAATACGGCCGCCAGGCAAGCGTAGCGGCCACACCCTGCTGCGCGTCCGTGCCAGCAGCCAGGGACGAGGCATTGTGGGAGCTTGTGAGGAGCATTGTCCGCGAGGAGCTGCAAAACCTCCACTTGAATGCTCCCACTGCAACGAATTATTCTACCGTGGACGTCATCCGTGATGAAATTCGGCGAGCGGGGCAGCCACCACCACCACCAGCACCACAACCAGAGCCATGCATCATGACTTATAGTGATGTCTTACATCGACCTGCCCCCAGCAAGATCCATTCCGTCCAGTTGTCAGACCACCGCCTCGCTACATGCGCCCCGTCGAGCAGCAACAAGATCTGTGCCCCGTCGAGCCACAGCAATACAGTATCCCGCAATCAGCAAGATGCACTTGTGGCGCGCGCCCAACAGACGACCGATCTGTTATCACTGGGGCGAACCCGGTCATATTCTTCGCAATTGCCCATACCGGAGAACAGGCTTGAGAGAATTTCCACCAAACGCGCCTCGACCCCGATATGGCGCAAGACCGCAGGAGATTGAGGAGTACCTGGCTGCTAACGAGATGCAGCCAACGTCACCACAACAGCGGTCGCGATCGGCATCTCCGAGGCGTTCTGCTTCGCCCAGTCGGTACTCCTCCTCTGTGCAATTCAGAGGCACGTCCCCTCACCGGGAAAACTAAACACGGTGACCTCCGGGGGTGGGGCCACCGCTGAACTTACCGATGAACTTACCGACGTGCTGCGAACGCATTGTTTCCGGGGAAATTTTTGTAACCGCCGACAGTTGTGATGTGACCGCCCATGTGGATACCGGCGCCGATTTCTCCGTCATGAGCAGCCAGCTATCCACGGCACTTCGTAAGGTTCTGATGCCTTCGTCTGGGCCACTGATGCGTACCGCCGGTGGTCATGTAATGACGCCGATCGGCATGTGCACTTGCCGCATAGAGATCTGCGGTTTTACTTTCACTGGCATATTTGCCGTATTACAAGAGTGCTGGAAAGATCTGATTCTCGGCATGGATTTTCTTCAAGAGTATGGTGCTGTTATAGACCTTCGGGAGCAGCTCATGGTATTGTTTTCAACCAAGCGAGCCGTTTATAGCAACACGGACTTCATAAAAATGATGTTGCGCGTCTGTGACGACCGCATAACGATCTCTCCACGTGCGAGCAAGTTCGTCACAGTCGAATGTGATCACAGCACCGGCACGCGTGGCATTGCTGAAGCTAACATGTCACTGTTTCTAACTCGACAAGTCCGTGCAGCTCGGGGCCTTGTCGAACTTGTCCGTGGCCAAGCCGAAGTGCTAGTGACAAACTTCAGATGTGAACCCCAACATTTGACGGCGAACACGACGGTCGCTTATTTTGAAGAACTTGGAGAATGTACAGGCCAGTACGCTTTATCCAACACTTCAGACCTCGACAACGCGACGCCTACAGCCATTCAGACTGATCTGAACCCGCAACTCTTGCCCAGTGAGAAACGCTGCATAGAGAATCTTGTCAATTCGTTCCGCGATTGTTTTGCATCAACCTCCAAGGTCCGACAGACGCCACTAACGAAGCACCGAATTATAGTTGTCGATGACCAACGTCCACTATGTCAGCGTCTACCGGGTGTCTTCAAAAAGAACGTGATGCCATTCACCGCCAAGTAACAGAAAGGCTCCAGGACGAAGTTATCCAACCGTCGACGAGCCCCTGGTCTTCGCCTGTTGTGCTCGTTGCGAAGGATAGAACCTTGAGGTTCTGCGTGTATTGCAGACGCCTCAACAACGACACGAAAAAGGATGTGTACCCCCTGCCACGCACAGACGATTCCCTCGATCGCCTTCGCCATGCCACTTACTTTTCGTCTCTTGACGTCCGCAGTGGATATTGACAAATAGAGGTTGATGAGCGAGACCGTGAGAAGACCGCTTTTATTACGTCGGACGGTTTGTATGAATTTAAAGTGCTCCCGTTTGGCCTGTGTTCGGCCCCTGCCACATTTCAGCGAATGATGGACACTGCACTCTCTGGTCTGAAGTGGCAGTCATGCCTCGTATATCTCGAAGACGTTGTGATTTTCTCGGACACTTTCGACAAGCACATGAAACGTTTGCGCGCTGTCTTCGAGACCATCCGATCTGCCGGTCTCTTTCTAAAACCCGAAAAATGCCGCTTTGCTTTTAACGATTAAATTTCTCGGCCAAATTTTCAGCGCTCGAGGTGTTAGCCCAGACCCAGAGAAGGCGGCCGCTGTCTCTTCATTCCCCAAACCAGCGGATAAACGAAGCTTGCGTCGATTTCTCAGCCTTTGCGCGTACTATCGTCACTTTGTTAACAATTTCTCCAAGATCGCTGAGCCTCTGATCCGCCTGACAAAAGACGCCGAGCCGTTCGTTTGGGGCCCCGACCAGGAAAACGCTTTCACGGAACTCAAGTCTCGTCTCCAATGTACGCCAGTACTTGGCCACTTCGACGAAGAGGCCGACACGGAACTGCACACGGATGCCAGTAACGTTGGCCTCGGTGCGGTCCTTGTTCAGTGGCAGGATGGTGCAGAACGTGTCATTGCTTACGCCAGTCGCACTTTGTCCCGTTCCGAAGTTAATTATTCAACTACCGAAAAGGAGTGCCTCGCTGTTGTGTGGGCAGTCATGAAATTTCATCCCTACTTGTACGGTCGTCCGTTTCATGTCGTGAGCAACCATCGGTCTCTATGTTGGCTGGCAAACATCAAAGATCCATCGGGTCGGCTTGCTCGAATGAGCCTTCGATTAGAAGAATTTGACGTTACAATCGTGTACAAGTCCGGCGAGAAACACAGTGATGCTGACTGTCTGTCCCAAGCCCCTACTCCCTGCCACGCGGACGGCTCCGACGACAATTCCGCTTTCCTCGGTGTTATCGCGACGTCCACCTTATCCCGACAGCAGCGGGCTGACTCTGAACTTTTGCCCCTCATCGAATACCTCGAAGGAACCGTGTCATCTCCTCCTCAGCTCTTCAGGCGCGGACAGTCGTCAGTTTGCCTGCGCGATGGTGTGCTCTGCAAGAACTACGGTCCAACAGAAACTGCTTATCTGCTTGTAGTACCCACTACGCTACATGACGAAGCTCTTCGTGCGCGCCACGATGACCTTTCTTCCGGCCATCTCGGGTTTTCTCGCACATTGGCACGGATACGCCGAAAGCACTACTGGCCCAGGCTAGCTGCCGTTGTGCACCGCTACGTTCGTACCTGCCGTGAGTGCCAGCGGCGGAAAACACCACCCATTAAACCAGCTGGGCTCTTACAGCCTATCGATCCCCCGAGCCTCCCATTTCAACAAGTCGGCATGAACTTACTGGGCCCATTTCCGAAGTCCTCCATGGGTAACAAGTATATAGCTGTTGCCACGGACTACCTCAACCGCTACTGTGAGACCAAAGCCATTCCCGGTGGTACCGCAGATGAAGTTGAGCATTTCTTCATTCACAACATTGCACTACGTCATGGTGCGCCAACAGTCGTCTTAACTGACAGAGGAACCTCGTTTACGTCGGCGCTCACGAGCGAAGTACCTCGACTCAGTGGCACCACCCATCGCAAGACAACAGCCTATCATCCTCAAACTAATGGACTGACTGAGCGGCTTAACAAGACAATTGCAGACATGATTTCTATGTATGTAGACGATGATCATGGGAACTGGGACCGAATTCTGCCGTACATCACGTTCGCATACAACACTGCATTCCAGGAAACAACACACTTCACTCCATTTCATTTCGTTCATGGACGCGAACCCTTGACTATGCTGGATGCCATGCTTCTTCCAGGTTCTGCTCCCTCCACTGTCGTGGGGGCTGACCAATTTATTCGTGACGCAGAAGTTTCACGCCAGCTTGCCCGACAGCGAATTCGGCACCAACAAGTACACGACGCCCAGCGCTACAACCTGCGACACCGAGAGGTGACTTACACGCCCGGCAACCAAGTCTGGGTATGGAACCCAATACAGTTGCGAGGGCGCCTTGAAAAGCTTCTGCGGTGATACTTTGGACCTTACGAGGTGCTCCGCCGCCTCAGCGCGGTGAACTACGAGGTGCTACCACAAGGCACTGTACGCTCCTCTCGGCAGCCGAAATCTGGAATAGCTCACGTTGCCAGAATGAAGCCCTATTACAATCGGTAAACCAATTCAGGGTTCAAAAGCAGAGCCAGAGACTTTCCCGTATAACTTGCCCAGCTTTTCTACTATTCCCCTACGCTTGCGGCATCGGGTCGATGCCCCTTGGAAGTGGGGCAATGCCACACCGCTGAACATCTTCAGGCGCCACCAAGTGGCCGAATGTGTTGGCACGTGGCTAAGCGTCATCGTCTTCTCTCTCGAGTTGTGTGATCTTAAAACTTATGTTTCTGTTTAGTTTTCAATTACTTTAATACACTAATTCTGTTTGTGTAGGAGATTTGGCAGTCCACACTAAACCCTGGCCAATCACCCTTCGTGGGTATGTGCCAAATATCAAGGAAGAAGAAGAAAAAGGGCCAGCTCGGTTGTTGTGCTGCTTGCTACGTGTGTTGGTGACAATATATATATATATATATATATATAGATACAAGTGAAAAATTGCTTCATACTGTTTCCAAGTCTATTTGTAGTCGACGTTTCGGCAGGAGCCCCGTCTTTCTCAAGACTGAGGGTACATGATTCTTGTTCGTCTTATAGCGTTGGCAAGAGGGGATACAAACAGAATATGGGCACACACAGGTGAATCAGCTGGACACGCACAACACACACATACACACACAGGTGCGGAAAGCAGGCTAGGCCCAAAGGGTCATCAACCCAAGGCACCGGCCGCCGGGAGTCATCTGTATACAATACAATTCACAATACAGGCAACCGCGGAACAACCTTGAAAGGAAAAAAAGGAAGAAAACAGGTGGGGGAACGTGTTTGCTGAGGGTGGTGAGAAAATTATTTTTCTTGTTCTCACTAAAAGATGGGAGCGCCCAGCGTGATGAAAAAACCAGGTGGACATTGCTGGTTACAAGAACCTGACAGCAGCGAGTAAAGTTCGAGCAACTCGCGACGGGAGATGAACCTCAAAGAAAGAATAAAAAAAAATAAATATGTGGGACAGTAGAATGGCGAAATACTTTGAGGTTTTCGCTAAAAGATGTGAGGGCCAAGCAAAAGAAGAAAACAGGTGGGGGAACGTGTTTGCTGCAGGTGGTGAGAAAATTATTTTTCTTGTTCTCACTAAAAGATGGGAGCGCCCAGCGTGATGAAAAAACCAGGTGGACATTGCTGGTTAGAAGAACCTGACCGCGGCGAGTAAAGTTCGAGCAACTCGCGACGAGAGATGAACCTCAAAGAAAGAATAAGAAGAAAAAAAAATATAATAATAATAAATATATATGTGGGACAGTAGAATGGTGAAATACTTTAAGGTTTTCGCTAAAAGATATGAGCGCCAAGCATGAAGAAGGTTTTTATGAGAAGTGGGATGTGGAGAGTATTAAAGAAGCAAAAAAAAGGGGGGGGGAAGAGGGGGAAGGAGAGAAAAAAACCGAGGAAAACCTGTAAAGGGATAATGATTGATATATATGTATAGCATTAAGCTTCCAGGGCTCGTAAGGACGACATTGCCCCAATGTTTTCATTTATCCCGGTATTAATTGTCCTAAACTTATAAATAAAGTACACTGTAAAAACAAAAACACCTCTTTAGGTGTTTTCGCATGTCTATAACTAACACCCATGCACCCTTGAGAAAAAGTGGCTTCAGTGTGCCAGTACACCCTCAAAGACGGTGATTCGGTTGGTCATAACACCCTTCTATAGGGACAATGCACTGGGGTGTTTTCATCACCTTTACACCCTATTGCAGGGTGGGAAAAGTGGCATTGCACCCTTACACCCCTTGAAAAAAATCAGTGCGGATAACCTGCATATATTGCATTCCCTAATTAGGAATTACCTTTGCCACTACACGTTCTTTAATGCTTTTCCTATGTGCACATTTGCAATCAAGCTTAATAGTATACCTGGTAACCACCTGCAATGCCAAATGAGCATGTAAAGAGATGCTGCATGCCATTATTTTGACATCTAGAGTGGCCCATGCCAGTATGATTGTTTTCTCAAATTCACAGAGCATGTTACGAAAGAATGTCACAGCTTCAAACACAGAAGGTAACTGGAAGCATTTTATTCGGCATAGAAGGGTCAGGGTTCGGAGTAGTGGGTGCTCGGGTGCCATTGGGGGGAGGGGGTCAGGAGGGGTACTTGTGTTCTGTTCCTTCATTGCTTTGCGCTATGGAACCTCATTTATTTGACAATACGGCCGCTCTCAACCGAGAGCCTAGCAGACGGGCAAAAACATACATGTTATGGACGTAAATACCTAAAAAAATGAAAGAAGCAAAACAGTTCCAACAAATGCAGACAACAAAGTATACAATTTTTTTGAAAAACATATCCGAACAATGCACACATGTCACAATGTCACAACAGCATGGTGACATTTCTTAAAAAACAACAAAAATTTTCGTGGTATGCAACAATAATCGGAGTACACAATAATAATCCTACACTTTGTCAGTGTCAACACGTGCACTTGCATAAAGTTCGGCCTTGGGCCATGAAATAAAGCGCCGTGCAGCGCATCTTGACTTCAACACACATACGCCCAAAAAGAGGTGCTCTATAAAGCAGCAAAAATTATCGGACGCCTTGTCATATCACAGATTGAACAGCCAAAATCAACCCATTTTTGGAACAATACCCTACGTAGAGGCGATGACTCGAAGAAGCTTCCGGTGCTCAATGAAGAAGAAATGCTCTTCAGCTTCTTTGATGCTGCTCCCAGTATATCCGACGCAGGGCGTGGCAGGCTTTTCTTCCTGTTCCTTGATAAAAATGTGAAAGAAGTGCATAAGAGATCAGCTGTATAAATGTCCATTGCGCCTGAGCAAATTCAACATATTTTCTACTCTATATTTAGAATACACCAATGCCCCTTTATTGTACAGCAGTGTGCTGGAAAAGGGCCCCATCAGAAACAACTAGTGGTATCTCACAATTAACAATGCAGAGTATACTGTTATGGTTGATTCAGAAGGCACAAAGCTGGCAGTGTTTGATCAAGTCATAAATGAGAGCATGTAAGGTCAACCCATTTTTATTCACGCAGCATACTGTTGCATGGTATTTTCAGATTATGCAAGCTATTTTGTTGAATAAAAATGGCTACACCCATCAAAAGCACCTGGGTTAGAGAACTTCCACGCTGCCCCACAAACTTTTCATTTCACATCAACTGGAATGTTTAATATGATAGTTAAAAATGTAAATAACCAATAGCTTGTTAAAGTATGCAGCAGGAAAAAAATACCAGCTGGATTTCTATCGCTCCTAACAGCATTTGGATGATTTCAACCGGAAAAAATTGTTTCAAAAAAGGTAACAAATTAAAAAAAAACTGGTAATGCAGGCCAAAAGACAAAAATACTGCCTTGTATTTTACATAATGGTTTAACAGCATTTGTAAATTGAACTGCCCTATTACAGAAACCACCACCTTCCAGTGCGAAACCAATTCTTTTTCACACATTTCTGTTGGGTACGCTAGTGGTCTGCGAGATTCAGCGAAGCTGTGACGCGAAGACACTGGTTGCACTTGTATGATGGGAGAAAATACTGAAATTTACTTTACAAAGATGCAGGTGCTCTGCTGGTATCCCACAATGCACTGAAACAAGTTCTGAATGGATGCTGGGGCTGCACTGGTCCCAGTATCATTTTCGAAATAGGCAGAGAAATGGGGCAATTGAATAACAGTGCCCCAGTAAGCACAGTTTTCTTGGAACTCAATGTGCACTTGAATATAAAATTAAGGCAGTTTCTTTTTTCTAGCATTAATGGGAGAGCATCTTTCTCAAGCAACCATGATTGGTGCAGTTCTGATCCTCACTTTACCCACTGCTGAATATCTTGCAACTGAAAATAAAATTAGTTATAGGCTACCTTCAAAATTTGTAATGATTTGTTGACAGCACTGGAACACGGTGTTTGCTACTAAAATATTAACAGCTGGCTCAACTGAAGGCTTCACACAAGGCCTACAGCATACCCTGCACTGGCCAAGTAGATACTGCAGAACCAAACAAAAAAAAAACGTGGAAAGAGCATACTTAGTGATGGGGCACTACAAAAAAAAAAAGTGCATGTAATACATAACACATAATGCATTTCTGAACTTTTGCACTTCTTCTTGTGCTAAGTATGAACCAGCCAAGCCCTAGGTCATCGCAATGCTTCCTGATGTGTTTACATTTAAGTTTTAGTAACAACGAAAAAGTGTTCTCGCTGCTCTATGTGGCAGTTCTGAAACTTATCACACATTATTCATTGAAAGTGTACTCTGGAGCTTTGAGTTGAGCGACAATTACATGTGCAACAGCAGAGCATTACCAAACAACAAAACAGCAGAAGCTCTAAAAAATGTCAACACTGAAGCATGGCATGTTAAAACATTTTCCACGCATAGCACATAGACATCCAGAACATCAGTGGTGAGCCTCGAGAGGCGGCAGAAAGCTCAAGTGTTCAAGAAGTTGTAATCGTTATAGCGGCAGGCAGTCTGAGCACTCTGAAATACTAAAGGTTCGAATACTAAAAATATGTTGACTAACTTGAAATGCAAAATAACAATTTGGATTTATTGAGAATGTTTACTATAAATGAGAATGTCTATAACAGTGCCACATGGTTAATGCATGAAATGTTAGCATTGTAGTTGAAGGCATTATATTTATAAAGCATGAACCTTGAAACAAAGCAGTATTTTCTCCCAACCAATGTGGTAAACCTAATCTCAGAAGAATTAAAATTATTACATCATTTCAAACTTGGCTAGCAAATTACAGCATTTTTTTAAAACCACTATTAAACTGCATTACCCACCTTCAGAAGCCTGTAGGATAAGACAATGCGGCAAATATTTCTTTTGAAGCAGTCTCAGATTATATATTGCAGAGATTAGGAACATGTTAGGTACTAGCATGCATGAGCAGGTTGAGAGACCCCTTTCCAGCAAATGCTAAACCCCACCAAGCTGCCTGCAAGAGCCATCTGATAAAGCACTGCTGGTCCACTACAGCAGAGTGCTTAGTCAAATGGCACACTGCACCAATCTTGACATTACCAGTGCTTCATCAGGTGACTCTTGTATGCAATACGACGTGGTAAGCATGTGATGGCAGCAGTCTCTTAAAAGTGCTTTTGATTGTACTTACAGTACAAATAATCCTTTCACAGCAAAGAATTCACAGTTGTGATGAAAACTTGTGTAGTATTTCTATTTGAATTATGAATCACTAATACATATTACAAGTTAGACTGTAAGCCATTTTAGAAACAAAGAAAATTCGCTAATAATATCGGTTTCAAGTAGGCTTTCTGAATATTCAAATGACAAAGAGAAAACTTACAAATGATACAAACAACATCCAGAGCTCCCGGCTGGTTCCCAATGTTTGCCAAGAGTTGCAGAATGCATACTGTCTGTACATCTACAATAGAAATAAGCAACACAACAATGGTGTACCTCCTTGCAGGTAAAAAGAGACAGCCGAGTTTTGAGGCGATAATTTATTGTCTAATTTAGGAAGGCAAATAAACAAAATTGAAAACATGTAGAGGCACGCAAACTGAAAGCCAAACATCTTACAGCAAAAAATAGCAAAGCTTGTGAAGATTTGAATCAGGTATCACCTAATTCTCTGCTACTAGTTGAACAGATTCGAAAAGGCTGCACCATTACAATGGAGAAGAACAATAGGTAATTTAAATTTAGCTAATGCAAAAATTGTTACATATGAAGAAACGCACAGACTAGTTATGGTTTTATTATTATTTCTGATGCTCAGCCATGTTTTTAGTATATCTATAAGGCAATGCAAAATGGCAAAAATGTAGGCATTTAGCGAAAAACTGCCAACTAGATAGTACATGCAGCAAACAGAAGGAAACAGCTTAATACTTACGCTTCTTTCTCCTTTCACGTGTTCCCCCAGAACATACTTCGAGCACCCGGGCAATGTCCTTTTTTCTTGCACGAATGGTGCCCTTCAAAACCAAGACAAGTGTCTTGTTAAGGCCAATTTCAACTGCCTCTTTGCCGTCCTTCTTGATCAGCATGTTGACGTCATGTAAGAACTGCAAGTTTGTGTGAATGGTAGCCATAAAGAATTCATTTTACTCAATGTTTTAAGTAACTGAATATTAAAAATCATTGTACAAAAGCTAAGGCAATTGATGCCTTTGTACATATTTGAAAAAAAAAAATCTGGCATTAGCAAACAGCAAATACAAATATTTACTAAGGTTAGAAAACTGCAAAAACCATCAGTATTTTGCCACTCATCACCAAACTGCAAGCAATATTAAGGAAAGTCTAATATAAAAAATAACAAAGCAAAAATTATGATCCTCCTCCCCTCAACTTGGCACACGGCTGAATGGCAATAAAATATGTAATATATCTCTAAACTAAGGGTCCCCGCTCAGCTTTAAAAAGTAGGCTTCAATTCTTAGAGGCAATCTACAGACATACATCGTTAGCATATGAAAGTCAAATTGTTTTCTGGGCCCTTTAAATCAGTAAACTGCTTTCAACACATACATTACAAATTTTTTAATAACAGTAAGTCACAAATTTGCCTGCAATATGCGCACTGTGATGAGCAAAGCAGGTAAACATATGCGACTAAGGCTATGATAACCGCTTCATATGTACATTTAAGCAAAAGACAAAAAAAAGTAAACATCTGGTCAGAATCAAACTCTGTAATAGCAACATCCGGTACAATATTTGGCCACCGAATTCAAGCTGTCGACATCTACTTGAATGCTGAGGCATCAGGCATCGAATATCCATTTATTCTAGTCTAAAGACACTACAAAAATCAAGTAATGCGGTCAAACAGCTAGTTATGTTGAAATGTGACCACAAAAATAATGAAAACTGGATGGTTTGAACCACATCAGCTGACTTAGCACGTGTACAAATGCCTTAATTGAAGTCTTGCTGAAAATAAAATACGTACCTAAATGACTCTTCGAGAGCGAAAGTAAACGCTATAACAAAAGCAGCATGATAAAAAAGCAACTTCACACTCCATGCAACCGCAAAATATGGTCCCCGTAAAATGAAAAATGCTCCCATTGTGATTAAAAAAGGCAAATCCAGACGCGGGGAAGTTAACATAGGCTGATGATAGCGGCATATAGTTTACGCAGTTTGGAATAAACTATTATGCAACCAGGCCGGCCGACCAGCGCACTTCGATGCCGAGAGCACGAGCGCAGAGACGTGCCGCGCTGAACGGCCGCCGAGAACGAACATAGCCTCCTCGAACAAAAAGTTAAAACAGAACAGCTGCGGGAGGACGCTCCCCGAGCAGCAGGACGGCGCGCGCCTATGCTCCGAGTAAATAAAAAAAAGGGGGGGGGGGGGGGGGGGTGCAGCGCTCCGAGTGAAAGAAGATGAAGCATGAAGGAGGTTTCAGGTGAGCGAGCGCGAAGTGTAAGAGATAAGGGAGGAGGGGGGGAGTCGAAAGTGCTAGGAGAATTAAGGTAGTACGCCAACATGACCTTGCCGCACGAACGGAAACGGTAGAACAAAACCGAGTCGTTGCGAACTGAGCACAAGTATCAAACTGTCAAGAAACGAAAATCGTTTCGTGAACCTCCTGCGCGTACAAAATGCAAGGAAACGTAGCACATACATTATTTCTGTTCAAGAAAGTTGAGACTGATGCTCTTGCGCGAAATCTGTGTAACTCGCCGCGACATCTACCACATGTGCGAAGTCATTTTGGCAGCGAGGTGAAAGCAAGCGCGTGCCTCACGTTTTCATTTCAGCACATTCTGGAGCGTTCCGGCACAAAAAGACACAGAATGCAGCAACCCGGTAGGACACTGTTCCCACAAAGCGCAATATGCGTGAGAATAGGCTTACCTTTACAGACGATTGCGTCAGCCGCGCAGTACGCTGTCCGCCTTCGTATCACCGGCACCGAACCAACCAGTGCGATTTCAGCGCGAGTGCAATGTAGTCGGCGCATATACCTCTTAGTCACGCAGAAGAAAAAATCGTCCATGCCTTCTTTCGAACATCTCAAACATAAAGCGGTGCAGCAGTCCTTCGGCCTGAACAAAGCAAAAAGAAGCCCGGACACTTGCCGACACGACAAATGCCCGTTTGCGTTAAACACCACATGTAGAAGGCACTTCACAAGCTTACACACTTCTGTAACACATATGCATGGGAAATGCAACACATTTCACGAGGGTAAACAATCGAAGAAGCACATTCAGCATTCGCCGAAACGTGGTCGAAACGCACTCCACGATGCTAACGGCCATATTGTGAAATTTGAAAAGAGCGTTCGTAGCTACCGGCGGCCTCCTGGCGGTGAAATTTTGTTTCAGTTTCTGTTTCATTTTTAGAAAGCACTCGTGTGTAATTTTAATTTTAGCGTTACTTTTGGTGCTTTATTTAGGTGTCGGGTTATATTAGCAGCGCCGCTTGTGTATAAAAGGCTACGAAGTTACGCAGCCATATACCCCCAGCATGTTAGGTGATATTGCTTGCCCGTAACACCCTAAGGCATATTCTCCAACCAAAGCACCCATTTGGCATGCAAGAGGTGATTTCCAGTGGCACGAACACCCTAGACTCAGGGTGTAAGGGTGTTTTGAATTAGACAAATGCCCAAAAAGGTGTTTTTGTTTTTACAGTGTATGACTCACGCTGCTCCCGTGTATTATTGAATCCCTCCAGAAGAACTGTTAGTTTGACTGAGTCGAATGAGTGCTGTTTCTGGTTGATATGTTTTGAAAAAGGAAGGTTGGGCAGAGAGCGGACATGAGCTCGGTGATTATTAAGCTGCATTCGTAGAGGGGTAGCTGTCTGGCCAATATACAGCATGCGGCATACACCGCATTCTAGGAGATATATAACGTTTGAGGCATCGCAATCAAATTTACCATCTATTCTCCACTTAACATTTGACGCTGTGCTTGTTGCGTAGCTTGATGTCTGCATGTGCCTGCACACCTGGCATGTACTCTTTCCGTAAGGCCGGCACCCCAACCGCGGGTTATTAACTATTTGTGAGTGGACTAGGATGTTGCGGATGTTTTTCGGTCGTCGGTAGACAACCTGGGGAGGAGTCGTGAGAATACTGGAGAGACGTTCGCTCTGTTCTAGAATGTTGAAATTTTTCTTTAGGATTTTGTTCACGTTGGGGGGGTTACTCGTGTAAGCAGTACCAGGCTTGTTCGGCGGTCTATGTTTTCCTTTCGTGGACGTCGCTCCAGTATTTCCTCTCGGTTGAGTGCATATGCCTTCTTTATGGCGTCGTCAATAATATTTGGCGGGTACCGTTGTTTAGTCAGGACTTCCAGCATACGTTTTGCGTTTCGTGCGAAGTCATGATCTTGGGAACAAATTCTTTTGAATCGATGAGCCTGAGAATATGGAATGCTTGTTTTTGAGTGATGAGGATGACAGCTTTGAAAATGTAAGTATTGTTGTCGGTCCGTGGGTTTTCTGTATACGCTTGTGGTGAGTGAACCTTCATGAACCGCAATTTCAACGTGAAGAAAGTTAATTTTGTTTCGGGAATATGTGTGCGTGAATGATATTCTAGGATGGAGGAGATTGAAGTTTTCAATGAAATGTAGGAGTGATTGTTCTGTGTCGGTCCAAATTAAGAAAATATCATCCAAGTAGCGTTTGTGTAGGGTGGGCTTAATAGGAGAAGTAAGTAAAATTCAAATTCAATGCTATGCATGAAGAGATTAGCATAAGTAGGGGCCATTTTTGTACCCATGGCGGTGCCGTTAATTTATAAATAGGGTTCGTTGTCGGATTCAAAGTTGTTGTATTCTAGTACTAGTTTTGTCAATACCTCTAGGACTTCTGGAGTGGGGGATCCTTCCTTCCTTCCTATTCTGATTATAGGCCTCAATTAGAGCTTTGATTCCGTCGTAATGCGGGATATTTGTATATAGAGAGACTACATCTAAGGTTACAAGGAAGGCTCCCTGAGGAAGATTTATACATGCTATTTCGCGAAGGAAGTGGTTTGTGTCACGTATGTGGGATGGGTGTGTTTCAGGTGTGTGTCATATTAATGTGTCAATGTAACTGGAGATTGGTTCTGTGATTGTGCCGATGCCAGATACTATCGGGCTGCCACGATTACCCTTTTTATGAATTTTCGGAAGCATGTAGAATCGGCCCGGCGACGGGTGTGAGGCGGTCAGGGCTTTGCATACTCGCAGGGAGATGTCCCTACTTTTTGCGAGCTCATTTAGGGTCCCTACTATGAAGTTTTGATGCTCTAGGGTGGGGTGCGCTTTTAGGTGTTTATAAAATTTAGTGTAAGAGAGTTGTCTGATTCCTTCTTCAATATACTTGTCCTTGTCCATTACCACTATGCCGCCCAGGCGCGTAGCCAGGGGGGGAGGGGGGCTTATGGGGCTTCAGCCCCCCCCCCCCCCCCCCCCGAAATGTTTTCGTGCTGTCATATTGTCGTGCTGTTTTCGTGCTGTCGTGCGACGAAAACAACCACCGGCGCTCGAAAGCATTCTGGGTTTTGTCTACAATATCTTTTTCCGGTTCGTTCGAAAATACATTTCGGCACGAACATTACGAACTTGGGGGCTACATTTCGTAGCAACGCCCATGCAGACGGAGTCACGTAAAGCCAGGAACCATTTTCGAGCACTAAGTTTCAAGGGCGTTTAGATAGCGATCGGGCTCGTCGCGTCAACTCGCGCCGGCTGCGGAGGGGGGGGGGGTGGAAGACGAAACAAGACAGGTTTCCATTCCCGCTAAGTGTTTCAAAGGCGGTGTTTCCCTCGCCTTCGACTCCCCGCTTCCTCAAAATCCCTGTGTCTCTCTTTTGGGGCTTTCTTTTTTCTCGTGCCTTCTGCGAACCCTCACCGTGCTGTAGCAGCTCTTAGTGGTACTCCCTCGCTCTTCTCCCCGTACAATATGCTCTCTCCGTCGTTGCGCTTTTTGTTTGTGTTTTTTTTTCGTTTTCACGCTTCTTCCTACGCGCCGAAGAGATTGCTGGAATCGAACAGCTCACCGTTTGTGCAAGGTACCTAAACAAGGATGCCAACGATATCGAAGAAGTGTTTTTAGGTTTTGTGCGAATTCAGAACCAAAGTGGTAGGGCCGTCGCAGACACCATTGTAAAATTTCTGCTAGACCTTGGAATTAATGTGCATAATCTTCGTAGCCAAGGTTATGACGGTGCCAGCTCGATGGCTGCTAAAGCGAATGGTGTGCAAGCTGTCGTTCGTGAGAAATATCCAGCCGCATTATACACCCATTGCGAAAGCCACTCCCTCAACCTAGTTCTCTGTGCAGCGTGCTCCAGCACAGATATCCGAAACTGTTTTGGAACGCTAAAGGCAGCGTCAAATGTTTTCCGCAAATCTCCTAACCGCTCGCACGTTTTACGAGAAATGATGAGTTTGATTTGTCCAGAGTCCAGAAGGCGGCGACTTTTGGGATTATGTGAAACGCGCTGGGTGGAAAAGCATGATGCAGTTCTTTCATTTGTGAATCTGTTTGAACCGGTGATCGCGGCACTAGAGGAGATAAATATAAACGGCAACGGCGAAAGTCCAGTTCAGGCAAATAGTTTGGCATTGACACTTTTGTCACCGGCATTCCTTGTGAGCCTGCATGTGGCGGAGCATGTGCTAGCGATGACCCTGCCTCTGTCAAAGAAGCTGCAGACCAGGAACATCGACATGAGCGCCGCCATTGACGACATAGATGTGGTGCAGTAGGCGATCGAAAATGACCGCAAGAATTCGAATGTTTCTTTTTCAAAAATATTTGCGCAAGTGCAGGAACTGGCAAAAAAATGACTGTTGGAATCACCACCCGACGAGCCGGTGTCCGACAGCAGGATCGTGGGAGCGTTACATCAGAAAATGCTGAGGAATATTTCCGGAGAACTGTATGCATTCCATTCATGGACCACGTATTAGCACAGCTACAGCAACGGTTCGAAAAGCACAGGACAATTTTAAAGGGCTTTTCTGTAATTGTACCATCGGCAGTACCACCAATGCAAGATGACCGACAGAAAGGAGCAGGAAATCTCCTGGCGCAGGACGTGGATGTGAAGGCTGCTTTGGGGGAACTGCGGCTATGGTAGACAAAGTGGGCGAACAAAACAGCAAGCCAGGGTCCCAGCACAGGAATAGATGCCCTCTCTCACTGCGACGGCAGCTTCTACCCAAATGTGTACAAGCTGCTGCAAATTCTAGTCACCCTTCCAGTGACCACTGTCAGTGCAGAGAGATCATTTTCAAGCATGAGATTGCTAAAAAACTACTTGCGTTCTACAATGTCTGAAGAACGCATGGATGGGCTGGCGCTTCTATACGCCCACAGAAACGTCGACATCAACGTGTACGAAGTGATTGACCGCTTTGCTAAACTGCCCCGCCGAGTAAATTTTGTCCTTTAGATAGCGAAGCAGGAAAAATAATGCAAGTAAAAGCACGGTTCCTTCGGGTCCATAAACGCGTTATTATAAAAACATGATTGTTCATTAGCTTTTAAAACCGCAGACATTTTTGTCTTTTATGGTAAAAGTCAGCATCTAGATCAAAGTTATCACATAAGTGCGAAAATTGCGAGGACATCAATAACCAATTTTGACCGACCTGCTCATGAAAACCCAGCCCACGCGGCGTTTTTCAACAAGCACACTCGGATAATGGGTAGTTCGAATTGTCGCATCGTGTCAGGGTTTCGTTTGTCCCTTTCTTTCTTTTTTAGCTACCTGTCTGTCCTGCTTGGTACCTGTAATATAATGCAAATATATATGCCAATTCACAGCTGTATACATCGCAACATTGTGCCATATATACTGTGCATGCGATTCCTGTATATGTTTATATCTATTTAATTTGGCAAATTATTCTACTGTCTATACCTTCATGTACAGTGTCATTCACAATTGTATATATCATCATCACAAACAGCCAAACTTTATTCTCCATGTAAATACTGATTTGTGATGTATTTATTCGTTACGCTGTATTTTATGTGTACTTTCCTTTGTTCTTAATCATGTGCATTTCCTGTTTCGGTCATTTGTCGGCGCCCATGTGATTGTCTAATCTGAATGTCTAATGTCTAATAAAACTTTTTCTAAACACACCTGTCCTGCTTTTTGCAACTTTTTTTTTTTAACCAAAGCAATACCCTTCTTTAATTTTGGGTACAGAATAACTGTTGTCGCTGTGCAGGCAGTTAAAATCTACATTTAATGTATTGATTTTTCCATTCTTCCTCTATTATTCTACCCATATGGTGCTGTCGCGACCGAAGCGTGGCGATCATAGCTTTGTTCTTGCCTAGATCGTCTGTCTTTCTGTGCTTAAACTTTACTATCTATGATTGCGCAACATGTTTATGTGCCTTGTTTGACGCATCATATGCAGTGACTTTGCTTAGTTGCATATATATATGTTGGAGACTTGTACGTATATTTAAATGTCATGTTGCGAGGTTTTGTGCATACATACATAGAGCGAAGTTTGTTTCCAGTGGTAATTTTTTGCCCTTATCAAGTTGTATCATCTCATTTATAATATTCCATTATATCTTCGCATTTGTATGTATGTACATATGTTTCGGAACTCTCCTGCTTTTTCTGTGCGCTCTCTGTTGCGACTATAATTTCACTTAAATTACCCACAGTATACGACCGGTGACAGGTGTTCCTGTGCAATAAATGGAAAAAGGACAGCGTCATTGGCCGTTGGAGGTGCACAAAAATGTAAACAAGCGTCTTAATTGACAGATTCATTAAAGCATTTCCAGTCAAAGTGTTCATTTCGTGGCCTTTACGTTTTCATATCAGCGGTATGCACTTCTTTGCTGGTTACGAACTGATATATTTCTAGATTTCGTTTAATATTTTCCGCACTTATTCAACAGACAGAATCAGTCATTTCTGCCACAATGTTTGTCACATAGATATATGTTCTTTTATAATAAAGTTAATATTTTACAATTGTCTTGGCAGTCCGTACTGCGTGGCATTCAAGGATTCGTTTGCAGCACTTGATACACAATGGCTATTGGCTATTGGCTGGAATTAATATTATTTAATCCATCGACGAATTCGATATGGAGGAGGACGCGCTGCAACGTGAGCCCCCCCCCCCCCCGAACAAAATTTCTGGCTACGCCACTGATGCGACCTGCTTTATCTGCCGATTTGATGACCACATCCTTCCGTCTACTGAGCGCCTTCAATGCATCACGTTCTTTTTTGGAAAGGTTTTGCTTCCCTGGTCAGTAGTCCTTATAAGCCCTGATTACATCGTTCTGGACGGCATTAATGTACGGCCATGCTCTGTGTCCCTTCGAAAAAGCATTCCCTCAGTCTCAGAGTTCGCGCGAAGTTGTCAAGGTCCTTCAATACCGAAAATTCTATAAATTTTCCAGTAGTAGGGCAAACTGTAAGTCCTCGTGAGAGTACAGATCGTTCCTCTGCCATAAGGGAGGTGGATGAAACATTTATAATACTGTCCTCGGGATCAAAATCTGAGCTTTCAACCAGAGGGTAATAATGCTTAACTGCTTCTGTTTTCGAGCTTTTTTCCGGTATTGTTAGGTTTGTGTTCATAATGTGGGGAACACCGTCACGGGTAAATTTTTTTCGTTTGATTTCGGCTATCTCGGTCGCTCTTTTTTCCTCAAACAGCATGAGTTCGGTGGCCTGGAGCGTGGTAAGGGCACTTTTTGTGCGAGCACGACTCTCCTCTGTTCTCAGGGATACCAACACCCTCTCAAAATGGGAAATGGTGACTTTAAGGAGATCTAAAGATGCAGATTTCAATACATGGTTCCAATTTTCCTTGTCCTCGTCACACAGGTTATTCATTGAGGGATACAGTGATACCTGCAAACCCATTGGTGTGATTTTGGACTGGAGATAAATCTTAAGGCTACGGATATGAAATTCATGTCTAATACGTTTATCTACAATTTTTCTGAACTTTAAAAATTTTGAGTTATCTGAGGAAGGCTGTTGGCAATGTGAGAAGAAGAGAGTCGGCGTACTCACGCGGCCTGGATGTCAGTCATGACGGATGCGCTGTGCCGAATCACAGCGCTTTCTCAAATCGTAACGCGACACAGGTGTGCTCGGAATCATGCCCTCGGCTTCAGAGTTCACTTAGTCCTTGGTGTCTGGGGAAGTGTCTGCAGTGGTTCTCCTTCTCTTAGGGGGCCCGCTTGCGGCACTTTGTTTCCGGGTACAGGTGCTCTCCACATGGTCATTTTCTCTGGAAGGGGCTTGCTGGTTTCTTTTTGCTGTGTTGGTTGGAGCTGTCTTCTTAGTTGTAGGGGTGCACTCCGATGTATCATCCATGGGTGTAGCCGGAGGTGTTTGCCTATGCGTCTCAGATGGTGGCCGTGTTGCCGAAGGGGTTCCCTCCATGGTGGCATCCTGTGTCACGTACCCTGATGACCTGGTTGTGACGACCACGCCCTCGATCTCATTGAGATGCTGAAATGGCCACGCCGGTGTTGGCAGCAGGGTTCGGCGCTGGGTACCCGATGGTCCCGCGAAGGTTGCCTCGCACGGTAGCCTTGGGTGACGTCTGGGTTTTTTTTACTGCTTCCCTGTAATTTGGGCACTCTCTTATCCCCCACCTGCTGATGCGTCTCAGCTATTCTCGGGAAGTAAGGGGTCTCGACGTGCCTGGTCTCCTCCTGGTGGTTGTTAAGGATCGCAGAGTAGGTGGGAGCCGCTCGGGTATGCTCACTCGCGGGGAACCAGGTGTCACCAGCTACTGGCAAATGATCTTGCCACTGTGATAGGTGGTGCCGGTGGTAATCGAGAAGGAGCGTGTAGATGTGCCAGGCTATAATAGACACCCCACCAAAGCTCGGGTCCACGCCATCCGCCGCGAGGACGCTGGTTGGGGGAAAGAGTTCCAGCGAATGGTGGAGGAAGAAGGTCTCTGGGTGTCGTCCGCAAAGTTCAATCATACCGGAATTGAAAACGTTAGCTTGGTGGCTAAATTTGTTGACTGATCGCCAATTACCGAAGCGTCGTCGGCGGTTAGGGGCACGTGGCAACACCAGGGTAGCGTAAATGATGCGGATTGCAGGCCGTTCCGTGCGGTTCAACTTGAAGGCACTGGAATACCGCTCCAGCGCGGTCTGGATGCCCTTGCGATTGAGGTCATTAGTGCCCAAATGCAGAAATAGTCCACTCACACTGGGGGACACGAAGTCGAGCAGGTGTTTCAAGTCGCTGATTTCTGCGCCAGGCTGGGTGAAGAATGCCGGAGAGAATAAACTTGAAGCGTCGAAGTGATGAAACAGATGTTTTGCCTGGGAGTCTCCAACTAATGCCCATGTTGGCGGATGGAGGGGATATTTCCAGGAAATGGTAGAAGCGTTGCTAGCAGTCATTGAGGAAACTTAGCATAAGTAAATAGACATACTTGGTTGCTAGAGGTTACATACAAGTGAAAAATTGCTTCATACTGTTTCCAAGTTTATTTGTAGTCGACGTTTCGGCAGGAGCCCTGCCTTTCTCAAGACTGAGGGTACATGATTCTTGTTTGTCTTCTTATAGGGTTGGCAAGAGGTGATACAAACAGAATATGGGCACACACAGGTGAATCAGCTGGACACGCACAACACACACATACACACACAGGTGCGGAGAGCAGGCTAGGCCCAAAGGGTCATCAACCCAAGGCACCGGCCGCAGGGAGTCATCTGTATACAATACAATACACAATACAGGCAACCGCGGAACAACCTTGAAAGAAAAAAAAGGAAGAAAACAGGTGGGGGAACGTGTTTGCTGCTGGTGGGGAGCAAATTATTTTTCTTGTTCTCACTAAAAGATTGGAGCGACCAGCGTGATGAAAAAAACCAGGTGGACATTGCTGGTTAGAAGAACCTGACAGCAGCGAGTAAAGTTCGAGCAACTCGCGACGGGAGATGAACCTCAAAGAAAGAATAAGAAAAAAAATAAATAAATATGTGGGACAGTAGAATGGTGAAATACTTTGAGGTTTTCGCTAAAAGATGTGAGGGCCAAGCAAAAGAAGAAAACAGGTGGGGGAACGTGTTTGCTGCAGGTGGTGAGAAAATTATTTTTCTTGTTCTCACTAAAAGATGGGAGCGCCCAGCGTGATGAAAAAACCAGGTGGACATTGCTGGTTAGAAGAACCTGGCAGCGGCGAGTAAAGTTCGAGCAACTCGCGACGAAAGATGAACCTCAAAGAAAGAATAAGAAGAAAAAACTATAATAATAATAAATAGATATGTGGGACAGTAGAATGGTGAAATACTTTGAGGTTTTTGCTAAAAGATGTGAGCGCCAAGCATGAAGAAGGTTAATACGAGAAGTGGGATGTGGAGGGTATTAAAGAAGCGAAAAAAGGGGGGGGAAGAGGGGGAAGGAGAGAAAAAAAAAGAGAAAAAAACGAGGAAAAACAGTAAAGGGATAATGATTGATATATATGTAGAGCATTAAGCTTGCAGGCCTCGTAAGGACGACATTGCTCCAATGTTTTCATTTATCCCAGTATTATTGTCCTAAACTTGTAAATAAAGTATGACTCACGCTGCCCCCGCTCCCGTGTATTATTGAATCCCCCTTGAAGAACTGTTAGTTTGACTCAGTCGAATGAGTGCTGTTTTGTAGTTGATATGTTTTGAAAAAGGAAGGTTGGGCAGTGAGCGGACATGAGCTCGGTGATTATTAAACCGCATTCGTAGAGGGGTAGCTGTCTGGCCAATATACTGCATGCGGCATACACCGCATTCCCGGAGTTATATAACGCTTGAGGCATCGCAATCAAAGTTACCATCTATTCTCCACTTAAAATTTGACGCTGTGCTTGTTGCGCAGCTTGATGTCTGCATGTGCCTGCACACCTGGTATCTACTCTTTCCGCAACGCCGGCACCCCAACGTCGTGTTTATTACCTATGTTTTGTGGACTAGGATGTTGCGGATGTTTTTCGATCGTCGGTAGACAACCTGGGGAGGAGTCGTGAAAACATTGGAGAGACGTTCGCTCTGTTCTAGAATGTTGAAATGTTTCTTTGGGATTTTCTTCACGTTGGGGGGGTTACTCGTGTAGGTGAGTACCAGGCTTGTTCGGCGGTCTATGTTTTCCTTTCGTGGACGTCACTCCAGTATTTCCTCTCGGTTGAGTGCATATGCCTTTTTTATGGCGTCGTCAATAATATTTGGCGGGTACCGTTGTTTAGTCAGGACTTCCTGCACACGTTTTGCGTTTGGTGCGAAGTCCTGATCTTGGGAACAAATTCTTTTGAATCGATGAGCCTGAGAATATGGAATGCTTGTTTTTGAGTGATGAGGATGACAGCTTTGAAAATGTAAGTATTGTTGTCGGTCCGTGGGTTTTCTGAATACGCTTGTGGTGAGTGAACCTTCATGAACTGCAATTTCAACGTCAAGAAAGTTAATTTTGTTTCGGGAATATGTGTGCGTGAATGATATGCTAGGATGGAGAAGATTGAAGTTTTCAATGAAATGTAGGAGTGATTGTTCTGTGTCGGTCCAAATTAGGAAAATATCATCCAAGTAGCGTTTGTATAGGGTGGGCTTAATAGGGGAAGTAAGTAAAAATTCAAATTCAATGCTATGCATGAAGATATTGGCATAAGTAGGGGCCATTTTTGTACCCATGGCGGTGCCGTTAATTTGTAAGTAGTGTTCGTTGTCGAATTCAAAGTTTCTGTATTCTAGTACTAGTTTTGTCAATACCTCTAGGACTTCTGGAGTGGGGGATCCTTCCTTCCTATTCTGATTACAGGCCTCAATTAGAGCTTTGATTCCGTCGGAATGCGGGATATTTGTATATAGAGAGACTACATCTAAGGTTACAAGGAAGGCCCCCTGAGGAAGATTTATACCTGCTATTTCGCGAAGGAAGTGGTTTGTGTAACGTATGTGGGATGGGTGTGTTTCAGGTATGTGTCATATTAATGTGTCAATGTAACTGGAGATTGGTTCTGTGATTGTGCCGATGCCATATACTATAGGGCTGCCAGGATTACCCTTTTTATGGATTTTCGGAAGCATGTAGAATCGGCCCGGCAACGGGTGTGAGGCGGTCAGGGCTTTGCATAATCGCAGGGAGAAGTCCCCACTTTGTGCGAGCTCATTTAGTGTCCCTGCTATGAAGTTTTGATGCTCTAGAGTGGGGTGCGCTTTTAGGTGTTTATAATATTTAGTGTTAGAGAGTTGTATAATTCCGTCCTCAATAATTCCGTCCGTTCGTTTCTTGGACCAGCTGGCACGGAGCGTGGGAAGCTCCGAGCAGCAGTCAGCAGTGATTATGATGATGATGATGGACCTATATAGATGAAAAAGGGGAAGTTCGCGCACTGCGCTCACACAAATCTCCCGGACATGAAAGCGGCCACCCTGGTTGCTGATTATAGGGATGAGGGACGACGGGCATTAGGCTTCATGCGCGAGACGTGGACCATCTCTTCGGAGCGACATCGATCTGCGACGTTGTTAGAAAGAATAACGCGATAGTCCACCGGAGACGTTTGTTGAAGAACTGTATAAGGGTCAATGTAATGATGGAGGAACTTATCATACAGGCCAGGAATGCAGACTGGTGTCCACAGGAGAACTTCATCATCCGGGTAAAAGGAGGGAGTTTGATGGCGTTGATTATACAGGACTGTGCATTTTCGTTAGGCATCATCAGTGTTCAAATGGGCAAGTTGGCGACACTAGACCATACGAGTGGCAAACTCTTCGCCCATAGATTCAGATGTAGAGCAGGGAGCAGAGAAGAAAGTAGTGTCAAATACCGTCGATCGTTGATGGCTACAAACTAAAAAGCACTATAACCAGTAGTGCGCTGAACAGCGGAACTGTAGACATGGGTGACGAAGGATAAAACGTTGCCCTAGTTCCGGTGATCAGGAGCGATATACAAGGATTTTATGTCGGACAAAGTGCGGTGAAACCGCTCGACGAGTCCGTTGGTCTAAGGGTGGTAGCTAGAAGATGTGTTATGAACGGGGTTAGCTGCGCGCACTACTTCCCCAAGGACTTGAGAATAAAATGTCTTTCCATGGTCGCTTATGAGAATAACGGGGAGTTCGATGAGGCAAAACTATCGCACGCATGAAAAAAAAATTGGTGACTTCAGAGGCGGCACCGGAGCGAAGAATGGCGGTTTTTGTGTACCGCGTTAGATGGACAATGGCAGGCACAACCCAACATTTGCCGTCCGACGTCAAAGGGACAGGACCAAACAAGTCATTGGCGACCATGTCGAAAGGCACAGATGGGCAAGGTAGAGATTGCAGTAGGCCAGCAGGAGGGGATGTTGAACGCTTGCGATGCTGGCAAGACGGACAAGATGAAATGTATTTTGCGAAGCTATCAGAAAGCCCAAGCCAGAAGTAGCGGCTCTTGATACGGTCGTAAATTTTAAAGTGACCTAAATGTCCAGCCGTGGGGTCGTCTTGGTAAGCCTCCATAATTTTAAAACGAAGGGAGCGAGGTACAACGGGTACATAGCCTTGACCCGTAGGGTGATAAACGTCGCAGTAAAGTGCTCCATGGTGAAATCGGAACCGGCGCAAGCTGACGGCGCAAGCGACTATTTGGGACAACTGATTCTCCACGGAGGCGAGCGACGATTGTGCGGCAGTAAGGGTCAGTCAGCTGCAGGGACGAGAAATCAACGTTGATATCGAGTGGATCTATAGGGATGGGTGCAGCATTCAGGTGGCCAGCAGAAGGCTGACTCGGATGGCAGGAAGGAGAGGAGGCCATAGGTTGAGCCGCGTCAGTAGAAATCAATTGGCAACGAGATGGCGTCAGCGTCGAGGTGTTTTCGCCCAGATTTGAGTTGATGGTGAAGGTGTACCCTTAAAGGCATAGTAACCAGCGACCCAGTCGACCCGATAATTTATTCAGTGATGACAGCCATCAGAGTGCATCATGGTCTGTTACAATGGTGAAGTGGCGGCCATACAAATAAGCTCGACATTTTTTAATCGATCAAACAACGGCGAGGCACTCTTGCTCGGTAATAGTATAGTTACGCACAGCCGCAGTAAGCGTACTGCTGGCGTATGTGATGACGTGCTTTTCATACACTGCTTTGAGTATCAAGAGGCCGCGCCAATTCCGCGCCCACTGGAATCTGTGTGAATTATGGTGTGCGCGTCCGCGTCAAAATGGCTATACACAGGATTGGAAGTGAGTGCCCCCTATTGCAAAAACCCGCGTCTCCAGTGCGAAACAGTAAGATTCTCGCGCTGGTTTTGCACTGGATTTCCTGGGCACGCTGGCGGTCTGCGATATTCACTAGAGCACTAACGGGAAGACCCTGGCTGCGCTGGTGCGATGGGAGAAAAACGCTGGAATTGGCCTTTTGACGCTGGGTGTGTCGCTGGCATCTGCGATGCACTGGGAGAAGCGCTGTATGTGCGCTGGGGCCGCACTGGTACCAGTGCCCCAGTATAGCCGGTGCGGCCTGCGGCGTCAGCCGGAGTAGCATCCCTCAGGGGCCAACAGGGCAAAAGCGTACTCGCAATCAACCATCGGGGCGCATATGAAGAATATGGTTCAAGCAAGCGCTTTTTGCTGTGAAGTCGTTGCGGATTTGTAAGAAAACAAAGGCAGTATCTTTTTTATACAGTTTCCATGTTTCGATAGGTTGTTTCGAGCGTCTCGAGAGAGACCCCGAACGCCGCGCCTCTATCTCATCACACACAGACGATTAACGCAAAAATAAAACTGGAAATGAATAATGTGGGCTATCACGCATAACGAGCTTCACAGCTGATCTTAAGGGCACTCTAACACAATGATTACTGCCAAAATGTTCAATGCGGACTCAATCGCAGGCGAGCGTAGCCTGCACCACGGCTTCGTATAAACAGCAGAAAGAAAAACTAAAACGAAGAGAGTAGTTTACCGAGCAATGGGTCCATGAGAGAAAAAACAACATACAGCGGCGCTTGTAATGCATGCAGTGTTTCTCAAGCTTTAGCGCTCCTTCTTATTCTGCGTATGAAGCAGCTTAGCCCTCGGTCATCGCAACGCTTCCCGCAATGT
The DNA here is from genome assembly GCF_055883805.1 of Amblyomma maculatum. Classification (NCBI taxonomy): domain Eukaryota; kingdom Metazoa; phylum Arthropoda; class Arachnida; order Ixodida; family Ixodidae; genus Amblyomma; species Amblyomma maculatum. The sequence continues at coordinate 53,538,405 of NC_139346.1, read as the reverse complement.
TTACATCCAAATAAGGTTTAGTTACACGCAATATAGGGTTATCGCGGCGGCACTTGCCGGTATTGAAGCTTGGTTGCATCTTTTTCCTTGAACGTTTGTACTAAAGCTCCGTGTTCAGCGAAAATTACGCCCACGGTAGCAGAGCACCACCGAAGAGCCGGCGTTGGTAAATTGGCCAGCGATGTCAAACTGCACATGTTAAAATGACTCCAGTGCACAAAATAGCGCGCATAGGCACCTAGAACATTAGTTGCAAGTCCCGAGAGCAGACAGCAAGCTCCAATGATCAAGAAGTTGTAATTGTTAGAGCGGTAGCAATTGGGGGGAGGGGGGGCTGTAGACTGCGTAACATGAAGTCCCAACCTCATAAATGCGAGTCATGTCATAAAAAGCAGTTGTCAGAGTGGCCGAGACGGCGAGAAGCCAACAAAACGCGCCCTCTCTGATGAAACGCGATATGCGCGCGCGAACGAGATAACGGTTATCGAATACAAGGGGCAGAGGTATGATGATCAAGACGGAATTACGAGCGCCTTCGCGGAGCATTACCGTGAGCTGTTTTGGAGCAAAGCACCGTGTGAAGAAGGGTTTAGAGATAACTTTTTGCCTCTGATGCCAATATTAGGCAAAGAAGTTGCTGAAGAGTTAGAAAACGAAATAAGTGTGGAGTAATAGAAAAAGTCATTGATGAATTGAATGTCGGAAAGTCCCCGGGACCAGATGGTTTGAGTGCGGCCTTTTACAAGAGCCTTAAAAGTGAGTTATCTATCATGCTCTATAGGCTTTGCAAGGAGTGCTTTGATGTGGGTTATCTGCCACCGTCGCATACGGTCTTGGTTCCCAAGACTGATGAGCCAGCCATGCTTTTAAAAGTTGCAAGCTTTAGACCGATCACGTTAACAAATGTTGATTGTAAAAATTCTGATGAAGGTGTTAGCCAAGAGATTTCAATGCATTATAAAAGATATTGTTGGACCTCATCGAACATGTGGAATAAAGACCAGAAGCATATTTAATAATATTCATGTAGCGCGTAGTGTGTTCGATTGCTGCGATGCTCTAAACAGGAGAGTGGCCATGGTTCAAGTTGATTTTGAAAAAGCATTTCATCGTGTGTCTCATGAAATATTGTACTGTTTGTTGGAACATATTGGTGTTGGTGCCGTTGTATTGAAAGGAGTTAAAATGGCTTATGCATGTTGTTCTACACGCCTTATGATTAACAAAGCGTTATCTGAAAGAATTGATGTAAGAGCATCTGTGCAGCAGGGATGTCCACTGTCTCCTCTCCTCTTTGCTATATATTTGGAACCATTGTGTAGAATGGTAACTGCTAACGAATACATCCGTGGTTTTAAGCTGTGAGTATGTGAAGTGAAAATATCGGCATACGCTGATGATGTGGCGTTTTTTTGTGAAGACCGCGAAAGCGTTTCGGAAGCTTTGAAAGTAACATAAATGTATTGCAGGCAGACTGGTAGTGCTTTTAATTTAAAGAAAAGTATCGGAGTCTGGCACGGGGAATGGGAAAAGGAACCGGAAATTTTCTGTGGAGTAAGATGGGCTACAAAGCCTGGAGTTTATTTGGGAGTTCCTTTGGACAAATACGGGGAAAATACGAATAACTGTAATGAAAAAGCGGAAGAAATACGGGAAAGGACGAAACGATGGATGGGACGTAACCTCTATATTTTCCCCCGTGCAACGGTATGCAATACCTTTTTGTGGCAAAAATAATGTATTTACTTCAATTATTGTATTGTGCTCGCATCAATATACAAAGGTTCCATCGTGTATTTGCGGTCTTTATTTGGTCGTCCAACTGGGAATGAATTAGCAGAGATAATCTCTTTCGGCGAGTTAAAGACGGAGGGTTGTCTCTAATGCATCTATATGTGCGGCAGATGTTTTAAGGTTTTTTCCGACGTGACCAAAAAGATGCATTCCTGAGAACCTTTACGCAAATCATGCTATCCAGTGCAATTCCAGAGTTTATAGTCTCTTCATGCTCTACCCCGCCGGGGTGGCGCAGTGGTTACGGCGCTCGACTACTGTTCCAAAGGACGCGGGATCGAATCCCGGCCTCGGCGGCAGCTTTTCGATGGAGGCGGAAAGCAAGGCGCCCGTGTGCTGTGCGATGTCAGTGCACGTTAAAGAACCCCAGGTGGTCGAAATTTCCGGAGTCCTCCACTACGGCGTCTCTCATAGCCTGAGTTGCTTTGGGACGTTAAACCCTACAAACCAACCAACCATCTTCATGCTCTGCTCGGGGATACACTATGTCACGCTTCCTACGAGGAGTGGTGTGCTCGTTCAGGCTTTTGCGCGTGCGGTACTCTGTAGAGTATTTAGCGACGGTACCACCTAAGCGGCTGTACAAAGATCTTATTTCACAATTGTTCCCAGCTCCAGTGTACAGAACCTTATACTCTGAAGGCCCAGGGAAAGACGTGCTCAAGCGAGTTAAAAACATGACTGTTGCACCAGGCGTAAAAACATTCTGTTTTAAATTGCATACAGGAACCCTCCCTGTCAAAACATGGATGGAAGAAAAGGGCCTTTTTGTACCTTGGGGCTCAAACTGTCTACTATGTAGGAAACCTGAGACAGTTGAGCACGTGTTGCTGGATTGTTGTGATGCGGTGTTTTACTGGAATGTGTTACAAAGGACACTTAAAAAAGACCTGCCATTGACGCCACGTAGAATTCGGTAGTTGACAACTACTAATGATGATTTTCAGTATGACCTCATCATGGAATTGGGTCTTCACAGTATTTGGAGGAGTAGGATGGCTTATAGACACTGTGATGTCGATGCACTATCAGTATGTGATTATTTTGTTGAACAAGTGTATAAAATAAAAAACAAATTGAAGCAGCAAGACGCTGCGGAGGAGGTCTCGAGTCTGATAGGTGAACTTGTGGTAATGAAAGTCCATTAGACACGGTTGTCAGCCAAGGGTCGTGACAACCACAATATTTTACTGATGTATTTGTACCAATTCATGCAATAAAGAAAAAGAAAGTCAGAGTGGCCGAGTAGCTAGCGTGCTGAGCTAGTGATGGATATGTGCCAAGGGACTGAGTTCGAGGCGCGCTTGCTGCACTCTTTTTTTAGGTTTTTTTATGTACCTAAGATGTTTCGTTACTTTTTACGTTTTATTTTTATCCCACGCCTTTTTTTTCTTCGGGCGAACAGCGTCGCCAGTGCGGAGCGTCCCAGTATGCCGCGTCCAGGTGCGCCCAGTTTCCAGCATCATACTGGGACCATAATCAGGTATGGCGCTGGGTTGCTGGGACCCAGTGGCACTGGTTTTTGCAATAGGGCCTGCTTGAGAGCTTGGAAGGCGTCGTCACATTCAGTCGACCAGGTGTAAAGCTGTTGTGAAGACACAAGTATGTGTAACGGGGCCGCAATGGTTGCAAAGTTCCGAAAAAAAACGGTCGAAGTAGGATGCTCAGCCAAGGAAGCTGCGAAGATTGTCTTTCTCTTGTTAGGGCCGAGGAACTTTAACGACAGCCAGAATGTTTTTTGGGATTAAATTGGATTCCTGCCCTACTGACAACATGGCCGCGTACTTTAATGGTCGTAGGGGTAAAGCGGCATTTCTTGGTATTCAGCTGAAGTCCCGCCTGGGCAAGGGATGTGAGGACTTCATTGAGATGCTGTAAGTGCTGAGCGAAGTTCAACGAGAAGGCAATGATGTCTTCGAGATAACATAGGCATGTTTTCTGTTTCATGCCGCGAAGCATGGTAGCAATCATGCGCTCAAAGGGGGCGCGGCACATTGCAGAGTCCGAAAGGCATCACGTTAAATTCATAGAGACCGTCAGGGGTAAAAACGGCAGTCTTGTCCTTGTCTGCATCGTGCATAGGAATATGCCAATATCCCGAGCGAAGGTTGAGACAGGTGAAATACTCAGCGCCTTGAAGACAGTCTATTGCGCCATAAAGTCGTAAATACGAGGCAAAGGGTACACATCCTTCTGCGTGATCTTGTTAAGTGCCCGTTAATCCATGAGCCACCTTTTTTTCGAATGAGAACTATAGGCGAGGACCAAGAGATCGTGGATGGTCGGATCACTTTTCCAGGTAGCATGTCAGCAATGGACTCCTCAATGACTTCGTGTTCGGCTGCTGAAGCGCGATACGGCCGTCGTCGAACAATAGTAGAGCCGTCCGTGTATATGTGATGAGCGGTGACGGAGAGGTGCACACACCAAAAGATTGTCGGTGCCACAAGAGGACGTCTAGCACAGCTGTGGACTGATCTGATGTGAGGTCGGGGCTGCTGGCGGCTGCAACCGTAAATAATGTCGGAAATGGAGGCTCGGAAGCAGGCGATGGTGCACAATAAAGTGTGTTGAGGGGAATGGCATCGCCGTCAAAAATAAACCTAACTGTGGCGCCACTGGGTAGTAAGAACGGCTTGAGAGTTGTATTCAGGGCCACAACCACAGCGCAACTTTGGGTGAAGGATGTTAGCCACGAGGCAAGAGCTAGGCCGTCGGAGGTCCACCGAAGAGCGAGCATACCGACGGCCTCGCCATCGAGACAGTAGTCCAATGCCACGATAATCATCAGCTCGCGTCCTGGGGGCAGAACAAAATCAGCTGCTGCGAACACGTGGGGTGGTGAATAATAAGAACAGAGTAATATATCAGGGTCCGCAAGATGAATAAAGCGCTCACGGCAAGCGATGAGAGCGGACGCCGATGATAAGAAATCCCGCCCCAAGATCATGAGATCTACGCACGTGGGGAGCACAATAAATTCGATATGATGCCACTGGTTATCAGTGGAGACACGTGCTCTGCATTTGACAGTGCGTTTCACAAAAGTCCCATGAGCTCCACGAAGTGGCGGACCGATATATAGTGTTAGAACTTTACGCAGCTGACAACAAAGAGAGAAATGCATGACGGAATAAGCGGAGCCGGTGTCGATGAGGGCCTCAACGTAAAATCCTTCAACATTAACTACTAACATAGTCAACGGCAACCTGGAGGAATTGGGGATTTCAAACACGAAGCAGCTTTCCGCCAAACAATATTTCGGTTAGTCTTCCGCTCTAGGCTCGAAGGGTTGCGAGGCAGGCCGAAGTGGTAACGTGCGGCAAAAAGGCGAAAGGGGTCGGTGTCGGGGAGGACGAGAGGACGCAAACATCGGTGGAATCCGCAGGAGTGGAGGAAGACCGGTAAAGGTCTGAGTAGGGCAGTGAGAATCGCCATGCTGGCGCACGCGGACACGTTTAAAAGGAGCATAACGCCGTTGCTCGCCTTGCTGGCGGCGGCGACAGACACGGGCATTGTGGCCACGTATCCCACAATAGTAGCATAAAGGGCGGGAGAGTCGCCCGGTTGGTACAGGACGGGTGTTAATAATTAGAACGTATTGTTAATGATGCGCCCTTAACGGCGCACACACTCCCAGACACACTTAAAGTGAGGGGAAGTAGCTGTCCTGGTCGCAAAGGGGATGCCCTCGACTTTCGTGGCAAACTCAGCCGGAATTCAGCTACCTTGTAGTGACAGGAGGGGGTAACCGTTTGGTGCCTAGTTTGCGCCGGTTCAAGCCAGAGCGAGGGTCGGAGTCAGAAGTACCAAACAAAAAACAGTTTATACATAGCAAGAGGCAATACAGAGGAACGCACAAACACAAAAATTGCACAGACGAGAGGTTCACAGGAAAAACAACGCTAAGCATGCAACTACAGAGGTATTGAATAACACATAGCCTTAACAACACAGATCAAACACGAGAGATGCACCATAAACAAACACCAAATTGTTTACCGGGCACTCTTGCAGTCCGACACCTCGAGAGTCACGATGTGACCACCATGCAAGACGAGCGCCGCTCCCTCGCAGGTCCGTGGGCTTGCCTGCAGCGGGTGATCACGAGAAGCCCAGCCGAAGCACTGGCGAACACGCCTCAATCACTGACTGGCTGACTGAATACACAAGCGGCGCGGCCTCAATAAATAGGGCGCACCGCGTCTGTCTGCTAACACGGGCCAAGGCTAGTAAGCATGCACACTTAGCTTCAAAGGTTAGACCGCTCCCTTTCCCTCCCGTCGAGCCGCGCGTCTTCATTGGTCAGTTGCCGCCGAAGGTTCTGGAGAAAGCTAGCATTTTCCAGACTGATGAGTCACCGTCATCACCAGGTGATGAGAAAGACGGCGATGGCTACGCGTACAAAGCTACGCGCGCCTAGGGGAAGGATACTTTTCTCGAACATTGTGGATCCTACAACGCGGTGCCGCATGGGCCTCGCGCCGCGCTGGCTTGATAAAAATGTGGGCCAATTTCCTGTACAGGGTGCACTGTAGGATATGGTGACATGGCAGCGACGTGAACGTACACGGGTGCCGAACACGTCGCGAAAATCAGGGCGGGTGGGCGTAAAATAATCTCGGCTTAGGCTGGCAAGGGAGGTTGGGAGGCGATGGGAGGCGGCGAGGGAGGTTGGGAGGCGATGGGAGGTAGAGCAGGCGGCCCAGTGCAGTTGCAATTTGCCAGTTCATCTTTTATAATGTTGCGCAAATTCACGGTTGCTGGCGGAAGAGGTAGAGATACAGCAGGGAGGTTGGTGAGGCCATAGAGCTCGTCTCGGATCATGGTACGTATTAGGAAACGCGAAGTACCATCTATGACTGAGCCGCCATCACTTTGGTCTTGCGTGAGGCGGCATTACTGTAGCTGGTCATGACGTTGACAGGTAGATTTGATGCCAGACACGTACGATGGATTCTGAACCCTGAAGGCGTTGAAAGCAGCAGTGTTGATGCCCTTATTTAGTGGAGAACACGCTCAGGTTCAGGCATAGCAGCGTTGACACGGCGGCAAAGGCCAAGAATGTCCTCTTTATAGGACGTATAGGACTCGCCGGGATGCTGGAGACGAGCTTCAAGTTTTTTCGTGGCCTGCTCTGAGCGACCAGCCGGAGTGCCAAAAGTATTCTTTAGCTGGTCCGTGAATGTAGGCCAGTCAGCGATTTCATCCTCATGATTGATAAACCAAGTTTTGGCGACGTCGGCTAAATAACAGATTACTTTGAGCAGTTTGTGAGCGTCATCCCAGCGGGTAAATGCACTGTCCCTGTCGTAGTTGTCGAGCCAGTCGTCGACATCTTCACCCCGAAGGCCGGCAAATATGGGGTTCGCGCTGGCGGCTGGTGGCTGTCCAAGCAGGGGCAGCCGCAGTAGTAGCAGGAGGCGCCGGGGGTGAGCGAGCATCGTCGCCCTCATTGATAGCATAGGCCCGTTGACGCAAGCGAAGGCCTGATCGGAGCTCCGGCGAGAAAGGTAGGTGGATCTAAAGCGACAGGCGGGGAATACTCATCGCATCTCCGCCACTTGTAAGGTAGCACTTGCGAGAACGTCTGTTCTTTTCTAAAACCAGCTGGCACACAGCGCGCGATACTCCGAACAGCAGTAAGTGATGATGATGGATCTATACAGATGAAAGAGGTGAAAATTCCCGCACTGCGCTCACAATATATATATAAATATATATATATATATATATATATATATATATATATATATATATATATATATATATATATATATATATATATATATATATATATATGCCGCGAACTGTTTGAATCTTCCCAGGTAGCACAGAATGTGATGCCCCAGTAGGTCCGATGTAGGCAAGTCGGGCTGGGGCAACCATCATAAAACCTGCAACGCTCCCCGATGGGAGAAAAGTGGGCAGACCCCACTTGGGCTGTTCCCGGTTCCTGCTGCATGGTACCACAGCGGCGGTTGCTCGGGCTAATGCAGAGCACATTCCTGCATCCAGACAACAAGGGTTCCTTTTCGGATATTTGAGGGTAATCCGACCTAAATGTGGGTTCTTTAGCCCTCATAAACCCGAAATGAGGCCGCCCCCAGGAAATCTTTATGGGACCTACATCGGCCATAGTGGGGCAACAAAAAACGGACATGCCCGCATTCTTTTAGGTTACTTGACAGCAGGTAAAGTATGAACACACGCTCCATTTGGGCAAGCCCTAGTGAAGCCCAAATAAGGCAGCCTTAGCTAAACCGTCTTAGGCCCAAAATCAGTTTTAATGGAGCTGGAAGGCGGGTGTGTCCGCATGATACCAAAATTGATTCCTTGTGGGTAATTTTAAGGCACGTGCTACAGCAGGTGGGCTCTAGGTTGAAAAATAACACCCAGCCCAATTGGGGCTGCCCACACAAAAATGATTTACATCCTAAATGTGCCGTAATGGGGCTGGAAGGCAGGCGGGCCAGCATGACACCAAAGTTAGTGCCTCGTGGGGAATTTGAAGGTACGTGCAAGAGCAAGTGGGCTTTAGTTTCAAAAACAACACCCAGCCCAATTGGGACTGCGCGCACAAAACCTCTTTATGTCCCACTTCGGCCGTAATGGGACTAGAAGGCGTGCGTGCAATTGTGCAGTGATTCTTTCCCAACTTTATTCGTATTAGAGGTAGCCCTTAATTACTATTATAGATGATTTGTATAACAGTTGTTATTTTTAGTCGGCTAGAAATATTACATGGCTTTAGTACCCGCGCTCATGCGAATTGCGCTAAAAATACTAAACACAGTGACTGCTAACTGTTGCACCTTATGCAGTTGCTGTGGACAGCCTGCAACTCTCAGTACAGTATCACTGTTCAGAACACACACCGTTTTAGCCTGAACAAGCTGTACATGAAGTCATTTTGGCTAGAATAATGTTGTGAATTACTGTAAAATTTATTATTTTGGCTGTTTAGAAAGGGCAGCCGTGTATAAAATAATTATTTATTATGTGCATAAAAATTGATTGGGGAGACTTGGACCAGGTCTTCCCATTAATTACCTGCGTCTTACCCCTAAAAGAATATTGTGGATAAGCCCAAAAGCGGATGCGCTATAGCACCCGCATGGGACCTATGCCATCATCTGAGGGGCTAAGCGAAAAAAAAAATGTTCATCTTGAGCGGCTGCTCAAAGCTCTCCAATATAGTTTCATAAGGGGGTGGGGCAGATGGTAGGACATGCGCTTTTGGCAATGTAAAAAAATGTATGCTGCCCCTCAAGGTCCGCCTGCATCGGTCCCTAGTGGGGCCCATCGGGGCTTTGTCGACAGCCTTTTAAGGCCTATTTCGGCTCCTCTTTTTTTTAGCACCCACAATGAGCCCACCGGAGTTGTCCTACACTGCCTACATTGGACCCTGCGGGGCCCTCCTTCATAGCCCACTTTTGCCATGTGGATTTATTTGTTCTTGTTCGCAGCCACAAGCATGCGGCCTTATCATTGTGATTCTAGCGCGCTAATCGATTCTGTATTCCGTGTTTGTTCATGCTCGTTGTCACGAGCATACGCGTTATCATTTTCTTTGTCGGAAAAGATGCGTCGGGATTTATTTCGAAAAGTCAAGCCGCTCACTTGTGTTTCTACAATGTTCCAGATTACGCTAGTACCGTTTGCGGCTTTATCTAGAGCTCTCCTCGCCGCCTTTAAATTGCGTGCTGACAAGTGTAACGGGCATTCTTAGTTCAACGATGGACGAGCACGTTTGTTCTCAGGTAGCACATGCGTCCGGCCCGATATTGGAAATTGACTGGTAACTTCGGGTCCGCCAGTACTCGGCGTTACCGATGTGCTACCAATAATGCTACAGCCACGCGATAAAATTTACCTCTCTTGGACCAGTCATTCACATGTTCCCCCATGATTGGCATTCATAGGCTATCAATGGACAATGATGACCTTGCGTATAGACTTGCTAGCAAACATTGTACACACAGTGATATAGATTGCCAATATTAACCAGCCATCGGCAATACCTTGCCCATATTTCGCTAATCATGGCATACTTTAGAAAATATATTCCTGCCAGTATATATGGCTTGTCAACATTGAATATAGCTTGGCATTCGTAGGTAAATGTTATCCCGCCAGTCTTAGTTGCTTGCCAACATTGCATGCATGCAGTATATCTTGGCATACATAGGTCAATATCCCCCTGGCAATCTTGACGGCTTCCGAGCATTGTGTATACCTGCAGATAAAATAGACAATGATTGCATACAATATTAAATATTGTCCTGCCAGTATAGCTGGCTTGTCGACATTTAATATATTGTTACGTGGTGTACCTAGCTGGTATTCCGCAAGTGAAGAAATAAATGTCTGGTGGTGTAAACGAATATGACGCTCAGTGTTGAGTTGTGCGGCTAAGCGGTGGGCAGCGATTTCAAAGTGGTGTGACCCATCGGTTTGTGATTTCCACTCGTAACATCTATGGTGGAGGTGAAATCATCGATCCCCGTACAACAGGCTGGATCACGGCGCCTCATTGCTACCATCACCATGTCTACTAACCCCACCCCCTCTACGGCCGCCGCCCCAGCTGTTGTGATGTCACAACCCCGGGACCCGGACACCTTCTGCGGGACCGACGACGTTATTTGGACAACTGGGTGGCTCTCTACGAACGAGTAAGCAAACACAACCGCTGGGACGCAACGCTCATAATGGCAAATATATTTTATTTGACCAGCACCACGCGCGTTTGGTTTGAAACGCACGAAGACGAACTAACATCTTGGGACGTATGCAAACAGAAGCTTCACGACCTCTTCGGCACACTCATTGGACGTCGCCTTGCTGCCAAGAAAGACCTGGCATCTCGCGCCCAAACATAATCCGAGTCATATATTTCTTATATACAAGACGTCCTCTCCCTGTGCCGAAAAGTCAACTCAGCCATGAGTGAGGAAAATAAAGTGGGCCACATACTGAAGGGTATAGCAACGACACTTTTTAAGTACTCTTATGCAAAGACTGTTCAAATGTGGATTCTGCTTTTCAAATGTGCCGGTGCTTTGAGCAGGCGAAACAAAAACCCATATGTCACCGGTTTGACCGCTTGCCGAACTCAGCTGCTACCTCGTCTTGTGCTGACCTGCCTACTCTCCGTCAGTCTTCTAACCCGACTAGCTTGACACGAATCATTCGCCGCGAACTCGAGGCCATGGCTCCCGCTGTTTCCTCATCTCAGCTGACAGACAACACCCTGCCTCTCTACTGGCCACGCCCCGAACACCATCGACTCCAGCCAAGCCTTGCACCTTGCAAAACCCCTACCGCTCCTATGTCGTCTCCTTTGCACCGTGATCCTATTTCCAGCATGATTGCGGCCGACCTACAGCCTGATTCTGTGGACAGGCTCTACAAGCTGTTGCTTTCATACAGGGACCTTTCTGATTTTGAGGCTCGACCTCTACAGACTACTACAGACGTTTGGTCAAGAGGTCGGGCCCCAAAATCAAAAATGTCGCTATATGAAAGCAACAGGTTTTAGAACGAGTCCATAGAATCAGGTTGCAGGTCGCCACAATGGTGCTGGAAACCGGATCACGGTGTAAAAGAGATGACATAGAAGCGGTAGGGGCTGTGCAAGGTGCAGAGGGTGGGTCGGTAGTTAGGGCTGAAACTTCCTAGTCGGTTAGCGGGGACAGTTCACCTAATGATATTCTGTCGGGGAGGACTTGGGTCGAAGAACTGACGTTTAGGACTGGGAGAATGGTGTGATTCTCAGATACATCTACGATGAGGTGTGGGAGGATAACGTGGAGCTGCAGGACGACGTCTGTAATTGGGCACGCCAGGTAGTCTCCATCGGGCACGGGCGGGAAAGGGAAACATAGGAATATAAACAACAGCTTCCGGATGGAGGCGGGAATATTTTGTTGAGCGGAGGCGAGGTGGTGTGGAGAGGTATTTAGAGCTGAGAGGAAAGTCCAGGTGTAGAATGCCGGTTGAGCAGTCAATAAGGGCTGAGTGAGTGGTCAAGAAGTCAAGGCCAAGGATCAGGTCATGGGGGCATTCCTAAAGCACGGTGATAAAGACTGGTGTGTGACGACCAGCAATGGTTACACGGACAGTACACATACCAAGCACGACAGCAGGGCAGCCATTGACGACACGAACGGTGGGCGAAACTGCTGGCGTCAGGACTTTTTTAAGGCAACGACGAAACAAGGAACTGAGGACAGAGTTGGGCACCAGCGTCAATAAGAGCATAGACAGGAACTCCATCAGTAAGGACTTCGATGAGGTTAGATTGTGGAGCAAAGGCCAACGCAGGTTTTGCAGTCCGGATCACGAATGCAGCATCACATTTGTGAGCTGCATCGTCTGGATTTCCGAGAAGCGGCCGGCATAGAACGGTGAAGAATTACGACGAGGAAGAGGAGAGCGGGAACGTCAGGTTTGCGGGGAAAGTGGCCGGCTGGAAACACGAACAGGTGGAACAGACTCTGCACGGGACGGGTCAGGGTGGGGTGAGGAACGGCGTGGTGCAGAGACTCCACTGCCATTGACGTAATAGAATGGGCGAGACAGCATGTACCAGAGGTTCCGGCAATGACGGGAGATGTGAAAAACACGAGAACAGTTGAAGCAAATGGGGCGATCGTCAGCGGTACGCCAGTCATTACGATTACGGTAGCGGTATCGAGGCATAAAGCTGGGGTTAGAGGCAGCAGCGATCACAGGAAGGGCTGGGTTGGAGTCGATGGTGTTCGGGGCGTGGCCAGTAGAGATGCCCATGTTAGCGACCTCCCCGCGAGCAACAGCCTGGATGAAGGATACCGTAGGCAGGGTGTTGTCTGTCAGCTGAGTTGACGAAACAGCGGGAGTCATGGCCTCGAGTTCACGGCGGACGATTCGTGTCAAGTTAGTCGGGTTGGAAGGTTGACGGAGAGTAGGCAGATCAGTACAAGACGAGGTAGCAGCTGTGTTCTTCAAGCGGACAAACCAGTGAAATATACGTTTTTGTTTTACCTGCTCAAAGTGCAGCACACTTGAAGAGCAGAGTCCACAGTTGAACAGTCTTTGCATAAGATTAGGTAAAAAGCGTCATCGGCTATATCCTTTAGTATGTGGCCCACTTTATCTTCCTCACCCATGGCCGAGTCGACTTTTCGGAACAAGGACAGGACGTCTTGTATATAAAAAATATATGACTCGGACGATGTTTGGGCGCGAGATTCCAGGTTTTTCTTGGTAGCACGTTGGCGTGCAATGAGTTTGCCGAAAAGGTCGTGAAGCTTCTCTTTGCATGCGTCCTAAGATGTCAGTTCGTCTTCGTGCGTTTCAAACAAAACGCGCGCGGTGCCGGTCAAATAAAATATGATATTTGCCAGCATGTAGCGTTGCGTCCCAGCGGTTGAGTTTGCTTAATCGTTCGTAACGGGCCACCCAGTCGTCCACATCAACGTCGTTGGTCCCGCAGAAGGTGCCCGTGTCCCGGGGTTGTGCCATCACTACAGTTGAGAAGGCGGCCGTAATGGGGGTGGGGTATGTGGACATGGTGATGGTACCGACGTGGCGTCCACTGCGGTGATCCAGCCTGTTGTGCGGGGATCGATTATTTCACCACCACCAAAGACGTTAGGAGTGGAAATCACGCACCGATGGGTCATACGACTCTGAAATCGCTGAAAACCGCTTATCCGCACAACTCAAACTGAGCGTAGTCTTCGTTCACAGACACACACTTCTTTTTTCACTTGCTGAATGCCAGCATGGTACACCACATAACAATATATTGGCATGTATTGGTTAATGTTATCCCACCTGTCCTAGTGGCTTCCCAGTAATGTATACTTCTGGGTTCCAGCGGGCAATATTGCCCAATAAGCTGTGGCGACTGGCCACAGCTCTGTATACCACAGCAGACAATGGGATACTTTGTCGAAAGTACTGCAAAAATCTAAAAAAATGACGTGGACCTCTGAAACTTCATCAAGAATTGTAATGTTTCCTTTGCTGAATGATAATAATTGTGTTTCCCATGAAAACGTCTTCCTGAAGCCATGTTATGTAGGTGTGAAAAACGAAAATGTTTCAAGAAAACTAGCTAAGTCGAAAATATTATATGCTTCATTATTTTACAGGAGATGGACGTTAATGATATATGGCGATAATTAATTGGTGAATGTATGTCGCCAGATTCATGGAGGGGAATCCCTTGAGCCAGTTTCCCTTAGTGTGGTATATTTCCTGTTTTAAAAGATTGTACTCATATCTTCAGTAAAAAAATTGCGGAGTACACTTTAGTATTCTTGAAGACTTTGATGTCAATGTTATCAGGCCCGCAAGAAGAGGAGATTTGCAAATTGTTAATTATGGTAATATTTTCGTCATAACAAATCCTGACAAGTTCCGTCGGAAAGCTTATGTACGTGCATAGTCTCTAATAACAGTAATATCAGTTGTGGTACTTGAAAACGCTGCACTAAAGGTCTCATTAAAGATGCCAGCGACGTCAGTGCTTGGAACTGGGTTGGATAGAGAGTCAACTAGGGATACGAGTGACTGGTCTCGTTGATTGACACTACTCCATTTTTTTATTGTTCGTAGGAGCGTCGGCAACGTTACATTAAAATAGTAGTGTTTCGATTCCTTTAAAGACTTCCTGTGACTGTTAACAATTTTTTGAGTGCTGACCAGAGCTCACTCTTTCCAGAAGACTTAGCTTTGCTGAAAAACCTTCTTTTTTGTTTGCCAGACGTTTTAATGAGCGGTTGTACTATGGACGCTGTCGTTTGGTTGAAAGGTTTTTTCGAGGAATATACTAGTCGGCCAGCTCGAAAAGCCTATCTCTGAACAGGTGCCAATTAATATTCACGGATCTTTCGCTGAAACTTCCCAGAAGTCAAGGAAGTCGTCAAGTGCTTTATTTATCACAGTGTTTTTATTTAGCATAATCCTATATTAGGTTTATGTTGTTATACGCCGTTCGAGCAGGCAAGTTCAAAAAGACATGTGATAAAGAATGTTTTGCGAGATCTGCAAGCCTGGCACCTCGGGCACATGTGTTTGAGCTTCCAAACATTTAATTGTGAGCATGGAAGTCTCTGACAATAATATGTTGGAGTGGGCGTAATTATAAAGTTTTCAAGCCTCGAAACATCGTATGGCATGCTTGGTTAAAGATACACTCCAATAAGAGTGTACTCTTGTCTCCCAATTACAGTTATGGCGCACACAAATACGCTACCGTTTTGAGCCTGGACTTCCAAGGAGGCCGAGATATTCTTGCAAAAGCCTATCAACAATCTACTGACGTCATATTGTCGTTATGAATGACGAAAATAATCCGTTTATTCTGAAGGTTTCCTCCAGGCGCGATCCAGAGGTAACTATGGAAGTGGTACGCTCGCACAAGGTGCCGAAAAGCAGAGACCTTGGAGCACAAGCCACGAGCGGTAACTGAAAAATGAATCTAATGCGAAAGATGTTACGGATGGTCAACAGTAGGGAAGATCTTCTCGTCGAATTCATGACTACTGATCTGTGACATGACAACCCTACGAAGCGTAATAGCCGAAAAGCAACGGTTCCATTGCAAGGACAGCTTCTACTTCTGGGAGTCCTCGTAACGAGTTGTTAGCGCAGACTATAGCCTTGACGGCGGCAAACAACATAGGGATCAGTAGGCACGTGAGTTCCTGTTCGGTGATTCCGCTTTACTGGATCTTGCTGATGTTCTTGTTACGTCGCATTGCCTTAGGCTGAGAACTAAGGAGGCTGTTGTCGGGTCTTGTGCGGAGTGTCGCTGCTGTCTTGCTGGTAAAGAATAGCCAACGAACTTCCGACATTTCGCGCTGTAGCCTCGTATCTGTCATTCTGTCATCATATGTTTTCACGTTGTGGTGACTGATTTTGGGGTAGGTCTAATGTATTCATAAAAACCATATCGGGGTTGTGTGATGGAACATGACGCTTTGGCGGTTTTCCTTGTGCTTGCTCCAGAGTGCGTGCAGTGTACATAGCCTGCACCGTATAAATAAGTGTGCGCGCGCTATAATAATAATAATATTTATTATTATTATAATTATTTTGGCCCGCACCCTGCTTTATACAGTGGGTTTGTTAAAAAGCAGCTACACTTGCATGCACTGTGGAGAAAGCACAAGGGAAACCGCCCAACCGTCATGATCCATTTAGGTTTGCGCATTTAGGTTGTGCTCTTTAGGTGCACTCTTTGTGTGTATAGGGGCCAGCATACACTTTGCATCACACGGGACCAGTGCAATGTTTCGATATGCGGCCGCACCTCTGGCATTTTTAGCATTGAGTGGCTGCTCTGAGGTACTCAGTTAATGGGTAACACAGAACACAAGCGTAAATCTTTTAGGCAGTGTTAGATCCTTAGAGAATTCAAAAATAATAGAGCGACGGCGTAACTCTGAACTTTCAACCCTCCTTGGGGATGCAAGTTGTCAGCCTCCTTGCTTGGGGAAGGCTTTGGTGACGCACCCTAGTGAAAAATCCCGTATCGCGACAAACGGGTTTGAACCAGTATGCCGTATAAATTTCATACCGGTGGGACTAGTCCTATATGAAACTTAAACGGGTTTATATTGGACAGGTCATGTCTGGGTTAAATCTCAATCCGGATGGTCCAGTCCGGTATAGAGTTAATACAGGGCAGACCATTTCCTGTATGCATCTTATACATGACATCCCAACGGGTATGGATATGAACTTCGGTGGACCAGACCTGTATGAAGCTTAAATGGGTTTATATCGAACAGGTCACGTCCGTTATGAATCTCAATGCGGACGGTCCAGTCCGGTATCGAGTTAATACAGGGCAGACCATTTCCAGTATGCATCTTATACATGACATCCCAGTCCGGTATGGATACGAAACAGGGCGGACCAGTCCTGTATTGAGCTCGTATACAGGACAGGTTATGTCCGGTTTAACAAAAACATGGAACATGGATAACAAAAACCGCACAAACCCGAATGAATGAAACTGATACAGGACAGAGTATTTCCGCTTCTCCATACATTCCGACGGATCGTGAAGCTCAACCAGGATGACCACGTGGGAACATGCCTTCGCGCTAAATAAGTATGAAACCAGACACATTATACGTTACAACTTTTCTGTATATCTGGAGTACGCGTTGTTTCACAAATACCTAGAAGATATAAAGCCGTGGATGTGTGCGCTAGCAAGTACAGACACGCATCGCGTTTTGCTTTTGCGTGTGCAACAGTCGCTGCAGCTTGTACGATCTTGCGGTGCATCTTCATATCTGCGAATGAAGATCTGCCACCTTCAACGCGAAAGTGCAAACAAGAACGTATAGCGTTTCGTTAGTGCGGATAAAATACGCTCGAGAATAAATGAAACATCGCTGACCATCGAAATATGCACAGGTCAGCCGGACATCGGGAGTCGCTTCCTCGAGTGTTTACGATTGCAAAACACTTGGTCAGAAGTAAATTAATTGATGTCGCGGCTCCGCTGGCAACAGGTGAAGCTAAAACAAGCAGTATTACAAGTGTTGGTGCACCGCATATATCTGTATGTAGCAAAAATTGCATGCATTCGAAGACGATGACAAAACACATCAGCACTAGTAAATTGTGACATTCTGAGGCTTGTCTGCAAGAAAGCAATACATTGTAAAGATGTAGGACACGGATAATCCTTCGTGATAGCCGGGAAAAAGATTCAGCGTGTTTAAAGTACGATCGTTCAATTACGACCACAAATTTTACACCCTAGAAAAATACACTCTACAAAAGAGCAATGTCGTCTAAATAAGCACAAATCTAACCCCTACCGCCGTATACTGCCGTGGTGTAGTGGTTAAAGTTGGCGAAAGTACCAGGGGTCTCTGGCTAAGTACCATGCCAAAATCCAAGGCACTTAGCCCAATTGACGGCACTTCCGCTGGCAGCCCAGAAACTCTTCACAATATCCACAGTTTTCAAAATGCTCTCATAGTCAACGCAGAAAACCGCAACGTCGTCGGCATATGCAGGGAGTTTGACCTCGGCTTGCTGTAGTTTGAAGTCTTTGATATCGCAAGTCCCGATGATACTGAGGCAAAGGGGTTCTATGTACATATCTAAGAGTAGAGGCGAGAGGGGGCAACCCTGGTGCACAGATCGTTGCACCTCGATGCGCGCTCCCACCGAACTGTTGATTATTAGCCGCGTCGTGCAACCACTGTACGCCATTTTGACACCCTCTGTGATGCCTGTTCCAACGTTTACATGTTGCAAAATGGTAAACAGAATTTCATATGGCACTCGGTCGAACGCTTTCTCTAAATCGAGCTGGAGCATAGCGACGCGCATGTGTAGAGCATCGCAGCAGTCCAGCACGCATCTCGTCATGTGGATGTTTGTGAATATTGATCGGGCTCTGATACCGCACGTCTGATGTGGTCCAGCTACATCCTTCATAACCGTTTGAAGTCTTTTAGCGAGTACTTTCATGTATATCTTATAATCAACATTGATTAAGTTAATAGGACGATAGGCAGTTACTTGCCTTAATGCGGCTCGATCATCTGTTTTGGGGATGAGCACTGTATGTGTGCACAGGAATGAAGGCGGTCGACGCTTTCGTTCGTAAGCATCATCTAAAACTCGAACCAATATAGGCGCTAGTTCCTGCTTAAATGCTTTGTAAAAATCGGCGCTTAATCCATCTGGCCCCGGGGATTTCCATGCAATGGCTTAGTACACCCGCGAAGTACCTAGGCGCTCCATTAGAGTCTTACCGCGACAGTGAGCCCTACTGGCGGAATCAAGTTGGGGAAATGCGTGATAGGACGGAGAGGGTGAAAGGTTGGGACTTGTCCATGTTAGCACGCAGCACTGTGTGCAATGTGTTTTTTGTTAGTAAATTGTGGTATGTGCTAAGTGTTCTGCACTGCTCGCGCGCTAATGTGCAAAAGTTTCACCGCATATTAGCTGTCTTTGTGTGGGGGTCGGTATGGGAGAGGACAAGCCGTACAAACCTCTTCCGTAGTGTTGGTAATGGAGGCCTTGGCTTGTCGCATTTATACCTGCGGCAGGTAGTTAATCGTTTCTGCTTCCTTCGAGACGTGAAGGACCCTTTTTTACGCACTGTGTTACAGATCAGATTAAGGAAACTCCTACCCAATTTCGTTGTTTCTACCGAATACGTAGCAGCACGTGTTGTTGGTTTTCTCAAGGAGGTCGTGGCGGCCTGTAATTTCTTAAGTGCGCGATTCTCACGCGATTATTTAGCTGTAGTAAAGCGCAAAAAGTTGTACAAGGACCTTGCAGACGTATTTTTTCCTGTACCTCTGTATCGCACCATGTACAGTGCCAATCCCGGTAGCGACGTTTTAAAGCGCGTAAAGAGAATGCATGTGGCTCCAGGCGCAAAGTTCTTTTTCTTTAGGCTCCACACCGGAACCTTAGAGGTAAAAACCTGGATGGAGGAAAGGGGACTGTACATTCCCTGGGGTGTGCATTGTTTTTTATGCAGAAAGCCCGAAACCGTCGAGCACGTCTTCCTGGAGTGTTTGGGTGGTGTATTCTTTTGGGGCATACTGCAAAGAGCACTGAAAAAAGACCTGCCACTAGACCCCCGAGGAATTCGTTTCCTAGCTGTGGAAAATGATGAAGGCGTCCCTTTCGACGCAGTAATGCTGATGGGATTGCACTGTATATGGAAAGCCTGCATGGCAGCGCGACACGCCGACATTGATACAAGGCCGGCACGCCAGTACTGCGAATCCGCTGCGGCGTTCGTGGCAACCAACAAGGATGTGTACCCGGTGCCCGAATGGGTATCGAGAATTGAGCCCCTTATGCACATGAAGAGTTTTTAGCCCCTTCTCGATTCCTAGTGCTCGTTTCGACGGTGTCTCCCCAGCAGCTATATCTTGCGCCTTCGCCCGCACAAGCGCACCACGATAGCGCTATTCTTCGAACAGTTCAATCCTGTCTTTTATTTTCCTAATATCGTCCATCCATTTACCAGGCTCTTCGCTTTCTTTTTCAAGTAGTCTAGCCAGCAAGGATCTTAAATTGTCCTCCTCACGCTTCTCTTCTTGTCGTATACAGCTTGACCGTGCGATTGCTGCTATCTTTATTTGCTCTTTGCAAAGTTCCCACTGCTGCCAGATTTTCATCTCCCCCCTAGACTCTATTTTGTCAATTTCTTCGCTTACTTTCCTACTAAAGATATCATCTGTAATGAGCTATTATTTAATTTCTACGTCTCCCATGAAAACTGATTGCCTCGCTTTTTTGTCCCTATCCCGCACTCCACTAAACAATGATCAGAGAATGAAATCGGTACTACATTGTAACTACTGCATTTTGATATGACGTCTGTAGACACATAAATGCGATCCAGGCGACCAAGGCCAGGAGGTCAGGCAGCCGGAGTGAGCGGCCGCGCGTTCGATGAGCTCCGTCGAACGCAGCCGTTCAAGTCCAAGTTTCGACCTACGGCGTGCATTATACCGCTGGATTCGACTACACACGTGAAGTGGAGTCCGAGGAGACCGCAAGTTCGGAGGTAGGCACACTAATTTGCCTATTTTTCGGTGGCCCACGCGGGACCGCTAGGCCTACCCATAGGCCTAGCAGAAGAAAGACGCTCTCGGCGGCGGGAGCCACAGAAGAGCATGAGCAACGCAATGGAGCTGGTGGAGGGAGAGACTATCGACCCCGCGGAGCTAACTAAGGGTACTTGGTTTATTACGAAAAAGAAAGGCCGCGTAGTGCCCCTCGAAGAGGAAACGCGAACCGCGACCAAAGATGAAGAGCGGCGGACTACAGGTCACAAGGCCGCCATCGGAAGAAAGCTAGCGGCAAAATCGGTAGAGAAGCAGTCCGTGCGGATACCGAAGGACGCCGAAAAAATAATAATACGCCCCCGGGGCGGAGTCAGCCGTCTAATAGAAGGTGGAATGATTGAACTGGCTGAATCGATCGCCCGCGCCGCCGGCATCGAGCTCAGGGACGCCGAGAACGACATCTTCTCGGCAAATATAAAGCAACAGTCCATACTAATCGCCACTACTAGCGAAGAGCGTG
Organism: Amblyomma maculatum; assembly: GCF_055883805.1. NCBI lineage: Eukaryota > Metazoa > Arthropoda > Arachnida > Ixodida > Ixodidae > Amblyomma > Amblyomma maculatum. The sequence continues at coordinate 53,517,528 of NC_139346.1, read as the reverse complement.
GAAGAAGGTACGCGGCTTTGCGCGCAGTTCTTTGCGGCAGCGAGAATATAGAAGTAAAGGCCTATCCCGCTATGCCTGAAGATTGTGGCAAGGGAGTCGTGCACGACGTCCCCCTACGCTATTCCAACGAAGAGCTATTGGAGCGAATACGCAGGAGAAAGGAGAACCCTTCAGTGCTCGGTGTTCGCAGACTGGGAGCAACCTCCAAAACAATACTAATCCTCTTCGAAGATCAGAAGGTTCCGCGCTGGGTGTATCTATCTCCTTTCGCGCAAAGATGCGTCTTGTACAAGAAGAAATATGAAGTTTGCCACGCGTGCGGGCGCATGGGACACCGAGACGACGTCTGTCCGGATCCGACGAATAAAAAGTGCCGCGGATGCGGCATGGAAAACCCGAAAGAAGGTCATCTGTGCGAACCCAGGTGCCAGCTATGCGGAAAGAATCACCTCCTCGGCGATAAGCGATGCCGGGAGATATATAGAACCCCATACATCACCAAAAAAAGACGTTGGGAGAAAAAACTGGGTCAGCAGGAACAACTGGCTGATGCAACGCAAAACTGCGAGCGAGCGGGACGCTCAAGAACCAGAAATGGTGAAGAGGACCCCCGGCTACTAAGAAGGAGATCGAGATCAAACAGCAAGGACTGCCACCACTTCACAGCCAAAGAGGGGGACTTCCCAAGGCTGGAGGAAGGAGCCACCGCCAACTCTACGCGACGCCGCTCGAGCTCCGGTACCAGGGACCGTTCCAGCTCTGGACGAAGCCGCTCCAGTTCGAGGACCTTGGCCGACTCATCCACTGCCAGCAGCTCCGGGTGCTTTACACGGGACCCCAAGACGTCGTGGGGACCACCTGCACGCAGACGCAGTCCGAGCGAAGATCGAAAAACGGTAAGCTTCACGGTTAGCAGTTCCCAGGTAAATAGGGAGGCAGACGAGAGAACTAAAAAACTAGAAAAAGAGAATCGAGAGCTCAAGAGCATGCTCAGCATGCTCACTACAGAGATTCAAAATTTAAGAATGGAAAAGAGTACCCCCCTCCTCCACCGAGGAACGAAGAGCTATTGGAGCGAATACGCAGGAGAAAGGAGAACCCTTCAGTGCTCGGTGTTCGCAGACTGGGAGCAACCTCCAAAACAATACTAATCCTCTTCGAAGATCAGAAGGTTCCGCGCTGGGTGTACCTATCTCCTTTCGCGCAAAGATGCGTCTTGTACAAGAAGAAATATGAAGTTTGCCACGCGTGCGCTGTACCCCAAAAACAGGTACAGAAACAGATGCCCTCTTCCCCGCCTACAAAGGTCGTAGTCGCGCGCCCTGAGCAGAAGGATAATGAAGAGGAGAAAATGATTACTGAAACAATCAGGCCACCCCCGCAAAAACGTAAAGGGAACGAGACGGATCCGCTGGTGGCATTAGAAAGGAGACTGGACGCTAAATACGAAGCAAGATTTGAAAGAATCGAGACCCTCCTCACCCAATTAATGGGTGCGGTAAATCAAATGCAGACGCAATTCACCGCGATGCAGAACGCCTTCACCGAGAGGCTAACTACATTAGAAAAGACTGTGACCCCAATTCAACAAAATGGACAGGCGCAGTAAAAATGAAGACTCTCTGGTGTGGCAGTGGAACTGCCGCGGCTTCCAACGAAAGCGAGCGCTCTTGCAACAGCACTTAGAGCAGAGCGCAGAAAAACCTTTAGCTATAGCCCTTCAGGAAACAGGAAAAGGTCTACCAAAATTATCGGGATATCAGGCGTTCCACGGTAATCGGGGAGAAAAATCCCGCGTCTCCACGCTAGTTAAAAGACACATAGCGGTAGTCGAGCATGAGGTCAACTCACGAGACATCGAAGCTGTATTAATAGAAATTATCACTGGTCGCAAGGAAGAGGCTAGTCTCTTCATCTTAAATCTGTACAGCACCCCCCAGCAGAGAAAGGTACGTTTCCGCGCCCTCTTCCGCAAAGCGATCAAAACAGCAGGAAGCAATACTCTTATAATTCTAGGAGACTTCAATGCCGCCCACCAAGAATGGGGCTACAATAGACACGACCCCAAGGGTAGGCAACTGTGGGAGGACATACATGAGCTCGGCCTCACCCTGCTGACGGACCCTAGCTGTCCGTCCAGGATGGGAAACAGCGTCTGTGCAGACACCACCCCGGACCTTACCTTAGGAAAAAACACGGGAGACGCAGTCTGGAAAAACACAGCTCAAAATTTTGGCAGCGACCACTTTGTTCTGGCTCTCACCCTCAGCAAGGGCGTCAAAACGCGTCGCCTCAAAAAACCCAAAATCACCGATTGGGACAGGTTTAGGCAAATCAGAGAAAACTGCGAATCGGGAGATGAAATCCAAAACATAGAGCAATGGGCAGAGACGCTTAAGAAACAAGTAGAGAAAGCAACCACGACCCTACGGGAGGACGATGCGCCGGTGACGGTTGACAGCAAACTCCTTCATATGTGGGAAGCAAAATGCGGCATGGAGAGGCGTCTCCGGTCGCAAAGATGGAACAGGAACCTTAGGCGAAGGATAGCAAGATATAACAAAGAGATTGAAGATTACGCAGTAAAACTTTGCGAACAAAACTGGTGTAGTAGGTGTGACGAGATGGAAGGGAACATAAGCCTTGCTAATACGTGGAGCCTACTCAGACACCTACTTGATCCTGACAATTCGAAAACTCAATCGGGCATAAGACTGACGAAAGCCAGACACGCGTTCGAGGGCACGGACGGGGAACTCATGGCGAAACTAATTAACATGTACGTAGGCGACACGCAAACCTTACCCCTGCCGGATTACGAAGGACCCTTAAACGAGGCCCTAGACGCGCCGATCACGGAGGCGGAGGTTCGCGCCGAAATATTAGGCCTAAAAACAAAATCGGCTCCCGGCCCAGACGGAATCACAAACAAGGTTCTCCGAAATTTGGACGATAATTCCATCCGCGCGCTCACCAAGTACATGAGAATCGTATGGGACAGAGGCCGCCTCCCACAACAGTGGAAGACGGCAAACGTAATTTTGATACCGAAGCCAGGCAAACCCCCTAAACTAGAGAACTTACGACCAATCTCTCTAACATCCTGTATAGGGAAATTGATGGAGCGGGTAGTCCAAACGCGACTAACGCGTTTCATGGAGCTTAACGACCTGTGGCCACACGAAATGGTTGGGTTCCGGCCCGGCCTGTGCACACAGGACGCAATGCTCCGCTTGAGACACGATATCATAGAAAGCGAAACCAGGGACGCGAGGGTACTACTAGGTCTAGACCTGACAAAGGCGTTCGATAACGTAAAACACGCGGCAATTCTTTCTGGTCTCCAAGAATTGGGGGTCGGAAAGAAAACGTACGACTACGTAAAAGACTTCCTGTCGGGTAGAACGATAAAGATAAAGTTTCAGGACATTGAATCCTCCACCGTCAAACTAGGAAGCAGGGGTACGCCACAGGGTTCGGTGCTGTCCCCGTTCCTCTTTAATGTTGCCATGCGAAACCTCCCGGCAGAACTGAGGAAAGTGGAAAACTTGAAATTCAGTATGTACGCGGACGACGTCAACCTGTGGGCTACCCAGGGGAGTGACGCGAGCATCGAGGAGCGCTTGCAAGCGGCGGCGGACACCGTCGTGTCCTACGCGGCCGAAAGGGGCCTCTCGTGCTCTCCACAAAAATCGGAACTGTTTATATACAACCCGAAGGCGCTCAGGTGTAAACGCCAGATAAACATCAGCGTAACAGTAGACGGCCAAATAGTGCCAAAAGTCGAACAAATTAGGATCTTGGGGCTGTTTCTACAAGCAGATGGGTACAACGATACAACGGTAAAGAAACTGAACGCGTACGCCACGCAAGTCACGGGTCTGTTCAGGAGAATCGCACTAAAGGGTCGGGGCCTTAAGGAACGAAGCCTCCTGAAACTAATGCAGGCTTACATCACTAGCCGCATATGTTACGCCACACCATTCCTAAACATTAGATCAGACGAAAGGCAGAGAATAGACGCACTCATCAGACGATGCGCGAAGAGGGCTCTGGGACTACCCATCTCGACCTCGACTGAACGCCTCCTCGAAATGGGGGTGCACAACAACTGGACGGAACTAGCGGAGGCTGTGCGCATGGCGCAACTAGAAAGATTAAGCAGAACCACCACGGGCAGAACCATCCTCGGCTGGGTGGGACTGCAGTCAGATAGAGGAACAAGCCACAAAGTAGACATTCCACGAGAGTGTCGCGAATATATAACAGTGCCCCCCCTACCTAAAAACATGCACCCTACGTACAACAAGGAGAGGAGACAAAAGAGGGCCGAGACGCTCGCAAAGAAAGCGGGGAAAATGAAGCCGGGGGAGGTCGCCTACGTGGACGCGGCTAGCGGGAAGTCGGGGGCGGCGGTGGCTGTGGTCGTCAACGGCCGCGGCGTGCCCGCCGCCGCCGCGTCCGTTAGAAGCCGAAATGTAGACACGGCTGAAGAAGTTGCAATAGCGCTCGCTTGCGTTGGAACGGAAGCCAGCATAGTTATTAGTGACAGCAAAACAGCTGTCTGGAACTTTGGAAAAGGGAGGGTCTCGACGGAGGCAGCCAAAATTTTAGAGAAAAGAAAACTTGAAAGATTCGAATTATTTGGACCCCCGCGCACGAGTCCATCCCCGGCAACGAGGCGGCGCACGAGCTAGCCCGAGCTCTCTACTTCCGGGCAGCCGTAGAGCCGCCTGATTGCGATGGGATGGACGAGAGGCTGCAAACTTATAAGGAAATTTTAGAACACTACAGACTTAGCAGAAGGTCCCTGCCACCACCGGACCGAACGCTAACTAACAAGGAGGCCGTCGCTTGGCGGCGCCTGCAAGCTGGGAATTTCCCAAGTCCCGTCTGGCTTTTCCACACGCAAGTGGAGGAAAAGGCGGACGATAGATGCGAAACCTGCGGAGAAAGGGGTACTCTTGATCACATAATCTGGCAATGCCTTGATTCCCCTGGCGCCAAGGAAAACATAAACAGTAGAGAAGCCTGGGAACTGCTACTGCGGAGCGAGTCCCCCGCCAACCAGCAGCAAGCTGTCCGCCTGGCGGCTGAAGCCGCGAAGAAACACTGTCACTTCGCCTGTCTTTAGTCGCGGAGGCCCCGGCCTCCGTCCCATAGGCCTGCGTGCCGGGGGCGGGGAGTAGGGGGCCTCCTACATCGGTGGAAAAATAAAGTTCGTAACAACAACAACAAATGCGATCCAGCCGCGCGTGGCTTGACCGCTGGAAATGTATAAACTTCACACAACGCGATCCTTCTAAACATTCCGCCACGTCGTCAAGGTTGCTAGTGTCTATAATTTCTGAGAGAGCCTCAGTACTTCTGTCCCTAAACGCTCTTGTACTGGATTTATCACAGCCTCTCAAAACGCAATTAAAGTCGCGCATGACAATCAGGGATTTCTCACAACTGATGTACTTTGTACGTTTTGAAAAAATGCTATCCTCTCATCTACAACATCTGGAGCGTACACACTAATAATGCGCCAATACTTTTTGTTGTACAGAAAATCAACCCAAACACATCTGCCCGACGGACATGCCATATGTGCCTGAACCTCGAGTCAGGGTAATTTCTTAACAAAAATGACACAGCCCGCAGACGTGCCAATTGCGTGGCTCACTACTGCAAAATACCTAGACGTGAAACGTCGCACCATGTTACCGGACTCTTCTTCCCCATCAACCTTCGTTTCCTGCACGGCCAGGACGTCGATATCATGCTCGGTTAAAAGGCGGTAGACCTGACCCTGCTTCTTCTTGCTTGCCAGTCCCCTGACATTAAGTGTACCTACTTTTATCGGAGCCGCAGAAGCCATTTTCATACAGAGGAATGAGGCCGGTAACATGGTGCTTACCTCTCGCGTCTAGCGCGTGGCTAGACGACGTCTTTGACACCGAAGCCATCCGGTGCTGGCGGCAGGCCTGACTGCGGTGGCGGTTTGTCGTGGTCTCTCCTCTCCGCCGACACATTAGATCGCGGGCGCAAAGTGCACCGCCGTCCTTGGCTGGTTTTTGCCGGCGGCTCCTCGACGCTGGAAGCTGTCGCCTTATCTCACTCAGCACTGGTCTGGCCGTGGGGCCGCTTCGGTGGGGCAGGAACGCCGGTGGAGCGGGCGGCGTTCTTATCATGGTTCTGCTCAAACAGAGACGCTGGTACTGCTTCCTTGAGTGCCGGCCCGCTTACTCCTTCAGTCGGCTCCTCCATCTGGTTTCCCGCAGGTTCTCCAGCTTCAGGTTTCCGTCCGGCATCGCTGCTGGAAGGTCCTGAAGAGTCCGTAGCGTCGGTTTTCTTTTCCTGTTCCTCAATGCCTTTTGCCGATTCTTCGGCCTCCACTACGTCCATCATGAGCTCCGCCGTGTCGTCTTTTGACGCTGCACCTGTAGCTGCCGCGTAAGTGCGTACACAATCGTTGTCTGCGTGGCCGTACCGCCGACATTTCGTACAGCGGGGGACTTTGCATTTCCGGCGCACGTGACCGGTGCCGTGTCACCGGAGGCACTGCATCGGGCGTCCAGGAGCCATGACAAGGGCCAACTCTCCGGCGACGCGTACCTGATGTGGCAGGTCGTCCACTTTCAGGCCCGGCTTCAACTTCAGTAGGACAGTCCTTGTCGTAGAACCCTTTTCATTGACGCCTTGTATCCGCCACCGCTCACGCGTGACTTCCGTTACCTTGCCAAACGAAGCGAACGCCGTCCGGATGTCGTCGTCAGCCACGCCGTGAAGCATCCAGTGAAGCCGTACCTTTACCTGCTGGTCTTCCGGGTCGATGATAAGACAGCGGCGTTTCTTCACTTGCAGCTCCTTGAAGGCGAGCAGCCTCTTTGTTGCCTCCGCACTCCGCAGGGTAACCGCCCAGACATGGTTGATTTGGTACGCCCCCAACGCAACCACGTCGGGGAGCGTACCGGACTCGGCCAGGGCGTCTCGAAAATCTTCGACCCGGAAAGGCCTCACTCGTACATCTCCGTGAAGAAAAACCGTGTTTAAAACAACACGACCGGTTGGCAGTGTAGGCAAAATAATCTGGTAGTCCTTATCTTCACTTGCATCGATCCTGTTTCCGCGGCCGTCAACGGCCGCTGTCGCCGCTCCGTTGGAGTCCATGGTGATGTACTTAAGCAGGTGAAGGCGATGCAGGTCCCGTCAAATGCAAAAACTTTTTTTTTTAAGTTACACAAGGAAACACTGCCAGTAAAGAAGTTCTTGGAAAGGAAGAATTTATTTTTACCTTGTGGTTCGCATTGCTTAATTTGTAAACAGCCAGAAACTATAGGCCACGTTTTCCTACATTGTTGGGAAGGGGTATATTTTTGGGATATTTTACAAAGGACTTTAAAAAAGGAATTTCCATAAGACTCGCATGGTATTAGGTACTTACCGGTAGAGAATGAGGATGGGGTGCCATTTCACCTTATTATGCTAATGGCCCTCCACTGTATTTGGCGCTCGAAAATGGCAGGATACCATTGCAATCCTGACGCACGGCCAGCACGGATATATTTTCGGGAATGCGTGAATAGATACATCGAAATTCAGGAACTTGCTCCTAAAGCTCCCGAGTGGCTCGGAAGATTGGAGCCATTAGTGACCCTAAGAGAATTTTAGCACGACGACGCCACATCCCACCTGGCTGATTGTTGTATGAATGAATGCTCATTGTTCCCTGTAAGTGGTTTTGTGTATTGTGCTGAAGTCAGGCAATAAAGAAAAAAAAAGAGTTTTTAGCCCCTTTACATCAGTCAAGGTTTGGCTGGAAGTTTAACCCATACCGACGCTATGTACATTCTTCTCAAAAGTTCTTTCACTTTTGTTGTGTAGCTCTGTATGTCTAAGCAGGCAATAAAAAAAAGTGCAGTGGTTAAAGTGCGTGCTTGCTGGCTGAAAAGACCGAAGCTCGAATCACATGTAATTTTTTTTCTATTATCTTTTTGTTTCTTTTTTCTTTTCTTTTTCTATCTTTTTCTTTTTCAAATGTACTGGTGTTATTTTATAGCTCTGCATGATTTTTCCTGCCTGGCGTCCAGTTTTTTTCTGAAACAAGGGCCACGGACCATACAGGAATTTCCGGAATGAGAGCTCCGCGCGGTTTCATTTCGGTTCAGCCTGTATCAATTAACCAGAAACCGGACGAACGCGTCATTTCTGGAACTGATACCGGGCAGAGTATTCCACTTCTGAACAGAAGCCGGGCTGATCGACGAAGCTCAACCAGAATGATCATGCCGGACACGCCAGCGCACTAAATAAGCATGATACCAAACATATTGTACAACTATTATGTATGTAAAGGGCACGCTTCGTTTTCCAAATACCTCGAAAATGCGAAGCCGTTCAAGTGTGCGCTAGAAAGCACATACGCGCGTCGCGTCGCATTTGCGCGTACAACAGTCGCTGCAGCTCGTACGATCTTGCGGTGCGTCTTCATATCTGCGACTGAAGATCTGCCGCCTTCAACGCGAAAGTGGAAGCATGAACGTATCGTTTTACTAGCGATGACAAAACATTGTTCGAGAAAAAATAAACAAACATCGCTGACCATCGAAAGATGCGCAGAAAGCCGCATAGCGGGCGACGCGTTCTCGAATGTTTACATATTGAAGCCTCTCAGTCGGAAGTGTATTTATTGACATCGATGCTCCGCTGGTGGCACGTGAAGCTAAAACGCCCAGTATTACAAGTATTAGTGCACCAGCTATCTCTGTATGTAGGAAAACTTACAAGCGTTCGTAGACGATGGAAAACACATCAGCACTAGTAAATTATATTATCTTGAGGTTTGCCTTCAATAATGCGACGCATTATAAAGATACGGCACATTTGTGAACCCTCGTGATAGCCTGCAAAGATATTCAGTGTGTTTAAAGGGCGATCGGTTAATTACGGCCACAAATTCTACAGCCAAGGAAAACATACAAAGAACGGAAGAGAAAAAGTAGCTATACATACTGAATCATAACCACTGCAACGACATCCCGCCTTAGAGTAGTGGTTAAGGTGCCCGTCATAAGACCATGAGGACGGAGGTTCGATTCCACACTTGGCAGTAAATTGTTTTTTATATGATTATTTTAAATGTAGACGTTTTATTTTATATTGTTGCCTGCTTTTTCCACCCTGGCGACGCGTTTCTTTCCGGAAACGAGGGCCATCAACCATACAGGCCATTCCGATATCAGAGCTCCGCTGGGTTTCATTCCGGATTTCCAGGTGGGTACAGGAATTTCCTGAGATAGTCCCAATCCTGTATCCCATATCCTGTACAGTAAACCTGTATACAATTTCCTGTACGAATTTTATACAGGATTTTTCAGTAGGGTAGACACTCCTGCAGGTCTTCATTGGAGTTGGGTACATATACAAATTGGGTTTTGCCGTAGCTGGCTGCGCATGGGTATGGTACCTGGGCCTTAAAATAAACTCCAGTCAGTTTAGTTACAGTGAACAAACGGTTGGCTGCAGGTGATGTCGATACTGTAAATATCAAGCTTCCGCCCTTGTTACCACGATTGCTGAGAGCATTTTTGAGCCTACGCTACAGCTGTCGAAGCCATGATTTTAGCGTTGGCTTTCCATAGATAATCGCCTACCTCGGCGGGCCTGAAGACAAACGAAACACCAGCCTTCTTGTTTTTCTTGTAGGATGCCATCCTGAAGAACGCCTGGTTCACGTCATCTGCGTGGTCACCCAGAGGTGCATCGCTGGCTTGTTCTTCACGTGGTCTCTTGTTCCCAGTGCCCTCATCTGTTGCTGCCACTACAGGGGCCGCTTCACTAGTCGGTGGCTGGGTCGCCACCAGTGCAGCATGGAGTGCGACTTGTGGTTGCGTTTATGTCGGTGTGGATACATCGAGCACGACGCCAAGGAGGTCGCTTGACGTGCTTCCGCCGGCGGCCAGGAACCCCACAAAAACACTCAATACTCTAAAACTTCGAAAAAACGCCGCAAAATAATAGGCCGGTCTCAGACGTCCGGTCGGATAATCATCGTCTTCTTCCTCCTTTCGCATGTGCGGTGACAGTTGTGCTGCACAAGCAATTGTAAATAATGGCGTGCACTGAGCCTGCACATAAGTTACCTCGCTCCAATATCTATTCATTGATATTCTGCATGTTATGGAGCGCCAGGGCTTGGCATGTAGCCGTAATTTCTGTTAATTATGTAGCGACGGTCAGCCAGTTCTTTTTTGGGCGTCCAGCCAGCGCCGCTTGAAGAGTTCCTTCGACGCTTAAGGAGTGTCGTTGTATGCTGCCACTAGCTCGGCATAAATCTTTTTATAATGGCCATTCAAATGCAGAAAGCGCATATCGGAAACTGCACCAATCTCCCACTAGGTTCCGCCACCTTTGGTTTGATCTTCTAGCCATGAGGAGCGGTACTATAAAAAAATGTTTACTTTCGATTAAAGGTCGACACACTTAGGCTCATTTTATGCTAGCCGTGTAAGTATGATAAAAATTTATTATTCGGTAGATACAGTCTTTACGAGCAGCCGCAGTTGAGTACGGCCAGAGAAATATTTGAAAGTCTCGGAAGCCTCGTTGAAGAGAGCCGATGAAGCGAAGGCGATAGGTGAGTATTTCGGACTACTTTGCTGAGACACACAGGTAGATGCTACTCACGCCATAATTGAAGTAACTTCCTGCATACTATTCGGGATCATTGCCTGTCATACTAAGACTCGATCATACATTTCAGCACCAATATGTTTTGATAGAAACAGAAAATCGCGCTCGCGCGCAGTCCTACAGTAGGGGTCCAAGCAATTGCATATATGCATCAGTCAATTGCAGAAAGAGCGCTGCGCCATTCTACCTTCGCTGTAGTGGACGGTTAGGGCAGAAATTTTTAAATGCTGTTTACCCTATTTTTTCAGAAACGCAACGAATAAGAAAACTGTGTTTGCATTTTTTAAAAACGTTTTTGTAGGCATGAAAAGCCTCCGTCTTTGCTGACGTATCTTAAACAGGCAGGCAGCAGATGACAATTATGGGTGATTCAGAAAGACTAATCCATCTTAATTAGCACTTCCGATGCCGTTTGAGATATGCCCATTTATACAACATCACTTCTTAGAGGGTCTGGATTTTTTATACGATCCTAGCGATATCGCCCTCCTGTATTACTATATTATATACACTCGCTAGTTAGGGACTTGCGCCGTAGCCCTTAACACACTTCACACCAAACATTGATTGGTGCAGTAATACATTAGTGATTAATATTTGAAACAATCGCTCAACGTCGTGGCGGGCCACGCTCACGTTCTGTTTGTTCAACGCAGGATCCTTGGCACGCATATATTACTGTTATTCAAAAGAATATGACCTTCCAAAAAACGTTTCCCACTTGCAATCCCCGTGTCGATAGAATTCTGCTTTTGTCGACGATTGAATACCTCCTCTTGATTGGTTAATGTGGAGTCTACTACATTAAGAGAAATCGCACTGCTAGTTCAGGAGACTAGTTACAAAAGATTTTGGTTGCATGTACTCCTCAGATATTTGTGCAGCTGGTCTCCCAGCCGCCGGTACTATTAAATAGTCAAATCGCTCTCTGCCTTCTGACCTATTTTAACACCTGTCAATATGTACGTCAAAATATATTTGATCGTATCGGCATTGACTGCTTACGTGGCGGCCAATCTCTCGCCTGTCAGTCATTACAAAAGACTGTTAAACACGCAAACCGAACATGCCGGTCTCCACAGCATCACTAAAGAGCTGGCAACAATCACCCAAAGTACAGCATCCGAAACTACTGCGCCCCGCCCAGCACCGACTTACGCGAACGTCGCAGCATCCCCCCTCCTTTTGTCCTGCCGCCCCAACTGGCAGCGCCCTATATTCACAAATGCGATAACTCAACCTGCATCACCCTTTTATGTACGTTATCGCCCATCCCGACCAGTCTGCAACTACTGTAGCATTAGAGGACATATATCCCGCTTCTATCGCCGCCACCATCAGAAGGAGCGCCGTGGTTACGACGCCTTTGAAACTGATCTGCCTTCAACTTCATATTATCAACGGCGGTCTATTGCCAACCCACCTCTTCGGTCCTCTCTGGATCCAGTCGCCTCGTCTGAGCCTAGTAGAGCCCATATATCTACACGCCGCTCCCCATCCCCATACCACCGCTCAGTTGCTCCTCTCCGTCCCGCAACAACTCTCCCTGTCCGCCATTCGGAAATTTGAGTGATGCAGTTGCCAGCTGTCAAGCAGCAATCTTCGAAATTACTAAATGTCCTCCTGATTGCCTGTACAATATGATCTCTGCTTTCGCTGAAGGATTATTGGTGGAAGCTTTGATTGATACAGGGGCTGGGATTTCTGTTGTTCACGCTGATTTGTTCTGCCGCTTACGAAAGGTGACGACACCATATTATGAACCAGAACTACGTCTAGCCAATGATGTTCCTCTGCTACCTTCAACAAAGTGCACTGTGCGAGTTGTTATCGACGGCGTCAGCCACAATGTGCAGTTTGCTGTGCTCTCATCTTGTGCGCATTTAATGATTTTTGGTCGGGATTTTTTGTCAACTGCTTCAGCATCAATTTCCTGTAGCGACCGTGTCATCCATGTGACACACAGCGATTTTGAAACTGACTTTTCTGAACGACCATATCCCCTGATTGCCGCAGCTGATACTGTTTTGCCTCCTCAGTGCGAAAACCCACTTACAATTGTTTCTGACCATATCACTGATGGGGACGTACAGGTAGCACCATCTAATCGTCATCTTGCACACGGCATCGCCTTCCCATCAAGTTTTTCCGGTTCTGCAGCGGCTCAGCGACAGTAGTGGCCACTAACATTTCACGTGAATCCCTCGTGCTCCCTAAAGAAACTTCTCGGACTTGCATAGCGGATGTTCAACCTTTGTTCCTGATGGTGCTCATCGCCCCTCTGCCTCAGCAACGGGTTTCGGCAGAGGTCTCTCTTCCTGTTCTCTCAAAGACTATTAATCCGAACCTCACGCCTAACCAACGCCAAGAACTGCTGACATTGCTTCCACATCACAAGCTATTTTTGATGCCACTTCCCCACCACTGGTACGGACTAGTGTTGCACACCCCCGCATCTTTACTGAAGGTAGCTCAATCTTTCGCCGACGGCCTTATCGGCTTTCTGTCTCTGAAAAAAAGTTATTAAAGAAAATGTAAATGGCATCCTCCGTCGCAATATCATTTGACCCTGGACAAGCCCATGGTCCCGTCCAGTACTGTTATTAAAAAAAGGACGGGTCCGTACGCTTTTGTGTTTACTACCGTTAACTCAACTAAATTATCCGCAAATATGTATAACCAGTGCCGCGAATTGATGACGCCCTTGACTCTCTCCATGGCGCTAAATATTTCTCGACCTTGGACCTCCATTCTGGTTATCGGCAAATACCTATTCAAGAAGACGACATAGACAAAAATGCTTTCGCAACTCCCGATGGACTTTACGAATTTATTAGTATGCCCTTCGGTCTTTGTAACGCAACAGCGAAATTTGAAAGAATGATCGATACAGTACTTTGTGGGCTAAAATGAAGAACCCGTTTATATTACTTTGACGACATTGTTATCTTTTCATCAACTTTTAACAACCATCTTACGCGTCTGAATTAAGTTCTCACATGTCTCGCTTCAGCAGGGCTGCGATACCAAGAAGTGAGAATTTGAACAGAATTAAATTAAAATACTAGGACATCTAGTTAGTCATGACAGTATTCGTCCAAACCCTAAAAAATTATTGCGGTTCTAAATTTTTCTCATCCTCAATTGACTTCAGATTTGCGCAGTTTTCTAGGCCTGACATCTTATTTCCACCGTTTTATCCGACACTTTGGAACTATTGCTGCTGCCTTCATGAAATACTTAAAACGCGCAGCGCTTTGGCGTGGGCTGCACAGTGCGAAACTGAATTCAAGAACCTCCAATACACCCTGACATCGGATCCTGTTCTTTCTCACTTTAGCGACACCGCTCCAACTATCCTGCATACTGATGCCAGTAGTCGCGGTTTCGGCGCTGTACTTCTACAGCGCGGCGCAACTTCCCGTGAGAAAGTGATTGTCTTCGCCAGCCGGACCATGACTCTAGCTGAGAAAAATTATACTATTACCGAGCAGGAATGTCTTGCCGTCATTGGCGTGGTTCAGACATTTTGTCCTTATCTATATAGTCGCCACTTCACAGTTGTGACCGATAACCGTGATCTTTTCTGGCTGTCTTCTCTAAAACATGTGAAAGGTCGATTTTCTCCTTTGATTCTACTCCTACAAGAGCACCAGTGCGACGTCGTTTATCAATCGGGTCGCAACCACCGAGACGCCGACGCGCTTTCTCGCTTCCCACATTCACCATTGACCTGCGGTTTATCTACGCAATGTATTTCTTCCTCTTACCAAAGCCGATTCTCTCTGCCTCCGACGCATATAACAGCAGTTTCGTTTGACATCTCTGACAACAAACACGCTCTCCGCTCGCTGCAACTAGCCGACGCCTACTGCCGTCCCATCCTCGACCACTTTAATGACTCTTTGAATCCACCCAATGCTAGGCTCTGCCGACAGCTACGCAACAACAAGCTCGAAGATGGCATCCTACTCTGCTACGTGTATTGCCCTGAGGGAACCCGCTGGATTCCAGTGCTCATGCGTGTGCTTCGCCCAAGTATCCTAGCGGCTGTACACGATGACGCTACGGCACGTCACCTAGGTTTTCACAAAACCTACGACCGCGTGAGGAGACGGTTCTTCTGGCCTGGCTTGTTTTCCAGTGCAGCTAAATACGTCGCTTTTTGCCCCCCGTGCCAACGTTGCAAACGGCCGACTTCAGCACCTGCTGGCCTCCTACAACCCCTTCCCTGTCCCGCCACATCATTTGATGTAGTCGGCATCGATTTATATGGTCCCCGGCCTCTCTCTGACGGGGAAACCAATGGGTTATCACGGCTGTAGATTACCTTACGCGCTACGCGAAAACGGCACCTGTGCGCACTGGCTCGGCTCAAGAGGCTGCAAATTTCTTTTTGCGATATATTGTATTGCGGCATGGCACTCGACGGGTGCTCCTAAAGGCCTGTTAACACTACGCCGATAATCACCCAATTTCCGTCCGCCGATGGTCGTCAGCGACGATATTCGCGGCGTCGGCGAGTTTGTCATACTGCACAGACGCCTACCGATCGCCGATCGTCGGCAGACAAGCGAATCGGTGTCGTGTCGGCATCTCGGCAGGCATCGGCCGATCCGCGTGTCACATACGGCGACAATCCTCACGAAGATCCAGCCCCGCATACAAAAAGAAAATACCTCCTTTCGAGAGGCAATTCAGCCAGGGGAGCAGTTGGCTATCACCCTGCGGTACCTTGTAACTGGTGAGTGAGCTCCAATGTACTGCACTGCTTGCGCTCCAAGTTGGGGGTATTGAACAGCTTTGATATGCAACGTATTTTGACAATGCAACCAAATTCAGTGATTACCTCAGAACCGCCGATCCTACTGTTTCTGTGTATGCCTATTTTCACTTATTCATTCTGCAATCACGTGCAGGGGTTTTAGCACAGCGGGAATACATAGAAAAGGATACAGTTCAAGGGAGAGGGATAAATGAAAACAATAGAAATAAGGTAACAAAGAGCACCAAGCGCAGTACAACGTCTAATTACAAAACATATAGATAATCTGGAGGTGGCACTCAAATAATTTTAAGGATGGCTAGAGAACTAGATTGTTGGTGAATACATTTCATTCAGCGACTGTTCTGAGCAGAACTGGGTATTTAAAGGTGTTATTTCTGAAAACAAGTGGTTATTGTCAGATTATGGTGATAACTTGCTTGTAAAAACCATGTTTTATTCTCAGTAATTACTTGGTACAAAAGGTAATACACGACGCACAATTTATATTAAGTAATGAAACTAAAGCTGCTCGTGTTTAGTAATGCGGTGAAATTTTTTTTAATGTTTCTGTTTTCGTGTATGGGTGCCTAATTATGGCAGCATAATCTTTACTGAAAATAAGATGGAAAGAAGCCAACAGTCGGCGAGGTCAAAGAAAATGGTGGGGATAGTTTTTCTAAAATTTTTACTTTAGTATGGACCTCAGTTAGTAATATAATCAGTTAGGGAGAAAGATAATTAAACACAATGTAGACGGAAAAACAACGCGCAAATGGTGGGAACCGACCTCATGACTTCGTTTCATTTTGTATTATAACGAGCCCCTCGTTTCTACTTCAATTATCTGGAAATAGGATGGACTTTTATGCAATAGACGAGCACTAAGAGTTTAACGTATAAGGGCCCCTCGAAGAAAGCCCAATTTTAAGTTTAGCATTAGCTATCACATAATAGTTTTTTTTAAGTTTCCTTTGCCTCAGGGCATAAAGAAGTATACAAAAATAAAAAGGCTATAAAGGAAAGAAAAAGTTTGCAGTTCTAATCAAGCACAAGAGGGAACGATGATGAGGACTCTGCGTCCATGCAGTGCAAGACGACGGATTGTTCAGCCAAATACCCCCCACTGTCAGGTGCCAAATTGTCATCAAGTTAGTGCCGGGCAAACAAACAAGTGTTGAATATCTGCCTCACTGTTCTGTTAGTTACAGACAGGACACCCTGGATGTGGATATAAATATCAATATTGAGGTCATGTTCTAGTTACAGCAGGTTTATTTCAGTTAAGAGTGTTCGTAATCCAAAGTTCTAGGTACCTAATTTGGGACACCTTCTTTAATATGTTTTGGTTTGTTACTGGTATTATAAAGGCACTTTCTTTCGAGTTAGTTCCATATATACAGTGTTTAAAAATTTAAGGCATTTGGCAAGAGTCACTTATTACTGAATTCATTATTTAAAACCATTTGGTAAGTATAATTTTTAACCTCAAAATAAAGAGCACAGTCATCAGCATACATATTTCACATATATGGCCTTGTGGTAGAGCATCCGCCTCGCAATCGGGAGGTACGGGGTTCGATCCCCACCTCCGCCGGGTACCCACCGGTTTCCAATGGGTACAAGATTTCCCCCGGCCGCTCTTCTGGGGTGAAAGGCTTGGAAAAAGGGGCCATGAACCAAAATGTTCGTTCAAGAAGAAAATAAAAGGGCCACATAATGGGCTTTTGCCGCGCGAGGCGGACTTACTGTTGTCCGATGGCGGAACGGATCACTGCCACATCGGCGCAACTATTTGAGGCGCAACTGCGGCCCTTTCCCCAAGCATTTCACCCCAGAAGAGCCGAGCACCAGGCCGGGGTAAATGTTGTACCCATTGGAAACCGGTGGGTACCCGGCAACACTGGGTGACCATGTGGTAGAGCAGCCGCCTCGCATTTGGGAGGTATCGGGTTCGCTTCCTGGTGCCGCTAGTTACCCAGCGGGTTTTCAATGGGTATAAGCTTTCCCCCGGCCTATTGCTCGGCTCTTCTGGGGTGAAATGCTTGGGTAAAGGGCCGAAGTTGCGCCCCAAATAGTTGCGCTGATGTGGCAGTGATCCGTTCCGCCATCGGACAACAATAAGTCCGCCTCTATCCACTCCCGCTCGTAGAGTTGGGCTGTGTGAGGAGCTCTTGTCACGCTACGCAGGACCCTACCGTGTCTTACGGCCGGTCACTCCTGTGACATACGAGATCACCCCTGTGCATCCGCCGCAACAGTCCGCTATGCCACGTACCGAGATCGTTCATGTCGCCCGAATGAAACCGTACTACACCTGCAGTAGTTCGACACAATGTGCACCGAGATTGTGCTTTTCGTGGGGAGGTAATGTTAAATATATGTCCTGCGCGTCGCTGGATGTTGAAGAAGAGGACAATAAACAGTAGTGACGCGAAAGGAAGACGAAGCTGAAGAAACCGTTGGGACTTGTCTGAACACTTGCTGTGTTCTGCTCTACTGTGCTGTGAACAGTCGCCTATCACCGGTTGTGGTGCTGCTGCTGCCCAGTATCAATATTAACCTTAGCCGGAATGTGTTGTAGAATAAGGTTAATATAGAAAAGAAATAAAAGGCGTCCAAGTACCGAGCCCCAAGAACGCCGGAGTCAACCAAAACTTCATTGGACCCGAATAGTAGAGGCAGAACTGAAGTATTGAAATTAATGAAATTCTCACCGGCAAAGCAAACTGTCACCTAAATGCATTAGCACACAGTATGTAATCACATAAAAAGTGTTCTATAAGTGTGCATTGTGCAACATTTGCAGCATTCTTCATAAAAAGAAATGTGTAGTTGGTGTAAGAAATCTGACGTCGCACTACACTGAATGATGTCCTATTTGCATCCATAGGTGACAGCCAGATGTCATTGCAGCTTGCATTTTACGTTCCCGCAGCATCATTTCAGGCATATTATTTGAAGTTTGCAAATCCTTGTACCACGTTTTCGCACCAGAGGTCGTGAAGGTAAATGATTTCACATTTCTTTTCCGCTACGGCTCTGATGTACAGCTGTCCGAGGTGCGCGGGTTCATCGCACATTGTAAGGAATTGTAATGGCACATTAAATTGTACGATAGCCATAAATACCTTTATGGGGCAGGTTTGGCGTGATAAAGCAAACAGCAATAAATATCTCTGTTGCAGCTGTGTGTCTGTGTCATTTCATAAACAGAGCATACTTTAGGCAGGCATCCTTTGCATGCTTATATTTTTCCCCATGGCAGGCTACTTTATTGACCGATGCTAGGGTGGGCAGACAAAAAGAATAAGTGGCCAACACTGCCTTATTGAAAGGGGATCCTAAATTACCTTCACTAGTTTGCAGTGAGGTGAACGTAATGTGTGTACAGCATGGTAGGTCCATGGAATCTTTTCAATGTGCAATGTGCGCGTTTTATTCTTTCCGAGTACTGCTTGATTGATTTTAGTAAATAATTCCAAGTCTTCTTCTAGCCTCCCAAAGTCGAAAAATACATAAGTATGCCATATTTTGTGGGCGGCCCATGTAAATTTGAGAGACGTCCCTGATTTGGCCATAATCAAGTTAGGTTGAAAACGAATTTTGGTCAAATTCAAACAAGGCTGAATTCTGGATCACATTTTGGGGGTGGCCCAAACACTTTTTGAGGTCACCTATGAATTGGCTGCACGCAAATTAGGTTGGACACCAAATTTGACCATAGCCAATTCTGCATAGTGCCGTTTAGGGTGTCCAGGGGGCACATTCTCAGGATGCAAACTGAAGCTTTCTCTACACAGTTTCTGCAGACACTTCTTTTGCAAACTGTGGCTAATAACTGTTATGCATTAATAGAGATATTTCTGTTCCACACTCCGGAAACACACAAGGAATGGTAGACAGTGGCTCGTGGCTTCCAAGACTTCTGGCAAATCCTAAATTGAATTGATGATTTGGATGACAAGCATGTTGTGATACGACAAACACCTAAACGTGGAGCTGAATTCCGCAACTACAAGGACTCTCTCAGCATTTGGCTGATGGACCTTGTTGGTGGGGAGCTAAACTTCACCTTTGAATATGTAGGAGAAAATGGACGGGTTAATGACAGCGATGAATGGTTAGCTGCAGATTGAACATAATATAGAACTTCTACCACCACCCACAGTTCTACAACACTACTCTACTTCAGCACCGCACGTTGCTGTGGGAGATTGTGAGGTTCTTTTCTTTAAATCTTCTGGCCACCTTGTTCTGTGGCTTATTCAGAGGCAGCAATCTAAATAGATGACAGAACCGACCAATCTAACGACGAATAATTTATGCACACACATAGACGGGACGAGAGTAGGACAAGCAAGTAGGACGAAGGCTAAACCTTAAATTGTCCACAGTCACCAGTTCGTTCGGTAGGGAAGCCGGTGCACACGCTCCGGGTGGTCAGAGTTTTGCAGGGTTGGTGAAGTAGGGCCTCGGTAAGCCCAGCGGAAGGCTAGGCCACCGGACGGGGCCCAGTAAAGGCAAAAGGCCTCGGGTTGCCTTTCCACGGCGGATGCGTGAGGCCTCCCCGACGTGCCTGGGCCCAGCTCGGCGCCGAACGCTCGTGCCAGTGAAGAGCTGGTGCTGTGGCACTCCCGGGCCCGACCACCGTTCCGAGCTTCGTGG
This sequence comes from Amblyomma maculatum, assembly GCF_055883805.1. Taxonomy (NCBI): domain Eukaryota; kingdom Metazoa; phylum Arthropoda; class Arachnida; order Ixodida; family Ixodidae; genus Amblyomma; species Amblyomma maculatum. The sequence continues at coordinate 53,497,418 of NC_139346.1, read as the reverse complement.
ACAACAGGAGAACAGGACAGGATGCGGCCGGCAGGCCCCAGGTCTGGACCCCCGGGTCAGGCCTGGCAGAAGACGTACCGCTCCGAGCTCCTTGGACAGCCGATCGGCTCCGCTGCTCGCCTGTTCTCTCCTGCCCGTGCCTCGAGCTCCTAGAGTCAACCTCCACGTTTTCCTCTTCTTCTTTCTCCAAACGTGGTTTTCTTTCTTCGTCTTTTATCAAACTATCACATGTTCTTCACAAATATGCCCCCCTTTGAGAATTTTTTTTCGGGAAAAAAAACTTGGGGCCATGACACTGATGCACTCTTTTGGAGGACCACACACCACAACACTGCTGTGCCCATCACTGCACACACCACAGAGTGGCCACACCATTGCTATTGTCTGCTGAGAGTCTGAGTCACTCATGCACACAAAATAAAAAAAAAATCGTACTAATACAAGTAACATTAACACTCAACACTTGTCAGAAGAAATAAACTCCTAGAAACATACTATGAACAGCACGACGACACCTCCAGAAGCTTTGTATGAAATGTGATCTAAGACGATATATCTCCAATGGCGTTGGAATACAGCACAGAGATTAACATTGTCTCCCGTATCATTCTCAATTCACCAGTTCACTATTCTGTATCGAATCTCGGTTCCCCAGTCCACTCTGGGACCAAGGTTCTTCACTGAATGTTGACACCGGAGTTTTCGACTCGACGTTATCAAGAACTACGAAGGATGAAGCTTGTAGGGCATTCACTGGCTTGCGCTCTTCGTAGCTTTTTGTGTTAATGGGCATGCGTCCTAATGGAGCGTTCCTCAGGTTTCCTTTCGGGACAGTCCTCTGACATGCATCGCACGACCTCACAAACCGCTTAATGTTAGCTTGCACCCCTGGCCAGTAAAAGTCATCAAGCACTCTTGCGATAGTTCTTCTGACACCCTGGTGGCCGACAAGTGCACTCCCATGTGCCTGCACGAGGACCTGACGGCGCAAAACCTTCGGAACGGCCGCTTGTTCAATTGTTTTTTCTGGACAAAGTTGATAGGTCCGATACAAAATGCCGTCAACTAGATGGAAGGTGTAGGCCGTCTGCCCTTTTCCGTGATAGGTTTTCTTAAGCTTGCGACGACACACGTCTAAGCTGGCGTCATCTTCTTGTTTCTTGCAAACAGACCGAGATAAGTGGAGTACGGTTTGGGAGGCATCCAAACCAGTCTCTGAAACTTTCGCCGCCAGAATCTGGAAATAAGCACTGGACCCATCATCACTCGCAGGTATGCTTCTCGGGCCCGTCAAGACTGTTGGCACCTCGGCGAATGGGGCGCTTACACCCGGAACATTGTCGATAATTACGCCATATAATGGCGTCGGCAAGCACCTAGCAATAGCTTTGCCTGTGAAGTATGACGACTCTATAATAACCTCCGCCTCAGGCGCTTCGATGTCAGAACCATCTGCTAAACGCAAAGATGCTCGTTCACCGGTATATGCAGCCTCGGGCACCAGAGCCTGACGCACCACGATGCTATTAGAACCATTATCTCGCAGCATCGACACTGCTTGTCCGAACACTTCTCCATGCTCTACCGGCATGTTGGTAATAATATGAGATGGACTAAGAGCCGAATCGTCCCCTCGAACATCTAAGCATGTTCTTCCCAGTTGACGACCAGGGCGGGAATCTCGAGAGAACGTGCAGCAAGCAGACGTCTCCCGGTCATTTGAATTTCCGCATCGACACAACTGGGTTTCATGCCCAGATTTGCGACATAATGTGCAATATGGGGGCTTCGGTTTTGTATGGAAATTCGCCGACCTACGCCCGATCTCTTTACAGATGAAGGATCGAATCCTAGTCTTTGGGTTTGGGGCTGCGTCCTGCGGTTTCGCAGAATTTTGCTCAGCTCTATCTTTAAAAACCGCGAGGTTATTCTGTCGCTGAGCCTCAAGAAAGTGATCGGCGGCCTCAGCAATCTCGTCCACCGTTTTACAATCACGTTCTCGCAAGAAAAGAACTAAACGATTGTGACAGCTGCTTAAAAACTGCTCAGCCACTATCATGTCACGAACCACTTCAAACGTGCGACCTTGTCCTCGCATCTCAACCCAGCGGTCAAAAAAAAACTTAACAGCCTTGTGGTGTAGTGGGAAGCTGTCTCACCATCTTGCGGCTTGCTTCGACGAAACTTCTCTCTGTAGCCCTCAGCCGTGAACCGGAACCTCCGAAGTAAGGCATGTTTCGCTACATCGTAATTGACTGAGTCCTCAGGAGAGAGTCGTCCAAAGACTCTGAGAGCTTCTCCGCCGAAGCACAGACTCAAAGCCGTGGCCCACTTCTCTTTCGGCCAGCCCTGGCCAATGGCGACATGTTCAAAACGCTTCAAATACACGTCCAAATCGTCCCTTTCCTTACAATAACAGTGGAATCAATCCGTGAGGACCAATTGTGAAAGCCCGAGCTGGTACGGTACCGCGCTCAGCGCTTCCAGAACTAGGGGCGTTTTCTCCCAATTCCGCAAGTCGTACTCGCAGCTGCAAATTCTGGTTTTCTTGCTCCAAGCGCTGCTTCGCCACTTCACGTTCTGCAGCTCTCTCTTCGCGTTCTGCAGCTTTGTCTTCCCTTGCCTTTTGCAATTCCTTCTCAACCCACTCGGGCAACTCGACTCCCTGCAAACCTATACGTTCCCCTACCGCGAGCAACGCTGGTGCACTCCTTTTTCTCCAATCTCTAGCCGCGGGAAAATGCTGCTTGGCCGGCCTGGCCCTGCCGTGGACGCCAAAATTGTGAGGATATTTTCTTTAAATCTTCTGGCCACCCTGTTCTGTGGCTTATTCAGAGGCAGCAATCTAAATAGATGACCAGACCGACCAAACTAACGACGAATAATTTATGTACACACATAGACGGGACGAGAGTAGGACAAGCAAGTAGGACGAAGACTAAACCCTAAATTGTCTACAGTCACCAGTTCGTTGTGTAGGGAAGCCGGTGCAGATGCTCTGGGTGGTCAGAGTTTTGCAGGGTCGGTGAAGTAGGGCCTCGGTAAGCCCAGCGGAAGGCATGGCCACCGGACGGGGCCCAGTAGAGGCAAAAGGCCTCGGGTTGCCTTTCCGCGGCCAATGCGTCGGCCTCCCCGACGTTCCTGGGCCCAGCTCGGCGCCGAACGCTCGTGCCAATGAAGAGCTGGCGCTGTGGCACTCCCGGGCCCGACCACCGTTCCGAGCTTCGTGGACAACAGGAGAACAGGACAGGATACGGCCGGCAGGCCCCAGGTCTGGATCCCCGGGTCAGGCCTGGCAGAAGACGTACCGCTCCGAGCTCCTTGGACAGCCGATCGGCTCCACTGCTCGCCTGTTCTCTCCTGCTCGTGCCTCGCGCTCCTCGAGCCAACCTCCACGTTTTCCTCTTCTTCTTTCTCCAAGCGTGGTTTTCTTTCTTCTTCTTTTATCAAATTAACGCATGTTCTTCACAGAGATAAAAGCTTAGGCCTAAAGCCACATTTTAACCCGCGCTAACCGTGTCAGTTCGGGAGAGGGAAGAAGAAGAAGTTCGTGCGGAGTGCGCGTGGTTCTGGGCCGCCGCTGCTTTTGCCTGGTCAAGCGCCTGCTCTCTGCCTCCTGTGCCTCAGCTCACCAACCCCGTCCTTTGACCTGTCCTTCTGGACTGCCGTCCGGGAATGGAACCCGTGACAATATTTAATGAGGCCGTACCCTGCTCCACAGCTGCATCATGAAAAGGGAATTTTCAACTGCAGGCACCTTCTGTACGAAAGATCGGTTTTCATTTCTTGTATAAATGTTTATTCTTCTTCTTCAGAGTATGTTGAAGAATTTATTTGCAGCATGATATTGCAAAGACAGGAAGCTAACAACTATGTGAAGCTGCACGGTTAAGGGGAAATGCCAGAAAACTGCATCTATGCGCAGGATTGATAACAGTTTTTTCGCCCAGTTGTATACTTTTAACTTCTTACCGCAATGATATAAGATGGTGAAGTCTTAACAGCACTTGCTCCTTCATCCGTTAAGCGCAGCTGTGCAGCCACAGCTTGTGCTACCATGTTCAAACTTCTATTAAAGGATACACAGAGATCCCTTTCACAAGCGGAGATAAAAAGTATGATGCTATTAATTTCTTTTTTAGTGACAGGCTAGAGCCAGACGTACAGCAGAGAATACTTTTGGCATCCTTGCCAACTTGTGGAAAATATACAGGGCACCATTACGGCACAGTCCCACAAAATCGAAGTACTTTGTACTAGCCACAATTGTCCTCCACAACTCTCTAAACTAAGGAGAGGGACTCGGCAGCTCTACATGCCTCCTGAGAGCTCAGATGTTGCAGATGCCTTGACTGGTAAGGCATTCTTTTTACAATTACAAACATGCTTGCTCAAGAGAAGCAGCATGCCCATTAAGTGCTACGTGACGTCCAACTCTATGCGGGGGGGGGGGGGGGGGGATTGGTCAGTAAATATAGAAGGGTCGAAAAGAGTGTTTTTATTGAATATGGTTGTAGCATATTAGTGCTTTATAGGAAGAGTATCAAGCTGGCACTGAACCAAAGGTTATCGCAAATAAAAGCGATTGCAAAAAAAGAAAATGGGCAACTGCAAAGAGAAAATTTAAGGAAAGCGAATTAGCATAAATGGGAAACTGTGGCATAATTGTCGGGGGGCAAAATTGGTCTTTAGGGCGGAAATGCCCCTCGACAAAATGACTCATTATAGAGACGAAAAATATAAACACAAGGCTGCATCAAGCGTGCCAGTGAACTTCCGATGCGCTCGCAATTAGGCACGATGAAGGAAGATGCAGGGAATTGTGGGACGGAAGAGATGTCAAGATTTGAAAACGAGGGGAATAAAAAAAGAAGGAGAGAGGGGCAGCTCAGTGGGCTAAAGAAGTCCCAAGAAGGAAAAAAATGTTATCTTAAACTGTGTTAAAGGTAAGAAATCGTTTGTGCAATGGCCCTGGCCCACCCCCAACCCTTGTATACAACGTGATGTATTTTCAGAACTAAAATATGAAAATTCAATTGACCAAAGTTCAAAAGAAGCTTCACACAGTGCCCAAAATGTGTGTTGACAACTGTCGCCAAAACTGGGTTGGAAACTGGGTCTTTAAATACCATTTGTAAGATGGGGGTTTATTGAGCAGATCAGCAGGACTCGATCAGCAGGACTGGGCAGATCAGCGGCGAGCACAGCGACAGCGAACACCATCAGGTCCAACACGCGCAGCGATCACGATGTCACTGCCTAGAATGTTCCTCGTGCACTTCTTCCTCTTCGTAATTACCCGCGAGACGAAGAGGAGACATCCTGGCGACTTCCGGCGTGAGCAAGATAGCAGGGTCGTAAAGGGTTTAAGGCGCTGTGCGTGAACAATCTCGCATCCGCGCCGGCGTAGATCATGAGACGGCGTAAGAGGTTCCACCACATAATTAACCTGAGAGGTGCACTCCCCACCTCGGTATGGGCCATAGTATTTAGCAAGAAATTTCTAAGACAGTCGAGGAGCATTGGAAGGTATCCACAGCCACACAAGAGCGCCAGAGAAGTCCGGTGTCGAGTGTTGGTTGCCATGTTTGGATTTATGGCGGTACTGGGTGTTAGCCGTGAATGCACGAGAAATTTGTCGACAGCCTTCCGCATGCTGGGCTGCTTGAGACGCAGGAGTATACTGGCTGATACGGGAGTATGGTGTCGATTGTAGCAGAGGGGTGACGGCCATTGTCACGAAATCGGCGCCCATTTTTATCAAGCCGGTACAGCGCTAGGCGCGCGCGGCGTCGCGTGGAGAGCATGGAGAGAAAAGCCCCTTCCCCGCGCGGGAGAGCGCGTAGCTTTGTACGCGTTGCGTCACCCTCTTTCCCATTGCCCGGGGAGGACGGTGGTTCATCGGCCAGGAATGTGCCAGGCCTTTCGAGAACTTACTATGGGACCTGGCCAATGACGACGCGCGGCTCGACGGGAGGAGAAGAGGGAGCTATAACCAGCGAAGCTATGTGTGTGTGCGCGCTAGCTTTGGCGCGTGTTAACAAACAGACGCGGCGCGCCCTATTTAAAGCGACCGCGCCGCTTGTTGAGTCAGTCAGTCAGTCAGTTCGTCAGAGCTTTGCGACGTGTTCGGCTGGTCTCCCGGGGATCACCCGCTGCTGGCAAGCCCACGGACTTTCAAGGGAGCGGCGCTCGTCTCGTATGGCGGCCACATCGTGACTCTTGAGGCGTCGGACTGCAACAGTGCCCGGTGAACAATTTGGTGTTTGTTTATGTACTCTCTCGTGTTTCATCTCTTGTAAAGCCTCTATGTTATTGGATACCTGTGTAATTGCATGCTTAGCGTTTGTTATTCTGAGAACTTCTCGTCTGTTGTATTTCAAGTGATCTTGTGTATTCCTTTGTATCGTCTCTTGCTGTGCATGAATTGTGTTTGTTTGTTACTTCTGACTCCGATCCTTACTCTGGTTTGAACCGGCGACCGCTGGGCACCAAACGACCACCCCCTTCTGTCACTACAAGGTAGTTGAATTCCGGCTGAGCTTGCCACGTAAGTCGAGGGCATCTCCTTTGCGACCGGAACAGCTACCCCCACTCACTCAAAGGGTGTCTGGGAGTGTGCGCACCGTTAAGGGCGCATCGTTAATAATACCCCTTAATTATTAACGGGTGACAGCCATAGAGGAAAAAAAGGAGAGAAGCCAGTAATAGACTGCGTTGCGGTATTGCATGCGTACCTGACACACTGAAGAACAAGGTCCCAATTTTAGTGGTTTGAGGAGACGTACATGGAGAGCATGTCGCCAAGGGTACGATTGAAACGCTCAGTGAGGCCATTAGTCTAGGGATGATAGGCGGAGATTGTTCTAAGAATAATGTTGCACTTGGTGAGCAAGGCTTTCACAACGTCAATCAAGAAAACGCGCCGTCTGTCGCTGAACAGCTCTCGAGGTGCACCGTAGCGAAGAACAAATCGCTGCAAAATGAAGGAAGCTAATTCTGACGCTGTGGCAGATCGAAGTGCAGCGGTTTCTGTACCTCGTCAGATGATCAACGGCTACAATAGCCCAGTGGTTGCCGGCTGCAGTGTTGAGGAGATGGCTTGTGATGTTGACAGTTGAGGCATGAGCGAACTGATGTGTGTCGGGTTAAGAGGGCGAGCTTCATCGCAGCGGGCTCGGGAGGCGACGATGCATCGAGGCGGAAGACAGCCTGGGAGGAGAGGCAGAAGGTAAAGTTTATATACACTTTTCACATACTGAAGAACGTACAACTCATGAGAGGAAAACGGAGCTATCTGTCTAAACAAAATCCGTCGGTTAAATATGGTTTGGTATCCCCTGTTCCCTAACTGGGGAAACAAAGATCATCGATGCTATCCAATCAGTGGGGGCAATTGATCACTCGAGGTGCCGCCCACTGCCGAGGGTGAAACTCCTTGCACATCTTCCGGTGGCGAGGGCAAATCTGCTGAATTCGACTATTTTGTGCGGACGATGGAGTTTTGGTACCAGGGCAAAATGGCCCGAGAAGTCGCCTATTGACGGTGGTACTTAACCCCGCGAAATTTTAAGGGGGCCACCTGCTTGCCTCGAGAATTCGGCGAGTGGGGTCAATGCTGCTCCGCGACGCGTCTCGTGCCCGTTAAGCACAAGAATAGGTGCCCAGTTGTCGCCGTCACTTCACTGCTTTAGTTCGCGGTCGTTCGCCGGCGTCCGCTAACTACACCTCCATGTGAGCTGCTGAAGCCTGGGCGGAACTCCGGTTACATCAGCCTCCATTGTCAGCTACTGAAGTCTGGCTGGAACTTCGGTCACAACAGCCCGTCCGCCGGCCGAAGAGGTCTCGTAGCGTTAGCAGCAAACGCTGCACCCCGTAGATGCCTGGAGCTGGTTCAGCCTGGTCGGTCTGGCCACGTCAAACCTGGCCATCCGGTTCCTGCTGTGCTGTTATCATCTGTTTTGGTTTGGCTTGGCTTGGCTGGCAGCTGCGACTGCGATAGTGGCGCTAGTGTATCTGTGGCGCAAGTGTGGCGCAAGTGTATAAAAGCGGAGTGCGAGAATAAACGGGGGTTCATTTCGTCGCTTGGGAGCTCGGTGTCTGGACTGCTTTCTCTGGCAGCGTTCCGGCGCGGGTGCAACGGCGCCCCCCCTGCCTGGGCTAACACGACATGGTGTCAGAAGTGGCCGTCTACGACATGATGTCAGATGGTCAAGAATCTTCGCACTGAGCCAGGCACCTTCCATCCACGATGTCGAAGACGCCTTCAATAAGGCTGCATGGACTGCAGCAACCGCCACCGCTGGACTTTGACCGCACGTCAGAGTGGCCGGCGTGGATCGAACATTTCGACGACTTCCGATATGCAACGGGACTCAACGAATGCTCCGGGGAGGCTCAGGTACGAACGCTGTTGTACACAATGGGGAGGCAAGCTCGTGACATATTCAAGACGTTTTCACTATCTGACGAAGACGCCAAGAACTATGAAACCGTAAAGAAAACGTTCGACGGGCACTTTGTAAAAGAGAGGAACATCGTGTACGAAAGCGCCTGTTTCCACAGACGCGTACAAAGGCCAGGAGAGTCGGTAGACCAGTTCGTCACTGCGCTACACGGCTTGGCGAAACGTTGCGACTACGGTGAACTAAAAGAACGAATGATCCGAGACAGACTGGTTATCGGGCTCCGCGACGCAAAGCTCTCGGAAGCTTTGCAAATGGATTCTCAGCTAACGCTGGCTTCGGCGCTGTCGAAGGCTCGCTTAAAGAAAAGCGTCCAACAGCAGCAAAGTACTCTACGAGGACAGCACAGCCATCAGTCATCGGAAATTCGTGACCAGGACCCCAATGTGGACGCGGTGGTTCAACAGAGGCACAAGGGACGTCTGCATGGGCAACGAACGCCGGATGTGCGGCAGCATGGGCAACGAACGCCGGAGGTGCGGTGTCCTTTCTGCAGTGGCGACGCCCACCCCAGGACAATGTGCCCAGCCAGAGCTGCCAAGTGTCTTCACTGTGGCAAGAAGGGACATTTCGCAAAGGCCTGCTTGAAGAAAGCAACGGCTTCCGCTCAACGAAAGGTACGCGTCTCAGCGGTCAACCAGGAAACTGGAGAGCTACGCGTCTCAGCGGTCAACCAGGAAACTGGAGAGACTTTCGTGGGATCAATAGATGCATGCAGAAAAGCGCGATTTGTTCAGGTGCGCATCAATTCTGTGCCCATTTTTGCAAAGGTTGACTCAGGTGCTGAAGTGTCAGTATTACCAGCAACGTTTCCGGGATTACCGTCCCGACTGGTAAAAACCGATGAAACCTTGCTAGGTGCAGGAGGCAGTAAGCTTAACGTACTAGGCAAATTCGTAGCAGAGATCGCATGGAAAGAGAAAACTGTGTATCAAACATGCTACGTTGTCAGTCCGTTACGCGACGTCCTTCTAGGATTACCTGCACTTGAGGTCTTAGGTATCGTGAAATTTGCAGACGCGGTCGAGTCGGGAAACCTGCAGTACGAGACGCGTTTTCCAGAAATGTTCCGCGGTCTAGGTACGATGCCAGGGCAGTACACCATCAGGCTACAAGCTGGCGCTATCCCGCATGCCATAAGCGCTCCACGCAGGGTACCAATTCCCCTGAGGGAGTCCCTGAAGCGCGAAATAGATAAAATGGAGCGTTTAGGCATAATCAGGAAAGTGGATGGGCCCACCGAATGGTGCGCCGGAATAGTTCCGGTAGTGAAACCCTCAGGCGGCCTGAGAGTTTGCGTAGACCTCACTAAATTGAACAAATGCGTAGTTCGAGAGCGATTTACGTTACCAACTGTGGATCAAGCTCTAGGGTCACTGTCGGGAGCGAAATGGTTTTCAAAGCTCGATGCCAACTCAGGCTTCCACCAGGTGCGACTCAGTAAAGACTCGGAAGAGCTAACCACGTTCTTAACACCCTTCGGTAGATACTGTTTCACGCGACTACCCTTTGGAATTACCTCCGCTCCGGAATACTTCCAAAAGAGAATGTCTGAGATACTAGGTGGCCTGCCGGGGGTCGTTAATTTCATGGACGATGTCCTAGTGTTTGGCGAAAGCAAAGCTCAACACGATGAGCGTTTAAATAACGTGATCACACGCCTAGCAAGGGCAAATGTGACATTAAACAAAGAGAAATGCTTATTCGGGGTTAGGCAAGTGCGTTTTTTGGGTCACATTTTGAATGAGGAAGGTATTCATCCTGATCCAGCGAAGGTCAGTGCTATAAAAGATTTGAGAGCACCCAGAAACGTTACTGAGCTTAGAAGCATTTTGGGCATGGCGAATCATTTGGGCGGCTTCCTGCCACATTTAGCCCAAGTGACTGCTCCCATGCGTGTTCTTTTGCACAAGGATAGAGACTGGGTCTGGGACAGCAATCAGGAAAAAGCGTTCCAAGAACTCAAAGAGCTCATTTGTTCAGCGCAATGCATGGCTTTGTACGACGCTTCGCTACAAACCACTCTTTCAGCTGACGCATCGTCTTTCGGTCTGGGAGCAGTTTTGTTTCAAAAGCAAAAAGACGGGCGACGTAGACCAGTTGCATTCGCTTCTCGTTCGCTCACCAAAACCGAGCAACGGTACTCCCAGATCGAAAAGGAGGCGCTGGCGTTGACGTGGGCAGCGGAAAGGTTTGATGAGTATATACGTGGTCTGGAAGTTGTTTTTGAAACTGACCACAAGCCCTTGGTGTCGCTGTTGGGTCACATGGCAATCGACGCTATGCCCCCAAGAATTCAACGTTTTCGTCTGCGCTTGATGCGATACAGTTTTTCTGTATTATATGTACCAGGCAAATCGCTAACCACTGCTGATACTCTTTCACGTTCGCCGTTAGCTCGTACGAAAGTGGAAAGCTGTTTAACTGTCTCAGAGGTAACCGCTTACTCGAAAGCTTGTTTACTGGGTTCAGAAACAGGCGACGATTTCTTGAAAAGAGTAAAAGAAGGTCAAGCAAAAGACGAAGTGTGTCGAAGCTTGCGCACAGTGTGCAAAAAAGGGTGGCCCAGGAAACAAAATGTTCCCTGTTATCTTCTGCCATACTGGCAGGAACGTGCATGCATTACTTTGGTGAACGGGTTTCTGCTCAAAGGTATGAGGCTTATCATTCCTCAGACCCTTCGCAAGGAAGCGCTAAGCAAACTGCATGACGGTCACCAAGGCATCTCGCGATGCCGCAGTGTGGCTAAAGGTTCTGTCTGGTGGCCGGGACTTAGCACTGAGATAGCGTCATTCGTGAAACAGTGCAGCGTTTGCGCGAGGCATGCGCCAGAACAGATCGAACCGATGATTGCATCGCCAACGCTCTCTTTTCCTTGGGAGAGAGTAGGGGTCGATCTGTTTCAAATTCAGGGACGGCAATATCTTGTCGTAGTAGGCTATCTTTCGCGATACCCAGAGATTGCCATTCTTCCGTCAACAAAGTCTGCTACCGTGATAAGCCGAATGAAAAGCATTTTTGCGCGACATGGCATTCCCGAGTGTGTGGTGACCGACAATGGTCCCCAATTTGTCAGTGTCGAGTTCGAGAAATTTGCAAAACTGTATGGCTTCCGTCATGTCACCTCGAGTCCGAGGCACCCCCAGGGAAACGGGGAAGTCGAACGTATGGTAAAGACGGTTAAGAATCTCATTCTAAAATCGGACGACCCTTACTTAGCCTTGCTGGCTTATAGGGCCACGCCTGGTGTTTTGAACGTCAGCCCAGCGGAGATACTGATGGGTAGAAGGCTTAGGACGAGAGTCCCAATGCTGCCTTCGCACCGCAATCCGGGACAATGCTGTCTGCAAGAAGCGGCAGCCAAGGACCGTAAAGTCAGAAAGGAGCAAAGCCGCCACTTCGACCGACGTCACCGGTCTAAAAATCTCCCAAAGCTGGAAGCAGGTGATGTGGTGTGGGTGACTGATCTCCGTACCAAAGGTACAGTGCTCGGAGCAGCACCACAGCCGCGTTCATACCGTGTGCAAACGGAAAACGGGGTTGAAGTCCGTCGAAACAGGAGAATGCTTAACCGTCTCCCAAAAGACAGGGTAGATAGCGGGAACTACGAATTTCCGGATAGTCAGGAACAGCCCAGCAGGGCCGGATTGGTAACTGGAGTAGACAACCAATTTGATGAAGCTCCGGAAGCTTTGGTGCCTCTAACTCAGACGGAGACTGACGGTGGCGATTCTCAAGCTAGAATTGTAACTACGACCAGATTTGGAAGAGTTGTTCGCAAACCCATAAGGCTGGGCGTGGACGACTGATGCTGGAGTGACTGTGTTCTGTCGTGTTTTCTTGGCGTCGTGTTTGTATGCCGTAAAGTATGCCGTTGTCGTGTTTGTATGCATGTAAAGTTAATAGTGCTTGAAAAGGGGGATGTGCTGTTATCATCTGTTTTGGTTTGGCTTGGCTTGGCTGGCAGCTGCGACTGCGATAGTGGCGCTAGTGTATCTGTGGCGCAAGTGTGGCGCAAGTGTATAAAAGCGGAGTGCGAGAATAAACGGGGGTTCATTTCGTCGCTTGGGAGCTCGGTGTCTGGACTGCTTTCTCTGGCAGCGTTCCGGCGCGGGTGCAACGGCGCCCCCCCTGCCTGGGCTAACACGACACCTGCTTCCTTTTGAACAACGCTAGTAGACTCGGCCACTCAAAGCCCAAAACACCGCAAGCAGTGAGCGCAAAACAAACTCTGAGAAGTGCCAGGCTGCCTTCATAACAACGATTGCCATTTAAAAGTAAAGAAAACAAAATAAAATTCGTCCAGAGAATTTTAAGTTTCCTTCCAAAAGTGACCATGTCTGAGAGACAAGGAAAAAAACAAGATTTTTTTTGGCAAATATGCTAGCTAAAGTTTTGATCCATGTCGTAACATGAAAGATACCATAGAAGCTCACTTCCTGTGGGAACATGTCCCAAGGTGGAACGGTAGATAAACTATAGTAAGAACAGCATCAGCAACAACAACAAAAAAACAACTACGCAAGCAAACAAAAAGAAAAAATATATGATATGCGTAGCCAGTTAACATCTGGGAGCCCAACCAGAGAGCGTTACTCAGGGAAACTTCGGCTGAGGCCATCAGCGTTAGCATTATTGCACCCCTTTCTATAACGCACGTCAAATGCGTTGTCCTGCAAAGCTAGACTCCAACGAAGCATCGTGCCATTTTTGGCAAGACATACTACGAAGCCAAGTCAAAGCAAAATGGTCAGTCTCTACAAGAAACGGAAACCATGCCAAATATCATCATCATCAGCCTGATTATACCCACTGCAGGGCGAAGGCACCTCCCATATTTCTCCACTTAACCCGGTTCTGTGCTAGCTGCATCCACTTGACCCCTGCGAACTTCTTCATCTCATCCGCCCACCTAACTGTCTGCCTCTCTTTGCTACGCTTTCCTTCCCTTGGAATCCAGTTTGTTACCCTCGGCGACCATCGGTTATCCGCTCTTCGCACTGCATGTCCTGCCCATGTCCATTTCTTCTTCTTAATTTCTACTAGAATGTCGGTAACTTGAGTTATTTCTCTGACCCACTCTGCAGGCTTTCTATCTCTAAATGTTACCCCTACCATTCGTTCCATAGCCCTCTGAGTTGTCCTCAACTTAAGTAGAACTCTCTTCGTTAGCCTCCACGTTTCAGCCCCATAGATGAGTACAGGCAAGATGCAACTGTAGTATACTTTCCTCTTGAACGATACCGGTAAGCTGATAGTCATAATCTGCGAGTTCTTTCCAAATGCGCTCCATCCCAATCTTATTGTTCTTGTTATTTCCTTTTCATGGTCCGGATCTGCGGTTACTATCTAAGGAGGATTGAAATCTGGGTCAGTTGGTACATAGTCAGAGAATAAAAACCAGCCAAGGGACGAGGACAAAAAAAGACGATGTACACATGCAAGCTGGAATCTGTCTTAAGTAGACATATTCGCCTACTACTTCCAGTATTTCGCTACCTAATGTAAACTGCTGTTCCTTCCCGAGGCTGTTGAACATTACCTTAGTCTTCTGCGTATTGATTTTCAAGCCTACCTTTTTACTTTTCCTGTCTAGGTCATCAATCATTATTTGCAGTTCGTCACCCGAGTAGCTTAGCAAGGCAATGTCATCAGCAAATCGCAGATTATTGAGGTATTTTCCATCTACCCTTATCCCTAACTGCTCCCATTCCAAGTCTCTGAATACTTTCTCTAAACAAGCTGTGAATAGTACTGGGGAGATTGTGTCTCCTTGCCTAACGCCTTTCTTTATGGGAATTTTGTTACTTTCTTTATGCAGAACTATGGTTGCTGTGCAGCCACTATATATATATATTCCAGCACTTTCACGTATGGCTCGTCTACCCCCTGATTTCGCAATGCCTGCATCACCGCCGAGGTTTCAACTCAGTCAAATGCTTTTTCGTAATCAATGAGTGCTACGTATAAGGGCTGCTTATATTCCGAGCATTTTTCTATCACCTGATTGATGGTATGGATATGATCTATAGTAGAGTACCGCGTCCGAAACCCTGCTTGATCCTTTGCTTGATTTCAGTCTAAGGCTGTCCTGATTTTATTAGCGATTACCTTAGTAAATACCTTATACGTAACAGACAGTAAGCTGATTCGTCTGTAATTTTTAAGGTCTTTAGAGTCCCCTTTCTTGTGAATGAGGACAATGTTTGCATTCTTCCGTGGTTCCGGTACCGTCGATGACACCAGGCACTGCGTATACAGGATGGCCAGTTTTTCTAGCACGATATCCCCCCGTCATTCAGCAAATTTCTGATCCTCTCCAGCTGATTTCCCCCTTTTCATAGATTCAAGTGCTTTCTTGACCTCGTCTTTCGTCACTGGTAGAACGTCTAACTGTTTTTCCCTACCGCCAATCTCATTACGGTCCTGACTACTTTGACTACTGTAGAGATCTGTATAGAACTCCTCAGCTACTTTGACTATCTTTTTCATATTAGTGACGACGTTGCCCGCCTTGTCGCTTATCGCATACATCTGGTTTTTGCCTATGCCCAATTTCTTCTTTACCGCTTTAAGGCTTCCCCCATTTTTTACAGCATGCTCAATTTTCTCCATGTTATACTTCCTTATATCGGCCACCTTGCGCTTATTGATTAGCTTTGATATCTCGGCCAATTTGATCTGGTCTGTTGGATTGGAAGCTGTCATACTCTGGCGTTTCTTAATCAAATCTTTCGTCTCCTTAGACAGCTTACCGGTATCCTCTCTAAATATCCTACCGCCTACTTCTACCGCGCACTCAGTAATGATATCTCTGAAATTATTGTTTCTTGCCTCTAGGGTAATGTCGCCATCCTCAGTTAGTGCTGAAAACCTATTCTGTAGCATGATCCTGAACTCTTCTGCCCTCCACCTCACCGCTAATTCGTTGATGGGTTTCTTTCTCACTAATCTGTTGCGTTCCTTCTTCAGATTTAGGCTAATTCGGGACCTCACCATCCTGTGGTCACTGCATCGCACTTTCCCGATTACCTCTACATCTTGCATAATGGCGGGGCTTGAACACATTATGAAGTCGATTTCATTTTTAGTCTCCCCATTAGGACTTTCTATGTCCATTTCCGGTTCTTCCGTTTGCTGAAGAAGCTATTCATGATTCGTAAGTTATTGCGCTCTGGAAACTCAACTAGTAACTCCCCCCTGCTATTCCTAGAACCAATGCCATAGTCACCTACTGCCTTGTCTCCTGCCTGTTTTCTCCCTACCTTGGCATTGAAGTCGCCCCTTAGTACAGTATACTGCGTCTTTACTTTTCGCATTGCCGATTCTACATCTTCATAGAAGCTTTCAACTGCCTGGTCATCATAACTACATGTAGGTGCATAGGCCTCTACAACCTTCAGTTTATACCGCTTATTAAGCCTAATTACGATGCCTGCAACCCTCTCATTATAATATAGAATTCATCTATATTACCCGCTATATATTTATTGACAAGGAAACCTACTCCTAGTTGTCGCCTCTCTGGTAAACCTCGATAACACAGTACATGCCCATCCTTCAGTACAGTATATGCCTCATTCGGCCTCCTAACCTCACTAAGCCCTATGAAATCCTATTTCATGCCCTCTAGTTCCTCTAACAGCACTGCTAAACTAGCTTTATTAGCTAGGGTTCTAGCATTAAACGTTGCCAGGGTCAGTTTTCAATGGCGGCCTGTCCAACGGAGCCAGGCTTTCTTAGCACCCCCTGCTGCGTCACAGGTCTCTCCGCCGCCGTGGTCAGTTCTTCCGCAGCCGCTGATGACTGAGGGCCGGGATTTTATGGAGCTTATCATAGGAGGTTGCGGCCAATTACAGCACCAGGGTGGCCAACTCCTGTTCTGGTGAGGGAGTGCGTTGCCGGAGGTGTTCACCGGCATCAGGTCGCACCCCAAACCTGTGTATGCAATTCCATCGACACGCGGATTTTTTTTTTCATCCTGTGGAGAATTGCGCGGCACCGGGATTTGAACCGCGGTCCTCTTGCATGCGAGGCGGATGTTCTACTGCTACGCCACCGCTGCCACCGCTACGCCACCGCTGCCTCCAGCCTTAGCACGGGGAAACATTCTCTTGTAACCTTGCTGGTGAGTCAAGACGACCTACATTTCTTGGAGTGCTTGTTGCTAGCCGGTTTTGTTGGGTTTCAGCACACGTTATTCCCAAGAGCATAGACCTCATTTGTCTGTGTGCACTCGGTATTGCATCCGACCACGAAATGGTGGTTCACCAGCAAGCCATGAATAAGTAGGAAAAACATATGTACTTCTCCTATTACAACCCCATATCTTTCATCCCGAACTGTGTAACACGCACACGATAAAAAACATGCAGCTATGAAACACTTCGAAAAATACCCCAATTCAATAAATAATGATTTCTAGCTGTAAGAGGTGGGAAACAAGCTGCGGCGGTTAAATACAGTGCTGCAAGTCCCAAAGTGAAATGGGCTGAAAACTGATGGGGAAATGAGGCACACACAAATATAGGTGCCGGAAGGACACAAAAAGCTGTCCATGGCAGCCAAAGGCTGTGGAACTTAATATTGTAACGTAACGTTACAGAGAAGCCGCAATGGCACTCTGGCACCGAAACACCAACAGCCTGTCAAGGCAGCACAAAAGCGGAGCACCGCATTGCTTCGTCGTCTTTTCTGAATCGCCCGCTCAAATCTTCGTCGTCTATGGATGGCATGTGTCATTGCCCCCCTTCTTGTCAGCATCGCCTCGATGCTGCAAATGCTGCTTGATGCGGTGAGCTGACAGATAGTATGCTAGGTTGGTATGGCATACCACAGCACAAAACGGGGCGCCATCAGTCTCAAGATTAGTCAGCGGGGCGATCGTGGTAGGGTTTCATCCGGATGACGTGCACAGCATCAGTGAACTTGCGTCGTCTGCGGCTTGAGGGATCTTGGATCGCGGATTCAACTTCATAAGTAACGTCGCTGAGACGGCGGAGGACACGGTATGGGCCGAAGTACCGACGCAGCAATTTTTCAGAGAGCCCACGATGACGAACGGGCGTCCAAATCCAGACATAGTTTCCAGGCACGTAGGCAGCGAAGCGCCGTCCCTTGTTGTAACGGTCAGCGTCTAGTTGCTGTTGTAGGTATATGCGCTGTCTTGCCAGTTGCCGCGCTTCTTCCGCACGGTGAGTAAAACTAGCAATGTCCAGGTCAAGCTCATGTTCGTCGTCGGTGTATACGGGCAGCATTGTATCTAGCGGAGTGGTCACTCGACGGCTGAAGACAAGCTCGAAGGGTGTGAGCCGCGTCGTCTCCTGAAGTGCCGTATTATATGCGAACGTGGCATATGGGAGGATTTGATCTCAGGTCTTATGCTCTATATCCACGTACATAGACAGCATGTCGGCCAGAGTTCTGTTTAGCCGTTCCACCAAGCCATTAGTTTGCGGGTGGTATGCCTTGGCCCGTCTATGGCTAGTATGTGTAAGGTTCAGTACAGCCTAAGTCAGGCGGGCCGTAAAAGCTGCCCCGCGGTCGGTAATGATAACAGCCGGAGCGCCATGACGCAACACGATGTCGTGGACAAAAAACTCTGCTACGTCGGTGGCAGTTCCATTTGTGAGCGACGCGGTTTCAGCATATCGGGTCAAGTAGTCTGTCGCGACAACAATCCAACGATTTCCATTAGTTGAATTGAGGAAAGGACCAAGAAGATCCATTCCCACTTGTTGGAATGGAGTTTGCGGTGGAGCGATCGGCTGAAGAAATGCAGCTGGTTTCACGGGTGGAGTCTTTCGGCGTTGACAGTCACGGCATGTTTTAACGTAGGATCGTACTGAACGTAATAATTTCAGCCAATTTCCCGAATTCTTGCAAGCGTACGACTAACTCCCAAGTGGCCGGCGGATGGTTCGTCGTGACAAGCGCTCAAGATGTCAGGCCGTAGGTGCGTAGGTACTACGAGTAGAAATGTCTCTCTTGATCTTTCAAAATTGCGCTTGTAGAGCACTCCACTTTGTAAAGCGTACGACTGCAAGCCACGACGAAAAACAAGCGGTACTCTACCACCGCGTCCTTCCAGATAATCGATGAGCGGCGCCAGCCCCGGGTCCTTGTGGTGAAGGTCAGCCATATGGGATTGAGCAATGGCCCCAATAATGGGAAACTCGTCGGCGTTTTCTACTGCAGTGGAGTCCAATGGCGCGCGTGACAAGCAATCCGCATCTTGGTGTTTATGTCCCGACTTATAGACAACAGTAACGTCATACTCTTGAAGACGGAGGCTCCAACGAGCTAAGCGTCCAGACGGGTCTTTAAGGCTTACCAGCCAGCACATGGAATGATGGTCGCTGACAATACGGAAGGGTCGTCCGTACAAATATGGTCGAAACTTGCTGATGTCCCAGATTACCGCAAGGCACTCCTTCTCCGTTGTCGAACAGTTCGCCTCTGATCGTGAGAGTGGTGTTCGGCTCGTGTAGGCGATAACCCGTCCTACTCCGCCTTGCCACTGAATGAGTACCGCGCCGAGGCCAACGTTGCTGGCATCAGTACGTACGTCTGTTGCGGCGTCTTCATCAAAATGGGCGAGTATTGGGGGTTTGTGTAGGCGGCTTCTAAGCTCCTGGAAGGCTTGCTCTTGATCGTCTCCCCACAGGAAGGGTATGTCATCTCTGGTTAGGGCTGTCAGTGGTTCAGCTATCTTAGAAAAATCTTGAACGAAGCGTCGATAGTACGAACAAAGACCTAGAAATCGTCGAAGTGCCTTTTTGTCGGTGGGACGTGGAAAGTTTGACACTGCGGTAGTCTTCTCGGGATCAGGGAGAACGCCCTGTGCACTGACAACATGGCCAAGGAAGCGTAGTTGCTTGAAAGAAAAGTGGCATTTCTCAGGCTTGATCGTTAGTTAGGCGCCTTTGAGTGCTTGAAGCACGATGCGCAATCTGTCCAAGTGTTGCTCGAAAGTAAGCGAGAAAATAACATCATCTAAGTACACCAAGCACTACTGCCACTTGAGACCTGATAAAACCGTGTTCATCATACGTTGGAACGTGGCCGGTGCAGAGCAAAGACCAAACGGAAGCACCTTAAACTCGTATAGGCCATCGGGCGTCAAAAATGCAGTCTTCTCTCTGTCTCTCTGATCCACTTCGATTTGCCAGTATCCGCTTTTGAGGTCTAATGAGGAGATGTACCTGGCATCGCGTAGTCGGTCGAGGGCATCATCAATCCTGGGCAGCGGATAGACGTCCTTTTTGGTCACGTTATTTAACTTTCGGTAATCGACACAGAATCTCAAGGTGCCGTCTTTCTTTTTGACAAGGACCACTGGCGACGCCCATGGTCTCGTCAAAGGCTGGATCACGTCGTCCGCAAGCATTTCATCTGCTTGCGTTTTAATGGCGTCACGTTCCTTAGAAGAAACACGGTACGGGCGCTGACATACCGGTAACGTGGTCTCATCGGTGATGAAGCGGTGCTTGGCGACAGGAGTACGACCGACCTTCGATCCTGTGGCGAAGCAGTCTGAGAAATCGCTCAGAAGATCCGAGAGAAGATTCCTTTGATCGGGCCTCAAGTCGGGGCTAATTTTAACGGTTTGCAGAGCATGACACGGTGCGACCTCTTCTTTAGGGTTCGCTCCGGCGGTGCATAAATGAGGTAAGGCAGTAACATCGTGAAGGACGGCAACAGCCGTGTCCTTGGCGAGATGCCGCATCTCCTTAGCAAAATTTGTCAGGAGGACAGTAGCACAACTGTTCTGGAGTTGTACGAGTCCTCGAGCAAAGACTAATTCTTTCTCGAGTAGTAGCGGAAGTTGCCCATCCGCGATGCTCTCGTAATCGTGGAACAAATCATGCTTTACAAGAACCAGCACACTAGAACGTGCCAGAACCCTCACGTTATCGTCGACTGTACGCAAAACGTTCAGACCCGGATCTTGGTTTTCAATGCGCGCCACGGCTCGTTTCGTCGAAAAGGACAGCGCCGTTGGTCTGCAGGAAGTCTAGACCAAGGATCAAGTCTTTCGAACCCTCAGGAAGCACGATAAATTCTCCGACATACACAAAACCACGGATGCTGACTCGCGCTGTGCACTTGCCTGCAGGTTCAATCAAGTGACTTCCCGCCGTACGAATTTTCGGGCCGGACCAATTTGTCAAAGCATTCTTCAATTCTCGGGCGAGACCACGGCTCATTACAGAATAATCGGCACCAGTGTCGAGTAACGCGGTGACATCCACTCCATCAATCGTTACACACAAATCGGAGGTAGTATGCCGGATGCTATCGCTACCTGACACAAGTGAAATCTCGTCGGGTCGGCCTGACAATGACGGAGCATCTTCACATTTCCCGACATCAGCGACCCTGCCTCCGAAGGCCGCTGGTATTAGTTTTCCCGGCCAGGGCTGGGAGAGCGGCGTCGGGAAAAGTGGGGACTTGTCGAACGGTTGCTCGTCGGGGACGTAGACCGACGCTCTTGGTAACCGGATGTGACGGGGTACTGTCGCGCTGCAAGGTCGCTTGCAATCTCAGTAGGCCGTTCTGCATACCGAGGGTAGAGGCCCTCCGAGGCGAAACCCCGCATGTTGACGTGGCGGTACGGGCACGCCCGGTAAAGGTGACTGGCTTCACCGCAATGATAGCACAGGGGCCGACGATCCCGGGGCTGCCACACTTGACTTTTACGGGGTCGCTGGTAGATTGGCGGAGGGGAGTAGCGAGGCTCCATGCGGCTCCATGCGAGGTGCTCCGTGCGAGGACCCTGCGGCTGGAGCTGCGGCGTTGATTCTATGGTCCGGCGGGGGAGCCTTACGTAGGGCGGACGCGTAGGTGGGCCTGATGTCGAAGGTCTGGTGGGAAACGCGCTGCTGGGGAGCGTCAGCAACTTGCTCAGCTGCCATACGCACCTCGTCCCGGATGACTTCAGCCAGTGAATTAAAAGGTGTTGTTTTGCAAGGCATCCGGAGCGCTTGCAGTTCCTCCCGCACGACAGAACGGATGAGATTTCGTAATGCGTCCATGTCGGTGCCGACCTGCGCAGGGGGTGCGTCTGACCCAATGATGTTCACATCACGGTTATACTGACGGGCTCGGTGTTGCAGCGTTGTCTCCATGGTCGCTGCCTCGCTGAGAAACTCCGCCACAGTGCGCGGTGGACTGCGCACCAGTCCCCCGAAAAGTTCTTGTTTAACGCCCCGCATCAGGTGACGCAGCTTCTTATCTTCCTGCATTTGTGGGTCTGCACGCTTGAAAATGCGTGTCATGTCCTCAAAGAACATACGCACGCTCTCGTTCGGGCGCTGATTGCGCGAGTGCAGCGCAGCTTCTGCTCGCTCCCGGCGGTCGGCGCTAGAAAAAGTGGCTTTAAAATCACGACAGAAGGCTGCCCAGGATGGGAAGGAAGCCTCATGGTTTTCCAACCATGTCCGTGCAGACTCTTCAAGAGCGAAGTACACGTTGTGGAGCTTACGCTCATCAGTCCACCCGTTGTAACGAGCAACTCGCTCGTAGTTCTCAAGCCAGTCTTCGGCATCCTCGAACACGTCGCCATGAAAAGAAGGGGGTGTTCGCGGCTGATGACACAGAATGTGGGTGGGAAGCCTGCTCTCAGATGTCATTGCAGCAGGTTCTACGGCCGTCTGAGGGTGCGTCGTCCTGGTAGTGGCCGGAAGGGGTCCGAATTCAGGGGGCTCTCCACGTAGGCGGCGGCCGAGGCATTGATGTACGAGGGTAAGCTCCGTATTGACAGGTTGATTATGCAGGACAGGATCGATACCCCGCACCTCCACCAGATTTGTAACGTAACGTTACAGAGAAGGCGCTCTGGCACTCTGGCACCGAAGAACACCAACATCCAGTCAAGGCAGCACAAAAGCGGAGCACCGTATTGCTTCGTCGTCTTTTCCGAATCGCCCGCTCAAATCTTCGTCGTCTATGAATGCCATGTGTCAATATGAATGCCCCCAAATTAGAGTGAGCCCTCAGGTGTAAAACAATGAGGGGAGCTTTTGACCTTTGATAGCAGCACCTGTGGCCCGTAAAGGCGTGGGTGCCGGGGCGTGCTTGTCGTACTCTGGGTCCGCCACTTCCTGGCAGCGGTAGGACAGGTTCCGCAGGGTGCACTCGCAATTCTCCACACTCTTGTTGTCCATGTTGTTCTCCCGCACCGCAGTCCGCATCAGGTGTAGAAGGGCATCACACAGGCCCTCACACTAGCGCAGTTTCCGCCGGGCGTACACTCTGGCTGAGCTCACATTTCTGGCAAGGAAATATTGGTGGGGCCAGTACTGCACACAATGCACCCAGGACAACAGCGCACATTTAAGAGAAGTCTACCAGTCACTGTCACCAACCACATAGTTTCCACTGTATTCTACAGTTGCAGGCAGGGCTATTTATTTTATTTGTATTACAACCAACTAGCCCGGTAGTCCGTGTTATTCAATTGATTTTACACAGCCCAAACCAACGAATGCATCCTACAGTGGCTGCTATTGTTTTCGCCCTTCTGATGTTTGCTTTTCAAGGTGCCCTGAGTACTTTGAAGGTGCCCAGCAATGTTTTTCTGTGTCTCTCACTCCACCTCCAGCATAACTGTTTCCCCCTCCACAAGCAAGGCACACTATGTGCCATTTTATACTGCACAGGCATTGCTCGTCGTGATCTGGCAACCTCTGCATTGCAATAGCATGTAAAGCTGTAAAGCCATGTAAGTTGAAAAATGCTATTCCAGGGTTTTCAATGACTGGGTGCATACACTTTATATTTATTTATTTGAAAATACTGCAGCCCAATTCAGGGCTATAGCAGGAGTGGGTATACAAACTTTTATACAATTCAGCACATCAAAGACATAATAACAACAAAACATATTATCACTACACATAATTCAGAAGTTGACGATGAATGGATGTTTCCATGTAAGGAGTTCTAACTCTCCACAGTGTGAAGAAACTGTATTTGAAAGCATTGGCATAGGCAAAATAAGGTTGTACATTAAGATTATGACGGCTCCTAGTTGCAGATGGTTCTGAAAACAAGATATCCTCATAAAAGAAATTGGAAGAATGCACTACAGAATGAAAAAGTTTGAGGCAGGATGTGTCCATGGCGGGCAGCCCGTGAAGTGTCGAAATGAGATTATGTTAGATCTCTGCCAGCACAGACATGACAATGTCCTGCCTTTTCTGCATCAGCAAGAAAGCTCCCTCTAAGAAGCAGTGCTCCGCAAGCAGCTTCTCCACTGTTCTTCATGGTGTACATGAAAGCCATGCTGTGCGGCCCCGCTTTCTTGTGAAGAAACATGTTACATACATTTGTATTTTCCCTCGACAGGGCCGCATGTACGCCATGCGAGTGTCATCGTGTGATGTCACTATGGTTCACGGTTGCCGTGAAAGCTCATTGTAACTGCAAGACACACAAAAAAGATCATATCTTGAGAAGAATTCATCTTGACAGAGTTTATCTTAATGGGAGTCTACTTCAGTTTAGTTCTTGTGCCTAATGCCATTTGCACTTGTATTGCAGCAGCTACGAAACTGCACCAACGAAGTGCGCAAGATCTCAGCACAGGAAAAGTTTGCTGGAAGCTGTGCCAGTTATGCATAAGTCAAGTATTGCACCCAAAAGAGAGATGATCCCAGGGAATTTGAATGTCCCTGTTAGATAATTACAATTCAATTTTTCTGCAAAGATGTTCCGGCTTCAGTTTCGACTCTATGACACAAAAACTGCAATGCGTTAGCCACGTTGTCGCTCTGATTCCCTGCAATTGTTATGCTGGCCTAAGCGAACAGCCAGAACAACAAATGACGAAACAACTATTACACAATTCCTCAACTCGCCTGTAGTGTCACGGCCATCGTTTGGCAGTTGGAACTAAAGCAAGAAGAGAGAAAAAGTTGAACAATAAATCATTTAGCAGATTAGGCAAATTCCACATGGCAATCCATGATGTTCCTGAACTAAAAAGGAGGGAAAAAAGGAAGAAGAAGAAGAAACGGTTGAGTCCAAACACAAGCCAAAGCACACTACTGGATTGCTGTCCAGCAAATGGTGCTGCCAGTGAAAAAGCACAAGGCACAAGGCATCTTGGTGTCAGTGCCATGGCCATTCTGGGTGGACACAACACCAGCCTGCAGTGCAGACAAGACGTTTCTCGTGAAAAAAAGCCTGTCGCAACATGCCAAGCAATGACTCACCGCAGGACCCCGTTGGCGTTGCGGAACACAATGGTCCAGTAGAGCTCCTGGGGTTTTGTGTGGTCACCACTGCCAAATAACACTGCAGCTTCTGTTTTGCCCACACGAGACAGGCGCATTCCTTTTCTGATGCACTATCGGCCTGCTCGCGTAGTGTGAGCTTCCTACTTACAAATACAACAGGGTGCTCCTCCCCATTGTCATCATGCTTGCTGAAGACGACCCCCATACCGCGGTCACTCGCGTCGCATTGTAGCACAAACTCACGCTTGTAGTCTGGAGTTCTCAAAATGGGCTGACTGGCCAGAGCCGCTTTCAGGGCCAGAAAAGAGCGTTCTTTGTCCGAATTCCATTCTACTTTGACAGGTTCATTATTTCGCAAACTGTCGGTAAGGGGGCTGGCGATTTCGGAAAAAATTGCGGATATAATGTTGATAGCATCCGGTTAGTCCGAAGAATGAACGAATATCTGTCTTGGTGACTGGCCTGGAGAATTCGGATATTGCCGCTACTTCTAGTTCTAGCGGGTGCCGATAACCGCGTCCGACAATGTGACCCAAGTAAGTCACCTGAGCTTTTCCCAACTGACATATCTCCGCTCTCACAGTTAAGCCTGCCTCACGTAACCGTGTCAGTACCTCCCTCAAATGGCAGAGGTGCTCCTTCCAGCTCTTAGAAAAGATAGCGATGTCATTTAAATATGGAAGAGCATAGTCCCCCATACCCTGCAGCACACGGTCCATGAGACGGGAAAAACAAAAGTGCGCGTTTTTGAGGCCAAAATTAGGGACTAAAGGACGAAACGTTCCTAGAGGGGAAATAAAAGTGGCGGTTCGGCTCGCTTTCTCGGTCAGAGGTACCTGCCAATACCCCCTAGTGAGGTCCAGCGTGGATGTATGATGAGCACCACGTATGGCCTCAACTTTTTCCTCAAGATACGAAATCGGGTAGCTCTGATCACGTGTGATCTCATTCAGACGGTGGTAGTCGATACATGGACGAGGGTCTTTACCTGGCGCCTCAACCAATATGATGGGGGACGTGTATTCACTCTCGGATGGTACAATGAGCCCCATGTCTAACATTACCTGAATCTTAGTTGCCAATATTTCCTTCTGCCGGAGAGAAACCCGGAAAGGCCTGCACCGGATGGGCTTGTCGCAAATTAGCTCTATATCATGTTCGATCAAGTTAGTCCTGCCGGGCCGGTCAACGAAGCAATCTCTGAACTCTCGCTGAAGCGTTTCTAGCTCTTCTTTCTGGTTATCTTCCAGCTTGGCGTCGCATTCAATTTTCTGGCAAACTGTTTCGAGTGCGGAATCTAGTTGTACTTCTGGGAAAAAAAAATCATTTTCCATCTCTTCAGGAACATCTAGAGCGAGCTGCACAACGGCTTCCCTCTGTCTGTACGGTTTCATTAAATTAGTGTGGTAGATCCTCACCTCTTTGCGTCTTCTCAGCATTCTAATAACATAGTTAGCGCCCGAAATCTGCTGTACAACCTCTGCGGGACATTCCCATAAAACATCTAGATTGTCCTTCCGCGACGCACTCAGCAAGAGCATTTTGTCTCCAACAGCAAAAGTTCGTTTTCGGGCGTTCTGGTCGTAATATAGTTACGCCTTGCCCTGAGATGATTTCATATAAGCTCCCACTATAGCTCTCGGCATGACTGAAGACGTTCTAGTAGCTGCAACACATACTCAACCATTGTGGGGTACTCTCCGCGCCCTCCCCATACCTCGCGGAGCATCTGAAGCGGGGACCTCATAGAACGGCCGTACACTAGTTCTGCTGGGCTGAAGCCGGTGGCCTCATGTGGCA
Organism: Amblyomma maculatum; assembly: GCF_055883805.1. NCBI lineage: Eukaryota > Metazoa > Arthropoda > Arachnida > Ixodida > Ixodidae > Amblyomma > Amblyomma maculatum. The sequence goes on along the minus strand of NC_139346.1, from coordinate 53,470,909 downwards.
CGGACATCAACGCAAATATGGTAGCTTGCAAGGAAACCTCCGAATCTGTTTTGCTTTCGTGGCACAGTCTTTAGCACTCTTTTCGACACGGAGTGCCAGGCCTCTACACTGTTGCTCTGTGCGTGCCGCACGGAAGTGTGTATAATGCGAATACCACATTTCTCAAGGAAGGCAGTTGTCAGAACGCTGGTAAAGACGCTGCCCTGATCACTCTGCACTTCTGTCGGAAAACCCACTCGAGAAAACACAGAAAGCAGCGCTTCGACCACCTCTACCGAGCTTACTTTCTTAAGTGGGACGGCTTCCGGGAATTTGGTGGCCCGACATATTATAGTCAAAATATATCTGTAACCTGACGTAGTTACCGACAACGGTCCCACTACATCTACAACACGCCGGAAGGGCTCTGTCATTATGGGCACTAATTTCATAGGTGCCTTTCATGTCTCGTGTGGTTTGCCAATTCTCTGGCAAGTGTCGCATGTCTGAACAAATTTTTCGACGTCTTTAATGTATCCGGGCCAGTAGAATTCCCTCAGCAGCCTGTCTTTAGTTTTTTTATACCCAAGTGACAAGCCCAACCTTTTCCATGCGAGAGGGTGAGAAATTGAGGCCTATACATAGACGGGACAACAAGCTGGTCGTGTTCTACTCCTTTCCTATCCTTACACTGGCGATACCATAGGCCAGACCGGTGATGGAAGGCGATGTTTTTGCGTGAAACTTCCGTTTCTCTTTGGTCGCTCAAGTTTTGCAAAGACTGATCTCTCTCTTGCTCAGCGGCAAACATTTCTCGGTCCTCCTGAAGGAGCTCGAGAAAACCCTCTGAATGCGGCAGCACCAGATTCGTACTGACTTCCTCTGCTGGCTCAGATTGAGCAGTTGCACATATTTCTGGACAGTCAGTGCAGCCAGCACCGCTATTGGTGCTTTCTAGATCAGTGCTATTAGTGAGTAAATCCTGTTGCTGCTCGCCACCATGATCCTGCACTTGGCTTAGTTTCATGTTTATCCTTTTCCTCTAGCTTCGTCTGCGCTGCGATTTATCGCGCCTTCGCACGTGTGAGAGCCTGGACAGCATGGTCTCCAAAACTCAGCCCCTTTTCCCTGAGCAGCATGTCCGAGCGATTGGAAAATATGTAGAGATATTGCTTTGTTATGTTTTGAGAGACGGCTGCCTGAGTGTGAAGCATCCCGAACGGGTCCTCGATCTCGACACGGGCAATCGGCAGACATACGCTATTCTCCTCAACCACCTGCCCAATACATCGCATTCACCCGTGAATTCTCCAGCCCTAACTTATTCAGGGTGAATGACGTCCATTATAGCAGCGGAGTCGCGGAGAAATTTGCATGGTTCGCCATTTACGGTCAGATCACTAAGATCAGGCTGCAACAATCGTACGTTGTCGTCCTCGTTATCCAGAAACGAAAACACCACTTTTGGATTACGGCAGTCGGCTGCTACGCGCCCAGGCTGCTGGCAGAGGAAGCAGACGACCGGCTTCTTTGATTCGAGAACCTTTTCTTTCCTCGTGTCTTCCTTCGAGCTGCTTACTGCACCTTTTTCTTGTGCAACAGGGATATTAGACGACGCAATTCCCCCTTTTCCCTGTGTGTGAGAGTGCGCCCGATTATCCGTACCTACTTTCGCACTGGATCTGATGCGTGCTTTCTCCGATTCTCGACGGGTCGCGAACTCCTCAGCTAATTCTGCCGCGCGTTCCACAGTCTTTTTGCAGGGCCTATCCTGCACCCATTGGCGCATTTCCTCTCCCAGACTACTGTAAAACTGATCAAGGCAGATTACCTCAATGACGCTATCGCGACTGTCATAAGCCTCTTCACCTTTCAGCCATTCGATCAGATCTGCTTTCAATTTGTACGAAAAGTCCTGAAACTCTCGCCTGGCTTCCGTGCTGCCTCTAAAAAGCGGCGCCGGAATTCATCAGCTGGTAGCCGCTACTTTTTATGGAGAGCGGCCTTAACTTTATCGTAGCTTTCGGCATCCTCTTTCGACAATCTGGCAATTGCTTCAGGCCCTTCACAAGGAAGTACATTTAATATTTTCTGCGGCCAGATGTACCGCTGAATTCCCTCCTTTTCACAGATCCTTTCAAAATTTACGAGGAACAGCCCAATGTCCTCGTTTGTCTTGTAGGGCTGCAGGAGATCTTTCATTTTTATTATTGCGCCCGTCGGTATAGCCCGATTGTTAGAATTATTTCCGGCGCGCGTTGCCTCAGCAGTTTGAAGATCTAACTGCCTGAGTGCAAGTTTCCTCTCCCCTGCTTCTTTAGCCTCCCTGGACTTCTCTTGAATGAAATCCCAAGTCTCCAAAATTTTATTGCCATCCGCCCCACACTTCTGAATAGCCTCAATAAGCTGTGGCTTTCTATTGCTTTTCCCCACCTCAATACCAAGCTCTTCGCAAAGCAAGATAAACACCTGTTTCTTTAACTTTCTGATGTGCATCGCCACTTTTGAACGATGACATCCGTAAAAAACTGCTGCTTCAAAAGCACAAAATGAAATCTACTAGTTTTGATAAAGTCCCTGAGTTATCAAACCTGGCAAATTTACAGATAAAGTCAAGCGCTCACCATTTCCGACGCCAGGACCAAGCGTGGACGATTCCACCGCAGCCAACCAGTTGATGTGTGTCGGGTTCAGGGGGCGAGCTTCACCGCAGCAGGCTCAGGAGCCGACGATGCATCGAGGCGGAATATAACCAGGGAGGAGAGGCAAAAGTAAAGTTTATATACACATTTTACATACTGAAGAAGGTACAAGTCATGAGAGGAAAACGGAGCTATCTCTCCGAACAAAATCCGTCAGTTAAATACGGTTTGGTATACCCAGTTTTCTAGCTGGGGAAACAAAGTTCATCGATGCTATCCAATCAATCAGTGGGGGCAAGGAATCACTCGAGGTGCCGCCCACTGCCGAGGGTGAACCTCCTTGCACATCTTCCGGTGGCGAGGGCAACTCTTCTGAAGTCGGCGATTTTGTGCGGGCGATGGAGTTTCGGTGCCAGGGCAAAATGGTCCGAGAAGTCGCCTATTGACGGTGGTCGTTCACCCCGCGAAATTCAAAGGGGGCCACCTGCTTGCCTCGAGAATTTGGCGAGTGGGGTCAATGCTGCTCGGAGACGCGTCTCGTGCCCATTAAGCACAAGAATAGGTGCCCTGTTGTCGCCGTTGCTTCGCTGCTCTTCGCGGTCGCTCGCCGGCGTCCGCTAAGTACACCTTCATTGTGAGCTGCTGAAGCCTGGCCGGAACTCCGGTCACAACAGAACGTACTTGAGTACGATGGTGTACATGCCCCGCCAGTAGTAACGCAGCCGGAGACGAGTGTTGTTCTTTACGACACCCGCGTGACCGGATTGTGGGTCAGCGTGTAAATAGTCATAGATTTGCGAACGTTGCTGCCGCGGAATATTAGCAACCACTTGCGGCCACCTGCGCAGTAGTTGCGGCAGTAGAGGAAGATATCACGAATGGCGAAGTGGAAACCATGGCGACAGAGAGCACGCGATGGAGAACCAGCTGTAGGATTGGAGATAAAATCTAGCAGAGAATTTATCCAAGGTTCTTGCCGCTGCGCTGACGGCATGTCATTGGCGTGAAGCGATGGCGGGGAAATGTCGGGAGAGGAAAGGCTCGCGACCTCAGCTGTAAGGGGGCAGCTGTAAAGTGCATCGGCGTCATGATGATTGCGCAGGAGCGGTAAACAACACGGACATCATATTCCTGAATGCGAAGAGTCCATCTTGAGGGTCTGCCGGACGGGCCTTTCAGTGAGGAAAACCAGCAAAGCGCATGGTGGTCCGTCACTATGTCAAAAGGGTGGCCATAGAGGCAAGGGCAGAATTTAGTGAGAGCCCAAAAAATCGCTAAGCACTCTTTTTCAGTGACAGAGTAATTGGATTCAGCCTTCGTGAGCGTTCGGCCAGCATAGGCGACCACGTATTCAGTATAACATGATTTGCGCTGAGCGAGCACAACGCCGAGGCCAATACCACTGGCGTCCGTGTGGACCTCAGTAGGTGCTGTGGAATCGAAGTGGCGTGGACAGGCGGTGCCGTGAGGATCCGGCATAAAGTATTGAAGTCATCGTCGCACGTTGGCAACCACGACGAAAGGTCGGAACTGTCCGACAGAAGGTCTGTCAAGGGAGCAGCAATTGAAGCAAAATTTCTGTTAAAGCAGCGAAAGTAAGAGCACAGCCCTTGGACACTAGGTAGATCTTGGATGGAAGTCGGCTTGGGAAAGGCTGCTACGGCACGAAGTTTGGTAGAATCTGGAGATGCACCTTCTTTGGAGACAACGTGGCCAAGAAGGATGAGCTGGCGGGCGGCAAAACGACATTTTTTCAAATTCAGCTACAGTCCGGCATCAGAGAGGCAGGTCAAGACGTGCTTCAGGTGTGTGTCAAAGTAAGGAGAAAAGACCACAATATCGTCGAGGTAGCAGAGGCACGTCCTCTACTTTAGGTCACGCAAAATGGTGTCCATCATCCGCACAAATGCTGCAGGAGCATTACAAAGGCCAAACGGCATAACTGTAAATTCGTACATGCCGTCAGGAGTTATAAAGGCAGTTTCGGGTGGTCAGCCGCTTCCAGGGGAACTTGCCAGTAGCCGGAACGTAAATCTAGGAACGAAAAGAGCTCGGCGCCTTGCACACAATCGAGAGCTTCGTCGATGTGTGAAACAGGATAGACGTCCTTTCGCGTAATCCTAATCAGGCGGCGATAATCGACACAGAAGCGGATAGATCCTTCTTTCATTTTTACGAGGACGACAAGTGACGCCCAAGGGCTGCTTGAGAGCTCAATCACGCCATTCTGAATCATTAGGTCGACTTGCTCTTCAATTGCCTGGCGTTCGGTTGTAGACACACGATAGGGTCGCTGTCGCAGTGCTGATGGGTGTCAGTGTCGATGCGATGAGTGACTGTAGACGTTCGACCCAAACCACTTTGATGAGTGTCGAAGGAGGAGCGAAATTGATGTAGTAGGTTCAAAAGCTGAGTGCGCTGGGCTGGAGGAAGATAGGCGTCGACGGAGCGGAGGAACGAGTCTGTAAAAGGAGGTGCGGGCGCAGGTGAAGGGGGGCTGAGCGCAGTCACAGCAGAGTGCGACGCGTCGTCAGGTTCCTGGGAGATCAGAAGATATGCGATTGGCTGGATACGGCCGAGGCATTCACCATGGCGCAAATCAGTAGGGGAGGTAAATGGGTTAGAGACCCATAACATGAAAAGGCCAGCGGAAATAGCGAGCACAGCGTAGGGCAATGGAAGACGCTTGCGGCACGGGAAAGTATGGACTGGTGTGAAAAGAACGGTCTCATCGTTAACAGAGGCACAAGCGACACGAAGAAGCACAGAAGAGCAGGGAGGAAGCTAAATATCTTCGGCGACGAGGGCTTAAGCACAGGAATTTCGTGGATCAGCGTCTGGTAAGGCATCGGGCAAAGTCGAGAACCCCACTTCAGCTCAAGCACAATCAATAATAGTAGCGTGACGCGACAGGATATACCAGCCTAAAATAACAGCGTGTCAGCAACTTGGCAGCACGACGAACTCAATTGTATAAAGGCAGTTGTGGATAACTACTCGAGCGGTGCACGCTGTTAAAGGCTTGATATGCTGAGCGCTGGCCGTTCGCAGCGAAAGTCCCGCAATTGGCGACTTCACATTCTCAAAAGAGCGACATAATTTTACGTCCATAACCGAAATCGCAGCACCAGTGTCAATTAGAGCCATGACAGCAACGCCCTCGACGAAAACCTGATTAAGCTTTGCCGGCGACAGATGAAGGCTTTGAAAGTTCGACAGGGTCGCAGTTCTCGCCTCAGGAACTGCGGCCTCTAGTTTTCCTCGCATGAAGCGTTCTGTCGACGTCGCATCGGAGAGATAGAGTGGCGTCGCGGGGACGGTGAATGGCGGTCGGTAATGACTGAATGGTCTAGAGAAATGACGGCTCGCTGGAGGCTCAGTAGGTGCGGAATACTGAGGCGTCAAAGACCAGTACCCAGAACCATGAGTAGGTGGTGCCGACACTGGGAGACGGTTTCGACAATAACCGGAAATATGTCCAGCTAGCCCGCAAGTGTAACAAATTGGCCGGTTATCTGTCGTGCGCGAGGGATTGCGCGGTCTTGGAGCCGGTCGAATAAACTGCGCAGGTTCTCGAGCAGGACCAGGAGGTGGGTGAACGTAGGCAGGTTGCGGCGGAGCATATATAGGTGGTGATCGGGCATCAACAGCCGCATATGTCAGCAGGGCTGCGACAGGCATGAATTGAGGGGCTGGAAGAAGAGATTCAGCTACTTGTTCTTGAATAATCTGGCGCAAACTGGGACCTACGTGTGAGGAAGGCTCTTCATGGCAGGACATAAGGGAGAGCTGTCGAGCAACTTCTTCCCGAATGAAGCTCTTGATTTGTGGCAGCAGCGCAGAATGTTCAGCTGCATCTCTCAGGCCAGCAAGCGACTCAGATTACATGATGTTCGCGCGAATTACGGCCCTTTGTTTGCGCAGTTCATCATTGCTTTGACACAGTGCGACCACTTCTGCGACGAGCAGTCAGCATCAGGGGGGAATTCTGTAACGCTCTCAATTTCGCTCTCAAGTTGTAGAGCGTGATGTCAAATTGACGCGGCTTTCACGTGACCTTACGACGTCAATCTTGACGGATTACGGAATCGACCAATTGCCAGTGACTCGTAGGTTGACTCCGCCCCTGAGGTCCCCATTCCGTGGTCGCGCCTACTGCTACACATTTGTCGCAACGCTAGCCGAGGCCGACGAGGGACCGTCTCCTAAGTTTTAATGAAACGGCGCAGTTAATGCGCAGTAAATAAAAGTAATAAATATTTATTCTGCTGAGGAACTGCATTTACAACTAACTACATCAAGCATAAGGAGCTGTGTTTTAGGAATAGCAATTAAATTTGCTTCTCAGTAACGTTTTGTCTCCGCGAGGGCACGCTGATGACGTCAAAGAGTGCACATGGCGGCTTGCCAGAAAACAGCTGATTCCTAAGCTAGTTGCTATTTTTCATGCGTCGCCTGAAATCGAGGTTCGGTGCGGATGTCGTGAGCAGCTGGAAAAATCCGATTGAAAACAATAAAGGCTACGAACCTGCAGTGATCAGCGTGGTGAAAGCGTTAAGCCTGAAAATCGACTGAGTCATCAGCTTACTGAGGAGTGTCAGCGTTGTCAGTGTTTACTATCGATGGCAAGAGCGACGAGTGGGAGGTATGTGGTCTGCTGTTCTGTTTGTTTAAATGAAAGAAGATCATGAAGGCTACACTACTGTGTCTGCCGACAGAGGAACGTTTGTACTTGCAGTAAGGCAGGTGGCAGCTACTATGCAAGAGTTGGCAATTGCAGTGCGGGAAACGAAATCCGACACACGACCCTCCACCACGGACTCCTCGTGCAAGCCACGGTGACAGTCACTCCTGTGCTTCGCAGTCAGTTGACTTCGGCCACATCGGGCTCCGTTCCTGATATTCCGTTGATGTTTTGATGTTGATTGTTTAGTCTCTATAAGGTACACAAACTGTGATGTTAATGATTCCTTTGGTGCGTTCAGAGAAAGAAAATACTTTATTCAGAAATTTCTTATAGTGACCGAGGAGAGGACGAGCTTGTTCAGCCAGGTCTGGACAGGGATGCGTAGAATGTTGTATTTCGTGCAGCAGGCTGTGTTACTGGCACATTGTTGGAGCGTTGTCAGTGTCTGTTCATGTTGAACGGTATCCGCCCCCCTTTTTTTTTTGACGAGAAAGGCAAACACATGACGCAAGCTTGGTGCGCGATGCCGGAGGCGAGCTGGTGAATCTGCTTAATTTCCCTAGTCTTATTATAAACAAGGGGCCCACCAGTGAGGTGTGCAGATTACCTTGAAGGCGATGAATGTGTGCTAGTTTTGAAGTGCCATCATGGAGTCTGTGTAGTGTTTCAAAAAGATGTTCATTTTACACACATTCCTCATTCTATTACCTTTCCATGTTGTGTGCATTATGTACAAACCATTTCAATGAAAGGCCAGTTTGCACGAAAGATGCTTTTGCTGATTATTTGTTGCAAAACGACTTGGAAAATAAATTCCAAGGTCAAAAGTAGGTGACAATTATGTAAAGGGGTGCTTAACACATGTTTATGGTGTATGAAAGAGCGCTGAATAAGGGTTGAGGGGAGCCTCAGTTTGCAAGCCAAGCCCACATTTCGATTTTGGCTAGCAAACCAAGGTTCCTCCTCAACCCTTGTTTAGTGCTGTTTTGTATTGAGTAGCCATCTTACTTCTCTCGTTCTACTATGTTTATGGTGTAAAATATTTTTGAATGCTCATGTTTTAGATGCCTCTACTGTCTTCAAGCTGCTCAGCAGTCCCCGTGCAGTTTTACACGTTTTATTGGTGTACATAACATCTGCTCACACATTGCCTTAACATTGTATGTGTGATGCTTATTTTATTTTCACCAGAATTTTGTAATCATTCAGCAATCATTGTGGGCACTGCAGCCTAATATTTGTACACCATTCTCCTAACAGCTGTTACAGCATTTAGCACTGCGAGCAAGATCTCTAGTAGTATACCATCCAGCTGGCATTTTTATCTCTGATATGTAAGCGTTTTGCACACTGCACCGTGCATACAGTACCTATTTTTATAGGTAGCTTCAATATGCTGAAAGGGAGCGGCTTCTTTGAGTCCAATAATTATGTTGCAATATACATGTCAATGTTGTATGATCATTGTACATCAAGGTAAGTGTGTTGGTATGTATGATGTCTCTTTATCAATAAAAACACTCGAGTGAAATACAGCGGCCAAGAAATAAGGGCTTCTACTGAGTATATGTGGCAGTAAAACATATTGGTGCCATTTTCTGATTCCAAAAAGCGTCATGGTTATCTATTACCTTGCTGTAACGCTACGTTTTTCGGTTTAAGCATGTTTACCACACAACTAGTGACCACAGCCAACTGTGCCAGGCTGCAAGGTGATAGCAGAGAAGGGACAGCAAGTTGGGTCTGGGATGACTTGGCATTGGTGTAAGCAGCCATGACTCCAGTGGGTAGTCCGCCTTTTGCATATTCTAGTATACAATCAAAGATCCATACCAACTAGCCCACAGTGAGGTGGTAAACACTCACACGAATACTGGCAACGTATCACAGGGTTGTCCAAGCAAGCATCATTGTAAGGATAGCATTGTAGCTTCACAGTGATATAAACAAACGTGTTAAGATTACCTGCACAACACAAGCGGTACGGTTTCTTAGGCAGTAAAGAGATTTCAAAAATTTAATATTTGGTTGCTGCTGCCATAACACTAAATTTGTACTTTAACAAGCATTCATATGCACAACTAGCCCGTCTTATGCATGCAGCCTCAGCGAAATTAGACAATCGATCACTCGCCGGAATACAAGTCAGTTTCCCTGTAAGGCTCGTATTCCAACGAAAAGGTCTCGTTGTCACACAACACTCTTCTAGTTCTTGCTGAAACGAAAAGAAGCAGGCACTTTTTGCAGCGTAGTCACACTTTCGAGTAGCGAACGTGTCACAGGGAGGGAGCGTAACGAATGAGGGCAAGGCACTACAATTCCTAGTCCCTTCGTCCTGTATTTTGAGGTATATATAGGTATTGAACTTTCGTCAGGTGTAGCTGGGTAATCTCGAAGACAACAGCTGGAAAGAAAAGAGATCTTTCCTCTGTCCGTTTCTTAATATTGCGAGGGGAAACGAGTCCTTTTGGTTAGAAAACAAGACTTGCAGAGAAGCCAACTTATAGCAAGTGGTCGATTGCACATATTAATGCATATAATCAATATCGTTCGATAACCGACGCGGGTTTTTACAGCTTACCCAAGAAAAAGCCGCAGGCGTTTAGCAGGCGTTCGCTCACCTTTCGGCGCGCAGGAGTACCGCTAGACGAACGTGTTGTTTGGAGTCCTTGGTCCCAAGGGGCAGCGAGGGTCAAAGTGCGTATGTTCGCGTCGCAGATCTGTAATAAAATAGGCACAATACAAGTTTACAATGACGTTTCGAACTCGTACCCAAACACACGCAGTCAAAACCAAAACTTACTCACTACTGTGATGTTCACAATGTACAGCCCCTTGCCTAGCGACTTCTTTCCATATCGCACCGCGGCGCCTTGACGACAATCAGCGTTGCGCCCGATGGCTTCCGCTATCAGCGCACGCACCTGCTGATCGATGCCTATGCGATGCAAACGATGTTACGTTCCCGATGCAAGCTGGTAGCCCCCGATAGCAAAAAACGCGGTGCGCATGCAGCCGCAGTGGCTGCGCACTCGTCCGTGAGCTGCGTGAGCCCCCGTTCATCGATGTTCGTCGGCAATCGCCGCACAGTCACTCCACTTTCTGCTCGTTTCCGAGTTGAACAGAGTCGGAGCAACTAGTCCGGTACGTCAAACGCGTCTTCGTCCTCCCTTCTACGCCGTGGATCGCACCGACACAACTGTCACACAGCCGGCGCAACGCAAGAAACACAGCCGCCATTTTCGCTCTACTCAGTCGACTGGTTTTGGGGTTACCTCGTTTCGCTCACAATTTCAGTCAATATTAAGCTCATGGGCAACGTCGTCACTTTAGCCTTGTTGATGGCGTAACCGCAGTCACCGGTGAGATCAGTGATGACGCAAAATTTCAGTGTGGCCGCCGACCAATAGGAGCAGGGCACGTTGAGCGGTTTGAGACTGGTTTTGTATTGAGAGCGTTACAGAATTCCCCCCGTGGAAGGCGTAGTCATCAATGCCTTGCAGAATGTACTTGCTCTTGTCGGCCTCTGACATCTGGTCGTTCACGCGCTGGTACAAGTCGACGACGTCCTCGATATAACTTGTGAAATTCTCACCACCCTGCTGAGACCGCGCACGCAAGCGCTGTTCAGCTAGGAGTTTCCTCACAGCCGGACGGCCAAAAACTTCAGCGAAGCTAGCTTTGAACACGGACCATGATGGAATGTCCGCTTTATGGTTGCGAAACCATAGATTTGCTACACCGGTAAGATAGAATATCACGTTGCTTAAATTCGTTTCCGCGTCCCATTTGTTATAAGCGCTCACTCGCTCATAGGATGTGAGCCAATCCTCGACGTCATGGTCATCAATGCCGCTGAAGATGGTGGGGTCTCGCTGGCGGAAGGAGCCGGGACAGATAATGGCCGAGCCAACTTGTACGGCTTGGTGGATAACGTCCTCAGGCATCGCAGGAGGTGGCAATGTGCGGCTGCGGAGTTCCAGGGCGAGAGGATATATCTTATCCGGCAGCTCCACCAAATGTAAGATATGGAGGCTTATTGATCAGATCAGCAGGATTCGATCAGCAGGACTGTGCAGATCAGCGGCGAGCACAGCGAAAGCGAACACCGTCAGGTCCAACACGCGCAGCGATCACGATGTCACTACCTAGAATGTTCCTCGCGTACTTCTTCCTCTTCACACAATGAACAGTTAAGATTTGGATGCTTTTATTATGGTACTATGTTTGTCCACAGTATTCTAACATCTATATCTTTTGCAATATCCAGAAGTATGATTTCCCTTTATGAAGGCAAAGCAGGCGACTTGACTGCTGCAGCATGTGCCACTATGTATATTCAAACAGTGATAGGATGACAGAGCAATAAGGGCTGCTGCACTTGGCACATACATAAAGCGTGCTGTCAGCAGGTAGGGTAAATATTCAACCATTGCAATCAGCTGGAGATGCCTTTGTGCCTTTGCCCTTTAGTGGTTGCAACATGAATTATAACGTGAAGCCACTTAACCTGTTTGAATTACTGTCGCGCATGCCCGTGCATCATAGACTACATGTATGACTACAGCAAAAATGGAATGCGCGTACTGGTTTTTACATTGTTTCAGTCATTTCCTTTGTCATGTTTGAATACTAATAAATTTTGCATTCTATATTTCATATTCAGTGCATTTCCAATTGCAGGTGTCTTTGCACAGCTTCAAACCACGGACAACACTCTCATTATTTAAAGGTGCACATGTAGCCGTACGAGTGCAGAAAAGGTCATCAAGATAATTAATTTACAAAACCATGCTAGTCGGAGCAGACAATAAAAGAGCTCATGTCGTTAGAACACTCTTCGTTTATTTGAAAAGCCATAATAAACATACCTTTCCTGGGTGCATGGAAGCTTCAGTTGCATGCAAGCAAACAAGTGAAACCTAACACGAGCAGATTTGTAGAATTGTGCTTTGGCTGGGGTTTGAAATTCACTGGCTGCAGGTTCTATTCGAGCGGTTTCTCAAAGGTGACTTCACAGGCTCCCCAGAAAGATCTACGAATGCGGGTAGTGATGCTTCTGCATTAAAAAATATGTACTACTTCTGAGCAGGTGATGGTACCTGTGGAGTCTATATATGTGTTTCAGCATGTTGTGCAGATGTTATTAATCTGCAAGCTACCAACTTTGCATGCACTATTGAGCGCGAGTTAAAAACTGATGTACTCCATAAATATCTGAAACCCAAACTCCATATTTTTCAGCTTGTGAGACATTTATGGTGTCTGTGAATTAGTATTGTAACCCAGCTGCATAAAAACAATAATATTAGTGACCATTCAGTAAAAGGCTTTACTGCTTTCTACAGGCAATTTTCGAAGCGGAACAATCGAGAAACAGAGAGCAGAGCAAGTACCATGCAGCCACTAAAGAAGACTGGGAGCAACTCTTGCAAAACTGCTCCAAACGTCAGAGGAAACTTCAAGAAGTATTTAAACAAGAGGGACAAGTCAACTGGCAGTCGACTTATGTGGCTAAGTGCGTCTTGTATGTTTTCAAAATTTTCTTATACACCAATCACACTCACATCGGTAGTGGTCCCATGAAGAGATACGCTGTACTTCACTAGCGACTGATACGTGTGCAGCATTGCCAGCTGCTTTTGAGGTCCCGGTGGTATTTGTCGTAAGGTGTGGGCGAAGAGTGTGCCAAATGCACCGCACTCATTCCTTGCCGTCTGGTTCTGGCTCTTCAAAGACGTCCACAGCTGAATTCAGTAGCCGGTTCCGCTGCTGTGCCTTATTATCTTTATTCTTTCTTTTCCCCCAGCCCTCGATAGACTTGGAAGCCTGATTGCAGTCTCCTCGTCTTGAGTGGCATCTACTTCTCAAGTACCTTCATTCGGATTAGCTTGAGATCTTGGTGCGGACAGCCTCATCGGTCTCTATCGGGTGCTGTGGGCTCGGCTCAAGCTGGCTATCCGCATACTGAAATAAAAGCAAAGATTGAAAATAAAGTCTTTCCTCCATGTATTTGATGCCCACGTAGAGGTCCACTGAAACGACCACCAAGAAGCCACTGATAAACGTGTTCAGTGTGTAGAACAAATCCTTTTGAGCATTAACCCAAAGCATAACTCCTTGAAACAAAGCCAGGGATTTATTATTAATTTTTAAAAACAGCATTTTTTGAAGTTTGCGAGCAGGAAAGTCTTCGTTAGGCTGTGTCGCATGGAACTACTTCCTTAAACCGTGACGTCACGGGTGAGTTGACTGGCAAGGCTTGCTAGAAGCTGCCATTCGCTGCGGCCACTGCAACCATGACGTCACTGACACACTTCCGGTAGCTGCGAAAGTCGTCTGCTCGTGCGCTGCTCGAACTCTGTGCGGGCCGTTGTTACAGGATCGCCACCCTTACCAGTTAGGCGGCCATTGCTCATCAAGTACAACAACCGAAGCGATGCAGTGATCGGCAGAACGAAGCCGTATTTACAAATATCTAATTTATATAACGTGGTTTCTGGAGTACCGAAGTGTCGTCCGACGAAGCGTCAAAAGCAACGCAGCAACCGCACGATGGCAGCACCTCCTCGACCACCGTAAACACCACCGCTGTGGCCCCTCCTCACGCATACCATACGCGAACGACACGGCGGATCGTTAGCACCGATGTCCGAAATAAAGCTTGATAAAATTTGTTGGCGTCTGGAATACTGAGCCGAATATCAAGTATGAAGCCGTCGTGAGGATCGCTGATCAGCAGCGCATCACTGGTAAGAGCGACAGCCGTGATACAAGCGTCTGCTCAAGCCAGCTGTCACTGCGGCAATTCGGCTCATCCGATCTGCTCGTACTAGCTCTGCGATTAATGCGTCGCCAGAGTTAATTATATAATTATTTTACTATGGCAGGATAGGACTCACAATAAGGCCGCTTCAGAAGTAGACGATTTACGACAGCGCTGATCAGTTCCAAAGCGCCGACCGCCGCTGCTTCCAAGGGAAACAATTTAGGTCTAGTGACGACTAGGGACGGTCACGCACAGCGTCGTCTTTCGCCGCGCTCGCGCGCCCCACCCCCGCGGTAATTGTGCAACGTACCTCAGCCTGCTCGCGGCATCCCGTGCTGCAAGCGTTGCAAACTCGTGTACTTCCATAGCTAAGGCCGCGCATTTTTTGACGTTCTGCTCAGCAACAAGCCGTTCAAACGATAGGCTTCGGTACGCAGTCGCTGCGCTGTCGGCCGTAATCGAAGACGTCGGGCGGCACCATATTCTCTACATCGATCTTTAAACTTGAAGCCGTAGGCAAATCAATAACTTTGTGAAGCAGATCCGCTCGTATGTTTCGCGCACTCCTGCGCCGACGAGTAGCTTCCGTCAACAGACGCCACTATAACCTCGGTTAACGGCGCAAACCAAGGTCGCCAAGCCCGTTTTGCTATAACCGCGGTTAATGGTGTAACGATGGTTTGGTCCGCCGTGTAACATGGGCTAACCACGGGTTCGCGGTTACACTAACCGTCGCTGCGCGAACTGACGAGCTGCGTGCGAGCGAGGACGGGTTGACGCGACTACGCCAGCGAGCGAGCTCGCGGCAACCGGAAGTTCGTCGAAGTGACGTATTTCTGGGCGGAGCTTTACACTTGCTTGTTGTCTTTATTGTTTTTATGGCTGCCTAAGGCGTACGAGTTTAGAGGGAAAATTGGATGGGTCATTTTATTTGCCGATATCTCTGCTGTTGCAGAAGCTAGATCGAAAATTTTTGCCGGGAGAAGGATGGGTGGTTCAATATCTATCAGTGTTATGGCGTTGTTTACCCTTCCTAGTGACCATATTAGTGGACCTTTAAATATACAGCAGTGCAGGTTACATATCATTCTTACTTGAGTGGCTTCCAGATTTATATTTAAGGCGACGCAGGTCCAATGAAACGCTTAATATTTTGAACGTCGAAACTCCTATGGGTAAACTTATACACATTTATTTTAAATTTGCATCGGTAGGTGAAACGAACATATTAGCATTTATTGAGGCCATGAACGGCATGAAAAATGCTTGGAATATAATACCAGTAATAAATGAAACTTGCCTATTAACCACAAAGAGTCTGCTATACTGCATTCAAGTAAAGAAAAAAAATGTGCTAAATGATTCAGCATTAAAGTATATTTATGAACAGGTCATATACCTCTATTTTAATGTTCGTGTAAACAAAAACAGTTTGCGGGATGAAGGTTCATGCAAAAAAGTATTTTTGCACAACTAGACAAAGAAGGTTAATGAAAAACATAGAAACTTGAGAAAATAATGTTCTGTATCTTCACAAACAGTGACTGGCAAGTGGGGCAATGCTTCCTATATGCCTATCTCTATCCTGTTTCTGCCCATAAGTGTACATGAATTTGTTTTCCTATTTTTGTTCAATGTCATCAGCACTGCCCTGTACACAATGTATAAACAATACCTCTCCCCAACAGCCATAACAATGTTAAAACTTACTTCAGTTTCCTCTTTTATTTGCACAGTAGATGTGCTCGGTTGTGTCGGGCATCCACTTGTTAGAAACAAAAGCCGTCTAAAGGGCACTCAGCGTGGCTCGTCTACGTCGTCAGTGTCCGCACCTGAACGCATTTCAATTTTGCGCTTTTCATGCGTGAACGTTGTTCGCATGTTTTTGAACTTTATGCGTGTTTGTCCATCTGAAAAAGAAGCAAAAATAATGTAGCGTAAATTTGGTGCAACGTACCTGGGCGACGAAAACGCTGAATCTGTTGCAAATATTTCATTCTTCTAGTAGGACTCGATCGCTGGGCTAACTGCATGTCATAATTAGGCTTAACAAAGTTGAAGACATGTATAACTGTGGCAATATTATACGAAGTGAATATATCAACACTAGAAGCATGATCAGCACGAAGGAAATGGACACCATATGCCAAGATAGAAAAATACCTACCGGTAAACGTTTCTCCAAACGCTGCTGCAATCTCACTGTATGCCAGCTCTTTTAATTCTCTTCGATGGTAGGGTCGGTGCCGAACGTCCCAAATCAGGCAGCGTGCTTTGATCAGCGCTATTAAGTCGACCTCTTCTACTATTGTGAAAAACGCCAGCGGTGGCATCGTTGGGACAAAGTTAAGGAAACGAAACACCCCTCGCCAAACGCACAATGAAATTTTCGCGCACGTTCGGACGAGCGCAGGGACATGAACGATAGTATCGATGCCCATAGAGAACTGTATCTGTATATTACTTGCTGCTCGTGCATTTCTCAATACACTTAGGGCCGCAGCTTGGTTCCGTCGGTGGCTGCTTTCGCTCGGTCGCCGATTTGGCAAAGACGCGTCGGGCGACGGGTCTCATCGGGGTCCTCGGTAGGCAACACTGTCACACAACGACGTTCTTCACCGTCGGAGGCGTCACCATCGTCATCGGTGCAGTATTACTAGCTCATCTGGCAAAGACGCCGTCGCCCGATTCGTCGGCCGATAATCGGCCTGTCGCTGTCGCGTCGCGTCGCTGTCGCGTCGGCGTCGGAATCGCGTCGGTCTAGTGTAAATGGGCCTTAAATGACCGCGGAACGACCTTATCGACAACCGTTGCCGACATTTTCCACGCATCATCCACCCTTCACAAGACCACTTCAAGCTACCATCGTCAAATTAACTGGCTGATTAAACGATTTCATCGCACTTTATCTGTTATTATCTCCGTGTACACCACACCGGATCATCCAAATTGGTACACTATTCCACTCGTCCCATTCGCCTGTAATACAGCATTAAAGGGGGCAACCGGTTACTCTCCATTTTTCCTCGTTTTTGGCCGCCCTCGCTAACTGGCTACAGCTTCCTAATTTGTCAGAGAGTCGCATATACTTTATTGCATTCGTATCCGAAGATTTCGCCGACTTCGCTTGATCATATAATTTTCGCCCTGAAACAAGCACCCCTCGATTCCCTCAGACTATGGAGAAGCCGAACGCATGTTGAGGACAGTGAAGAAAAGACCTGCTTGAAAAAGCTCTGAACTATTCCTAGACCTCCTACCTATCGAGACACACTTGAAGCTTTCGACGTCTTTTCAGCCTAGCTACTGATGGGACAAAATCTGCAAACTCACCTACCGGAATTACTAGAACTGCTGCTGCCGGGATTCCCAAGTCACCAAGAATTCAGAGCACAGAACTTACCTAACATCTAAGGTGTCTCAACAAGTCCTCTTGCGTCACTTGTGCGGTTCTCGCCAATAACGTTATCGCATGAACTACCAGAGGCACCTGTTGAAGACAGTTCCGAACCTCAAGAACTGCTGCGTATGCGTTACGGTCGTGCAGTGTAACCATAGAAAAGGTTAAATGTGTTACAGCCTAGAAAAGGAAGATATAGTGGTCGCTGTCTATCATTCAGCCCCTTCTTACTAGTTAAAGCGAACGTCATTTCCTAGAAGGGTATAAATACTGCCTGCGAGCAATAATAAATGTCTCTTGTATGTGTTTCCAATGTGGACTGTCCCAGCTTCTCTTGCGACATGCCATATCTGAACAGAGCGGAGAGTGGAAATAATAAATACTCACAAAGACCATCCCCGTGTCATTTCCTAACTAAGATTAGGTGATAATGCTACGCAATGAATCTTTCCCCATTCGTACAAAGTTAGCCGAATCCAGGGACGTCCAACACGACAGATCGATAATTTCCCTGCTCCAACTCGGAATCACCTAGCGATCCAATTTAAACGAGCTTTCATGTGTCACCCATAAAGACAAATCCAAGGTTTACACAAAATATTGATTACTTTCTGTCGGGGGGAATACATCAACACCATGGAGCTATACATAGTCCTGGCAAACCTAACCTAAGCACCATTTAGTGGGGCATGTCCCAAGAATGTGCCCACCGAGTGGCAGGCAGTGGAAGAAATTCGGCTGCTGTTGGCTGTGGTAGCCCAGGTTGGTCGCCAGCCAACGAAGTTATTCATCGGTTCAGAGCCGGATGACTTGGGTTTGGCGGCCGGGCCAGAGGTACCTTGCAGCTGCTGTGCGTCGTATAAATGACCGTGCTGGCTTAACAGTAGTAGCATGTTTCGTCGGTGTCGGATTTATACTGATAGGCAAAAACCTATCGGTTGGCTAAGGTTATTGCGAAACGATGACATAGTCGGCGTACTGGCGGTCCGTGTTTGAGCTGTGGTGACCTTTGGTCATCGGCTCTTAGAAGCTAATCGAAGCCCAGCCAATCAAAGACTAAAAATATGTTTTTGTATATTATGTGTCTAGGCAAAAATAGCGGTGTATAAATATAACACCTGAGCCTAAAGGAGAAGGAAATTATGATTCAAATTTAACCTAACACATGTCATCGGTCGCCACCGAGATCTTGGCAAGGCCTGCGCACCCCGGCAGCCTACATCACGACAAGCCGATGGCGGAAAGTACCAGCAAATGATGGTATGAGCGGGAATCTGAGTCAAGCCATAGATGTCATCTCGCCCCTTCACCCAAGCCTGTAAGCGCGCGCGCAGACCTTATCGCTCATCCGCTTGCCGTGACGTTCGCTGATGGGAGAGGAGGAGAGGCAAAAGGTCTTATTAGAATCTTAGTGGAGTTAGCTCGCCGAGCTCGCTGCTACTTTCACAATCCCGTGAGCCGGCTGTATGACGCGGGTGAAATAGCCATCGCAGGCATGAAGGAAGAAAAGCACTTAGGAGAGGCCCTGACGTCACTTTTTTGAAGCCGGAATGACCGCTAACCAAGCAGGTTCTACGTAAGTTGAGGGCACCGCAGCGTGCCGAGTGGGCCAGAGAAATAACTCAAGTTACTGACATTCTTTGGCGATCAAGAGGACGAAATGGGCATGGGCAGGACATCTAGTGCGAAAAAGGATAACCGATGTTCGCTTACGGTAACAAACCGAATTGCAAATGTAGGAAAGCGCAGCAGGGGACGGCAGAAAATTCGCTGGGCGGATGACGTTAAGTAGCTCGCAGGGGTAAAATGGATGCAGCCAGCACTGAGCCCGGTTACTTGAAGAAATAAGGAAGAGGCCTTCGCCCTGCAGTCGGTATATGCAGGCTGATGATGATGATGGCAGCGCCGCGACCGGGCGCTCTCCTCCTCCTTTACCCTCCGCATTTTCTTTCTTCACGGCGCTCACGTACCTCGAGCTCTGAGCAATGCTGTTGCTAGTGGCCCGAGTTTTCATGGCAACCGCGATGCCATTGCTAATGGCCCGACTTGGCTAACCCTAAATTTTGACGTCACTTGCGCCTCACTTTCTCCAATGCATTGGGAATGGCAAGGGCCTCTCCTTAGTTGTTTCCTTCCTCCATTATCGCAGGCATATAGGCCTGCCGCTTTAATAGGGCCGAGGAGACAAGGCCGCCGCCGATTTGGTTCACTTAAACCACGACTGAGAACAGCATAGGCGTGGCGCGCGAATGGGCCAGTCACGTAGTTTTATTTGTATTTTGCGGGCTTTCTTCTGAGCCTGGAAAACAAAAAGATATACGTGATGCTTTCGTCATCGCAATTACTGGAATGGGGGTTTCTGAAGGGGCTCTCCAACTTTGCCATTCACATTTTTATTTTAAAGTCGATATGAAATAAATTCGAAAATTTAGCATATTTAGCGAAATAAGTAATTGCAATACAAAAAAAATTGCCTGTAGTGCGCTAGCAGGCTGGCAGTTTTATGCAACTGGTTTCCCTGACCATACCTCAGTTATATTATTCTGTAATCCTTGTTTCAAGTTAGCTGGGACACCGGTATATATATGTATATTGTCATGTACAAGGTGGTTGAGGATATCAAGAATAGCAAAGGGTTAGCTCCGATACAACAGCGGTGAGCAGCACAGACGCAAAACCCGCAAGCGACACTTCGTCGTCCTTCACTCAGTCATGCGCCACCTGACAACGCTAAGTGGCATTACTCCCCTTCCGAAAAAAAAAGGAAAAAAAAAGTGAAGACGGCTGGTGAGAGCGGCGTGCAAAGTAAGAGAGCGGTCACAGGAGGTGGCCGTGCGTTATCGTTGGTAGTACGGCTTCAGCCGCACAATGTGCACAATGTCCGAGCTGTGCTTTCGACATTTTGAAAGTGCGGCGCCGTCTGGAATAACTTCATAACTGAGGTCACTCACACGACGGAACACTTTGTACGGCCCGAAGTAGCGGGAAAGGAGTTTCTCTGACAAGCCTGGACGGCGAACTGGTGTCCACACCCAGACTTGGTCCCCAGGTTTGTAGTGAACCTGGCGGTGCCGGAGGTTGTAGCGGTGTGCGTCAGAGGTCTGCTGCCGCCCGATGTGCACACGGGCAAGCTGGCGGGCTTCCTCAGCGCGGATGGCATACTGCTGGGCATCCGGGGGAAGCTTGTCATCATCTGGGCACGGGAGCATGGAATCGAGCATGCTCTGAACTTCACGCCCGTACACAAGTCGAAATGGTGTGAAGCGCGTTGTTTCCTGTTAGGCTGTATTATACGCAAATGTGACGTATGGCAGGACCGCGTCCCAAGTCTAGTGCTGCACATCGACGTACATTGACATGTCCGCAATCGTCTTATTTAACCTTTCGGTAAGACCATTGCCCTGCGGATGGTACGCTGTGGTCTTGCGATGCGTCGTGTAACTCAACTCAAATATGTGGTCGATGAGCTGCGAAGTGAAAGCTGTCCCTCTGTCGGTAATGACATACGAAGGGGCGCAATGCCGCAGGACTATGTTATACATGAAAAACTCGGCTACTTCGGAAGCTGTGGCATGAGAGATTGCCTTTGTCTCAGCGTATCGCGTCAGGTAGTCAGCAGCGACTACTATCCATTTGTTTCCCGCCTGCGACAAAGGGAAAGGGCGAAGGAGGTCCATGCCGATTTGATCGAACGGAATACGTTGTCCTCTAACGGGCTTCAGAAATCCGGTAGGCTTCAGGGGCGGTGTTTTACGGCGCTGGCATTCGCGACAGCTTCTTACATAGCGTCTCACAGTTGCGGAGAGTCCTGGCCAGTAATACATGTTGCGGACTCGAGCTAGCGTCCGTGAGTAACCCAAATGACCAGACGTCGCTTCGTCGTGGCAAGCAAGTAGAATATCCGCACGGAGCTCGCATGGTACTACCAGAAGGTAAGCTCTTTCTTGGCTTTGGGAGTTTCTTTTATACAAGACGCCTTGCTGCATTCAGAATGAACCAATGTGCCGAGATAGGCGTCGAGGGAGCGTCGTATCACGCCCTTCCAGATAATCGATGAATGGAAGGATGTCTGGATCAGCTCTTTGTCGATCCCGTAGTTCAGATGCACTGAGAGCACCTAGAAAGCCGTTGTCGCCATCACGTGGTAGCATCGTCAGTGTCAACGGGGGCTCGTGACAGCGCGTCAGCGCCTTCGTGTTTGCGGCTTGACTTATAAACAATAGTTATGTCAAATTCCTGAAGTCGTAAACTCCAGCGTGCAAGTCGTCCCGATGGGTCTCGCAGATTTGCCAACAAGCACAAACAATGATGGTCCGTGACGACTTTAAATGGTCGGCCGTAAAGATAGGGGTGAAACTTCATAGTGGCCCACACGACCGCCAGGCATTCCTTTTCCGAGGTGGAGTAGTTCGTTTCGGCGCGAGAGAGTGCGGCTAGCATAGGCTATTACTAGCTCAATCCCGTCTTGATGCCGAACAAGGACCGCGCCAAGACCGATACTACTGGCGTCAGTGTGCACCTCTGTGTCAGCCGCTTCATTGAACAACACCAGAACAGGGGATGTTTGAAGGCGCTCGCGAAGCAAAGAGAAGGCCGTCTGCTGCTCAGAGTTCCCCACAAAGGCGGTGTCCTTCCTTGTGAGGAGCGTTAGAGGTTCCGCAATTTGAGAGAAGTCCGCAATGAACCGCCGATAATATGCGCACAGATCGAGAAAACGCTGAACAGCCCTCTTGTTAGCTGGAACGGGAAACCGTGCGACGGCAGCAGTCTTTTCGGGATCCGGGCGCACCCCATCGGCGCTCACATGGCCAAGGAACTTGAGTTCTGTATACCCGAAGTGGCATTTCTCGGGCTTCAGCGTGAGATCAGCAGAACGGAGCGCTTCCAGTACAGCTCGAAGGCATTCGAGGTGTTGGTCAAATGTTTCGGAAAAACCAACTACGTCGTCCAAGTACACAACACAGATCTGCCACTTGAGGCCAGCGAGGACGGTGTCCATCATCCTTTGGAATGTAGCTGGGGCAGAACACAATCCAAATGGGAGTAGTTTGAATTCATATAGGCCATCTGGAGTGACAATTGCAGTTTTTTCTCGGTTTCTTTCGTCTACTTCGATTTGCCAATAGCCGCTTTTCAAATCAATAGATGAAAAATACTTCGCACGTCGCAATCTGTCCAGTGAGTCATCGATGCGCGGCAACGGGTATACATCTTTCTTTGTAACATTATTCAATTTCCGATAGTCGACTCAAAATCGAAGAGTGCCGTATTTCTTCTTGACCAGGACTACTGGTGAAGACCACGGGCTTTGTGAAGGCTACACAACACCATCATCCAGCATCTCCTGAACCTGCGTCTGGATCACCTCTCGTTCTTTGGCAGACACACGATAAGGCTGCTGTCGTATAGGGTGAGCGTCTTCATAAGTAATGATGCGATGTTGTGTGATGGGCGTTTGACGAACCTTCGAGGAAGAAGCAAAACAGTGCTTGAAGTCCAGCAACAGTAGCTCTAAGGCCCACCGTTTCTCCTTCGACAAGTGGCAGTTAATGTCGAGGTTGTCAAGAGATGGCTCATTAGTTTCGACTGCCGTGGATGTAGAACAGACCGGATCGTGCGTAACAGGGACTGCGAAAGCGATAGCAGTTCCCGGTAACAAGTGCCGGTGCTCATTAGAAGGATTTGTGACAAGGAGTGCAGCCCGGCCATTGTGAAGCGACAATAAATTTCGACCAGCGCAGATGCCTTGAGCACGCAGAAGTGAATGGCTCGCTTCCGCTACAGCATCGCCGGCACGGAAATCGTCACAGGTAACTTCCACAAGAACACTGCTTCGCGGCGGCAGCGAGACGCTCTCGGCGGAAACGCGAAGTGCGGCATTGCAAGGACTGCTACTATCTCGTTCGGCAGATTGTCCCATCGAAAATGTGACGCGTTTATTTCGCAGGTCGATAACTGCTCCGTATTCTCGCAGAAAGTCAATGCCGAGGATAAGGTCACGGGAACAGTCACTCAAAACGACGCAACTAACGACGAACGTATATCTCTTAATCTGAATACGGCCGTGCACATCCCCTTTGGGGTAACTATATGACCGCCGGCGGTTCGAAGCTACGCACCTGGCCAAGCAGTGAGCACCTTCCTCAAAACAGTCGCTATGCGACCACTCAAAATCAAATAATCCGCACCGGTGTCCACTAATGCATTGACTGGAGTGCGACCGTCTGAAATAACAGGAATGTCCAGAGAAACGCTTTTGGCTTCCCTAGGGGACGGTACCAGCAGCTCGCGGTCGGATCGAAGCGGCGACGCCGGGAGGTCTTCAACGCAGCGACTACCAGCGGCCTCGCCCCGAAGGTCGCTGTTTTCTGTTTACCAGACCAGGGCTAGACGAGCTTCCTTGCCCCTCTCACGAGGAACCTTGGGTGGACGTCGATGAGCGCCTTGGTGAAGGGGAGCGGGACTGACTCTGCGAACTAGATGAACGCTGTTCCGCCAGGTACTCTTCAATAACTCGGGGTCGTTGACCAAACCGGGGAGTAGGCGAGTCGATGCGGAAGCAGTGAAGACCGAGGCGTCGATAAGGACAATCCCGGTAGAGATGGCCTGGTTCACCGCAGTGGAACCAGAGTGGACGGCGGTCAGGCGTGCGCCAAATGTCGGCTTTGCATCGCGGCATGGGACGTTCGTCGAAGTACTGCACTGGTTGCATCGAGGGACGTGGAACTGTAGGCGGCGCGGGAATGGGTGGCTGGGAAGGGGGAGCCTGACTCTGCAGAACTTCCGCATATGTGGGACGGTTTTCGGTCCCCAACAGCAATGGCGGGCCCGTAACTATAGGCAAAAGAGGGCTCTTGAGCGCCTGTCGTACCTCCTCCTGCACTATAGCAGAAACGGAAGCTGGCGATTGCTGCAGAGGGTTCCAGAACTTTCTCAGTTCTCCGCGCACGACACTGCGAATTATTTCACGCAAAACATCAGGATGCCGCTCGGAAGATGCAAATGACTCCGCAGTTATGCCAGTATGGAGACGTCGGTTATAAGCCGTGGCACGTTGTTGTAGCACCCTTTCCATTGTGGCGGCCTCCGCAAGGAATCTGTTTACAGCCGAGGGTGGGTTGCGCACAAGGCCTGCGAACTGTTGCTCTTTCAAACCCTGCGTCAATTGCCTTACCTTTTGTCCTCGGACATGGCAGGATCGGCTTGCCTAAAGAGGCTCGTCATGTCCTCGACGTACGCTTGGACACTTTCATTCGGCACCTAGATGCGGGAGTGAATGGCACGTTCTGCATGTTCGTGACGATCCGCGCTTATGTAGGCCTCGAGCAGTTGACGACGGAATTGCCGCCACGATGTTAACATTTGCTCTCGGTTCTCGAACCAGATCCGGGCGCCATCCTCAAGGCTGAAGTAGACGTTCCTTAGTTTGGCAGTATCGTCCCACTCGTTAAAAGCAGCGACACGTTCAAACCTAAGGAACCAGTCCTCCACATCCTCAAAGAGGTCACCGTGGAAAGATTTCGGTACCCGAGGGGCCTGCAAGGTGTAGTTACAGGCCGGTTCGACGCCCGTTACCTCCTGAGCAGAAGCACTAGATGTCATGGCGGCGGGTGATGGCTGAAACACCGGAGACAGTCCCTGGAGCCGTCGACTGGAGCGATGCACGGGGGTGACCAATGGCACAGGGCTGGCGCGACGTCTTTCAGATGGAGACTTGCATAGGTGATCTTACCCAGCAGCTCCACCAGAATGTGACGTACAAGGTGATTGAGGATATCAAGAATAGTAAGTGGTTAGCTCCGATACAACAGCGGTGAGCAGCATAGACGCAAAACCCGCAAGCGACACTTCGTCGTCCTTCACTCAGTCATGCGCCACCTGGCAATGCTAGGTGGCAATATATTGTTACGATGAAATAGCAAAGGGGTGTTTATTTACAGTGATATGGCAGTGGGATAAGGTGAAGCCTACTAGCCCCCAGGCACCAACGCTTTCTCCTCTTCTTCTCCCAGACCATCACAATCCTTCATCGTCGTCAGTGGCGTGACATTTCCCGCCTACACAGCCTAAGCCCTCTGGGCGTGTTCGTGAGTCGTGCGAGGCTGACACGGCTTCAAGCGGGCAACATGACATAGTTCGGTTTTGGCAGACTGACTACCCAATGCAGTCAGGCGGGCTATTGCATAAGTTAAGTCACTGATGTGTTTGACAACCACATATGGTCCGTCATAGTGGGCCTAAAGTTTTTGATGTAGGCCACGGCGCCGAATTGGACGCCACAGCCAGGCTAAATCACCTACAGAGTGCGTGACCCGCCGGTGACTGGCATCGTATCGCACTTTTGAACGTTCATGTGAAGCACCAGACCGTAATCGGGCTATTCTCCGAGCTTCTTCGGCGAGACAGAGAGTCTCAGCCAGGCAGGGGTCTTCACGGCTTGTGAAGGGCAGGATAGTATCCAGGGGGTAGCGTGGCGGTCTGGCATAGAGCAGGAAAAATGTACTGTACCCATCGTCTCATGCGTGGCGGTATTAAACGCATACGTGATTAAGGGTAGTATGGCGTCCAAGTTCTCATGCCCTGCGTCCACATATATGGCTAGCATGTTGATAAGCGTTCTGTTGACGCGCTCAGTCAAGCCATTTGTGTGGGGATGGTATGTCGTCGAGTGTCGGAAAGTTACGGAGCATAAACGCATGAGCTCTTCAATAACATCAGCAGTGAATTGTCGGCCCCGATCAGTGATGACAATTCGTGGCAGCCCGTGTCGTAAGATGACTGAGTGCAGCAAGAAAAGCGACACCTGATGCTTCGTAGCAGATGTAAGAGCGGCGGTTTCACAGTAACGTGTGAGATAGTCCATGCAGATTACAATCCAGCGATTTCCATCCACGGACCTCGGAAACGGACCTACGAGGTCAATGCCGACTTGATCAAACGGAGCTGTCTGGGTTTTCACAGGGTGCAGCAAGCCAGATGGAGTTGCAGTTGGATGTTTGTGGCGTTGACAGTGCTTGCAGGTGGCAACGTATTGTTCAATCATCGAGCGCATTCTGGGCAAGCAAAATCTTTCTTGAGCACGGTGGAGTGTTCGAAACGATCCCAAATGCCCAGAAGTTGGATCATCATGCATAACACGCAATACGTCCGTGCACAGCGTCTTGGGAACTACGAGTAGGCATCGCTGGACGACAGGCGAATAACTCTTTTTCCATAGGAGGCCATCACGCACACAAAAACGGCTTGTAGGTACGCTGGCTTGGGCGGCGGCAAAGAGAGGCTGCAGACTGCTATCTTTTTGCTGTTTCTTTTTGAAAACATTCGTGTTGGGGAACGCTGGCTTGAGGGTCGATATATAATTGTTGAAATCGTCACTCTCAGGTCCCGTCGTGGCCATTGGCATCCCAGAAAGAGAATCTGCGTCTGCGTGACGCCTCCCGCTTTAGTTATATTCCTGTATCCAGAGGGTCCAGCGTGCGAGGCGACCACATGGGTCTCGAAGGTTCCGCAGCCAACAGAGTGAATGATGGTCAGTTACGATAGACACGACCGTACGTACAAATATGAACGGAAACGCTGCACAGCGAAAAAATAAGCCAGGCATTCCTGTTCGGTGACTGTGTAGTTTCGCTTTGGCTTGCTCAGGGTACGACTTGCCTACGCGATAACATGCTCTCGTTCATCGTGAAGTTGGACATGGACTGCCCCGAGACCGATTCCACTAGCGTCCGTGTGAACTTCTGTCACTGCAGCCGGATCAAAGTGACGTAGGATGGGCTTCGATATTAAAAGAAACTTCAGTTGACAAAATGACGCGTCGCAGTCTGGTGTCCAGACAAAAGTGGAGTTTTTGTTTTGAAGGGACGGCAATGGGTAAGCAACGTCAAAAAAGCGATGTATAACGCGTCTAAAATACGAACACAACCCTAGAAAACTGCGCAACTCCTTCACTGTCTGCGGGGGTTTAGAAGACTCCGCAACGGCAGTTTTCTTGGGATCCGGCATTACGCCATCACCATAGACAAGGTGTCCTAGCACCAGCGCTTGGCGCTCTCCAAAGCGGCACTTTTTCGACTTTAGAATTAGGGCGGCATTGTGCAGACAAATCAAGACGCGTACTAGACGGTCACTGTGTACTTGGAAGAACTTCCCAAATATGACGACCTCATCCAGGTAGCAAAGACAAATGTCCCATTTTAAGCCGCGCGAAACTGTGTCCATAAAGCGTCCAAATGTGGCTGGCACATTACAGAGCCCGAATGGCATAACATTAAAGTCATAAAGGCCATCTGGCATTACGAAGGCTGTTCTTTTGTTATCCGCAGGGTCCATTGGAATTTGCCAGTAGCCAGATCTGAGATAAAGACAAGAAAAATAGGACGCACCAGAGAGGCAGTCGAGGGCATCGTCTATGCGAGGAAGTGGTTAGACGTCCTTTTTCGTAACACAATTTAGATGCTGATAGTCGACGCAGAATCGCCATGAACCACCTTTCTTGCGTACAAGAATAACAGGGGCAGCCCAGGGGCTAGATGACTCCTGTGTCACCTTCTTCCGTAGCTTGGCTTCCACTTGCTCATGAATGACTTTGCGCTCAGATGGGGACACGCGATATGGCTTTTGACGAATGGGACGAGCCGAACCAGTGTCGATAGTATGATGGGTCCGATGTGCAGGGTGAGAGGTCCGTCATTCTGTTTGAGAAAATTCAAACATAGGCGAAAAGCGTCGAAGAATATCCACAAGAGTACGACGTTGAGGTGAGCTGAGATAGGCGCTGTTCATGCGGACAATCAAGGTTTCATTAGCAGGCAGAAGTACGGTGGCCCTCGTAGCATCTGTGACCAAAGCAACGACGTGGGGCGCATCAGGTCCACAGGAGGCAAGCTTCAATCTCGTTGGTAAAACTGCGGGCTCGGACGATAGATAGATTGTCCTTAACGAGGCACTACCGTGATGCACGGAGATGATACATTGAGGGATAATAACATTTTTCTTCAGGCATGCTGAGTTAACAGGGTGCACCACGGCCTGAAATGAAACCTGGTCAAGAAGTGGAGCGGACACGGGGACAAACATGGCAGACAAAGGTGGGACCACTGTGTGTTCGGCAATACTAAAAACTGTTTCTTCATTGCGGCCGCTTTCAAAAAAGAATCGGCAGATGCGAGCCGTCAAAATGAACCTCTTCACTTCGGCAGTCTACGGTAGCGCCACAAAAACTTCAAGACGTCCATTCCTAAAGTGATGTCATGCGTAGAGTGGGGTAAGACTAGGAATCCGGCTTGAAAACTTGCACCACCCACTTGCTCAAAACTCAAAGCAAAGAGCAGACACTTGCTCAAAGAGCTCATTTGCCGGATGAAACTTGTACCACTTATACAGAAGAGATCCTCAGATTGTGCAAATGTGTGAATTCCAACATGCCCGAAGAAGACAGAGTCGACCACATTTTAAAGGGCATCGCGGCGGACGTGTACAACTTTTTAATCGCCAAAGACACCCTTGAAACCGTCTCCTATGTTATTAAACACATCCCCGCTTTTCAAGCTCTCAGAACGTGTCGTATTGCGCCAAACTTTGGGCGGCTGGCCAACATGCCTACTGTGGCCAGCCTTGATGACCACGCCCAACTAGATCTTCCGTCGACGATCGGGCAAATCATGCGGGAAGAACTCCTGCGGCTCAACCCACTTCCCCTGCACGAATCTGCTGAGGTCTCCGTCCAAAGGGTATCTAGACGGCCGGCTTCACCACTACAAGCGATTACAGTGCAGCCTTTCCCACAAGCTCCTGAAGTTGTAGTTTCTATTGACTATCCTCCTATGCATTTTGCCAACCGGAATGCGTCGGTGCCTGACGCCCCAAGGTATGACGTCGCCTCAAGTCATAGATCTTCCATGCGATCTATTAGGATTCCTGAGCAGTATGAGTATTCAGCCAGACCTGAAACGCGCCCTGCTGTTCCCTTCTCTTATCCACAACAGCATTTTCTACCTTCCCCGCCGATATGCTACCGCTGCGGCGTCGAAGGTCACATCGCCAGATACTGCCGCAGTAGGTTCCCACCTCGCTATAACCGTCCGGCGCTTCCAACAGTACCCAACAATCGGCAATACAGTCCCGTTTTTCAACAATCAAATACTCAGCATGGGTATTACCGCAACATCCATAACCAGAATCTCCGCGACCACTCCCCTGCATCTGATAGAAGTGTTACTCCACCACCCGCCTTCCGTACGCGTCTTTCTCCTTCACCGCAACGGCGCTCCATGTCGCCTCAGCATCCTCAGCAGGGAAACTAACCAGCGCGACCAATGGGGGTGAGGCCGCTGGAAATGTGCTGTGTGCCAACATCCCTCACACTATAATGCTCAAAAACTAAATTCGTGTGTTCATTGACAGTGTGTATACATTAGCTTTGGTGGATTCGTGTGCGACTGTGTCGGTGATGAGTAATAAGTTTCGGCGCTTGTTGGGACGCGAAGTGATGTTTGAATATGACCATGCTTCAACGTTTTGTGGTGTGAGTGGAGAGGCCTTGCGGCCACTGGGTGTGTGTAGTGCGCAAGTGTCTGCTCAGCTCGCTTTTTGCTCGGTACAGAGTCACCGAAACGCTGTTTGATCTTGGTGGCAAACCGTTCACAAGTTGTCAAATTGTCCTCGTTATTCTCGTACCAGGTCATAGCCGTGTGAGTTAGAAAGAAACCGACATTTTTAAACATGGTGATAGGGCCCCACCGGTTGTACCGACTAACTCTTTCATAATGAAGTAGCCACTTCGCAACGTCCTCACCTTCTTCTCCTGCAAACGGTTGTGGTTCCCGGTAAGGCTGCCAGGGAATAGAGCTGGAGTGGGCAGGCCTGTAACCAGCCTGGATTGCAGCGTCGCTGCTGGCACGGTTAGATTCGGTGGGGTCCATGATGGTTGGAAGCGGTGGCAGTCCAGCAAGGCGGCGACTATGTCTAAACTCCAGTTGGTCTTGCTGCGCCGTACTTAGGGCTCGAACGGAGCACCTTCCACCAAGTTGTTACGATTGAATAGCAAAGGGGTGTTTATTTACAGTGATATGGCAGTGGGGATAAGGTGAAGCCTACTAGCCCGCAGGCACCAATGCTTTCTCCTCTTCTTCTCCCAGACCATCACAATGCTTCGTCGTCAGTGGCGTGACAATATACATATATATATATATATATATATATATATATATATATATATATATTGTGAGCCTTCCACGGATCGTCTTTCATTTGTACGTACCATGATCTTCTTTCTTTTGTACATACCATCGTCATCGTCCCGCCGTGCCGGCTCCAGCACGCGGCTGGGTTCACCATCAGATTAAAACGCTGACATGGCGTACCTTGCCTGCGGTCACGACTTTGGCGTCTCGACCTGACCTTCTTTCACAAGTGGTGGAGGTGAAATTTGATCCACTTGCTGCCTTGTGCCCTGCCTCTCGCTGGAGCTACGTTCCGGTCGCCATTTGGCAACAACCAGCATCGTTATGTCAACCGAGAGCAGTCCCGACCCGGCCGGACCCTCTACCTCGACTACATCGCCGCCTCCCACTGTACCCACTGTGCCATCACGACAACGCGACCCGCCGCTGTTCACCGGTCGTCGCGACGAGGACGTGGATGACTGGCTTGACACTTATGAACGCAGCAGTGCCTACAACCGGTGGGATGACGATTTAAAATTCCTCAACGTTTTCTTCTACCTTATTGAGGTCGCCAGGAATTGGTGCATCAACCGCGAGCTCCACATCACTAACTGGCCCACCTTGAAACAGCAGTTCCTCCAATACTTCGCCGACTCGGCAGTTCGGACTGAGATCGCGAGGAACAAGCTCACTTCCTGTCTTCAAGGTCCCGATGAGTCATATGCGTCTCACATAGAGGCCATACTTGCCCTTCGCCGGTGTATTAGTCCCACCATGCCTGAACCTGAACGCGTGCACCATGTCATGAAAGGAATCAATTCTGTGGCTTATAACACCCTACTTGCCCAGAATCCATCAAGTGTTGATTCCATTATTACGACCTGTCAACGCCTCGAACAGCTGCAGTCCTCCCGATTGCAGCCCAGCTTCTCTACTGGCCCCCCCTCTACTGAGTTCGATCTAAGAGCCCTAATTCGAGCGATAATCCGCGAGGAGCTCCAAGCCTTGAGCCCTTTCTGCCGGCAAGGTGTGATCACTCTTCTTCTAATAACGCCAGCCTCCGCACCATCATTAAAGAATTGGCAACTATTACCCACCCTGTCGCACCTGACCCTCCTGCATCTCGTACAGCGCCGACTTATGCTCACGTTGCTGCATCCCCTCCTCCTTTTGTTCTCCCCACCACGACAAGCCCCGCCCTACAACCACATCAACGCCGTGACGATGGCTCAGCCTTCGCCAACCTAATACGCACCTTGGCGCCCCTCTCGCCCAGTGTGCTACTACTGGGGAATCAGAGGACATATTTCCCGCTTCTGTCATCGACGCATTCAGAACGAGCGGCGTGGTTACGACGCCTTCGAAAGTGACGTACCCTCAAATTATCAGCGACGATCGATTCCCAGCCCACCTCGTCGATCCTCTCCACCGCCGGTATCCTCGTTTGAACCAAGTGGCGCCCACGTATCCCGACGCCGGTCCCTTTCCTCATACCGCCGCTCTGTTTCTCCACTTCGACCAGCAACAACTGTTCCTGTCCGCCATTCGGAAAACTAAGCGATGCAGTTTCCGGAGGTGAAACTGCACTCTGCGAACTTACCAAAAGTCCTCCTCGTCGCCCGTACAATATGATTTCCGTTTTAGCTGAAGGATTACCGGTAGAAGCTTTGATTGACAGAGGGGCTGCAATTTCTGTTATTCGCGCTGATTTGTGCCACCATTTGCGGAAAGTAACGACACCATATGATGGACCTGAACTTCGTGGAGCAAATGATGTCCCTCTACATCCTCCTTCAGCAAAGTGTACAGTTCGAATTGTTATAGACGGCGTCCGCCATCATGTGCAGTTTGCTGTGCTTTCACCGTGTGCGCATCAGATGATTTTTGGACGGGATTTTTTGTCGACCTCGTCAGCATTAATTTCTTGTGCAGACCGTAACATTGATATGAGAGACTGATTTTTCATGACATGTCTGAAGAACGTCATTCCATCTTGCTGCAGTTGACACTGTATTGCCTCCACAGTGCGAAAAACTTGTTGCCGATATTTCGGAACACATCACTGATGGGGATGTACTTATCGCACCATCTCATCGTCATCTTGCACGTGGAATCGCCTTCCGATCAAAGTCTTGTGCGATTCCGCAGCGGCTCAGCGTTAGTAGCTGTCACGAACACATCCCGTGAATCCCTCGTGCTGACTAAAGGAACTTCCCTGCCATGCATAGTGGATGGTCACCCTAAGTCCATGATGGTGCTTACCGCCCCGCTACCTCAGCAACGTGATTCATCGCACGTCTCTCTTCCGATGCTGTCGAAGACAATCAGTCCAGACCTCATGCTGTACCAACGCAAAGAATTGCTGGAATTGCTTCAAACCCATCAAGCCATTTTTGATGCCACTTCCCCTCCACTGGGACGGACTAGTGTTGCACACCACCGCATCATTACGGAAGGTAACTCGTTCGTGCGCCGACGACCTTGTCGGGTTTCTCTCTCGCAACGAAAAGTAATCGAAGAAAATGGGAATGACATGCTCCGTCGCGGTATTATTCGTCCATCAACAAGCCCATGGTCCTCCCCAGTAGTATTAGTTAAAAAAAAAGGACGGATCGGTACGATTTTGTGTTGATTATCGCGCACTGAACAAAATTACCCGTAAAGATGTCTACCCGATGCCGCAAATAGATGACGCCCTTGACTCTCTCCAAGGCGCCGAATATTTCTCGCCCTTGGATCTCCACTCAGGTTATTGGCAAATACCAATGCATGAGGGCGACAAAGAAAAAATCTCTTTCACAACTCCCGATGGACTTTACAAGTTTAATGTTATGCCCTTCGGCCTGTGTAACGCACCAGCGACATTTGAAAGAATGATTGATACGGTACTTCGGGGCCCAAAAAGGAGAACCTGTTTATGCTACTTGGACGACATTGTTACCTTTTCGTCAACTTTTACCGACCATCTCACGCGCCTGAATGAAGTCCTGACGTGTCTTTCTTCAGCGGGCCTTCAGCTCAACAACAAAAAGTGCCACTTTGCACCGAAGGAAATTAAAATATCAGGACTTCTGGTCAGCCGTGACGGCATTCGTCCAGACCCAGATAAAATCAGCGCGGTCTTGAACTTTCCTTGTCCGCAACGGACTGCAGATTTGCGCAGTTTCCTCGGCCTGGCGTCATATTTCCGGCGTTTCATAAGACATTTTGCAACTATTGCTGCGCCATTTCATGAAATACTTAAAGCGCGAAGATCTTTCGTGTGGACTGAACAGTGCAACAACTGCTTTTACCGACATAAAGCACGCCCTCACACCAGATCCCGTTCTTGGCCACTTCAGCGACAGCGCTCCTACCATCCTGCACACTGATGCCAGTGGTCACGGTCTTGGCGCTGTCCTTCTGCAGCGCGATGCAACTTCGCGTGAGAAAGTCATTGCCTTCGCCAGTCGGACCTTGACTCCAGCTGAGAAAAACTACACCATTACCGAGCAGGAATGTCTTGCCGTCGCCTGGGCTGTTCAAAAGTTTCGCCTTTACCTCTATGGTCGGCACTTCACAGTTGTGACCGATCACCATGCTCTTTGCTGGTTGTCTTCACTAAAACATTTGACAGGCCGACTTGGCCGCTGGATTCTGCGCCTGCAAGAATACAATTTCGACGTCGTTTATTTAATCGGGTCGCCAACACCAAGACGCCGACGCTCTTTCTCGCTGCCCACTTATGGAATCAGCCTGCTGTTTTTCTTCGCAACGAAATTCCACCTCTGACCACTGCCGACCATCTCTTCCCCCGACGCATATCACATTTCATTTGTCGATTCTGAGCACAACCACGCACTCCGCTCGCAGCAATTAGCTGATGCCTACTGCCGGCCCATCATCGACCGCCTTATCGGCGCATCGAACCCGCCCAATGCTAGGCTTCGCAGACAGCTTCGCAATTTCAAACTCGAAGATGGCATACTACGCCGCTACGTGTATTGCCCTGATGGAACTCGTTGGCTCCCAATCGTGCCTCGTGCGCTTCGCCCAAGTATACTGGCGGCTTTCCACGATGAAGCTACTGCAGGTCACCTTGGTTTTGACAAAACATATGACCGCGTGAGAAGACCATTCTTTTGTCCTGGCCTATCTTCTACGGAAGCTAAATACGTCGCTTCCTGCCGTCTGTGCCAACGTCGCAAGCGGCCGACTTCTTCGCCCGCTGGCCTTCCACAGCCTCTTTCATGTCCCGCCACGCCATTCGACGTAGTCAGCATACTCTTATGTGGTCCCCCTTCCTCTCTCCGATGGTGGTAACCATTGGATTATAACAGCTGTCGACCACCTTACACGCTACGCGCTGAGACAGGCCCTCGTGAGCATCGTGCGGTCTCTTTTCGTCCCGGTGACGAAGTCCTGCTTTACACATCACTGCGCGTCCCGGCCCTTAGTGATAAATTTCAGCTTCGCTATCTTGGTCCCTACAAGATCATAAACCAAACATCCCCCGTGAACTACCAAGTCACACCTGTTGATCCCCCAGCCGATCGACGCCACCGTGGAACTGAAATTGTTCATGTCTCCCGCTTGAAGCCGTTTGTGCGCCGCGGTGCATCGGTTGGTTAGGAGCGGCAGGGCTGGCCAATTCCGACCTATCCAGTAAGATTATGTGAGCCTTCCACGAATCTTTCATTTGTACATACCATGATCTTCTTCTTTCTTTTGTACATACAATCGTCATCGTCCCGCAGTGCCGGCTACAGCACGCGCCTGGGTTCACCATCAGATTAAAACGCTGACGCGGCGTACCTGGCCTGCCGTCCCGACTTTGGCGTCTCGATCTGGCCTTCTTTCACAATATATATAAATATATATATATATATATATATATATATATATATATATATATATATATATATATATATATATATATATATATATATATATATCGTCATCATTGTTATCATTGCTGACTGCTGCTCGGAGCGTCCCGCGCTGTGTGCCAGCTGGTCCAAGAAAAGAACACACGTTCGGGTAAGTGCTAACTTAGAATATATACAAATATTGTTACGGGGTTTATTTCGAAAGATCTTAGGATGGCGCTAGAGATTAGCACACCAGAGCGGGCCGAACCAGCTTCCTCTTCTACTTATCCCACCAAGCCTCCTCTTCTTCCAATACAGGACCGCGGAAAGTGCGTAACAATATATATATATTTCAGCCCGCCAACGCTACTGGCCCGACCTATGCTGATCTCGACCTGCGGGCACTTATTCGAGCCATCATTAGCGAGGAGCTCCAGGCGCTTAAGCCTGTCTGTCGACACGTGTGCGAACACTCTTCCGCAACATCTAATGACGCAGGTCTTCGCAGCATCATCAAAGAGCTAGCAACAATCACCGAACCTATAACATCTGGCCCTCCGGCACACCGCTCAGTACCGACTTACGCGCACGTCGCAGCATCCCCCCCTCCTTTAGTTTCCCCGCCTCGACCAGCACCAAACTACAATCACGTCAATGCAGTAACGACGGCTCAACCTGCGCCACCCTATTACGCACCTTGGCGCCCCTCCCGACCAATTTGCTATTACTGTGGCATTAGAGGACATATATCTCGCGTCTGTCGTCGCTGCCTCCAGAACGAGCGCCGTGGTTACGATACCTTTGAAAGTGACATCCCTCCAACGTCATATTATCAACGCCGGTTTACTCCAAGCCCACCTCGAAGATCTTCCCCACCTCCAGAATCCTCGTCTGAGCCTCGTGGAACCCATGCATCCCGACGTCGGTCCCTATCTCCATACCTCCGCTCAGTTTCCCCTCTCCGACCCGCAACAACTATCCCTGTCCGCCATCCGGAAAACTAAGCGTTGCAGTTTCCGGACGTCAAACTGCACTCTGCGAACTTACCAAAAGTCCTCCAGATTGCCCGTATAATGTGATTTCTGTTTGCGCTGAAGGATTACTGGTTGAAGCATTGATTGATACAGGAGCTGCAATTTCTGTCATTAACGCTGATTTGTGCTACTGTTTGCGAAAAGTGACGACACCATATGATGGGCCTGAACTCCGTGGAGCCAATGACGTCCCTTTGCGCCCTTTAGCAAAGTGCACCGTACGAATTGTTATTGACGGCATCCGCCATCATGTACAGTTTGCTGTGCTCTCACCATGTGTGCATCTGATGATTTTAGGATGGGATTTTTTGTACACCGCTTCGGCGTTAATTTCTTGTGGTGACCGTGTTATCCATATGACAGACAGCGATTTTTCATCTGAAGTTTCTGAATGACATCATCCCCTAGTTGCCGCCGCTGATACTGTTTTGCCTCCTCAGTGCGAAAAACTGCTTACCGTTGTTTCTGACCGCATCACTGACGGGGACATACTCATCGCACCATCTCATCGTCATCTTGCACGCGGTATCGCCTTTCCGTCTAGTCTTGTGAGGTTCTGCAACGGCTCAGCGACAGTAGCGGCCACTAACGCTTCACGTGAATCCGATCACGAACCCAGGCGCGCGCCGGAGCCGGCGCCGCGGGACGATGATGATGGTATGTACAAATGAAAGAAGATCATGGCATGTACAAATGAAAGAAGGTCCACAGAAGGCTCACAATATATATATTGCCACGCACTTCCCGCGGTCCTTATTAAAGGAAGATGAGGTTTGGCGGAATAAGCAGAAGAGGACGAGGAAGCAGGGTCTGTCCGCTGTGGTGTGCTAATCTCTAGCGCATCCTACCATCTGTGTAAATAAACGTCGTAACAAGTGTGGTGGAGTTTGCGGGCTACAGATCACCACGGAACCTCTCCTACTTCGCCGGAGCAGAAGAATTGCGTAGCTACCCCCCCTTCGGATGGAGATGGCACAAGCAGATGGTTCAACGCAGCCCACGCCAGCAGCTCATCCGACCATCGCACAGCCTTATCGGGAACCCCGACACTTCTATGGCAAGCCCGGGGAAGACGTGGATGACTGGCTCACCCACTACAATCGGGTGAGCAAATACAACCGCTGGGATGCGAACACCAAGTTGGCGAATGCGGTATTTTTTCTTGAAGAAACTGCGCTAATATGGTTTGACAATCATGAAGCATCTCTTACCACCTGGGATTGCTTCATGGAAGAAATGAGAGCGGGATTTTGTGATGCCGATGCTCGAAAAAAAAAGCGCCAAACAGACTCTGGCTCAACGAGCGCAAGTACCGGGGGAGACCTGCACAACTTACATAGAAGAAGTCCTCAAGTTGTGCAGAATAGTTGATGCTCGGATGACTGAAGAAGGCAGAGTGGGTCATCTCCTGAAAGGAAAAGCGCAAGACGTGTACAACTGTCTTATCTGCAAGGACTATTTGAATACCACCGCTGATGTAACACGACACTGTCACACGTTTGAAGCTTTGAAGCGACGCCGTATCATTCCGAAGTTTGGTCGGCTGCCTAATCTGACAACTGTCGCTAGTGCGGATGTGTCTGAAACGACAAGCCTGGCAGATACAATTCGCCAGATCGTCCGCGAAGAGCTTCGGAGTCATCAAGATATTGGGGGCCACGTCAGACCCGTCTACAGTGGCACCTCTTCGTTAGACAACAGCCCATCTACCTTTTATGATCCCTCTGTTACGTCTCCTTCGGACACCCGATGCTCTGCTGCTCATCGCCCGAACATCCAGCCTCTCACCATCAACGCCTACAACAGCGAGCACTCTCGTCCACCTCGTCGACCACATCCAGAGCATGAAACGTTTAATACAAGCGACGATGAGCCTTATTCATCGAATGAACGTGAGCCGCCAGTGTGTTATGCCTGTGGAATGATCGGCCACATTTCCCGCTTTTGCCGCAACCGTCGTCCGTACCAGCAGTATCGCCGACAGTGGGTGAACTCCCGTATAAGGCTTCCTGCTGACAATGATGATTCATATAGAACACCTGGCCGGAATGAGTACAGAACAACAGCTAGCCGACAAGAACGCAGAATGGCGTTGAACGGAGACGAATCACCGGCCTCTGACCGTAGCCTGACACCATCATCTCGGCGCCTACCACACTCCCCTTCTCCCCGACGACGGTCGCCACCTCCGGGAAACTAGTGAGTGCGGCCGATGGAGGTGAGGTCGCAAATGATTCTAGCTTACCCATGCCTCTGCCCGTTTCGATGTTAAAGAACCGAATTGAAGTGTTCGTGGACGGTGTACGTGCTATGGCGTTGTTGGACACAGGTGCAACTATTTCTATTATAAGTCTCGCTTTTAAAAACTGCCTTGGTCGTAAAATTATGTTTGCTTGGGATAGTACAACATTATGTGGTGTTGGTGGCAAACCGCTTAACCCACTTGGAGTCTGTTCCGTGAATCTTTTTATCGCCGGCCACACATTCTGAACTGAATTCGCAGTACTTACTCGATCAACGCATGATGTAATTCTTGGACTCGATTTTCTGGAGCAATGTGGGGCCACTCTCGACTTTCGCAATGAAGACATTTCTGTGAGCACGCAAATTGAATCTGCTTTGCATGAAAATTCGCGGACCCATCCTAGCACGCTTGCGGTTTCGGACATTCCTGCAATGTCAGCAGAGTTAATACGAGTTGTTAGTTCCAGCTGTGCCAGTGATGCGTTCGACGCTGTGGTTGAACCACTCACCTTCAACTGCGCGAAGACAAGTATTCTGAATCCCCGCTGCATCATCTCAGTCATGAATGGCCATTCTTCTCTGTGGACGACTAACTGCTCTAACGAACCTGTTGTATTACCACGTGGTCTAAAACTTGCCAACTTTGACGAAGACACTTTTAAATGAATGGCCGTGCTCAGCAAAGACAATTCCCAGCCTACCGCATGCTCAGAAGATGAGACAAAATTTCTTGCCATGATTAACAAATCCCTGCGAACAAGTGACCCTCACAGTTTAGAGGAAGTTCTGGCGAAACATACTGCGGCTTTCGATTTCTCTTGGGACTCGCCACCACGGATTCCCATTTCCCGTACTCAGCACCGAATAAATACAGGAACTGCTGATCCAATCCGCCAGAAGCCTTATCGTGTATCCCCATCAGAGCGCCAAACAATCGAAGAGCAAGTTCGCGACATGCTGCATAAGGGCATCATTCAGGAATCGTCTAGTCCGTGGGCTGCCCCTGTAATTCTAGTCAAAAATAAAGATGGCACATGGCAATTTTGTGTTGATTATCGACGTCTGAATACTGTTACCAAGAAGGACGTGTATCCCCTGCCACGTATTGATGACGCCATTGATTGCTTACATTCCGCCTCCTATTTTTCCTCAGTTGACCTGCGATCAGGCTATTGGCAGATCCCCATGCACCCGGAAGATAAAGAAAAGACGGCATTCATCACCCCAGACGGGCTGTATGAATTTAATGTGATGCCGCTTGGATTATGTACCGCTCCAGCCACGTTCGAAAGATTCATGGATACAGTTTTGCGCGGGCTGAAGTAGAACATTTGTATGTGTTATTTGGACGACGCAGTGATATTCGGGACGACTTTTCATGAACACAACAGTCGATTAGAGATGGTCTTGGAGTGTATTGAGAAAGCTGGTCTGGTACTCAATTCCAAGAAATGTCGTTTTGGAGAACGACAGACTGTGGTACTTGGACATCTCATAGACAAGGATGGAATCAGGCCTGATCCGAAAAAAGATCGAAGCTGTCACTTGTTTTAAACCGCCGAAATCGTTAAAACAGCTCAGGAGTTCTTTGGGGCTTTGCTCCTATTTTCGGCGTTTTGTTCCGAAGTTTGCTGATCTAGTATATCCTCTTAATTGTCTTCTGCAAAAAGATGTGCCTTTCAAGTGGACTGCCGATTGTGACTCCGCCTTTCGTCAGTTAAAGTTTATTTTGACATCAGGACCAGTACTACGCCACTTCTGTCCATCAGCTCCAACAGAACTTCACACTGACGCCAGCGCAGTTGGAATTGGTGCTGTGCTCATACAGCGCCACAATGGCGATGAACATGTCGTTGCGTATACAAGCCGTTCTTTGAGCAAGGCTGAGCGTAATTACACAGTAACTGAACAGGAATGCTTAGCTGTTGTATTCGGTGTGCAACGGTTTAGGTCATATCTTTATGGATGTGCATTTAAAATTGTGACGGACCATCATTCCTTATGTTGGCTTGTAAATATTCGTGACCCCTGTGGACGCCTTGCGCGGTGGGCTTTGCGCCTTCAAGAATTCAATTTTACTGTGTCTTTTAAGAGTGGTCGTAAGCACGGTGATGCTGACTGCTTGTCACGGTTGCCACTTGAAACTACTGATTGCGACAATGAGGTCTTGGATGAATATATAGCTGCTATCTCTACAAGTTTCCCTGATGTTGGTGAATTCAAGATTGCGCAGCGACACGACAACGAGTTGGCGCCGCTTTTTGAGGCAGCAAGTTCCCGGAACCCTACGACCCATTCCGCATTCGTGACGGTGTACTATACAGGAAGAACTACTCGTCAGTAGGTGCGCGGCTTCTTCTGGTAGTTCCTACAAGTCTTAGGTGTCAGGTTCTTCGGGTAATGCACGACGATGCCACAGCTGAACACTTGGGTTTCGCAAGAGCATTGCACAGGCCTAAGGAACGTTTTTATTGGCCGAAGATGCGTCAAACTACTCAACGTTATGTGGCCAGCTGCCTCCAGTGCCAGCGTTTCAAGCACCCAACCTGCTCACCGCCGGGTCATCTTCAGCCTATAACGCCACCACGAACCCCATTCGAACAGGCGGGAATTGATCTTCGAGGACCGATTCCCCGTTCCTCCAACGGAAACCGCTGGGTCATAGTGTGCGTAGACTATCTTACACGGTACTGTGAAACTGCTGCTATACCGTCAGCCACTGCTTCTGATCTCTCGGCGTTCCTCCTACGGTCCATCATACTTCGACATGGGCCTCCTCGTGTGTTAATAAGCGATCGTGGCCGACAGTTTACGGCAGAAGTTTTAGAAGAACTTCGCCTCTGCTCATCCCATTTTCGCCATTCAACTCCTTACCACCCACAAACAAGCGGTCTTACCGAACGCACCAATCGGACGCTTAGCAATATGCTCAATGTATGTCGACTCCCGCCACAAAAACTGGGATGAAGTCCTTCCGTTTATAACATACGCATTTAACACTGCTAAGCACGAAACGACAGGCTACAGTGCGTTTTTTTCATCTCTATGCACGACCTCCACGAAGCACTTTGGACACGTTTCTGCCTTTCTCACTCCCTGCTGAAACTTCACTAGCGCATACTCTCTCTTTGGCTGAAGAAGCTCGTCGACTCGCTAGTCTTCGCACTCTAGCCTCCCAGGAATGCTACACGCAACGCTACGACAAGCGTCATCATGATGTTAATTATGTCCCTGGTGACGTGGTGTGGCTTTGGACGCCGTTGCGTAAGCACGGCTTGTCCTAGAAACTGTTGTACCATTATACTGGCCTTTTCGTTGCATTGGAACGCCTCAGCACAGTAAGCTTTGTAGTCTCTCGAGTGGCCACCTAAGGGCGTCGTTCTCGGAAGACTCAAGTAGTCCACGTTGCCCGCATGAAGCCCTTATATCTACGTGACGAACCTTGACTTGCCCGGCGGGCATCGTCTGCGAAGGGGGCAGTGCCACGCACTTCCCGCGGTCCTTATTAAAGGAAGATGAGGTTTGGCGGAATAAGCAGAAGAAAGAGGACGAGGAAGCTGGGTCTGTCCGCTGTAGTGTGCT
The DNA here is from genome assembly GCF_055883805.1 of Amblyomma maculatum. Classification (NCBI taxonomy): domain Eukaryota; kingdom Metazoa; phylum Arthropoda; class Arachnida; order Ixodida; family Ixodidae; genus Amblyomma; species Amblyomma maculatum. The sequence goes on along the minus strand of NC_139346.1, from coordinate 53,428,556 downwards.
AATCTCCAGCGTATCCTACCACCTGTGTAAATAAACGTCGTAACAATATATATATATATATATATATATATATATATATATATATATATATATATATATATACATATATATATATATATATATGTTGTAAGCACTGTGAGTGACCTTCATCTTCATCTCAGGGTAATCATCATCGGTCTTCGGGTCGTGCGAAGAAGACGCACGACCCGAACCTCCCTCCTTACCACCCTCAGACCAATGGCCTCACGGAACGCTTTCATCGCACCCTTTCTGATATGCTATCCACCTACATTCACCCTCAGCACAACAACTGGGACTCTTTACTCCCCTTTGTAACCTTCGCCTACAACACTGCCGTTCAACGAACCACCACCTACTCTCCGTTTTTTCTTGTTTATGCCCGCCATCCTACCTTCTCCCTCGAAGCATCTTTCTTCACAGCTTCTACTCCTTCTGCCGCGCCTTCCCACGAACAGTTCGTGTCTCGTATCGCCCACTGCCGTGATCGTGCCCGCCTTCAAACTGAAGCCACTCAAGCTTCCAGGAAAAGCACGTATGATGCGACTCATCGCTCAGTGTATTTCCGCCCTGGAGACGAAGTGCTACTCTGGACACCTACTCGCATCCCCGGCCTGTGTGAAAAGTTTCTGAGCCGTTTTATTGGCCCGTACACGGTTCTGGAACAAACTTCCCCTGTAAACTATCTCATCACACCTGCATCGCCTGTTCGCGATCGCCGGTGTCGCGGCACCGAGATTGTGCACGTGTCGCGCTTGAAACCCTTTAACCGCCGACCTTAAGATTTAATTTGCGACCAGGATGGTCGCTTTCGTTCGAGAGGGGGAATGTTGTAAGCACTGTGAGTGACCTTCATCTTCATCTCAGGGTAATCATCATCGGTCTTCGGGTCGTGCGAAGAAGACGAAGTGTTGCTAAGCTGTGGCTAGTCGGTAGCTGCTGCTTCGGCCTACCTGAAGTAAAAAGGTGAATTTGCTGGTGCGTTCTTCTGCCTCACAATATATATATATATATATATATATATATATATATATATTGTTACGCGCTTCCCGCGCTCCTGCATTGGAAGAAGAGGAGGCTTGGCGGGATAAGCAGAAGAAGAGGAAGCTGGTTCGGCCCGCTCTGGTCTGCTAATCTCTAGCGCCATCCTAAGATCTGTCGAAATAAACCCCGTAACATTATTTATATATATTCTAAGTTAGCACTTACCCGAACGTCTGTTCTTTTCTTGAACCAGCTGGCACACAGCGCGGGACGCTCCGAGCAGCAGTCAGCGATGATGACGATGACGGATCTATACAAATCAAAGAGGGGAAGCTCGCACACTGCGCCCGCACAAATCCCCCGGACAAGAAAGAGGCCGCCCTGGTCGCTGATTATAGGGATGAGGGACGACGGGCATAAGGCTTCATGCGCAAAACGTGGACGATCTCTTCGGAGCGACGACGTCGATCTGCGACGGTGTTCGAGGGAATAATGTGATAGCTCACTGGAGACGTTTGTTGGAGTACTGTATAAAGGCCAATGTAACGATGGAGGAGCTTCTCATACAGGCCAGGAATGCGGACTGGTGTCCACAGGATAACTTGATCATCGGGGTAAAAGGAGGGAGTTCGATGGCGTTGATTATACAGGACTTCGCGTTATTGTTTGGTATCTTCAGTGTTTAAACGGGCAAGGTGGCGACACTGGGCCATACAAGTGGCAAACTTTTCGCCCAGAGATTCAGACGTAAAGGAGGGAGAGAAGAAGATTCTAGTTTCAAATACTGTCGATCGTTTACGGCCATAAACTAAAGGGACTATAACCAGTATTGCGCTGAACAGCGGAATCGTAGGCGGGGGTGACGAAAGATAAAACATTGTCCCAGTTCCGGTGATCAGGAGTGATATACATGGATATCATGTCGGACAAAGAGCGGTGAAACTGCTCGACGAGTCCATTAGTCTAAGGGTGGTAGCTAGAAGAAGTCTTAATAATGGAGTTGACTGCGCGCATTACTTCCTCAAGGACTTGAGAAAGGAATGTCTTTCCACGGTCGCTTATGAGAGTACGGGGAGCTGCATGACGCAAAACTACACACGCAGGAAAAAAATATCAGTGACTACAGAGGCAGCATCGGAGCGAAGAAGGGCGGTTTCAGTGTACCGCGGTAGATGGCCGATGGCAGTTACAACCCAACGGGTGCCGTCAGACGTCAAAGGGTAGAAGACCAAAAACGTCAATGGCGACCATCTCAAAAGGCACAGATGGGCAAGGTGGAGGTTGCAGTAGGCCAGCAGGAGGGGATGTTGAACGCTTGCGATGCTCGCAAGACGGACATGATTAATTGTATTTGGCGACGCTGGCAGAAAGACCAAGCCAGAAGTAGCGGCTCTTGATACGGTCGTAAGTTTTAAAGTGATCTTAATGTCCAGCAGTGGGGTCGTCTTGGTAAGCCTCCATAATTTTAAAACGAAGGGAGCGAGGCACAACGGGTACATAGCATTGACCCGTAGGGTGATAAACGCCGCGGTAAAGTGTTCCAATGTGAAATCGGAATCGACGAACCTGACGGCGCAAGCGACTGTTTGGGACAACTGATTCCCCATGGAGGCGAGCGATGATTGTGCAGCAGTAAGGGTCAGTCAGTTGCAGGGACGAGAAATCAGCGTTGATCTCGAGTGGAGCTATAACAATGGGTGCAGCATTCAGGTGGCCAGCAGAAGGCTGACTCAGATGGCAGGGGGGAGAGGAGGCCATAGGTTGAGCCGCGTCAGTAGAGATCAATTGGCAGCGAGAGAGGGCCTCAGTGTCGAGGTGTGTTTGCCCAGATTTATAGGCGACGGTGAAGGTGCACTCTTAAAGGCATAGTAGCCAGCGACCCAGTCGACCCGATAATTCCTTCAGTGATGGCAGCCATCAGAGGGCATCATGATCTGTTACAAGTGTGAAGTGGCGGCCATACACATAAGGTCCAAATTTGTGAACCGACCCAACAACGGCGAGGCACTCTAGCTCGGTAATAGTATAGTTACGCAAAGCCGCAGTAAGCGTTCGACTGGCGTATGCTTTGACGTACTCTTTAGACACTGCGTTGCGTTGCAAGAGGCCGCGCCAATTCCGTGCCCCCTGGAATCTGTGTGAAGTATGGTGGGCACGTCCGTTTCAAAATGGCAAAGCACAGGAATGGAGAGAGTGCTTGCTTGATAGGTTTGATGGCGTCTTCACATTCAGTGAACCAGGTGTAGAGCGGTTGTGAAGACACGAGCTTGTGTAACGGGGCCGCAATGGTTGCGTAATTTCGAATAAAACGGCGGAAGTAGGATGCTAAGCCAAGCAAGCTACGAAGATCGTCTTTTTGACTTTGGGGCCGAGGAAATTTAAAGACAGCCACGATTTGTTCGGGATGAGGCTGGATTCGTGCATTACTGACGACATGGTCGAGTACATTTCTGGTCTCATGCCAAAGTGGGATTTGTTGGTATTCAGCTGAAACCCCGCCTGGGGAAGGGACGTGAAGACTTCAGTGAGACGCTGTATGTGCTGAGCGAAGTTCAATGAGAAGGCGATGATGCCTTCGAGATAACATAGGCACCTTTTCTATTTCATGATGCGAAGTATGGTATTAACCGTGCTCTCAAAGGTGGCCGGCACATTTCAGAGTCCGAAGGCATCACGTTAAATTCGTAGAGACCGTGGGGGTAAAAACGTCAGTCTTGTCCTTGTCTGCATCGTGCATAGGAATATGCCAAATCCCGAACGAAGGTCGAGACTGGTGAAATACTGAGCGCCTTGGCGACAGTATCGTCATAAATACGAAGCAAAGGATAAACATCCTTGCGCGTGATCTTGTTAAGTACCCTTTAATCCATGAAGAAGTAGACTGAGCCATCATTTTTTCGAACAAGAACCATGGGCGAGGACCAAGAGCGCGTGGATGGCCGTATGACTATTCGAGCTAGCCTGTCAGCAACGTGCTCCTCAATGACTTTGAGTTCGGCTGCTGAAGCGCGATACGGCCGTCGTGGAACAATAGCAGAGTCGTCCGTCTATATGCGATGAGAGGTAACGGAGAGGCGCACATATAAAAAGATTTTCTGTGTCGCAAGAGGACGTCTAGCAAAGCTGTGGACTTATCTGACATGAGGTCAGGGCTGCTGGCGGCAGCGACTGCAGATGATGCCGGAAATGGAGTCTTGGCAACAAGCGGTGGTGCAGAGTGAAGTGAGTTGAGGGGAACGGCATCGCCATCAAAAAAACGCAACTGTGGCGCCTCTGGGTAGTAATAACGGCTGAAGAGTTGTATTCAGGACCACAACCACCGCGTAACTTTGGGTGAAGGATGTTAGGCACGAGGCAAGAGCTAGGCCGTCGGAGGTCCACCGAAGAGCGAGCATAATGAAGGCCTTGCCATCGAGACGGTAGTCCAATGCCACGATGACCAGCTGCTTGTGTCATGGAAGCAGAACGAAATCAGCTGCCTCGAACACGTGGGGTGGTGAATAATAAGAACAGAGTAATATATCAGGGTCCGCAAGATGAATAAAGCGCTCACGGCAAGCGATAAGGGTGGACGCCGACGATAAGAAATCCCACCCCAAGATCATGAGATGAGTGCACGTGGGAAGCACAATAAATTCGATATGATGCCGCTGGTTATCGGTGAAGACACGTGCTCTGCATTTGCCGGTGGGTTTCATAAGAGTGCCATGAGCGCCACGATGTGACAGACCGATATATGGTGTTAGAAATTTTTGCAGGTGAGAACAAAGAGAGAAATATATGACGGAATAAGCGGCGCTGGTGTCGATGAGGGCTTCAACGTAGAGTCCTTCAACAATAACTGCTAACATATTCGACGATCACCCTGGAGGAATTGTGGATTTCGGACTCGAAGCAGCTTTCCCTGCAAAAAATGCTTTGGTTAATTTTCCGCTCTAGATTCGAAGGTTTGCGAGGCCGGCCGAAGGGGTCGTGTCGGGAAGGACGCGAGGACCGCGAAATATCGGTGAATCCGCAGGAGAGGAAGAAGGCCGGTAAATGTCTGAGTAGGGCAGTGTAGAATTATCAGGCTGGCGCACGCGGGCATGTTCAAAAGGAGCATAACCCCGTTGCTCGCCTTGCTGACGGCGGCTACAGGCACGGGCATTGTGGCTACGTATGCCACAGTAGTAGTACACAGGGCGGGAGAGACGCCCAGCTGGAACAGGACGGGTGTTACCATTTAATAATTAGAACGTATTGCTAACGATGCGTCCTTAACGGTGCGCACACTCCCATACACCCTAAGAGTGAGTGGGGGTAACTGTTGCGTCGCAAAGGAAATGCCGTCGACTTGCGTGGCAAGCTCAGCCGGAGTTCAGCTAGCTTGTAGTGACAGGAGGGGGGATCGTTTGTTGCCCAGTTTTCACCGGTTGAAGCCAGAGTGAGGACCGAAGTCACAAGTAACAAACAAAACACACTTTATACACAGCAAGGGACGATACAGAGGAACACACATACACTAAAATTGCACAGACGACAGGTTCACAGGAAAAACGACGCTAAGCATGCAACTACAGAGGCATTCAATAACACAGAGGCTTCACAACGCAGATCAAACACAAGAGAGTCACACAAACAGACACCTAATTGTTTACCGGGCCCTGTTGCAGTCCGACGCCTCGAGAATCACAATGTGGCCGCCATGCAAGACGAGTGCCGCTTCGTCCCAGGTCCATGGGCTTCTCAGCAGCAGGTGATCATGAGGAGTCCAGCCGATTCACTAGCGAACACGCCGCAATCACTGACTGGCTGACTGACTGACTGACTGACTGACTGACTGACTGACTGACTGACTGACTGACTGACTGACTGACTGACTGACTATACAAGCGGCGCAGTAGGGCGTTACGCGTCTGTCTGTAAACACGCGCCAAGGCTAGCACGCATACACACTTAGCTTCACTGGCTAGAGCGCTCCCCTTTCCTCCCGTCGAACCGCGCGTCGTCATTGGTCAGGCGCCGTCGAATGTTCTGGAGACAGCTGGCATTTTCCAGATCCTTCGAGGCGGTGCCGCGCGGCCCTCGCGCCGCGCCGGCTTAATAAATAGTACGCCGATTTCGTGAGCAGGGAGCACTGTAGGATATGGTGGCATTGCAGCGACGGGACCGCACATGGGTGCTGAACAAGTCGGGGAAGTCGGGCCGGGTGGGCGTGAAGTAATCTCGTCATAAGTTGGCAAGGGAGGTTGGGAGGCGATGGGAGGTGGAGCATTTGCCAAAGTGCAGTTGAAATTCGTCAGTTCATCTTTGATGATGCTGCGGTAATTCATGGTTGCTGGTGGAAGAGTTGGAAATACAGCAGTGAAGCTGGTGAGGCCATAGACCTCCTTTCGGATCATGGTGTGTATTAAAGAACGCAGATTTCTATCTATGAGGGAGCCACCATCACTGAGGTCTTGCGCGAGGCAGCACGATTGTAGCTGGTCAAGACGTTGACAGGTAGATGTGATGCCAGACACGAACGGTGGATTCTGAACCATGAAGGCGTTGAAAGCCGCAGTGTTGATGCCCTAAATTAGTGGCGAACATGCTCAGGTTCAGGCATAGCAGCGTTGACGCGGCGACAATGGCACAGAACGTCCTCGATATAGGACGTATAGGACTCGCCGGGCTGCTGGAGGTTTTTCGTGTACTGCTCTGAGCGACCAGCCGGATTGCCGAAAATTTTCTTTAGTTGGTCCGTGAATGTAGGCCAGTCAGCGATTTCATCCTCATGATTGAGAAACCAGGTTTCAGCGACGTCGGCCAAGTAAAGGACGACGTTGAGCAATTTGTGAACGTCATCCCAGCGGCTAAATGCACTGTTCCTGGTGCAGTTGTCGAGCCAGTCGTCGACATCTTCACCGCAAAAGCCGGCAAATATCTGTGGTTCGCGCTGGTGGCTGGTGACTGTTCAAGCAGGGGCAGCCGCAGTAGTAGCAGGAGGCGCCGGGTTTGAGCGAGCCTCGTGGCCCTCATCGATAGCACAGGACCGTTGACGTAAGCGATTGCCTGAGCGGAGCTCCAGGGAGAACGGTAGGTGGGTCTAAAGCGAGATGCGGGGAATACTAATCGCACCTCCGCCACTTGTAAGGTGGCACTTGCACGAACGTCTGTTCTTTTCTAGAACCAGCTGACACACAGCACGCGACGCTCCGAGCAGCAGCCAGTGATGATGATGCTGATGATGATGGATCAATACAGATGAAAGAGGTGAAAGTTCCCGCACTGTGCTCACTATATATAAATATATATATATATATATATATATATATATATATATATATATATATATATATATATATATTTATATATATATATATATATATATATATATATATCATACATATATAGCCACGAACTGTTTGAGTCTTCCCAGGTAGCACAGAATGTGGGGCCCCAGTAGGTCCGATGTAGGCAAGTCGGGCTGGGGCAACCATCATAAAATCTGCATCGGTCCCCGATGAGACAAAAGTGGGCAGACCCTATTTGGGCTGGCCCCTGTTCCTGCTGCATGAGTCCCATAGCGGCGGTTTCTCGGTATAAAGCAGAGCACATTCCTGCATCCAGACAACAAGGGTCCCTTGTCGGATATTTGAAGGTAATCCTACCTAATTGTGGGTTGTTTAGCCCTCATAAATCCGAAATGAGGCCGTCCCCATGAAATATTTATGGAATCTACGTCGGCCATAATGGGGCAAAAAAAGGCGGACATGTCCGCCTCCTTTTAGGTTACTTGAGAGCAGGTGAAATATGATTACAAGCTCCATTTGGGCAAGCACTTGCGAAGCCCAAATGAGGCCCCCTTGCCTAAATCATTTTAGGTCCCACATCAGCTTTAATGGGGCTGGAAGGCCGGCGTGCCTGCATGGTACCAAAATTGGTTCCTTGTGGGTAATGTGACGGCCCGTGCAACAGCAGGTGGGCTCTAGGTTGAAAAATAACACCCAGTCCAATTGGGGCTGCCCGCACAAACCTGCTTTAGATCCTACAAGGCCCGTAATGGGACTGGAAGGCGGCTGGGCCAGCATGATACCAAAATTGGTGCCTCGTGAGGAGATTGAAGGCTCGTGCAAGAGCAACTAGGCTTTAGTTTCAAAAACGACACCCAGCCCAGATGGGACTGCCCGCACAAAACCGCTGTAGGTCCCACTTCGGCTGTAATGGGGCTAGAAGGCATGCGTGTAATTGTGCAATCATTCTTTCCAACCGTTATTTGTATTAGATGTTGCCCTAAATTACTATTATATATGATTTGTGTAACAGTTGTCATTTTTAGTCGGATAGAAATATCACATGGCTTTAGTTCTTGCGCTCATGCAAATTGCGCTAAAAATACTAAACACAATGATTTCTAACTGTCGCTTCTTACGTGGTTGCTGTGGGGAGCCTGCAACTCTCAGCACAGTATTATTGTTCAGAAGACACATCTCCATCTCCATAGCCTGAACAAGGTGTACATGAAGTCATTTGGGCTAGATTACTGTTGTGAATTATTTAAATATAATATTTTGGCTATTTAGAAAGGGCAGCTGTGTATAAAATAATTATTTAGGTTCGTGCACAAATATTGTTTGGGGGGACTTGGACCAGGGCTTCCCATTATTTACCTGCGTCGAGCCCCTAAGAGGATATTGTGGACAAGCCCAAAAACGGATGCGCTATAGAACCCGCATAGGGCCTATGTCATCATCTGAGGAGCTAACCGAAACAAAAAATAAATGTTCACGAGCCTACGCGTTATCATTTTCTTTGTCGGAAAAGATGCGTCGGGATGTATTTCGAAGATTCAAGCCGCTCACGTGTGTTTCTACAATGTTGCAGATCATGCTAGTAACGTTTGCGGCTTTATTTAGAGCTCTCCTCGCCACCTTTAAATTGCCTGCTGACAAGTGTAACGGGCATTCTTAATTCGACGATCGACGAGCACATTTGTTCTCAAGAAGTACATGCGTCCGGCCCGATATTGGAAATTGACTGGTAGCTTCGGGTCCGCCAGTACCCGGCGTTACCGATGCGCTACCAATAATGCTACAGCCATGAGATAAATTTGACCTCACTTGGACCAGTGATTTACATGTTCCCCCATGATTGGCATTCATAGGCTATCAATGGACAATAATAACCTTGCCTATAAAATTACTTGCCAACATTGTGTACCCAATGATCTATGATCGCCAATATTACCCAGCCATCGGCAATACCCTGCCCATATTTCGCTAATCATGGCATACATTGGTAAATATCTTCCTGCCAGTATATATGGCTTGTCAACATTGAATATAGCTTAGCATTCATAGGTCAAAGTCACCCTTCAGTCTTAGAGGCTTGCCAACATTGCATGCATACAGTGGCCCATGTTGCCCAACCAGTGGTGGCCACTGGCCTACATAGGACATACCATGGCATGCATTGGTAAATTATTGTCCAGCCAGTATTCACGGCTTCTGAACATCAAATAAACCTTGGCATACATTGGTAAATATCCCCCTGCCAATCGTGACGGCCTCCGAACATTGTGTATATCTGAAGATAAATTGGACAATGATTTCATATAATGGTAAATATTGTCCTTCCAGTATAGCTGGCTTGTCGAGATTTAATCTATTGTTATCTGGTGTATCATGCTGGCATTCAGCAAGTGAAGAAAGAAGTGTCTGAAGGTGCACACGAAGATGACGCTCAGTATGTATGTATGTATGTATGTATGTATGTATGTATGTATGTATGTATGTATGTATGTATGTATGTATGTATGTATGTATGTATGTATGTATGTATGTATGTATGTATGTATGTATGTATGTATGTATGTATGTATGTATGTATGTATGTATGTATGTATGTATGTATGTATGTATGTATGTATGTATGTATGTATGTATGTATGTATGTATGTATGTATGTATGTATGTATGTATGTATGTATGTATGTGTAACTTTATTAGGGAGCCGGCAAACGACGGGTTAAAGCGTCGTGACGCTGGCCAAGCGTCTACCCGGGGTTAAGCCCTAGTCTGCACTACCTCATTTGTGAGGCTTGTGCTTTTCGAGCGCACCCCGGGCCTGCTGGACGGCCCATAGTTGCATGTCCTTGTCTGTATTCTGCACAGCACTTTGAATTTCCGGCGGGTATGTCCTGAATGCAGCTTCGGTCGGGAACCTGGCACAGTCCCATATGATGTGCCATTGGTCCGCCGGACCCACTTGACATACACTGCACATATCACTCGTGTAGATGTCTGGGTGGAGGACGTGTAGCATTGCCGGGGCTAGGAGTGACCCGGTTTGCATTTGCCTTAGGATGACCGCCTCCTCCCGACTAAGTGTCGGGTGAGGCGGCGGCATTATCCATCGAGCTAGGCGGTAAAATTTTGTCACTTCCTCGTAACTGGTCATTCGGTCTTTTGTTTCGAACCACCATTCGGAACGGTCCTTCTCGGGGGCGCGGAAGGTAAGCGCTCGCGCCGCCGAATGGGCCGTCTCGTTGTGATTCGGTGAGGTTGCACAATCTCCCGCGTTCGCCGGGAACCACTTGATGTGGATAGTGTTGCCGCGGTCTTGAAGCTGGAGCTTACTGATGATGGCGGCCGCCTGCGCGCACACTCCCCCCTTGGCAAAGTTGCGCACAGCATTCCTCGAGTCGCTGAGCACGGTGCGACACTCGGCCTCCGAGATCGCCAGAGCGATGGCAACCTCCTCGGCGTCTGTGGCGTCCGTGCACCGCACGCTCGCTGCCGTTGCTGTGATGCTGGTAGCCGCCGCAACGGCTACTGCCACGAATCCTTCTCGCTTGTATTCCGCAGCGTCCACGAACCGGGCGTGCGGGTCCTGGGCATGTTGCTCGACGAGGACTTTGGCCCACGCCTGCCGCCGTTTTTGGTTGTACTCGGGGTGCATGTTTTTCGGGATGGGGTCCACGTGGATGTGGGCCCGCGCTTCATCGCTGATCTCGCACGATTGCCGACTGGGAGCTCGGGGATTGTAACCCAGGGACGTCAGTATACTGCGGCCTGTTTTGGTGGTAGAGAGGCGCTCCATTTGCGCCGTGAGCTGCGCCTCGGCTATTTTTTCTAAGTGTGATGGACGCCGAGCTGCAGGAGCCGAGCCGTACTCGTGGTCCCCATTAATCCCAGCGCCGTCTTGTAAAAACGTCTGCTCAGCTTGTTTATCTTTGTCCGGTCAGCGGCCTGCCAGTTGAGGTAGGCCGCAACGTAGGCGATGTGACTGATCACGAACGACTGGACGAGGCGCAGAAGACTGTCTTCACGCATGCCTGCCCATCGTGTCGAGATTCGGTGTATGAGCCGGATAGCGTCCATTGCCTTGGTAGTAATCTTGTTGATGGTCTCGTCGTTGCGGCCATTCTTGTTTAGTAGCAGGCCCAGGACCCTGATCTTGGGAACTTCGGGGATGCGCTGCCCCGATGCAGCCACGATCTTTATGTGATCGCACTCCCGAAGGGGAGCGCGTTTCCGTCCCCGTTGTAATGGTGTGAGGACGAACAACTCAGATTTGGCAGGCGAGCACACTAGGCCTGTGCCGTTAAGGTGTTGCTCGATGGCAGTAACAGCCTCTTGGAGCTGCTGCTCAATTCTGGCGTCGGTGCCACCTGCCGCCCACAGGGTAATGTCGTCGGCGTAGATCGTATGCCAGACGCCGGTCCCCTCTACTGCCCTCGCTACCCCGATCATGACAAGGTTGAAGAGCAACGGCGAGATGACTGAACCTTGCGGGGTACCCGTGCTTCCGAGCTTGTGTTCGGGGAACTTAAGGTCTCTGGCGTGCAGTTCCACCGTGCGGTTGGTCAAGAAGTCTTGGATGTAATTGTAGCTCGCTACCCCCATGTTGAGTCTCGATACTTGTGCTAATATGGCTGAGTGTTTGACTTTGTCGAATGCGCTTTGTAAATCAAGTCCCAGAATTACTTTGCTGTCTTGTGTCTTGTCGATTACTTCTTGTTTGAGCTGTAGCACGGCGTCTTGTGTGCTGAGTCTGCGCCTGAAGCCGATCATCGTATCCGGATATAGGTTTTCCTTTTCCAGGTACTCCTGCTACCGGTTGGAAAGCAAGTGCTCAAGCACCTTGCCCACGCAGGACGTGAGCGAGATGGGACGCAAGTTGCCGATATCCGATGGTTTGCCCGGTTTCGGGATTAGGATTGTTCTTGCAGTTTTCCACTGTCGGGGAGCTTGCCCGAATGCCAGCATTCGTTATAGTAGCGGGTTAAGGCCTCGATCGATGCATAGTCGAGGTTGTGTAGCATCTTGTTGGTAATAAGATCGGGGCCGGCTGCTGAGCGGGCGTTGAGCTCGAGCAGCGCTGCCCGTACCTCTGACATGGTAATGTCTCGGTCGAGCCACGCGTTCGGCAGCCCCCCGTATGGCGGGTGGGTTTCCGTTGGTGTGTGTGGCAGATACTTGGCTTCCAGGGCCTTGATAACGACGTCTTTTCCTTGTTGTTGTGTGGCGGTGTGTATGAGGCAGGCCAGGCGTGTGAGTTGTGCGGCTAAGCAGTGTCCAGCGATTTCAGAGTGGAGTGACCCATCGGTGCGTGATTTCCACTCGTAACATCTAAGGCCGAGGTGAAATCATCGATGCCCGTACAAAATGGTGGATCTCCGCAGTTGACGCCACGTCGGTACCATCACAATGTCTACAGACCCCACCCCTCTACAGCCGCCGCCCCAACTGCCGTGATGGCAACATCCCGGGGCCCGGGCACCCTCCGCGGGACCGACGACGTTGATGTGGACGACTGGGTGGCCCTCTACGAACGATTAAGCAAACACAACCGCTGGGACACAACGCCCATGCTGGCAGATATCATATTTTATTTGACCGGCCCCGCGCGCGTTTGGTTTGAAACGCACAAAGACGAACTGACATTTTTGGATGTTTGCAAACAGAAGCTTCACGACCTCTTCGGCAAACCCATTGGACGCCACCTTGCTGCCAAGAAAGACCTGGCATCTCACGCCCAAACATCGCCCGAGTCATATACTTCTTATATACAAGACGTCCTGTCCCTGTGCCGAAAAGTCGACTCGACCATGAGTGAGGAAGATAAAGTAGGCCACGTACTAAATGGTATAGCCGACAACGCGTTTTACCTACTCTTATGCAAAGACAGGTCAACGGTGGACTCTGCTCTTCAAGTGTGCCTGCGAAACAAAAACTCATGTCACCGGTTTGACCGCTTGCCGATCACATATGCTACCTCGTCTTGTACTGACCTGCCTACTCTCCGTCAGCCTTCTAAACCGACTAACTTGACACGAATCATCCGCCGCGAACTCGAGGCCATGGCTCCCGCTGTTTCCTCATCTCAGCTGACAGAAAACACCCTGCCTACGGAACCCTTTATCCAGGCTGTTTTTAGCCAGGAGGTCGCTATCTTGGGCATCTCAACTGGCAACGCCCCGAACACCATTGACTCCAACCCAGCCCCTCCTGTGATCGCTGCGGCCTCTAACCCGAGATTTATGCCTCGATACCGCTACCGTAATCCTAATGACTGGCGTACCGATGATCCCTCTGCATCTTCCACAGCCCCTACCGCTCCTATGTCGTCCCCTTTACACCGTTATCCTATTTCCAGCATGATTGCGGCCGACCTGCAACCTAATTCTGTCGACACGCTCTACAAGCTGTTGCTTTCATACAGTGACATTTTTGATTTTTGGGCACGACCTCTAGAGATTACTTCAGACATTTGGCCAAGAGGTCGGGCCCCAAAATAAAAAAAATGTCTCTATATAAAAGCAACAGCTTGTAGAGCGTGTCGGAAGAATCAGGTTGCAGGTCGGCCGCAATCATGCAAAAAACAGGATCATGGTGTAAAGAAGGCAACATAGAAGCGGTAGGGGCTGTTCAAGTTGCAGAGGGATGGTCGGTAGTTGGGGCTAAAACTTCACAGTCGGTTAGCGGGGACAGTTCAGCTAATGATATTCCGTCGGGGAGCACTTGGGTGGACAACCTGAAGTTTAAAACTGGGAGAGTGGTGTGAGAGAGAGAGAAAGAGAAAGAAGGCAGAGATGTTAACCAGGAAAGCTTCCGGTTTGCTACCCTGCACTGAGGAAGGGGAATGAGTAGTTTAACCTCTTCAGTCCCAAGAAAGCAGTTTTCGTGCGATTTCTTTCAAACTTGTTTATTTGCCCCTTCTAGGCACAAATGACCATAGAAAAAAAAAAGTAAAAAAAAAAACTACGGGAAGTGGTGAAACTTGGCTGTACCCGATCGGGGACTGTGGGACTCAACGGGTGTGAAAGTCCAAAAAGCAGTTGCGATTTTGCAAGCAGAGAAATATGCCGCATTTGATGCATTTGACTCTTGATTTGCCGCTGCAACCTGGATTTCGGCATCTATTGTGGGATCCGAGCTTGTGGTGTTCAGGAAAGTGCCCCGTCCTGTCATATCTGACATCATCCGGAGGTAGCGGAGTGATCTTACCACGCTGTGGTGTACTTGGCTGCGCCTCTTCATCCTCACTTTCGGCTTCCTGATCTCTTGGTCTTTTAGATCGCCGTGTTTCCGCTTGAATTAAGGCAACAGCAATGTTCATCTTGAATTCCAGCAGGTCGAGCCGCTGCTGCTTTGGGGTCTCACTTTGTTCACAACCTCTTCTGTACTCAATCCACCCGTTGCAACAGGCCATGTCGAGAAACTGTGCGAATACACGGACCGTCCACTTTTTCGTTCTCATAGAGATGCGATAGTAGGAGACGAACCGGTCAATCAGGTCAACTCCACCCATGTACTGGTTGTATTTTGCCACCGCATCCGGTTGCTGCACTTTGACTTTTTTTCTGATCTTTACACCATCTTTGACAGCTTCCTTCTGGTGCGACAGCAAACGCAGTGGATAACACTAGCACAGATTTATTGTCCTTCCACTTGACAATGCACATTTTATCGTCACTGCGTACCTTAGAGACTGAATCTCCGCGCTGCATGTCTCGGTCCTGCGGCATTGCGGCCGCAACTCCGCCAGTTCGGTTTGCCATCACTGTTCCAGTTAGAAAAACATTTTGGTCGACCATGTGCTCAGCAATCTTGAGGCCTGTGAAATACCTGTCCGTGAAGACAAAAGTGTCTCGATCCTGATTTAACGTTTGGACAAGTTTCTTTATAACGCTTCCTCCGAGACCAAACTCCCGCATGTCGTCATCAGGAACTGTTCCCTTGCCAACATAAATGGCGAAGTCCAGCACCAAGCCGTCCGGGGATGCTATTACAAAATTTTTAAGCCCTACAGGATTTGGCTTTGAGGGAACGCACTGCCGCACAGGGCACCTTCCAGAAAACGGTATCATCTGCTCATCAATGGACACCTCACGAGATCGCGGTAGCTCAATGCAGGCTTTCCGGAAAGAGGTGATGATGGGCTCTACCAGAAACAGCCTGTTTTTTCCTGTTCTTTTTTCGGTATCGACAGCTTATCCACGAAGTGCACGTAGTTCCTAAGCTCAAAAAATCTATTTCTGGTCATTGCCTGAGCAATAAGGTCGATTCTGAACATTCGTGACCAGTACAGCCGAACCCTTGGTAGCTTTAGAATCCCCATTGCAATGTGGATGCCCACAAAAACCTTCAGTTCTCTCGCATCTGTTTGCACAGACCTCCCTCTAGCCTGAACTGAATACAGGTTGGTCTGGAAGGCACATTTTCCCAGAACTCCTCCGGAAAGTACTTAAAAAAATACTTCAGCTGAGTGTCGAAGTCTTCGTGTCCCTGATTCATCAGCATTTGCTCTTCCTCCATCGTCATGGCAGGAAACCTGATTCAAAAGAAAAGAGGGCGCAATTAGGCGCAATTAGGCGCAAAGAGTTATTTCTTTCAAAGCGCTTTATTTTTTTAACGTGCGTCAAGAAATAAAAGAAACACGAAAACACTTACGTTCGTTCCATTCATCCACTTGAACTTAGTCTGTCCTTTTCGTCGCTGGTCATTTGTGACAGCCGGGCTGTCTTCAATTTCTGCTTCTGTGTCGCTATCTTCGTCCGGGGCGTCGATAGAGTCAAAACTTTCGATGTCCTCTGAATCTGACAGTTCAGCGTCACTTTCTTGAAGAATAGCCTGAATTTCATCGTCAGTCAAGTACCTCGCTGAAAACAACAATGCAACAAGTGTTAAGACCCACAGTCCCCGTTCGGGGACATCAAAGTTCAACAGCATCTAACGAGAAACAGCAGCAAAGCATGCACACTAAAACTGCCCCAAATTGTCGACCCCCCTTTCAAAATTGACGGGAAGTTCTCTAATTAGAAAGACAGATAATAAAATGTTGCAAAAAAAGAAGTACTCACGTCGAGGACGACAGCGCCCGGCTTTGCTGGGAGATGCCATTTCTGACCGCGCTTTTTTTTTTGCTCTGGCTGGATAAACATCTGCTACCAGAGGGAGGCGGGAATATTTTGCTGAGCGGAGGCGAGGTGGTGTGGAGAGGTATTCAGAGCTGAGAGCAAGGTCCAGGTGTAGAATGGCGGTTGAGCAGTCAATAAGGGCTGAGTGAGTGGTCAAGAAGTCAAGACCAAGGATCAGGTCATGGGGGCATTCCTGGAGCACGGTGAATAAGACTGGTGTGGGACCACCACCAGCAACGGTTACATGAGCAGTACACATACCAAGCACGACAGCAGGGCTGCCATTGGCGACACGAACGGTGGGCGAAACTGTTGGCATCAGGACTTGCTACAGATGACGACGAAACGAGGAACTGAGGACAGAGAGTTGGGCGCCAGTGTCAATAAGGGCAGAGACAGGAACATCATCAACAATGACTTCGATGAGGTTAGATTGTGGAGCGAATGTCAACAAAGGTTTTGCACCCCGGGTCGCGAATGCAGCATCACCTCCGGGAGCTGCATCGTCTAGTTTTCCGAGACGCGGCCGGCATAGGACGGTGGAGAATTGCGATGAGGAAGGGGAGAGCGGAACGTCAGGTTTGTGGGGAAGGCGACCGGCTGGAAATACGAGCAGATGGAACAGGATCTGCGCGGGACGGGTCAGGGTGGGGCGAAGAACGGCGCGGTGCAGAGACTCCACTGCGATTGACGTAGTAGAATGGGCGTGACGGCATGTACCAGCGGTTGCGGCAATGACGGAGATATGACGATATGACCAACACGGGAACAGTTGAAGCAAATGGGGCAATCGTCAGCGGTATGCCAATCATTAGCATTACGGTAAAGGTATCGAGGCATAAAGCTGGGGTTAGAGGCAGCAGTGATCACAGGAAGAGCTGGGTTGGAGTCGATGGTGTTCGGCGCGTGGCCAGTAGAGATGCCAATGCTAGCGACCTCCTGCCGAACAACAGCCTGGATGAAGGATACCGTAGGCAGAGTGTTGTCTGTAGCTGAGATGAGGAAACAGCGGGAACCGAGGCCTCGAGTTTGCTGTGGACGATTCGTGTCAAGTTAGTCGGGACGGAGAGTAAGCAGGTCAGTACAAGACGAGGTAGCAGCTCTGTTCGGAAAGCGCTCAAACCGGCGGCATATGCGTATTTGTTTCGCCTGCTCAAAGCGCCGGCACACTTGAAGAGCAGAGTCCACAGTTAAAAAGTCTTTGAATAAGAGCAGGTAAAAAGCGTCGTCGGCTATACCCTTTAGTATAAGGCCCACTTACCTTTCTCACTCATGGCAGAGTCGGCGTTTCCGCACAGGGACAGGACGTCTTGTATATAAGAAATATATGACTCGGACGATGTTTGGAAGCGAGATGCCAGGTCTTTCTTTGCAGCAAGGTGGCGTCCAATGGGCTTGCCGAAGAGGTCGTGAATTTTCTCTTCGCATACGTCTCAAGATGTCAGTTCGTCTTCGTGCGTTTCAAACCAAACGCGCGCGGTGCCGGTGAAATAAAATATGTTATTTGCCAGCACGAGCGTTGCGTCCCAGCGGTTGTGTTTGCTTACTCGTTCGTAGAGGGCCTAGCAGTCGTCCACATCAACATCGTCGGTCCCGCAGAAGGTGCCCGGGTCCCGGGGTTGTGACATCACGACTGTTTGGACGGCGGCTGTAGGGTAGGTGGGGTCTGTGGACATGGTGATAGTACCGACGTGGCGTCCACTGCGGAGATCCAGCCTGTATTACGGGGATCGATGATTTCACCTCCACCAAAGATCTTACGAGTGGAAATCACGCACCGATCGGTCATACCACTCTGAAATCGCTGGGCACCGCTTGGACGCACAACTCAAAACTAAGCGTGGTCTTCGTTCGCACACACACAGACAGTTCGTTTTTCACTTGCTGAATTCCAGCATGGTGCACCACATAACAACATCTTGGCATGTATTGGTTAATGATATCTCACCTGTCTAATTGGCTTCCCAATAATGTATACTTGTTCCAGTGGGCAATATTCGGCAATGAGCTGTGACGAGTGGCCACAGCTCATTATACCACCGCTTATACCTCAGCAGACAATGGGATATTTTTTCGAAAGCCCTGCAAAAATCTAAAAAGATGACATCGACGTCTGGACCTTCAACGAAAGTCGAAGGAATTTTATTGCGGAATGGTAATATTTGTGTTTCAGATGAAATTTCTTCCTGGAATTATGTTGTGTAGGTGTGAAAAACGATAATGATTCAAGAAAACTAGCTAAGTCGGAAAAATTATATGCTTCATTATTTTAAAGGAAATGGAAGTTAATGATATTGAACGATAATTAGGGGGAATGTATGTCGCCAGACTTATGGAGGGGAATCCCTTGAGCCAGTTTCCATTCGTGTGGTATATCTCCTGTTTGAAAAGATTGTTCTCATATCTTCAGTAAAAAATTGCGGAGTACACTTTAGCATTCTTCAAGACTTTGATGTTAATGTTATGAGGCGCGCAAGATGAGGAGATTTTCAAATTGTTAATTATGGTAATAATTTAGTCATAACTAATCCTGACAGGTTCCGTTGGAAAGCTTATGTACGTGCATAGTCTCTAATATCAGTTATGTCAGTTGTGGTACTTGAAAACGCTGCACTAATGGTCGCAATAAAGATGCCAGCGACGTCAGTGCTTCGAATTGTGTTGGATAGAGATTCAACGAGGGATACGAGTGACTGGTCTTGTTCATTGACACTACTTCAAAATTTTTTTGGATTGTTGGTAGGAGCATCGGCAACATCATTAGATTAGTACTGTTCCGATATCTTTAAATACTTCTTGCAACTGTTCACAATTTGTTTGAGTGCTGACCAGTGCTCACGCTTTCCAGAAGACTTAGCTTTGCGGAAAAACGTCCTTTTTTGTTTGCCAGACGTTTTAATGAGCGGTTCTACCATGGACACTACTGGTTGGTTGACAGGTTTATTCGAGGAATATACAAGTCGACCAGCTCGCAAAGCCTGTCTCTGAAAAGGTGCCAATTGATACTTAAGAAGTTCTTCAAGTCTTCAAGTGCTTTATTGATCACAGTGTAATTTTCCTTAGTATAATCATATATTTTTTTTATGTTGTCATACGACGTTCGAGCAAGGAAGTTCAGAAAGGCATGCAAAAAAAATGTTTTGCGAGAAGATCTGCAAGCCTGGCGCCTCGGGCACATGTGTATGAGCTTCTCCATATTTCATTGTTTGCATGGAAGTCTCCGCCAATAATATGTTGGTGTCCTTATAAAGTTTTCAAGCCTCGAAACATCGAATGGCATGCTTGGTTGAAGATACACTCCAATAAGAGCGTACTGTTGTCTCCCGATTGCAGTTATGGCGCACACATATACGCGATCATTTTGATCCTGGACATCCAAGGAGGCCCAGATATTCTTGCGAAAGCCTATCAACAGTCTGCTTACGTCAACTGGTCATTGTGAATGATGAAAATAATCCGTTTAGTCTGAAGGTTTCCACCAGGCGTTATCCAGAGATGACTATGGAATTGGTACGCTCGCACAAGGTGCTGAAAATCAGAGACCATGGAGCTTAAACCACGACCGTTAATCTGGAAAATGATTCATATGCGAAAAATGTTGCGGATGGTCAACAGTGGTGAAGATATTCTTCTCGAATTCATGATTGCTGATGTGTGACATGATGACCCTAAGCAGCGTAAGAGACGAACAGCAACGGTTCCATTGCAAGGACAGCTTCTGCTTCTGGGAGGCATCGTGACGAGTCGGAAACCATAGCCTTGACGGCGGCAAACAGCATAGGGATCTGTAGGCACGTGAGTTCCTGTTCGGTGCTTCCGCTTTAATGGATTTTTCTGATTTTCTTGTTACGTCGCATTGCCTTAGGCTGAGAACTAAGGAGGTTGTTAGCCGGATCTTATGCGGAGTGTCGCTGCTGCCTTGCTGGTAAAGAATAGCCAACGAACATCCGACATTTCCCGCTGTAGCCTCGTATCTGTCATTCTGCCATCAGATGTTTTTCACGTTGTGATGACGAATTTTGGGATAGGTCTTACGTATTCATAAAAGCCATGTCGGGGTTAGGTGATGAATCATGACGCTTGGGCTGTTTTCCTTGTGCTTGCTCTACAGTGCGTGCAAGTGTAGCTGATTTTTTTAACACACCCACCGTATAAAGAAGGTTGCGGGCTTTAACAATAATAATATTTATTATTATTATTGTTATTATGGCCCGCACCCTGCTTTATACGGTGGGTGTGCTCAAAAAGAAACCAGCTACACTTGCACGCAGTGTGGAGCGAGCACGAGGAAAACCGCCCAATCGTCCTGATTCATCGTAGTTTGCTCATTTAGGTTGCGCTCTTGAGGTTCACTCTTTGTGGGCATAAGGGCCAGCATACACTTTGCATCATACGGGACCGGTGCAATGTTTCGATCTGCGGCCGTGCCTCTGGCATTTTTAACATTGAGTCGGTGCTCCGAGATACTCAGTTAATGGGTAACACAGAACACAAGCGTAAATCTTTTAGGCAGTGTTAAATCTTGGAGAATTTAAAAATAACAGAGCGGCGGCGTAACTCTTTGAACTTTCAACAGTATTCAGGAATGCCACATGTTAGCCTCTCTGCTGGGGGAATGCTTTGGTGACGTAGACACTCCTGCAGATCTTCATTTGAGCAGGCTGCATGTAGAAATTGGGTTTTGCCGTAGCTGGCTGTGCATGGGTACGATACCCGGGCCTCTACAGATGCTCCAGTCAAAATTGTTACAGTGAGCAAACGGTTGGCAGCAGGTGGTGTCGATACTGTAACTATCAAGCTGCCGCCCCTGTTACCACGATGGCTAAGTACTTTTTTCTGAGCCGACGCTACAGCTGTGGAAGCCATGATGTTAGAGGTGGCTTTCCATAGATAATCGCCTACCTCGGTGGGCCTGAAGTGAACTAAAACACCAGCCTCTTTGTTTTTCTAGTAGGACGCCATCCTGAAGAACGTCTGGTCTACGTCATCTGCGTGTTCGCCGAAAGGCGGATCGCTGGCTTGTTCTGCACGGGTCTCTTGTTCCCAGTGCCGTCATCTGTTGCTGCCACTACAGGGGCCGCTTCACTAGTGGGTGGCTTGGTCGCCATCCGTGCGGCATGGAGTGCGGCTTATGGTGGCCTTTAAAGTCGGTGTGAATGTGTCTCGCAGAGCGCCTAGGAGGTCGCCTGACGTGCTTCCGCCGGTGACCAGGGACCTCACAAAAGCACTGAATACTCTAAAACTTCGAAAAAACACCGAAAATTATAGGCCGGCCTCAGATATCCGGTCAGATAATCATCGTCTCTTCCTCCTTTCGCAAGTGCGGTAACATTTGTGCTGCACAAGCAATTGTAAATAATGGCGTGCACTGAGCCTGCACATAAGTTACCTCGCTCCAATATTTATTCATTGATAATCTGCATTTTATGAAGCGCCAGGGCTCGGCATGTCGCCGGAATTTCGGTTTCATATGTAGCGGCAGACAGGCAGTCCTTTTTTGGGCGTCCAGCCTGCGCAGTTTGAAGAGTCCCTTCGAAGTTAAAGGAGTGTTGTTATATATTGCCACTAGATCGGCATAAATCTTTTTATAATGGCCATTCAAATGCAGAAAGCGCATATCGGAAAGTGCTCCAATCTCCCACTAGGTGCCGCTACCTTTGGTTTGATACTCTAGCCATGTGGAGTGGTACTATAAAGAAATGTTTACTTTCAACTAAAGGTCGACAGACTTAGGCTTATTTTATGCATCCCGCGTAAGTATGGTGACATTTATTATTCTGTCAATACAGTCTTTATGAGCAGCCGCAGTTGAGTACGGCCTGAGAAATATTTGAAAGCCTCGGACGCCTCTGTGAAGAGACAGCCGATGAAACCAAGGCGATAGGCGAGTATATCGGACTACTTTGCTGAGACATACAGGTAGATGCTACTCACGCCATAATTGAAGTAACCTTCTGCATACTAGTCGGGACCATTGCCTGTCATCCCAAGACTCGTTCATACGTTTCAGCATCAATGTGCTTTGATAGAGACAGAAAACTGCGTTGGCGCGCAGCCCTGCAATAGGGGTTCAAGCAATTGCCTATATGCATCAGCCAATCGCAGAAAGACAGCTGCGCCATTCTACCTTCGCTGTATTGGATGATTAGGGAGGAAATTTTAAATGCTATTTACTCTAATAAGGTAGTAATAAGGGACCAACACTATTCACACTTCGAGTCCCTCACCATTCCCTCTCGGCCTACCATCTGATCTGCTGACCGTCCTGGTTAGCTCAGTCGGTAGAGCGACTGCTCCGCAAAGGCGGTGGTGCCGGGTTCGATTCCAGGATCAGGACGAACTTTTCTTTAACTACGAAGTTTCTGAGAAAGCTGTATAGCTTTCCTTTGTAGCCGTATGGCTGTGCTTCGGTGGATGCAGTGAGTAATTACTCCCTTATTACAAATCTACTCCACCTTGGGGGATTCTCCTAAATATTTGACCAACGCTATTTACTCTATTCTTTCAGGAGTGCAACGATCAAGAAAACTGTGTTTGCATTTTTTAAAAAACGGTTTTGTATGCATGAAAAGGCACCGTTTTTGCTGACGTATCTCAAACAGGCATGCAGCAGATGACAATTATGGGTGGTTCAGAAGAGACCAATTCAGCTTAATTAGTGCCTCACATGCTGTTTGATTTATGCCCTATACAACATTACTTCTTAGAGAGTCTGGATTTTTATACGATACTAGCGATATCGCGCTACTCTATTACTATATTATATACACTCGCTAGTTAGGGGCTTGCGCGGTAGCCCTTCACACACTTCACACCAAACATTGGTTGGTGCAGTAATAAATTAGTGCCCAGTGTTTGAAACAATCGCTCAACGTCGTGGTGGGACACGCTCACGTCCTGTTTGTCCAACGCAGGATCCTTGGCACGCATATATTACTGTTATTCAAAAGAATATGACCTTCCAAAAAACGTTTCACACTTGCAATCCCCGTGTCGATAAACTTCTGCTTTTCTCGACGACTGAATACCTCCTCTTGATTGGTCAATATGGAGTCTGCTACATAAAGAGAAATCGCACTGCTCGTTCAGGAGACTAGTACAAAAGATTTTGGTTGCTTGTATTCCTCAGATATTTTTTCAGCTGGTCGCTCAGCCGCCGGTACTCTTAAATAGTCAAATCGCTCTCTACCGTCTCACCTATTGTAAAAGCTGTCAATTTGTACTTCATTTGTACAAATGAAGTACAAATTTCAGTATATTTGATCGTGTCGGCATTTACTGCTTGCATTGCTAAGGAGTTCTAGTACGCGCAAACCCAACTAGTGTATAATAAACTTTCCTCACAGGGATGCAGAACCTTTATTACAGAAAAGGAAGCCATGATGCTCTATTCTAAGCAACGCTTTGGTAGGCGTGCAGCAAACATAGACGAGGCAACTTTTGAGGGTTCTAGAAAATGGTGTTTTGCCTTAGAAAATATTCGAGACGCTGGCGATGCATAACACGTTGCACAAGATTCCCCCAGGGGTCATTCCATATCGCAGTTCAGTTCAGGCGTTCAGTCGTGTCCGACTCTTCGTGACCCTATGGACCATGTCACGCCACGCTTTCCGGTCTCTCACTATCTTTTTAACATCACATAGCTTCATCTGCAATGCCTCGAGAATGCCATCTAACCATCGCGTTCGCTGCCTACCCCTTCTCCGGCGACCCTCAACCTTTCCCAACATCAAATCTTTCTCCAGCGAGTCCTCTCTTCTCATCAGATGACCAAAGTAGCTGAGCTTTAACTTTAGAATTTGACCCTCCAATGAGCAGTCAGGGTTTATGGTCGACAATATCGACTGATTTGATCTTCTGGCAGTCCAAGGAGCTCTTAAGTATCTTCGCCAGCACCACAATTCAAACGCGTCAATTCTTCGGCAGTCAGCCTTTTTCACAGTCCAACTCTCGCATCCTTACATCACAACTGGAAAGACCATAGCACGGGTTATACGGATCTTGGTTGGCAGACTAATGTATCTGCTCTTTACTAGGCGGTCAAGGCTAACCATTGCTCTCTTTCCCAGAAGCAGGCATCTCCTAATTTCATGGCTGCAGTCTCCTTCCGAGGTAATCTTGGCGCCCAAGAACAGAAAATCTGTACAGCTTCCACTTCTTGTCAATTGATGCTCCAGGACTTGATAGGGCAAGACGCCATGATCTTCGTCTTTTTAATGTTCAGTTTAAGCCCAAACTTCTCACTCTCTTCTTGTACGCGCATCAGAAGTCTCTTGAGTTCCACTTCACTTTCTGCCATTAAAGTGGTATCATCCGCATATCTAAGGTTGTTGATACGTTTTCAGCAATCTTCACTCCAGCTGAAGACTCGTCCAGACCGGCCTTCCTCATGATGCACTCTGCATATAGGTTAAATAGGCAGGGCGACAGTATGCAGCCTTGCCTCACCCCTTTCTCAATCGGAAACCAATCAGTAAGACCATGCTCAGTTCTAACTGTGGCCTCCTGCCTTTCATAAAGGTTCCCGAGGAGACAGATGAGGTGAATTGGAACTCCCATCTCTTGGAGAGCTTGCCACAATCTGCTGTGATCTACGCAGTCAAACGCTTTCGCATAATCAATAAAGCAGAAGTAAAGGGGTTTCTGGAACTCTCTTGCTTTTTCAATAATCCAGCGAAGGTTGGCAATTTGGTCTCTAGTTCCTCTGCCCTTGCGAAACCCAGCTTGCACGTCCGGCAGCTCCCGATCCACATACTGCTGCAGCCTACCTTGCAGCATTTTTAACATCACCTTGCTAGAATGCGAAATAAGCGCGATCGTGCGGTAGTTGGAACAATCTTTGGCACTGCCTTTCTTTGTTAAAAAAACGCGAAACATATTTTCAGTGTACGCTACATTGTATTCCTCATGGCTTCAGATAGTCGAGGCCGGCGGCACAGACGGATTGTTGGCATCGTAAAGCAAACAGGGAAAAGCAAGCCTCGCTCCTGAAGACAGTTTTTTGACGAAAGGATTTCATTTTCTTGAAGAAAGAAACTCCTCCTCACCTCCTGAGAGTCGCAATTTCCGTTTTTCAGTCGCTAACCTATTTCAGGAAGTTATATAAGAGTAATATGCTTATGTCGACGTATGAAATATGTTTATCCTTTGTTCTTGTTTCCAATAGCCGCTACTTTAAATCTAACCGATGCCACCGTGCCCTTTAGCTGTTACCCTCGCCCTAGAAAACGCCAATGGCAGTGAATGTGCGAAATATTTAACGTGTGTCTTGCTGACTGCTGTCACTACAGGAAAAAACGCCATTTCAATCATCTTTATTCGAGACACGTTTTGATCATCCTTTAGTGTAGCAGTGGCTCCAAAACGCGCTAAAGACGCTATGTTATAGTGCCTTGGAGCCACCCAAACGAGACAATGAATATGCTGCCGCATATAAATACTATAAAAATGGGTTTTGTTTGTAGAGATAAATAATTTACCAAACTACTCTCCAATTTTCTGCAGCCGGTGACGTTCTGATAAACTTCGTTCTCATTCGGTTTAGTGCTTCTGTGACTTTAACAGCAAGGCTAAGTGAGGTTGCTCGTTAGAACATGTTTGATATTATCACATTTTCACTTCACGCCGAACACTCGGCCGGGAATCACGCAGAATCTATACGTCTTATGCTTGCCTACCGTTTTTTCGTGTCAAAATCTTAGTATTATTCAACGCTGTAGAAGCTAATGAGAAAACCACTCATATAATTTTTCTCGCAAAGATCCGTTCTTTTCTACGTAATAATGTATTGATGTATATTTTACAGAGATAACTCCACCTGGTGCCTGGTGCGTTCACGGAACGTTGGCGAGCTTCCTAATCCTCACTTTTCCTTCTGGCGAGCTTTTTTTTCACACAATTCGTTTCTCCCCTGCGCTGCGTTACATTTTCCTTTCGCAGGCGATGTCTCCCGGGCTGTCCGTCATCGTCCCGAGAGTGGAAGCGCTTCATTCTTGCGACATGCACAATTTGTGTCTTCTGTAGAGGGGCGGCCTTGGGAAAATTGGCGAGACACCACGCTATCCAAAAGTCATTGATGCATGCGAGCACAATACATGTCGCTGTCTAGAGTGAGAACAGGTACTTGGACACGTCACGCTTGCGAAGAGGCGTCCAGAGCCAAACTACGTCACCTGGAAGGTCGCAGATCCTGATGCCAACGACCGTTGTGCTGCTTAGAGCAATCCTGCGAGTCCAGAGTGCGTAACCAGGCGGTCTATTGCCAACCTTATCCCGTAGACGCACTGGAGCAGATGACGCTTTCAGCGAGTTAAACGGCGATTGTAGCTGAAAGATCTCTCTGAACGCAACCAAAAGGTAACGTGCACTCGGTGTAAACGGGGATTGTTGCTGAAAGATGTCTGTGAACGCAACCTAAAGGTAACATACACTCACCGAGGCAGGAAATGATTATGAGCAAGGTAATTGCTTAGTGGAACTGCTGTCATACCGATTGTTACCTTAAGGTGTCTGTAAACGCAACCTAAAGGTAGCATACACTCACTGAAGGCAGGATATAATTACAGTGAAGGCAATTACAAAAAAATATTAAGAAAAAAATTCAACACAGGACTCGAACACATGTTTAAGTGGCATCAGTGAATGGATGCTTGGTGTTAATCCATTGCGCCATCAAAACGACGGGAACGGTAGCCTTTAAATGTATTCTTATTGGTTTAGATAATATATCTACTATGTATCGCCTGATGGCGCTGCTCAGAGGATTCACGCGCCAGAGTTTCGTCTGCTCGAATGCTCCTACGGGCTATGGTTTGCTAATACGTAACCGGGCGAGCCGACAAGTCTCTTCAGCGCGGCTAAGTTTACTGTAAACAGAAGGCTCGTTTCCGAACGCGAATGGCAAAATGGTTTCGAGAGAATGTCGAGGCGGACGAGCAGAGATAAGGAAAAATGGACCATAAGCAGTTGGTTCATGCTTCGAGGTGTTATGGGCATATGTAATGAAGGCAAACACGTCATCCCATTTCTTGCGCTGAGAGTCGGGATGTAACATCGTAAGCATGTTCGTTAGTGTATGGTTTGTACGTTCAACGAGGCCATTTGTCGGGGGAGGTACGGTGTAGAGGGATGCAATTGGGAAGTACAAAAGCGCAGAATGTAATTCACATCATTTGCCGTAAACCAGCCACCATGCCCCTAATAACGGCGCAAGGAGACCCATGAAGGAGGACGACTGTGTGAAGAAGAAAGAGATGTCTGCGGTGGTGGCAGAAGGGATGCCAGCAGTTTCACAGAACGCGTGGTCATCGCATGCAATTGCTTTTGGACGATCGGGGAAATGGGTCTATGAGGGCAAACTCCATTTACTCATATGATATGGTGGGTGTTGTTACCGGATGTAAGCGGCCCGGCGAAGAAGACGTGGGAAGCTTGAACCGCTGGCACTGGATACAGGAGTTCACATAACGCTGAGTAGTTCGACGCATTTTGGCCAGTGAAAACTTTCCTTAATGCGGGTAGCCTACTGGTGAACCCGAAGTGCCCAGCTGCAACGTCATCGTGCATTGCGTGAATAGAGGAGTAGAGGCTACCCCGACAAAGAAAAGAAAGCGCGCATCGCAAGAGCAGTATTTATTCCTGTAGAACAAGCCATCGCAAATGCAGAAAAGGTTCGCAGCCGCCGGATCACGAGCTTTTTCAAAACGTGGTACAATGTGCTGGTTTTATCGTTCTCTCTGTAATATGGCAAGATTAGGAAATTGTACCGAAACGGCTGCAGGATAGCCGTCAAAGTTATCATCGCTACGAATCATCATCATCATCATCAGCCTGATTATGCCCACTGCAGGGCGAAGGCCTCTCCCATATCTCTCCACTTAACCCGGTTCTGTGCTAGCTGCATCCACTTGACCCCTGCGAACTTCTTAATCTCATCCGCCCACCTAACTTTCTGCCGCCCCCTGCTACGCTTTCCTTCCCTTGGAATCCAGTTTGTTACCCTCAGCGACCATCGGTTATCCTCTCTTCGCACTACATGTCCTGCCCATGTCCATTTCTTCTTAATTTCCACTAGAATGTCGTTAACTTGAGTTATTTCTCTGACCCACTCTGCACGCTTTCTATCTCTTAATGTTACCCCTACCATTTTTCGTTCCATAGCCCTCTGGGTTGTCCTCAACTTAAGTAGAACTCTCTTGGTTAGCCTCCACGTTTCAGCCCCATAGGTGAGTACAGGCAAGATGCAACTGTTGTATACTTTCCTCTTGAGCGATACCGGTAAGCTGCTAGTCATAATCTGCGAGTGCTTGCAAAATGCGCTCCATCCCAATCTTATTCTTCTTGTTATTTCCTTTTCATGGTCCGGATCTGCGGTTACTACCTGTCCTAAGTAGATATATTCGCCTACTACTTCCAGTATTTCGCTACCTAATGTAAACTCCTGTTCCTTCCCGAGGCTGTTGAACATTACCTTAGTCTTCTGCATATTGATTTTCAAGCCTACCTTTATACTTTTCCTGTCTAGGTCATCAATCATTATTTGTAGTTCATCTCTCGAGTTGCTTAGCAAGGCAATGTCATAAGGAAATCGCAGATTACTGAGGTATTCTCCATCTACCCTTATCCCTAACTGCTCCCATTCCAAGTCTCGGAATACTTCCTCTAAGCAAGCTGTGAATAGTACTGGGGAGATTGTATCTCCTTGCCTAACACCTTTCTTTATGGGAATTTTGTTACTTTCTTTATTTCGAACTATAGTTGCTGTGCAGCCACTGTATATATCTTCCAGCCCTTTCACGTACGGCTCGTCTACCCCCTGATTTCGCAATGCCTGCATCACCGCCGAGGTTTCAACTGAGTCAAACGCTTTTTCGTAATCAATGAATGCTATGTATAAGGGCTGGTTATATTCCGCGCATTTTTCTATCACCTGATTGATGGTATGGATATGATCGATAGTAGAGTACAGCTTCCGAAACCCTGCTTGATCCTTTGCTTGATTGCAGTCTAAGGTTGTCCTGATTCTATTAGTGATTACCTTAGTAAATACCTTATACGTAACAGACAGTAAGCTGATTGGTCTGTAATTTTTATGGTCCTTAGAGTCCCCTTTCTTGTGAATGAGGATAATGTTTGCATTCTTCCATGCTTCCGGTACCGTCGATGACACCAGGCACTGCGTATACAGGGTGGCCAGTTTTTCTAGCACGATATCCCCCCCGTCCTTCAGCAAATCTGTAGTTATCTGATCCTCTCCAGCTGATTTCCCCCTTCTCATAGTTTCTAGTGCTTTCTTGACCTCGTCCTTCGTCACTGGTGGAACGTCTGACTGTTTTTCCCTACCGCCAATCTCATTACGGTCCTGACTACTTTGGCTACTGTAGAGATCTGTATAGAACTCCTCGGCTACTTTGACTATCTTGTCCATATTAGTGATGACGTTGCCCGCCTTGTCCCTTATCGCATAAATCTGGTTTTTGCCTATGCCCAATTTCTTTTTTACCGCTTTAAGGCTTCCCCCGTTCTTTACAGCATGCTCAATTTTCTCCATGTTATACTTCCTTATATCGGCCACCTTGCGCTTATTGATTAGATTTGATATCTCGGCCAATTCGATCTGGTCTGTTGGATTGGAAGCTTTCATACTCTGGCGTTTCTTAATCAAATCTTTCGTCTCCTTAGACAGCTTACCGGTATCCTCTCTAACTATACTACCGCCTACTTCTACCGCGCACTCAGTAATGATATCTCTGAAATTATTGTTCCTTGCCTCTAGGGTAATGTCGCCATCCTCAGTTAGAGCTGAATACCTATTCTGTAGCGAGACCCTGAACTCTTCTGCCCTCCCCCTCACCGCTAATTCGTTGATGGGTTTCTTTCTTACTAATCTATTGCGTTCCTTCTTCAGATTTAGGCTAATTCGGGATCTCACCATCCTGTGGTCACTACATCGAACTTTCCCGATTACCTCTACATCCTGCACAATGGCGGGGGTTGAACACATTATGAAGTCGATTTCATTTTTAGTCTCTCCGTTAGGACTTTTCCATGTCCATTTTCGGTTCTTCCGTTTGCTGAAGAAGGTATTCATGATTCGTAAGTTATTGCGCTCTGCAAACTCAACTAGTAACTCCCCCCTGCTATTCCTAGAACCAGTGCCATAGTCACCTACTGCCTTGCCTCCTGCCTGTTTTTTCCTTACCTTGGCATTGAAGTCGCCCATTAGTACAGTATACTGCGTCTTTACTTTTCGCATTGCCGATTCTACATCTTCATAGAAGCTTTCAACTGCCTGGTCATCATAACTGCATGTAGGTGCATAGGCCTGTACAACCTTCAGTTTATACCGCTTATTAAGCCTAATTACGATGCCTGCAACCCTCTCATTAATACTATAGAATTCATCTATATTACCCGCTATATACTTATTGACAAGGAAACCTACTCCTAGTTGTCGCCTCTCTGGTAAACCTCGATAACACAGTACATGCCCATCCTTCAGTACAGTATATGCCTCATTCGGCCTCCTAACCTCACTAAGCCCTATGACATCCCATTTCATGCCCTCTAGTTCCTCTAACAGCACTGCTAAACTAGCTTCACTAGCTAGGGTTCTAGCATTAAACGTTGCCAGGGTCAGTTTCCAATGGCGGCCTGTCCAGCGGAGTCCATCGCTACGAATAGGCGCTCAAATGCAGAAGCGAGAGGCAGTCAGCATCGGCGTGTTGGCGGCCCCTTTTGTACGACACTGTAAAGTTGAACTCCTGAAGGCATAATGCTGTGAGGAGCAAGCGCCACAAAAATACGACCCGGAACCCGACGAAGCGTAGAAGGCAAGGAACACGTGGCGAATGTATAGAAAGCGTCAAGTGGAGGAAAGAGCAGATGGAGTCGAGAGCGTAGCTAGAGAAGAGAGTCGGGACGAGGACGTGGAAGAGATTAGTCAGGGACAGAGGTCTCTGGGCTACGCCTGTGTGCTGGCGCCTCGAGTGGCAGGCTTGGGCTTCCGCCACAGACGTCCGGGGTTCTAGACTGGAACTGACCCAATCCTGACTCTAGAATCATCTGACTGAGCTACAGGACTCAGACGCAGCTGGGCTGGTACCTTCCCAGCAGCGCTGGTGACGTGGCCACTAGCCGGGTTGCTGAGATCAAGTGGACCGCGCATTCACTAGAAGCTGCACCGGCCATATGAAGTACGCGTATGTGACACGTAACAGTTCATTGCGCGTGTTCCTTTTGCTTTTCTTGCTATTATGTATTTTTGTCTTCACTGTTTATTTAGAGTTGTTTTTATTTATGTGCCGCCACCTCGTGTGATTGATTTATTTGCCTTCATTCATAAAACCTTTTCACAAATGACAAATGGGCCAGCCGACTGCAGGGGTCGCTAAGATGCACCAGCCAGCTAAACGAACGATGATCGGTGAAGGCACGTCCATAAATTACGAGTGCCACCACTGTACGCAAAAAACGTCGGCAAGGCACTCTTGCTCCATCACGGTATAATTGCGCTCAGACTTGCTAAGTATGTGACTTGTGTAAGCGACAACGTGTTTATTTATTTATTTAAAATACCCTCACGGTACAGATGTACGTTACAGAGGGGAGGGGCGCATACAGGATATATTGTCACGTACAAGGTGATTGAGGATATAAAGAATAGCAAAGGGGTTAGCTCCGATACAACAGCGGTGAGCAGCACAGACGCAAAACCCGCAAGCGACACTTCGTCGTTCTTCACCCAGTCATGCGCCACCTGGCAACGCTAGGTGGCATTACTCCCCCTTCCGAAAAAAAAAAAGTGAACACGGGCGGTGAGAACGATGTGCAAAGTAAGAAAGTCGTCACAGGAGGTGGCCGTGCGTTATCGTTGGTAGTACGGCTTCAGCCGCACAATGTGCACAATGTCCGAGCTGAGCTTTCGACGTTTTGAAAGTGCGGCGCCGTCTGGAATAACTTCATAACTGACATCACTCACACGACGCAACACTTTGTACGGCCCGAAGTAGAGGGAAAGGAGTTTCTCTGACAAGCCTGGACGGCGAACTGGTGTCCACACCCAGACTTGATCCCCAGGTTTGTAGTGAACCTGGCGGTGCCGGAGGTTGTAGCGGTCCGCGTCAGAGGTCTGCTGCCGCCCGATGTGCATACGGGCAAGCTGGCGGGCTTCCTCAGCGCGGATGGCGTACTGCTGGGCATCTGGCGGAAGCTGGTCACATCTGGGCATGGGAGCATGGAATCGAGCATGCTCTGAACTTCACGCCCGTACACAAGTCGAAATGGTGTGAAGCGCGTTGTTTCCTGTTGGGCTGTATTATACGCAAATGTGACGTACGGCAGCACCTCGTCCCAGGTCTTGTGCTGCACATCGACGTACATTGATAACATGTCCGCAATCGTCTTATTTAACCTTTCGGTAAGACCATTGCTCTGCGGATGGTACGCTGTGGTCTTGCGATGCGTCGTGTAACTCAACTCAAATATGTGGTCGATGAGCTGCGAACTGAAAGCTGTCCCTC
The DNA here is from genome assembly GCF_055883805.1 of Amblyomma maculatum. Taxonomy (NCBI): domain Eukaryota; kingdom Metazoa; phylum Arthropoda; class Arachnida; order Ixodida; family Ixodidae; genus Amblyomma; species Amblyomma maculatum. Next base: position 53,395,649 of record NC_139346.1, on the reverse strand, counting down.
TGTCGGTAATGACATACGAAGGGGCGCCATGCCGCAAGACTATGTTATGCATGAAAAACTTGGCTACTTCGGAAGCTGTGGCATGAGGGATTGCCTTTGTCTCAGCGTATCGGGTCAGGTAGTCAGTAGCGGCTACTATCCATTTGTTTCCCACCTGCGACAAAGGGAAAGGACCAAGGAGGTCCATGCCGATTTGGTCGAACGGAATACGTGGTGCTCTAACGGGCTTGAGAAAACCGGCAGGCTTCAGGGGCGGTGTTTTACGGCGCTGGCATTCGCGACAGCTTCTTACATAGCGTTTCACAGTTGTGTTGAGTCCTGGCCAGTAATACATGTTGCGGACTCGAGCAAGCGTCCGTGAGTAACCCAAATGACCAGACGTCGGTTCGTCGTGGCAAGCAAGTAGAATATCCGCACGGAGCTCGCATGGTACTACCAGGAGGAGAGCTCTTTCTTGGCCTTGGGAGTTTCTTTTATACAAGACGCCTTGCTGCATACAGAATGAACCAATGTGCCGAGATAGGCGTCGAGGGAGCGTCGTATCACGCCCTTAAAGATAATCGATGAATGGAAGGATGTCTGGATCAGCTCTTTGTCGATCCCTGAGCTCAGATGCACTGAGAGCTCCTAGAAAGCCGTTGTCGCCATCGGTTGCAGCATCGTCAGTGTCAACGGGGGCTCGTGACAGCGCGTCAGCGTCTTCGTGTTTGCGGCCTGACTTACAAACAATAGTTATGTCAAATTCCTGAAGTCTTAAACTCCAGCGTGCAAGTCGTCCCGATGGATCTCGCAGATTTGCCAACCAGCATAAACAATGATGGTCCGTGACGACTTTAAATGGTCGGCCGTAACGATAGGGGCGAAACTTCATAGTGGCCCACACGACCGCCAGGCATTCCTTTTCCGAGGTGGAGTAGTTGGTTTCGGCGCGAGAGAGTGTGCGGCTAGCATAGGCTATTACTCGCTCAATCCCGTCTTGATGCTGAACAAGGACCGCGCCAAGACCGATACTACTGGCGTCAGTGTGCACCTCTGTGTCAGCCGCTTCATCGAAGTGCGCCAGAACAGGGGATGTTTGAAGGCGCTCGCGAAGCAAAGAAAAGGCCGTTCCACACAAAGGCGGTGTTCTTCCTTGTGAGGCGCGTTAGAGGTTCCGCTATTTGAGAGAAGTCCGCAATGAACCGCCGATAATATGCGCACAGGCCGAGAAAGCGCTGAACAGCCCTCTTGTTAGCTGGAACGGGAAACCGTGCGACGGCAGCAGTCTTTTCGGGATCCGGGCGCACCCCATCGGCGCTCACAACATGGCCAAGGAACTTGAGTTGTGTATACCCGAAGTGGCATTTCTCGGGCTTCAGCGTGAGATCAGCAGAACGGAGCGCTTCCAGTACAGCTCGAAGGCGTTCGAGGTGTTGGTCAAATGTTTCGGAAAAAACAACTACGTCGTCCAAGTAAACAAGACAGATCTGCCATTTGAGGCCAGTGAGGACGGTGTCCATCATCCTTTGGAATGTAGCTGGGGCAGAGCACAATCCAAATGGGAGTACTTTGAATTCATATAGGCCATCTGGAGTTACAAATGCGGTTTTTTCTCGGTCTCTTTCGTCTACTTCGATTTGCCAATAGCCGCTTTTCAAATCAATAGATGAAAAATACTTCGCACGTCGCAATCTGTCCAGTGAGTCATCGATGCGCGGCAACGGGTATACATCTTTCTTTGTCACATTATTCAATTTCCGATAGTCGACGCAAAATCGAAGAGTGCCGTCTTTCTTCTTGACCAGGACTACTGGTGAGGACCACGGGCTTTGTGAAGGCTGCACAACACCATCATCCAGCATCTCCTGAACCTGCGTCTGGATCACTTCTCGTTCTTTGCCAGACACACGATAAGGCTGCTTTCGTATAGGGCGAGCGTCTTCGTAAGTAATGATGCGATGTTGCGTGATGGGCGTTTGACGAACCTTCGAGGAAGAAGCAAAACAGTGCTTGAAGTCCAGCAACAGTAGCTCTAAGGCCCGCCGTTTCTCCTTCGACAAAAGGCAGTTAATGTCGATGTTGTCAAGAGATGGCTCATTAGTTTCGACTGCCGTGGATGTAAAACAGACCGGATCGTGCGTAACAGGGTCAGCGAAAGCGATAGCAGTTTCCGGAAACAAGTGCCGGTGCTCATTAGAAAAATTTGGGACAAGAAGTGCAGCCCGGCCATTGTGAAGCGACAATAAACTTCGAGCAGCGCAGATGCCTTGAGCAAGCAGGAGTGAAGGGTTCGCTTCCGCTACAGCATCGCCGGCACGAAAATCGTCACAGGTCACTTCCACAAGAACACTGCTTCGCGGCGGCAGCGAGACGCTCTCGGCGGAAACGCGAAGTGCTGCACTGCAAGGACTGTTACTATCTCGTTCGGCAGATTGTCCCATCGAAAATGTGACACGTCTATTTCGCAGGTCAATAACTGCTCCGTATTCTCGCAGAAAGTCAATGCCGAGGATAAGGTCACGGGAACAGTCACTCAAAACGATGCAACCAACGATGCACGTATATATGTTAATCTGAATACGAGCCGTGCACATCCCCTTTGGGGTAACTATATGACCGCCGGCGGTTCGAAGGTACACACCTGGCCAAGCAGTGAGCACCTTCCTCAAAACAGTCGCCATGCGACCACTCAAAATCGAATAATCCGCACCGGTGTCCACTAATGCATTGACTGGAGTGCGACCGTCTAAAATAACAGGAATGTCCAGAGAAACGCTTTTGGCTTCCCTAGGGGACGGTACCAGCAGCTCGCGGTCGGATCGAAGCGGCGACGACGGGAGGTCTTCAACGCAGCGACTACCAGCGGCCTCGCCCCCGAAGGTCGCTGCTTTCAGTTTTCCCGACCAGGGCTAGACGAGCGGCCTTGCCCCTCTCGCGAGGAGCCTTGGGTGGACATTGATGAGCGCCTTGGTGAAGGGGAGCGGGACTGACGCTGCGAACGAGATGAACGCTGTTCCGCCAGGTACTCTTCAATAACGCGGGGTCGTTGACCAAACCGGGGAGGAGGCGAGTCGATGCGGAAGCCTTGAAGACCGAGGCGTCGATAAGGACAATCCCGGTAGAGATGGCCTGGTTCACCGCAGTGGAAGCAGAGTGGACGGCGGTCAGGCGTGCGCCAAATGTCGGCTTTGCGTCGGGGCAGGGGACGTTCGTTGAAGTACTGCACTGGTTGCACCGAGGGCAGCGGAACTGTAGGCGGCGCGGGAATGGGTGGCGGCCTGACTCTGCAGAACTTCCGCATATGTGGGACGGTTTTCGGTCCCCGACAGCAATGGCGGGCTCGTAACTAGAGGCGAAAGAGGGCTCTTGAGCGCCTGTCGTACCTCTTCCTGCACTATAGCAGAAACGGAAGCTGGCGATTGCTGCAGGGGGTTCCAGAATTTTCTCAGTTCTTCGCGCACGACGCTGCGAATTAGTTCGCGCAAAGCATCAGGATGCCGCTCGGAAGATGCAAATGACTCTGCAGTTGTGCCAGTATGGAGAGGTCGGTTATAAGCCGCGGCACGTTGTTGGAGCACCCTTTTCATTGTGGCGGCCTCCGCAAGAAATTCATTTACAGCCGACGGTGGGTTGCGCACAAGTCCTGCAAACAGTTGCTCTTTCAAACCATGCATTAAGTGCCTGACCTTTTTGTCCTCGGACATGGCGGGATCGGCTCGCCTGAAGAGGCGCGTCATGTCCTCGACTTACGCTTGGACACTTTCATTCGGCATCTGGATGCGGGAGTGAATTGCACGTTCTGCATGTTCGCGACGATCCGCGCTAGTTAAGGCCTCGAGCAGTTGACGACGGAATTCCTGCCACGATGTTAACATTTGCTCTCGGTTCTCGAACCAGATCCGGGCGCCATCCTCAAGGCTGAAGTAGACGTTCCTTAGTTTGGCAGTATCGTCCCACTGGTTCAAAGCAGCGACACGCTCAAACTGAAGGAACCAGTCTTCCACATCCTCAAAGAGATCACCATGAAAAGGCTTCGGTACTCGAGGGGCGTGCAAGGTGTAGTTACAGGCCGGTGCGACGCCCGTTACCTGCTGAGCAGAAGCACTAGATGTCATGGCGGCGGGTGATGGCTGAAACTCCGGAGACAGTCCCTGGAGCCGTCGGCTGCAGCGATGCACGGGGGTGTCCAATGGCACAGGGCTGGCGCGACGTCTTTCAGATGGAGACTCTTGCATAGGTGATCTTACCCCGCACCTCCACCAGAATGTCACGTACAAGGTGATTGAGGATATAAAGAATAGCAAAGGGGTTAGCTCCGATACAACAGCGGTGAGCAGCACAGACGCAAAACCCGCAAGCGACACTTCGTCGTTCTTCACCCAGTCATGCGCCACCTGGCAACGCTAGGTGGCAATATATATAAAACAGAAAGTGTATACAATAGGCGTACAAATCTCTGAAAAACAAAGCACATAAAAAAGAACAACGAGGTACATGGGTAATTTAGAAAGACGGAATATACTAAAAAATAATAAAATATAAAAATAGAATAAGTAAAACAGTATACAATGAAGATAAGCAAACAACCATACAAAGAGTTTTAATACTAGGGAAGAAACAAAGTTTGTAGCGCGGAATAAAATTTTTCTTCTTCAGATATACTTGTTAGGGATGCAGACAGGTTATTGTAATCAATACAGGTGCGGGGAAGAAACGAGTTAGAATAGGTAATTGTGTTTGAGTGCAGAATGTTTACCCTTTGACTGTGGTTACGGCGAAATGAAATGTAGGATGGTGGTTGAACCCATAATGAGTGCAATGTTGAGTTATGGTAGTATATTTTGTGAAAAAGTGAGAGGCGGGATAGGTTTCCTCGAGTCGATAACAGCGGGAGATGCATGTTTTCATATTTGTAACGCTGGCTGTCCTTTGATAGCTTTTTAAGATGAACCGGGCTAATGGTTGGCAGACTAATGTCTCTGCTCTTTACTAGGCGGTCAAGGCTAACCATTGCTTCTTTCCCAGAAGCAGGCGTCTCCTAATTTCATGGCTGCAGTCTCCTTCCGAGGTAATCTTGGCGCCCAAGAACAGAAAATCTGTCACAGCTTCCACTTCTTGTCCATTGATGCTCCAGGACTTGATAGGGCAAGACGCCATGATCTTCGTCTTTTTAATGTTCAGTTTAAGCCCAAACTTCTCACTCTCTTCTTGTACGCGCATCAGACGTCTCTTGAGTTCCACTTCACTTTCTGCCATTAAAGTGGTATCATCCGCATATCTAAGGTTGTTCATACGTTTTCCAGCAATCTTCACTCCAGCTGAAGACTCGTCCAGACCGGCCTTTCTCATGATGCACTCTGCATATAGGTTAAATAGGCAGGGCGACAGTATGCAGCCTTGCCTCACCCCTTTCTCAATCAGAAACCAATCAGTAAGACCATGCCCAGTTCTGACTGTGGCCTCTTGCCCTTCATAAAGGTTCCTGAGGAGACAGATGAGGTGAATTGGAACTCCCATCTCTTGGAGAGCTTGCCACAATCTGCTGTGATCTACGCAGTCAAACGCTTTCGCATAATCAATAAAGCAGAAGTAAATGGGTTTCTGGAACTCTCTTGCTTTTTCCATGATCCAGCGAAGGTTGGCAATTTGCTCTCTAGTTCCTCTGCCCTTGCGAAACCCAGCTTGCACGTCCGGAAGCTCCCGATCCACATACTGCTGCAGCCTACCTTGCAGGATTTTTAACATCACCTTGGTAGCATGCGAAATAAGCGCGATCGTGCGGTAGTTGGAACAATCTTTGGCACTGCCTTTCTTTGGAATGGGGATGTAAGCCGACCTCCTCCAATCTTGTGACCACTGCAGGGTTGTCCAAATCTTTTGACATAATGTATGCAGTGTGTTAACAGCGTCGTGGTTGAGGTTTTGAAGCAACTCAGCTGGAATACCATCAATTCCGCTAGCTTTGTTCTTAGCAAGGCTGGCTAAGGCCCATTCAACTTCACTCTTCAGGATGCCCGGCTCGAGATCAGTAATCACAACCGGCTTATGTTGGGTTTGCACATCCGGGTCCTTCTTGTACAGTTCTTCTGTGTATTCCTACCACCTCTTCTTTATCTCTGAGTCTTCAGTGAGGTCCTTGCCTCGTTTGTCCTTTATCACACCCAGCTTAGCACAGAAGCTTCCTTTGATATCTTTGATTGTCTTATACAGAGCTCTTGTGTTCCTTAATTGGCTGTTGTCCTCAACTGCTTGACACTATGTTCAGGAAGGCATTCTTATCTCTCCTTGCTATTTTCTGAAAATCCGCATTGAGAACCTTGTATCTTTCTCTTTCCCCCATACCTTTTGCCATCCTCCTTACGGAGTGCCAAATATTTCTCGTCGCTTGACCTCAAGAATGGCTACTGGCAGATAGAAGTGGACGAAAGGGACAGAGAGAAAACAGCGTTCGTCACCCCCGACGGTCTTTATGAATTTAAAGTGCTTCCTTTCGGTCTCTGTTCTGCACCAGCAACCTTCCAGCGAATGATGGACACCGTTCTCTCTGGACTGAAGTGGCAAACGTGCTTAGTGTATCTCGACGATGTAGTCATTTTCGCGGCTAGTTTTGAGGAGCACCTTGACCGACTGCGAATGGTACTACAGGCACTGCGTTCAGCCCAACTGACGATAAAACCACAGAAATGCCATTTCGGATTCCAGGAGCTCCGCTTTCTTGGCCATGTTATTAGTTCTGAGGGCGTGAAACCAGATCCCGACAAGACTGCTGCTGTGAAAAATTTTCCGCGCCCAACCGACAAAAAGTCCGTTAGAAGGTTTTTGGGGCTTTGTGCCTATTACAGGCATTTCGTAGAGACTTTTTCAGTGATTGCCGAGCCGCTTACGCGTCTTACCCGAGACAATGTTCCTTTTGCGTGGCAACATCCTTTCAACGAGTTGCGCCGGCGACTGCAGCCGCCCCGATACTTGCCCATTTTGACGAAAACGCCGCTACGGATATCCATACCGATGCCAGTAATTTTGGACTCGGTGCCGTCCTGATTCTGTGGCAAAATGGCACTGAGAAAGTTATCGCTTACGCAAGTCGCTCTCTTTCAAAAGCAGAGACGAACTACTCAACCACGGAAAAGGAATGTCTCGCGGTAGTTTGGGCCATAACTAAGTTCCGACCTATATTTACGGCCGACCCTTTAGGGCTGTGAGCGACCACCATTCGTTATGCTGGCTAGCCAACCTCAAAGACCCCTCTGGATGGCTTGCAAGGTGGAGCCTCCGTCTCTAAGAATACGACATTACGGTTGTATACAAGAGCGGCCGTAAGCACAGCGACGCCGATTGCTTGTCTCGTGCACCAGTTGATGCTGCCCCTCCCGACCGATAAGACGATGACTTCCCGTTTCTTGCTGTCGTCACGACCACCGACATGGCCCAGCGTCAACGGGCTGACCCCGGTTTACGCCGACTTATTGAGCATCTCGAAGGCCTTGATGTAGCTGTCCCACTTGCTTTCGCACGGGGTTTAACCTCCTACAGCATTCGAAATCGCGTCCTATATAAGAGAAACTTTCAGCACAACAAGGAAACCTTTCTTCTCGTTGTGCCGTCCGACCTCAGGCCAGAAATCTTGCACGCATGCCACGATGAGCCTTCGGCTGGTCATTTAGGAGTCACGCGAACATTAGCACGCATTCGACAAAAGTACTATTGGTCTGAGTTGCTACCTTCAGTCCAGCACTACGTGAGAACATGCCAAGATTGCCAGCGGCGAAAGACACCTCCGCTGAAGCCTGCAGGGCTCCTTCAGCCAATACCTCCGCCAACAGCCCCTTTCCAGCAAGTGGGCATGGATCTTCTGGGCCCTTTCCCAACGTCCGCATCAGGGCACAGATGGATAGTAGTGGCGACGGACTACTTAACGCGATACGCCAAGACACAGGCACTTTCCCGTGCAACTGCTGCAGAAGTAGCCCAGTTTTTTCTTAAGACCATCGTACTGCGCCACGGTGTCCCATCGGTTATTATCACTGACCGCGGTACAGCCTTTACGGCTGAACTAATGCAAGCTCTCTTCAGTCTTACCCGCACAAGTCATAGTAGGTATACTGCTTACCATCCGCAGACAAACGGACTGACTGAACGCCTCAATAGAACTCTTGCAGACATGATTTCCATGTACGTCGACGTTGAGCATCGCACGTGGGATGAAGTCCTTCCGTATGCAACTTTTGCATACAATACGGCTGAACAGGAGACGACGCGTCTTGCGCCATTCCAGCTAGTCTACGGTCGTCTCGTCACCACAATGTTGGACGCTATGCTATCCATAAGTCATGGCGACGATGTCACCAACGCCTATGCAGACGTCGACATATTTCTACAGCGGGCCGAAGAAGCGCGCCAGCTTGCACGAGGCCGTATTCAGCAACAACATCGCGATGCCAGTCGGTACAACCTCCGACACCGAGACGTTCACTACCAACCTGGCGATCTTGTTTGGGTGTGGACACCAGTGCGCCGTAGAGGACTCTCCGAGAAACTACTTCGCCGTTACTTTGAGCCATACGAGGTCATTCGGCGTCTTAGTAACGTGACTTACGAAGTTGTTGCTCGGAGCCAACGACCTTCAACGTGGCGGCGATCAAGTGCTGAGACTGTTCATGTAGTGCGGATGAAACCGTATTATGAGAGGCAGTGATCTTTTGCGCATGTGCAACTTTGTATTCCCTGCTTCTCCTGTGTGCATAATCTGAAGACACTCCCAGCGTCGAGTCGCCGCTTTCGAAGAGGGGGGGTAATGCCGCATGCCTCTCTGGAAAGAGGAAAAAGAAGAACAGAGGACAAAGAGGACCAAACTGAGGTAGCGCGTGAAACTGTTCGGATCAGTGATCGCTGCCTTGTACTCGTTACAATATTGCCACCACTGACCATCTTCTAGCGCCACCAAGCGGCCGAATGTCTTGGCACGTGGCTAAGCGTCATCCTTGTCTCTCTCGAGTTTTCGCTTGATTAAAAAGGGCCAGCTCGGTTGTTGTGCTGCTTGCTACGTGTGTTGGTGACATTATCATGATCGCTCAGCCTGGGCAGGTGTGAAACCACCGATAAGTTGTCTGTTGATGTTTAAAGAGTAAGGTCGAGAACTGACGATGTACTTGGTGTTACACGTGTAGGACGGCTAACAATCTGTGATAAGTTGAAGTCTGAGCAAACGGAAAGAAACAGAATACATTCAGCCGACGGGGAATTTGAAAATGAGTTATCAAAGGACATGAGGACATTTGGAAAATTGAAGTCACCTAGAAGTAAAAGATCTAGAAGTAAAAGATAAGCACCAGGAAAACGAGTTACAATGTGATTTAAAGAATCGTGTAGATTATCTCAAAATGATGAGTCAGCCAAGGGGGATCGATAACATATGCCTAATATTACCTTATTAAAGTTCAGATTCAGACAGCACCATCATCATCATAATCATCAGCCTGACTCTACCCACTGCAGGGCGAACGCCTCTCCCATATTTCTCCACTTAACCCGGTTCTGTGCTAGTTGCATCCACTTCACCCCTGCGAACTTCTTAATCTCGTCCACCCACCTAACTTTCTGCGGCCCCTGCTACGCTTTCCTTCCCTTGGAATCCAGTTTGTTACCTAAGCGACCATCGGTTATCCTCTTATCTTAGCACCATATTAGTTCTAAATTAGAAATAATAGGCACAACAAAACAATCGATGCATTCACTAATAGCAATTGGGACCACACCACCAAGTCTGCCCGTTCGGTCACTACGAAATAAACATATTTCTTTTCACAATCAAACAGTAAACAATTCCTTATTTTGCTTTTTAGCCACGTTTCTGTTAACACACTAACATCAGCATTACAGTTTTCTATCATCGCGCACAATTCCTCATTTTTTGGGTAAAGACTACGGGTGTTTGTATATAACACCGAATATTTGAGGCTATTCGAAGCATCTCCCCTCATAGGATCCTAGCTAGTAGATATCATGCGACCAGACCGGATAGTTCTGCTATGAGTTTCACGCGCCTTTTCTGCTGAATTTTTATAGGAATTGCTGATTTCATAAATGGCATCTTCACTTTCGTTGTAGCCATAGCACTTTCCTCCAATGAACATTTTCTTGTACCGAAGTTTAAAGGATACGCCACTTTTGGATTTGGCAAATTTGATTACTTTTTTTCTGATATTGCGCTTTGCTGGGCTGAAGTGTGCAGTAACTCCTTTACCGCTACTTTTCAAAGACTCCCGTCTTGAGAAGACTAGCTCCTTTGTTTTATAGTTTTCGAATCTAGCTTTAAGTGGTCTTGTTTTTCTATTGACAAAACGCCCAACTCTGTGTGCACGGGAGATATATGAACTACATATATCCGTTTTCATAGTGGTCTTTATTATTTCAAGACTTTTTTGCTCTGATTCGGATGATGTATTGATCTGCATTGTCAGTTATGCCATAAAAAAAAACAAATTGTGCAGTCTAGACCGATCCTCCGCGTTCATTTCCGTCATGCCGTTGTAAGAGCACAGAACCCACGCCGATGCCGCTTGCGCCAGTGGGGAGTATAGTAGGAGCTGTCGGGCAGAAATAACGCAGTATAGGCCACGAGATGAGAAGAAAATTCAGCTTTCAAAACGCTAACTCAAATTTCAGGAGTCCATTTGAAAGAAATATATTTCTGCTAGAGGCATGTGAGCGCTCAGGCTACGTCAGCAAACTTGGGAATGAAGCGCCGAAAGTAAGCAACGTACCAGGAAACTCCGGAGTTCATTCACAGACTTGGGCTCTTTGACGCAGCTGACAGCTTCAATTTTCTGTGGGTCAGGCCTCATACCGTATTTGTCAACCATAGGCCCAAGCACAACAATCTGGCGTTCCCGGATGTGGCACTTCTTAGAGTTTAGCAGGAGACCGGTTTTCTCCATGCAGTTGATTACAACAGCTAAACGGCTCTTATGCTCGGAAAAGGTACTCCCGAAAATCACAATGTCATCAAGGTAACACAGGCAAATTTGCCGCTTAGTTTCCATAAACCTGTCAAAGATAGCCGGAGCGTTGTTTAGGCCGAAAGGCGTCACATATATTTGTAAATCCCCTCTGGAGGCAAGAATTCAGTGTTTTCTTTTTTTTTCTTGGATGTATCGCAATCTGCCTGTATCCGGACCGTAAAGCAACTGAGGAAAAGTAGGAAGTTGAATGGAGGCAGTCAACTGCGTAATAAAAGCACGGGAGCGGATAACATCCTTCTTTGTGACAGCGTTCATGGGGCGATAGTCGACACAAAATCGCCATGTGCCATCGTTCGTCTTCACGACAATCACAGAGGCAGCCCGCGGGCAAGATGATTTATGAATAATTTCTTGCTGCATCATACCATGGTCCTACTCGTCGATTATCGCACGTTCTGAATGTGGGACACCCTTATTGCAAAAACGAGCACCGCTGAGTCTTAACACCCCAGCGCCACACCTGATCTTGGATCCAGTATAGTATATATATGACTCTTTAAGCCGGGCGTACAGGTACAAGGCCCACTGGCACACTCCGCATTAGAGACACTAGCCGCCCGGTGAAAAATGACCTCGGATAAAAATTAAGAACTAAAAGGCAACGAAGCACCTCACGTGTATTAAAGAAAAGTAAGAAGTTAAAACCAATCAGAAGAAAAAAAAACGGAAGCGCAGTCGGGCTTCGAGCACAATAAGTCTTGCTCCGTAGCTTTCTACGCTAACCACTCGACCACATTAAGGATTTTGTTTGTTATGTCCTGGTAACAATGAATATTACAGGAGGGCGAAGTCAAACTACAGTACTACTAAGAGCTCTAGCAAAAAGTTAGGCTTCAATAAGTTTCATAAACGCTTTGGGTTAGCCAAGTCACTTAAATCTGGCATTCATTCAGATTCCTCACTTTGTACATTATATATGGCATTCAGGTAGTTTATACTTATCAAATTTCAATGAAATACTTCCTTGCGGAGCGAGCATCCACGTGTCTCATAGCAATTCTAGTTTTCCATACAATGTGGAAGGAAAACAACATGAATATGACCAAAGCACAGTTCTGGGCTAGGTGTTAAGACATGATTACTAGGAGGCTTAGCACAAAACAGACAAGCACAAGAGAGGCATACAGGGCGAGCGCTAACTTACAACTGAAATTGGAAGCGGATAATTACGAACTCGAGAGAAAATATGTGCGCATGCTCTATAAAGAGCTGAATTTGCATGATTGGAAAGATATTCCAAACTGAACTAAGATAATCAGGACCACCCGAAAACAGATTAAAATTTGGAGGACGCTTAACCTTCGCCTTCAAGAGTGGAACGCCATAGCGTTATTACATCGCAGGGGACGCTTTCCCAGCAGAAGCGCTACGGCGCAGCGATCACGTCAGAGGCGTCCGGCATCAGACGCTGCACCTAGCAATCGCGCTGTGAGCAGAAAGAGGAGCCGTGTCGTCTAAACACCACTGGTCGAGTGACGCACGCTGGATGTTGGAAGGGGAGAGAGCGAGAAAACTTATTAAACGCAAGGGTGTTGGGGCATCCTCGCACCGGTACCCGCGCGGCCCGAAGGGGAGAAGCGGGTGAGCGAAGATAGTGATCTAAAGAAAGGAAAGACGCCTGATTTTACAACCCGTGAGGGTGCACGGCGAAACGTCAGGGGCGAGTGGCGCGCCACGTGTCGGGGCAGCGCCGTACACGGAAGTTGCTTTTTATTTATGAAGTGCATGCCGGGATTTATCGCTCACGGCCAACGACGCTGACGACACCGGCTTTTCTGCGCCACGAGCTCCTTAACGCTACCGCGTTAAAACAGAAAAATTGAAGAGGAATTACCGGAAACATACGAAAGAACTTACACAGCTTTTAAAAACGAGGCTTCCTTTCTCAACAGAACAACCGATGTTTCACTTTCGCTCTCATCGGTTCCTAATCTATGGATAAATTAGAGCAACCAAGAACTTTTGTTTGCCCGAAACGTGGATGGCATTTGCAGCTTAAGAAATATCTAGGCAGGTTGTTAGATTGGGGCGAATTAAACGATGCAGCATGTTCCCTTAAGTGCTCATAAAAACATCCGCCAGTCTGGCCTAAATGGATGAAGCCACAGCTTAGAGATACCTCATACACAACACCTACTTTACAGGCAACGAACCCAGTCACAAGCTTTACACTACACGCCGGTGTCTTATGGCTTTGTCTCGTCTAAGCGCAAAGACTAGAGAGTTTTCCAGGTGCTGTGAAAACAACTTCTACATTAACCTTTCACGCTATTCACTTTAGGTTGTGCATTACGCGGTGAACGTAAGGCACCACCGCGTATTTCTTTTTTTGTTTAATACCAGTTCCAGTGCTTAGTACAGGTTCGCAGAGAAACAGGATAGCCAGCATCCTTGAGGCGTTCGGCCTAAATGCGTAACAATTGGTTCCTCTTGGTGAACACACGACTTGCGGATTTAAAAGACACGGATACAATACCACGCTTATCAAACTTAGAATGTGTGGAATGACAAGGTAGAGGGTCTTCTTAGTGTGTGGCATATAGTCCCAACAAATGTGGTTTGTCATGTTAAAACACAGTCTTAGATCTAAAAACTGAAGCGAGTTATCTCTGCTGACGGCAGTCGCGTAAAGCCTACTGAAGCCGTTACGGAAGCATGAAAATAGGCAAGCTGTACTAAGCACTGCCACTGATATCAGACAGAAAAAGATACGAGGTTGTGCCTTACGTTCACCGCGTGACGCACAACCTAAAGAGAAAAGCGGGAAAGGTTAATGTAGAAGTTTTTAACTGCACCTGGAAAACTGTCTTGTCTTTGCGCTTTGACGAGACAAAGCCACAAGACACCGGCGTGTAGTGTAAAGCATGTAACTGGGTTCGTTGCCTGTAAAGTAGGTGTTGTGTATGAAGTTCCTCTAAGCTGTGGCGGCGTCTATATAGGCCAGACTGGTGCACGTTTAAATGAGCGTTCAGTGGAACATGCTGCGTCGTTTAAATCGTGCCAATCTAACAACCGGCCTAGATATTGTTTACGCTGCAAATGCGTCTGCTTTTCGGGCATATAAAGTTCTTGGTCGGTCTAATTTATCAATAGATTAGGAACTGATCAGACCCGAAGTGAAACATCGGTTGTGCTATTGAAAAAGCGAGCTTCGTGTTTAAATGCTGTGTAAATTCTTTCGTATGTTTTCGGTATTTCTTCTTTATTTTTGCTGTTTTATCTGCCTTTTCGAGGCCTGGATTATCATAGTTCAGTTTGGATTATCTTGCCATATTAGGAACCGATAAGAGCGAAAATAAAATATCGGTTGTTCTACTGAAAAAGCAAGCTTCGTTTTTAAATGCTGTGTGAATTCTTTCGTATATATTTCCGGTATTTCTTCAATTTTTCTGTTTTGTCTGTTTTTGGGTGGTCTTGATTATCTTGGTTCAGTTTGGATTATCGTTCCGCTCATGCAAATTCAGTTCTTTATAGAGCATGCACACATATTTTTCTTCGAGTTCGTAATTAGCCCCTTTCAGTTTCAGTTGTAAGTTAGCGCTCGTTCTGTGTGCACCTCTTGTCTGTTCCGCGCCAAGCCTCCCAGTAAACACGAATAAATCATATGGCAGATCTCCTTCATTATAAAGAGGCAGGAACCGTATACCATATGGTGTAATTTTCAAGTCCTTTTTTAAAGTACTATGTGTTACAAGCATTGTTTTTTCTGTGATTTGCCCATCGCTCGGTAAATTACTCTCTCAATCGTTTCATTTTTTTTCTGCTGTTTATACTGGCCACTAGGCGAACAACGCTCGCTAATGCGTATGTACTATATTGGGAGCATGCTATTGAGTCCGCAGTGAACATTTTGGCAGTAATTATAGTGTCTGTATGCCCTGAAGAACAGCTGTGTAGTTTTTTATGCATGTAAGCCCACATTATTCAATTTAAAATTAAGATATATGTTAATCGTCAATGTGTGGTGAGATTATCAGAGCCCCATCGATCATTGTCTCTCTTGATAAGCTCGAAACGGCCTAACGAAACGTGAGATATCTCGAAAAAAGAAGACACCTTTTTTTGTATACAGGTACGCAACGGCATCGAAGCAAAAACCACTAACTTGAACCATATTTCTTATATGCGCCTTATTTCTGGCTTCCCAGTTTCCAGACTTAATGCAATACTGGGACCGGTGCGGCCCCAGCGCAAACACAGCGCTTCTCCCAATGCATCGTCTATGCCAGCTGCACACCCAACATTATAAAGATCATCTCAGCGTTTTAGTAACATCGTACCAGTGTAAGCAGTGTTTTCTCATCATTGCTGCAGTGAATCTGGCAATCTCCAGCATCCCCAGCAAACCCATCGCGAAGCAATAAAAAGCTGCGCTAACAAGGCACGGACGAAGGAAAGGCAGGAAGCAAACGCAGTCTGTCCTGCATTTCCTTTGTCTGTGTCTTGTAAGCGCAGCATTTAATTGCATCGAACAACAAACCAGCTAGTTCGACAAGATAAAATAAACCACCGTGAAACCAGCGCAAACAACGCACTGGTTTCGCATTAGCAGAGGCTGTAGGAAGCTAGATTTGAAAAACGGACGGTATGGCGTCTGTCTAATCGCGTGTCCAGAGGCAGTGTCGAGTGTCGATCATTCATCGAGTGTCGATCATTCATCGAGCGCCTCCACCACCTCCACCATACTCTGAAGTATATATTGCCGCAATGTTATCGTACTGGCGCCGCCATGTGGCGAGCTCGGGAGACTGGCACGCGCTCGTCTTCTTCGCTCTCGGTGCTCGCCCGCCAGTCGGTTCCGTGCCTGACATTGCCGGTGCTTTTACTTAGTCCTAGTAAACCTGCTGAACCAGTTTCACTGGCTACTGTGACATTTTTGGTGGAGCTTCTGGGTAGATCCCATGTACGAAGAGCCTCTGGCTGCCCCCTACTCCCATCTACACACCGTGGACACGACACCTGTGCACAAGGCGAGCCGTCGCTTGAGAGGCTTAGCACCCGAGTGTGGTCCCCTTGTTTCCCCACCGCGAACCACGATGACTACAGCGGTAATTCAGACCACCACTCAGCTTCTCGTGAGTGCCCAGCAGCTGATCTGCCATACTCCACGTATGCCCACGCCGTTTCATGGCGACAAGTTCGAAGACGTTGAGGACTGGCTGACCAGCTACGACCGAGTCGCTGTGTTTAATTCGTGAGACGAGGAGCGAAAATTGCACAATGTTTATTTCGCACTAGAGGACGCCGCCAAGATGTGGTTCGAAAACCATGAGGCTACCATTTCCACCTGGCAGGATTTCCGGCGGCAGCTGCTCGCAACATTCGGCAACGATACAAGAAAAGAGATGGCCGAGCTCGCTCTACAGTCCCGAGCACAGCGGCCTAATGAAATCTTCGCCATGTTTGTGGAAGAAATGACTCGCCTTTTCAACCGGGCGGATCCGTCCATGTTGGAGGCAAAGAAGGTGCGCTAACTTATGCAAGGCGTCAAGGAGCAGCTGTTTGTTGGCCTTGTACGTGACCCTCCACGTACTGTTGCTGATTTTGCGAAAGAAGCAACAAGCATCGAGCGTGCCTTGAATCAGCGATTTGTACATTTTGATCGCTATGCGAACATCGCTGCCGTAGACTTCCGCTTGCCAATGGTTGGAAACGACAGGGACGCCCTTCGCGAACTTATCCGAAGCATCGTGCGCGAAGAGCTGCAAAAGCTGCCCTCTCTCGAACAACATCCACGTGTTGGGGGCATCTCGGATATTGTGCGCGAAGAGCTCCGCCAAGCAGTACCATCAGTACCGTCGACCCAGCCGCCTGCGCCACAGATCATGACGTACAGCGACGTGTTGCGTACCCCTGCGCCTGAACCACTGGCACCCTGCAACCCTGCTCCTCCCGCTCGTCCTCCACCCCAATATCCAGTTTCGACTGGTGTGCCTGAAGCGCGACCACCCGTTCGCAAAGCACACGCGTGGCGCACGCCGAACAATCTGCCTTTGTGCTTTCACTGCGGCGAAGCCGGTCACGTTCTGCGCCACTGCCCGTACCGTCGGATGGGCTTGCGCGGATTTTCCCCGAATGCCCCTCGGCCGCGCTATGGCGAACGACCTCGGGACATCGACCAATACCTCAGCGACCACGTCCCACCTGCGTCCCTCCAGCGACGGCAGTCCAGGTCACCACCGCCGAGACAGTTTTCCACCAGCCGCCGTTCTTTCCTCAGGCAGTCCCCAAGTCCGCACCGGGAAAACTGAAGACGGCGACCCTCGGGGGTAGGGCCGCCGTCGATGGACACTACGACCAACATCCTCCGCTCACCGATTCGATCACACAGACCGACCTCCGACCCTTCACTCCGACGAACAATCCGACCACTTTTCGACGATCGCCGAAGCTTTCCTCCGACGCCCCTAATCGACGCACCGCACCACCAACGATTTCGACGACCTCGCGACGATCACAGTAGCTTACCTTCGACGCCATAATTCGACGCAACGAACGACCCGTCAGCCCGACGATCCCTGACACGCCGCACTTTGTCGACGGTGAGCAGCACTCCGCCGAGATACCGATCGTCGTTGATAACCACAACACGACTGCCCTTGTAGATACCGGCGCTGATTTTTGCGTTATGAGTCATGGCCTTGCTTCCATTCTGCGAAAAGTCCTGACTCCTTGAACGCGCATCCTCGCCGACTACGGTTATCTTCGACCTCGCGACTCGGCATCGGGACGATGCCTTTTCCACCGGGAGGGGCAATGCCGCAATGTTATCGTACTGGCGAGCTCGGGAGACTGGCACGCGCTCGTCTTTTTCGTTCTCGGTGCTCGCCCGCCAGTCGGTTCCGTGCCTGACATTGCCGGTAGTTTTACTTAGTCCTAGTAAACCTGCTGAACCAGTTTCACTGGCTTCTGTGACAATATACATATATGTGACTCCATCATAGTCGCAAGTGTTCACTAACCGTTGGTGACCTTCCTCTTCCTCGCCCTGTCTTTTTCTATTCCATACTTAATTTTTCTCTACTATGCGCTGCCTGACAATGTGTCGTCGCGCAGTAAAAGCCACGGAATCTGTCAATGACAGTGAATGGGGCGTTGGACATGGCCAGCATGACCATTTGTCACATTTGCCAGTCTTCGGCTTCCAACATGAATAATGGGTGGGGCCTTTTTCCACAAAACAATAAAGGGGCCGCTCTCTCTCTCTCAGCCTTGCATAAACAATTTATTTAAATCTCGCCTTTCTATCTATTTCTTTGAAGAAGAAAGTGTCAGTCATGATTCCCTCTCAGCTCACTTCGCAATATTGATTGAAAATGCGAGGCATTGCAATTTCGAAACTTCGCACGTTACAGAACGTTGAATCGCTAGTCGTATACTGTGGAATATCTTATGCACTTGTAATGAATCTCTAATGAATGAATACCTTACGCACTTGTAAGTACTGAAGCTAAAGCTGCTCGTGTTTAGTAATGCGCTGTTCCATGCTTTTCTCAAGGTTCCGTAAGCTGTCCTTGCACACTTTCAAAATTGTTTGAAGGTTTTTGCTTTCGTGTATGGGTAGGCTCATTGTTTTTCCTCTACATTGTGTTTAATTATCTTTCTCTCTAAATGATTACATTGCTAAACGAGGTCCATACTAAACTAAAAATTAAAAAAAAAACAATCCCTACCGTTTTCCTTGACATCGCCTACAGTTGGCTTTTTCCTTCATCTTATTTCCAGTAATAGATTATGCTGCCATACTTTGGATGGTGGGAACCGGCGGCTGCGTTTCGATGGAGGCAAAACGAAGTGGTTTCCTTGTGCTGTGCGATGTCAGTGCACGTTAAAGATCCACAGGTGGTCGAAATTACTCCGTAGCCTTCCACTACGGCTCCCCTTCCTCTTTTTTCACTGACACTCTCACCTTCATCCCATCCCTTACGGCGCTGTACAGGTGTCCACAGAGCAAGTGTGACAGATACTGCGCCGTTCCCTTCCTGTGAACTAATCAATTATCATGGTGGGAGCCGAACCCACAACCTTGTTTCATTTATGCATTGTAACGAGCCCCTCATTTCTCCTTCATTTATCCGGAAACAGGATAGAATTTTATATAATAGACGAGCACTAAGAGTTTAAAGTATAACGGCCTTTCGAAGAAAAACCAGTTTTATGTTAAGCGTTGGCTATCACATAATATAGTTTTTTTTTAATTTGCTTTTGCCACAGCCCCCCCCCCCCCCATAAAGGGATATATAAAAATAAAAAGGCTATAAACGAAAGAAAAAGTTGGCAGTTCTAATAAAGCAGAAGAGGGAACGATATAGCCTCTGCGTCCATGCAGTGTAAGAAGACGGGTTGTTTAGACAAGACCCCCTACTGTCAGGTGCTAAATTCTCATCATGTTCAGTGCCGGGCAAACCCACAACAAGTGATGAATGTCTGCCTCATTATTCAGTTATTTGCAGACAGGACACCCTGGATGTGGATTTAAATATCAATATTGAGGCCATGTTCGAGTTACAGCAGGTTTATTTCAGTTAGGATTGTTCGTAATCCAAAGTTCTATATACTTAATTTGGGACACCTCCTTTAATATGGGCTGGTTGCTACTCGTATTTTAAAGGTACAATTTTTCGATTTAGTTCCATATACACAGTGTAAAAATTTAAGGCATTTGGCAAGAGTCGCTTAATACTGAAACCATTATTTAAAACAATTTGGTCAGTAGCATTTTAACATCAAAATAAATAGCACTGTCATCAGCATACATATTAACCTTAGCGGGACTTTTCTGTAGAATACCGGTAATATAAAAAAGAAATAAAAGGCGTCCAAGCACCGAGCCCCAACAACAACGCAGTGTACCAATACTTCATTGGATCCGAGTAGTAGAGGCAGAACTGAAGTAATGATATTAACGAAATTTACACCGGCAAACCAAATTGTCACATAACTGTGCATTAGCACACAGTATGTAATCACTTAGAAAAGTGTTCTATAGCGATGCATAGTGAAACCTTTGCCGCATATTTATAAAAAAAAATGTGTAGTAGGTGTAGGCAATCTAGTCGCACAACACTCAATGATGTCATATTTACATCCACAGGTGACAGCCAGATGTCATTGCAGTTTGCATTTTCCGTTGCCCACAGTACCATTTCGGGCATAGTATTTGAAGCTTTCAAAACCTTCTACCAGGTTCTCGCACCAGAAGTCATGAAGGTAAATAATTTTCACATTTCTTTTCCGTTACGGCTCTTATGTACAGCTGCTTGAGGTGCGCGAGCTCATCGCACAGTGCAAAAAATTGTAATGGCCCTGCAAGTTGTGCGATAGCCATACGTACCTTTATTGGGCATGGTTTGCGTGATAAAGCAAGCAGTAATTAAATCTCTCGGTTGCAGCTATGTGCCTCTGTCATTTCATAAACAGAACATAATTTAGACAGGCATGCTTTGCATGCTTTGTAAAGAAGACAAAGAAGAAACAACGCAGCGGCATCGCCATGACCATCGCTGGTCTCCGGCGCCCATCTCTCTCGCGCTGAAGCTGTGCCCTGCGGCTGGTATTCCGATCCTGCTGTGCCCGAATTGCTGCCAATGCTAGACATTCCAATCAACTATTAAATCCACATTTCACTTGGTGGAGGTAAAGCAAAGGTTCCCTGTACCTCTCCCGCCCTAGAACTTCGCAGCAGAGCGTTAACTACTCCAATGACGGAGCCTACTTCATTGCACCTACCTCCGCCAATCACCTGCACAGGTGCCCTTCGTCAACGGGACCCCGCAACCTTCAGTGGAAGCAGCGGTGACGACGTCGACGATTGGCTGTCCACTTACGAACGGGTCAGCCGTTACAATAACTGGGACGACCATCGTAAGCTCAATAATGTCCTCTTTTACTTGAGCGATGTCGCTAATCTGTGGTTTCGAAACCACGAGTCAGACTTTACCACCTGGGCGAATTTCAAGACCAAATTTTCCGATGTCTTTGGACGCCCCACCGTCCGATAACTCCGCGTGGAACAGCGTCTTCGATCGCGACTACAGCTGCCCGGTGAATCGTTCACCAGTTACATTGAGGACATTGTTGATTTGTGTCGCCGCGTTGCCCCGACCATGACCGAGGCCGTTAAGATACGTCATGTCCTCACAGGAATTATGGCGGAATTTCAGAAAACTGCATGTAACGCATTTTAGGCTACACCAAGATCTATGCGCAGGGTTGATAACGTTTTCTTCGCCCAAATGTACAGGCTTTGTCAAAGGTGTAGAGCCCACAGAGTCTGCTTTGGGGCGACATCGTGCGTCGTATAATGCACTATCAGTGTTCCAAATCTGTTGATGGAGAAAATTTTATTCCACCTTCTCCAATTTGAAGGATCTCCACTGATGCAAACTCAATGGCAATACACGGCTCAGAAGCGTACCCTCCGGGCTGTACACTTTTGACAAAGGCTGTACTTTTAACATCCCACCGCAATGATATAAGATGGTGAAGTCTTTACAGCGCTTACTCACTCGTCAGTTAAGCGCAGCTGTGCTGCCACATCTTTTGCTACCATGTTCATGCTTCTATCAAAGGGTACACAGAGATCCCTTTCACAATCTGCGATAACAAGTATGATGCTATTAATTTACTTTTTACAGACAGCCTAGAGCCAGACGTACTGCAGAGAATGCTTTTGGCAATGCTTTTGGCATTCTTGCCAACTCGTGGGAAATGTGCAGGGCACCATTACGGCAGGGCCCCACAAGATCGAAGTACCTTGTACTAGCCACAATTGTCCTCCACAACTACTTCCTACGACTAAGGAAAGGGACTCGGCAGCTCGACATGCCTTCTGAGAGTTTAATGTTGAATACATCTTGACTGGCAAGGCATTCTTTTCACTATTACAAACATTCTTGCTCATGTGAAGCAGCGTGCCGATTAAGTGCTACATGACATCCTACTCTGTGCAGGGGGGGGGGGGGGGATTGGTCAATAAATATAGAAGAAGGGTTCGAAAATAGTGTTGTCATTGAATATGGTTGTAGCACATTAGTCCTTTATTGGAAAGGTATCAAGCTGGCACTGCACCAGAGGTTATTGCAAATAAAAGCAATTGCATATAAAAGAAAATGGGAAACTCCAAACAGAAAATTAAAAAAAAGCGAATTAGCAGAAATGAAAAACTATGGCATAACTGTCGGGGCGCAAAAGTGGTCTTTAGAGCGGAAACGCCCCTCGGCAAAATGACTCATAATAGAGACGAGGAATATAAACACAAGGCTGCATCTAGCGTGCCGATGAACTTCCGATGTGCTCGCAAGTAGGCACGATGAAGGAATGTGCAGGGAACTGTGGGAAGGAAGAGAAGTCAAGAAAAGAAGCTGAGGGGAATAAAAAAGAAGGAGAGATGGGGCAGCTCAGTGGGCTAAAGAAGTCCCAAGAAAAAAAAAGTCATCTAAACTGTGT
Organism: Amblyomma maculatum; assembly: GCF_055883805.1. Classification (NCBI taxonomy): domain Eukaryota; kingdom Metazoa; phylum Arthropoda; class Arachnida; order Ixodida; family Ixodidae; genus Amblyomma; species Amblyomma maculatum. Next base: position 53,373,201 of record NC_139346.1, on the reverse strand, counting down.
TAAAGGTGAGAAATGATTTGTGTGATGGACCTGGCCCACCCAAGATTTGTGTACAACGTGATGCATTTTGAGGATCAAAATATGAATATTGAATCGACCAAAGCTCAAAAGAAGTTTCACACAGTGCACAAAATGTGTGTTGACTATTGCCACCGAAATCGGGTTGCAAAATCTTTAAATACCAATGGACAATCAAGGGTTAGATGCTTTTATCATGGTACTATGTTGATTCATGGTATTCTAACATCTTTTTTTTGCAATATCCAGAAATATGATTTGATATTAAGACGGCAAAACAGGTAACTTGGCTGCTGCAGCATGTGCCATTTTGTATATACAAGCAGTGATAGGATCACAGAGAATAAGGGCTGCTGCACCTGGCACATATATAAAGCGTGCTGTCAGCAGGTGGGGAAAACATTCAGGATTTGTGCCTTTGACCTTCAGTGGTTGCAACATGCATTATAACACAAAGCCACATAATCTGTTTGAATATTACTGTCACGCATGCCCGTGCATCATAGACTACTTCTATGACTGCAACAAAAATAGAGTGTGTGTACTGGTTTTCACATTGTTTAAGTCATTTCCTTTTTCATGTGTGAATGCTAATAAATTTCGCATTCTGTATTTCATATTAGGTGCATTTCCAATTTCAGGTGTGTTTGCACAGCTGCAAATCATGGAAAACGTACTCCCATTATTTAAGGGAGCACATGTAGTCGTACGAAGAGGCAGTAAGTAAATGATTGGTGTTTACCTTCTTGTGCATTAAAGGTCATCAAAATAATTAAATTACACGACCATGCTAATGGGGGCAGACAATAAAAGAGTCTATGGCATTAGACCATTCGTTGCTTATTTGAAAAGCCATAATAAACACCCCTTTTGTGGGTGCATGGGAGCTTTAGCTGCATGAAAGCAAAGAAGTAAATAAAACCTAACATGTGCAGCTTTGCAGAAGTGTGCCTTGGCTGGGGTTTGAAATTCACTAGCTGCAGGTTCTATCCGAGAGGTTGCTCAAAGGCGGCTGCACAGGCTCCCCAGCAAGATCTACGAATGCGGGTAGTGATGCTTCTGCAATAAAAATATGTACTACTTCTGAGCAGGTGATGGGACCTGTGGAGACCTTACATGTGTTTCAGCAGGTATTAATCTGCAAACAAGCAACTTACCATGCACTATTGAGCTTGAGTTATGAACTGACGTACTCCATAAATATCTGAAGCCCAATCTCCATATTATTCGTTTTGTCAGACGTTTCTGGTGTCGGTGAATAAGTATTGTAACCCAGCTGCAAACAAAACAATGTTGTAAGTGACCATTCAGTAAAAGGCTTCACTGCTTTCGACAGCGTACCTTCGAAGCGGAACATGGCGAGAAACAGACTGCAGAGCTAGTGCCATGCAGCCAATAAACTTGGACTAACTCTTGCAAAACTGCTCAAAAAGTCAGAGAAGACTTCAAGGATTATTTCAGCAAAGGGGGACAAGTCAGCTGGCAGTCGACTTGTGTGGCTAAGTACGACTTGTATGTTTTTAATAATTTATTATAGATCAATAACAATCACATCGGTAGTGGTCCCGTGAAGGGATACGCTGTACTTCACTAGCAACTTATACCTTATACGTCTGCAGTATTGCCAGCTGGCTTTCACGCCCCGTTGGTATTTGTTGTAAGGTATGTGCGAAGAGTGTGCCAAAAGCATCGGACTCATCTCTTGAGGCCAGGATCTGGCTCCTTGCAAGGACGCCCACAACTGAGAGCAGCTGTTTCCGCTGCGCTGCCTAATTCTATTCATGCTTTGATTCTTTTCCCAGCCCTCGGCCGGCTTGGAAGCCTGGATGCAGTTTCGTCGTCTTGAGTGGCATCTCCTCCTCAGGTGCCTTCATTCGGATCACTGCGTCGTTTTGGTGTGACAGACTCATTGGTCTGCTAAACGACTTTCTTATCGACAGTCGTTGCCGAAGTTCTCCACGCATCGTCCACCCTTCAAAAGACCACTTCAAGCTACCACCGTCAATTTAGCTGGCTGATTGAACAATTTCATCGCACTTTATCGGATATGATCTCCGTGTACACCACGCCGGATCATTGAAATTGGTACATTATTTTACCAATCGTTTCATTCGCCTACAATACAGCAGTAAAGCGGGTAATCGGTTACTCTTCATTTTTCCTCGTTTATGGCCGCCCTGCCACCACAATTTTCTCACCACAATGCCGTCACCTTGCTCGCCTCAACACAAAAGCCTGCCAGGAAGATCGCCAGAGTCACTACAGCTCTATTCATCGTGAGGTCTCGTTCCGTCCTAGTCACAAAGTACTACTTTGCGCGCCCCACGGTCATCACCCAAACTTCCCCAGTGAACCTCGAAGTGACATCTATTCATGCCCCAGACGATCGACGTCACCGTGGCACTGAGAGAGTTCGATGTGTTTTCTTTGAAGCAATTTGTGCGCCGCGATACAGCAGTTCCTTGGGAGCGACCAGGCTGGCAGCCTCCGACCCCCAGGGGAAATTGCGTGAGCCTTCAAAAGATCTTCTTTAGGTGTACATACTGTCGTCATCTTCATCATCCCGCGGCGCCACCGGTAGCACGCGTCTCAGTTGTCCAGCGGAGTATGCGCCAGACACGGCATCATTTGCCTTGTCGTCTGGACGTGGCCTTTTTCCACATTATATATATGTATATATATATTGTCACGAAGACAGGGATTTCTGGGTATCGGCAACAGGGGCAGAAACACACAGTCAAGAGAGAGGTTCCCGAGAAACGGCAACACGAAGACAAAAGCTCAAGAGTCCACAGTCCTAGCTAGCCGAAGCGCGCGAGAGTCTCCAACTTCTTTGTCGTTCAAGCGCTACCTCGAACCGTCAGGTGGCATTATGTGTAATATGCAAATGTGACATAAGGCAATATCTCGTCCCATGTTTTATGCCGGACATCGACATACACGGCGAGCATGTCCGCTATTGTTTTGTTTAGTCGCTCAGTAAGGCCATTAGACTGAGGGTGGTAAGCAGTAGTGTTTCGGTGATGTGTCTGGCTTAGTTAGAAAACTTCTTCAAGAAGACGCGCTGTAAATGCCTTGCCACGATCAGTGATGACGTATGAAGGGGCGCCATGGCGGAGGACAATCTGCGCCATGAAAAATTGTGCCACTTCGGAGGATGTTGCACGTGGCACCACCATAATTTCCGCGTAACGTGTCAGATAATCTGTAGCCACGATAATCCACTTAATGCCAGCTGACGATAGAGGAAAAGGGCCAAGAAAGTCCATACCAATTTGGTCGAATGGTACTAGCGGTGGGGGAATCGGCTGCAGGAAACCCGCTGGCTTCAATGGCGGTGTCTTGCGTCGCTGGCACTCGCGGCAACCTCTAACATATCGATGAACGGTGGCGGTAAGTTTGGGCCAGTAGTAGGCCTGGCGCACTCTGGTAAGAGTGCGTGCAAAGCCCAAGTGTCCAGCGGTAGGTTCATTATTGCAAGCATGAAGGATTTCATCGCGGAGATCTGCAGGGATGACTAGAAGATAGGCTCGGTCACTGTTGCCGGCGCTTTTCTTGTAGAGGATTCCGTCGCGCGTACAGAAGGATGACAAGTTCTTAGCAAACAGTCGAAATACTGTAGAATCGAAACCCTCCAGATGATCGATCACAGTTTTGAGGTCTGGGTCAGCCCGTTGCCGGGCCTTTAAATCAGAGGAACTGATAATGCCAAGAAAATGGGCGTCTTCATCCGTACTGTCATGGGCAAACTCCACGGGTGATCGAGACAGTGTGTCAGCATCTTCATGTTTACATCCGAATTTATAAACGATAGAGTAATCAAACTCCTGCATACGTAGGCTCCACCGTGCAAGACGTCCTGATGGATCTCGAAGACTAGCAAGCCAACACAAAGCATGATGGTCTGTCACAACTTTAAATTACGGCCGTAGAGGTAAGGTCGGAATTTCATTGTGGCCCAGACAACGGCGACACACTCCTTTTCAGAAGTTGAATAGCTTGATTCTGCCCGAGAAAGGATGCGGCTGGCATAAGCGATCACTTTTTCCTCGCCTTGCTGTTGCTGGACCAGAACAGCACCCAGACCAACATTGCTGGCGTCGGTGTGAATTTCGGTGGCAGCGTCCTCATCGAAGTGTGCAAGAACGGGAGGGTTGTGCAGCCGTTGGCGCAGCTCGGTGAATGCCTCCTGCTGCTCGGAAGACCAGACATACGGGACGTCATCACGTGTCAGGCGCGTCAAAGGTTCTGCAATCTTGGCAAAATCGGCAATGAAACTGCGATAGTACGCGCACAGGCCCAAGAAACGTTGGACTGCTTTCTTCGTGGTAAGGATGGGAAAATTGGCTACAGCGGCTGTTTTATCAGGGTCAGGCAGGACACCGTCAGCGCTAACCACATGACCGAGAAATATTAGCTGCTGATATCCAAAGTGACATTTTTACGGTTTGAGTGTCAAATCGGCCGAGCGAAGAGCGTCCAATACCGTTCGCAGCCGCTTAAGATGTTGGTCAAACGTTTCTGAAAACACGCTGACGTCGTCCAAATAAACCAAACAGGTTTGCCATTTAAGACCAGCAAGTACGGTGTCCATCATTCTCTGGAACGTCACTGGCGCTGAGCGCAGACCGAAAGGCAATACTTTAAATTCATATAAGCCATCGGGTGTCACAAAGGCAGTCTTTTCCCGATCGCGCTCATCCACTTCTATCTGCCAATAACCACTTTTTAAATCAATGGAGGAAAAGAACTTGGCGTTGCGAAGTCGATCGAGTGAATCGTCGATACGGGGCAACGGATATACATCTTTTTTTGTGGTGTCATTCAGTTTCCTGTAATCAACGCAAAAACGCAGCGTGCCATCCTTTTTCTTAACCAACACGACGGGCGACGACCACGGACTATTAGACGGCTGAATAACATCATCATTAAGCATTTCCTGGGCTTGTGTCCGAATTGCCTCACGTTCTTTGGCCGAAATACGGTACGGCTGCTGTCGAATAGGTCGGGCATCGTCAGACGTTAAGATGCGATGCTTGGCGATAGAAGTTTGCCGGACTTTCGATGATGAGGCAAAGCACGGGGCGTACTCCAGCAGTAAGGCACGCAGGGCGCGTTGTTGACAGAAAGAAAGGTCACTGCTAACATCGATGTGGTCTAGAACACTGGGAGTATCAATAACGTCAAACGCAAAACATTCAGAAACTTCCTTTAACAGTTCGCCGAAAGCGATGGCAGTAGAGCGATAGAGGTGGCGAGATTCATTCGTGAAGTTCGTGACGAGAAGCTCAGAGTGACCATTGCTGAGAATAATTAAGCTGCGAGCTGCACAGATGCCATGAGAAAATAAAAGAGAACGGTTGCTTTCAGCTATTATTGGCCCGTCACGAAGCCCGTCGCACACAACACTCATAAACACGCTGGAGCGGGGAGGCACTGAAACACACTCGGCTGAAACCCGTAGGGCGCACGTACGTTGGCCATCGGTGGGGCTGGCAGCCGCTTTCTCCGTTGAGAACGAGACCGTTCGCTGTCGGAGATCGATGATGGCGCCATATTCCCGCAGGAAATCCACACCGAGAATCAAATCACGAGAACATTCCCGGAGAACGACGCAGCTGACAACGAACGTTGATGTACGAATCTGGATTCTAGCCGTGCACTGTCCAATAGGAGTAATTACATGCCGCCCAGCCGTGCGTATTTGTGTGCTACACCATGGTGTCATAACCTTCCTAAGAGTCGCTGCCAGTTTCCCACTCAAAATCAAAAAGTCTGCTCCGGTATCCACTAAAGCACTGACATTATGACCATCGATGCACACAGGGATGTCCAGCGATAGCCGGTCTCGTGAACCAAATGCTGTCGTTTCTGCTCCAAAATCTATATCTGTTCTTATTGGGGGACTTCTTTGTGCTGACATTTAGCGGCCCCGCCCCCGGAGGTCGCTCTGCTCAGTTTTCCCGGTGGGGGCTTGGCGAGCGACCAGGCGGTGCTCGCGGGAGTTACCAGTTGCTGAAGCGGTTTGCCGACGTGGGGATGGAGACCTGGACTCTCGGCGCGCCATCCGGAGGCTCTCTTGTGCGAGGTTGTCGCCAATGTCACGAGGTAGTTGTCCAAACGTGCGTCTAGGCGCGTTGGTGTAAAAACCCTCCGGTCCGAGTTCCCGATAAGGGCACCACCGGAAAATGTGACCAGGTTCCCCACAATGGTAGCAAAGGCGGTGGCTCCGAGGGGCCTGCCAGACGTCCATCCGTCGAATGTTTGATCGCGGTGGCCGCACGTACCGCGTTGGCTGCTGTACAGGAATGTATTGCGTTGGCTGCTGGACGGACATGCACTGGGTTGGTAGTAACGTAGACAACGGAGCTTGGACGGGAACTGGGCGTCGGAGAATGTCAGCGTAAGTCGGACGAGAATAATCAGGAACAGGGGTACTTTGAGCCTCAGCAACATGCAGAGATGGCTGCGTGACTTGCTGAATCTCTTTGCGGATCATATGTTCGACAGAATCACCCCTGGGTTGGAACGTGCCACAAACCTTCTGCAGTTCCTTGCGTACAATCGCACGAATAAGATCTCGGAGCTGTTCAGTATTGCTTACAGCAGCTGTAAGAGGCTCGGCAGCAGTCGTAGCGAGGATTGGGCTGTCGTAGACCGCCGAGCGGCGCTGGTGTAGGATCTTTTCCATGGTGACCGCCTCTGTTAAAAATGAGGTAACTGTATTTGGTGGACTACGTACAAGACCAGCAAAAAGCTGTTCTTTAACCCCATGCATGAGGTGGTGCAGCTTTCTCTCTTCAGACATGTTGGGATCCGCACGTCGAAATAGTTTCGTCATGTCCTTTACATACATCATTACGGACTCGTTTGGCATCTGTTTTCGAGATTGTAGAGCACGTTCTGCTCGTTCGCGCTTATCCAGGCTGATATACGCCTCTACGATAAGACGGCGGAACTGAGGCCATGATGTTATTGTGCCTTCTCGGTTCCCATACCATGTCAAAGCATGATCTTCCAGGCAGAAAATGGCATTCCGTAGCTTTAAGTTGTCGTCCCACTGATTAAAGGATGCGACTCGTTCGAACTGAGTTAGCCAATCCTCAACGTCTTCATGCGCAGTGCCATGGAACGATTTCGGCACTCGGGGGTATTGAACGTAAACAGGAGTACCTTGTATGACTGACGTAGTGCTTTGCGTGGCTGGCCGGAGGCTCGTTGTTGAAGTGGACTCCAAGGGCCCGTGTTCGGGAGGAAGGCCCAGGTTCCTCCGGCTGACGCGATGAACTGGCGTGTCCACAGGCAAAAGCTCGGTGTCGTTGGTTCGCGGAGGGGTGTGCGACATTGAGAGGACAATTACCCAGCGGCTCCACCAAAACTGTCACGAAGACAGGGATTTATGGGTAGCGACAACAGGGGCAGATACACACAGTCAAGAGAGAGGTTCCCGAGAAACGGCAACACGAAGACACAAGCTCAAGAGTCCACAGTCCTAGCTAGCCGAAGCGCGCGAGAGTCTCCAACTTCTTTGTCGTTCAAGCGCTACCTCGAACCGTCAGGTGGCAATATATATATATATATATATATATATATATATATATATATATATATATATATATATATTGGCCTTCAGCGAAAACAGAAATCACATTATACGGGCGATCTGGGGGACTTTTGGTAAGTTCGCAGAGTGCAGTTTGACCTCCGGAAACTGCAACGCTTAGTTTTACGGATGGTGGACAGGGAGAGTTGTTGCGGGTCGGAGAGGGGAAACTGACAGGCGGTATGGGGATAGGGACCGGCGTCGGGATGCATGGGTTCCACGAGGCTCATACGAGGATTCTGGAGGCGGGGATGATCTTCGAGGTGGGCTTGGAATAAACCGGCGTTGATAATTTGACGTTGAAGGCATGTCACTTTCGAAGGTATCGTAACCACGGCGCTCGTTCTGGAGGCGGCGATGACAGAAGCGGGATATATGTCCTCTAATGCCACTGTAATAGCAAACTGGTCGGGAGGAGCGCCAAGGTGCGCAATAGGGTGGCGCAGGTTGAGCCGTCGCTATTGCATTGACGTGATTGTAGGTTGGTGCCGGTCGGGGCGAGGGAATCAAAGAAGGAACGGATGCTGCAACGTGCGCATACGTCGGTACTGGTCGGGGTGCCGGAGGGTCAGATGCCACAGGTTGGGTGATTGTTGCCAGCTCTTCTTTGATGATGCTGCGGAGACCGGCGTCATTAGATGTTGCGGAAGAGTGGTCGCACCCGTGTCGACAGACAGGCTTGAGGGCCTGGAGCTCCTCGCGGATGGTGGCTCGAATAAGTGCCCGCAGATCGAGATCAGCATAGGTCGGGTCAGTAGCGTTGGCTGGCTGCAATCGGGAGGAATGGAGCTGGTCGATGCGTTGGTAGGTCGTAATAATGGAATCAATAGTTGAAGGATTCGGAGCAACTAGGATGTTATACGCCATAGAATTGATTCCTTTCAAGACGTGGTGAACTCGTTCAAGTTCCGCCATGGTGGGACTGATACGCCGGCAGAGTGCAAGTATGGCCTCTGTGTAAGACGCATATGACTCATCAGGACCTTGAAGGCGTGAAGCGAGCTTGGTCTTCGCGATCTCAGTCCGAACTGCCGGGTCGGCGAAGTACTGTCGGAACTGCTGTTTGACGGTGGGCCAGTTTGTTGTGTGGGGCTCGCGGTTGATGAACCAATTCCTGGCGACCTCAATAAGGTAGAAAGAGACATCGAGAAATTTCAGAGCATTGTCCCACCGGTTGTAGGCACTGCAGCGTTCATAGGTGTCAAGCCATTCATCGACGTCTTCATCGCGACGACCAGCGAACAGCGGCGAGTCGCGCTGTCGTGTGGGCACAGTCGGAGGGGATGGTGCAGCCGAGGTAGAGGGTCCGGCCTGTTACGTGGGTACTGTCGGTAGACATAGCGATGGTGGCAGTTGCTAAACGGCGATCGGAACGTAGCTCCAGCGAGAGGCAGGGCCCAATGCAGCAAGGGGATCAAACTTCACCTCCACCACTTGCAAAAGAAGGCTACGTCGAGACGGCGAGGTCGTGACGGCAAGGACAGCGAAGCCTTGTCCAGCGTTTTAATCCGATCACGAACTCAGGCGCGCGCCGGAGACGGCTCCGCGAGACGATGATGATGGTATGTACAAATGAAAGAAGAAGATCATGGCATGTACAAATGAAAGAAGGTCCACAGAAGGCTCACAATATATATATATATATATATATATATATATATATATATATATATATATATATACATGAAGGAAAGAAGCCAACAGTCGGCGAGGCCAAGGAAAGCATTGGGGATGGTACTTTATGTCTATTTTTTTTAATTTTTTTAAATGTTTACTTGGATAATCACAGAAATTAGTAATGTAATCTGTTAGGGGAAAGATAATTAAACACAAAGTAGAAGAAAAAACAACGTGCCGATGGTGGGAACCGAACCCACGACCTCCGAATAACGCGTCCGGTGCTCTACCAACTGAGCTACATCGGCCGCTGTCCCCCCTGCTACTTGCTTGGGTATTTATGTTGTCTGTATACGAACCTTGCGAGTGTTCACCAGCGCCACCCTCAGCCATAGCGGTGGACGTAGAACGTCCTTTGTTACCGCCAGCGTCACGTAGAAAGTGATCAAGAGCGAGATATATATATATATATATATATATATATATATATATATATATATATATATATATATATATAGATAGATAGATAGATATAGATTCAGGTCCTGTGCCAATCGACACTCCTGTTTACCGCGCTATCCGGAGGAACCTAGGCCTACCACCTGAGCACGGGCCGTTGGAATTCACCACCGCAGCCGCCCCTCGACCTGTCATGCAAACTCTAACGTATTACACTCTACAGACACCACGACTGCCTAAGGCTTTTCACGGCTGTCAGACGAAAGACGTGTAAGACTGGCTCACCCAGTTTGAACGGGTCGCCGCATTTAATCAGTGCAACGACGCCGCAAAGCTCAGGAACGTCTTCTTTAGCCCGGAAGATGGCGCTCGTACTTGGTACGAGAATCGCGAAGGCGCCCTTACATCGTGGAGCGAGTTCTGCCGCTGCATCCTGGATACATACACCAGCCCGGATCGCCGATAACGAGCGGAAAGGGCTTTACGCTCTCGAATTCAGATGCCGAACGAGACCATAACGACGTACGTGGAGGACATGACTAGGCTGTTCCGACGATCTGACCCGACCATGCCCGAAGAGAAAAAGGTGCGCCATCTCATGCACGGCGTTAAGGAACAACTGTTCGCTGGGCTCATGCGCAATCCGCCGAGCACAGTTACCGAGTTTCTTTCGGAAGCAATCACGATGGAAAGGATGCTCCAGCAGCGGTCTACGACCTACGACAGGCCGGTTCTCGCCGCGTCGCCCACGGAGCCGCATTCGGCCTTCGGGGCTAGTCCGGACCTTCTTCGCGACATCATCCGCTCCATTTTGCGTGAAGAGCTCCAGAAGCTTTTCGGCGCTCCCCAACCGACGGTCGGCTCTGTCGCTAGCGTTGTCCGGGAAGAACTCCAGCAAGCACTTCGGCCTTCGGTACGGTCTGCTAACCCGCCATCCTTTTGCACCAAGTCCTGTCGGCCAACGTATGCGGACATCGTGCGACGTCCCCCAACTGATTCCATACAATTACTGCCACCCGACCAAAGCTCACTGTATTCAGCCCACCCCGAGCCGTACATCGACAACCGCCGACCACCCCAGCAAAAGGCAGACCTGTGACGTGCCATAAATCGGCAGCGTCTGTCCTTCCACTGCGGAGAACTTGGTCACCTGTATCGACAGTGCCCATATCGACAACTGGGACTGAAGGTTTTCCCCATCGACATGCGTAGCCCTCATTTAGGCCAACGACCCCGGGATATTGAGGACTACGTAGCCCAGCAGCGCATGGCGCCAACTTTTAGACGACAGTCACGGTCTCCGCCTCCACGCCGACCATCCTCGCAGCCCAGCTCCTCCGGGATAGTGCAACGACAGTCGCCTAGTCCGAGCCGGGAATACTAAAGACAGCGACCTCAGGGGGCGAGGCCGCTTCAAATCGACGCGATGAAGACTCCCCGACAACGGGCCCTGTGAGCGACCGCGACTTGACGGCCCCGACGACAGTTCGTACACGTGAACATAGACTCTCGCTGGATATACCCGTGCTCTTCGACGGCTATAAGATTAGCGCATTGGTAGACACCGGTGCTGATTTTTCGATTTTAAGCGGGAAGCTAGCGGCGCTTCTAAAAAAGTGATGACGCCATGGTCTGGCACGCAGATTCGAACCGCTGGCGGACATGCCGTAACTCCGAGCGGTCAGTACACGGCGAGAGTCCAAATTCGCAACTCCACGTTTGTTGTCAGCTGCCTTGTGATACCTGACTGTTCCCGCGACTGTATCCTTGGTGTCGATTTTCTCCGGGAGTATGGGGCCATTATCGATCTCCGGAAGCGTACCGTGACCTTTTCGACCGAGAAAGCTGATGATACTGACACCACAGACCGCCAAAGCTGTGCCCCTCTTCGAATTTCTGCCGAGAGCGTTTGTATTCTGCCACGTTCCAGTGTTTTTGTGACTGTTAACTGCGATGAACTACGTGACGGAACGGCGGTCGCTGAGGGAAACCAGTCCCTTTTGCTCACCCACAGCATCACCTCGCCGCAAAGTCTCATCCATCTCCGTAACGGCCGATCTGAGCTCCTGGTGACTAACTTCACGAACGAACCCCGCCATTTTTTCCGCGCTACCGCAATCGCATTCGCCGAAGCCTTAGCGGACGTTTCTGAATGTTTTACGTTCGGAGAAGTTGAAAATGTGCGCCCATCCGTTGATCGTCTGGATATTAGTACAGATCTCTCGGAAACACAGCAGCACGACCTGCGTTCTCTCCTTCTAAAATACAGTGCTTGTTTCGCGACGTCATCGAAAATTCGGCAAACGCCTCTTGTGAAGCACCGTATAATTACTCCCGACGATGCCCACCCTATACGCCAGCAGCCATACCGCATTTCAACGACGGAACGTGAAGCGATTGAGAGATATGTTCAGGAGATGCTTCGTGATGGTGTCATCCAACACTCCAACAGTCCGTGGTCGTCCCCTGTCGTGCTGGTGAAAAAGAAGGATGGCACGCTTCGCATCTGTGTTGATTATCGAAAGTTAAATGACATCACTAAAAAAGACGTCTACCCGCTGCCCCGTATCGACGATTCGCGCGACAAGCTTCGTCGCGCCCAGTACTTCTCCTCCATTGACGTGAAGAGCGGGTACTGGCAGATTCAGGTCGATGAGCGGGACCGCGATAAAACAGCTTTTGTCACCCCAGATGGACTGTATGAGTTTAAAGTGCTGCCATTCGGCCTTTGTTCAGCGCCGGCTACTTTTCAGCGCATGATGGACACCGTTCTCGCCGGCCTCAAATGGCAAATCTGTTTAGTCTATCTAGACGACGTTGTCGTGTTCCCTGAAACCTTTGGAGAACACCTCGAACGCATTCGCGCAGTATTAGATGCCCTCCGGTAAGCTGACTTGAAGCTCAAGCCCGAGAAGTGCCACTTTGGCTACAAAGAGTTGAAGTTTCTCGGTCATCTTGTGAGTGCCGCAGGCTTAATAATAATAACACCTTTATTTTCCATCAAGGTGATGAGGGTGGCAGGGAGAAAAAGCCGAGCAGTCGGTTTGACGAGCTCCCCCCCCCCCCCCGAAGAAAATACAAAGTAAAATTACATAGGCAGAGCAGTGTAGCATCCACAAAAAATAGTAAAATAAAATAAATAGAAGTACATTCGACGAGACATCGCGTTCAATGATAGCGCATAAAAAATTGACAAGAACCAGCACCTTATTGCACATAAACAGAGAGTCGGTAACAAAGAAAAGAAAAGCGAGATCGCAGTATGACCTGGCAAAGTAAAACAACAGAAAAGGACCAATTTCTTTCCATATAGCAGTAGTAATAATAGCAGTGTCAGCAAGGCAGCAGTGACAGTAATAATAATAGCAGTGTCAAACTGTCGCACACAGAAAAGAAGAAGAAAAGACAGCAAAAGATTTGAAAATTGAGTTGTTACACAAAAGATAAACAATCGCATTCAATTCACAAAGGTAGTACATCAAGATAACAACTTTGAAGGCTTCAAATAGCACATCAATGACAAACAGGTTCAGCCGCTGATAAAACTACTCTGACGTCATCTTTCGATGAATGTTCGAGTTGAAAATCATGCTTATGCAGTAAGTTTAATACTTTTGGAAGGCAACATTGAATCATCTGCTCACCATAATTTGTGCGGCATTAAAATTCGTTCCATATGTCTGAGTTACGAGTAGGGTAATGCACTTCTTTTCTCTGCAGGCAAGCCAGTTCTCTCAAAAAGCTGACATTGTTACGTATTTCCTTTGTATAGGCTAAAGCTAAGTGATAAGCGTACATATCATGTATCGCCATTATGTTATGTTTCTGGAAAGGCGGAAGAGATGGATGGTCATAAGGAACGTTTGATATAATCCTTAACATTTTTCTCTGCAGTCGATGCATTTTATGCAAGTTTCTTAGGGTTGTCGTTCCCCCCACCAAATGACAATATTTTATGTGCGAGTGAAACAGTGCATTGTATATAACAACTTTAACTTGAGTAGGGAAGGTGTGTTTGTTGATATTAGTCAAGACAACAGCACGTGACAACTTGTGTACAATGTAATCTACCTGGGCGTCCCATGACATCTGTTCTGTGAAAACGACACCAAGTATTTTAAATGAGCTAACGATATCTACAGTTGAATTATTATATCGGATATCTTCATTGATAAACACATTTCTATTTTTCGGACGAAACAGAACAGCTTTACTTTTATTGGAATTTACTGTTAACTTGTTTCGTTCAGACCCTTCTTCAAGCCTTATAAGCACTCTGTTTGCCTCGTCAATTAAATGATTAGGCGAAGTCGTCGAAAACGTCATGTCGTGTCGTCTGCATAAATGACAAATTTGGCTTGGTCGTCTATGTCAACAATATCATTTACGTATATATTAAATAAAAATGGCGTTAGGCCAGACCCCAACAAAACTGCCGCTGCGCCAAATTTCCCGTTCCTGCCACGAAGAGGAGCATAAAACGTTTCCTGGGTTTGTGTGCGTACTACCGCCGTTTCATCGCCGACTTTTCCAAGATAGCCGCACCCCTCACCCGCCTCACGCGGGATGATACACGATTCGTGTGGGCCGTCGAGCAACAGGAGGCTTTTGCAGAGCTGCGCAGATGACTGCAAACTACCCCTGTTCTTGCGCACTTTGATGAAGACGCTGCCACCGATATACGACGCCAGCAGCATTGGCCTTGGCGCTGTACTCGTTCAACACGAAGCTGGCGTGGAAAGGGTCATTGCGTATGCCAGCCGCACGCTCTCCCGGGCTGAAACAAATTATTCCACTAGGGAAAAGGAATGCCTCGCGGTTGTGTGGGCAACTATGAAATTTAGGCCTTACCTCTAATGCCGTGCGTTTAAAGTCGTTACTGACCACCATTATTTGTGCTGGCTGGCCAATCTCCGTGACCCATCGGGACGCCTAGCTTGATGGAGCCTTCGCCTCCAAGAATTTTATTACTCCATTGTGTACAAATCTGGTCAGAAGCACGAAGATGCTGACGCGCTCTTCCGGGCACCCTTCGGATTTGTCGATAACGTCACGGATGACAGAGGTTTTCTTGGACTAATGAATGCCTCAGGCATAACGACCCGACAGCGAGCTGACCCAGACCTTCGACCTGTCATTGACCACCTGGAGGGTCGCGCTCCTGACGTCCCCCGCCAGTTTGCAAGGCATCTGTCTGCATTCTGTCTTCGGAATGGCGCTTTATTCAAGAAAAACTCCAGCACTGTTGATCGAGCGCACCTCCTTGTCGTGCCGGCCGACCTTCGCGAAGATATCCTTTTTGCTTGCAACGATGAGCCCACCTCCGGCCACTTAGGCTTTGCATGCACACTCGCTCGAGTTCGTCAAGCCTATTATTGGCCTAAACTTTCTGACGCCGTCCATCACTACGTCAGAGGCAGCCGCGGGTGTCAACGTCGAAAGGTGCCTCCTCTCAAGCCCGTGGGTTTGCTCCAACCTATTATTCCACCTCGGACGCCGTTTGACCAAGTCGGCATCGACCGACTGGGCCCATTTCCGCTATCATCGATGGGTAACAAATGGATTATAGTCGCGACCGACTATCTCACACGTTATGCGGAAGCCAAGGTAGTGCAGCGGGGCACATCAATTGAGATCGCTCAATTTTTTATGCAGCAAATCGTGTTGCGTCATGGTGCACCGTTCCTAGTCGTAACCGATCGAGGCACCGCGTTCACGGCACAGCTCATGCACGACGTGATCGAGCTTAGTCATACCAGCCACCGAAAAACTACTGCATATCACCCGCAGACGAATGGCCTCACGGAGAGACTCGACAATACCATCGCCGACATGATCGCAATGTACATAGACTCGCTGCACAAAAACTGGGATGAAATTCTCCCCTACATCACATATGCCTAAAACACGGCCAGCCAAGAGACGACGCGTTTTACACCATTTCGCCTAGTCTACGGACGTGACGTTCAGACGATGTTGGATGCCATGCTTTCGAGCTGCCCAGATGATCATCCACTCATGCCAGACGCCGAGCAGTTTGCTCAGCGCGCTGAGGAAGCACGTCAACTTGCCCGCATTCACATTCAACAACAGCAGGGCACAGATGCACGCCGCTACAATCTCCATCATCGACACGTCGAATACCATCCTGGAGAGAAAGTTTGGGTGGGGACCCGGGTGCGTCGGCCCGACTTGTGTGATGAACTAATTTCCCATTACTTCGGACTTCACGAAATTCTGCGCCGAGTCACGGAAGTGACTTACGAAGTTCTTCCAGTGGGTACTGTGCAGCCCTCGCGTCGGCAACCATGCTCCGAGGTCGTATACGTTGTCCGCATGAAGCCCTATTTCACGCGGTAGGGCGCTATGCGCTTGTTTCGTTGTCGCGTAGGGCACCTTACCCCGCCTCCGTTATCTATGCTGTCCATGTGCGGATCTTTCCTTTCGCTTACACTGGCCATCGCTCGCGCTCCGTCCCTTATTTATTTCTTTAAGAGGGGGAGTAATACCACCTGGTGTCCCCATGTTCTTGCTGCGCCTGGAAGAAGAGGACACTGAAGTTGACTCGCGTGCTGTGCGCCGAACGTTGCCTGCTGGTACAGCTTCGTCCCGTCGTTTTAGTCACGTCTAGCCCTGTTGTCCGTGACAATGTATATATATATATATTGCCACACCGCTGCCCATCTTCTAGTGCCACCAAGTGGCCGAATGTCTTGGCGCGTGGCTGAGCGTCATCCTCGTCTCGCTCGAGTTCCGCTTGGTTAAAAAGGGCCAGCTCGGTTGTTGTGCTGCTTGCTACGTGTGTTGGTGACATTTGGTGGATTGTGCAAGATAAGATCCCATGTACGTTGCCCCCGAAGACGTCAGTGACGCTGTTCATCAACGCGTGGACGCGACTCCTGTCCATAAAGCCAGCCGTCGCCTCCGAGGCCTACAACCTGAGTTTGAACCACTGTCCACCCCGCTACGAACCATGACATCCACGACGGGCAGCCAGACAAGTCGGCATTTCAGCAACGCCCCACCGTACGTCCTTCTCGCACCTCGATCACCGCCATCATTCCACGGTGACCGGTTCGATGATGTCGAAGACTGGTTGGCCACTTTTGACCGTGTGGCCGCATTCGACCAATGGGACGACGAGCGGAAGCTAATGAATGTGTACTTCGCGCTGCAAGACTCGGCCAAGACGTGGTTTGAGAACCACGAGACGTCCTTCGTCAACTGGGCCGTCTTTCGCCGTGAGTTGCTCACAACGTTCAGCTCGAGTACGCGCAAAGAAAACGCAGAGATAGCAATCTGTTCGAGGTCTCAGCAGTCAAATGAGAGCGTGGCCATGTTTGTCGAGGACATGACGCGACTTTTCAATCGCGCCGACACCACCATGCCCGAGGCAACGAAAGTACGGCACCTCATGCGCGGGGTGAAGGAACAGTTGTTCGCTGGCCTCATTCGTGACCCTCCAAGAACTGTCGCAGATTTCGCGAGAGAAGCTACGAGCATGGAACATTCACTGCAGGAACGCTGTACCCAATATGGCCGTCAGGCAAGCGTAGCGGCTACACCCTACTGTGCGTCCGTGCCAGCAGCTAGGGACGAGGCATTGCGGAAGCTTCTGAGGAGCATCATTCGCGAAAAACTGCAGAAGCTCCACTTGAATGCACCACCTGCAGTGAATTATTCTACCGGAGACATCATTCGTGATGAAATCCGCGAGCGGTGCAGCCACCACCAGCACCACAATCAGAGCCATGCATTATGACGTATAGTGATGTCCTACGTCGACCTGCCCCCGAGCCACATTCATTCCGCCCCGTTGCCGGACCACCGCCTCGCTACTTGCGTCCCGTCGAGCAGCAACAAGATCTGCGCCCCGTCGAGCCACAGCAAGACCAGCGTCCCGCCATCAGCAAGGCGCACTTGTGGCGCACACCCAACAGACGGCCGCTCTGTTATCACTGCGGCGAGCCTGGCCACATTCTACGCAATTGCCCATACCGAAGATGGGCTTAAGAGGATTCCCACCGAACGCGCCTCGACCTCGCTATGGAGAAAGACCACAGGAGATTGAGGAATACCTGGCTGCTAACGAGATGCACCCGACGTCACAGCAACTGCAGCCGCGATCGTTATCCCCGAAGCATTCTGGGTCACCCAGTTGATACTCCTCCTCTGGGCAATTCAGAGGCACGTCCCCTCACCGGGAAAACTAAACACGGCGACCTCCGGGGGTGAGGCCGCCGCTACGGCTCAGAATAAACAGCCTCCATCCGACGATTTGACTCGGCGGCCCGAGCGGCGACGACCCGATCCGACGAACTTACCGACGTGCTGCGAACGCATTGTTTCCGGGGAAATTTTTGTGCCCGCCGACAGCTGGGATGTGACCGCACTTGTGGATACCGGCGCAGATTTTTCCGTCATGAGCAGCCAGCTAGCAACGACACTCCGTAAGGTTCTGACGCCTTGGTCTGGGCCAATGATGCGCACTGCCGGTGGCCATGTCATGACGCCGGTTGGAATGTGCACTTGCCGCATAGAGATCTGCGGTCTTACTTTCACTGGCACCTTTGCCATATTAAAAGACTGCTGTAAAGATCTGATTCTAGGCATGGATTTTCTGCAAGAGTATGGTGCTCTTATAGACCTTCGGGAGCAGCTCACAGTATCGTTTTCAACCAAGCGAGCCGTTGATAGTAACACGGACTTCCGGAAAACGTCTCTGACGACCACATAACAATCCCTCCGAGAGCGAGCAAGTTCGTCACAGTGAAATGCGATCACAGCACTGACACGCGTGGCATTGCCGAAGCTAACATGTCACTGCTTCTCACTCGACAAGTTTGTGTAGCTCGGGGCCTTGTCGAACTTGTCCGTGGGCAAGCCGAAGTGTTAGTGACAAACTTCACGTGTGAACCCCAACATATATATGTATATATATATATATATATATATATATATATATATATATATATATATATATATATATATATATATATATAAAGGAGGTTAGATATATATATATATATAAAGGAGGTTAGACAAAGACAAATGGTATACATTGTTCCGATGTTTCGGCCGGGGTCCGGCCTTTATCAAAGGATGCGCATGAAGCAGTCGTGGTTCATTACTTTTATACATACAAAATCCAACAACACGTCACCAGCCACTATCGACTAATAAACATCGAAATATCAAAACAAGATTCCATACACGTTGATATTGTCACCAACACACGTAGCAAGCAGCACAACAACCGAGCTGGCCCTTTTTAATCAAGCGGAACTCGAGCGAGACGAGGATGACGCTTAGCCACGTGCCAAGACATTCGGCCACTTGGTGGCGCCAGAAGATGGTCAGCGGTGTGGCATTGCCCCCCTTCCAAGGGGCATCGACCCGGTGCCGCAAGCGTAGGGGAATAGTCGAAAAGCGGGGCAAGCTATACGGGAAAATCTCTGGCTCTGGTTTGGACCCTGAAATGGTTTAACGATTGTAATATGGCTTCATTCTGGCAACGTGAACTAGTTCAGATTTCGGCTGCCGAGAGGAGCGTACAGTGCCTAGTGGTAGCACCTCGTAGTTCACCGCGCTGAGGCGGCGCAGCACCTCGTAAGGTCCAAAGTATCGCCGCAGAAGCTTTTCAGAGCGCCCTCGCAACCGTATTGGGCTCTAAACCCAGACTTGATCGCCGGGTGTGTAAGTCACCTCTCGCTGAGGCAGGTTGTAGCGCTTTGCGTCGTGTACTTGTTGGTGCCGAATTCGCTGTCGGGCAAGTTGGCGTGCGGCTTCTGCGTCACGAATAAATTGGTCAGCCTCCACGACAGTGGAGGGGGCAGAATCCGGAAGAAGCATGGCATCCAGCATAGTCAAAGGTTCGCGTCCATGGATCAAATGAAATGGAGTGAAGCGTGTGGTTTCCTGAAGCGCAGTATTGTATGCGAACGTGATGTATGGCAGAGTTCGGTCCCAGTTCCCATGATCGTTGTCTACATACATAGAAATCATGTCGGCAATTGTCTTGTTAAGCCGCTCAGTTAGTCTTGTCTTGTTAAGCCGCTCAGAAATGCGCAACTTCCTCTGCAGTACCACGGGGAATGGCTTTGGTCTCACTGTAGCGGCTGAGGTAGTCAGTGGCAACCGCTATATACCTGTTACCCAATGAGGACTTCGGGAATGGGCCCAGTAAGTCCGTGCCTACCTGTTTAAGTGGGAATTTCGGGGGATCGATAGGCTGCAGGAGGCCAGCTGGTTTAATGGGTGGTGTCTTCCACCGCTGGCACTCACGTCAGGTACGGACGTAGCGGTGCACAACGGCAGCTAGCCTGGGCCAGTAGTACTTTCGGCGTATCAGTGCCAATGTGCGAGAAAACCCGAGATGGCCGGATGAAAGGTCATCGTGGCACGCACGAAGAACTTTGTCATGTAGCTTTGTGGGTACTACAAGCAGATAAGCAGTTTCTGTTGGACCGTAGTTCTTGTAGAGCACACCATCACGCAGGCAAAATGACGACAGTCCGCGCCTGAAGAGCTGAGGAGAAGCTGACACGGTTCCTTCGAGGTATTCAATGAGGGGCAAAAGTTCTGAGTCAGCCCGCTGCTTTCGGAATAAGGTGGACGTCGCGATAATACCGAGGAAAACGAAATCGTCGTCGGAGCCGTCCGCGTGGCAGTGAGTAGGGGCGCGGGACAGACAGTCAGCATCACTGTGTTTCTTACCGGACTTGTGCACGATTGTAATGTCAAATTCTTGCAACCGAAGGCTCCATCGAGCAAGCCGACCCGATGGATCGTTCAGGTTTGCCAGCCAGCACAGAGAGTGATGGTCGCTCACGACACGAAACGGACGACCGTACAAATACGGACGAAATTTCATGACTGCCCACACAACAGCGAGGCACTCCTTTTCGGTAGTTGAAAAATTAACTTCGGAACGGGACAAAGTGCGACTATCGTAAGCAATGACACGTTCTGCACCGTCCTGCATTGAACAAGGACCGCACCGAGGCCAACGTTACTGGCATCCGTGTGCAGTTCCGTGTCGGCCTCTTCGTCGATGTGGCCAAGTATTGGCGTACATTGGAGACCGGACTTGAGTTCCGTGAAAGCGTTTTCCTGGTTGGGGCCCCAAAAGAATGGCTCAGCGTCTTTTGTCAGGCGGGTCAGAGGCTTAGCGATCTTGGAGAAATTGTTAACAAACCGACGATAGTACGCGCAGAGGCCGAGAAATCGACGCAAGCTTCGCTTATCCGCTGGTTTGGGGAATGAAGAGACAGCGGCCGTCTTCTCTGGGTCTGGGCTAACACCTCGAGCGCTGACAGTGTGGCCGAGAAATTTCAGCTCGTTAAAAGCAAAGTGGCATTTTTCGGGTTTTAGAGAGAGACCGGCAGATTGGATGGCCTCGAAGACAGCGCGCAAACGTTTCAGGTGCTCGTCGAACGTGTCCGAGAAAATCACAACGTCGTCAAGATATACGAGGCATGACTGCCACTTCAGACCAGAGAGTACAGTGTCCATCATTCGCTGAAATGTGGCAGGGGCCGAACACAGGTCACACGGGAGCACTTTAAATTCATACAAACCGTCCGGCGTAATAAAAGCGGTCTTCTCACAGTCTCGCTCGTCAACCTCTACTTGCCAATATCCACTGCAGAGGTCAAGGGACGAAAAGTAAGTGGCATGGCGAAGGCGATCGAGGGAATCGTCTATGCGTGGCAGGGGGTACACATCCTTTTTCGTGACGTTGTTGAGGCGTCTGTCAAAACCTCAAGGTTCCATCCTTCTTTGCGACGAGCACAGCAGGCGAAGACCAAGGGCTCGTCGACGGTTGGATAACGTCGTCCTGGAGCATTTCTGTTACTTGGCGGCGGATGGCATCACGTTCTTTTGAAGACACCCGGTAAGGAGGCTGACATAGTGGACGTTGGTCATCGGCGACTATAATTCGGTGCCTTGTTAGTGGCGTCTGTCGGACCTTGGAGGTTGATGCAAAACAATCTCGGAACGAATTGACGAGATTCTCCATGCAGCGTTTCTCACTGAGCAAGATGTGCGGATTCACATCAGTCTGAATGGCTGTAGGCGTCGCATTGTCGGGGTCTGACGTGTTGGTTAAAGCGTACTGGCCTGAACAGTCTCCAACTTCTTCAAAATAAGCGACCGTCGTGTTCGCCGTCAAATGTTGGGGTTCACATGTGAAGTTTGTCACTAGCACGTCGGCTTTGCCACGGACAAGTTCGACAAGGCCCCGAGCTACACAAACTTGTCGAGTTAGAACCAGTGACATGTTAGCTTCAGCAATGCCACACTTGCCGGTGCTGTGATCACATTCGACTGTGACGAACTTGCTCGCACGCGGAGGGATGGTTATGTGGTCATTGCAGACGCGCAACGTCGTTTTCCAGTAGTCCGTGTTACTATCAACGGCTGGCTTGGTTGAAAACGATACCATGAACTGCTCCCGAAGGTCTATAACCGCACCATACTCTTGAAGAAATTCCATGCCGAGAATCAGATCTTTGCAGCACTCTTGTAACACGGCAAATGTGCCGGTGAAAGTAAAACCGCAGATCTCTATGCGGCAAGTGCACATGCCAATCGGCATCATTAGATGACCACCGGCGGTACGCATCATTGCCCCAGACCAAGGCGTCAGAACCTTACGGAGTGCCGTGGCTAGCTGGCTGCTCATGACGGAGAAATCGGCGCCGGTATCCGCAAGTGCGGTCACATCGCAACTGTCGGCGGTTACAAAAATTTCCCCGGAAACCATGCGTTCGCAGCACATCGGTAAGTTAATCGGATCGGGTCGTCGCCACTCGGGCCGTCGCGTCAAATCATCGGGTGGAGGCTGTTTAATCTGAAACGTAGCGGCGGCCCCACCCCCGGAGGTCGCCGTGTTTAGTTCTCCCGGTGAGGGGACGTGCCTCTGACTTGCCCAGAGGAAGAGTACCGACGGGGCGAAGCAAAACTCTTCGTAGATGTCGATCGCGACCGCCGTTGTGGGGACGTCGGCTGCATCTCGTTAGCAGCCAGGTACTCCTCAATCTCGTGTGGTCTTTCGCCATAGCGGGGTCGAGGCGCGTTTGGTGGAAATCCTCTCAAGCCTATTCTCCGGTATGGGCAATTGCGAAAATGTGACCAGGTTCGCCGCAGTGATAAGAGAGCGCCGTCTGTTGGGCGTGCGCAACAAGTGCGCCTTGCTGATATCGGGACGCTGGTATTGCTGTGGCTCGACGGGGCGCAGATCTTGTTGCTGCTCGACGGGGCGCATGTAGCGAGGTAGTGGTCTGACAACGGGACGGACTGGATTTGGCTCGGGAGCAGGTCGACGTAAGACATCACTATAAGTCATGATGCATGGCTCCGGTTGTGGTACTGGTGGTGGTGGTGGCTGCACCGCGCGCCGAATTTCATCACGGA
The DNA here is from genome assembly GCF_055883805.1 of Amblyomma maculatum. NCBI lineage: Eukaryota > Metazoa > Arthropoda > Arachnida > Ixodida > Ixodidae > Amblyomma > Amblyomma maculatum. The sequence goes on along the minus strand of NC_139346.1, from coordinate 53,350,085 downwards.
TGACGTCCACAGTAGAATAATTCTTTGCAGAGGGAGCATTCAAGTGGAGGTTTTGCAGCTCTTCGCGGACAATGCTCCTCACAAGCTCCCGCAAAGCCTCGTCCCTGGCTGCTGGCACGGACGCGCAGCAGGGTGTGGCCGCTACGCTTGCCTGGCGGCCGTATTGGGTACTCCGTTCCTGCAGGGAACGTTCCATGCTGGTAGCCTCTCTCGCGAAATCTGCGACAGTTCTTGGGGGGTCGCGAATGAGGCCAGCGAACAACTGCTCCTTCACCCCACGCATGAGGTGCCGTACCTTCGTTGCCTCAGGCATGGTAGGGTCGGCCCGATTGAAAAGCCGCGTCATGTCCTCGACAAACATGGCCACACTCTCATTTGACTGTTGAGACCTTGAACAAATTGCAATCTCTGCATTTTCTTTGCGCGCACTTGAGCTGAATGTTGAAAGTAACTCACGGCGAAAGGCTGCCCAGTTGACAAAGGACACCTCGTGGTTCTCGAACCATGTCTTGGCGGAGTCTTGCAGCGCGAAGTACACATTCATTAGCTTCCGCTCATCGTCCCATTGGTTAAATGCAGCCACACGATCAAAACTGGCCAGCTAGTCTTCCACATCATCTAACCGGTCACCATGAAATGATGGCTGTGATCGCGGTGCGAGAAGGACGAACGGTGGGGCGTTGCTGGAAGGCTGGCTTGTCTGGCTGCTCGTCGTGGACGTCATGGTTCGTAGCGGGGTGGACAGCGGTTCAAACTCAGGTTGTAGGCCTCGCAGGCGACGGCTCGCTTTATGGACAGGAGTCGCGTCCACGCGTTGATGAGCAGCGTCACTGACATCTTCGGGGGCAAAGTACATGGGATCTAATCCTGCACAATCCACCAAAATGTCACCAACACACGTAGCAAGCAGCACAACAACCGAGCTGGCCCTTTTTAATCAAGCGAAAACTCGAGAGAGACGAGGATGACGCTTAGCCACGTGCCAAGACATTCGGCCACTTGGTGGCGCCAGAAGATGGTCAGCGGTGTGGCAATATTTTGATGTTTTGATGATATATATATATATATATATATATATATAAAGGAGGTTAGACAAAGACAAATGGTATACATTGTTCCGATGTTTCGGCCGGGGTCCGGCCTTTATCAAAGGAGCCGCATGAAGCAGTCGTGGTTCATTACTTTTATACATACAAACTCCAACAACACGTCACCAGCCACTATCGACTAATAAACATCAAACTATCAAAACAAGATTCCATACACGTTGATATTTTGATGTTTTTAAGCGATAGTGGCTGGTCACGTGTTCTTGGATTCGGCATGTCTATAAGGAAAGAGGACCGACTGCTTCTTTATTATTGCTTGACGAATATATATATATATATATATATATATATATATATATATATATATATATATATATATATATATATATATATATATATATATATATGCGTGCCTGCCAGCCGGTGTCTACAAAATGTCACTCATTTGTTTGTGTGCTAATGAGCCTCTGCGACCAGAAACCGAAATGTTAAGTAAACTGTCGTAGCTCATAACTAGCTTTTGGCAAAATCTCATAATAACCTCAGAACCAGCATTTTGAAGCCTAGTTACAAAATCTGCAAACTCACCTACCGGGATTACTAAAACTACTGCTGCCGGGATTCCCAAGTCACCAAGAATTCAGAGCACAGGACTTAGCTAACAGCTAAGGTGTCTCAACAAGTCCTCTTGCGTCATCTGTGCGATTCTCGCCCATAACGATATCGCATGAAGTACCAGAGGCACCTGTTCAAGACAGTTCCGAACCTCAAAAACTGGTGCGTAGGTGATACCGTCGTGCAGCGTAACCTTAGAGAAGGTTAACAGTTACAACCTCGAAAAGGAAGATATAGTGGTCGCTATCTTTCAGCCCCTTCTTACTAGTTGATGCTAACGTCACTTCCTAGAAGGGTATAAATACTACCTGCAAGCAACAATAAAGGTCTCTTGTATGTGTCATATAATGTGGACCGTGCCAGTTTTTCTTGCGACATGCCATATCTGAACAGAGCGGAGAGCGTAAAAAATAAATACTCACAATGACTATCTCCGTGTCATTGCCTAACTAAAATTAGGTGATAATGCTACGCATTGAATCTTTCCTCATTCGTACTATGTTAGCTGAATCCAGCGACGTCCAACACGCCAGATCGATAATTTCCCTGCTCCAACTCAGAATCACCTAACGATCCAATTTAAACGAACTGTCATGTGGCACCCATAAAGACAAATCCAAGGTTTACACAAAATATTGATTACTTTCTGTCGGGGGGAATACATCAACACCATGCAGCTATACATAGTCCTGGCAAACCTAATCCAAGCACCATTTAGTGGGGCATGTCCTAAGAATGTGCCCACCGAATGGCAGGCAGTGGAAGAAATTCGGCTGCTGTTGGCTGTGGTAGCCCAGGTTGGTCGCCGGCCAGCGAAGTTATTCATCGGTTCAGAGCCGGATGACTTGGGTTTGGCGGCCGGGCCAGACGTACCTTGCAGCTGCTGTGCGTCGTATAAATGACCGTGCTGGCTTAACAGTAGCATGTTTCGTCGGTATTGGATTTATACTGATAGGCAAAAACCTATCGGTTGGCTAAGGTCATTGCGAAACGATGACATAGTCGGCGTACTGGCGGTCCGAGTTTGAGCTGAGGTAACCTTTGGTCACCGGCTCTTAGAAGCTAATCGAAGCCCAGCCAATCAATGACCAAAATGTTTTCTTTTGTATATCATGTGTCTAGGCAAAAATAGCGGTGTATAAAAAATACCTGAGCCTAAAGGAGAAAGAAAGTAGGATTCAAATTTACCCTAACATACGCCATCTGTCGCCACCGATATCTTGGCATGGCCTGCGCCCCCCAGCAGCCTACATCACGACAGGCGGATGGCGATAAAGTACCAGCAAATGAAGGTGTGAGCGGCAATCAGACTTATGCCACATGATGTCATCTCGCCCCTTTACCCAAGCCTGGAATTGTGCGTGCAGACCTTATCTCTCGTCCACTTGCCGTGATGTTCGCTGATGGGAGAGGAGGGGACGCAAAGGTCTTAATAGAATCTTAGTGGTGTCAGCATGCCGAGCTCGCTGCTACTTTCACGGTCCCGTGGGCCGGCTGTCTGACGCGGGCGAAGTCGCCATCGCAGGAATGAAGGAAGCAAAGCACTTAGGAGAGGCCCTGACGTCACTCTTTTGAAGACAGCGTGGCTGCTAAACAAGCAGGTTCTACGTACGTTGAGGACACCGCAGAGGGCTATGGAACGAAAAATGGTAGAGGTAGCATTAAGAGATAGGAAGTGCGCCGAGTGGGTCAGAGAAATAACTCCAGTTACTGACATTCCAGTGGAGATCAAGAAGAAATGGGCATGGGCAGGAGATGTAGCGCTAAAAAGGATAACCGATGGTCGCTTACGGTAACAAACCGAAATCCAAAGGCAGGAGAGCGTTGCAGAGGGCGGCAGAAAATTGGCTGGACGGATGACGTTAAGTAGTTCGCAGGGGTAAAATGGGTGCAGCTAGCACTGAACCGGGTTACTTTGAGAAATAAGGAAGAGGCCTTCGCCCTGCAGTCGGGAAAGTCAGGCTAATGATGATGATGATGGCAGAGCCGCGACCGGGCGCTCTCCTCCTCCTTTACACTCCGCATTTTCTTTCGCCACGAAGCTCACGTACCTCAAGCCCCAAGCAATGCTGTATGCTGTTACTTGTGGCCCGAGTTTTCATAGCAATCGCGATGTCGTTGCTAATGACCTGACTTGGCTAACCCTAAATTTTGACATCACTTCTGCCTCACTTTTTCCAATGCATTGGGAATGGCAAGGGCCTCTTCCAGTTGTTCCCTTCCTCCACTGTCGCAGGCATATAGGCCTGCCGCTTTAGCAGGGCCGAGGAGACAAGGCCACAGCCGATTTGGTTCACTCAAACCAGGACTGAGAGTCCCACAGTCATGACGCGCGAATGGGCTAATCACGTAGTTTTATTTGTATTTCGCGGGCTTTCTTCTGAGCTTGGGAAGAAAAGATATACGTGATGCTTTCGTTATCGCAATTACTGGAATGGGGGTTTCTGAAGGCGCTCTCCAACTTTGCCCTGCAGATTTTTATTGTAAAGTCGATATCAAATAAAGTAGAATCATTAGCATATTTAGCGAAGTAAGTAATTGCAAAACAAAAAGTTGCCTGTAGTGCGCTAGGAGGCTGGCCGTTTTTAGCAACTGGTTTCACTGACCATACCGAAATTATATTATTTTGCAATCCTTGTTTCAAGTTAGCTGGGACACTGGTATATATATATATATATATATATATATATATATATATATATATATATATATATATATGAAGGAAAGAAGCCAACAGTCGGCGAGGCCAAGGAAAGCGTTGGGGATGGTACTTTATGTCTTTTTTTAATGTTTACTTGAATAATCACAGAAATTAGTAATGTAATCAATTTAGGGGAAGATAATTAAACACAAAGTATTCATGTAATATAACGGGCACCCTCATTTCACCTTAATTATTCTGCTTGTAGCTTACGGGGTTCTCGGTTCTGGCAGTCTTGAAGCCATAGGTAGCGTAAGAGGGTTCTAGCACAGATTTCGCCCTCGCTCTTGATCACGTTCTACGTGACGCTGGCGGTAACAAAGGACGTTCCACGTCCTCCGCTATGGTTGAGGGTGGCGCTGGTGAACACTCTCAGGATTAGTATACAGACAACACAAATACCCAAGCAAGTAGCAGGGGAGACAGCGACCGATGTAGCTCAGTCCCATTGGACAAATACGGGGAAAATAGGAATTACTGGAATGAAAAAGCGGAAGATATACGGGAAAGGACGAAAGGATGGATGGGACGTAACCTCTCTATTTTCGCCCGTTAGACTGTATGCAATACCTTTTTGGTGGCAAGAATAATGTATTTACTTCAAGTATTGTATTGTGCTCGAAGCAATATACAAAGGTTCCATCGTGTATTTGCGGTCTTCATTTGGTCGTCCAACTGGGAACGAATTAGCAGAGATAACCTCTTTAGGCGAGTTGAAGACAGAGTTGTCTCTAATGCATCTATATGTGCGGCAGATGGTTTTAAGGTTTTGTTTCCTACCTGACCAAAAAGATGCATTCCTGAGAACCTTTATGCAAATCATGCTATCTAGTGCAATTCCAGAGTTTATAGTCTCATCATGCTCTCCTCGGGGATACACTGTGTCACGCTTCCTGCGAGAAGTAGTGTGGTCGTTCAAGTTTTTGCGCGTGAGGTACTCTGTAGAGTATTTATCAACGGTACCACCTAAGCGACTGTACAAGGATCTTTTTTCACAATTGTTCCCAGCTCCTTTGTACAGAACTTTATACTGTGAAGGCCCAGGGAAAGATGTGCTCAAACGAGTTAAAAACATGACTGTTGCACCGGGCGTAAAAACATTCTTTTTTAAATTGCATACAGGAACCCTCCCAGTCAAAACATGGATGGAAGAAAACGACCTTTCTGTACCTTGGGGCTCAAACTGTCTACTATGTAGGAAACCTGAAACAGTTGAGCACGCGTTCCTGGATTGTTGGGATGCGGTGTTTTACTGGGATGTGTTACAAAGGACACTTAAAAAAGACCTGCCATTGACGCCACGTGGAATTCGGTACTTGACAACTATTAATGATGATTTTCAGTATGACCTCATCATGGTATTGGGCCTTCACAGTATTTGGAGAAGTAGGATGGCTTATAGACACTGTGACGCCGATGCACGATCTGTATGTGATTATTTTGTTGAACAAGTGTATAAACTAAAAGAAATTTTGAAGCAGCAAGATGCTGCGGAAGAGGTCTTGAGTCTGATGGGCGAACTTGTGGTAACGAAAGTCCGTTAGACACGGTTGTCAGCCAAGGGGCATCGAAATCACGATCTTATACTGAAGTATTTGTACCAATTCATGCAATAAAGAATAAAAAATGTAGCTCAGTTGGAAGAGCACCGGACGCGATATTCGGGGGTCGTGGGTTCGGTTCCTACCATCGGCACATTGTTTTTTCTTCTACTTTATGTTTAGTTATCTTTCCCCTAAACAGATTAAATTACTAATTTCTGTGATTATTCAAGTAAACATTTAAAAAAAAGACATAAAGTACCATCCCCAACGCTTTTCTTGGCCTCGCCGACTGTTGGCTTCTTTCCTTCATGTATTATAACAAGCACCCTCATTTCACCTATATATATATATATATTGTAAGTTAGCACTTGCCCGAACGTCTGTTCTTGTCTTGAACCAGCTGTCACACCGCACGGGACGCTCCGAGCAGCAGTCAGCGATGATGATGATGCTGATGAGAAATCTGTACAGATGAAACAGGGGAGAGTTCGCGCACTGCGCTCACACAAATCCCCCGGACAAGAATCGCGGCCACCCTGATCGCTGATTGCAGAGATGATGGACGACGGGCATAATAAGGCTTCATGCGCGCGACGTGGATAATCTCTTCGGAGCGACGATGTCGATCTGCGACCGTGTTCGAGGGAATAACGCAATAGTTCACCGAAGACGATTGTTGGAGTACAGTATAAGAGGCAATGTAACGATTGAAGAACTTCTTATACCAGGAATGCGAACTGGTGTCCACAGGAGAACATCATCATCGGGGTAAAAGAATGGAGTTCGGTGGCGTTGATTATACAGGAGTTTGCGGTCTTGTTGGGCACTTCAGTGTTCAAACGGGCAAGTTGACGACACTGGGCCATACAAGTGGCAACTCTTCGCCCAGAGATTCAGACGTAGAGGAGGGAGCTAAGGAGAAAGTAGTGCCAAATACTGTCGATCGCTGACGGCCATAAACTAAAAAGGGCTATAACCAGTAGTGCGCTGGACAGCGGAATCGTAGGCGTGGGGGACGAAAGATAAAACGTTGTCCCAGTTCCGGTGATCATGAGCGATATACATGGATATCATGTCGGACAAAGTTCGGTGAAACCACTCGACGAGTCCATTGGTCTAAGGGTGGTAACTAGAAGATGTGTTATGAACAGGGTTAGCTGCGCACACTACTTCCTCAAGGAATTGCAAAAGAAATGTCTTTCCATGGTCGCTTATGAAAATAACGGGGAGTTCCACCAGGCAAAACTATCGCACGCATGAAAAAAAAATCGGTGACTTCAGAGGCGGCTCCAGAGCGAAGAATGGCGGTTTCAGTGTACCGCGTTAGATGGTCGATGGCAGGCACAACCCAACGGTTGCCATCTGACGCCAAAGGGAGAGGACCAAACAAGTCATTGGCGACCATGTCGAAAGGCACAGATGGGCGAGGTAGAGGTTGCAGTAGGCCAGCAGGAGGGGATGTTGAACGCTTGCGATGCTGGCAAGACGGACATGATGAAATGTATTTGGCGACGCTGGCAGAAAGCCCAAGCCAGAAGTAGCGACTCTTGATACGGTCGTAAGTTTCAAGGTGACCTAAATGTCCAACAGTGGGGTCGCCTTGGTAAGACTTCATAATTTTAAAATGAAGGAAGCGAGGTACAACGGGTGTCATGGCGTTGAGCCGTAGGGTGATAAACAACGCGGTAAAGTGTTCCAAGGTGAAATCGGAACCGACGAAGCTGACGGCGCAAGCGACTGTTTGGGACAACTGATTCCCCACGGAGGCGAGCAATGATTGTGCGGCAGTAAAGGTATCTCAGCTGCAGGGACCAGAAATGAGCGTTGATCTTGAGTGGAGCAATAGCGATGGGTGCAGTATTCAGGTGGCCAGCAGAGCGGACTCATAAGGCAGGAGGGAGAGGAGGCCATAGGTGGAGCCGCGTCAGTAGAAATCAATTGGCAGCGAGAGAGGGCCTCAGGCCGAGGTGTTTTCGCCCAGATTTATAGGTGATGGTGAAGGTGTACTCTTAAAGGCGTAGGGGCCAGCGACCCAGTCGACCCGATAATTTCTTTAGCAATGACAGCCATCAGAGTGCATCATGGTCTGTTACAATAGTCAAATGGCGACCATACAAATAAGGTCGAGATTTTTGAACCGACGAAACAACGGCGAGGCACTCTTGCTCGGTAATAGTATAGTTACGCACAGCCGCAGTAAGCGTACGTCTGACGTATGCGATGACGTGCTCTTCAGACACTGCGTTGGCTTGCAAGAGGCCACTCCAATTCTGTGCCCACTGGAATCTGTGTGAAGTATGGCCGGCGCGTCCATGTCAAAAGTGGGCGCGGCAGCATTGCCAAGATGCGGAGTTCAAATCCGTTCCTTTTTGTGATTCAGATTTTGCTTGGATTGCTGCTGTCATCTTCCGGACCTTGTTCAGAGACGAATGCGATAACATCCTACGCTTCCATGGAATTGTTCCGGCTAAATCCCAGCTGAGGAATATCTTTCGAAGCTGCGCAAACTGTTAGCTGAGGCACATGCAACAGCTGAAGGTAATTGCACAGATGCTCAGAGAAAGTACGCGAGCCGCTACAATCTCCGCGGGACGGATAACCAGTTCGCGGAAGTGGACAAAGTGTTGTGGTTGGAGAAGGAAGGCCAGGGCAGATTGATGGGAAAGTGGATAGGGCCGGTCAAAGCTGTAGAAAGCTTGCGGCCCTACCGTTATCTAATCGAGTTGGAAGGCGGCACACATCGAGCTGTGCACGCCAACAAACTCCGAGCTTACCACGCACGCGTTAATGTTGTGGGCACAGTTTTCGAAGGGGACAGTGACTTTGGCGATGTGCCCACATTCCCAACACCATCTGACGAAGGAAGTAGCTTGTCGGGCGAAGCTTTGAGCCACCTTACTCCATCGCAACGGGGAAAGATGACCGCGGTGCTCGCTAGGCACGGACAAGTATTTGGTAGTAAACCGGGCAAGTGTACCGCTGGCATGCACAGAAAAAGGCTGAAGGCAGGATCTGAAGTAGTAGCCAGACATGCGCACAAGGTACCAATGGTGTTTCGGAAGAAAGTGGAAAGGCAGATTAACGAACTGTGTGAGTGGCTGCTGATACTTCCGGTAGAGAACGCCCACGCCCTTCCCATAGTCTGTGTATCTAAGAAGAACGGCGGCATAAGGCTCTGCTGCGATGATCGTAGGCTAAACAGCATTACGGAACCGGACGCATTCCCCATGAGCATACCTTCGGAGCTTTTGTTTGTGGTGGCAAAGGCGCGTTACATCAACCTCATTGACATGCTGAGGGGATAATGGCAAATACCTTTAGATAAGCAGTCTCAAGAGTTGACAGCGTTCGTAACGCCGGTCGGGTAATGCGCTTGGAAAGCGATGCCTTTCGGGCTTCGGAACGCTAGCTCCACGTTCCAGCGAATCATTAACGAGGTATTAGCACCACACAGACAGTGTTCCTGCGCTTACATTGATGACCTCGCCATATTCTCCGAGACGTGGGAGGATCATCTGAGGCACATCTACAATGTTCTGAGTTCCGTAGCAGCTGCGGGATTCACTGTGAATACAGCTAAGTGCCGATTCGCAAGAGGGGAGGTAGAGTTTCTTGGTCCCATAGTAGGATCCGGTAAGCAAATAGTGAATCCTGCAAAGGTCAGCGCTATTGAGGAGATTTCCCCGCCCCAGACGAAACGGCATTTGAGGAGTTTTCTCGGGTTGGCAAGCTATTATAGACAGTATGTCCCTGACTACTCGCGTATTGTTCTCCCGTTGGCTAATCCGACGAAAAGGAGGACCGCTCATCGGCTACCTTGGGAAAACGAGGCACAGAATGCGTTCGAGAGCATTAAAGAGTGTTTAGGACGCGCGACATCGCTGTATGCACCAGATCCTAGTAAGGAGTTTATACTATCCACCGATGCCTCCGACTACGCCGTAGGAGCATGTCTTGCACAGTGTGACGAGGAGGGGAACGAACGCTCGATCGCATTTCTAAGCAAAAAGCTCAGTCCGACCCAAACTCGGTGGGCCACAATCGAGAAGGAAGCCTACGCGATCATATGGGCACTGAGTAAGCTCGAGGCTTGGCTATTTGGTGCACAGGTGCGTGTGGTAACAGACCACAATCCCCTCAAGCACCTTACGCTTACCAGCCCGCGTAGTGCCAAGTTAACTCGCTGGGCTCTCGCTCTTCAAATGTTCAATATTACGATCGAACATAAAAAGGGCACTCAAAATGCCAACGCAGATGCTATGTGAAGGCTGGTGGCAGCCAATTAAATGGAGCTTAGCGCATCGAAGCCAAGATAAATGACTTGGGAACGTTTTGGGCTTTGTCATTGCGTCTGGGCGCGGATGGCGGGGGATTTTGAACCTGACGCCAGCCGCGTCGCGTTGTTCGCTTGTGTGTTGTGTGTGGCTGCAGTATAAAGACTTATGCAGCACACTTAGTGGGGAGGTGTTGCGCTCATCAACGCGACATACCACACCGCCGGCTTCTGGACTGGCGCCTGCTCGTTGAAAGCGTAGCTCCGGGGCGTGCACTAGAGAGCCGGCGCACGGTGCGTGACTTTTCGTTCATTTCCCGTGACCCTGGATCGCGGATTGCCGGGCTGGCGCGGATTTCAAGTCGCCAACGCAAGGCCGCCCGCAATACGACTCCGGACGTCCCGCGTCGGCAAGGCGACCCTAGTGAGAAATCCCGTATCGCGACAGACGGGTTTGAACCGGTCCTGTATTATCCCATATGAATTTGATACCCGTGTGACCAGTCCTGTATGAAGCTTAAACGGGTTTATATCGGATAGGTCATGTCCGGTATGAATTTCAATCCCGGACGCTCCAGTCCTGTATAGAGTTAATACAGGGCAGACCATGTCCAGTACGCATCTTATACATGACATCCCAGTACGGAATGGATATGAAACAGGGCGGACCAGTCTTGTATGAAGCTTAAACGGGTTTATTTCGGACAGGTCATGTCCAAAATGAATCTCAATCCGGACGATCCCATCCGGTATCGAGTTAATACAGGGCAGACATTTTCCAATACGCATTTTATACATGACATCCCAGTCCGGTATGAATATGAAACAGGGCGGACCAGTCCTGTATTGATCGAGCTCGTATACAGGACAGGTCATGTCCGGTTTAACAGAAACTGGCCAAATCCGATATGAATGAAACTGATACGGGACAGAGTATTTCCGCTTCTCAGTACAACTCGGGCGGATCGTGAAGCTCAGCCAGGATGACCACGTCGGAACATGCCTTCACGCTAAATAAGCATGAAACCACACATAATATACGTTAAAACTTTTCTGTATATGCGGAGTACGCGTTGTTTCGTACGTACCTAGAAGATATGAAGCCGTGTATGGGCGCGCTAGCAAGTACATACAGAAATTGCGTTTTGCTTTTGCGTGTGCAACAGTCGCTGCAGCTTGTACGATCTTGCGGTGCATCTTCACAATCTGCGACTGAAGATCTGCCACCTTCAACGCGAAAGTACAAGCAAGAACGTAGCGTTTCGTTAGCGCGGATAAAATACGCTCGAGAATAAATGAAACATCGCTGACCATCGAAATATGCACAGGGCAGACGGACATCGGGAGTCGCTTCCTCGAGTGTTTACGCATGCAGAACACTTGGTCAGAAGTAAATTCATTGACGTCGCGGCTCCACTGGCAGCAGGTGAAGCTAAAACAAGCAGTAATACAAGTGTTGGTGTACCGCATATATCTATATGTAGCTAAAATTGCATGCGTTCGAAGACGATGACAAAACACATCAGCACTAGTAAATTGTGACATTCGGAGGTTTGTCTACAAGAAAGCGATACATTGTAGAGATGCGGGACACGGATAACCCTTGGTAATAGCCAGGAAAAAGATGCAGCGTGTTTAAAGGGCGATCGTTAAATTACGACCACAAATTCTACACCCTACAAAAATACACAAACTACAAAAGATCAATCTCGACTGCATAAGCAGATCTATAACCACCATATCCATGTGCTGCCGTGGTGTAGTGGTTAAAGAGCGTGCTTGCTGGCTGAAAAGACCAAAGTTCAATTCACGTGTAAATTTTTTTCCTTTTCTATTTTCTTTTTGTTTCTTTTTCTTTTTTTCAAATGTAGTGGTGTTATGTAGCGTTCAGCCTGTATCAATTAACCAGAAACCGGACGAACGCGTCATTTCTGGAACTGATACCGGGCAGAGTATTCCGCTTCTGAAAAGAAGTCGGGCCGATCGACGAAGCTCGACCAGAATGACCATGCCGGACACGCCAGCGCACTAAATAAGCATGATACCAAACATATTATACAACTGTTCTGTATATAAAGGGCACGCTTCGTTTCCCAAATACCTCGAAAATGCGAAGCCGTCGAAGTGTGCGCTAGCAAGCATATACGTGCGTCGCGTCGCTTTTCCGCGTACAACAGTCGCTGCAGCTCGTACAATCTTGCGGTGCGTCTTCATATCTGCAACTGAAGATCTGCCGCCTACAACGCGAAAGTAGAAGCACGAACGTATCGTTTCGCTAGCGATGACAAAAAACTGTTCGAGAAAAAATAAACAAACATCGCTAAACATCGAAAGATGCGCAGATAGCCGCACACCGGGCGACGCATTCTCGAATGTTTACATATTGAAACCGCTCCGTCGGAAGTGTATTCATTGATATCGATGCTCCGCTGGTGCCACGTGAAGCTAAAACGCCCAGTATTACAAGTATTAGTTGCACCGGATATCTCTGTATGTAGGAAAACTTACAAGCGTTCGTTTACGATGAAAAACACATCAGCACTAGTAAAATATGATATCTTCAGGTTTGCCTTCAATAAAGTGACGCATTATAAAAATACGGCACATTTGTGAACCCTCGTGATAGCCTGCAATGACATTCAGCGTGTTTAAAGGGCGATCGGTGGATTACGGCCACAAATTCTACTACCAAGGAAAATATACAAGTACTAAAGAGCAAAAGTAGCTACTCATACTGAATAATAACCACTGTAACCATATTCCGCCGTAGAGTAGTGGTGAATTGCATAACGTCGGAGTTGGGAGACTCCGCGCTGCCTTGGCTTTCGAGCACAGGTTCTCTGGCGTCCGCCACACTGTTACTTGCGTCCAGTTGGGAACCATTCTCCACTGGTGCAGAATCCGCTGTCGCAACGGCCGTGGACGTCCTCCTCATTGTCAAAGAGGTCAACACCGGCCCATTATTCCTTGCCGGTTGCCCGGTTGTTTTGGCTGACTCTTCCGCGTCCGCCTCATCCATCAGATGCTCGGAAGAATCGTCGCTGTTCCCAGGACCAGCGATGCTCGGGTAGCTGCGAGAACACTGCCCTTTTTCGTGGCCAAAACGACGGCATGCACCACAAGGCGGAACCTTACACTCTTGGCGAATGTGGCCGGTACTTCGACACCGGAGACATAACGGAGGCCTTCCAGGTACTACGACGAGCGTCAACTCACCGCCGACGTTCAGCTGGTGCGGCAAGTCGTCCAGTTTGACCCACACTTTCATCTTCAAGGTGACAATCCTGGTAGTTGAAACCTTATCCGATATGCCGTGCACGCGCCAGCGCTCCCTGGCCACTTCGGAAACCTTTCCATACGGCGCGAAGGCCACACGCACATCTTCATCCGGAACATTGTGAAGCAACCAGTGGAGCTTCAGCCTCACATCCTGGTTGGCTTGATCAATAACGAGGCAGCGACATTGCTTCACACACAACTCACCCACTCCAGCAATCTTCTTCACAGCATCCGCGTCTTTCAGGGTGATGGCCCAGACGTGGCTCATGCGATACGCCCCCATGGCGATAACGTCAGGGAGCAGCGAACGCTGAGCCAACGCGTCTCGGAAATCTTCCACCCGGTACGGGCGGGCCCTGATATCCGCATGCAAAAAAACTGTGTTTAACACAAAACACCCTATTGGAAGACTTGGCAGAACAACCTGGTAGTCATTATTCTGTTCCATAGCCCTGTTACTGCGGCCAGACATGGCCGCTGAAGCCGCCATCGAAAGCACCGGGGGTTCGACGTTCGACGTTGAGGCCTCGGCTGAACGTTTCGTCCGAGACGCGGCAGGCGGGTAAACCGCCTCCGTAATTTGAACGCGACCTAATGCATGTGAGTGCAGGGGGTGCGTCAGCCGTCATAGCCTGTTTTCGGCTGTGGCTCTTTGACTGTGTTTATGGAAGGTGACAAGTGCGGTGGTCAGGCACGCCTCAGTAGGCATTCAGACATCCCTTTTGGAGGCCGGATACGATAGCGTACGTTTCGGAACCTCGGACAATCAGATCCACATGGACGATTGAGGTAGGCATCACACGGATCGGGCGCCTTTTTCTCTAGACGCATGGCAATTAAGCTAGATGTGCTATTCAGTTCAGTTCAGTCGTTCAGTCGTGTCCAACTCTTCGTGACCACATGGACCATGTCACGCCACGCTTTCCGGTCTCTCACTATCTTCCAAACATCACATAACTTCATCTGCAGTGCCTCGAGGATGCCATCTAACCATCGCGTTCGCTGCCTACCCCTTCTCCGGCGACCCTCAGCCTTTCCCAACATCAAATCTTTCTCCCAGCGACTCTTCTCTTCTCATCAAATCACCAAAGTAGCTGAGCTTTAACTTTAGAATTTGACCCTACAATGAGCAGTCAGGGTTTATGGTCGACAATATCGACTGATTTGATCTTCTGGCAGTCCAAGGAACTCTCAAGAGTCTTCGCCAGCACCACAATTCAAACCCGTCAGTTCTTCGGCGGTCAACCTTTTTCACAGTCCAACTCTCGCATCCATACATCACAACTGGAAAGACCATAGCACGAGTTATACGGATCTTGGTTAGCAGACTAATTTCTCTGCTCTTTACTAGGCGGTCAAGGCTAACCATTGCTCTCTTTCCCAGAAGCAGGCGTCTCCTAATTTCATGGCTGCAGTCTCCTTCCGAGGTAATCTTGGAGCCCAAGAACAGAAAATCTGTCACAGCTTCCACTTCTTGTCCATTGATGCTCCAGGACTTGATAGGGCAAGACGCCATGATCTTTGTCTTTTTAATGTTCAGTTTAAGCCCAAAATTCTCACTATCTTCTTGTACGCGCATCAGAAGTCTCTTGAGTTGCACTTCACTTTCTGCCATTAAAGTGGTATCAACCGCATATCAAAGGTTGTTGATACGTTTTCCAGCAATCTTCACTCCAGCTGAAGACTCGTCCAGACCGGCTTTCCTCATGATGCACTCTGCATATAGGTTAAATAGGCAGGGCGACAGTATGCAGCCTTGCCTCACTCCTTTCTCGATCGGAAACCAATCAGTAAGACCATGCCCAGTTCTGACTGTGGCCTCTTGCCCTTCATACAGGTTCCTGAGGAGACAGATGAGGTGAATTGCAACGCCCATCTCTTGGAGAGCTTGCCACAATCTGCTGTGATCTACGCAGTCAAACGCTTTCGCATAATCAATAAAGCAGAAGTAGATGGGTTTCTGGAACTCTCTTGCTTTTTCCATGATCCAGCGAAGGATAGCAATTCGGTCTCTAGTTCCTCTGCCCTTGCGAAACCCAGCTTGCACGTCCGGAAGCTCCCGATCCACATACTGCTGCAGCCTACCTTGGAGAAATTTCAATATCACCTTGCTAGCATGCGAAATAAGTGCGATCGTGCTGTAGTTGGAACAATCTTTCGCACTGCCTTTCTTTGGAATGGGGATGTAAACAGACCTCCTCCAATCCTGTGGCCGCTGCAGGGTTGTCCAAATCTTCTGACATAATGTATGCAGAATGTCAACAGCGTCATGACTGAGGTTTTGAAGCAACTCAGCTGGAATGCCATGAATTCCGCTAGCTTTGTTCTTAGCAAGGCTGGATAAGGCCCATTCAACTTCACTCTTCAGGATGCCCGGCTCGAGATCAGTAATCACAACAGTCTTATGTTGGGTTTGCACATTCGGGTCATTCTTGTACAGTTCTTCTGTGTATTCCGGTCATCTCTTCTTTATCTCTGAGGCTTCAGTGAGGTCCTTGCCTCGTTTGTCCTTTATCACGCCAAGCTTAGCAAAAAAGCTTTATTTGATATGTTTGATTGTCTTATACAGGGCTCTTGTGTTCCTTAAATGGCTGTTGTCCTCAACTGCTTGGCACTGTATGTTCAGGAAGGCATTCTTATCTCTCCTTGCTATTTTCTGAAAATCCGCATTGAGAACCTTGTATCTTTCTCTTTCCCCCATAACCTTTGCCATCCTCCTTTCCTCAGCTATTTGCAAAGCCTCTTCAGATAACCAAGTTGCTTTCTTGCATTTCTTTTGCTTTGGAACTACCTTAGTAGCAACTTCTTGTATTATATCACGAACATCAGTCCACATCTCTTCGGGATCTCTGTCTTCTAGATCTAATTCCTGAAATCGGTTCCTCACTTCCACAGCGTATTCTAGTTGAATTCGATCCAGATCGTACCTGAAAGGCCTTCTAGTTCTCTGCATTTTCCTCAATCGAAGCTTAATTTTGGCAACAAGAAGCTGATGATCGGTGCCACAATCGGCCCCAGGCCTTGATTTTACTGCTTGTATCGCGCTTCTCCATCTCTGCCGGAAAAGAATATAATCGATCTGATTCCTGTACACACCGTCCGGTGAAGTCCATTTGTACAGGCGCCTCTTGTGCAACCTTGAATGTTAGAGGGCTTGGAGCCCGAAGGCGGCAATGCCAGTTGAATCGCCTGCTGCTAGATAATGAAATCGACCTATTAGCCGTTCAAGAGTCGAAGATAGAATCTCAGGACCATGCAGATCGCATGGTGTCTGTTTTCCATGCAAACTGCGACGTGTGTGTTTGTCACTCTGTGGGGGCATCAGGCGGATGCCTTCTTTTCATTCGCAATACTTTGGGTATAAGCGTACACTGCGTATTTGCATGCGAAAGTGGCCGACTCTTGGTTGTTGACTTTTTGTTCTCAAATTTATTTTGGCGTGCTGTCTGTATGTGCGCCCCCAATGTTGAAAGTGATCGTCAAAACTTCTTTTATTCAGCTGAGCCGTACTTGAAATGTGACAAAATTTTGCTTGTATTGGACGATTTTAACTGTGTGTGCTGCTACTGATCGAGCGAAGATTAGATCACTGAAAGACAAGAGCGCTGAACTGTTGAATGTATTTGTGCATGACTATTGCTTGGAAAACATTGGGAATGTGTTTTCTTCTGGAACCCGTCCGGAATACAGGAACTTTCAATGCGATAGTCATGCGAGACTAGACAGGCTGTATGTATCTATTGATCTCGTTCCAATTTGTACCGACTATAATGTAGAACCTATTTCGTTTAGTGATCATTGCCTTGTTAGTGCGACTTTTGGAATGAAGGTTAAGAAATCTGTTATCAACTGGCAGCTATGGAAACTGAACGAGAAATTTTTGGAGGATGAAGAGTTTGTTAAGGCAATCACGAACGATTTGGAATGTTTGCTTAAGGTGCATGAAGAAAGCCATGCAGATAAATGGGAAAGATTTAAAGAGCAGGTGAAGATAAAAGCAATACAAAGAGCGCTGTTATTCGGTACAAACAGAAAGAAACAGAAAAGGAACTTCATGGACAACTTGAGTGCCTGTTGTACATGAAAAGCTGTGCGCCAGGAAAGTTCACTAAGCAAATCAGAGATCTGAAATCTCATTTAGAAAGAATCGACGCTGAGAAGTACAGAGCCGCGGTTATACGCGCAAGAAGCGATAAACTGTGGGCTGGCGAGGCGCCGACAAAGCGAGCGCTATCAGATGAAAACAGGTATGCTTTCCAGAAGGAAATTAGGCAAATAAGACATGAAAGGTAGATTACAAACGATGCTAAAGATATAAAGGGTGTGATTCTGAAACATTTTGCTGAGCTTGTGAGTAATGCGCGCGAACATAATGAAGGGTTTCCAATAGAATATTTACGGCTAATGCCAACGCTCGAAGATCGTGTGAAAGAGAGCCTTGAAATGCCTATTACATTGCAAGAGATAGAAAAGGCCATAGATCACCTCCCATGTGGGAAAGCCCCAGGACCAGATGGGCTGAGCGCCTCCTTTTACAAAGCATTTAAAAACCATCTTTCTAGCCTTATGTTGGAAGTGATAAGAGAAGCCTACGAACTCAAACAAGTGCCATTATCATTTACTACGTCACACATCGTACTTATTCCAAAAAGTGATGATCCAGAGAAACGCCTGTTGGTGAAGTCATATAGGCCAATAAGCCTGACAAATGTTGATTGCAAAATCTTCATGAAGGTTTTAGCGAAGAGATTGCAGAGTGTAATAGCCAAATTAGTCGGACCGCACCAAACGTGCGGCATAAGAGGTCGCAGCATCGCCACAAATATACATGTGGCACGAACCGTACTGGAATGTGTAGACACGCTTGGAAGTCAGGTTGCCATGATTCAGCTGGATTTGGAAAAAGCGTTAGATCGCGTATCACTCGATATCCTTTTCTCCATTCTAGAGCATTGTAACCTGGGCTCGGTAATCGTGGAGGGAGTGAGAATGGCGTACGCAAGCTGCTCGACACGTATTATAGTGAATGGCGATCTCACTGACAGTCTCGCAGTGCGTTCTTCGGTGAGGCAAGGATGCCCACTCTCTCCTCTGCTTTTTGCAGCCTATCTCGAGCCATTATGCTTGGCCATTCTCAATAATGAATGCATCTCGGGTTTCAAGCTTCAGTCGGCGCATGTGAAGCTATTTGCATACGCGGACGACATTGCAGTATTTTGTAAAAACAGAGAGAGCATTTGTGAAGTGGTTAACGTTGTTGAAAAGTTTTGTGACCAGACTGGATGTCGGGTTAACTGGGAAAAAAGCTCCGGATTTTGGCACGGCTTATGGGATGCTGAACCGGCTTCTTTCTCCCGATTGCAATGGTCTTCCTTGCCAATGCAGTATCTGGGTGTGCCCCTACAATGTTGTCGCGATCCTAGCTTACACTGGAAGGAAGGAACAAATAGAGTGCGAGAGAAAGCGGAAGCATGGCAGGGAAGGCAACTGTCAATCTTTTCACGCGCGTTCATCTGCAATGTGTTTTTGATTTCAAAGATATGGTATGTAATGAATGTTCTATGTGCGTCACGAACTGCCATTCAAAAAATTCATCATGTGTTTGCGGTTTTTCTTTGGAAATGGTAAAATTGAAGAAATTTTAACCTCACACGCGTCAGTTCAAGGGCAGCTGAAGTGTTTTATTAAGTGTGACCATTTGCTGTTCATGTACACTTCGGAAATAAAGAAATAAAAAGCAGTAGAGTAGTGGTTAAGGTGCCCGTCTGAAGACCACAAGGACCGAGGTTCGATTCCACATTCGGTAGTAAAATTCTTTTTTTTATTTATTATTTTAAATGTAGTCGTTTTATTTTATATTGTTGCATGCTTTTTCCACCCTGGCGACGCATTTCTTTCCGGAAATGAGGGCCATCAACCATACAGGCCATTCTGGTATCACAGCTCCGCGCGGTTTCATTCCGGACTTTCCAGAGCAGTACAGGAATTTGCTGAAATAGCCCCCAATCCTGTATCCCAGATCCTGTACAGTAAACCTGTATACAATTTCCTGTACGAACTTTATACAGGATTTTTCAGTAGGAGAGCGGCACTATTCCGAACCGCAGATCATCCACGATGTGTGTAGGTATGTGTGGGCGTGTGTGCGCGCGCTGGTCTCTTGTGTAAAGGAGCGGAGGCCAGGAAGCTCATTCCCACGGGACTTGGGCTGTCTGGCAAGGACGCACGTGACGACGGCTGCGGATTCGAACTCCATGGAATGTGCACGCGTGATGTTGTGCGTACAGGACTACAGGTGTGAGGAGGAACAATGCTGGAGCCTATTGGCCCCGCACAGAGTTTACTTCGTCCCTATTGGCTCAGCCATGTGGTCTTTGTTTAGCGAGCCTATTTAACGAGCTGTCAAGGATGATTTCGGGGGGGAAGAGACCAGTTGCAATAAACATGCTGTAAACTTGGTTCGACTCCGAGTAGTTCTCCAAGGTGCCCAGCAGGTACACCTCAACAGACCGCCGGTAAGCGCAACCGAGCACGGCGGGTGAGGGGAGATCCCTTTCGAATGCCAGCAGCTGAACAGACCGTCGCCCTCAGGACGAGCACGGCGGGTGACAGCTTGGAGAGCGGTTTCGAAACATAACTGACACCAATTGCGGGACTTTCGCTGCGAACGGCCAGCGCTCAGCATATCAAGCCCTTAGCAGCATGCACCGCTCGAGTAGTTATCCAGAATTGCCTCTATACCAGTGAGTTCGTCGTGCTGCCAAGTTGCTCACACGCTGTTATTTTAGGCTGGGATTTCCTGTCGCGTCACGCTGCTATTATCGATTGTGCTCGAGCGGAAGTGGGATTCTCGTCTTTGCCCGATGCCTTACCAGACGCTGATCCACGAAATTCCTGTGCTGAAGCCCTCGTAGCCGAAGATATTGACCTTCCTCCCTGCTCTTCTGTGCTTGTTCGTGTCGCTTGTGCCTCTGTTAGTGATGAGACCGTTCTCTTCACACCAACCCATACTTTCCTGCGCCGCAAGTGTCTTCCATTGCCCTATGCTGTGCTCGCTATTTCCGCTGGCCTTTCCATGTTATGGGTCTCTAACCCATTTACCTCATCTACTGCTTTGCGCCATGGTGAATGCCTCGGCAGTAACCAGCCAATCGCATCTCTTCTGATCTCTGAGAAACCTGACGACGCGTCGCACTCTGCCGTGACTGCGCTCAGCCCCCCTTCACCTGCGCCCGCTCCTCTCTCAATAGACTTGTTCCTCCGCTCCATCGACGCCGATCTTCCTGCAGAGCAGCGCACTCAGCTTTTGAACCTACTATATCAATTTCGCTGCTCCATCGACTCTCATCAAAGTTGTTTGGGTCAAACTGCTACAGTCACTCATCACATCGACACCGGCGCCCACGCACCACTGCGACAGCGCCCCTATCGTGTGTCTGCAAATCAACGCCAGGCTATCGTAGAGCAAGTCGCCCTAATGATTTGGAACGGCGTGATTCAGCCCTCAAGCAGCCCTGGGGCGTCTCCTGTGGTCCTCGTAAAAAAGATAGATGGTTATATCCGCTTCTGTGTCGATTATCGCCGCCTGAAGAACGTTCCGCGAAAGGACATCTACCCTCTCCCACGCATCTACGACGCTCTCGATTGTTTGCAAGGCGCCGAGCTCTCTTCTTCCCTAGATTTACGTTCCGGCTACTGGCAAGTTCCCCGGGAAGCGGCTGATCGTCCCAAAACTGCCCTTGTAACTCCTGACGGCTTGTACGAATTTAGAGTTATGCCGTTTGGCCTTTGTAATGCTCCGGCAACATTTGAGCGGATGATGGACACTATTTTGCGTGGCCTAAAGTGGAATACATGCCTCTGCGACCTCGATGACATTGTCGTCTTTTCTCCTGACTTTAATACACATCTCCGTCGTCTGAAGCACGTTTTGACCTGCCTATTTGATGCCGGGCTGCAGCTGAATTTGAAAAAAAAATGTCGTTTTGCCACCCGCCAGCTCACCATTCTTGGCCACGTTGTCTACAAAGATGGTGTATCTCCAGATCCTGCCACACTTCGTGCCGTAGCAGCCTTTACCAAACCGACTTCCATCAAGGATCTACGTAGCTTCCTCGGGCTGTGCTCTTACTTTCGCCACTTTATAAGAAATTTTGCTTCAATTGCATGTTCCCTTGGCAGACCTTCTGTCCGGCAGTACCGACCTTTCGTCGTGGTCGCCAACTTGCGACGATGCCTTCAATACTTTACGCCGGATTCTCACGGCACCGCCTGTCCGTCACTTCGATACCACAGCGCCTACTCAGGCCCACACGGACGCCATTGGTATTGGTCTCGGCGCTGTGCTCGCTCAGCGCCAATCAGGTTATACTGAATACGTGGTCGCCTATGCTAGCCGAACACTCACGAAGGCTGAATCCAATTACTCTGTCACGGAAAAAGAGTGCTTAGCGGTTATTTGAGCTCTTACTAAATTCCGCCCTTTCCCCTATGGCTGCCGTTTTGATGTAGTGACGGACCACCATGCGCTCTGCTGGCTTTCTTCACTGAAAGACCCGCCCGGCATACTGGCAAAATGGGCGCTTCGCCTCCAGGGATATGATGTCCGTGTTCTTTACCGCTCCGGCCGCAAGCATCATGACGCCGATGCATTTTCCCTCTACCCCCTTACAGCTGAGGTCGCGAGCCTTGCCTCTTCCGACGTTTCCCCACCATCGGGTCACATCAATGACATGCCGTCAGCGCAGCGGCAAGATCCTTGGATAAATTCGCTCCTAGATTTTATCTCCAATCCTACAGCTGTTTCTCCATCGCGTGCTCTCCGCCGCCATGCTTCCCACTTCGCCATTCGTGATAACCTCCTCTACCGCCGCAACTACTGCACAGATGGCCGCAAGTGGTCGCTAGTTATTCCCCGGCAGCTACGTTCGCAAATCTGTGACTATTTGCACGCTGACCCACAATCCGGTCACGCGGTTGTATTCAAGACATACACTCATCTCCGGCTGCGTTACTACTGGCGGGGCATGTACACCTTCGTACTCAAGTAGGTTCGCTCATGCCTCACCAGTCAACGTCGCAAGCCATCTCCTCAACGTTCCACTGGAGAGTTGCTACCGTTACCCAACCCACCACGCCCTTTCGACCACGTCGGCATTGATTTGTATGGGCCGCTTCCCTACACTGCAGCCGGCAACCGCTGGGCTATTGTAGCCGTTGATCATCTGACAAGGTATGCAGAAACCGCCTCACTTCCATCTGCCACAGCGTCAGAAGTAGCTTCCTTCACTTTGCAGCGATTTCTTCTTCGCCACGGCGCACCTCGAGAGCTGCTCAGCGACAGAGGACGCGTTTTCTTGAGTGACGTTGTGAAAGCCTTGCTCACCAAGTGCAACATTATTCATAGAACAACCTCCGCCTATCATCCCCAGACTAATGGCCTCACTGAGCGTTTCAATCGTACCCTTGGCGACATGCTCTCTATGTACGTCTCCTCCAACCACTCAAATTGGGACCTCGTCTTTCCGTATGTCACTTACGCTCACAATACCGCAACGCAGTCTACTACTGGCTTCTCCCCTTTTTTTCTCCCCTACGGCTATCACCCCTCTGCTACAATCGACACCATACTCCCGTATCAGCCAGACATATCAGAGTGTACTCCTGCGTCTCAAGCAGCCCAGTATGCGGAAGACTGTCGACAAATTGCCAGCGCATTCACGGCTAACACCTAATACCGCCATAAATCCTACCATGACAACCAACACTCGACAACGGACTTCTCGTCTGGCGCTCTTGTGTGGCTGTGAATACCTTTTAATGCTCCTGGACTGTCTTCAAAATTTCTTGCTAAATACCATGGCCCATACCGAGTTCTGGAGCGCACCTCTCCGGTTAATTATGTGGTGGAACCTCTTAGGCCGTCTCATGATCTATACCGGCGCGGACGCGAGATTGTTCACCTCCAGCGCCTTAAACCCTATACGACCCTGCCATCTTGCTCGCGCCGTAAGTCGCCAGGATGTCTCCTCTTCGTCTCGCGGGTAATTACGAAGAGGAAGAAGTGCACGAGGAACATTCTAGGCAGTGACATCGTGATCGCTGCGCGTGTTGGACCTGATGGTGTTCGCTGTCGCTGTGCTCGCCGCTGATCTGCCCAGTCCTGCCGATCGAGTCCTGCTGATCTGATCAATAACCCCCATCTTACATTATATAAATCCTCAAGAGTCACGAATGCGTACTTACTTTGTCTCCTGGGTGCACCGGGATCTGCCAGTATCTGGACCGTAAATCAACCGAGGAAAAATAGGAAGCCTTATGGAGGCAGTGAATGAGTCATTAATGCGCGGGAGCGGGTAAACCTTCCTCTTTGTGACAGCGTTGAGCCGACGATAGTTGACACAAAATTGTCATGTGCCATATTTATTTTTCACGAGAATCACAGGGGAAGAAGATTAATGAATAATTCATCATTGCATTATATCACGGACCTGTTCGTCGATTATGTTACGTTCTGAAAGTTAGCATCCCTTTTGCAACACCGCTGGGTCCCAGCGCCGAACGCCATACCCGAGTATGGGCACAGTACGATGCCGGAGACTGGGCGTACTGGGATGCCGCACACTGGCACACACCGCATTGGTGACATTGGTCGCCCTGTAAAAAGAGGTTTCGGACAAAGAGTAAAAAATGTCATCCAAAAAACAGCGCGAACAATCGGGATGAAACACACGACTCAGAGACCATCTCAACTCATTAGAATCTAATTGCTCCACTAATCCAATTGATCATTGCCATGTGTGTCAATCCTGTTTTCCATCCTTGCATTTTACTGACATGTTGTACAAACACTCCGACCAGTTGACCAGGGAAATCATCGAGGCGTATAATACGGGTAAGAAATGAAGATTGTGCGTCAGCAAACCAAAAACAGCGCTTGCTCCTGTGGTTTCTTCCTTTCGTCCACGTTTGTTCGCGCTGTTTCTTGGATGATGTATCACCAACTCGCCCGCTTAACTATCCTGTTGTAAAAAAATGAAAAGGAACGAAGCCCTTCGAGTGCAAAAATATAAATAGGAGTAAAAAAAATATCCGGAGAAAAATAAACGGCAGCGCAGTCGGGATTCGAGCGTAGCTTTCTACGCTAACCACTCGAGCACAGCAAGGTTTTTTTTCTTCATTTACTGTTAAGAATTAAACTTATAATCGTTCGAAGTCAAAGTATAATACCACGAAGAGCTCTACCAAAAAGTAAGGCTTCACAAAGCTGGAACATTCTTCAGGATAGCTAGCTCGCTTAAAACTGGCATCCATTCAGGTTTCTCACTTTGGCCATTGTAGTGTTATGGTTGTATAAGATTGGGGGTGTTTATTGCTTTGTTTATTGTGTTTATTGTGTTTGGTGCTGTGGCAGTCGTACTTGGTGAAACCAACGCCTCTACCTCCACTTCTGTCACACAATCACAATGTTGCATCGTCGTTAGTAGCGTGGCATTTCCCCCTACTCAGCCGAAAACCTCTGGGCATGTTTACGAGTCGTGCGAGGTTTATGCGGCTTCAAGTGGGCAATGCGACATAGTTCTGTTTTGGCAGATCGATGACCCGATGCAGTCAGGCGGGCAACTGCATAAGTTAAATCCCAAATGCGTTTGACAACCACATATCGGCCGTCATAATGGGCCAAAAGTGTTTTACGTAGGCCGCGGGGCAGAATTGGTTACTCCAGCCAGACTAAATCGCCTGTAGCATACGTGACACGCCGGCGACTGGCATCGTATCGTACTTTGGGACGCTCATGTGAAGCACCAGACCGCGAGCGGGCGATTCTTCGTACTTATTCGGCGAGGCGGAGGGTCTCAGCCAGGAAGGGTTAATCACGGCTTTTAAATTGCTCGCGTGGGACTCGCGTGGTGGTCTGGCATACAGCACGGAGAATGGGCTGTAGCCTGTCGTCTCATGCGTGGCGGTATTAACGCATATGTGATGAAAGGAAGTATGATGTCCCAGTTCTCATGCCCTGCGTCCACACACATGGCTAGCATGTTTATAAGCGTTCGGTTGACGCGCTCAGAGAAGCCATTTGTCTGTGAATGGTATGACATCGAATGTCAACAAATTGCGGCGCATAAACGCATGAGCTGTTCAACAACATCAGCGGTGAATTGTTGGCCCCGATCAGTGATGATAATTCGTGGTGGCCCGTGTTGTAAGATGACTGAGTGCGGCAGGAAAAGCGACACTTGATGCCCCGCCGCAGATGAAATAGCAGCGGTTTCACAGTAACGTGTTAGGTAGTCCGCGCAGATTACAATCAAGCGATTTACATTCGAGGACTTCGTAAATGGACACACGAGGTCAATGCCTACTCGGTCGAACGGAGCTGTGGGGGTCTTCACAGGGTGCAGCAAGCACCCTGCAAATGGTGCTTTAGATGGCGGCGAATCAGCGGGCCATCCCAAGCGGTGCTTACATTCCTGAGCTGAGAGGCAAACGGTCCACATGATGACTGAATAGTCAGCTCCGGTGTCTACTAGGGGAGTGACTCTGCGACCGTCGACATCAACTTCAAGGTCGCTTATTCGCGTCCTCGCATTGCACGTGGGCCTTGGTGTCCGATCTCGGCTGCGTCGTTTCTTCAGGTCATGGCCGGGGCATACCATTATTTCTCTGGGCGGCGGCGTAAGCTTGCACTCTGGTCGTGTTGTTATCAATGTCGTCGTGTGGAGCGGCAATGAAATGGCTGCATCATCGTTAGTGTTCGTCGGCGGCGGAGGATCTTTGCCCTTTTACCGTGGAGCAACTCATCTCCGGAGGTTGCTCAACGGGGGCTAGGAGACCGTCCTTGCAAGTAACCGCGGCCCGGCGCCGCAAATCAGGCATTGCACTTCGATGGGGAGCGTAACAGACACCTTGGCGACGAGTGCTCTCTGCTGCGCATTAAGATGTTGATTTTCTGTGGTCGCTAGCCAGGATGGGGTCATCGGGTGTCGAAAGCGAAACAACAAAGGCCTGTTACTGCCTGTACGGGCTGTGACGGAGGATGTGTCCTGCCTCCCCACATTGGAAGCAGAGCGGTCGGTTGCTAGATGTCCTCCAGGTGTCGCATTTCCTGGGGCTTGGAGATCGTTTGCAGACTTGGCAGGGTTGGGGCCAAGGGCGGCTTTCGGGGGAAGGATGGTAGCGCCCAGAGCTTGGAAGGTCATGTCGAGGTGCAGGATGACGTAATGCAGCGGCATAGTTCATCGCTGCTGATTCATGCACTGGAGCCGTCGGTGTCGTCGCTTGAGGAACGGCCAGTGCCTGCTGGACTTCTTGACGTACGACGTCCGCGAGCGTCGCCACCTGGGGTTGTTGTGATGATGGCAGCAATTGGCGGAGCTCTTCTCGCACGAACTCCCGGATGAGGTCCCGAAGATTCGCTCCGCTTGCAGATACGCTGGGGTAGTGGCTTGAGTAGTCCGGTTGAAGAGGTTGCTCGTAGTGGCGCATCCGGGTGTCCAACGTGTTCTCGATGGTAGACGCTTCCGTATCGAAATCCGCCACTATTTTTGGCGGATTTAAGACAAGACCTGCAAAAAGAGATTCTTTAACGCCTCGCATGAAAAATTTGACTCGCACTTTCGGTCATGTTAGGGTCGGCGTGGCGAAAGAGGCGCTTCACCTCCCAACGTACGCAAGGACAGGCTCGGTAGGAAGTTGAGTCTGGACTGAAGGAGAATCTGGGCTCTTTCCTTTCGGACGACGCTTGAAAAGTCAGTCAAAAAAGCTTCCTTGAAAATCTCCCAATCCTTCATAGCTGCCTCATGATTTTCGAACCAAACTCGCCTGAGTTTCGAGGCGTCATTCCAGCCATTGAATTCTGCCACACGGTCGAAAAAGTCCATCCAGTCTTCCTCATCTTCACTTGGCAATCCTTGGAAGATTGGGGGCTCCCTGTGCTGCACGAAGATGACTGGTGCTGTTGACTGGGCCATTTTCAAAGTTGATGCCAGGCAGCAGACCATGTTCGGGTTGTAGGCTTTGGAGTCGGCGGCTGGCTCGGTCACCTGTTGGTTGGTCTTCCAGGGTGACAGGAACAAGGCTGAGGTCATCGCTTGAAGGATCATGAGCGTCACCTCCACCAGATGTCATGTGGTGGTTGACCAAGGTCGATGACACAAATGAAGAGTCGGGGATTGCACTGAAGAAACTCCTTATTGGGCTGACTTGCGCCCGCAAAATAACTAAGCAACTCGGCGGCGGCGATAGCCACAAAACGCGCTCGTCGATCGCCGAACAAAGAATGCCCGTCTCACTCGTCAACGCTCAATTTAAAGGTTGCTCAGAACAAACCAGACAATGCTGCAAATTGCTAATAGCACAACCTGGAACATAGTAGAAACATACGCAAGTGATCAGAATCTTCGAGAGAGATCTTGGCGCATCGTTCGCGACAAAGAAAATAATAAAGCGTCGTATCGCGACAACGAGCATGAACAAGCACGGAATACGAAATTGATACGCGTGCCAGAATCACAGTGATAAGGTCGCATGCCGGCGGCCTTTAAATGGGAGCCTGTTTACTGTTTTGGACTAGTGTATAACTGCCGCCGTGTACCACCCGCCTTGGTGGGGGCCGGACGCGTCCACATAGTACACTCCGGGTTTCCATTCGCAGTTGTGAGCTAAGCCCTGGCCTTCCGCGTGCCCTCGTGGTAGTCCTTGGAAATATTAGTGTGGAGTAGTTTTACGTGCACGGCTTATCGCCACTACTAGGAAGCCTTACTCTTTTCTCGGTTACAGTCGTGTGTTGTATGTGTAGACGGGTTATTAGGCGATGCCCCGACGGTGCCCGCGATAATCACGTGTATTGGCTTGTGAGGTAGGCTTCCCTCAGCTCCTCGAACGAGTTCATCATACCCAGACCTTGCAATCTCAGGTTCAACGTGGTTATAGGAAGGTTGAGGGCCTTCTTCGCTATTTTGCGCGTGATCACCTCGATGATGTTCTCGTCGTGTTTCTTAAGGAGGAGATAGGGGGTCAAGTACAGGATTCTGCTTTTTACAAAGGCATTAACCAGTAGTAGAGCATCTTTGCTTCTCAGCCCCCCTTTCTTGTTTGAGACTCTGCGGACCATTCGGCCCACTTGGTCTCCCAAACTTTTAACTCATTTCGCAGTTCAAGCCGATATTTCAAGGAGTGGACTTATCTCTTCTGGGTAGGGCAATCGTCACTGACGCGAGTTTAAATACGTTTTTCTTCCGAATGAAAAAAAAACGGTGAAGCGAAGGGAGGAGGGTGCGTGAGAAGTAGGCCAAGGAGTGAAGAAAATGTTTCTTCATTATATGTTTCTCAGATTGGAACCGGTGATCCTGTGGCCTGAAAAAGAAATCACATACGGCAGCAGCAGGAAAAGCTACGATGCAGGGTGGGTGAATGGTCAGCACCTAAAGCAGGTTCCGTGCAGACACACCTTTCTTGAAAAGGGAAAGCATTCCATATGGTCCTGAGAAAGAATACATGTGCCTGGGAATAATTCTCAAAAGCTTTTCGCAAAAGGGGGAGAAGACAAAGAATATTATATTAACTGGGCAGTGTACCACACCTGTCACGCCAAATAAGAAAGGTTTCAGGGAAGTATCGAAATAGGAATGGATAAGAGAGAAACATATTTGGAGAAACACGTGGAGCTTATGATATTGCTGAGGGGGGATAGAGTTTACACGTGCTGTGTATAAAGTGCACAATTAACGCTATATGGAAGGGTTTTCACGAGTTGTTATGGCTTAGAGTGAACATATTTAATGGATCCTAAAGTTCATTTAGGGATGTTTACTCCTGCTGGTTGCAATGTACTAAATTTATGGATTAAACATGCCTCTCAATATATTATATTCCTTCGGCATTTCGAGACTGACTGGAGAATATATAATTTAATTTCGTTGAGCCCGTGCTTTTTCTGACTGAAATACTGGACACCTGCTTTCGGGAGGCTTTTACCTGTGTCTTCCCGACGACCATGGATGATAAGAAAGAAGAAGTTGTTCTTTAAAAAAACGCTGCGTTCCCGTCTCCGTTGTTTTTTAGAATTTGCGACTTAACCGGGACGTACCGCTCCCTTTTTCTCATGGCGATGCAAGTGGACACTCATGGGCCTCCTGTGGAACCCGGTGCGTCGGCAGCGGTCACCCAGAGCGGTCACCCGGCGCCTCTACAACTCAAGTGACGCAAGCAGCCAGACCACCGTGCTGTACTCGCCTGCTAATGAAGACTCTTCGGCTGACGACAATGGGTTCGTGCCGGTGCTTAGCAAGAAAGCAAAGCGAAGACTACACCGACGACAAGATTCGTCCTTATCAAGCACGTCCACGGTCATCACTACGCGAGGCCCTCCGACACACACTCTATTGTTTGTCCCAGAGACACCAACAGACAATCTGAATCAACTCAACAGGCAAGTCACGTCTGTGTTCCTTGAAAGCCTCGTTCCTGGAAAGATAAAAGACGTTAGAGTGAATCCTTACAGAACATAATTGCCATTCATGTCATGGAGCGGAGCGTATTGGAGAGATTAACCGTCATTAACAAACTCGGCGACATCAGTGTGCGCTCCCATATTCTTCAGGACAGTGGCACTATGGCCGGCGTCATCTACAATGTTGACGAGGCCATCGCTGACACTGATCTACCAGTCTTAATCAAACCAACATCAAATAGCATCTCCATACTGCATGTGCAGCGCCTCAGGACATCGAAATGCATCAAGCTCATTTTCAAGCGACACCGAATAACATCGCATCTGAAGGTTGGACATTTCCGACACCCGGTCCGGCCTTTCGTGCCCAAACCAGTTCAATGCAGAAAGTGTATGAAGATCGGGCACGTACGTGCTGTCTGCAAAAATTCCATCGTGTGTTCTAAATGCTCCGATTCAGGTAGAACGAAAGGAAGATGGTTTGCACGGTATGGAAAAGAACTGAGCAAGGGTGAATGGGGTACGCCTCAGTTCGCAAATGAGCCAACGTTTCGACAAGTTTCGACAACGTTTCGATCTACTTGTCTTCGTCAGGCGAAGACAAATCCACTTGTCGAACCGTTGCCTCATCTGTGAACTGAGGCGTAGCCCATTTACCTATTTATCCTTAGAACTCACATATGTAATCCATCCGGTTACTCCCAGCAATGACAACCAGTAAGTTTGCCTGACAGTGAAAAGCGCAATCTCACGTTTACATTTGTGGGTGCGTATATGTCGCCATCCAGTCGTTTTAACGCCACACGAGTGAGCGACTTGATAGCGATTACACCTGGCCCTTGGATCATCATAGGAGACTTTAACGCTCACCACATGATGTCGGGAAATGTTCGAATGAACCTCAATGGAAGAAAGCTTGTGTCCTTCGCCTCTGATCATGACCTGCAATGTCTTAATGACGGTACACCGACCTTTATTCGAGGGGCAACTTACAGCAGCTGTCTTGATTTAGCTTTCGTGTCTCGATGCCTTGGTTTGCAGATAACACATAGATGTGACCACATTCCTACATATGTGATCATTAATGGCCTTTCTACAGCCACGTCTGTCCCACGAATGCGCCACATCTACTGGTCGGCATTTCAAGCACTTATGAAAGATGCTTGCACAGCAGGCCTCTCTGCAAGTATTGAGGAGAACATTAAGAAGGCCATGATAAACGCGACATTTTTCTTCACCCCACTGTCTACCTACACAGAGTTTGATACGGAGCTACAGCGACGGAGGGCAGAGTGTAGATACCGAGGCACGAAGTCGCGCCTGGACCTCAGAGATGCCAGGCGCCTGCAAAAGAAAAGTCAGCGCCGAATGCAAGCCCTCCGGAAAAACACTGGCGGTCATTCTGTGAAACGCTTGATTCCCGCAAGCCTTTATCACGCATCTGGAATGTCGTTCGTCGTCACCGAACATCCCCTAAACAGCTCTACCCATTCAAATCTCTCGCACTCTATCAAAGACGTAGTGAGGTCGAAGTAGCAGAATATTTCTGCGCTAGGGTAGCAGGCCAATCGACTCCAACGGCAATGCTACATTTCAACGATGTTCCAGCTTCACCGGGTTCACGAATGGACCTTCCCTTCTCCGTCGAGGAACTTGACCCTGTGCTGGCTTCTTGCAGACGGTCATCATCGCCGGGTCCCGATGGTGTACGTACACTGCGCTTGCAAATCTTGGACAAGAAGCTAGGCACGCTCTTTTGGAATATTACAACAAATCATGGAGTGAGGGCACAGTTCCAGACGAGTGGAAGTGCAGTCGTTTAGGTCCGCTCCTGAAACCTGGCAAATCACCTCTGGACTTGACATCATACCGTCCAATTGCACTGGCTAGTTGCGTTGGTAAAGTACTTGAAAGAATGCTGCTTAAACGTATTGAATGGTACCTAGAGCGCTTCCGCATAGATCCGGTTATTATATCAGGTTTTCGACGTGGACGCTCTTCGATTAACAACGTGGTGGACCTGGTATCATCTGTAAGACACGAACAAATTTTGAAGCGCTTACACGCGGCGTTGTTCCTGGATATAAAGAGCGCATATGACAACGTCACTCACCAGGCCATTTTGGACGCTCTGGAAGCTGCCGAGCTTGGCGGTCGTGTTTTTTGCTGAATACGCAGATATTTATCCAACAGATCTCACTTTATGCAGACTGAGGATGGCCCAACATCTTCTCATTTCACTTCCCGTGGAGTCCCACAGGGCGGAGTACTAAGCCCAACGCGTTTCAATCTGACTCTTGTCGGGCTTGTCGACTTAATACCACAATCGGCGCAACTTTCAATATATGCAGACGACATCTGTATCTGGACATCAGGAGTCACGCGCCCACAGGTTAGAGCGAGGCTTCAAAAGGCGGCAAGTATAGTTGCGTTCTACCTCCACCTGCGTGCCTACAAATATCAACTGAAAAGTGTTCGCTAGTTGCATTTACATGCAAAACATGTCAACTTACACCGTACGCACTGATGCAAAACAATACCGTACGAAAGCAGCCATCGCTTTCTGGGAGTTATCATCGACCGAAATCTTTCGTGGACTCTCCATATTTCATCCATGAAAAAGAGGCTGTCAGCAATTACTCATGTACTTGCCTTTATTGGGGGAAAGTCATGGGGAGCGTCCGTGCTGTCGATGCTCCAACTATACCGTGCATTATTCATGGAATTTCTTCGGTAAGCTTACCTGCACTTGGAAGTATGACGAAAAATAGCTTAGGAATTCTACATAGCGTTTAAGCTCAAGCTCTGCCTCTACGGCTGCTACCATTTTAATTGCAAAGAAGCAACCCATATCTACCTACCTAACAGTCGACTCCCTGAGGGAACATTTCCGACACATCTCTCGGGTTCCCTGTCATCATTTGGCCAGTCTTCCCATTACCAGGCCGAGTACATCGTTTACAAAGACTGTTGATGCGAATCGCGCTATACTGCCGTCCCAGTTTACACCCGCATTTAGGCCGTCCTCTGCACTATGGAGCCTGCATAAACCACACGTGCTTCTTTCAATACCCGGGATCAGGAAGAAGGTCGAGCTATCGACGACAGAACTGAAATAAATGTCTTGATTACTACCATGAGTACCATGCAAATGGTTTGCACGTCTACACCGATGGTTCAGTGAATGCCGTGAGGTCTTCAGGCTCCATGAACATACCCTCAATTATTACAGAAATAAAAGTTAAGACAACTCACCAGAATTCTTCAACACCTGCAGAGCTAACCGCTCTTTGTGTCGCAATTAGGCATATCAGTCAGCAGAGCCCCCAGCGGTGGTCTATTTTCACAGGTTCAAAAGCAGCCCTGCAAGCATCAAAAGCGGCTCTTCGCCGTGGAGCGCATGAACAACTCGTTGCGGAAATACGACAAATTCATCACTGTCCCTATTGCAAAAACCAGTGCACTGGGTCCCAGCGCACCAGCGCCATACCTGATTATGGTCCCAGTATGACACTGGAAACTGGCGCACTGCGACGCGGCATACTGGGACGCTTCGCACTGTCGGCACTGTTCGCCCGGAGAAAAAAAGGCGTGGGATAAAAATTAAAAAGTAAAAAGTAACGAAACAAGTTAGGTACATAAAATAAACCTAATAAGTAAAAAAGAATGAGTGCGTCAAGCGCGCTTCGAACTCAGTCCCTAGGTACATTTCAATCACTAGCTCAGCACGAAAACCACTCGGCCACGCCTATTCTTTTTTTTCTTTATTTCCGAAGTATACATGAACAACAACAACACTCGGCCACGCCTAGAACAGGCTTTCTTTGAAACAGTTTTGTATTTTCTGTCATGACCCGCATTTATAAGGTTGGGACTTCATGTTTCGCAGTCTACAGGCCATTGCTACCGCGGTAACATTTACAACTTCTTGATCATTGGAGCTTGCTGTCTGCTCTCACGACTTGCAACTAATGTTCTGGGTGCCTATGCGCGCTATTTTATGCACTGGAATCATTTTCACATGTGGAGTTTGACATCCCTATTGCAAAAACCAGTGCCACTGATTACCACCGCCCCAGCGCCATACCTGATTATGGTCCCAGTATGACGCTGGACACTGGGCGCACTGGGACGCGGCATACTGGGACGCTCCGCACTGGCGGCACTGCTCACTCGGAGAAAAAAAGGCGTGGGATAAAAATTAAAAAGTAAAAAGTAACGAAACAAGTTAGGTACATAAAAAATTAAGAAAAGTAAAAACAAAATAAAAAATTGAGTGCACCAAGCGCGCTTCGAACTCAGTTCTTAGGCACATATCAATCCCTAGCTCATCACGCTAGACCCTCAGCCACGCCAAGAAGAGGAATTCTTTGAAACGTTTCTGAATTTTATGTCAAGACCCGCATTTATAAAGTTTGGACTTCATTTTTTGCAGTTTACAGGCCCCCATTGCTACCGCCCTAACAATTACAACTTCTTATTCATTGGACCTTGCTGTCTGGTCTCACGACTTGAAACTAATGTTCTGGGTGCCTATGCGTGCTATTTTCTGCGCTGGAATTATTTTAACATGTGGAGTTTGACATCGCTGGCAAATTTACCAACGCCGTCTCTTCGGTGGTGCTCTGCTACCGTGGGCGTAATTTTCGCTGAACACGGAGCATTAGTACAAACCTTAAAGTAAAAAAGTGCGACCAAGCTTCAATACCGGCAAGCGCTGCTGCGATGAGCCTATATTGCGTGTGGCTAAACCTTATTTGTACGGATACATTTGGGGAAGCGTTGCGATGACTGAGGTCTTGGCTACTTCATACGCAAAGTAAGAAGGAGCGCAAAAGCTGGAGGAACACGCCAAATATTATGCATTACAAGCGCTGTATGTTGTTTTTTCTCTCATGGGCCCAT
This sequence comes from Amblyomma maculatum, assembly GCF_055883805.1. Classification (NCBI taxonomy): domain Eukaryota; kingdom Metazoa; phylum Arthropoda; class Arachnida; order Ixodida; family Ixodidae; genus Amblyomma; species Amblyomma maculatum. Next base: position 53,315,266 of record NC_139346.1, on the reverse strand, counting down.
CACTCGGTAAACTGCTCTCTTCCTCGTTTTAGTTTTTCTTTATGCTCTTTATACTGGCCCGTGGTGCAGGCTACGCTTGCCTGCGATTGAGCCCGCATTGAACATTTTGACAGTAATCATTGTGTTCAGTTCAGTTCAGTCGTTCAGTCGTGTCCGACTCTTCGTGACCCTATGGACCATGTCACGCCACGCTTTCCGGTCTCTCACTATCTTCCTAACATAACTTCATCTGCAGTGCCTCGAGGATGCCATCCAACCATCGCGTTCGCTGCCTACCCCATCTCTGGCGACCCTCAACCTTTCCCAACATCAAATCTTTCTCCAGCGACTCCTATCTTCTCATCAGATGACCAAAGTAGCTGAGCTTTAACTTTAGCATTTGACCCTACAATGAGCAGTCAGGGTTTATTGTCGACAATATCGACTGATTTGATCTTCTGGCAGTCCAAGGAACTCTCAAGAGTCTTCGCCAGCACCACAATTCAAACGCGTCAATTCTTCGGCGGTCAGCCTTTTTCACAGTCCAACTCTCGCATCCATACATTACAACTGGAAAGACCATAGCACGAGTTATACGGATCTTGGTTTGCAGACTAACGTCTCTGCTCTTTACTAGGCGGTCAAGGCTAACCATTGCTCTCTTTCCCAGAAGCAGGCGTCTCATAATTTCATGGCTGCAGTGTCCTTATGAGGTAATCTTGGAGCCCAAGAAGAGAAAATCTGTCACAGCTTCCACTTCTTGTCCCTTGATGCTCCAGGACTTGATAGGGCAAGACGCCATGAGCTTTGTCTTTTTAATGTTCAGTTTACGCCCAAATTTCTCACTCTCTTCTTGTACGCGCATCAGAAGTCTCTTGCGTTCCACTTCACTTTCTACCATTAAGGTGGTATCATCCGCATATCTAAGGTTGTTGATACTTTTTCCAGCAATCTTCACTCCAGCTGAAGACTCGTCCAGACCGGCCTTCCTCGTGATGCACTCTGCATATAGGTTAAATAGGCAGGGCGACAGTATGCAGCCTTGCCTCACTCCTTTCTCAATCGGAAACCAATCAGTAAGACCATGCCCAGTTCTGACTGTGGCCTCTTGCCCTTCATACGGGTTCCTGAGGAGACAGATGATGTGAATTGGAACTCCCATCTCTTGGAGAACTTGCCACAATCTACTTTGATCTACGCAGTCAAACGCTTTCGCATAATCAATAAAGCTGAAGTAGATGGGTTTCTGGAACTCTCTTGCTTTTTCCATGATCCAGCGAAGGTTGGCAATTTGGTCTCTAGTTCCTCTGCCCTTGCGAAACCCAGCTTGCACGTCCGGAAGCTCCCGATCCACATACTGCTGCAGCCTACATTGGAGTATTTTCAACATCACCTTGCTAGCATGCGAAATAAGCGCGATCGTGCGGTAGTTGGAAGAATCTTTGGCACTGCCTTTCTTTGGAATGGGGAGGCAAACTGACCTCTTCCAATCCAGTGGCCACTGCAGGGTTGTCCAAATCTTCTGACATAATGTATGCAGAATGTTAACAGCGTCATGGTTGAGGTTTTGAAGTAACTCAGCTGGAATGCCATCAATTCCGCTAGCTTCGTTCTTAGCAAGGCTGGCTAAGGCTTATTCAACTTCACTCTTCATTGTGTTAGAGTGCCCTTAAGATCAGCTGTGAAGTTGGTTATGCATGGTAGCCCACATTATTCAATTCCAGCTTTAGTTGTGCGTTAATCGTCAGTGTGTCATGGGATCGAGGCGCGGCGGTCGTGGTCTGTCTCTAAACGCTCGAAACGCTCGAAACGACCGATCGAAACATGGAAACTCTAGAAAAAACATACTGCCTTTGTTTTCTTACAAATGCGCAACGACTTCGCAGCAAAAAGCGCTTGCTTGAACCATATTTTTCATAGGCGCCCCGATGGTCGATTGCGAGTACGCTGTTGCCTTGTTGGCCCCTGAGAGATGGTACTCCGGCTGACGCCGCAGGCCGCACCGGCTATACTGGGGCACTGGGACCAGTGCGGCCCCAGCGCACATACAGCGCTTCTTCCAGTGCATCGCGGATGCCAGCGACACACCCAGCGCCAAAAGACTAATCCCAGCGTTTTTCTCCCATCGCACCAGTGCAGCCAGTGTCTTCCCGTTACTGCTCCAGTGAATATCGCAGACCTCCAGCGTGGCCAGCAGATCCAGTGAAAAACCAGCGCGAAAATCTTACTGGTTTCGCACTGGAGACGCTGGTTTTTGCAATAGGGGTGCAAATTATGGAGGACATGACATCATCTTCCAGTGGCTTCCAGGACAAAGAGGCATAGCGGGAAATCTTCGGGTGGACGAAGTCGCACGAACAGTCCACCAAGAGGGTGGTTGTGTGTTGATTGCCTTTTCCAGGGCAGACGCAGCGGGCAGGATTCGCGCACTTGCGCGGAAACACACACTCTCCTTATGGAATTCTGGCCAGCTTGCAAACTGCCGCTTAAAATCCCTGGACCCTGACCTGAAGCTCCGCCTTCCACCTGGCCTACCCCGACGCGAAGAAACTTTGCTGTGCCACCTGTGGGTTGGTGTAGCATTCACAAACTCGTATTCGTTTATGATAGGCATGACAAACAGCCCTACATGTACAAACTGTGGATGCGACGAGTCTATAGGCCACATTCTTTTTGAGTGCCCGATATACATTGAGGAAAGGCAGTGTCTGTGCCGTTCGCTGGAGCATCTAGATGAACGCCCATTGAGCGAAACTAAGATTTCAGGTCCCTGGCCACTGCGATCGTCGGCGGCGAAGGCCTCCCAGGCACTGCTCTGCTTTATGAGAAGCACAGGCCTAATCGAAAGGCTATGAGTTTCTTATGGCATAACTGTAACATGATGTGATGGGGCGTGTCTGTTATGTGACTTTCAACTATCCCTTTCTCACAACTTTTATATCCACTCATCTCCTTCCCCCAGTGCAGGGCAGCAAACCGGTTGCTTTTACTGGTTAACCTCCCTGCCTTTCCTCCTCATCTTCCTCCTCCCTTCTCCGACGACCATTAAGCCTCAGGCTCACTGATTGCCCTTTCTCTATGATGTTCTGCTTATGACGGAGGGAGCATTCTAAAGGTAGACAAGGTTTGAAATAGTTCCATTAAAACCTGATTTTATGTGAAAAGTGAAATCGTTTGCAGTACTTTTAACCATGGCATCTTTTTGTATAGGATTGCTGGTCTTATATCTAGGTTAAGAGCAAGCATGTGGCAGCGTTGTATGCTTGTTGTCGTGGTTAGAATGTACTATTATATCTCTGAGGTTTGTATTTCGTTTGTGTGTTACCTTTGGTGACTTCTGGAATGTTTTCTTCAGGTATTCATTACACGTTAGCAAGGAGTCGTATTTCCGCAGAAATTTCTTTATGTTGGGAAAAGAATTGGAATATTCTGGTACAAAAAGAAAGGCTGGCGTTAAGTGCGGGCCTTTGATTGTTTCGTGAGCACATATTTTCGGTTTAATGTCCTTTAATTTTTGGAGGTCATATTAAGGAGGTTGTCGGGATAGTCCTTGTCAATTGAGAATTCTGCGGATGGCCTCAGAATTTCAACGCATGTAGTTTGTTTAGGTAGTCATAGGCATTTCTACATACTCCTCTAAGCCGTGTGGCCTCTCCTAGAAATATTCCTTGTTTACAATGTCTCAGCTGATGACTGGCAAAATATAGGTATTGTTGTTTATCTGTTGGCTTTCTGTACAAAGAATTTTCAAGTTTTCTATTTTCCACTGGCACCATGGTATCGAGAAAGTCGACTTTAATTGCGACAACTCACAATCGAATTTAAGGCTACTGTGATGAATATTAAGATGCGAGACGAACGACGGGAGTGATTTTGATCCATGCTGCGATGTCATAAAATATTGCCAATATAGCGAAAGTATATTAGTGGCATTTTCGGAAATTAATTTCGTGCGTTGTATTCCAGAACTCCATGAATATATTTGCAAAAAACAGAGTGAAGGGAGCGTCCATACTAGTTCCGTGCATCAGCATAGAATAGGATGAGTCAAACTCGAAATGATTTTATTTATTGCAGATACTGTCAATCCCCATTTGTATTTCTACAAGATGGACATGTAATTGAAACCAGGCTATTATAATTACAGCACAAAGAAGCTCACAGATGCATGAATATAAAAGAAAAAACTATTAACAGGTAAACAGTGTCATACACATAACATCTGGTAGGACATAATATAGGTATAGATGCTAAATTATGTTGTAATACAGTACCTTTCTCATACAGTGATGCAAGTGGCCTGCTATATTTGGTTAGACATGGTTTACATTCAGTAGTATTTCATCTAAAGGACTTATAAATGTTACCGCTGATGTGCTATTAGTTATGCATGCATCCAAACCATTTCATTCCGCAATCGTAACTGAAGAAAATGAATTTAAAACACAAGGCATATTCTTTGAGAGTTCTTGAGTGCTGATGCCAGAATGGTCTGCATTCATGTAAGGTTATATCAACATCATCAACAGCAGCAGCACCCTGACTATACCCATTGCAGGGCGAGGCGTCTCCCATATTCCTCCAGTTGCCCCGGTCCTTTGCTAGCTGTATCCACTTCCCTCCTTCGAACTTTTTAATCTAATCCACTCGCCTATCTGCCACCGCCTGCTACGCTTTCCATCCCTTGAAATCCAGCTTATTACCGTAAGCGACCATCGGTTATCCTCTCTTCGCATTTCATGTCCGGTTGGTGCCTATTTGTTCTTGATTTCTAGTAGAATGTCAGTAACATGATTTATTTTTCTGACCCACACTACACGCCTCCTATCTCTTAATGTTACCCCTACCAATTTGCGTTCCATAGCCCTCTGCGTTGTCCTCAACTTAAGTAGAAGCGTCTTCGTTAGCCCCTACGTTTCTTCCCGTAGTTGAGTACAGGTAAGACGCAGCTTGTGTATACTTTCCTCTTGAGCGATACCGTTAGGCTGCTAGTCATAATATGCGAGAGTTTGCCGATTGCGCTACATCCCAATCCTATTCTCCTTGTTATTTCTGTTTCATGGTCCTGATTCTGCGTAACAAACAAGCATGCGAGCAAGAAAAAAGGCGCTTTATTGCGAAATGCGCCAGTATTTTACCGGCAACGCTTAGTCTGAGGCATGCGCACTGAGCGTCTCGTCCGCACGTGTTGCTGACGGGCTGCCACATCTTCCTTTCACCGAAAAAAAAAAGTTTTGTTCAGCGTTCCGGCAAAGGATACCGTTGTAGCTCCCTGCGCTGTCGAGTGCTTCTACGAAGCTCGGCTTGCATTGTCTGCTGAGTCTCTATCGCCTCCCGGTTCCTTTTTGTGAAGAGGGTCTGGCATTTCTGCATTTCTAGTTCCTAGATACTGTCTTGTGCGACGCAGTTGTCCACTGCCTGTATCCATTATGTAAGATCGCGGCTTGTTTGACTTGCCTACCACCACTGCTGAGGCCCAGGTTCTCTACAAAGTATCGCAGATTGATACTGGACACCCTGTGCGCAGGTTCGAGATGTAGTACTTCCGTAGCCTGCTTCTAATGGCTTGTAGACGGCTTCGGGCGGTTTCGGTTTGAACAGATTTTGGCTCGAGATAGCAGTCCAGTGCTGGTAGCCTCGTTCTGGTGCGGCGGCCCATCAGTCTTTCGGCTGTAGTCTGCGGAAGATCGTCTCTCGGTGAATCGCTATATTCTAGAAGGGCGCTGCGAAATTCAAAGGTGCCATATGAGAATTTTTAAGCATCGTTTTTGCCTCTTGACGGCACGCTTTGCCATGCCGTTGCCACGTGGATAGTAGGGGCTGGAAGTGACATTGGTAATGGAAAATGAGAAGCGAACGACCTGGACTTCGCACTCGTTAACGGGGGCCCGTTATCATAGCAGATGTTGGCAGGAATTCCGTGTGTTGAAAAACTTACCATGCATGCTTGGATAACCGTTTGCGCTGTTGTATTGTGCAGCTTCCGGATCTCGAAAAAAGTAAAAATCTACTAGAATCAAGTACTGGTTGCTTACGTAGTAGAACATGTCCATACCAACAGACTGCCGGGGTAAATTGGGCACAGGATGAGTAAGCATTGGAAGCGTTGCATTTCTATTTTTGTATTTTTGGCATGGGGGCAAGAATTCGCTAGTGCCCGGATGTCAGCTGTTGGGCCAGAACATCACCTGTCGGGCCCTTGCCTTCATTTTCTCTTCTCTCCCGTGTGCCGCGAGCAATAAGTGATGAATTCCCGGGCGCTTAGCTGGCGGTATGACCAGCTTGTTGCTCTGAAGCAGCAGGCCGTCCTCGACATGCAGTTCGTCGTGGTAGGGCCAAAACGGTCACAGGGCATCAGGTGTTTGTAGCCTCGTCTCGGGCAATGCAACTGCGACATAAATGCGTTTTTTTTTCGGTTTCCTCCCGGATCCTTCGCAGCTGCTTATTAATTGCCAGTAAAAGGCAGAGCTTCTTCTAGCAATTCCACTTTACTCGGAAAACATGAGAGAGTGTCAGCAACGAGAGGTTCATTGCACGCCTTGCACTCAACGACGATTGGGAACTTTTGAAGTACTAGCCTTATGCGTTGGCGGCGCATCAGGCATTCACACAAATGCTTCTTGAATATCATATCTAGTGGTCGGTGACCTGATTCGACCGTTAATTCTGTCTACCCAAATGCGTAATCTTAAAATTTTGTACTGCCATGGACGAATGCCAAAGTCTCTTTTTCGATTTGCGCGTGCCGTTGTTGGGCAGTGGTTAGCGAACGGAATACATAAGCGACAGGCGGTCCATTGTGGAAAATTATGGCCCCTACACCATACTGGCTAGCACAGTGGTTACGACGCTCGACTACTAAGAATGCGAGATCCAATCCCGGCCTCGGCGGCCGCTTTTTCTATCGAGCCGAAAAGCAAGGCGCCCGTGTGCTGTGCGACGTCAGTGCACGTTAAAGAAGTTCAGGTGGTCGAAATTTCCGGAGTCCTCCCCTACGGCGTCTCTTACAGCCTTAGCCACTTTGGGACGTTAAACCCCACAAACCAAACCAAACAAAACCATATTGACTAGCATCAACGAATAGTACAAAGAGTTGGCCTCGCTGAAAATATGCCAGGACTGGAGCTCTCCCAAACGCTGCCATTATTGAGCTTGCATGAGACTGGCACGGAGTTGCAGAAAAAGTTTTTTTGCAAATCTGTCCATACCCATACTATGTCTTTCTTTAAAAGCTCTCTAAGGGGAGCAGAGAGGAAGGATATATTTGGGACGAAATGCTCCACGAAGTTCATCATACCGAGAAACACTTGTAGCTCTTTACGAGTGTTTGGTGGTGTAACTTGTAGGATGTCGTCTACTCTTTCAGGATCCAGGGAGAGTCCTCCTTTGGTGAGTACATGACCCATGTAGCATACTCGGGGCTGCAAGAAGCGGCACTTTTTCTGCTATGCTTCAAGCTGTGTTCTCTGCAACGCGTCAGCAACTTTATGAGAGTTCTATCGTACTCCTGGCGAGATTTTCCCCAGACTAAAATGTCGTCCATAACCAAGGCTACACCAGCAAGCCCCTCGACAGCTCCATGCATTACTCGTTGAAAAACTTCTAGAGCCGACGCTATGTCGAACGGCATCTTCAGAAACCTACATCTGCCATACGGGGTGCTCATTGTACACGATGGTACATTCCAGTACGAACACGGCTCATCGTGGCTGCGCCTATGGCTGCGCTCCGTGGAGCGTCAGCGCTTCCGGTGCGGGCGCACATCGAAACAAAGTGGCGCAAGAGCACAGGGGCCTCGAGGTGTTGCTTCGTATCTTCTTCTATAGCACCGAAACGTTCCGTGCTTTCTTTATTGAAAAGAACATTCAACCATGTGCTGGCGTTATCGTACTTCGCTCACTGCAAAGTGTTGCTCAATCCTATGGAAGGTTAGCAAATGGCGGACCATGTTAACTTGCGTACGGCAGTCTGTTATACGCAGGCTAGGCTGATAAGCTCCTGCAAATAAGTTCGAGCTAAGCAGCTGGTCTGTGCTAGGGAGTGAACCTCGAATGATTTGCGAAATCTCGATCCATTCACATTCTTTATGTTTGTCGTCTGGCAAACGACACGCTAACAATATGAAAAGAGCCGATCACAATTTTTTCTCTGTTGCCTATTTATTATGCAGTCCCAGCGATAAAACAGTTGCAGCAGTGCAAGGGAGCTAGCATGGTGCGCTTCGACCCTGTAGCAGACGACACGAAGCACAGCCTCGAGGCCCTTGTGTGTTTGCGCTACTTTGCTTCGATCCGCGGCCGTGGCGAATGCACTGACGCTCCGCGGAGCGCGGCCACGCTGAGCCCTGTTCGTACTTAGACTGTACCATCGTGTAGTACATATAAGTGAGCTCGGTTCGTCTAACTTTATTTGCAGAAAACGGATGACGCATCCAGACAAACGCCGTGCTGTCTTCTAATGTTGGCATACGGTAATGCTCCCTGAGAATCTCCTTGCTCATACTTTATGGGCATAGGCATATGCGCACATTTTCCTTATCGGCCACCACCACCATGTGGCTTGATCAAGAAGTTGGTTCACTGACCTTTACGATCACTCAGTCACTTATCATTTTTTGGCGCTCTGCTTTGACACAGTCTTGAAGGGCAAGCGCAACGCTTCTTGCTGGTTTAAGGGTGCCTTGGGCACGAGGCTTCAGCTTGATGTGGTACGCGACGCCCGTACGTTTTCCTAGGCCTCGAAAGACGCCGTCAAGTTTCCGAATACCATTGAAGTCGGCCGCATCAATCGAACCTATGTGGCTTATTAGGCCAAGAAGTTCTGCAACAAAGCCACTCAGTGTCACTGCTACCTCGTACTTAACAACAAAACATTCTAATTGTGTACACTGCGCTTTGCTGCTAATGGGCGGCTTAATATTTTTTGATGCAATTCCCTTGCACTGAATCACTTAGCAAGGCAAAAACAGCAGCAAATCGCAAATCGCTGAGGTACCCTCCAATACCCTTATCGCTAGCTGCTCCCATTCCAAGGCTCTCAATACTTCCTGCAAAAACGCTGTGATTAGTAAAAGGGAAATTGTGCCTCTATAACTAATACCTTTCTTTATTAGAATTTTCCACTTATTTTGAAGATACACACACACACATGCATATATATATATATATATATATATATATATATATATATATATATATATATATATATATATATATATATAAACAGATCAATTAAGGGGAAATGAGGGTGCTCGTTATAATACATGAAGGAAAGAAGCCAACAGTCGGCGAGACCAAGGAAAACGTTGGGGATGGTACTTTATGTCTTATTTTTTTCTTAATGCTTACTTGGACAATCACAGAAATTACTACTGTAATCTGTTTAGGGGAAAGATAATTGAACACAAAGTAGAAGAAAAAACAACGTGCCGATGGTGAGAACCGAACCCACGACCTCCGAATATCGCGTCCGCTGCTCTACCAAATCAGCTACATCGGCCGTTGGGACAGCGGCCGATGTAGCTCAGTTGGAAGAGCACCGGAAGCTTTAGTGCTGGGGTATAACCCTTAAAACGACCGAATGATTTAACTTTGGATCCGAGGTCACCCTTTCAACATAGCAGTTTTCCAAGGCTATGCACCAACCACTACCGCTGAAGAAGCTGACGTTGAGAGATTTTATGCTGACCTTCAATGCCTTTTAGACCGCACACCATCATCAGACGTCCTTTTTCTAATAGGAGACTTGAATGCTAAGGTAGGGAGTGAGGAAATATCCAGAATTATAGGCAAGTTCGGTCTTTGTGAGCAAAATGAAGCTGGGCAGAGGCTCGTAGAGTTTTGTCAAGAAAACAACCTGACCATAGCGAATACACTTTTTCAACAGCACATGAGGCGCCTGTACACATGGACTTCGCCGAACAGTCCGTAAAGGAATCGGATTGATTATATTCTTTGAAGGCAGAGATAGAGAAGCGCTACACAAGCAGAAAAAAACAAGGCCTGTGGCCGATTGTGGCACCGATCATCAGCTTCTTGTTGCCAAATTTAAGCTTCGATTGAGGAAAACGCAGAAAACTAGAAGGCCTTTCCGGTATGATTTGGATCAAATTCTATCAGAATATGCTGTGGAAGTGAAGAATTGATTTCAAGAATTAGGTCTAGAAGACAGAGAGCCTGAAGAGATGTGGACTGATGTTCGTGATATAATACAAGAAGTTGCTACTAATGTAGTTCCAAAGCAAAAGAAATGCAAGAAAGCAAACTGGTTATCTGAAGAGGCTTTGCAAATAGCTGAGGAAAGGAGGATGGCAAATGTTATGCGGGAAAGAGAAAGATACAAGGTTCTCAATGCGGATTTTCAGAAAATAGCAAGGAGAGATAAGAATGCCTTCCTGAACTTACAGAGCCAAGCAGTTGAGGACAACAGCCAATTGAGTAATACAAGAGCTCAATATAAGGCAATCAAAGATATCAAATAAAGCTTCTGTGCTAAGCTGATCGTGATAAAGGACAAACGAGGCAGGGACCTCACTGAAGCCTCAGAGATAAAGAAGAGGTGGCAGGAATACACAGAAGAACCGTACAAGAAGGACTCGGATGTGCAAACCCAACATAAGACAGTTGGGGTTACTGATCTCGAGCTGGGCATCCTGAAGAGTAAGTTGAATGGGCCTTAGCCAGCCTAGCTAAGAACAAAGCTAGCGGAATTGATGGCATTCCAGCTGAGTTGCTTCAAAACCTCAACCATGATGCTTTTAGCGTTCTGTGTACATTATGTCATCAAATTTGGACAACCCTGCATTGGCCACAGGATCGGAGGAGATCAATGTATGTAGATCCCCATTCCAAAGAAAGGCAGTACCAAAAAGTATTTCAACTACCGCACGATTGCGCTGATTTCACATGCTAGCAAGGTGATGTTGAAAATCCTCCAAGGTAGGCTGCAGTAGTATGTAGATCGGAAGCTTCCCGACGTGCAAGCTGGGTTTCGAATGGGCAGAGGAACTAGAGACCAGACTGCCAACCTTCGCTGGATCATGGAAAATGAAAAAGAGTTCCAAAAACCAATCTACTTCTGCTTTATTGATTATTCGAAAGTGTTTGACTGCGTGCATCACAGTAGATTGTGGCAAGCTCTCCAAGAGATGGGAGCTCCAATTCACCTCATCTGTCTCCTCAGGAACCTGTATGAAGCGCTAGAGGCCACAGTCAGAACGGGGTATGGTCTTACTGATTGGTTTCCTATTCGGAAAGAAGTGAGGCAAGGCTGCATACTGTCGCCCTACCTATTTAACCTGTATGCTGAGTGCATCATGAAGAAGGCCGGTCTGGACGAGTCTTCAGCTGGAGTGAAGATTGGTGGAACACGTATCAATAACCTTAGATATGCGGATGATACCACTTTAATGGCAGAAAGTGAATTGGAACTCAAGATACTTCTGACTCGCGGACAAGAAGAGAGTGAGAAGTTATGGCTTATACTGAATATTAAAAAGACAAAGAACATTGCGTCTTACTCTATCAAGTCCGTGAGCATCCATGGACAAGAAGTGGAAGCTGTGACAGATTTTCTCTTCTTGGGCTCAAATATTACCTCGGAAGGAGACTGCAGCCATAAAATTAGGAGACGCCTGCTTCTGTGAAAGAGAGCTGTGGCTAGCCTTGACCGCCTGGTAAAGAGCAGAGACATTAGTCTGCCAACCATGATCCGTATAACTCGTGATTTGGTCTTTCGAGTTGTTATGTATGGATGCGAGAGTTGGAATGTGAGGAAGGCTAACCTCCGAAGAATTGACGCGTTTGAATTGTGGTGCTGGCGGAGACTCTTGAGATTTACTTAGACTGCCAGAAGATCAAATCAGTCGATATTGTCGACCATAAACCCTGACTGCTCATTGGAGGGTAGAATTCTAAAGTTAACGCTCAGCTACTTTGGCCATCTGATAAGAAGAGGGTAGTCGCTAGAGAAAGATTTGATGTTGGGAAAGGTTGAGGGTCACCGGAGAAGAGGTAGGCAGCGAACGCGATGGTTAGATGGCATCCTCGAGGCACTGCAGATGAAGTTATGTGATGTTAGGAAGATAGTGAGAGACCGGAAAGCGTGGCGTTTTATGGTCCGTAGGGTCAGGAAGAGTCGGACATGACTGAACGACTAAACTGAACTGAGAGTACCCTTTGTGAATAAAGCTCGTCCTTTTGCTTGATTGCATTCTAACGTTGTCCTTTTTCTATTAACGATTACCTTAGTAGATACCTTATGCGTACCAGACAGTAAGCTGATTGGTTTAATTTTTCAATTCCTTAGCGTCGCCTTTCTTATGAATTAGGATAATGTTTGTGTACTTCCAAGGTTCCGGTACCCTCGATGACACCAGACACTAAGTAGACAGGGTGGCCAGTTTTCTAGCATGATATCCCCCCTTTTTTATAAATCTATACTTACCTGATCCTCTCCAGCTGCCTTCGTCACGGGCAGAAGGTCTGACAGTTTTTCCCTAATTGTACAGATTACTTTGGCTACTATAGAGATTGGTCTTACTATAGAGACTATCTTGTCCATATTCGTAATGACGTTGCCCGCCTTGTCACTTAGCTCATACGTCTGATTTTGCCTATGCTAAGTTTCTCCTTCATCGCCATCGCCGTTCCTTATAGCATGCTCAATTTCATCCATGTTATACTTCCTGATATCGGCCTCTTTGCGCTTATTGACTGGCATTAATATCTCTGTGAATCCTACCCGGTCTGTTGGATTGGAAGCTTTCATACTCTGGCGTTTCTTAATCAAATCTTTCGTCTCCTTAGACAGCTTACCGATATCCTCTCCAACTATCCTACCGCGTACTTCTACCGCGCACTCAGTAATGATATCTCTGAAATTATTGTTCCTTGCCTCTAGGGTAATGTCGCCACCCTCAGTTAGACTGAATACCTATTCTGTAGCGAGATCCTGAACTCTTCTGCCCTCCCCCTCACCGCTAATTCGTTGATGGGTTTCTTTCTTACTACTCTGTTGCGTTCCTTCTTCACATTTAGGCTAACTCGGGACCTCACCATCCTGTGGTCACTGTATCGCACCGTTCCGATTACCTGCACATTTGGCACAATGTCGGCGTCAGACCACAGTATGAAATGAATTTTGTTTTAATCTCCTCATTAGGGAGGAAGGTGGGAATGAAAGTGCAGAGAGAAAGAGGAGCCGTAGTGGAGGGCTACGGAGTAATTTCGACCACTTGATGATCTTTAACTTGCGCTGACATCGCACAGCACACGGACGCCACTTCGTTTTGCCTCCATAGAAACGCAGCCGCTGCGGTCCTGATTTAAGTTTTGATTGATTGGCTGGTGCAGTGGTAAGACGCCCGACTACTGTGCCGGAGTTCCCGGGTTCGAACCCGACCGCGGCGGCTGCGTTTCGATGGAGGCGAAACGAAGAGGCGTCGTGTGCTGTGCGATGTCAGCGCACGTTAAAGATCCCCAGGCGGTCGAAATTACTCCGTAGCCCTCCACTACGGCTCCTCTTTCTCTCTTTCCACTTTCATTCCCACCTTCCTCCCTTCCCTTACGGCGCGGTTCGGGTGTCCACAGAGCAAGTGTGACAGTTACTGCGCCTTTCCCTTCCTGTGAACCAATTTAATTTTTTATTTATAGGAAGGGAAAGGCGCGGTAACTGTCTCACTTGTTTTTCTGTGGACACCGCAACCACGCAGTAAGGGAAGGGAGGAAGATGGGAGTGAAAGTGGAAAACGAGAAAGAGGAGCCGTAGTGGAGGGCTACGGAGTAATTTCGACCACCTGGGGATCTTTAACGTGCGCTGACATCGCACAGCACACGACGCCTCTTCGTTTCGCAACCCGGGAACTCCGGCACAGTAGTCGGGCGTCTTACCACTGCACCACCCCGGCGGGACAAACTTTCATTCCCACCTTCCTCCCCTCTCTTACGGCGCGGTTCGGGTGTCCACAGAGCAAGTGTGACAGTACTGCGCCTTTCCCTTCCTGTGAACCAATTATTATTATTATTAATATTTATTCTCCTCATTAGGGCTTTTCCGTGTCAACTTCTGATTCTTCCGTTTGCTGAAGAAGGTATTCATGATTCTTATGTTGTTACGGTCTGCAAGCTCACCTGGTAACTCCCGTCCACTATTCCTAGAAACAGTGCCGGCGTCACCCACTGCCTGGTATACTGCATGCTGTTTTCCAACCTTAGCACTAAAATCGCCCGTTAGTATAGTATACTGCGTCTTTCTTCTCCGCATTACCTATGTTACATCTTAGAAGGCTTGAACTTCCTAGTCAGCATGACTATATAAAGGTACTCTTGCTTGTAGAACATTGTTTATACCGCTTATTAGGCTTGATTATGAGGCTTCCGCCCTCTCACTAACGGCATAGCGTTCATCAATGCTACCAGCTGTATTCTTATTAAGCTATATCAGTAAAGTATATGCCTCGTTGGGCCTCCTAGCCTAAGCCCTGTGAAGTCCCATTTTATACCCTCTAGTTTCTCTAACAGCACAGCCAAACTAGCCTCACTAGTGAGGGTTCTAGCGGTAAACGTTGCCACGGTCAGTTTTTAATTGCGATCTGTCAAGCGGAGCCAGGTATTCTTACCACTCCCCGCTGCATCACAGGTCTGACCGCCGCCATGGTCAGTTGCCCCGCAGCCGCCTATGACTCTGGTCTGGAGGCTTTCGCACGCTAGCTGGCTTCCCCCTATTCGTCCACACATATTGTGAATAAAGTTTAATCAGCCTCAGCCTGAAACGCAAATTAGTTGTCAAGAAATTAAAGGCCCACTATTTGTCACACTCTCTATTGGGACACCTAAGCCGTAACAACAATCGTTATTGGTTCAAAGGAAAGGAAAGACATAGTCTGTATCCCACTTCTGTGGCCACATGAACCACGCCGTAAGAGAAGAGAAGGAGCTGGGAGTGAAAGCGGAAAGAGAAAGGGGAGCGGTAGCGGAAGGCTGGTGAGTAATTTCGACCATCTGAGGATCTTTAACGGGGACTTACATCACACAGCCCACCGACACCTCTCCGTTTCACCTCCACCGTAGCGAAGCCGCCAGCGGTCGGGTTCGAACTCGGGAACACCGATCAAGTAGTCAGAGATCTTACGAACCTCACCACCGCAACGGGGCGACATCTCAGCCATCGTCGCTTAATTTTTCAGCGAAAGCCTTACGAAGCTCATGAAATGAAATCCCGTGATCGAGAGTTGTGCGCGTGGTCTGGGATATTCCGCCAGATTCCACGATATTAGTTCTTCTTTAGTATTCCTGACATCTGCAATGCAACGGTTGTATGCGCGTCAAAGAACGCCACGCGACATGAGCGACCGCGTACCGTCCAAACACACTTGTAGGAGAAAGTGCAACGTTTCCTGGGTAATTTGTCGCAGAGTGCCGGCATTACCTCATAATTCACAAAGACGGAACAAAACCAATAGATCAATGAAGTCGTGAGGGCCCTCAGAATGTCAAGCAGAACCTTGAATTTTTTAAACCATTCCTCACTTTGATATTAGTACACGGATGTTTAACGGGGTACAACACTACTCTGAACGCTGCGCAAACAACTGATTCAGATTTTATTTTTGAAATATTCTCTTACTTCAGATGAATTTTATAAATTGCGAAATATTGATTTCTAAGCAATCAATGTTATTTACGTAGGTGAAGCGTACGTTCAGGTGCCGCCATTCATTGATTTGAGAAAAAAGCCTCAGATGCGTATTTTTTCCAAGTGTCAAAGAAAGGTAGCGAAAAAAATTCACATGACTACTGTACTCGTGCGCCACACTTGTGCTGCCCTCAACAATGGCTTAAGTTAAGGAAATCCGTTGCGGCCGTGACGGCCCGTTGCAGCTGCCGGCCTCTGATAGTTTCTTCGCCCCCATGAGTCAGTCTGCGCATATTGAGGCACATGTTTCAGCGAGCGCGGTGAGCTCGCTTCAGCCGTCGACCACACAGCCTTAACGAGGGAACTTGACCGTCTGTGCAAGCCTGTAATGGATTTTCTTCACTCAAACTACGATTGAGAGTAGCACAGTCATTGCGCGCGAATGTTCCAATCACGTTCCTTCTTTGTATTTCGCTGGGTTTCTTTAAGGCTTGTAAAGCTAGATACGGGTGAGGCTTTCTTTATCAAAAATGAGTGAAATAGCAATATCTGTAGGTGCTCCCAAGCTTTTCAAATCACATATATTGTTTAAGGTTAATATTTAACAGTATAGAAAATTGCCTTCATTACTAATTAATTAGTACAAATTCAAAAAGCTTCCTGTGGCGGGCGGGGCGACTGGCACCTCTATAATAAGCTGCATAACCGGCCCACCTCAAAACCCAGCCCCCTTGTCGTGCACGCAGTTTTAACGAAGCTCTATCATGGCTGACGGCATTTCCTATCTTCAGGGTACTGCTACGCTCCTGAATTCTGTGCGCCTCGTGCTTGCCATTTCGCTCATATTTCGGGTTGGGTTTGGGTTTGTGGGGTTTAACGTCCCAAAGCAACTCAGGCTATGAGAGACGCCGTAGTGGAGGACTCCGGAAATTTCGACCACCTGGGGTTCTTTAACCGGTTCTAGCTGAATATTTCGGTTCTAGCTGAATAGACTCTCACCATTTTGATATTACAGTGAAAATTATTGGTAGACGCAGTAGACAGAGAGATGATACAGCACATCATCACATCGCCTAAAGACCCCTTTAAAGTAAATAAGACGCCAGTCCTTGAAAATGATGATGAACATGTTATGGCAGCAACATCTTACATAAGGGTCTTACATAACGGTCTTACATGCGGGTCTTACGTTTTCATAGAAGCACATATTTACTCTGTCCCGCTAACGCACGGTCCCCTGACTTCAGATTGCCGGTTTCACTTGTTTAATTCTGTTACGACCTGCACTTCAGAATATATCGAAAGTATTCGTGTTAACAAAATGATACAGCAAGATATTCTAGAGTGAGCAATGCAGATGGACCTGTTATGATGATAATCAAAGCATATTAATATCAAGCAGCCTATATATATACAACAGCAGTACTTTCAGCTAGATTTAACAAAAATGAAACAGCATTGCCGTCGAGCCAGCAATACAAATTGCAAGAAATTCAGAGGCAGTTCCGTAACCGAAATGTATTAATGTGTATTCAAAGTAGATCACAATAATCCAGTAATCAGAACTGAATAAGCGAAACCACCGCTTAAATGAGGTCGCAGAGGCCGTGCGATTTAAAGCATGAGGCAAAGAATTTTACAATTTTTTAGATACAGTCGGGCCGTTTCTGTCGAATAGCCTTTCAGAACTTTAAAGCAGGGCAAAATAGACCTCCGACGCAAATCCATCATGATTAGGTTTACAGTTGATTTATTGCATGTGCAATGAAAAGAGTTATGATTATTTATATAGAATAGTGCAAGACGCCGGGACAGCTTTCCGAGGTCTGAAACTGGGGTTATGCTATAATGACAGAAAGATTGGTTAACAGAGATGTCGGGAAACGTGTGATTATGTAGCCCACTTTGTACTAGATAGCCTGCTGCATAGAGAAGAGAGAATAGTTTTTCTCATCCCAAGATTAGATGAAACAATTCAGAAAACGATGAAGTAAGCCACAGTATAGGGCATTCCGTATTAGTAAAATGCATTCATCCTCTCCAATGAACTTCAACAAAGGTTTTCTGAGTTGCTACTCCGTACATGTTTAATCATGCTTGCTCGATCTGCTACGGAAAAAGAAACATCAAAGAAAATCACTTCCTGTGTTGCGAATGTTTTTAACCTTATTTCTAGCCAATAGCCACATCATCAGCAAAATGATCGTCGGCTTCCAGCAGCATAAGCGTTGTGTGCACGTTTGCGTCGGCGGCAGTTCACCACCGCCAGAAATTCTTTAAATTCTTGTGAATAAGACAAAACAGAGATAACATACTCAGCGCTCATACCTACACAGTGCTGGCTGAACCTAAAGGAATACTCGCCTTGCATCGCTGGATAAAATTCCAGGCTGGTCATGGCCAGTTATACCCAGCTAACCAATCAACTCATAATGATATTACAGTACCGTAACCAGGTAACCATAATTATTGTATTAGACCATTCTCGGCGCGTTGTGACACGTTTAATTACTCGTTCTTTCCTAAGGCAATCGAAATGTCGAATGCGTTACCAAGTAAAATTGTTAATATTGCTATCCCTGATGTCTTTTCCCAAAAAGAGGAGCGTTTGTTTTGCCGATGAAAATGACTGTCGGAGATTTTTACTTTCATTGTGTTTCTTTTTGGTTGTGGTGTAGCTATGCACGATTGACTTGACCCACTCCTGTACGAGCTTGAAGAAGGCTTACTGCATTATGAATGAAAAAAAAGTGCCCGCTGCTCCTCGAGGTGTCACGTATATCGAAAGTATAATCGATCCCTCCGGAGAATTTTAAATGAGAGAACAGTCAAAGCAGAAATGAACTTTTTTCATAAAACAATTGCAAAGATAGGTGCTTAGTTGGCGCTCAAAAGCTTCCAAAGCCACCTTTGCCTAGTGTTCCAATTGCATTTTCACGTTACGTTCCAATTATTTGCATCAACCTCAGTATTTTTTCTTTTTCTAAAATCAGCTTACCCTATATCTTTGTACTTGTCTGCGTGGGTCTGATAAGTATAGACACGACAAGGTTTGTAAACTCTATATTTGTTTAATAAAACCATCTTCCAGCTATCACCTTGCTGAAATGCCTGTTCAAAGGTACAATGAAATTCATGATGGCGATGATGATCTTCAATGGCACAACAATGCTGCTAAACAGACACGGTCCCGCTAGTTCACTAGAAACTGCAACATAAGCTTTCTCCTCAGAACATTCCAAGGAATGAAAGGTGACACAGCATATTGCACAACAATGAAAGCAGTGCTTCGTGTTGCAGGTATTCCAGACTTGGGATTCACACAGTCCATAATTGCATCCTCCGGGTTACTTCTTCGTGAACGCGTACGGTATCACCGTCTTTTCCTTAGACTTTATCTACCTATACTGAGGGGAGACTCACTTTGCAATATTAACTAGGCTTGCGTTGCTAGAGGCTCTTCGCCATCTTGGAAGCATTCAGATTGTTTAGAGTTTCCGCTAGTATCACTTTGTAGCCACCTAGAACTTTTCCAGTCAGCTAGGTAGAAGACACAGAGTACAATGGCTACAACAGCGTTCACGGCGGAGAGTAGACGATAGAAGCCGTCGTAAGATCCGATCCTGTCCCGAAAAAATCCTGTGAAAGAAACAATAATCAGAATACTCAATATTAATGACAAATGTGCTTCATTTGCACGCTCTCCCTTTGCTCCTGTTCTAACCTCCACGTTCACAAGGCCAAATACACAGACCAACGATGGAGATTACAGGAGAAGTTATCCCTCCTGGCATAACACATTTCCTTATTGAAATTGTATTACTTTCATTATGAACTTCATCTTTAGCATTTACTGGTATCTACTTTCTTGACTGCCCTTTATTGCCTATTATAGCGACAGGCAATCTTCGTTTTGATACAGCAATTTTTGATTGAGCATTATTGGCAGTGCCCTTAATCGAAGAAACAGCAGAACGAGAGCAAGAATATTGCTACAGTATGAAAGAGTGCTGACCAATGGCTGGGTGGGAGCGTCAATTCATAAGACAAGCCCACCTGTCGACAAAAGGCACACATGAAGACAAGCCACTTTATCGAAAGATTGGCTCTGCTTGTGAACTGAGTCTCCCCCTATATCCTTGTTCAGTGCTCTCTGTTAACGGGATAATTTACTTTTATACACGTTAACCTATTACGTACGTTGTTGCGTCAGGCCAAAAATAATGATAATACGGCCATTAAACCTAAGGAACTACGTCTTCGTACATACATAACAGAAACCCCAGCAGTGTTGCTGAGTGGTGAGTGCAAAAGTAGTGAGATGAAATATTCTTTTCGAGTATAACTTCGGCAGCTGAGTTTTGTTGGAAGGAAAACCATCTAATGTACCAGACATTTTTGAAACATCAATAAACGTTAATTATCTCCAGTGCTCCTAATTTGGAGAGAAAAGTGCAGAACCTGCACTGGATAAATGCGATAGCCTTAGCGTAGCTGCTGCACATGGTATATAGAGCGCCCCTAACAAAGGTTTTGCTCGCAGAGCCGGAGCTCGTGCCGCACAGTAGAAGTTTTCTTTTGCGCGCGTTCGTTGTCATGCTACATATAATTATAATTCATTTACAGGAAGGAAAACGTGCAATATCTGTCACATTTCTCGAGAAATAATAAGGACAGAAACGATCCCCGACGACCTTCCCAAGTCCCTCAAAGTAGCTCTAATCCCGCGGAACATGGAACCCAAACTCCGCTAAGGCAAAATGGAAGCGACGGCCGAAATTATTGAGAAAAGATACGGTCTTCAAGACAGAGCCGTGTACGCAGACCCGAGACGTCAAAGTTGCAGGGGCCACTGGTAGATTGGCCTCTACGCGAAGTAACCAGCGCATCTATGCGAAACTGCTTGGCAGCAGAGGCCGAAGAAGTAGCCGTTGCTGTAACTGTGGTGGAGAGCTATACAACCGCGCAGTCGCTAACAATATTCACCGACTCTCAAACAACCTGCCGAAATTACATGATTGGCAGGATAGGTCATCACGCGCTCCGTATACTCCTCGAAGCGAGCGACCAAATTAATAACTACGAAAAAGAAAACCAGAGCCGCGTTGAAATTTAGCTTCTTGGTTTATACTTCGGTGCAATAGTGTAGAAAGACAAGATACTAAGCAAGAGTAGAAACACACAGCTCTGTGCGTGTCTACTCGTTCTTAGTTCTTTGCCGTTCTGCGCTATTGCAATGATGAAATCTAGACGACACCCAAAATTATGTGGGTAGCGGGGCATATGGGGTGGTGGCAGGCAACCAAGAGACCGATAGGATAGCTCGAGCGTGCATGCAGTACTTTCCGAGAACGCGACGACACCGCAGGACTTTAGCCAGCACCCAAGGAATACTAGTACATGTTAGAAAACTGTAGAGGCAGAATAATGCGACATCTCCCGCCGCGCATTTCACTCAAAAGAGTTATTTCTCTCTGTCTCTCAGCACTGTCGTTTGGCGGCAGTTAGGCAGGTTTGCATCCAAACCTACATATACTATTCAAAATACACTCTGCGATGTACACGGGCACTAGTTCTGGGAACGACAAAAAACCCATTATATATCACATAACATGGGCCTGTAAAAACAGATGTGGTCGCCAGATAAGACACCCGAGTGCGGAGCAATGGGAGACTACTGTCTTGCGAAACCTGCGAACAGCAGCAGGCTGTGGTGAGTGCAATGGGCGGTAGCGGTTAGCTGAGCCATGGACTGAGGGCAGCCGACCATTGATTAGATGTAGACGAGGTCGAAGGAGAAGACTCCTGGGAATGCAACAAAAAGACGTCTCTGAAGACGCCCCAAAATCACCGAAAAATAATATAAGGCAAATAAAGTTCAGCCTTCCTTCCTACACGTCTGAGATTAGACGGTACACCATCGCTCCTGTCGCGTGACGTTCCTTGGAGCGCGTCGTTGCAGTGCATAATCAGATGTCAAATTGGAGGTACGGCTTTGCACATATCGTTCACCGTTGTCATAGCTACGGGACAAGTCTGGCACAGGTCTGACACAGGTGGGAAGCGCCTCAAGCAGATGCGACGCACATAACTTTCAAGGTTGTTTTCTTCATTGGGCGACCTCTCTCCCAACGATGTCATCGCGCCGCCGCCCTCTCACCTGACGTCAGGTTGTTGCTAGGGTGCTCCAAGACGTGAGCGATAGCGATTTCCGTGGCAACCACGTTTGCATATCCCCCCCCCCTAGCGCCACCCTTTTTTGCATTTTTTTTCTGCAAATTCTGACGTAATTATTTTTTTTTTTGAAGCGAAAAGCATAACTATATGGTGGGAGCCAACCTTCGCGTTTGGCGTACGCCTTCTACATAAAATGCCGTCAAATTAGTCTCACTCCAGGATTCGAAACTCCATCCCTTGTCCCCAGCCGAGTGCATTACCGCTGGGCCACGCCCCGGGTCGTGAAACGCTATTCATAATTCCGCTTGTCTACCGTGAGGATGATAGCGGTATTCCGCGAGTGAAAGGTACTGCGATTGGCGCTCCATTTGAAAGTACCAAAAACTAAAATAGTTGTAACCCAATAGGGTGACGTCAAGGATGTGACGTCACCCACGTGCCGTCAGCTATGAGGACCAATGGGAACAAATGCGCACCAACGCCGCCGGGCGACGCTCCTTGCCTTCCGCGAGTGACAGATGCTGCGCCTTTAATTTCCTGTAAAGGAATTATAGAACGCCAGTGAACTGACGCGCTCGACGTGAAAGCCAAGGAGAGTTTAGCTGGCGAATGGATCCACAATGGCTTTCAGGCATGCAGTGTTTGATGCGAGGAAAATACAGCAGTATCCTAGCGAAGCCGTTGCGAGTGTTATTGATGTTTTCAAGGCACAAGACGAAGTGCCTGAGCAGCTTCTGAGAATGAAAGTGTTGCTGCACATGCCTGATTTTTAATGGATCACGCAGCCCGAATTCGCTGTTTTTCATCTACATTGTGTTGTTTATGGAGTAATGTACTTTATGTATAAAATGTGATTATAAATTTGGCATAAAGAAAAAAAATAAGACTGCAGAAATAACTTGTGATCCCGAGGTAGTCACTGCATTTCGCTACGTATATCCTCCGGAGCAAGATACCTTTCTTGCTTCGTGGTATATCCAAGCATAGCAGAGCTAAGCCATCTTTCATTTTTTCACCCTTCTGGAGACCATGTTAAAGGCGTCTGCGTTCCTCTACGTTGCCATGGAGAAGGCAAGAGTGCTAGACAAGGAGAAAAATTAACAAACTCGGCTGATGATCGGAGGGTTAGGAGTTCAATCCCTGTGGAGGAGGATTTTTTTTTCTTAAACGTAAACAGAACGCCACTGTCATTTTATTCACAGAATTAATGTGACTCTTTCTGCAGATGGACGGACGCACACTTAACCTTATGGAAGCTTTTGCCTTCATACAGAGGCTACCACTACGGAATCCCACATAACCTGAGTTGACTGACACCGGTAACCTTCAAAAATACTTCGAACTTAGGACCAAATACCCAAATATCTAAGACGATGCTATCAAAATAGGTGAAAATCATTTTCGTGCAATTTTTATTTTTTTAATGAGCGACAAACATGGGAATGATTCTGGGAGGCAGTAACTGGAAGGTTAAATGAGCGTGTACTCTTTAATTGTCTGGTCGTCCGACCACACGAGGCCGCATGACAAGGTTAAGCAGACAAGCGCTGCCGCATTGGCCATCTCAGTTGGCAAGGCTGTATGAACGGATATTTGAACCACCCGGACCCTTCGTGCACCCCGCCTCTGCGGCCACTTTTCGATGGAGGCGAAAAGCAAGGCGTCCGTGTGCTGTACGATGTCAGGGCACATTAAAGAACCCCAGGTGGTCGAAATTTCCGGAGTCCTCCACTACGGCGTGTCTGATAGCCTGTGTCGCTTTGGGACGTTAAACCCCACCAACCAACCAAACCTTTCGGGAATACCTAAGGCAGGCAACATTTAGGTCATGCATCCACATGAGCAAGGATTGTTTAAAGTGGTATTTTATGGATATCTTCGTGCAATCGTATCACTGGGCAGCTTGTGGCTGTATGCTAAAGTATATGTGCGAGATACTGGCGGCAAAATTAAGGGATTAGAGATTAAGCGAGTATAGAAAAGTATACGTGCCAGCGGGCACTCAGAAAAGAAGCTTGAGACGGGTAACCATTAACGACAACGCGTCATAACGTTAAGGGGGCATGCGGGGTTGAAATCAAAAATATCATTAAAAATATGTATTTTTTATTTTTAATGTTTTGGAATTTGCATCTATTAACGAAACTTCTCAACACATTTTGCTGCTATCTACCCAGTAGAAATGATACATAATAATTGGTTAATAGGCAAGGAAAGGCGCAGTATCTGTCACACATGTACTGTGGACCCCTTAATCGCAATGTAGAGCAAGAGAGGAAGATGGGAGTAAAAATGGAAAGGGAGAAAGAGCGCCCGCATTGCACAGCTATGGAGTAATTTTGAGCAATTGGGGATCTTTACGTACACTGACATCGCACCGCAAAAGGACGCCTCTCCGTTTCGCCTCCATGGAAACCCAGCCGCCGGCGATCGGGATCGAACCCGGGTACTCTGGCACAGCAGTCGGGCGTCTTATCCCTGCACCGCCGTTGCGCGGCCCGTCTACCCAGTAGAAACGTAAAATTCCCTTGCGACGTCAGTACACTCACCATCGAACGCGCACATGCATGCCGATTGCAAGACGCAGCCGCACAGCGGGCAAGCAACTGACCACGAATTGTATCCGCAAGTTAATATGCTCGTTTTACGCGGTCTAGCCAAAACGAACCTGCTGTTTGGAGTACAATAGACAATTGAGAATAAAAACAGAAAGTAGAAGCAGCGTATTAGCTGGTAAACTGAAATACAACTTGGATTGACTAGAACGCAGCACGTAACGTTCGGACGCTGTTTTCGCACCCCTCGGATCTGGCTCACGAAAGTACTCGACCATCTGGAGAAGTATGGAAGCTACATGAAGAGGCACGCCCTGCAAGCTAACAAGCCACTACTGGGGTGCTGGACAGCCGTAAAGTTGAAATAAAAAGAAATAACTGTAAACAAACGTGGCAGAGCAGTGTTATATTGAAAAGGACGCCACTAATTATGCACCAGGTCACTGTTGTTTAATAATTTAGGCTATACATTGGAATAGCATGTTTTAAAAACTCTGAACTCATTTTTGTCCGCTTGCCCTTTTCGCAAGCGCACAACCATTTTGAAAACACCATTTCCAAACTCTCTCGCGAAATGCTGCCTTTAGGATGGTTTCTGGGCACAAATTGTGTTCAAAATACGATAAGGTACTCTTTTGAATCGGAACTATTTTCTAAAATTAAAACGTGTCAGATATGCAGTATGTAATGACAACGGAAAAAAATGAAGTTTGTTTTGAAGGGTTCAAATTTTTACATATATGTCATAAAACAACCACATTTGATCTTACCCTGCACAATACAAGTTATATATATGTACAAAGCATTAGTACATCTTAATTAGTCTTGAAGTGGAAATTTTCCTAAACTGACACTCTTATGACTTTTGACACCTACGACGTTTTGCAACTTGTGCTACGGTGATACAAACTTTGAATATGATCTGATGAGAGAAACATGAGCTCTTCCTAAAACTTTTATTGAAATGTGTGCAACATTTCAAAAGTTTAACATCCCCCCTAAAGCCGTCCGAATTTTTGCCTGATCGGGGCGCAAAAAAGGACTAAAATCCCAATTCAGATACTCGTTGTACGTTATGATAAAACAGATATATTGCATACTTTTGGTATTTTCGCAAAGACGTTTTGCATTCAGGAAACCAAGTGGTAACACGTACTGGACGGTTTTCACAACGGAATTTTGCTGTCAGCCCTGCTTTCCTTTTTCAGTAGCTAGTTCTCTGTATTTTGCTCCGCGCTTTTGCTCGGTTACAGGTTCTGCTCTAAGTTTTGTGACATTTTTGGGTTACTTTTTGCGACGTTTCTTTATTTTTGCTCCTATTGTGGCTTTCTTCGTAAATTATGAAACAGCTCCACATATTAGCAGCGATCTCCTGAGGAATATTTCTAACATTTGGCGGGCTCGCTATGACCGCGTGTCTCATCCAGTCAAATTGCGAAATGCGTAAGGCACGAGCTGCCAGCAAGAAGGCGTCAGCCAATGGCAGGCGATGTGTTCCTTTGGTTCGTTTATCGCACGTGAGCTTTCGTCATAAACGGAGGACAGTGAAGACAGTAAGGCAAGCAGGCGTGGTCGATTGCAGTCACATCTCGCACTCAAAATGCAGCCAAACAACTTAAAGAAAATCATTAGCTTCCTGCGCTGACACAATAAGCAAACCATCCCCGACTTGTCATTCTTGCTTTACGTGTAGGGTGTATGAATAAACTCAAGCTGATAGCATATGTTCACTTACCTATTATCGAAGCGCTGCTCAAAGACAAGGGTATTAAAGCGAAACCGAAAAGTCCAGTACACGTCGCGACGGTTTCGATCCCAATATAGTGAACCAGCAGGATGCCTCGTACAGCCACTGCGAAGCCTTGCACCACTGTTTCGACAATTCTTAGGGCCACTATGCTTGGCACCGTGAAGACGTGCGGCATTACAAGTGTGCACAACGCCTCCATGACGAAGGATGCGGCAAACAGCGGGTACCGAGTGCACGGTGCCCAGTCCGAGAGAGGCACGATGAAGAGGCGGCCGAGAATCTGGCCCACAGCACCGAACACAACGAGGTGCGTCGCGATATCGAGTTCGACGCCTTTGTCCATTGCATAGTCCACGATAGTCATCCCGAATGCCATGAGCGAGTATTCACCTACCACTGTAGCAAGCAGAAATACATAGAAGGCCGGCGCCCGGAGCAGAAACGCGCTCGCATTGCGTACGCCGCATGATTTCGCAGAGTTTGTGCTACACGAGACATATGGCTCCTGATATGAATATCGTTTGGAAGAAAGTAAGTCAGCGTCCTCAATGCAGATTGGGTAAGGTTGAACCGCGATAAGGGATCCCCTGGGAGTCCTTACTGCCAGGCTGGCGATGTCGCCAGCGCGACAACTAAGCTGACCAGCAGATGAATCTTCGACAGAAAGCGGTGTTGCTTTCGGAGGTTTTACACATTCACTTGCTCTATCGTGAGCTGAAAGCGTTCCAGCGATGCTCTTGAGGCACTTAAAGTTCAGGAGCAAAGGATTCTTCAGTAGCATGCTAAGAGGCACAGCATGGAGTAGCACAGCACCGCATATGAGAAGCCCTCCTTGAAGAGCGTAACCTTGGTGCAGGCATGACAGCACTGCTGGGGCGTATAGTCCCGTCACGCTCCAAGCGATGAATATCACAGACACGGCCGTTCCTTTGTACTTGTCGAAGAGCATCATGCTGTAGACGCACACACACGTGAGGTACATCCCCATGCCTAGGCCTGCAAAGGCAACCAAAGAAGAAACTAGGCATATAGCATTAGTTACAAAAAACACGTGTCAATATTCTCCATTTTAACTTTTTGTCACGAGATCCGTGATATAATAGCCAGGTTGCTCATTCCATATAAGGCTGCCTCCTGGGCAACAAAACACTTCACGGCATGTTTAAATGTTCCAACTTCAGAAACAATACTGAATGATATCTGTAGTGTCATCACAACAATATCAGCTCTCCATAAAGAAAGTTATACCTTCGAGCGAGGGTCTGTGAAGGAATCCACGGATATCCCAAGCAAAGAGTAATCTCAAACGTGGAAATGAAGTGCCTTCAACATTTCGTTTTGTGTTAGCACTCTGTTGTATGCAGGTTTACCATCAATATAAGGAAGCGGATAAATAAAAGGGGCACACATGTGTCGGACATCAAGCAAGACTCCACAGTTTTTCATTTGTCCTTTTGCTGCAAATATTCTGGGAACTATGGAGGTGTTTCTTTGGCAATAAAATTAATTGATTATGTTTTAGAGTGGTTGGAGATGTTATATTTGATCTTCCTCACAATGCTCACCAGCGATATGACAAAGAAACCAGTTCGCCAAACTATCAGTGGTAACAAAATTACTTTATGTTATGGCACGGTAGTGTACATCATGGTATAGCAGGCTGTGCCCAGTGCTCCGTGAAATAATCAGGTATATAATGGAACACAATACAAGATGCGATATGGTACGGTGCGCTACGTTGAGGTATGGCGTGGTGTGGTGCGGTATGGTTTGCGCGGATATGATATTATTATGGCGGGCGTTAATACGGCGGGGCATTGCATGGTATTCAATAGCTCGGTATTGTAGGGTATAGCATGGTGAGATTTGATATGCTGTGGTTTAGTATGCCACGACATATGGCGTGAAATGTAGCGAAGCAGCCGAAGTGTGATAGTCATTGTAGGGGCGATATCTGCAATAATTTAGGTCACTAGCCAACAGCTCATCTGCACTGACTTCGTATCACCCACAGTCACATACGGCTTTTGATTAGGTCTCATTTTATTAGCTTGTACTCAAATTCATATCTATGGCCATATGTGAATTCACTTGATTAAATCTGTAGTCCCACCACAACAACCATAGCGCTCCATAAAGGAAGATATAAAATTCACATAAAGAAAGGTGTTATGAAAGGAGACACAATCTCCGCAGTACAGTTCGCAGCTGGCTTAGAGGAAGCATTCAGAGACTTCGACTGGGAGAATTTAGGGTTAAGGGTCGGTGAAGAATACCTCAGTAATCTGCGATTCCTTGCTAACATTGTCTGGTTAGGTAACATAGGGTACGATTTAAAAATTTTATTTGATGACCTTAGCCACTCCTCGACGATGACCTAGTCAGGAAGAGCAGGAAAATAGGCCTAAAATTATTATGCAAAATAACAAAGTAATTGCTAACAGCCTGAGAAAGATACATCGGCTTAAAATAGGTAGAAAAGCGCTGGAAGTTGTGGTTATGTCTACGTAGGACAGGAAATAATTGCAGATCCATGCCACTAAAGGGAAATAACAGGAGAATGAGATTAGTATGGAACGCATTTTGAACATACTCGCCCCATATGAACAGCTGTTTAACGGTGTTAATCAAGCGGAAATAATATAATAGTTGCATCTTTTTCACCTATGGTGCTGCAACCTCAAAGCTAACGAAAATGGCTCTACTTTAGCTGAGGATAACACACAGAGTTATGGAACGGAAAATGGTAGATTTAATGTTAAGAGAGGGGAAGCGAGGAGAGTGTATCAGAGCAAGAACTGAAGTTACTGTCTTTGTAGCGAAATTAGGAATAATAAATGACCATGGGCGAGACATCTATTGAAAAGAGAATAAAAGATGGTCTCTGTGAGTGGGCAATTGAACTCCAAAGGAAGGAAAGTGTACAAAGGAGGGGAGGCGGGGGGCATAAGGTTAAGCTGGTTGATGAGGTTAAGAAGTTCGCAGAAATCACGTGGATGCAGTTAGTACAGAACCGGGGTACTTTGAAGAATATGGAAGATGATTTCGCCCTACAGTGGATACAGTCCGGCTGATGATGGTGACAGAGATGATGATGACATTACCATGTGCCGGTAAGTGTTTTGTACCTTCATTGTGAAAGTGAACATGGCTTCTTTGTTATAGACAATGGGCTGGCAGGATAGTTGATTTTTTGCATGTTAGTTCAAATGTCTTTTTATCTCATGTAGTCTCAAGATTCTCGAGATATGCACGCGTCGCTATCATTGCGCATTACCGCAATCAGAGACACAATGGCACTTGAATACTTGTTTTGACTCGCGGTTTTAATTTACAAATACTGTATCCAAAAAGCTGCACTAAATATTTCAGTATATTAACATGATGTGTCTTGTGAAAAGGGGTGGGTAGAAAAAAGGGGGAATCTACAATAAAATATAGATATTACTTTTAAAACTTCGGCCATTTTACTAACCATGAGGATAAGTAAAAGAAACAAAGAAAGAAAGAGGAGCAGGAAGAATGGCAAGGTTAGAAGAAACTGGTTTATTACCCTGCACTGGGGGAAGGGGATGTGTGGATATAAAAGGGATAGGTAAGAGAGGGATGGGTGAAGTCAGTATAGTCACATCGCAGCATGCATATCACGTTACATCACGCCACAACACTGTGGAGCAGTGCCTAGCAGGCCTTCATTTCCGACAGTCGCCGCGGCCGCTGACCTCAGATGCTGATTTCAGTCAGTGGGCGTCCATCTAGACGCTCCAGCGCACGGCAGGGACAGTGGTTTTCCGCACAGTATATGGGGAACTCACAAAGAATGTGGCCAATAGTCTCATCACAACCTGAGGCTGCACATGCAAGGCTACCATACCTGTCAAACGAATGCGAGTTTCTGAACGCTACACTGACTTAAAGGCGGCACAGCAAAGTTGCTTCACGTCGAGGTAGACCGGATAGAAGCCGGAACTTCAGGTTAAGGTCGAAGGGTTTTAAGTGGAGTTCGCACACTGGCCACAATACCACAAGGTTAGCGTGAGCTCCCGCGCAAGTGCGCGAAGCCTGTCCGCTGTGTCTGCTCTAGAAAAGGAGATCAACACAAAACTGCCGTCTTGGTGGGCGGTTGGCGCGACCTCGTCCGCACTGAGGTTACCCGCTACGTCGCTGTGTCCTGGAAGCCATTGGTAGACAACGACGTGTATTTACTGATGGCATAGTGATGAAGTTTTCGTATTTCCGCGAAGATTTGCTACTGCGTTCCACGGCGAAGATCCGCTTGAAAGGCTTGCAGGGCTCCTTTGGAATCTGTGAAAATAAAACACTGTGGGGGGTCTCGCTGACTGATATGCCTTATCGCGACCCGAAGAGCGGTTAGCTCTGCGGCTGTCGAAGAAGTGCGGTGAACTGTCTAAACTTTCATTTCTGCAGTCATTTTATTTCTGCAGTGCTGTAGTACATTATTTCTGTAATTCTGTAGCAGACATGCAAATGGTTTGCATAGCGCTCGTCGAAGTATTTGAGGGTGACTTATTGTAGTTCTATCGGCGATAGTTCGACCTTCTTCCTGATGCAGGATATTGATAGAAGCACACGGGGTTGATGCAGGCTTCATACTGGAGAGGATGGTGTAGAGCCAGTTGTAAACCGGGATGGCAAAATAGCACGTTGTGTATAAACGATTTCTGTAACTGGTGTATGTGGCGTGGCATTAGGCAGACAGGCAAAATGATGAGAGGGAATCTGGGAGATTTGTCGGAAATGTGCCCTCAGGGCATCACCTGTTAGGTAGGTAGGGATAGGATGCGCCTGGGCAATTAATACGGTAGCAGCCATTAGGGCACATTTCGGCAATCCCAGGCCGGTTCGCAGAGCTTGAGCTGGCACACTGTAGAATTCGTATGTTGACTTTTCTAATAATTCCAAGTGCAGATAAGCTGCGCCAAATGATTCCCATGAATAAGGCATTGTACAGGCGGAGCATTGGTCTATACTGATGCTCCCAATGATTTTCCCCAAGAACGTCAATTACATACGTAAGAATTCGCTGTCAGCCTCTTTCTCGTGAATTAAATATGGGAGTTCATGAAAGATTTCGGTCCATGATCACTCCTAGAGAGCGATGGTTGCTTTCGGAGGGTATTGCTTTACCAATAATGCGTATGGTTAAGGTGACATGTTCTTGCCTGTAAATGAAACTAGAGAACACTTTTCAGTTTATCTTACCAAAATACTTCGTTGGGCGAGTTGGTAAACATTCATTGTTAAAAAAACAGCGCGAACAGGAAGACACAAGGCAAGACAAAAGAAAGCTGCAGGACAAGCTTGTCCTGTAGCTTGCTTTTATCATGTCTTGTGTCTTTCTGTTTGCGCTGTTATTATTAACAATGAATTTTCGGTTATCTGCGAACCTTGAAGGTGGAGGTAGTACACAACTATATTTGCCGCCTTTTGAAACCTCACTCGAACTTGTGGCCGCGTAACTCCTGATGCCCAGATACACATGTCGCTGCAGATATTGAATGTTGCGCATACTGTGGCATTAATTCGACAAGCCCGACTCGAGTAAGATTGAAAAGCATTGGGTTCAGTGTTTCACACTGTGGGACTCCACATGAAGTGAAATGAGAAGTTGGGCCTTCCTAAGTCTGCACAAGGAGCGATCTGCTGGATAAATAACTCCGTATCCTGCCGAAAACCCGATCGCCAAGCTCGGCAGCTTCCAGAAGGTGCAAATTTGCCTGTTTAGGGACGTTGTAATATGCGCCCTTTATATTCTAGAACAACGCTGCGGGTAAGCGCTAAAATATTTTTGACGCTGTACAGATGATATCAGGTCCACCACGTTGTCACCTGAAGAGCGTCTACTTCGAAACCCGGACATATATTCGGATGTACACGGCAGCGCTCCAGTCACCACTGAATACTTGTAAGCAGTATTATTTCCAGTACTTTACCGACGTAGCTAGACAGTGCAAATGGACGGTATGAAGTCAAGCCGAGAAGCAATTGCATGGTTTCAGGAGCCGAACTAAACAACTTCACTTCCACTTGTCTGGAACTGTACCCTCACGACAGGACTTCTACTGTTTTAAAGGAAGAAGTCTAGCTTCTTGTCCAAGATTCCCAAGCGCACAGTATATCACACCTTCAAGACTCGGCGATGGTGGCCGCTTGCAAGAAGCCAGTGCCGCTTCAAGCTCCTCTCCGATGAAGAGAAGCTCCATTTGCGAATGCCGAGAAGCGGGAAAATCGTTGAAATGTAGCAGTGCTGTTGGGCTAGATTGGTCTGCTACCCTAGCGCAGAAATATTCAGCTACCTCTATCTTGAAAGGTCTTTGGTGGAGTTCGAGGGGTTTGAATGCTGCGTAGAGCTGTTGAGGTGATGTTCGGGGAACACGAAAAACATTCCAGACGCGTGGTAAAGGCTTCCGTGGATCAAGAGTTTCCCAATATGACCTGTACATTTTGTCTTGAGGGCATAAATTCTGCGCTGGATTTTCTTTTCGATGCGCCTCACATCTCTGAGGTCAAGGCGCGACCTTGTGCATCGGTATCTACGCTCAACCCTACGTCGCAGTGAGTTTTGCACACCTGCGTCAGGTTTTGACTGCTCTGTAGAAACTAACTGGGAAACATTTGAATAAAAAATTCATGAACTTATCGATAAAAGAATCTCTTGCTTTAACATTACTACTATCGTCAACGCCACATGGTATAATGCACAAATCAAGCGTCTAACAAAAAGAAACGTCTTTATCGCTCGGCTAAACCTTCACCTAATTATACCCGTTAGTCCGCGTGAAAAATAACCGCTTTAGAGTACATCACAGCATTAAAAGATGCCAAAACATAATTTCTGTTTAACACTCTCCTTTTCATGCTAAAATCAAATGCTAGGACATTTTGGCGCACAGTTAATCCGTAGATCTATGACCATATTGCACTTGAGGATTCATCGCGTAACCCTGCTCACGCTAATCAGTGTGCGACCGTTCTTAACAATTGCTTTACGAAAATCTTTCCTTCTGCCATAAACCTATTGCCCCCTCCTACACGCTATTATAACTTCACTCAGGTGTCCAAAGTTATTGTCAATCTATAAGGCATTGTTAAGTGAATTGGTAAGCTGCCAAAAGATTCTTCTCCCAGGTATGATGGAATAACAGCCAAGTTTCTTAAAAAGGCTTGTGCTTAAAGTTTATTTATCTTAACAAACATATTTCAGCAGTCACTGGATATATCCCCACTTCAATCGGCTTGGAAAATAGGAAAGGTGGTTCCAATATACAAATCCGGCGATAAAACTGATCCTGCGATACTACCGACCCATTTCACTCACGTGCACCTGCTGCAAGCAGCTAGAACAAGTAATCTTTTTTCAGTTAATTCATTTCTTTGAATCAAATTTTTCCCTCTCGTCTCAACATGGTTACCGCAAATCATATTCATGAATAGAGCAGCTGATGTCCTTCACGCAAAAACACCATGACATCTTGCATCGTTGATCTCAAGCATACTGTATTTTATCTAAATTTCTCCAAAGCCTTCGATAAAGCTCCCCATGAACTCCTTTTTCACAAATTAAAATTGTTAAACATTACCTACAGTCTTATGAAATGAATTGAATGCTTCTTACTAATCGCTCAGAATTTGTTGCAGCAAACGGCCATAGCTCCCCGCTAAGTCATGTGCATTCTGGTATACCACATGAATCTGTTCTTGCCCCACTCTTTTTCCTTACCTACTATAATGTCCTTTCCTCCACTGTACTTTCTAATATTGATATTTTCGTTGACAAATGCCTTATGTTCCGCGAACAAGGAACGCTAACGACGTTACAATCTTATAGAATGATTTAACTGCTACAGTAAGCTTTTGTACAACTGGGCTCATGGAACGTAATGCTACCAAATGCAAAGTCGTGCACGTATCTCGTGCAGATTTCGGCCTCACGACATATACGATACGAATTATTTTGCTTTGGAATCCATTTCTTCTTATAAGTACCGCGAGGTATATATTACAAATAATTTATCCTGGACTAGCACAATAATTATAACATCAATAATGCTAATAGTATGCTTGGCTACCTCCGTCGCAACGGTTTGCAGGGCTCCATCTTTTCTCAAATTGCTGCTTTTTAAGTCTTTAATACGCCCAAAACTTGGATACGCTTCATCAATATGGAATCAAGCTTATATCACCCTAGCCTATTCTCTTGAACTTTTTCAAAATGATTCCGCTCGCTTCATCGTTTCCAAAGATAACCGAAAAGCAGGCATATTAACAATGAAAAACAGTCTTGGATTATCTTCTTTAGTGTCTCGCCGTAAACTTTCATGCCTAACATTATTCCATATACTATTCCACCATATTGCATACTCAACTTATTCTTGAACAACTCTATCGCCCGCACCGTATTGATCCCATTCACAAAGTTGGCCTGGGTCGTTGTCACACTAAAACTTTTTTTAGTCTTATAGCCCACGTACAACTCGTTAATTAAACCACCTTCCTGCTGAAGTCATATCAATTAATAATAACGTACGTTTTTAAACTTTTCAGCTAACTATACGATTAGGAGAACCTTATTTTTATAAGACCTTGATGCACTGTATGCTAAAGTCATATTTAGCTAACATTGTACGATTAGGAGATACTTTTTTTATACTTATAACTGGCTTTCTTGTTAATTATTTTATAGTTTTGACCACTCCCCTCTGTAATGCCTCTGGCCCTGAGGTTAAACAATAAATAAATCGCAAAACATTTACATCCTTCTAACACAAACAATATAATTGGTCTAAATTGAACCATTTCATTCCACCATTTAGCTCCAAGACCTTATTACTACGTTCTATTAATCGGAATATAGTATATCCTCGCAATTTTGTATGTACAAAATATATTCTAGTTCTTTCACTCAAAATATTCATTGCATGGTTCCTGTTTCATTTGTATGTTCCCTTCAATTTTAAATGAAGTTGGAACTAAGAATAAGTTGCCACCTCCTTTTGCTGCACCTCGTGGGCCATTTTTATCGCATATTCGATGTCCAGTAAACATCAGTCTTGATAACAGTAGATGCTTGAGCAACGCGTCTGTAGTAAGTTCTGAGTTTACGCAGCGTGCCTACGAGGGAGACGCGGTTGTTTTTGTTGTTGTTCTTTGAACTGAAGCATCTTACGCCATAAAAACGACACAATGAAATTCCCATTGAACAATGAAATGCGATTGCCCACCTTAATTTTCATGTCATAATAGCACGCTATATCTTAACATTTGTCCGCCTAATTTTCTTTCTACTTTTATTGTTCACGCGTTTTGGTCAATGCGATTGTTAATATTTTATTTTTAAAGATATACATATTTTGCCTGGCTTTGATAGTATTTCAGCTGTCTCAGTGAAATCTGCCACCACTGTGGAAAATAGTTGTTTATCGTAAAAACGCATTCCACTCAAACAAACATCTTTTCAAACCGACCGTTGTTCATGCATTTTTCCCGCCAATGGTAGTATTGAATGAAACTGCATTGTTCTACATCATGTTTTGGCGCAATCGATTATTTATTTTCAGTGAGTACGTACAGCCAGCTTTAATTAGTAACTAACCTATTATTTTTAACTATTTTGGCAGTCGCTACGAGAATCCCGTTGAATGAGTACTTACAGATCATCGGCATGATAAATAGCGCGTATTGTTAACACATTTTGTAATGACCCTTATGCCGGCGGCTAACCGCTCACTGCAGTGAATGTGCCAAACGTTGCAGTCGGTGTAGAATAAAGTGCTATCAATCCACCGTAGAGCTCACAGTTATGTAAAAAACCCTACGTTTGTGATAATATTGGACAGGAACAAAACTCTCGCAAAGCTCTAGCCAGCCGTTCGTGCAGTGTTATGGCCATTCCATCGTAATGAAATATTTTTGAAAGGGTCCCTATGGAAAGCTGCTTCCGTGCAATCGAGAAACGAGAAAACCGAGAAACGGGACTAACGCAGTCGTGGCAAACTCGGGTACCAGCACGGGTCGAAAGTTTGCGTTACTGCGCACAGAGGAAGCAATAAATATGTGTTTCGTAGGATGCATCGAAGCGGCACTATACCTTCCTCATCATCTGCCCTTCATGATACGCTGACGCATAGCAAAATCAGCAATAATTATCCCCCCACACTCAAACAACAATATAGGAGATAGTACCGATCATCACCAATCAGCAAAACATTCCTTTAATATTTACCGCTGGACAAGGCAACGGTACTTTGAAGCATGCTTTGCACATTAAACAATGTAAGACTGTGCCTCTTTTAGGCGCACATGCAATGTACACGCTGGTCGCTAGTAGTGCTTGTCGAACTTCGGTGAATAAAGATATTTACAAACAAGCGTGTAATACAAGCGTCTTACCATACATTGCTCCGAGCGTTACGGATACCCACACGACGTTCCTGGAGATTGCGGAGGCAGCCAAGGCCACCGATGCGAGGATGGAGCTACCCACTGCTATATCGGCCACCGAGAAACGCTGCTGTAGCGCACCGACGACGAGGCCTGAAACCAGTGCGAGTCCATGTGTCAAACAATGAGGGACACTAAACAAGACGCTGTTGGTAAGGGAACGCGTCGCCAAAGAATAGCAGCAGCGGTTGGTTTAGCCTGTTGCGATAGCTAGACGGTCTGGCATTATTGCCCGGCCAAAGGTCGTTTCTAAGTTCCAAATAGTGAAATGGTCTCTTGAAATTAATAACAGGATCAATGGGACTTATTCGCATTTTAAAATCTTGGTTTTAGGTTTTAACTTCAGCAGCATGTATACATTGATATGAAGTCGGCAAACTATCACCCCAGAAGCAATGCGAAGTAGGGAAGCTGTAGCTTTCGACTCATTCCAGTGCAGATTTCGCTGCCGGCAGTATTGCAGGCGATAGTGGCGAGAATTTTCTACGCTTTGTTACCAGCTCCGACAATAATATAAAGAGTGGCTTGTAACAGCGTCGTAAAGAACTTTTGAGGACTTTAATTTATTACCTTAATGTATGTCCTCTCAGCTTTTTAATAACGTTTTCAATTCCTGTATTTTTTTTTCGTCAATGGAACACTGCCTTTTCTTGTCTTGCCTTCAGCGTGGTGAAGGAAAAACACAAAAATGGTACAGCATTCAAGAAACGGCATGGTGAAGGTAGCTTTGTGCTAGCTACAAAAAAAAACGAAACAAAAACCTAAAGTTTGCTTTGCCGGATACAACCTGGGGACATTTTTTAAAGAGCTACATGAGTTTCCACATGTTCAACTTTCCATTAGGCTCGATTCCCCTTTCCATTCTGCTCATCAGGAGTGTAGGGAGAAAAACTGCTCAACCTCTGCTGGAGGGGCAGACCTAGCTTTCAGGACCGCCAACTTCCGAAACTGCGCCTTTATCCTTAGCCTTGAAAACTGGTTCAGCACTTAAAATAGTTTCCATCAGTGCGATAGCAATACAATTAAAAATATAAAACAAAGGTACGTTTTTTTTAGATAACAGCCTAAAATTCATTAGACTCGCTTTTCTGTGAAGTACATCTGTAATTTTGTGCATACCCGTCTGTAGACGTCTGCAATTTCCCGGCCAAAAACATTTAAGCTGCACGTAACAATGATAGCAAGTTCAGCTACTTAGACGTTCTTACCGGAGAGCTGTGAGCCCACGATAAGCACATTTTGCGGCCACGAGGCCTGTGCACGGCTGAGGCCGTAGTCTTCGACGAAGAATACAAACAGTAGACCCATGTACGAAGCTGGCACGCACACAACGAGTGTCGCGAGTGCACCGAGGACAGGAACTCCCCAACAGCTGTCAACCGGCAGTAAGACCGATTGAGGAGGCCTTGGTAGCAGGGATGAAGGCTTGGGACGCATACTTGGTACCGTTGATCGAGAACGCAGTTTGGAGTCCGGCCTTTCTGCTTGAAAAAGGCATGAGAGAAGCATAAGTGAACTTCCATCTGAAGCTGAACATTTTATGCACTATTGAATGCGCAAAGCACTGTTGTTGTCGTTCAGGGCTCTCCAATTCCATGTTTCACAAAAATGAGCCATGCGTGCAACAATATATTCTATTTGCTTTCGTAAAGGATTTTATTACAATCCGTACGTAAATAAACTATTATGTGCTTATCTGTTGATGAGGAGAAAAAAAAAAGAAAGAAAAAGGCTAGCAAATAATACTTCTTTTTGTTCAGACTGAGTAATACAAGACTCCAAATGCCACCCCAAAGATAGCTCCTTTATCCATTTTCTTGTGAATCTTGCAGTTACATGCAGTTAAATCTCATGCACCCATCCCTATAGTAGGTTTACATCACCTGCTTCCCGCCTCTTTTTTCTTTTCTATTTGTACATGCTACGAGCATTAGAATGCGGCTCCGAAAGCGTTAATGCAGCTTTAACTCACACGTTTCTTTCTATAAACCTCTTTTATGGCTGCGATGCTTCTTTTGAACGCAGCCGCAGTTTCTTAATAATAGCCAGGAATTTTCCTTACTGAACTAGGAATTCGCTGCCCATCATAGCTATGTGTTCCAATTTACAGCCAACACCTGCTAGAAAACCTGGCGTGGAGGAGCTGAGCTTACCAGCTTAACCGTACAACAGCAGGAAGAAGGCTTTGTAGTCAGGACTGGCTAATCTTTTGCGTAAACGGAACATCAGCGCTAACAGACAGGATGGAAGAGATGACGCCAACCGAGTGATTCACTGCAGAAGCCACCTGGTTTTGCTCGCCCCACTTTCTTTTCATTGCTGCTTTACCTGTCGGAATAAAACATGCGGTTGCTATACCCAACCAAGTGTCTGCCTTCTCTCACGTCACGCAAGCTAGCGCTCTTTCTTCGGGTCCATCGAAGAACTGCAGCGTCCTCCTCACAGCGCGATCTTAATGCAGGCTCTCCGTTTTTAAATGGACACTGAATGACAGTTGCAACTATTCTCTACTGATATAATTTCCCCGGGGACACGACGAGCGTTGTACGGTGCCGAAATGTGGCGGCGTTGATGTGAAAGCCTCAAAATAATGACCGGAAATTCTACCACGTTCAAAACTCACCATATAAATAAAGTGTATTGATGCCATTTCTGCAACTTCGTTGTAATTAAAGCAATCAGAGGAGCGATCTAGCCGCTTACAAAGGCTCACAATACAAACTAGAGCTGAAACTAGTTAGCCAGTTGCATGAACCATGAAGCGGCTGTCACGCCGGCAGGCCACTGCAGCAGCAGCCTATTTCCCACTTTGTAACGAATGGGAAATTTCTCATCTCTCCTTAGAAACAGGTGCATCTGCATCCCAATGTGTTATCGAAACAGCCTTCGTGGTTACGAAAGAACCTACGTGAAGTTATCATGCTCAGCCTTAGGTTTCAGAGTTAAAGTTTGATTGCGTTCACGCACATACACTTCGGTGACGATCACTCAGTCGTGACGATCCTACGATGCCTTGTGTACTTTCCTCAACTATGCCTAAAAGCTTTATTTATTTCAGATACTGTCAATCCCCATTGGGATTTTTACAGGATGGGCATATAATTGAATAATGACTACAATAATGGCGATACAAAGGATACAAATACATGAATACAGAAAAACAAACAGGTAGCAGGTGATAAACAATGTCATACACAGCATATCTAGGTAATAACTCAGTTAGACAAGGTAAATAATGTAGCAATACGATAGCTTTCATTTAGAGTATTGTAATTGGTTTGTTATATTTGGTTCGAAATGGTTTACGTGTTGTGTAGTAGTTCTTCTAAAAGGGTTACAAATTTCGGCAATGATGTGCTGTTGGTGATGTGGGGATCCAAACCGTTCCATTCGGTAGTTGCACGTGGAAAAAAAGAATATCTAAAACACTCGGTACGGAAAGAATATT
The DNA here is from genome assembly GCF_055883805.1 of Amblyomma maculatum. Taxonomy (NCBI): domain Eukaryota; kingdom Metazoa; phylum Arthropoda; class Arachnida; order Ixodida; family Ixodidae; genus Amblyomma; species Amblyomma maculatum. The sequence continues at coordinate 53,275,263 of NC_139346.1, read as the reverse complement.
CTTTGAGAGTTTGTGGGTGTTTATGGCGGGAAGGTCTGCATTTATCTAAGGATGTTTACAACGAGCTATCTATGTTTAGTGCATTGTGTAATAACTGGTGAAGTAATTTTAGTCGTGCAAGTTTGGCGCGGTTTTGTAGAGTAAGAATAGAGGCTTTTTTAAGCAATTGGGATGGCGAATCAGTGATCCTATATTTGTTAAATATAAATCTAACTCCCTTTCGCTGTACTCCTTCGATTTTGTTAATAAGCTGTTGTGTATAAGGGAACCAAATTGTGTTAGCGTATTCGAGAACTGGTCGTATAAATGTATTATATGCTAATAGTTTAGTTTCTGGTGGTGCTTCATGAAGTCGTCTTCTCAACAAGAATAACCGTTTCAAAGCAGAAGATACAATGCTGTTAATATGTGCTTCCCATCTTAGGTCATGTGAGAGGATTAAACCTAGGTACTTATGTTGATTAACTCTTGTCAGTGATATGTTATTTATGCTGTACGTGAAGTCGGACATTTGTTTTTTACGTGTTATAGTTAGGAAGGCGCTTTTTTGAATGTTTAGTTCCATTTGCCAATCCTTGCACCATGTTATCACGTCTTAAAGGGCGTTGTTTAAGTCATCGTGGTCCTTCGAAGAGTTAATTTCATTATAAATAATGCAGTCATCGGCAAAAAGTTTGATTTTAACTCTTATGTTAGTGGGTAGATCATTGATAAAGATGAGGAATAAAATCGGTGCAAGGACGCATCCTTGGGGTACTCCCGATGTAACCGATGCAGTGGATGAAATTTCATGGTTAACTGTAACATACTGAGATCGGTTAGTTAAATAGTCCTCTATCCAGTTGACAATGGAGCCGTTGCCTAAGGTTGTTCTAAGTTTGCTAATTAGTTTTTTATAAGTTACTTTATCGAAAGCTTTAGAGAAGTCTAATGCAATTAAGTCAATTTGTTTTTGATTATCAATGCTTTGGGACAAATCATGTGTTAATTCTAGTAATTGAGTGATGGTGGAAAGTCCTCTCCGGAACCCATGTTGGACGGGTGACAGTGTGCTCTCTTGGTCAAGGTAACTAGTGATATGCTTTAGTATAATGTGTATAAGGATTTAAGAAACATTAAATGCAAGTATTTGGCGTTTACTTCGGCATATCTGTGAAGAAAAGTGTTAGGAATATTATCAGGGCCGTTTCCTTTTTTAGTATCAATTGATAGTAGTAGGTTCAGTACTCCAGCCTCAGTTATCGTTGGCATATCTAATGGTCTCTGGCAGATATGATCAACCACCGGAATCTGGCCATTATCAGCTGTGAACACGGAGTGAAAATATGCGTTTAAAGAGTTGGCGAACTTTTCGTTTTGGTCTCGCGAACTGAAAGTGCTTTTTTGCTTTTGGGGATTAAGGTACGTCCAGAATTTTCCAGGTGAATGTTTCATAAAGTTAGGAAGGGTATCTGAAAAATAAATTCTTTTAGCTGTCTTAATCTTTGCTTTCATTTCACTGATGGCGTTCGTAAGCCTCTGTTTTATTTGAGAGTCATTTTTTAACTTTAAAGATTTTTTCAGTCTTTTTACTTTGCGTTTCGAGTGAATAACATCACGTGTTATCCATGGGTTATGTCTATTTGATCGTTTGGTTTTTTTTGGCACATACTTGTTGACACAGTGTGATACAATGGCCTTGAAGCTTTGCCATAGTGTATCTATATCTGTGCCTGGACAATTATAAAGTTCTTCAAATGATTCAAACTCCAATATTAGAAAATTAAGTATGCTTGAATCATCAGCCTTTGGAAAGTCTAAGTAAGTTGTTTTGGAAATGGAGTGAATTGTTGCGCCTTCAGTTGGAGTAGTGCATAACGTCAATTTATGGTCTGATATGCCATCTAGAACTGCTAACTTAGTGTCGTCAATTGAAAAATGGTTGCTGAGGAAGATGAGATCAAGAATGTTAGATGCATTACCTTGAACACGTGTGGGTTCGTTAACAATTTGCAACAAGTCAAAACTAAGCATAATATCAAGAACAATCTCAGAACCAGGAGAGCGGTAGCACATAGTTTCCCAGTTTATATCTGGAAGATTGAAGTCGCCAAGTAGAATAAGTCTGGCTTTTTGTACATGACGCTGCATATATTCGTACAGTGATACTATTGCACGTTCGTCTGCCGAAGGACTGTGGTATACGCAGCCAACAGTAATGGTAGTAGTTTCAAAAATCAATTTACAAAAGAGTGCCTCAATACCCTCGACCTCCGGCAGGACTACGAAAGGAATTTTTTTGTTTATTAATATAGCCACACCTCCTCCTCGTGTTAACCTATCTCTGCGAACAATTGCATAGTTTGGGGGTGAAATTTCATTGTAACATATATCTTCAGTTAGCCACGTTTCCGTAATCGCCAGGAAATCAGGTTCGAGGCCTATCAGAAGCGATTCCAGTGATTCAAGTTTATTAAGAATACTACGCGCTTTTACGTTCGCAAATGTTATTGATTTCGTTTTGGGGGCTGCCGGGGGAGTAGGTTTGGTCCAGTACCTTGCTGGTTTTTTTCGTTTTTATTCTCGCTTGCATGTGTCTTGAAGGGCACTCGACGTTTATTTTCTTCATCCCATTGGAAAAGTTCCCAGTTAATGCGCACTTTATCGTAGACTAGAGCTACCTTTGCACCACGATCTTTCATTTCTTTTACACTATTCCACAATTTTTTTCTTATGTCACGTACTCGGACGGAGAAGTCTTCACTGATCGAATAATCTGAATCTTTAAGTTTACGACAGTTTTTTAGCACCAGTGTCTTTTCACGATAATCAAGAAGTTTTAGTATTACAGGCCTGGTTTTTTCAGCTGAAGGCTTGCCCAACCTATGAATGCGTTCTATTGCAACAGGTTCAATTTCAAGGATGTTCTTGGCAATGCTTTCATTAAACATCTGTTCTAAGGTGTCGTTATTTTCTTCAGGATCTTCTGGAATGCCGTATACCAACAGATTACATCTTCTCGAGCGGTTTTCCAGATCATCCAGTTTTAGTTCCAACGCGGAAACAACTTTCTGCAGGCTGGCGACCTGGATTGTGCATTCCGATAACTTTTTGTCAAGAGCTGCCATATTTTCCAACTTCGCTTCAATAGATGTTAATCGTTCCTCTTTGATGCTTTTTATGTCGCCAGCAATTGCTTCCAGTTTGGAAATCTGAGTGAGCTCAGGACCGGGGTTTGTCTCGATATCCCCCGCTAGCAGCAGTAGTTCAGCAAGGTGTGCTGCTAAATCACAGAGTGAAGGACACAGCAACCTTGGGCACGGCAGCACAATAAGAAACGGGTCATCTGAGCGAAGACATTTACCATAAAGTCTTCTTACCTGCACGATATAGGCGAAAAGATTATGCATCCGCATGCCGCTGTTGCTGCCGTGCCCAATGATGCCGGGTATAGTCGAGCATTGCTTTATACTGAATGGGTCGCAGAGCGCCATCTGGGCCGAAGTGGGGATTCCGTCGATGCAGAGTGTCACGGTCGGTTGTCGTTGGAAGCCGAAGTCGTCAATGACCGCCGTCGCCACAGGCCGGAAGGAGCAGGAGTGGTCTATCTCCCGCGTTGTTGCGTCCTGCGTCATGGGGCCATGATAGTCTTGTGCCGTTGGTATCACCAGCGTAGTGGCGAGGATCTGCACGATATAGGCGAAAAGATTATGCATCCGCATGCCGCTGTTGCTGCCGTGCCCAATCATGCCGGGTATAGTCGAGCCTTGCTTTATACTGAATGGGTCGCAGAGCGCCATCTGGGCCGAAGTGGGGATTCCGTCGATGCAGAGTGTCACGGTCGGTTGTCGTTGGAAGCCGAAGTCGTCAATGACCGCCGTCGCCACAGGCCGGAAGGAGCAGGAGTGGTCTATCTCCCGCGTTGTTGCCTCCTGCGTCATGGGGCCATGATAGTCTTGTGCCGTTGGTATCACCAGCGTAGTGGCGAGGATCTGCACGATATAGGCGAAAAGATTATGCATCCGCATGCCGCTGTTGCTGCCGTGCCCAATGCTCAGTTGAGGCTCAGGAGCCTTCGAGTTCCTACACCACACCTATTCGTCGAATTGTACTTCACTTCACTCAAACGTAGAATTTAGGTCCACTACTTGGTCTTTCTTCTCTCCGAGGAGACACCTCGAGTTCGCAGAGTACTTTCACTGAAGAGGCTTCTCGCTCAGCGCTGAACGGTTGTAACGAAGAAACCGTGTTACAGCATGTACTGGATTTTATTATTTGTGCTTGCTCTGAAGCAATACTCATAACATTTAACGCGATAAACGAGAATATTACCCCCAATGAAACTTTTAAACATTACCATTTATTCAACAGGTAGCGGACCAATGGTGCGAAAAACAATATGCCCACAAATGCGGACAGAGGTAAACGGAACAGGGTTTGCGTTCAAATTAGAACCATGCCTTCTGCATTGGAGACAAGAAAAACAATAATTTTAAAAGTGAAGACGCACTGGCGTCTACTACCGGTCTGCACGTACCACGAAGGCCAGTTTCAATTTTAGTATGCGTGAAAACGCTTGGAGGAAAATAGCGGGCTTCGTTTACGTTTATCTGCACCGTTACTTAAAAGACATTACCCATTAGATTGAAGCGATCACATCACGTTCATAGCACTATGGTTCAGACTGCTGAAAGTAATCAAAACCTAGAATATTACAGTACAATGCATAATTCACTTCCCACGCCGTGCAATAATTTCGTAAATTGTAGTTGCCTACAACAATGCAAAATTAAACACAAGACGTGCTCGTATTTCTCAGACTTTTCAGAGGCAAGACCGCTCAACGCTAGCGATTTTGAAATCGCTAAAGTGGTCCCAGAGGCTGGCTATGATCCTGTGCGGTTTCGCTTGCACGCAGACGTTCGCAGGCACAGGGGTACAGCCTCCAGTTTGTCATTGATATTTTGGTTTACAACGACTACTGCGAGTCTTTAGTTAGAACGCGGTGCTATGCCTAAATGAAATGGTGAGCTTCAATCACGAGTTTAAGAAAACTTGGTAATGTGCTGAGGCTCATCACAGTCGAAGTCCTTCCATTTGAATCTTCCTTGACTCGACAACGGCACCCCCTATAGCTCGAGAAAACTGTTGATAGGCCACTTTTCTGTGAGCACTGGGCAATACTTCTTTTTTTTTACACGCATGCTCCAGGGCAGTGTGAAAATACTACTACGATGCCGACCTGTGATATTTGAAAGAAATTGTGTCATATTAGTCAAGGCCAGTACTTGACAGGAGCGAATTACTGCTTTCCATGAACATATATTTGATCAAAATGGCGGAAACTCACTCGCGTACCAGGGACGATTCGAATGCGCTGGTGTGATATGCTGCCAACGACGCCGCTCTCATCCTCTACTTAGTGCCTAAGAAACAACTATCATTCGTCTAAAATTTAGGTCTTGTTCTCTTTCTTGCTTCCCAGCAGTAGGAACAAAAAACAGCTTACCCACTTTATCGCGTCGCCCGTTCATCGTTCTATATTTCTATGACAGCTGTACATTATTCTCAAAAGATACATTTCTCGAATTCCGTTTAAAATGCGTCAGGCGCTCTCACATTGGTTACGGTTGTAGAGTGATATTTCATGGGTCCGATGTAAGAGACCGGACCATTGTCTGATTAGTGCCTACATCTTATCATTGACAGCATATTGTATGTTTCAAGTGGCAAAAGCAATCATCGAGCGGCGTAAGGCCCGGTGATGTCTGCAAATGGCCGTCGGCTGCTTTTGATGATACGGCAGTAGTCGTGGCGTCAAGCAAGATGAACTGAATATTTATTAACAGCCCGTTTTTACACACCGCACACGCATTTTCTCAGTTGGGTTGGCATGCGCTTTTGCTTGCTAGCTGAATAAAAATGCATGCTTAAAACTAATTTTCGGAAGTTATTGTCTTTTACACCACCGACCAAAAAAACTTACCGGTTGTTACGCGGAAGGTCAGCTTCAAATGCTTTAGAATAATTAGTCTAAAAGACCTGTCATTTAGGCTCATTCTAAGGAGCACAAATTTCTATCAGAGTAACAAAGTCGAACAATCTCATTAACATGTTGATGCAACATAGGTAAAGTAGTACTTACATAACAAAATTGGTGGCCTCGCAGTATACTCAAAAGAGCACAGTCACCGCGATGAGTAGATGTGTCGGGAATGCGCTGCAGGTGGCGTGGTCCGACACATTTGGTTTCCTTGTATGAGCGTATGCTGAAAAGATCAAAGAAACAATCTTATCGCCAGTGTTTAGCCCAGCAGTGTAATATCCCCCCCCCCAATCTGGAGACGCTGGCAGCAGTTAATAGATGAATTTTAATCATGATCATTGACACAAGTATCGTGGATACAATGGCGTATAAAAATCAGAAGCTTTTTAGGAAAGGCTTAGCTGGTGGCTTTGTCCGCCTTACGCTCCAAGTCTTTAGAGTGCGCACTGTGTTACAGCAGTCTCTTAACTCGACTCACTGACTGAATGCAAAGCGATCGGCAGTCTGCCCTGATAGTAGCTCCAAGATGAAGGCTTTGTTCATGAAATCTGTTCATTGGTCAGGTTCAGAAAATAGACATGGCTGGGTCCGAAAATAAACGAAGACGATATCGGCAGAGATGATGTCGAGTAATATGATGTAAAAACTAATTTCTCAATTTGCGACACGCCAACTACTAGAGGGAAATCCATTGTTCTTTCCGTCCATTGTTTTGCTCTTCCCAACACTTCAACCTCTCGATGGGATTATCACCCTGTTCTCAGCCCTTATGTTGGCCGAGTTTTTCGTATCAACGGCCGCGGCGCACCTTTAAACAGGAATGTCGAGGCGTGTCCAACTTCGCAGTTAGTAGTTTTTTCTTTGTTGTTGTCCGTTTGTTGTGTTCTCTTTTCATCCTTCTAGATTTCCGTTGTTAGTATATAATATGGTTGAGTCTTTCCAACATTGTATTTGCCCGCTATTTCATATTCAGGTCTAATTGAAGTTTTTGCGCTGCATCCATCCCCGTTCCCAAGTGCTCCTGTTATCTACCCTCCATTGCTTCCGCTCCCGTTCACAGCTTGTCGACCCTGACTGCGATCTACTTGGCGTTTAGCCGCTTGCGAGTTGGCTCCTTTGTGCGCACAGGGGGGTTTCGTCCTCCACGTCATTAACAGTCACCTACAGGGTCTTGTTTAGGCTCCTTTGTATTGCTACAGGCGTTTGAAAGAAAGTGCCTTTTGCCCGATTTTCCGCCATCTACTTTTCAAGCTTTTGTTCCGTTCCCTGCTAGCGCTAGCACTACGAGTTCCACTGGGGAAAGGCCGTATTGTCTGGGAAAGAAGTCATGGACCGCTATTAAACTAAATAAAACGTTTCATTACTGCGTGCGAGGTTTGATCCAGTTACTGCTGGTGTATATGCCTGCTGCGTTGGCCACTGTATTAGGTCGTCGTGTTGCGGTCGCTTGTTTTGAAGTGCCGCTGAACAGGGCACAAATAAGAATAAACGGGCCTGGCCATCTTGTGGCTCAGAAGATGAAGTAACACCTTCCGCATCTCGAACATTATGTTCATGCCTTCAACTCCCTGTGTTGGCCTTAATTATGTACAAAGTTTGTTCCTGAGAATGATTCCATTTTCGTTAAACATTTCTCAGCGTGCCTCCACTCCGCCCCCCTCCTGCCTGCCAATCATCAACCTCGCCAATGTCTTCGCACTGTGCTTACCGTGCTATAATTTCTTGTTAACCTTCATTCATTTAATGGGTCCGAAACCTGAGTAAAAAGCGCAAGCCTGGCGCATACAAATCACATTTTCATGGGCTGCAAAACGAATTTTCTTTTTTCAAAATTTGGATTTTCATCAAGACTTCGCCGGAGAAAAAAGCCATCTTGCCTGCTCATGTGGCCTCAGGGCAAGAGACCTAGTCTATAGTAATTTAGCCGCTTTCGATTTCGATCAGCTATACTTGAGAGGTTGGGAAATAGAGTGCAAGACCTGTTTGAAAACGTCGGATAGATGAAAGACCAAGATAGAATGAAAAATTCGAATGTAAAGAAAGGAATGTATAATAAAAATGTGTTATAAGATCTTCATTTCTCCTAAATAGGAGCCGAAAGAGTGCATTCGTTCGCAGTATGCTCTGCGTTTAACCCCGGCTCGAACCAGGAAGAACAACCACCAACATTAGGCAACATGCTCGAGGTCCACTATGATTGCTGTGCCAGTTCGCCAACGTCGAATCTAATTGAATAAAGTAAACTAGCCGGTGGATATTTAAGTGTGAAAGCAATTGAACCATATGGCTAATAAATAGTAGCCTAAATAGTAGTACTAAATAGTAGGCGATGTCTGTCGTGAACAAACTGGAGCTTCCTCCAGACGTTCTAAAAACATATTAATATCTGTGGTTCATCTCTACAAATATATTTGGCAGGAACTGCTGAGCCAGGCCGGAACGGCACAGCAAACATTTTGTTTTTCCTGTTTCTTTTGATAAGGCTTTTATGTTTCAACAAGTTGACGGTTTGATGCGTGATAAAACCATTTCAATTTTGCATTGTAACGTGCGCAGCATACGAAGCAGCCTAAATAACTTGATTGCACATATGGCAAGGTATAAATCCGGTTTTGATGTCATAGCCGTGAGTGAAACTTGGCTCAAGCGTGATAAAGCAGCCTCTTTCTCGGTCTATTAGTTTTTATCCCAGCCACGGGATACTCGGGCGAGGGGAGGTGGCGTAGGGATGTTTGTCAAGGATAGTGTCTCCTACCAGAAAATGGGAGTGGCGTCTATTAGTTTTGAATGCATTGAAACCCTATTCATAAAACTTCAGGATGGTTTGATGCTTGGTGTCGTGTATCGGCCACCAAACACATCAATAACGCAGTTCCTTGAGAAGTTTGAAATGATCCTAACAGAATTTTTTTATGGGCGTCGCTCTAATATTCTCATAATGGGCGATTTTAATTTAGATCTAACAAATGGCGTACAGAACAGCTACACTTTCCTTCTGGAATCACTTGCCTTACGTAACCGTATTACAGAACCTACCCACGTAACAAGTACTTCAAGTACTCTAATAGATCACGCCCTCTGTAATATTGTCCCAGGTGTGCTGGCTGGTACCTGCGCTGAAGTGGTAGCCGATCATTCACCTATTTTTCTTATAATAGAAAAAGACCTGCCTCCTCAAGTACAGTCGACACAGTATAAAATTCGTAATAAAATAAACTCTGTAGCACAACTTGAAATATGAGAACAAACCGACTTCACTATGATGTATGATGAAAACGTCATTACTGAGTGTAAGACCTTTTTAGATATCCTTAAAACTGCCATCGAACCGACCTCTGCCGTACACTAATAAATACGGCCAGCCAACGTGTCCTTGGATGAATACTGAAATATTAGCCGTGTTAAATGACAAGGACAAATGTTATCACAAATGGAAGCAGTTGAGATCAAACGATTACTACCTAATCCAGTTTACGTGCAGCAGGAACTTGTCAATATCTCTTAAGAGAAAAAGAAAAAAGGAATAATATTCATCCCTGGTGCAACAGGCGCATGGAAATACAAAAAAAATTTGGGACGTAGTGAACAACGCAATCGGCCTGCGATCCAGTGCAGCAACACTTCCTGAGACAGTTGACGAAGACACCGCTGAATCATTTAATACCTAATTTACCTTCACTGGGCCTACTGTTTCCGCACAGATTCAGGCTGACGCACCTACGGCGAAGATGCCGGAGCATGTTAACTACACGTTTGCTCTGCCTGAGGGAGAAATACAAGAAATAATCACTGCAGTCGGCAGCCTTTCAGTCGGCAAGGCGGCCGGATCTGATGCTATACCCGTTGTACCCGTTAGACTGATAAAAAACCAACTTTAATATACTAGCAATCCATATACTGCATATCTTTAACCACTCATTGGCAGATGGGATATATCCTGACGATCTGAAGGTTGCAAAGGTTGTACCTATTTATAAAGGCGGTGAGCGATCTGATTTGCGAAACTATATATAGACCAATATCGTGTTAAATGCAGTTAATGTAGTTTTGAAAAGGTGCTTTGTAAACGTATACAAAGTTTTCTAAATAAGTATAACATTATATGTCATAATCAGCACGGCTTCAGGCCACGAAAGTAAACGTCATCAGCAGTTTTTTTTCTCACATAACTGATAAATACTGCACTGCATAATAGCAAACTGGCCATAGTAGTATATTTAGACATATCAAAAGCCTTTGATAAGGTTGATATACTATACTACAACTACAACAAAAAATGGAAGCCTACGGTTTCAGAGGGAAACTTCGTGAATTAATTAAGAGTTATTTTTAGGACGGAAACAATATGTTGTCGTCAACAATTTAACCTCACTATAGCAAAGCATTATTCTAGGTGTGCCGCAGGGTTCCGTGCTTGGGCCGCTGTTCTTTTCCCTGTATATTAATGACCTTCCATCAACGTTGAAATATTCAAACGCTGTAATATATGCCGATGAAACCGCATTACTATTTACAGGAGAAAATTTAGAGGGGCTTAAATTCATCATTAATAGGCCCCGCCGGGGTGGCGCAGTGGTTAAGGCGCTCAACTACTGTTTCCAAGGACGCGGGATCGAATCCCAGCCTCGGCGGCCGCTTTTCGATGGAGGCGAAAAGCAAGGCGCCCGTGTGCTGTGCGATGTCGGTGCACGTTAAAGAACCCCAGGTGGTCGAAAATTCCGGAGTCCTCCACTACGGCGTCTCTCATAGCCTGAGTAGCTTTGGGACGTTAAACCCCACAAACCAAACCAAACCATCATCATTAATGAAAAGCTTAATCGAGTTTCGCAGTGGTTTAAAAGTAATTGGCTAACCCTTAATACTGAGAAAACAATGTACACCGATTTTACTCGCGCAGAAAGAACATGAACTACGAACACATATCTCTAACTATCGACAACACGAATCTGCTGAGGGTACCCCAATACAAGTATCTTGGTGTCCTGTTTGCGTCTTATATGCACTGGAAAGAACAGATTATTAACATTTGCTCCAAATTAGATTATGGTTGCAATGTTTTACTAAGGGCCAGGGACTGCTTTGGCCTTCCAATTTTACGCATCCTATATTTCGCCTCTGTGTACAGTCAGTTGTCCTATTGTCTGGAAACATGGGGTGGTACATATAAAACATACCAGATCCTATTTCTCGCCTTCAAAAACGAGCGATGCGTATGATAACTTATTCAAATAGAACATACCCCAGTATGCCACTTTTTCAGCAGCTTTGCATCTTACCGCTATCAATGGCATATAAACTGAACATAGCTGAAATAGTGAAAGCTGTAATAAAATCTAACAACCACCTGCCACTTAGTTTATTAGATTACCAATGAAATAAACAAGAGCTGCAACTAATAACCTATTTATTTACCACCTTGTTTTAATACGTACGCCCGGAGACTCCTAGAATATAGTGGAGCCCATGTGTGGAATGAAGTCCCAATTTCGGCATCTTTAAAACACTAATTTTTACGGAACTGTCGGAAAAATTGATTGTGAGTGTTAATTTTGAAGTTTTTCTGTACAAGGACTGTACAAGTAACATTGTACTTTTTTTTCATTTGGACCCATTACTAGCCGTAAAGACTATGGGTCCAACCAACTGTTCATGTACATTTTTTTAGCACAAATAAAGAAAATAAAGGCGAAAAAAAAAGCCACCAGCCTTCAGCCCTGGTGCCACGAAGAACGAACTGCGAGTGCCTAGCAGGCGTGCTGAGGCTGTCTCCTTAGACCGCAATGGCATGCCACATGACTGTAGGTAATGGACCAAGCAAAACTCAATTTTAGGGATGGCCCTGCAAGATCTGAATGGCAGCGCAGTATGTGGTAAATAGGTCTTACCTAGGGCACGTAATGATCCACCCTACATTAAATTTTTTAAATGACCTCGACCCAATTTCAGCATCAAGAATTCTAAATAGCGTCGGATGATACTTGTCCGAACTCGGATTCAAAATTGGATAAAGGCTTTTTTTAATCCTTCGGCCATTTCACAGACCTAATTTGGGCCGACGCTAAATCTTTGGTTCACGCACGACTCCCTCCATTATGTGGAAAGGTCCTTACGTATGGACAGATAGTTATTTTTCAAATAATTCGCAGCCTATTATATTAAATGACGGAGTAAAATTTTCACATGTTTTTTTTCATGGTTCGCAGTTCCTCACTTGTACTCAAGTATTTTGGGAACTTGCGTTTTTCACCTCGTACCTTTATGTTCTCAGGACAATATTTACGTTAATTACGGCGTGACTGCGTATGTTGCGCTGCCTGTGTGGAATAGTTTCTTGTTTAGCTTCCTTTTGTCAGGGACAGTGGCGCAAGTGGTGGCGGAGAATGCAGGCTACCAACAGGGCTCATGGGTGTTCCTCTTTCCCGTTATTCCCAGCCATTTCACACGAAGGTTCCTGTTCAGCACCTCTTTGTTTACACAACCGAAAAGCGGAAGCTGTTCCTAAAAGCAAGCGAGCGCGCAGGCTCAGTAGCCCTGAAGATGGCTGCTGCCCGTCCGCACTGCTCTTAGGGAGAAAGGCAAGACATGCACACGTTACTAAATGCGAACGTGTCCATATTTTGTGGAGAAAATAGCACAAGGCCATCAATGAGCAGAAGCTAATTTCATATACTAGTAGGAGATTTATTTAGCGCACTTCAAAAAAGAAAGTTAATGTAGGACAAGTAAACTCGGAATAGGAGAACCGTATATCCCCGCGAAACATTCAAATCTTGATTTATTATTATTCGACAGCCCCTGGAGCGTGGCCTTATTATTGTGATACCAGCGCACGCATAGTTTCTGCATTATTTTTTTTTATTACGCAAGCTTGCCATCAGGCATCTCATAAAATCTCATAAAAATTATTTTCCGTAAGGAACCGGGTAAGGCTCCCGCTCTATATGTCCCTGCTCGTCGCGTTACGACGCTTTATCATATTCTTTGTTACGCAAAATGCGTTGATATGTACGTCGAAGATTCCAGCCACTCGCGTGTGTTTCTACAGGATTGCAAGTTACACTTGTCACCATTTTCGGCTTTATCTAGATGTTTCTTAGCCGCATTTGAATTAAGCATTGACGGGCGCGACTGGAATTCATTATTCGATGACCACCGAGCATGATTGTTCCTCTCGACGTCGCCCATTGATTAAACCTTTTGCGGGCGCAAGTGAGCCTAATAAAAAGTTTCATTCAAGTACAACACCAGTGTCTTCGTTTCTGGTCACCGGGCTTGTCACCACTACGGGAGGTCTGGTGGAGGTACTGCCATTTCGTATCCTACCTACACCTTCATGCGAAGACCTCAGCATCGTTCTTGTGGCCCTGTGGGACCATGCCACAGGTCACAGAGCCAGTCGCTGGCTTCGAGTGGTCCAATCCGAACACGGCTTGGTGCCGGACTCCGTTCGACCTAGGAAGAAGGCTGCGACGTCGACATTGGCCCCGTCTACGAAACCGGTCGTGATTCAGCATCCCCGACTGTCTCCCGATTCCAGCGGCACCGTGGGTCAAGATTCTAATGACTGGCTGGACAATTACGCTAGAGTTGCAGCATTAAACAGTTGCGATGACGCGTTGAGGCTTCTGAACCTATTATTTGCTCTGAATGAAACAGCAGGGACGTGGTATGAAACCACAAGTCCTCACTAACGACGTGGGAGAGACCACCAGCAGTGCAGAACAAGATAGAAGCGTAGGGCGTGGCAGCAGAGACTCGACTCATACACCCTAGTCCACGTTGTGTCCAATTCGCTTATTTGTCGGCCCTGAGTGAACACAATACGTCGTTGATTGCGCTCGTCTGTCATCTGCTTCAGGTTCGAGCCGTAGCTCACCTGATGGTTGCGCCTTCTCAAGATATCATCGTTAACATGCTTGATCCTCATCGTTGCTATGGACTGCTTCAGGTTCGAGCCGTAGCTCACCTGATGGTTGTACCTTCTCAAGATATCATCGTTAAATTGCTTGATCCTCATCGTTGCTATGGACTGCTTCAGGTTCGAGCCGTAGCTCACCTGATGGTTGTACCTTCTCAAGATATCATCGTTAAAATGCTTGATCCTCATCGTTGCTATGGTACCGTCATCAATGTTACACAATGTCTGCGTGTTCCAGATGTGAGGAACAGAGCACCACCTCTCCTGGTATCGGCTGCCATGTTCAGCCTTTTTTAGTAATAAAACGGAAGCAGCCGAAAGACTTGAAGACTCCTGAATTACGCCCGTGCTCAATACGTTTGGACATGCTCGATGACGATCTTGCGCTCTGACGGTGACACGTGGAACGGTTCCTGGCAGATCGGATTGGCAGATTCCATGCCAATTGTATGGCATGCGTAATACTGCGGAAAGCCTTGCGACCCAACGGTCTGCACGAAATCGAAGACGGAGATGTTCTGGGACAAGAAGGCCTTCAAGATTTGCCGCTGTGTTGTGTTCAACGACGCGGTGATCATCGGAATAAGCTTCTGGTGAACAAGCGATTGAGTAGCGGGGTTGTCAGGGGAATCAGTAACTAGAGTCCCATCATTCGAGATAGCTGCCATACATGAGGCTAGTTTCCAGGATAGCGAAAAAACAATAGGTTCCGGTGCGAATTTATAGTCCACAGTCCGGTACAGCCCTCTTTCACGTAAACCAAGCGATGCAGCCTTAACACACTTTTCTTCAAGCACTCTGAATGAAGAGGTGCCGCAGCCGCCTGAAAGGAGCCGTTAATGGCACGAGAGCAGGACACCTGGACGTACACTGCAGATTGGGCCGGTACGACGACTTCATCGCACGCACCCACAGAATGCCTTGATATTTTGATGGCTCTACCAAAAGTTCACGAGGAAGAGAGACACTAATGCTTAGCGCTCCCGTCCGACTATCAACTATAGCACCACACATACGCAGGAAATCAATTTCCAAGATTACGCCGGGTGTAGATCGCGGTGTTAGTGCACATTTCGCAGAAAATACTGCGCCCCCAATGAAACTGTAACGCTGCGCACCCAATAGCAGATACAATAACTCTCCACTCACAGCGTAAAATTTAGCAGTTTTGCCCCCGAAACAAAATTTCGTTATTGAAAAAATTCCTTAAAATAAAACCTCTCCACCCAAACAATAGCGCTAGTGTCTTTCAAAGCCACTGTACATCGGCCGTCAACAATCAAATTACCTTGTACTTCACCATGTAAACAAATGGAGGAATGCCACGTAGCAGCGCACATTGTCCATCGACTGCGCTGATTAGTTTTTCCGCAAGGGCGGCGGAGGTGGCACACACGAAATAAAGAAAATGGTGTAGAACTACGGTTAGACACCCGAGAAAGGCTTCGAAATCCTTCGCTTTGCAAATGACCCATCCGGGTAGTATGATCAGTTCGATAAATTTTCTTGTCGCACTGGATAGCAGACCAGGTCGATACTGTTGGAATTTGTAGCTGAACGGTACGTGCCGATTTGCCGTAGCGGGAATTGTAACGCATGTGTATAGGTCGATCAAAAGGAGGTGTGCAGCGGGCTCCTGCATGGTGGGACGCGGCTAATATCCTGGTGTTTACGGAACGATGTAGCTGTCCGGCGGCTGGCGCGATGTACGACTGAAGAAAGCGAGGGTCTTTGTACCGAGAAGAGTCGGTAAATCTGGTCATGCCATTGCAGCAGGTTGTGTAAGCCCTCAAAGCAAGCCAAGTCTGACATTCACTGACTTCGGTGGGCATGCACGTGCATGCGTTGGAAGAACATTTGCGTCATCAGCTAAGCAAGGCTGCTGAGCAAGCTGCTCTCATCGTGACATCTCATTACGACCAATTTCACGGTAGCGCACAGGCACTTTGAGATGGAGCCTTCGATACTGGCCACGGTAATGACTTTTGCCAGCTGTCCAAGCTTTGATCTAATGCCACAAGTCAATAGGGTCTCGAATTCTCGGCAGTGCCATTATCGTCCGAGACATATCTCAAGTTGTCCTTGAAAATGAGGAAGTGGTAGATATTTTCCGCAATGCCCTTGAGCAGATGGCCTACTTTATCTTCCTCGGTCACCCGGCTGTTTAATGTCTTGCACAACTTGAGTATCGCCTCGACGTAGGTGGTGCCATTTTGTCCTGCTTCCAGACACCTCTGAGCAAGTGTCGGCTCGGCCTGGTTATTCGCACTTCTGGCACCGAAACATACCTTAACGGCTTCGAAAATACACTCTCAAGTAGTCAGGAAGTCCTCGTCGTTATCAAACCACAATAAGGCTGTCTACTTCAAGGACAACGCGACACACGCGAGATCACCCACCGAAACAAAACGATTATCGCGGCTCACACGTTAATAATTACAGAGCCACTAAACATCTTCCTCTGCTTGACCGACAAATTAACGAATCTCCCGAAACGGTAGTGTTGCATCCCTGGCTTTTGGTGGCACATCGCCCGACGGAGGCAGAATGTCCGGCTTCGATGTTCGAGACTGCTCGCTAGTCTAGTGCAATGTCACGGTAATGGGAGGGAGGTAAGCGAGGCGGCGACTCAGTCCAATCTGCAGTTATTGTTGATGCGGCATGAGGATACGCGTCCCCGCTTCAGACAATTTGTTACGACGGGTGCTGGTTAACAAAGCGCGGAACAAATCAAGAAGGTAGTGCTTAGCTAGTCAACAGCTGCGTTTTGGGCTGCGCGTTCGGCACAGGAGCGTCTGCCAACATCTTTATCCTGGACTTCTGTTATTCTTCTCGACTTCTTCAGGACAGCTAAAACACCAATAACACAATGATCTGACTACGATATGACAATTAACGTAGAGATATTCGTGACCAGATATATTACACGTTTGCGTTAGCTTCGATTCTACGGCGCATGCATGTAACCGAACAGCATAAAGTTGGACAGGATTTCTCGAGAACGGAGCTTAGTGCGCATAACTCATTGGCCATTGTTTGTGTAAACGTCCAGTTTAGAGGCGGTTTGAAATCTTTATACTTTATTAAAATCTCTTAAAATCTTAAAATTTAGTTTCCATTACAGAACTACTTATTGCAATTTAAAATTATATCGAGCTGCAGTCTTCGCCGTCCGCTAGCTAAGAGGGACGTTCATAAAAGTTCACATTATTGATATGAAAAATGCAGGAAAAGAAAGTACATTTGGTTGTGAGGTTAAGCGATATTTGCATATATTTGCCCAAAATCACAGATGTTTTTCGTTTTTATGCGAACTGCCGCAAATATTGTCAGCGGCCCTTCTTCAGCGCTAGCCTCCTTGGCGTCCCGAGTTTGTTAAACTCGCTGAGAGTTCTGGATATCGAATGTTCCACAATATTTCGTATCCTAAGCCGACCAAATGTGCAAGCATATTTGTACTGATTTAAGCAGCGCATGCATATGTATGTCCCATTCGGATGTCTTTCGCAAGTTAGAGAGAGCGAGAACCTTTATTTAACACAAGAGTATTTGACCAGCGTTTCAATTTCGCTGGCATGCTACTCCGTGTAAGAAAGTGAATCAGGGAGGGAAAGATTCGAAAAGAATGATGTGAAGATAAAAAGCCATGAAGGGGGAGATAAAATGCGGTCATTAATTGGGTTCTATTGTGCATCGTGGAGTAATGGTACGAAACGAAATGACGAAATGCACAATCCGATAAATGTGCTTGTAGAGTTCACAGCGTAAAAAATGCCTTCGGGTAGCATTCAGGGTGAATTTATGTTTATATTTTTCAAATACGTAAATAAAAATCATTGCGAGTCTCTGCTGCCTAGGGCAGGCTAAGGCACCTAAAACAATGTCTATTGGTAAAGGTTCTCGGGTCAGCTTCTGCATGCTAGTTCTTAGTACGCACGCTCCACAGCGTAAGCAGGACACTCAATCAGGATATGTCCCAGAGTTTTAACTGAGCCACAGTTGTCACAATGTGGACTGTTCAGATACCCAAAATCGTATCGCAAGCCATATGTACATGCACAGTTGAGGCGAAGTCGGTTGCAAAGAGTTTCTTGTTGGCAAGAAAAGTTCGGACGAAGTCTTGATCTTAGATATGGGTAAACTGAGCAAATAAATTGATAGTGATTTGTCGGCAAGCTCCAAAGTCGATGCTTGGCTTCGGCAGCAAATGTTTAGCCAGTTGGGATGCATCACATTTCGTAAAGAATGTCCGAATGTATTTTTGATGTTGGTAGAACTTATGAGGAGCTTCATCTGCTTTTTCATTGGCTCTAATGCCACAGGGGGCTGGTATCCACTGAAATGTTATGCAGTTGCCCGCGGCAATAGCCAAATGATGCAGGTACCCGATATCAAGGGAAACAGGCTGATATTTGATTTTTATCAGCAGGTTACTAAGGATATGCAGAGATGCTTTGAAATTAATGAAGGTAACTAATCTTTCCGGTGGTTTGACGCAGAATATTGGAAACAGCTTCTATAATGTATGGAGCTCAGCGGTCGTAGAAGATGTCTTCTGCTAGAGCCGATAAGCCAGGATATAGTTTGTTGAGGGCACATAAAGGCCACAGGATGAAGTGTCTTCAATAGTTGGACCGTCAGTAAATATGTGGGTGCACTCCGTATATTCATTGGCTACGTAAGCGAGAGCGGCTTGCAGAAGTGCTGCCTGTGGCATGTGGCTCTTTGCATCCATGTCAGGAACAGACGTAGTCACTTTAGAGACGAGCTAGAGTGTCCATGGAATAAGCGTGAGAAGAAGTATATTTAGCAACGCAGTCATTAGAAACCTCAGCGAGCAGAAAATGGAGGAAATAACAAAGTTCTTCAATCAAACCTGGTCTAGCGGAAAGATACCGAAAGAATGGAAGCATGCGGAAATTATAACTATTTGCAAACCTGGGAAGTATCTAGGCCTGGACAACGCCTTATCTCGCTTACATTTTTCATAGGAAAGTGGCTCGAAAGAATAATCAATAGCCAACTCACAGACTACTTGAAAGACGAAAAACGACTGCTAAACTCAATGTTCGGCTTCAGGAAGAATCTCTCAACACAGGACGTGATGCTGCAAATCAAGCACCACATCTTGGACAGAATATCAGCCAGATAATAAAGCATCCCGCTCACGGTGGACCTGAAACGTGCCTTTGACAATATCAGCCACAAAGAAATTCTCGATAGCATATCTGAAACCGGGTGCGGGGAGAGAACGTACAATTACGTCTGGCACTTTCTCAACGTCCGGACAGCAACGATAAGTGTCGGCGGTATCAGGATCAACGAAAGAGCAACTGCCGGGAAAGGAACCCCGCAGGGATCCATCATCTCGCCCCTTCTCTTTAATCTGACCATGGTGCCGATAGCGAGGAAATTGGAAAGCATACCTGAAATTCATCAGGCACTTTAAGCCAATGATATTACGGTTTGGACGACGACAGGATCAGCGGGAGAACAGGATGACAAATTATAAAAAAGCCTTGAATGGCATTGAAGAAATTGCAAGAAGAAACAGTATGCAATGAGCCGCTGAAAAACACAAGTTCACAGAATACACAAGAAACTCTTCAAGGCAGAGCCCAATCAAATCCGACTTCAAAACCAAGAATTCAGCGAAGTAAAAACCTTAAGGATACTAGGTATGTGGCTACAGAGCCAAGGAGAAAGAACGCACATAAAGCTACTGAGTCGGGCAACCAGTCAGGTCTGCGGCATGATGCGAAGAATAACAAACAGGAACGGAGGGTTAAAGGAGAAGGACGCGATCAGAATAGTAACGGCGATGATAGTCCCCCGCTGGACCTATAGCCTCCCGTACCACAACGTAACCAGGACGGAATCGGAAAATTGAAGCACAGTTTCGAAAAGCTCACAAACTAGAAGTCGGATTACAAAGTCATGCATTCAATGAGGCTTTTATGGCAATGGGCATCTCGGACACCTACGAAGAGCACAAATAAGCAATCCTGGTCTGCCAAGAACGCAGACTAGAACAACGTCGGGATGGTAAACATATACTGAACATCATGGGACGGCCTATCGACGAGAAAACTAACCCTCCAAGAGAAACACTCACTCACGAAAGCAGAGCTGAATACCAGATCCTTCCTATTCCCAAACAAACATGGGCCCCCTCACCACAGCGAATGATAAAAGCGAGAGTTTGCCACATACAAAACAACGTCGTCAGAAACAATAGCGAAGAAAAGCGGCGGTAGCCATCACAGTTGACCACACCGGAAGAGAGGTGACCAGCTCCTCGATCAAGACCAATAACTACATAGAAGATGCGAAGGAAGTTGCAATCGCCCTTGCAGGTAAATATGCCAGCAGCCGAAGTAGAAAACACATAATACTCAGTGATTCCCAAAAGGCCTGTCGTGCCTTCCTCCTGGGACGCGTATGCAAATAGGCACACTGAATAATGGAGAAGAAAAAAAAGACGGGAAACATGAAGCGCACAATGATGTGGATACCGGCACACGAGGGAATCGACGGCAACGAGGCTGCCGACAGGATAGCCGAGGGCATACTTTCCTAGCACCTGCGCCAGCTGCCCCAGACCCTTCAACCCCTCTCACATACGGGGAACTAATACATTACTTCAAATTAGAAAGAAAACGATACCTAGAACCACACACAGACCTCAGCAGACAGGAGGCAGTAACCTGGAGGAACATACAGGCTCGGGAATTCTCAAACTTTGCAAACTGCCAGAAAATCTGTCCCGAAAATTTCAATACTTCTGTGCACATACCAAAAATGTTTATATTGTTACTTGTTTCAGCAGCCGCTACTTTGCATCTATCCGCTGCTACCGAATCCTTGAGCTGTTATCCTCTCCCTAGACAAGGCCAATATGGCAGCGAATGTCAGAAATAGTTTTAACGTGTGTCTTTCTGATTGCTGTCAGAAAGCTTCAGATCTGGGAAGCAGCACAATAGAAAAAACACCAAATAAATGACCATGATTAAAGGCACGTTTTGATCCTTCTGTGTAGCAGCGGCTCCAAAATGCCTTAATGGCTTTACCTTATCGTGGCTACGAGCCGCTCATCCGAGACAGTGAATATGCTGCTCCATATATATATGGATCAGCACCCAAAACCCAATTTGGTATAGTATATATACTATACCAAATTGGGTTTTTTTGTTGAGATAAAGAATTTACCAAGCTGCACTCTAATCTACTGCAGCCCGTGACGTTTTGATTAACTTCGTTCTCATGTGGTTTAGTCTTTCTGCGACTTTAACTTGTAGGCTAAGTATGCATGGTTGCTTGTTTGAACTTCATTGATGCTTTTTTACATTTTCATTGCACGTCTAGCAGACTAGCACCAAGACGGGAATCTTGCAAAATCTATACGTCTTATGCATGCCAGTGGTGCTCTCTATAGATAAAATCCTATATTTCTTCAACTAGGTAGAAGCTAATGAGAAAAATACTCGTATAATTTTTCCGCAATTCTCAGTTCTTCTATACGACATAATGTTGTTAGGTGTATTTACAGAGATGACTCCAACTGAGCCTGCTGCGTTCATGGAACGTTGGCGAACGTCCTCTTCCTCAACCTTCCTTCTGGCGAGCATCGTTTCCACTCTACATTCTTCTCTCATCTGCGCTGCCTGACATTCCCCCTTCGCAGGCGAAGCCTACCGGACTGTTAGTCAGAGTCCCGAGAGCGGCAGCGTTTCGTTCCTGCCACATGCAAAACTTGTGCTTTCTGAGAGGGGCGGCCTTGGGAACATTGGCGAAACACTGCTTATTTCAAGTCATTGAAGCGTGTGAGCATATTAAATGGCCTCTGTAGTGCGACAACAGCTTCTGGGACACACCACGCTTGCAGAGAGGCCACCAGAGTCATACTAAGTCGCCGGAAAGATAGCAGACATCCTGATGCCGACGATTGTAGCGCTACTTAGAGCCATCCTGTGAGGCCAGAGTGTGTAACCGGGGGAGCCGACGAGCCTCTTCAGCGCGGCAAAGCGTACTCGAAACGAAAGACTCGGTGACGAGAGAGAACGGTAAAATCGTGTCGGGAGAACATCGAGGTGGACGGGCGTAGAAAAAAAAATAAGTAGTTGTTTCGTGCTTCGAGGTGTTAGAGGGATATGTAATGAAGAGAAACACGTTACCCATTTCCTTGTGATGAAAGTGGACATACATCGCAAGCATATTCGTCAGTGTTTGGTTTGTTCGTTCAACGCGGCCAATTGTCGAGGGGTGGTACAGTATAGAGTCATGCAATTGGCAAATACAACAGCACACAAGCTATTCCACATCTACCGTAAACCAGCGGCCACGGCCACTAATAGCGTAAGAGGAGACCCATGACAGACGACAACTGCATGAAGAAGAAAGAGACGTCAGTGGCGGTGGCGGAAAGGATTGCGGCAGTTTGACAGTAACGCGAGAGATAGTCAACGCATACGATGAGACCCAACGATTGTCTTTGGACGAGCGGGGGAAAGGGC
The DNA here is from genome assembly GCF_055883805.1 of Amblyomma maculatum. Lineage (NCBI taxonomy): Eukaryota > Metazoa > Arthropoda > Arachnida > Ixodida > Ixodidae > Amblyomma > Amblyomma maculatum. Next base: position 53,252,807 of record NC_139346.1, on the reverse strand, counting down.
CTATGAGGTCAACACCTACTTTCTTATATGGTGTGATCGGTGGCATAACCGGATGGAAGCGAAGAGAAGTCGTGAGAAGCTTTAACCGCTGGCAGTGCACACAGGAGTTAACGTAACCCTCAATCGTTCCACGCATATTTGGCCAGTAAAACATTCCTTAATGTGGGTAAGGGTCCTGGCATACCCCAAGTGCTCAGCTGCAACGTCATCGTGCGTTGCGTGTAGAACCGAAGATTGACTGCTAGCCGGAACGACTATCAGAAAGCGCACCGCAAGAGAAGCGATATTTCCGGTAGAGCAAACCACCGCAAATGCAGAAGGGACTCTCAGATGCTGGATCAAGAACTTTTTGAATATGTGTACCAAGCCTTGATCTTTTTGTTCTTCTCGCTGGAATGTGGCAAGAAACGGAAATTGTGCGGAAGCGGCGGCAAGATAGTCGTGAAAGTCGTCATCGCTAAGAATAGTCGCAAAAGACAGCCGTGAGAGGGAGCCATCGTCGGCGTGTTGGCGGCCACTTTTGTACGACGCTGTAAAGGTGAACTCCTCATGGCGTAAAGCCCAGAGAGCCAACCGACCGCAGGTTTCGCGAAGATTCACTAGGCAGTAAAGCGAATGATGATCGGTGATGACTGTAAAGGCATGTCCATAAAGGTACTAGCGAAACCACGTTACGCCCAAAAGGACGGCAAGGAACTCTTGCTCCCTCACGGTATAATTGCGCTCAGACTTGCTAAATGTGCGACCTGCGTAAGTGACAACGTGTTGATACCCGGCATGCCGTTGTATGAGCACAGAACCCACGCCAATGTCGCTTGCGTCAGTGTGGAGTTCAGTGGGAGCTGTTGGGGTGAAATGACACAGTATGGGCCGCGAGGTAAGAAGCAACTTTAGCTGACGAAACGCAAACCTACATTCAGGAGTCCATTTGAAAGGAATACCTTTCTGCAAGAGGCAAGTGAGCGGGTTTAATACGTCAGCAACGTTAGAAATGAAGCGCCGAAAGTAAGAGCGAATTCCCAGGAAGCTCCTGAGTTCTTTCACAGACTTGGAGCTTGACACAGCTGAAAGTTTCAATCTTCTGTGGATCAAGCCTGATACCGTCTCTGTCAACTAGATGCCTGGCGTTCCCCGAAGCAGGACATTTTAGAGTTCAGCACGAGACCGGCTTTCATCATGCAGTTAATTACAACAGCTAAAGGGCTGGTATGCTCGAAATAAGTCCTTCCGAGAACCACGACGTCGTCTACCTAACAGAGGCAACTTATCCACTTTTGTCCCCGCCTAAGAGTGTCCATAAATCTATAAAAGGTAGCCGGAGCATTGCGTAGACCGAAAAGTATCAGATTAAATTTATATAACCCCTCTGGAGTCGCGCATGCAGTATTTTTTTGTCTTTTGGGCGCATCGGGATCTGTCAGTATCTGGACCGTAAATCAAGATAGCAAAAGTAGGAAGCTGAATGGAGGCTGTCAATATCGTCATCAAAGCGCAGGAGCGGGTAAACATCCTTCTTTGTGACAGAGTTGAGTCGGTGATAGTCGACTCGAAGTCGCCATGTGCCATCTTCCCTTTCCTTGGCAATCACAGGGGTGACCCATCGGGTAGGTTGATTCCTGAATAATTCCTTGCTGCATAATATCCCGGATATGTTCGTCAATTATCTTAGGTCCTGAAGGTGAGACACGGTATGGCATCTGTCTAATCGGGTGTGCAGACCCAGTGTCAATCATGAACCCAGCACCTCCACGACACTGTGATGTACATTTACAGAGATGACTCTACTTTACCGAAAGGCGTCCACTGAACGTTGCCGACCTTCCTCTTCTTCACCCTTTTATCGGGCGAACTTCTTTTCCACACAATTCATTTTTCTCTCTTCTGCGTGCCTGACAATATATCGTCACGCAGTAAAAGCCAACTAAACTGACAATAATAGTGAATGGGGATTTTGCGCTAGGCCAGCATGACCGTTTGTCACCATTTACCAATCTTCGGCTTCCAATTTGAAGGACGGGTATTGCCTTTTTTCCACAAAACATTTAAGGGGCCACTATTTCTCACCCTTGGATAAACAATTTATTTAGATCTCGCCTTTCTATCTACTTCTTTGAAGAAGAAAGTGTCAGTCATGATTCAGTGTGTGCTGGGGTCTGCAATTTTAATTGAAAATTCCAGGCACCGCAGTTTCGAAACTTCGCACATTACAGAACGTTGAACCGCTATTCCTATACTCTGGGGTATCCTATGCTTTTGCGGTTATGCTGTACTCGCCTCTTTTGTAGTCTGACCAGCAGCCGTATCTGTTTTCTCGTGAAGTTCCATTAATCATCAGCAATACACTCACGGGTATTTCAGCTGAAAATGCCCTACCAATTGTTTGAATAAAAGGGACACCATTTGCTTTCTTGATCAATAATATCTTCATAGATGAGAAGGGGTCCAAAACTAAAGAACACGCACAGTCTGTGGCAGTAATGCAGCGTAACCATGCCGAGCAAAATTTGCTGCGTTTGCAAAAATGTACTGGACCCTGATTACAATAGGCCGTTTTGAGCTGCGGGGAAAATACACATTTAAGAAAAAAAACCGCTGTTGTTCCATACGGACGCTTTTAATACCAACCGTGTCACTTTTTAGCTATTTTTCACATCAGCGAAAATTTGTCAACACGCGTGAGGTTGAATTTAACCTTATTGGTCTGTAATACTCGCCAGAACGCCATAAAGAAATCAGACATCAAAGCCGACATACGACATAGAGCCAACTGGAACAATCGTGAAGAGCCTTAAATTCAAAGGAGTAAACTACCAGTTTCTAAACAATATTGTTCTTCGCTCAGCTATTTTAGGGGGAATTTTCCGTATCTAGTTGACGTACTACTTTTTTGAAACAGCTTACGATGTAAAACATAATGTTGTGGGGGGTCAGAGACTCATCCACTTTGCAGTGCTATGTAATTTTGCACTCAAGAAATTGGCCTAACAGGATAATCAAAACAGTGATACACGACGATAGTAAAGAAAGCTATCTGGCTGCATTTGGTGCGCTTAAAAATCAGCCACAATCTAGGTATATAATTGAAATTGAGTGACGAATTACGGCTGCGGCGACAGCCTTAATTGTCATACAATGTTTGTTGTGAGTCGTGAACAGCAGTGACATACCTTGTTGCAACGACGAAACAAGGCATTCGATGCAGTGGCAATGTGACGGCAAGAAAACGAGCCGGTTATTTGAAATTCAGGGTTTCACCTGTGCTAGGCAACCAGCTGCTAACGCTGCTGTTGCTACAGTCCTTGGGAGGAGCAGTTGTTTTTCCAACGCACTTTCGAGCGCAGATATGTACCGGCCTTAACGCGCGTCACTGTCCTGACGGTTGCAAGAGATGCAGCCAGTAATGCGGCCTATGGCTGATGCCAGAATAAGAGAGAGGAGGTGAAGAGTACCGGTTTGCTGTCCATATCAAAGCAAAACATATGGGAAGCTCCACAGTATAAAATGTAAAATATATCCGTTCTGGCTCATCTCGGCACTCAATATGTAAAGGAAGTACATGACATTTTCAATCTCTGTGTATTACACTGCCTTTTTTACAGAATGGGGCTCTACTTTACTTCCTGTGTGAAAAAAACAACATATTTGTGATACAAAAACTAGCCCACGAGCGTCGTCCCTCAGGCTGTGCGAGTGTCAATCTGGACTTCGAAATATACAGGTATTACATCTATACACAGCTGTTGGAGGCGCCTATTCATATAATTTTGCCCTACCGTGTTTCGTATTCCTCCAACGTGTTGACCAGGAAGCTTCCAAGTGCGTTCTTGCTAGTGACTGTTTAACTTCACTCAGCGGTTGCAAAAACGTACCCTCGCTGTTGATACTAGAAAAACATGACGCATTCGTTGCTAACGCGTGACTCCAGCAACAGTGTTTTCAAAATATACGAAAACACTAATCAACTAGTATTGAAGTTTTCGAAATGCCTATTCAGTTTCCAGGCAAACGCTATCTTGTTTGTTGTAGGCTGTCTACAGAAACTAATTGTGATTTTTTCTTGCACAGTATACAATCATCTAAAAAAAGCACACGAGCAATGGTACTGGCGGCAGGAGCAGCTGTGAAGCCCTATATTGTTGACATGTGCATCCTCCAATTACATATTGTGGCGAGGATCAACTGAGTGAGGAAGAGGGACGACATATTTCGTCCGGACGTGCACGTCGCTGCATACTACGCTTCATAAAATTCTTGAGTGATGTTTATTTCTCTGATGTTCATAGTCCACACGGGCTAAAAGGGATTACCTCTGGAAATAGTTCTCGTCATGACGCTGTCGTGATGTACACGTCAATGTGCTCCTTTTTTTAGCAATTTTGTACATGCGTTCGTGTATGCTGCCGACTTATATTAGACAACCTCATGAATCTCGCATGCCGTTTTGAACAAAGCGCTTTCCTGAGCTAGCACTCGTGCCTAGAATAATGCTAGTGTATGCTGTTACTTTAAATTATAGACTCATTTACGCGCATGTGAATTTTATATGTTTTGACCCTTCCTTTAAACAAACTGCGCCAGGAATGTATGCTTTATCAGAGATGAAATGGTTCCTTGTGCAAATGAACTACAGTTTCCATTGCAGCTGTAAAGCTTCATGTTCGTCATAGTCTTGGCTGCGTTGCCGGATTGGCTGGGAGAGAGAATTAAGTTTACAAGCTATATTGCTGCACGCGGACAACAAACTAATATTGGAATAAAAACCCAGACAACCTGCCTGAAAACGGGTGCATGCCCTTGAAGAACATAAAATACGCCGGAAGAGGTATACGGCGCTCAGGTGAAGAATTGCGTTCGGAATATTGGCCCACGAAGTCACAGGCGTTAGGATATTCTGAGCACAGCGGTACATACTCAGCCTCGCGGCGGTGGCGAAGTGATATGCCGCTTGACTGCTGTAGCCAAGGGTGAGGGATCGATTCCCGGCCGTGGCGGCAGCTTCACGAGAGAGGCGAAAAGCAAGGCGCCCGTTTACGTCGCGATGTCGGTACACATTAACGAACCCCAGGTGTTCTATACCTCCGAAGCCCTCCACTACGTCGTCTCTCACACTATGGGCCAGCTTGGAATGTTAAACACCATAAGCCTAAACCACAATGATAGTTCAAGGCACTTTCCCACATTGCTGCCGAGATGTATCTTATATTGAAGGAATCATAAAGAAGACCTCAAAGCTTAGGTTGTAAGGCAAACAATTGTTGCACCATTTTATTTACAAAGAGAAAAACCCGTGGCGAGTTTAAAAGAACAAACCTTAACCACTCCAAAACGTGCAACATTGACAGCATGCGGTCTTCCAATTGCTGCTGCTAAAGTGCTACAGCGCCCTTTCCAGAAGCACTTCTAGCGCCCTCTCTGCAGCCGTCAAGCAGACACCAAACGCTGCAAAAGGAATTTACAATTTTCATACGTAACTGTGCGACCGAGTGTGGGCGATTGTTGTTCTCACTCGATACACTTACTCAGCTGTCAAAACTCTGCGCGATCGACAGATAGATGATTTTAACATCGCTTCAGTACCGTAGTCCTAAGAAGTCATCTAGCTTTATTCCCCCTAGCCTCAATATCCTCAAATTAATTATTTATTCTTGTTGATTTGAAACTGTATTCACCCGAAAAACAAGCATGCCGTAGACAGTAGAGCCGCACTGCTTCTCTGCAGTCGCTTCAGCCGATGGCGCTGTTTAAAGTAGGGCGCTGTTCCTAGTAGAGACTCTTAGAAGAAAGCTTTTGTGGACCGCGGAGCGGGCCAGCGGAGACGCCGTTGCGCATGCTCGAAACGATCAAGTAGCCGGAGGGTTTACTCGGAGCTGCGCTCGTCTAGTCATTCTCGCCTACTTATCCCAATGGAGCGCACCCCACTGATCAGCGCCCTAAGAACGTAGCATGGCACCTGCACTGCGAATCGAAAATGCTACGCATTTTTTTTTGTTATACCTAATACTTACTGTTATATCAAAAGGACCAGTAACGTTAAAGATGGTACAAGAAATTCATATGATTTAACAGCTCTTATTTAACAGCTCCAGTACGAGAAAAGCAAACATGATTCATATTCATTTCAACGGACCTCCACTGCTCACCTACAGGTAGGGCAGCACAGCACTCCGCTCTATTACGCTCATCGGGCTTTCTAGACGCTGCGCCAACCTCTACTTGCACTACGCTCCACTTGCGCTCCGCAGCGGTAGTCCCAGATACGCGGAACATAAAATCGCTCTTTTAAGACCCTCTAGTGTGTTAAACGAGAGAGCATTATGCTCGCGTGCAGCAGTTTTGGTTGCAGCATTGCTCCAAGAATGACATCTTGTCTGAAGTCACCTGTTAAGTCCTGGAATAAATACACTTCAGAAAAACAATTTTGCTATCAAATAAAAGTGGACGAATCTCTGAAATGGACTAATTTCACACAAGTGATTGTAAGTAAAATGTATGCTTCAGTCGGAGTTCGAATAAAATCTTTTCAGCATCAAGACAGGCTCAATAGCGACAAGTTCAAGTTCGCTTTTTTAAACATGGCCTTTATTACAATAACTCGGCCTCCTGTGTACATGAATCAAGTACTAAGTATCAGGAAAACAGACACAATTACCCTATTCGCATAGGGCGCACTATGTCGAGAAAGCCTTAAAGTACATCAGTAATAGTGAATGTCACTCTGGTTCGAACTTAGCTTGTGTATGCACTCTTATCAAATGAACAATTATCCAAAAAGTGATATTTTGCAAAATTCAGAGGTCTGTCCATCATGCGAGATTGCGAGAGGTTGAGTAATAAAGAAAAATAAATGTCTATGGGTTCCTTAAATGGCACTGACGGGAGGTATCTTAAAAAATGCGGCCTCAGTTAGCTAGTTTTTTTTTCACTGACGGTTGCTTAATAACCCAGAACAGTGGTGTATATTTACAATTGATTGAACATTGCTCAATCTTTCGGGAAAGTACTGAGCGGTTATTTACAGTAAAAAAAAATTCTGTTTCCTCATTACTCTTTATTGGGCAGAATCTGTCTATGTAGCAAATAAAGGACAAGTGATATATCGTACATGGCGGCGAGGGATCTTTTACACAGTTTGGAGCTCGTCATGTCGTACTAAACTAAAAACCAAAGAACGTCACATAGGTGGAGCAAATTTTCTAGAAATTAAATCCTCGACACTGAAAACGGAACTATGGAAAGAAAAAAAAAAGGAGTCGGAGTCGAATACCAAAATACGCCTCATATATTACACTCATAAACATGGATGATCAGAAACGATACAACGCATAATGAGTTGTTGTAAAGCACGAAACAAATTTATTTGCAAAATTTACGTACTCTTGGACGCAAAGTGTCACAGAAAAACATGAAGCACAAACTTATTAGGTCGTAACAGTTCATCACGCCTCATAGATTCAAATGTTGCATCCCTTCCAAACCCACCAAGCTCTGTGGAAACGTTGAATATGTAGTCTCACGTAGTGAATTATTTGATTACGACAAATTTTAGTGGCAAGAGAGATATTACCGGTGGTCGCAGTGTTGCAAATAAAGAGCCCACAGGGAACAAAACTCTGTGCGTCGCGCTGAAGAGTTCGCATACGCTCTCTTCCACTTATGCGCGCTATGCTTATAGGCACTCAAAGGGCCTCCAAGTTGCATTGAACTGCTCATGCGCACGCATAGAGATCGGTAGCTGAATCCACCTGAAACCTGCCTTAAAATTCGCCCAGGCATCGAAATTTTGTAGCGCCGTCTCCCATGAGAAACAGGCAGGCAGCTGAAACTGTCCACATTCTGTTATCGCACAATATATCTGACGAAGTCTCCTGACTCTGCAGGCTGCCTAGTTGCTCCGATAATTGCGCAGGTCATGAATTCAGCAGCGGGGGATCACATTGAAAAAGTGACAGCGCGCGTCGTTCGTAGGAGCCGGTCCGAAAACCAGCAGTGAGGTAGCGCAACAGCGCATTAACATCGCCATCATTTATACCTCACGGGTAATATTTTATTGCCGTTAAAAAGGACAGGATGAACGTACATTATCATGCACACACAAAAAGAAAACATGTATCAGCTTTTCCTCATGATATCTCATAGACAAAGCGACTATGCGAGAAAAACTGACATTTTTCAAATATGCCTAACAATTTTGTGCTTATTTCCCAGCACAGGGCTTCAGATCGTCAAATTATTTGAGCAAATTATTTCAGTCTTCGTCTGAAGCCACACAGAGTACTCTGTTTCAGGGTTACAAAGGCTGTGTGAAGACACACGCAAATTTAAGTGTTTAAAATTAACGAGAGTTGGTGAAACATCATACTTGGCGTAGCGCAAAAAGCAAGGACTAGGGAAGAAATGCGCTTGGCCGCTGGCAGAGGCGTCAAGAAAAAGATGCTAATCTGTAATTTGCAGCAATTCTCCAAAAAGACGTTACGACGAGATTTACTGGAATGTTTAGTGTCCTGCACAACTGCTAGTCATGTCGCCTAGACATTGTAGGTGAGTGTTTTAGTATAATTTGGGGAACGAACTAATTTATCAATAGTGAATATCATTTTAAGCACAGGAAAGAACCTAAAATGGCATGTAAACGCCATGTTGCAGATTCGTGAGGGAGTCTACAAACAGAACGAAGAGGACGAAAACGAGTTTTGGAGTGCGCGCGAAAGAGAATTAGCGCGAAGTTGGCATATTGAAAACGAGTGGACAGCCGGGGATTAAAGATAGCTAGAGGCGCCCTGGTGGCTGCATGGCTTCTTCTATATTTTTGGTGCCGAAACCAGGAAGGTAATGTGAGCTCCTTCATCGATCCTTCCTAGAGATTGCAAGAGGAACGGCAAGGACCCTCCAGGAATATACCAGGAGCTCCGCCATAGAACTCCAACGGAGAGGGAAGAAGAGAGCTTCAGCGAATCGCCAGGACCGCATCAAGAAGAAGTGCGTCATTTAGCGATATTTTCAAACCCGGTTTCGCCAAGAGAAAGGTAAACTACTGAATTCGAACGAACGAACTATTCTTGACTTAAAGCTCATTCACGCTAGATTAAAAACCTGCAACGACGGTCTGCGCATGCTGAATCAGAAATTACATGCTTTCAAAGTCAACGTTTGTGCAGAAGAACGTCACAGATGTACAGGATTACTAGGAGATTGCCAAACGAACGATGATGCTCCACAGCCACCACATCGAGGGCCTTCAGACATCTACTGTCGCTGCCGACAGCCGTCATTTTACGAAACCAGCAGATGAGCTCCTTGCAGCAGCTGCGCCGTTTACAAACGCAGCTTTACAGCAAAGTTTCACCGAACCCCTTTTTGACCTAACCACCGATTTTGCCATTGAGCTTAAAGAGAGGCAAGTTGTGCGACCGTTTTTACGCCGATGCCCGATTTTCATTTATTTGAGTCAATCTCAAAGACATCTACGGAGGAAGCACAGTACAGGGAGGCATCGCAGAAATTCATTTATAAGAGTGACTTTAAGTGGTCCCAGTTCGATGTCAGCATTCACAGTAAAGTACCTCTAGCAATGGCTGGTGTGCCTTCCTTCTTTTACAATTGATGGAGCCGAAACCCAAGACCGAACCCGGGCCAAGTGGATACAAGAACGTGTGCTGTGCGGTGTCAGCGCACGTTAAAGATCCCCAGGTGGTCGAAATTACTCCGCAGCCCTCCACTACGGCTCCTATTTATCTGTCTTTCAACTTTCACTCCCACCTTCCTCCCTTTCCCTACGGTACGGTTAAGGTGTCCACAGACACAAGTGTGATAGATACTGCGCCTTTCGCTTCCTGTGAACCAATTATTATTATTATTATTATTATTATTATTATTATTATTATTATTATTATTATTATTATTATTATTATTATTATTATTATTATTATTTCACTTTCTAATCAAAAACTGGCATTGTGAATGATGACGAGGTCATTGGAACGGTTCACTGCATGACCTACAGGGTTTTAATCGCTCGAATTAGTCCAGATGTGACAAAGGAACTTCAGAATCTAGTAAGGAAAAATCTATCAAGTATAGTTAAACTCAGGAAGCAAAGAATAGCAGTCAAGGATGATGCTGCAGAACAGATATTTAGCTTTAACCGACAAATATAACCCCAGTGCCGTAGCAAGGGATTATAATATCTAAAACACTATTACTGAGTACACGGTAGAAGTATACTGTAGGATGGCTGACAGGATACTTCTTAACTATCCAAGGAGACGGGAGATATTATGAAAAAAAACCGAAGCATGAAATCATCTAACCCGTTAAACAGGTTAATCTGGTGGAGCTATCTAAGTTAATAATTGAGGTAAGCGACATAAGCCAGAATACGAGTATCAGTAGGATGCAACTGTTCTACACTTTCCTCTTGAGTCATACTGTTAGGCTGCTAGCTATAATGTGTGAGTACCTTCCAAATTCACTCCATCCAAATCTTATTCTCTTTGTTATTTCCCTTTGTGGTCCTGATCTGCCGCTACGTCCTGTCCTAAATAGACATATTCGCCTACCACTTCCATCGCTTCGCCACCTATGCGTAAACTGCTGTTCCTTTGCCAGGATGTTCTACATTACCTTAGTCTTCTGAACATCAGTCTTTAGGCCTACTCTTCTGCTTCTCTTGTCTAGATCATTATTCATTAGTTGCAATTGGCCCCCTTAGTTACTTAGGAAGGCAACGTTATCAGCTCTGAGATATTTTCTATCTACCCTGATGTGTAACTGCACGAATTTCATATCCTTTAATATATCATCTAAGCCGCTGTAAATATCACCAAGCAGATGGTAAATCATTGCGTAATACCTTTCTTAACCAACACTCTGATCTCGCAATGCCTAAATGATTGCTAAGTGTTTCAAACGAGTGAAATGGTTTCTTGTAGTCAATAAATGCCATGTTTAGGGGTTGGCCATATTCCGACCTCTTATCTATTACCTGGTTGACAGTGTGGATATGATTGATTGCGGGGTAGGCTTTCTGAAATCTTGTTTGATTTATTGCTTGAATTTAGCCTAAGATTGTCCTGATCCTATTAGCGATTACCTTAGTAAAATACCTTGTACGTAACGGAGCGTAAGCTGATTCCGAAGCTACAACAGGGCTGTAAGGCCGCGCTGGACCATTTTCTAATGTTTCGGCGCGCACACCAGATTAAGTGGCGCAGGTACAAGGTCCAAGCGGCTTCTAGACGGCGGCGTGGCAGATTGCGCAATCGCGGCCACCTCGCTGCACCTCCTTGCCACTGTCGACATAGGCGAAAAGGCACGCTGACTCACGCGTGCATCCCACTGCGCGGACCTAGCCTTCATCACTTCTCTAGCGAACCGGAGGGGGGGGGGGGGGGGGGGAGGGGTGAGTTCGACGACTGTTATTTGATTATTTGAGCGCGTGCCGCGCGGCCATCGGTGGTTCACGCTCGGTGAAGCTACGATTGCGGAAGCAGGCAGGCCACGGCCCAAGTGTCCGTTAACGCATTGGCTCACGTAGTGGAATGTCGAATGAATCATTTTCAGTGAAGTGTCGTCTCCGTCCTGTCTCGTGTAAACAAGTTTTCTGTAATTCGTGTGTTTATTGTATAAAGTGAAGTTTCGTCTTGTCGCTCCAAGTACGTCGTCCTTCGTGCTACTGTGTGTATAAACTACATGTCGCCCGCAAAATCCACCAGCACCCTGAAGAGGTGCAGAAGACGAAACCAACGAACCTTACCATTACTAGGGGTGTCATCAATTGGCCCACCCATTTTTGTTCTCACTAGAAACTAATTATTCGTGCATGCGAAGTTAAAACTTCTTACAACTATCATACACGCGTCTCAGTGTTAATTTTATTCCATTAGCAAAAGTCCCAAAACATCAATTTTAAAATCTGCTTTGTTCAGGTTACGCGTGCTTTTGTTGGCCATCTTCAGCCGGGTTATCAATAAAGAGGCAACTCAATCCAAAATTTGGTATTTGGGGCAAGCGCTCCGTAGCTTCTCTCATTTCTGTGCAGCGATGGTTCGAAGAACGAGTGGTGTGTAGAGTTATGAAGAGCGTGGCTAGAATCCTGTTGCCTCGCAGTTTTAACTGGGTAAAAAATAAATATCCGAGTGGCTTAGGTAGGGGCCAATAAAAAATGATTGTCCTCTACCAGCGAGGTTCGTTTGACTTTGCAAAAATTTGCTCCTATTTGCTTGATTTTAACTTAGTGCAGCAAATTTATGATGTACGCGGCTCAATTTGACAGCAGCGCCACACACATTCCCTTTCCCTTCGGAGTTCCCTTTTCACCATGCTCACCCAACGTGCCTGGATTGCCTAGGAGCAGCGTACTTGACTCGGTGTTAGCACGGTGTTAGTGGTCTGGATTACAATCTCAAAATTGCCGCCCAGTCTGGCAGCTTCTACCGATTTGGCCATGTTATCCAGCGATCTCACATAATCTACCCGGACATTTCACTTCCCAGCCTCCTGAGGACATGAAAGACAGAAACGGTCTCCGGTGGAGCAGAGTCCTGACTAAAAGAGCACGTGTCGACGGCATTGCATAAACATGCAATAACATAGGGTGACCGAACCTCTATGGCCAACGTCAAAAAACCCTCTCTCATCAGAATAAGATTTGGCCACCCTGGTGTAGTATCTGATCATAGCCACTAAACTATAGACTAGATAACATGATTAATCGAGCCGTTTGGCTTTGGGCTCATACATGAGCGCACCAACTCCAATTTCGATTTACCCATTTCAATGCAGAGCTTCCCTGAGAAGATGGACAAAGATCTCGATACAATTAAGCGTTGTCCAAACCCAAACTAAGTGGATGCCCTGATGGTCGCACCAAACTAACCTCGAGCATTTTCTAACCCCTCTTGCAAGAATAATTAGATGACGTTAACTGAATGCATTTTAAGTTATTGTTCTGGTTTGGTTTTGGTTTTTTGGGGTTTAACTACCTAAAGCAACTCAAGATATTAGAGACGCCGTAGGGTAGGAGTCCGAAAATTTCGCCCTCCTGGGGTTGTTTAAGGTGCACTGACATCACAGAGCACACGGGCGCCTTGCTTTTCACCTCCAAAGAAAAGCAGCCGCCGAGGTCTGGATATGATCGCGCGTCCTTGGGAACAGTAGTCGAGCGCCGTAACCACCGCGCCACCCCGGTGGGTAAGTTATTGTTCTAAACATACAAATGCAAATGCGAAACTTTATAGCGCCCTAAAAAGGGGTTTGACCCAGGTGTTTCCAAAACGATAGCCTCAGAAGGAAAAAAATGTAGGGTTACGAATTTTAAATATTGAGCCTTATTATCCTCTAATGACAGAGAATCGCCGCTTGGCTTTGCTGCTGTTAGCGAAATGAGCGTCAACCTCCGCTGACAGCTCTCTTTTCTGACGCCTCGGCTACACCTTCTGGTGGCTACACCTTTTTGTGGGCATCGCGCAAGGCGTGAATCTGCCAGCACTCTGTCATGCCTCAGATGAGAACGCTGTAATCGCAACGCATTCGGATGCACGGGGTATTCTGTCACCTGGCATTTATTAAACATCGCAGCATTTCATTTACGCCTAATTAATAGGCTTCGCTAAGTTTACTCCGTCGAAAACACCTGTGCCGGATAATTTCTGTGGCCTTCTAATTAAGCATTCTTTTTTGCACCTGACCGTCTGGATCAATATTTTAAAATTTATTTATTCAGTCGAATGATTATCTAAGTTTAACGAAACAAATGTTGAAGCTATTTTAATGCTAGCGACATTCACTTGAGGGCAAGACTGCCTCGAATGTTTTTAACGTTGTCCTTCACAGCTGGGACACAATGCATAATTTATTACGAAGCCAGATTGTTTTTACTTTTACCGCCGAATTTTGTGTGTTTCATTCATTCAAAACTTGCATTTAGTGTACGTAGCATATATGACAACATTTTGAACTCTCCATAACATTAGCACTGCATATCCTTTATTTGTTTGACTTTGTTGTACACAGTTACACTCCAAGGAAATAACGCGCTTACCTGAGGACGTTGCAAATTTTAAACGAAAGTTTGTATTTTCAAGTAGAAGCCATGAGATTAATCGTTTCAAAAAACAGTTTTGAATATAAGCCTATTATCGGCCTCCCACTTTTGGGTCCAGCTTTATTTTAAAAGATATTAGATTGCGGCCAGGATATTGCAGCACGTTCCCACTGAGTGAGGTAATGACAGCAAACATAAACCTGTATCGTGTAGTGATGGTCTTTAAAGGGGTAATGACAGCTAACATTTGAGCATAACCTGACTATTGCATTTCGCTCCTCACACGCAAAATTATAAATACTCAAAATTTGAGCTCATGCGGTCTAGCAGCGTTTTAAAATCATTTTTTATTAATAATATCGCAATCCCCTTTATGGTCTGGCAAACATCGGCCACTGACGTGAAATCGAGATATCTCCATGTTTTCTGCTATTCGCGGTGTCGGCTGCACTCTTGAATGCACGAAGTGGATGGTGGTCACTAAGTTTTTTTCTTCAGCAAAAATATTTTTCACATATTCTCTTATCTTTGGGAACCCTTCATTATAACATGCGACCCTAGTGATCCTGGAACTTGTTTTAGTCTCTCTTCTATAAATTGCCGGGATGCCGAAATTGACGGGCATGCTGTATAATATAGGCGTACAATTAAAAGCATATTGGGCGCACATAATTTGAGATAAGAGAAGATGAGCTCGATGAAGAAGCGGCTCGTGCTGGGACTCGCAAGTGGACAGGGTTGCATCTTCGATGTTCGTCCTGCATGAATTAGAACCTCGATCGTAGCATCCTGGTGGAGGTGCTGGATGCGTAGTCGCTACTGAAAGCCTCGCGTCGGCGGTTGTCATATGTCTCCTAGTAGTAGCGGGTTCGTTGCCTTGGGGCTGCCCTCGGTATGGTGCTCTGCCGCAGCTGCTGCGGTCGTCGGTATCCATCGAAGTACGCTGGATTAACGAAGTCCGCTGCATTAAAAGCGGTTGTAGGAGGCGGACACGGCGGATGCAATGGAGACGGCGCTGAGGAGCCCCAAGCTTATTCTAGCGACCGGGTCACTTATTCGCGAACGATCGGACGGATCGTGGAGGCTAGATCGCTATTCGATATTACGTCAGCAGCGCCAACAGCGGCCACCGACGTCACGCTAGCCAAACATCTGAACGTGGACACTATCCGACGCATTTTCAGCATCTCAAACGTGCGGCAATGCTGGATCACGTCCGCCACCTAGTCAAGGCTTGATTCGCCGATAAAATAATATACAAATCTTCGGCAAACCCTTCAAGCAGATGGCCAACTTTGTCATCTTCAGTCATGCGAGCATCGACAACTTACAGAGCTTCAGGAGTTCCGCGATATACTTAGTGCATGTTTCCCCAGGAAGTTAGTTGAGCTCTTTGAGAGAGCGCTTGTTCAGCTCGCTTCTTCTTCACGTAGGAATCTCCGAAGAACTTTTTGATTCTTCCACAAATCGAACCCAGGTGGTGAAAGTGTCCTCGTGGTTGTCGTACCATGTCAGCGCTATGTCATTGAGCGCAAAGACTACGTTCTAGCTGGGGGGAAGAGTCCCACTTATCGTAACGGCTCACCTGCTGGTAGTGAGTGAGCCACTCATCCACGTCTTCGCAGGATAAGCCCGTGAACGAACGCGGCTCCTGGTGATGCTGCCATGAGCTGCTAGGCACGAACCTCGCTGTCAGTACACACCGTAGGCTCAGATGACGGCAGGTTCAAACTGGGAATCCATCTTCGGGGTTTCTGTATGAACGCAGCTCTGCCCACTTACGAGTCCCAGCAGGAGCCGCTTCTTCATCGACCTCATCTTCTCTTATCTCTATTTCAGGCCGTCAAAATATTATTCTTACGTTATAAGAGTTAGCTTGTTTTAGCAAAAATCGCTCTCGCATATAAAAAACAACTTGTGCAACGTCTCCTTCCGCGTAGTACATGGACCACGAATGTGAGAAGGGATTAGCGTTATGTTCCTGATTGCTGAGCTATTTCCATCGCTCTTCTTTTGGTCCTAAAACTAAGAGTAAATCTCAGCCAAGCATATCTTGACGCGAGAGCAAAGCTTGCCACATTAAAGGAGCAGACAAAGCTTTTAAACGAAGCGGTAACTCTTGACTTGCTATTATATGCGCGTGTTAGTCAGACTTAATTATTTTTGACTGATCAAGCATTTTTGCAAAACTCTGTTCAGTCTGGCCACGGCCAGCGTACGAAAGCATGTACCGCCGCGGCCGCTTCAGTCCCGTCCTCGTAAACCCCAACGGGATTCGATTGCTTTAACTGCATGCCCGCACCGGACAAGAGCCTCCCAGTCGCCGCCGTCTCCATCTAGCCTATCACACAGCCGCGCGCGCGATTGCGACGGACTCCCGAGCCTCAGCTTTGATATTGCAGCCTGCATTGCAGACGATGCTCCTCCGCGCATCCTCTGTGACGTCACAGGAGCATTTCAAAATGGCGGTCGTTCTCGGTGGGAGGCGCTTCCCGATTCCGATTTATATCGCTTTTTTTTGTAATATGCACACCGCGCTTGGCACTAAAACTTTGCGAGTAGAATCACAGACCTGTATATAAGTCATAGAAGCATAAGACGGCAATATATTGTACGACTCTGTCATCGCCCTTTAACCAGGGGAGCTTTTGCAAAGCCATTGCAGGCAATCGAATGAATTGTGTTGCCGGAAAAAACTGCGCTTAAGTGGAGTTTCTGAGGTTTCTCATAAAAAAATGTCTAGGAAGCGTTTGCTTTATTGAGATTCTGCCTAGCGTTTTTTCGAAAAGAAACCGAACGCTAGTGTTAGCGTGCTGCTTCAGATTATTCAAAACGCAAGAAGGGTGACATCCTTCTAATCTCCATCCTTTCTTGCACATTCACGGAGCACATGGCTGCAGATTATGGCGGTTGTCCTAGACTCGTTGTTCAGGTGTGTTTACCTAAGACGTTCCCCAAGCAAGTTCAAGCTTCCAACTAAACTCTAAACTTTATGATATTTACAACGAAGTCAGGTGGCTGAAAAGGAGGATCCTTGATCTCTTGCCAGGGAGACAAGGAATTAAGAGCGAGCGCCGTAACTGCTTTTCATTATATATTTAAATTGTGCCACCTTGCA
This sequence comes from Amblyomma maculatum, assembly GCF_055883805.1. Taxonomy (NCBI): domain Eukaryota; kingdom Metazoa; phylum Arthropoda; class Arachnida; order Ixodida; family Ixodidae; genus Amblyomma; species Amblyomma maculatum. Next base: position 53,235,648 of record NC_139346.1, on the reverse strand, counting down.
TGTAGTTAGCGCCTGCTCCCTTAAAGACAATTATTTTCAGAGCGAGTTCGTGGTCGAAACGCCTTGCTAAATAATGACGGCGGTTGAAATTCTGAAGTAGAAATACCTAAGATAACGATATCGGCGTTCTTTTATATGACAGCTGATTCAGTGCCTCTCACTTCTGTCATAAAAATAGCCAGTTGAAATCGGCAGTCTGCACTGGCTCTCCTCCAAAGCCCTAGCCACATCGTTAAATTTAGTAACGTAGGAATACCTTTCATATATTACAAGCAGCAGCGCTACAATTGGTGCAGTCTGAAACGTTTATCGTGCTTAGCTGAAGCATGTTTTCCATCATGGCAATACGTCGCAGCAAAATTCCGAGAACATGATTAACGCTGATATTGTTTATGAATTTGGTATGAATTGTTTTTGGTTTGAATTTGGTGTGAATTGACTTATGAAGTTGGTTTATGAATCTGGTGCGAGTGACAGCGAATGGTTTACTGCGTAACTGAAGCTAAGCACCGTGAATAGACGGCATTTATAGCGGAGGGCAGTAAAGAATTTTCTTGAATTTATTCGCGGCGGTGAAAAAAAAATCCTTTGTTCCATACGGATTTTCCTCTTCTGCACAGCCCACATTATGCCCCTATGATGTCGCTCGCGACATCATATGTTCGGACCGCGTTATATTATGCTTTACGAGTTAGCATTCTAGTGACGTCTTGGATGGAGTCATAACATGCTAGCGAATCTGTGTGGCGCTGTTTTGCGCCGACGCCGTATAACCAGGAAATGTTGCTGTAACAGCTGCTGCTGCTGCCAAGCCGTAGCTATACAAGGCTTCTTCCGTGAATGAGAGCGCACACAAAAAGAGTTCTCTTGGTCGTATTTGATCCCATCGCATCGCACACAGCAAGAGTTCTTGGTCATTTGTGATCCTAATCCCATCGCATTATACACATTAAGGGTTCTATTGGTCGTATTTATCCTATCGCATTGTAACCATAAAAGGTGTGTTGTTTGTGTTTGATCACATCGCATCGCTTTCACACGGGTGGATTCAGTAGCACCATGTCTGCATGTCACCTCAAAAATAGCAGATGGAAGTCAAAGTTGCAAAGGCGATAAACACATGCTAACAGTACTACAAATTACCCGGGCCAACAGTGCTACAGACTGTATTGCCTTCTTTTGTTGTTCTGTAATGCTTGTGTTTATCTCTCGTTGTCTCCATACAACCGAACACTATGTAAGTCGTATGCACATGTCAACGATCAAAAATCGTGCTTTCTGGAAAAGTTAGGGGACCTGAATCATCTGCATTTTCTTATTAAACTTGACCAGTAAATTTCTTCTCATAACAAGACAGTTCCTTTCTAATACAATGTTTTTCAGCGGGGAATGTTTCTCTGCCAGTCATTTGTCATCTTACAGCTTTCATTTTAAGCGTGCGTAGCGCAGCCTGCTGTGATGGCGATTTCCAATAATACTTCATGCCCGACTTGTCTCGTAAATGCAGCCAACACACGTAGTCCATCATAGACGCATGTGGCTCATATGACATACAGTGCGGGGAAATTCGAGCAGCATGGCACCCCGCCATGATGGTTCAATGGTTAGAGAACTTGACTACTTTGCCCAATTCTTCGGGTTCGAATCCCGGTCGAGGCAGGAGCTTTTCGGTGGAGATATAATGCAAGCCGCACGTGTGCTGTGCGATGTCAGTGCACGTCAAAAAACCCGGATGGCCGAAATTTCGAAAGCACTCCACTACGGCATATCTCAAAGCCTGAGTTCCTTGGAGACATTAAATCATATAAACCAACCAAACTATTGAGGAGCAAGGCGCAAAATTTGTGACCCATATCTGATACGAAAAACACTGAAGATACTTCGAAAACCGCAAGAATGGGCTACACTGTGGCCTTCATGGGACTGATACAAATAAAATATTGCCATGCCTCCGGTAGATATGTATGAATATAACGTGGAGAAATATGTTTTATTTTATTTATTTATTTATTTCACCAGTACAACTGGGGGATCTCCTGGCAAAAAGCTGCTTTTGCACTTGACGGGGCCAGGAGAACCCTTACAAAGTATTACACAAACGCAAAGCAGTGGCATCGAGATGTAAGAGAATTACTACAGGAAAATGGTGCACTAGACGCTTTATAAAAGAAACGCTCTCACGATTACTTTTGGGTGCATTCAATTCTTCCTGAGCTGAGCTTATATTAGAACCAAGTTGGGAAATCACTGAAGTGGGTCACATATATACAGTACACTCTTTGAACTATATATTAAGCAATCTCCTCATTCATTATGAAGGTCAACCAGGAAAGATATATAGTACCAATGTTTTGCGCAGTATAGTGGAGAAGGCCTTTCCGGAGGGATGGAATATAGCCGAAACGTTCTCAAATAGTTGGACACTAACTTAAAGACCGCAAACCGCTCATTGCAGGGAAGTGACACTTACCGGAACGCATCCATCAAATCTAGTGCCGGTTGATGTCTCCCCGTTGTCTGTGCGAAAATAGCGATGAACGGCGTGCCTTTCCGGCAAGAGAAATCTAGGGCGCCTCAGAGCCAGAACCGATAAGATAATTTCTTCAGGATTCTTGACCGAGCCGGGTCTACTTGCATCTTGTCAGGGACAATAGAAGACAGGATTGCCGGTGCTTCTCGGGAAACAAGTAAGAATAGACGCGGAATAACCGTGACTGGTTGTACAAACCGTGATAAAGCAAGACGACGAAGTAGCTGGGGAAGTCATCTACATCGACAGCAGTAGTCTCATTTTGAATCGCCTGATTTCAAACATAATGTACCATGCAATTGTGCCGGCAACCATATTGCTCCTTATGCACTTTTTGCCTTCACATTAATGCTTTGTGTGGGGTGACTGTGTGTATCAGTGCGCGCTTAAGACAGCGTCAGGTGGCTAGCATAAAGGGACAAATAGCCGGTGTGACAAACTGCACAAATGTTTCACTAGAGGCCATGCGGCCTTCAAACGACATTTTAACATACCGAAGGTGGCCTCAAACAGCATACATTCGAATTTTTGCGAACAATTAACCGAATCACTTAAGGCAAGGAAACACTTTTGCTTCTTTTACACTATATACAGTATTCCCAAAGGGAGAAACAGCTAGAGAGCTGCAATGGCTGCCACTTCTTTTTTTATTCTAAGATATAGGTGTCTCCCATGTGCTGCGTGTGCGGGAGCAATTTCTGCACAACCATCCTTTTCACGTATCACCCGTAATCAACTAAAGCGTAAAATGTCAGTACATTTGGTATACCGTATTTATGGTTTTTCCTTGTTCTCGTGAGTTACACGTTTCATTTCCTTCATGATTACTATTTCCAAAATGAGATATCTAATCTCGAACAGTGATATCCATCTGGGTAAAATATTATTTATCGGATTTGGTATAAAAACAAAATATAGCTCTACTCATTCCTGTTTAATTTTTGGCTGGGATAAAAACACAGACTTATTTTTAGCACTTCGGAATGTTAAAAGTCTCCACTTACCTTTTATATTAGGTTTCTATGATAGTACAGAAAAAAAGGCAAAGGCATCCTGTACACACGCAATAGCCGGTCGAAGTTAAAAAAAAATACTGATAGAAGCTCGTATAACACACTACCCGGCGACGTGTCACTGGTATATAGCCTGATAGGTTGTACAAGCCGGATACTGCAATTTCACTCCTGTGACTCTAAAGGCTCAAACAAGATTTGCCAACGCTCTGTGTTTCAAATGATAGTTTACGAAATGTGAACAAATTATTAAGAAAAATAAATTTCACTGCATATTTCGTACCACCACTAAAGCTACAGATAAGCAAAGTAGGATGTTCTTACTTGAAAATACCCAGTTTTCTCGCTTGAAACACTCAGCTTCTCATGTTTTTCGCGTCGACTTTGCGTCTCACTTGATGTTCTTACCAGATCAGAGGTATAAGACAAGCGTTGTAGGTAAGTGCTGCCCTAGCCGTATAAATGGTCCTAAAGCACTGAAAAAAGCAGGCCATCTGATTATGACGCCGCACTGGAGCGGTTTTGGAGTGCCAATTATTGTCGCTATAGTGAGGACAAGTTTCAAGCACAGTCGGTGATTACGCAACGTTTTGGCCTGTCATTGTTTCTGTCCTTACTTACGTACTTCACTCCTAACATCATAAGCAGCCATTTAGAATGGCTTGGAAACGAGGCGCTGAGATTGCAACAGGACTTCTGCGATCTGTTAAAATTTGAAAAAAGTAGAGGAAGTGCCATGACGTCGGAGTGACCCGAACCAATGATAGATGAGAGAACAGTGCTGCCTGCTGAGCGGAAGCCGCATTTGTGTCTTCATAAGCAGGCTACAGGTTAATAAATCACTTTGACTTCCGCAAACAGTAGTGTAACCTGTGCCAAACGAAAACACAGCACGTAATTTTAGACTGCAAGTAGGGCCACGTAAATTGTGAAACTAAAAAAAAATGGTGAATAGGCAACCTTACAAAGTCGTTGATGCAAAAGCGTTTTCGTTTGCTACAAGCGCACTAACCAATTCATCATATGCTTATGACGCATTGTGACAGCAACTAGTGACGCTAATTAGTGGAAGTGCTTACCTTCATGTTACTTTTTGTGTGGTTTACTTACGACCTTCGACACTGTTTAATAGGCCTTCCTTTGTCTTGTCTGCACGGAAGTTCCTAGTTGATGTAGAGGTAACGTTTCGCGCTAATGATTCTACGCCTACGTCTTCAAAGCACGTACGAGAGCCTGCTCACAGTCTGGGGTGAAGCCCATGAAAACATTTTGATAATTGCAAAATTTCAAACATGTAAGGCAACTTGTGTAGTTTGTGTATTAAAGTGTAATATTTTGTTACAAGATTAGTGAAAATCTTGTAACAGATAAAAAAAAGCAAAATAAAACTTGGTAGTATGTATCACACGTGATTCATCTGTCATAGGATGGACTGTACTAATCAAGCCAGCTACATTTCTTTTAGGTGCCATTATTTTGTTTTTCTCAGCTATTCAGGTTTTTGGTGTCACGCTGCCGTCAATACCTATTTCAGGATTCAGCGCCTAGCGAGTCTCTAAGCGCTATCGCAATAAATGCCAACCATTTTTATACTTCACAAAAGAAAGCTTTTTCGATAGAAATTTTAATACAGGGGCGTGGTTTATTTCATTGTTGCGAAAAAATATATTTGCAACGTAAACAGCCTGTATAGAATTCATACATTCTCTCCCGTACAGTTCTCTACATTATTTACATACACTTGTTTTGTGCCAATCATTTTTCCTAATACTGCTTGCCAAAGATGTTATGTATGCATTCCAAAATACTGTTTTGGAACTGAAGATGAACTGCTCGGGATCTTAGACTCTTTGAAAAGCGACGTCAGAACATATGCACAGTTATTTGTGGGTATAGTACAATAATAGTATTAGATAACTTTTAGCGCGTCTAAGTGAAGCGCAAAACTTTAATATCATGTACAATTTTAAATATACGGGTGTGAAAAGTAAACGGTGACTCCGACGACCGGATGTAACCCTGACACGTGGCTATTACTATATTACTCGTTCATGCCGTATGTAGGGGCAAAACATCTGCAGAGGCCGCTGCAGTGAAGCTATTCAACAAAGGTATGAGGAGCATCGTTGGTATCATCCCAGCTGTGGCACCTGTTGAGGCCTTTCTGTTTGTATGGCATGCAGCTGCACTCCTTGGGCGCATTTCCGGGAAGTGGCATTACATTGTACACTATAAGGTCAACAGTGTTGCGGCTTTCCAACAAGAAATTGAGGTCGGTCCCAGAAGGTGCATTAGATTCGTATAAAGATCGAATACATTAGTATCCACCTACTGAAATGTATCCATGGCAACACAAATGAAAATTGCATAGCTTTCACACAATCCGTCGTTGCCTGACTACGGGTTCGAACGGCGTACATTCGCTTCTTCGTGACTTTCACAATAACAAAGAACAAACCAATGAGGCTAGCAGATGGTTGTGTCCGGATTAATTCATCTCAACTTCAACGGGTCTATTTTTGCGAAACATAATTATGTTATATGATTTGATTAGCACCTTACGGCTCCAGCGGTTAGTCAAGGGCAAAATAAAAAATTCATTTAAACGGACAGCTGTGCCTTTCCTCACCACTGAAATAATCTTATGATTTAGATCCCATATGCTCGTTTTACACTGGTAATAATCAATACCAGCCAGTTAATTTGGCAGAGGCAGCAAAAGTCTCGGGGCTTCGCACTGTGTGCCTCAGACCTTGCTCTTTTCTCTCGCTTCGGGAGCTTGTGCTTCTCATGCGTTTCAATCCTTTTATCTGTAATTTTTATGGCGCGTTTAAGAAGCAACTCGCCTCTTTTTATTTATCCAGCGGTATCGTCGTGATCTGCAGGGTGCCAAGGAAAACAGCACGAGGGCACTGGGTTTGTTCTCTCAAAACCGAGTGATTGCTTATTTCGAGAATGGCATCCCGCCAACGCGGCCCTGCAGGCCTCCACAGCTGCGTGCGCTGCCCGCCGCAACTGGACGGGAGGGGGAGGAACGTAAAGGGAGGAGAGTTAATATTTGTTGCTAAGCGCCGCACCTAAGAGCAGAGCAGCGGTACATGGGGCGCGATGGCAGTAGATCGTGCCTATCAGTGTATTTTAATGTGCTTTTTTCCTCTTACCTAATGCACCAACTACACTGAATGAGTCTTCCAGCCTTGCACGTTTCTGTCGGAACTACGTATTCGTCAGAGTGGATGCATCTTCGGGGTTAAATTTCTCCTTTGTATTGAATTTAGGGAAAAAAAAAAACCTTTACACAAAAACCGCATCGATTCGGTATATATACAAGCAATTTGAAGATGCCTCCTTTACTATAGGAGAGTAAAGCATGACAATGAATTCCTCATTCTATAAAACTTGCATAAAATTAGCCTCACAACTTCTCCACATCAGCCTGCCCCATATGCGCTTCGCTAAGCATAAATCTTGGGAGGGCTACGTTTAAGGAGATCATCTCTCTATTTCCACGGATGTATAGCGGGTAATCTAATTCGGAGGCTCTCTTTCTGGGTTGTGTATTCTTTGCTGCAGTTTCTTATTGCAACGATCCTCCACGGGGCAAGTGAGCAGTGCGCCCTCGTGTTTTGATTGAAGGAAACCGCATATGAAAATGCAAAGACCTGATGGCTGTCAAATAGGAGCGTTGCAAGAGACAGGAGAGAAAAGGTCGGAACAGAAAATGCGTGTGCCGCATTAAACGTCACACTCACCAAGCGTCGGGTACAACGACGTTATGACTAAAACCTAACCATTTTGAAAGGAGCTTTCGCTGGGAGCGACGAACCCTAAGGTTCGCGGTCGCAGGGGAGGGGGGGGGGATAGACACGTCTGCTTACAAAGTTATAACATCCCAGATAAAACCACCTGATCAAACTTGTTGATGCATGATTGTTTCACGTCCTTTGGCATCCGTAAATAATACTGGTAGAATAGAATGCAATTTCCCCACTATCGGCGTCTCTTGTCGGAAGTGCCTACCATTCAGCAAAATACAAAAGAACAGTGAATCAATATCATAGTTCTTTTTTTACGTCCTTATGAGGATGCATTTTCAAATCTCGCTCGACTCCTGTCAAAACGGAGCGATCGCCGCAAACTATGCGCTCAATTGTGGCATCATCATATCGTACCGATACTTCTCAGTGGCGACGATGCTTTCGCGATTTCTTTGTACCTGCACGTCACTTTCTAGGTGCGACCGACTGCTTTGTGCAAAAATATGCCTTCTATTCATTTCTTTTATTTTCGACCGCAATGATAACACCACCCAGCATGGACTCCAAAAAGGTGCCTAGCAGATGCGGTACTTACGGTGATCTCACAAGGTATCAACTGTGCTAAAAAAGATTCCGGTCCTCCAGTACTGTAATAGACACTGTTTTCTTAAGGACGCTTCCAGCTCTGTTTTGTCGGCCATTGTGCTTGCAACAGCAGTTGAATGTTTTTCGCTGCTCACAATATTCAGCATAAATGCTCTTGGCACTTTGGGAAATCATGTCTGGTATAATAACGAACAAACCCATACTGTACAGTTCTGATCTTGCTAATTTATGTTTGCGTATTATTATCTTTCTTAATCTTTCGCAAGGTTGCGAAATTCACACGATCAGTAATATTTTCACTGAATAAATGTCAAATTCAGTTAGTTACATTGCGATGGGTTATAAGAAATGGTATATTTTTATTTTATGGTTGAAGAAGCAATTGCTTGATTCCCGAGTTAATAAAAGGGAGGCTCGTGCCGACGTGCCCGCATCGGTGATGTATGCATTGCATCCCAATTGGTGGAGGTGCGGTACCTAGTATACCAGCTTAATTTCTTAATTATGTATTCATCTATGTTGTTGCTATGGCCCATGTCATCCCGACTGCCTAGACCGATAATAACTGGCAGGCGCCAAAGACACCGATGAGCTTTCACCACAACGCGACGCATTACCCCACCGGTTAAACGCATTTTGGCCAGCACCAGCAAGTACTTTTTAAGCGCGTCTCCGCTTGATGCCATCGTCAGCTTCTCAGTCTCGGTTCAAGTTAGTATAGTGCGTGCGAAAATAATTCTTTTCCGATTTTTAAATCATAGTGCCGGAAGCCAATCGAAAGGTTTACTCTCTTTAATGAACTGTTAAGAATGATGGCAGACGCCTTTCTACAAATGTCAAATTGCGCAGAGGCTCCTAAATTTTTACAGCACAGCAAGCCAATCCACGTTCCGTCTCCGGCGTCCCTCATAACAGGGGTGATGTTAGGACGTTAAATACAGCAAGCCAACTGGAACTTAAAAACTAAAATTCTATTTTGGGTGACAGACCAATAGAAGCATAATTGGCGTATTATACTAGGTGCATCATTTGGACACTGCAGCGTGGAAATCGGGGTATCCGTATTATTGAAATATATATGAGGTTGTAGGTATAACATAATACTCACTACATAACGCGATGCCAAGCTCTGCGGTAACCTGATGCCTGTGGTTGTTTATCGCGGCTGCCATGTTCACTGCTGTGTGACGTCAGCGCTTGTTAAACTATCCAAGGCGGCCTACATTCCTCAGAACAATTCTCCGGCGCCGTCCATTATTTTCCCTGTCACATCGGGAGGTTAAAACTCATACTTGTTAACTGCCCATGTTTTTATTCAAGACCTGCCACCTACTACAAATTGCCTAGAACAAGTTCGTAAGAAATAAAATCTAAATTTAAACGTTATGCCAAACTTGGTTTCAAAGACTATATTTACCATGGCGCCACCGCAAACCTTCCCTACCGTATAAAACTTCCGCGTGTTCGATTTGGTGGGAACAATTGGATTAAAACGCATGCTCCTAGCTGGATGTTTGTTTATACTCCTTTCAATGTCATTTGGTACCAAATCGGCAAAGTGGGAAAATTTCACTTAAGTACCTCATCAATTCTTGCACCCTGTGTGTACAGCAAGACATATAAGCACAACTCACAGTACGTTGAAGGCAATATAAACGCGTTCTTGAGGTAAAATGTAACTAGTAATGCAATAAATTCAAATAACAAATATATAAATTCAGGAAGAGTGACTACACCATCATCAGAGATACCGCCAAGAATCTGCTTACTGTAACGCTCCTCGAAAGGGGTTAAGTGAAATCGTAGTTTTCGGTGATCTCCTGTTTATTTTCTTTTTCAGCAGTCACGAATATTTGGTTTCATAAATACTGCGGGGTAAGAGCACGCTTAAAAATGGAAACGAAAATTAAGGTCAAGGTTTCATAAGAGCAAACGACAAAAGGCCTTTACGTACCTTGCGATCAGTTAGAAGTGCAAAATAAATGCCAGTGTCTCTTGTTGACTTTTACGTGTTGCTACGCGACGACAGTAATCGCAATCATTCGCGCACACAAAGGTAGCTCCTGCTCGTGCAGTGCATCGGTGCGAACCTCCTTGGAAGAAACAAAACAGGCCGCGCCCACCGGCGCACGCTAAGAGCGAGGAGGTGCCGCTACCTTCGCGCTCTGCGGCGGGCAGAGCGTTGAACCGGCTCGTCTGTTTGGGCGAGAAAGGAAAGCAAATATGCCGCGGTGGGCTTCTTGCCAGCGCGGAAAGGGCAGACCTGACAGCTCGCCCGCTATCTCGAGCTGCTGCGCGAGGAGCTGACGCACCGAGATCGACGTCGCCTCTCATCCCAGGTATTGTCTTTTCTCCTCAGCTTGTACTGGCGTGACATCTACAACAAAGTGGCACAGCTAAAACAGGGATTCCTGACGGAGAGTCCCCGGAATTCCGCCTGAGCGCACCGAGTAGTTCACATTTTAAATTGATTGATTTTAACGCTCCACGTTTCGCTTATTTCTATCCTACAGGATGTGCTCCTTATATTTAGCAGATTTTTACAGCTCCGTCCTCCCTACCTCCCTCTCTCCCTCTCTGTAACAGGACAAACAGGACGCAATGCGGGAAAAAAAATTACGTTTTAACGCAATACATCAAAAATTCCAGAACTAAACCCTTCAAAAAGAAATCTGAATGGTTATTGAGCTCAGCTAAAGTCAGGCTTGTTTCAATAAGGCACCAGGTTACAAACGCAGAAACGTCTCACCGCCGAAAATATTTTTGTAATATAGGAAAACAAACTGAATTCGAACAAACGACGGCACCGTCATCGGACTATATCGCAAGTAAAGTGCGTGTGTCAACATTAAATTTTGTTTCGGAATTCCCAATGTCAAGGCTGCGCTACCATTCAATCCAGATGATGCCAGACCACCCTTTGCGTAAAGATGACTAGTATGACTAGCAGTGTGACAGGGAAAACGCGAAAACTCTCAGGAGGAGCCGCGCATTTCATTTCTTTTAGCTTTATTTTACATGGCAAATTAGCAGCGCGCACCGATTTAAGCATCGCTCGCGGGGCAGTCAAAAATGTGGTCTCGAAAACCCCGCCTGGCCAAAGAGGACTGCAACTACATCACACAGGAGACTAATCAGCAACCTGCGACCAATTCGAAAGACGCTCTTTAGCCACTTGGCTTGAGTATTTAAAAATATGCGGTTTGACTCGAATTTCTTAGAAAACGTTTTTTAACAAAAGAACAATACTTGAGCTCAAAACTATTCCGTCAATTTTAATAGGGTACAAGTCGAAATAAGAACTTTGCATTGCGGTTGCGCACGAGCACGCTTTCAACAGACTACAGATTTCACGGTCACCAGCCTAACATAACCCACTCCAGAGTTGATGACGCTCTAAAATCCCTCTTTCGCTTAATCTAGTTCGGTATTATCTGCATCCACATAATTCTTCAAAACTCCCGTTTCTCTTCCGCTGACCTCTATTCCGGCCGCCCCCTGCTACGCTTACGTGCCCTTCGAATCCCCTCTGTTAACTCCGTGTCGGTTATTGTACTTCAGCGTCACGCGCCCTTCTCATGCCCATTTATTTATTTGTTTTTTTATTTATTCAAGCACTCTATATGTCCTCCGGGGAGGGTATTTCATTGGGGGACACACGAAGCACATTGATAACACTTCCGACTTGAATGTCACTCACCTTTGCTCTCTTACCCACTCCGTACGCTTCTAGTCGCCTAATGTTACACCTATAATTTTCCGTTTGTACCTTTCTGCGTTATCCTCTTAATGCTACATCTATAATTTTCCGCTTTCTACCTCACTCCGTTATCCCTAGTTAAAGTTCAGCCATGTTTGCTAGCGTTCCTGCTCGGTCGGTCAGTGTCGGTAAGACGCAAATGCTATATGAAGACTTTCCTCTTCATAGTACAGGTAAGCTATCATTCATCACATGAGAGCACTTGCCAGCGCTCTTCGTTTCATTGTTATTCTTCTAGTGTTTGATTTTTGTAGTGTGGGTCTGTGGTAAATAGCTGTCAAAAGTAGACACATTTCCCTATCCCTTCCATTGCTTACTAGCTATCGTAGGCCGTTTTTTTCTTCTGAGGCTGTTAATTGCCTCTAGTTTTCAGCATATCAACTTTTAGGCGTACCGTTCTGTTTTTCATGTCCCTGTCATTAATAATGATCTGCGGTTCGTCACCTAAGTCACTTAGCAGGTCAATGTCATGACCGAATCATCGATTGCATAGGCACTGTATATTAACCTTTAGTTCATAAGTGATCCCATAGAGCCCTCCATTTAAATAGTCCATCTGAGGACGCTTCGAAGAGCACAGGAGCGGTCATATCGTTTTGCGAAACACCTTTCCTTATTTGTATTTTGCTCCTTTCTTTCTGGAGGGTTGTGGTTGCTGTGCAGCCAGAATAAAAATAACTTCGCTATTTCAAACACATGGTGCATCTACACTTACTCTGCCATGTCTGCATGACTGCTGATGCCTGGATGATTCAAACATTCCCATAATTTATGCAAGCTAAGCATTGGGTTCATTGTATTATAGCAACATTTTACGATAGTGTCGCCATGGTTTGTGGCCGAGTTGAAAGCGCCTGCCTGGTGCTTTGCCTTATTGGCAAGTAATGTTGTCCTGCATCTGTCACCTGTTATATCACCGTATGAATTACCTTGTATGTGATGAAAAGAAAAAAACTATGGTGGTTGCACTGGTCGCGGTCTAAATGTGTAGATTTTTGTCAGTATTGGTCCTCTTTCTTGCAATTGTTTCAGAGCATCATCGGCACGAATTCTCAAGAAGTATTCAGTTGTGATGTATAAGTTTCTCTATTTGTATGAATATCAAGCCCCTGAAACATTCTCGTGCCTTAGTCATCGCAGCCTTGGTGAAAACACTACCACTTTTGTACATGCAAGAGAGAATTTAAGGAGTAACGGTCATCGTACTGTTAATATAGCGCAGGAAGCACTATATAAAAATAATATTTTATATAGAAAGGTGTAAAAGAATTTTCAGTGATGTAATTAGTGTAACTTAGTCTCTTTTTCTTGTAATTGGTAATGTGTTTACTTGTTTTCGTTGTCTAGTAAATAATTAAAGTAATGAATTGCTTAGTGAAGCACTTTCCAAGCAGAACAATCAATTTCTCTAAAATATTATCTTAGTAATATATCTTTGCTACTTGTAGTAGCAAAACAACGATCGCCAGAACGAAGCGTGGCAGACTTGGTGAGTGTGGTACTTAAGTAAAGTAATGAATTGCTTTGGGGAAGTAGTTTCGTACCAAAGTAACTAATTGCTTTCGAAATAATTTACTAAACGCGTTTTTGCTCTTCGTATCAGCAAAACAACGGTCGTCAAAATGAAGCGCGGCAGGCTTGGGCGAGCGTCATGGATTAGAAAAGAAGGAATACAAATGTGCAAAACTCCGCATCGGTGTTCGTCATGGGCAGCTGAAGGGACAGATGGTGCAGCACGGAGTTCAAAGCTAGTCAGGTGCCAGCGTACAGTGGCACCTGACTGTCGGCTTATGCTTAAACTCGTCGTTACGGGGCGAACAGGAGAAAGAACAAGCTGAAATTCCCATGACATAAACCATTGCCAGGCGGAAGCTGCCAAGGTCGATTAATGGGGCGATCGAAACGATAAATAACCTGCAATTGCATCTTCAAACAGTGGAGACACCTCTAAGCAGCAAACGTGATGCGTTCTATGCTTCTTTCTGTCTTGAGACCAATGGAAATTACGAAAGTTCGACTATGCTTCCGCTCTGTTGCCCTTTCTTATCTTACGAATTTGTGTACTTTAGAAAAAAAGGAACAAACATTTGCCGAGTTCGGTAAGTATAAGGTAAATAATTTGGGTGTTAGGGCAGCTGGAGAGTGACTGCAGCTTTCTTCACTCAGTTTGCTTACTTCTTTATTATGCATAAAAATGAAACATTGTTTGACAGTAACCACATTACCTTCCGGAAGTAATCGCAATGAAGTATCAACATTTTTGGCATCGGTATTGACACTAGAATTTTGTCACATATCACAGTTGCGCTTGTTTGTTCAGAGCATTAGTTAACCTAGTATATTCCCTTTTCAAAATGATTTACCAAGCATGCTCTAAGCACAAACGAATTTCTAGGGAGGTAAGTCATCAAGGACGCGTTTTATTTTGGAAAGCAAATTGTGATCTAATCAGTTCAGTAAGCAGGAACTGATTGAATTGTGTTTGCTCACGGCTCAATTCTAAGAGAAATCTGGCTTTTCATGTAAACCTCCCCAATCTAACAAACGCAAGAGGAAATAGTGGTTAGTAGGCCTTACACGAGACGGATCATTGAAGCTCTAGACTACTCTCATAGAGAACGAATAATTCAAGTTGCTTAATTACAAAAGTGGTCACAGCTATTAAGGGCGCCATAAACTGGTTCTGGAGATACGGCTACAGCGAAAGAATGAGGCTGCGTTGGGTGTGTCCTCAGGTTGCCCCACAGAGATATGTAGACGTCTATGAAACGCAGCCACTAGTGCTTATCAGGCACTCCAGGGTAAACACAGCAAACCTGGCTCCGTTTGCAAATAGTGTATAGCCTATGAGCAAACGCTAAGAGCGAGAAAAATAAAGGCACTGAATTTCAGTCACCTTGCAATATTTAGAAAATAGAAATAAACACATTTGGCATGCAATGAAACTAAGTTGTGAGCAGAATCTTAAAATGGTTTATAAACTTAAGTAGGCCGCTCCAAATGTGCACAGCTTTTCTGACTATAGCAAGTACCTTGTTGACACTCAGAGTTGCTTAACTATATAAGCGCCGTATAATACGCTTCCCTATTGCCTAGTTTTGTAGTGTATGCGTGAAGCAACATGGTAATTATGCCAGCTTCGTAAAATGTATCATGCAGTGAACTGCTCGTTTTCGAATAACTTCGACTGTTATTCAGGATCATTTTGCCAGGCCATTCCTGAAAACGGCACGTAAAACGCTGACTTTTCATTGCGGTAAACACGTTGCTAATAGGCCTAGTGCATTCTTTTTTGGATTTGAGTTTGAGGAACTTATTGAGGTAGCTTGCATCCTGGGAACAACAAGCGGTTTGTTCACGAGGACAGAATAAACTTGGAAACAGTATGAAGCAATTTTTCACTTTTATATATATATATATATATATATATATATATATATATATATATATATATATTTATATATATATATATATATATATATATATATATATATATATATATTGTAGTGTGGTAATCTTCGTCTTCATAGCCATCTGCTTCCACCATGCCAGCGATACTGCCTCAACATCGCTGACTTTCCCCACCACGGTCCTGTGTTCTGGAGCTCTACGGCAGCATGATCCATGCCTCTTCAGTGGCACGGCCGATCAAGACGTCGACGATTGGTTGTCGGCGTACGAGCGTGTCAGTACTTACAACCGATGGGACGACACTACCAAATTAGGTAAAGTAATCTTTTACCTGACTGACGTGGTGAAACTCTGGTTTCGCAACCATGAGGCAGACCTGCCATCTTGGTCTGCATTTAAGAATTTTGCGGAAGTGTTCGGCCGCGCTGCAGTTCGCAAGCTCCGAGCAGAACAACGCTTGCGCGAGCGCACTCAGCAGGCCGAAGAGTCGTTCACCAGTTACAAAGAAGACATCGTTGACCTGTGCAAGTGTGTCGACCCCTTAATGTCCGAAGCGGATAAGATAGACGCATCTCTGACGACGCGTGCCGGATACTATGGGTGAAAAATCCTGCCACGGTCAGTGACGTTATCAAACTTTGCCAGAGCTACGACGTGCTTCGTAAGAAGCGCGCTTCCACCCGGCGGTCCGGTGTTAGAGACGACACCATCTCTGCACTAGCTCGGGGCGGTTCTACTCCATCAGAGGACAGCCCTTTGATTCAACAAATCAAAGCCTTCGTTCGAGAAGAGGTCGCCCGCCAGCTATCACTGGTCCCTCAGTTACGAGATACTGGCCGCCTTGTTCCTGACATGGCTCCGTCTTTGGCCCCTACCATACGGCGTGCCGTGCAAGACCATATCGCTGATGTCCTTCCGCCCAGTTCCGTGTTCCCGCCCAGCCCAGTGCTGCCGACCAGCCCCGTGCCAGCCCAAGTAACGGCACCACTAACGTACGCCCAAGTTGCGGCCTGGCCGCTAATGCCATCAGGACCTCTTTCCTACCAGGCCGCTCCTTCTAACCTTCCTTCGCCTTTGGCTGGGTCTGCTTTCAATGTCCCTATTCCAAGGGTACGCCAACGCCCTACGAACCCATGGCGTACCGCGGGGAACCGGCCAACCTGCTACTCTTGTGGGCTGCCGGGTCATGTCGCACGCCTTTGCCGCCAACGCCTTCCACCTTCTCGCTCTAACCTTTGGAACTACTCCTACGATACCGACCAGCCCTCGCCGAGAACTCCGCTCGGTTCCGACTTTGTTTCTCGCGACAATCAAACATATACCACTCGCCGATCATCTTCCCCTCGTCGCCGTTCGCCATCTCCGCTACGACGTTCTACCGGCACTGTTGAGGGAAACTAGCAGACGCAGTTCCCGGTGCAAGAACTGCGCTTGGTTCGAACTCTTGAAGTGTTCCGTGTTGTCCCGCTAACGTAATACGAGTGTTTGTCGACGGCATCGCAATACTCGCTCTTGTCGACACAGGCGCTGCCGTATCCGTCATCAGTGAAGCTCTTTGCCGTCGTCTTCGCAAGGTGACCACCGCGCTTTCCGACTTTTCGCTTCGCACCGCCTCATCACAGCGCATTCATCCCTCAGCGGCGTGCAAACCCGTGTTCTCATCGAAGACGTCTTTTACACCATCGAGTTTATTGTACTGTCTCACTGCTCACACGACATCATCCTAGGCTACGATTTCCTTTCAACTCATCGTGCCGTGATCGACTGCACCCGCGCGGAAGTTTCCTTTTTACCTCTTTGTGATACCATTTTGCGTGATGTCCGTCCCTACCCATTCTGCAAAACTCCTTGTCGCCAATGACACAGACATTCCTCCATTTTCTGCTGCCCTCGTTCCACTCTCCTGTGCAAGCATTACTACTTCGACTGTCTTCTTCACACGTTCTGACGCCGCTTCACGCCATCCCTGCCTCCTGCTCCCATTTGCTGTTCTGAAGTTCGAAGATGGCCTTAGTACAATGTACGTCTCAAATTCATTTTCGTGCCCGTCTGTCCTACTACGCGGCGAGTGTCTCGGTCGTATTGAAGAACTTTATCCTGCGCTTGTAAATACTCTTCCTGCCACACCTACTTCTCTAGACGTTACTGTTCTCAGCTCTTGCGATATAGCGACAGCTTCGACACCACGCGATGCTCTTTAACAGACTATTGACGCAGACCTTCCACCCACATAACGCGATCAACTCGCCGTTCTCTTACAGAACTTCACTTCTGCCTTCGACCTTCCTCACACTGCTCTGGGTCGCACGTCTGTCGTTACGCACACAATCGACACTTGTACAAACGCACCTTTACGACAGCGTTCTTATAGCGTGTTGGCCTCTGAGCGCCAAGTCATTGCTGATAACGTAGACGACATGCATCGCCGGGCGTCATACAGCCATCTAACAGTCCTTGGGCTTCTCCGCTTGTTTTGGTCACCAAGAAAGATGGTTACATCCGGTTTTGCGTCGATTACTGTAGGCTAAACAAAATCACGCGCAAAGATGTCTATCCTCTGCCGCGAATCGACGACGCCTTGGACTATTTACAGGGAGCCGAGTATTTCTCCTCTTTGGATTTGCGCTCCGGCTACTGGCAGGTACCGATGGCTGATGATGACCACTCGAAAACTGCCTTTATAACACCAGACGGCTTATACGAGTTCAACGTTATGCCCTTTGGCCTTTGCAATGACCCAGCTACTTTCGAGCGCCTGATGGACACTTCTTCGTGGACTCAAGTGGCAGACCTGTCTTTGTTATCTAGATCACATCGTAGTTTTCTCTACCGACTTTTCTTCTCACCTTCTCCGCCTAAAGCATGTTCTCACGTGTCTCGCCGACGCTGGGCTTCAGT
Source organism: Amblyomma maculatum (assembly GCF_055883805.1). Lineage (NCBI taxonomy): Eukaryota > Metazoa > Arthropoda > Arachnida > Ixodida > Ixodidae > Amblyomma > Amblyomma maculatum. Next base: position 53,217,672 of record NC_139346.1, on the reverse strand, counting down.
TAAATTTGAAGAAGTGCCACTTCTTCGCTCGAAAACTCGCAATGTTAGGCCATGTAGTCTCTAAATACGGCATTCTTCCCGACCCCACCAAACTTCGTGCAGTTGCAGAGTTCCCGAAGCCAACCTCCCTGAAGCAGCTTGGGAGCTTTATCGGCCTCTGCTCCTACTTTCGACGCTTCATCTTGAACTTCGCCTCTATTATTGCTCCTCTGACCCGGCTCCTTGCCGGCAGCTCCGACCTTTCAGCCTGGACTCCAGTGTGCGATAAAGCCTTGACACTCTACGCCGCCTTTTTGTTTCGCCTCCCATTCTACGCCACTTTGATCCGACTGCGCCTACGGAGATCCACACTCACGCCAGCGGTATCGGACTTGGGGCCGTCCTTACAGAACGTAAGCCTGGTTACAGCGAGTATGTTGTGGCATACGCCAGCCGAACATTGACGAAAGCAGAGTCGAATTATTCAGTCACAGAAAGGGAATGTTTGGCAATTATTTGGGCCATTGGAAAATTTTGTCCCTATGTGCATGGCCGACTGTTTTATGTTGTGACCAATCACCACGCTTTGTGCTGGCTGGCCTCTCTGAAAGACCCATCCGGTCGTCTTGCTCGCTGGGCTCTCCGCCTCCAGGAGTATGACATCCATGTCATTTATCGATCAGGTCTGAAGCATAAGGACGCGGATGCTCTTTCCCGCTCGCCATTGCCTAGTGATACCTCGTCTGACCCCGTCTGTGCTTGCGATTTGTCGACTCTTGCCACTATCGACATAGCTACCGAGCAGCGGAATGACCCCTGGATCAATGCACTTTTGGATTTTCTCTCAAGTCCTACTCCCGGTCATCCATCCAAAGCACTCGTCCGGCAAGCCCACCACTTCTCCATTCGTGACGGTCTTCTCTATCGCTGCAATTATTTGCTTTATGGACAGAAGTGGCTTCTAGTCATCCCACGTCATCTCTGTGCCGACATTTGTGCCGCGTACCATGGTGACCCACAATGTGCTCACGGTGGCGTATTGAAAACTTGCACGCGTCTACATCTGCGATTTTACTGGCGTGGAATGTACCGCTTTGTGCGACATTTAGAGCGCGCTTGCGAATCTTGTCAACGTCGAAAAACTCCTCAGAAGTCCCCCGTTTCGTTGCCGCCGTTACCCTGTCCTGCTCGTCCGTTTGACCGCGTTGGCATAGATCTCTATGGCCCTCTTTCTGCTACTCCCGCTGGAAACCGGTGGATTATCGTGGCAGTAGACCATCTTACTCGTTACACTGAAACATCACCGTTACCCTCTGCCACGGCAAGAGACGTTGCTTTGTTCCTGCTCAACAGCTTGATTCTTCGCCACGGGACTCCGAAGGAACTGCTCAGTGACCGCGGACGCTTTTTCTTGTCCGACGCTCTTGAGGCGCTACTGAAAGAATGCCGCATCGTTCATCGCACCGCTACTTCTTACCACCCTCAGACGAATGGCCTGACAGAACACTTAAACCGTACTGTGAGTGACATCCTGGGCATGTACGTCAACGACGCTCATTCCAACTGGGACCAGGTTCTTCCCTTCGTAACCTACACCACGCATGACACTGCGATACAGACAACCACTGGATTCTTTCCCTTCTTTCTTCTATACGGGTGCGAGCCAACCTGCACAATGGACGCGCTTTTTCACTACCGTCCTGATGTTTCTCAATCGACGCCACTCTCGGACGCCACCCAGTACGCAGAAGAATGCCGTCAGCTCGCTCGTTCGCTTACAAAAGAAAACCATGCGGCAACAAAAGCACCATCGTGACACTGGCGAGGCGCCTTCATATGCACCCAACTCCCTGGTGTGGCTCTGGGTTCCTACCACAACCACCGGCCTTTCAAAGAAGCTTCTTGCTCGGTATCACGGTCCATACTAGTCCTTCAAAAAATATCTGTCAACTACGTAGTTGCGCCTGTTACGCCCTCTGAAGACTTGCGTCGCCGTGGACGTGAAACAGTTCATGTGAACCGAATCGAGCCCTACTACGATCCGCCTGTTCTTTTGGCTCCATAATTCGCCAGGATGGCGCCTTCTCTACCCGGGGGGAAAATGTAGTGTGGTAATCTTCGTCTTCATAGCCACTGCCATGCAGCGCGTGCTGGCACATTCGAGGACGAAGAAGTTGGTCGCTGCCTTGCTGATTCGCCACGCGTGACGTTTCCCAGCGAGTTCCTCCTGAGCGGCTGGATCCATCTGGGTTTACCGAATAAACACACCCCTACAACATATATATATATATATATATATATATAAACTTGAAGTAGGTGACACACGATGAAAAAACAACACTTTATTCCGACGTTTAGGCCGGGGTCCGGCCTTTGTCAAGGAATGTCGCATTCCTTGACAATGTAGCATTGCTACATTCCTTGACAAAGGCCGGACCCCAGCCGAAACGTCGGATTAAAGTGTTGTTTTTTCATCGTGTGTCACCTACTTCAAGTTTATGACCTACCGGACCCATTCGAGATTCAACCCCCTCCCTATATATATATATATATATATATATATAAATATATATATATATATATATATATATATATATATATATATATATATATATATATATATACTGCCACGTAGTGGTGTCAAGGTTGATGACACAAATGAAGGGTCGATGATTGCACTGAAAAAACTCTTTATTGGTCCGACTTGCGCCTGCAAAAGAACTAAACAACTCGGCGGCGGCGATAGCAACAAACGTACTCGCCGACCATCGCACAAAGAATGCTCGTCACACTCGTCAACGCTCAATTTCAAGGCTGCACAGAACAATCTAGATAACGTCGCAAACAGCTACCAGCACGGGCTGGAACGTTGTAGAAAGACACCCGAGTGGCCGGAACCTTCCAGACAGATCCACCAGGCAGCACCAGCCATCGGTCCAATATTGGGGATTGATCGGGAATTACTGGCCCACAAGGGGCCTAATGGTGCCAATGAGCTACCAATAATGCGCAGCCATGCTATAACATAAGCATTATTGGCCCAGTGAACTTCACCCATATCCGTTATTGGCATTGAAACGGCTAACAGTGGTCAATAATGCCCACGCATATTGAACCGCTTGCCATTATTGTAAACACAATGAGACAACCTGGTCATTATTGGCCAACCATCTACAATGGTGTGCCAATATCTTCCACACCATGGTATAACCTGGTAAATATTATCCGGTCAATTACAACAGCTTCTCAATATTGAGTATATCTAGGCATACAGTGGTCAATAATGTTCAACCAACTTTGGCGGCTTTCTAACATTGTAATATCTTGGTTTCCACTGGTCGATATTGTCTAATGAGCCTTGATGGCTGGCCAGCATTGCACATATCATGGCATAGGCTGGGCAAAAATGTTTTGCCAATATGGCTGTCTTGTCAACATTGAATATATATTGGCATGCATTGGTCAATATTGTTCGGACAGTCATGGTGGCCTGCCAACTATGTATACAGACCGGCTTATAGTGGTCAATATTGTTTGATGGACTGTGATGGCTAACCAGCATTGGACATATCATGGCATAGCTTGGTTAATATTGTCCGGTCATTATGGTTGTCTTGATAACATTTAATATATCTTGGCATGCATTGGTCAATATCGCCCCACCACTTTTGGTGGCATACCAACATTGCATATATCTTGCTTTATTGCGGTCAATATTGTCTAATGAGCTTGATGGCTGGCCAGCATTGTACATATAATGGCATAAATTGGTTGATATTGTCCGGCCATTATAGTTGTCTTGTCAGCTATAAATAAATCTTGGCATATATTGGTTAATAGTGACCCGCATGTCATGGCGGCCTGCCAACAATGTATACATATTGCATTATATTGTTCAATATTGTTCGATGGACTGGGATGGCTAGCCAGCATTGCACCCTAATGGCATAGGTTGGGCAATAATGTTCTGCCAATATGGATGGCTTGTCAACATGGAACATATATTGACATAGATTGGTCAATATTGTCCCGTCAGATTTGGTGCCATCCCAATATTGTATATATGTGGTTGCTAGTAGTCAATATTGTCTAACGACCTTTGATGGCTGGTCACCATTGCACATTTCAGGCTGCGGCGGCGCTAAAAAAACAGTTGAAGCAGCTTTGACCGACACAAACATTTTTCAATGTGCATGTATCCAAATATGACATGACAGTGTTTTTGGGCTAATTTTTTCCCAACTAAATTTTTCGCTGGCCCGGACATCAGTTTACGTTCAACTGTAGAAGATATTCATACGCCATACGTAATTTGGGCCACCATATATAGTTTTTTTGGGAATAATGTACAGGTTGTCTTAAAATTTTTTGACTGAGCTGACCACACAATATGCACAGAAGCGCCGATCACCAAAAATATGGAATATATTTTTTCTGAATATATTTCCGTGATTTACTAATTGTTGCCGATGACCTGCGGTTATATTAGACGATTTTGGTAGAGCGTTCTTTCATTTACGATTTTAGGCATGATTAATTGTTATGTAAAATTCTGCATATAATTCATCGAGACAATTACTGCAGATTAGAGGGCCGGATGTCGATCACGCGTTGACGTAGCTAGTACAGATAGTGTTCCAAACTTTAGCCATGCAAGTGTTGAAAAAATTCTGTCAGCACGTGGAATCTACACTGCAGAAATTTGCGAAGGCGAGATTAATGATGCTGCATAGGGTGCATCACGTATCGTTATCGTTATCAACTAAACGCAGCGTCATTACCATTGATACTGTCATGATTGTGATTACCACTAACTGCGGCATCATTCTCGTCGCTACCATCTCTTTAGAGAAGGATAATTATATACGCTGCTTGTTTCGCGATCCAGGGTTTAGCGCAGTTGGTTAAAGCGCTAGCTAGCTAGGCTAGGAGTCCGATTCCCGGTGGAGACGATTTGTTTTTCTGATCTCGTCAAACCAGGATGATTGAAAGTGATAGACACATAAGTGCACAGATCCTGAACACATCTCGGCAACAACTCTCGCGCATGGAATTTCGTTCTATGGGCCTATATATACGCATACGAGTGCACAAACATACGCACACGTTCGAGCACACATCTGACAAGCAAAAGTTTATTACATGCGTGTCCGCGAAAGAACTCCTGCGCAGTCAAGAAACATAAGGTACTCAAATGCAAAGAACGAAACAGAACGTGTGAGTCGTTTGAACAAACACCAGTGGCTGCGTTTGGATAGTAAACGCAGAAACGATCGAATATACCCAGTGAATTTACATCCTGTAAACGTTTTTCTATGATCGGAAACACGCACGGGCCGCATCAATATTTCCGCCTTTTTTTTACGCGATAGAAAGAAACCCTACATATGTTCAAGCGATAGCAGAGGTGGGAAGGATCGATCGTGCTAGCCAATCAAACACTCACTGCATAATTCGCCCTTACGCTACCTGCTTCCGGCATTCAGCATCAGCACCGACTATACCACGCCTCAATGCCAGCTGTTCTTATAGACAGATATGTTGGGCTGCTTTCAAGGCCTTCGAGTTCTAATATCTACTAAACACAAATTTGCATCTTATTCCTGTACTTTTTAGCGCTCTGTTGTGGGCTTCAGCAACAGACAGATAAAGACTGAACGACTTTGGCCATCGGTGTAGCAGCGCATAAAATATTTCAGCTCGAAGAAAAAATACAAGCAACATATATTCTACGCTATGTCTAGCTAATTCACTTGACAAGAAAAGAAATGTGAATGTACTGGAATGGTTCGTATTCTAATGCGACGTAAATCGCACACTGCCGAAACGTTGTGTGCATGTGGAAGATAAAAAAAATGAACAGCACTACATGTGGCAAGGCACACGAAAAAAAATAAAACTTTAAAACAATTACCTAGAGTGCAGTGAATGCGCGCTCATGTGTCGCCAGCATACGTGGTAACAAAATTGAAATTGCATAATAACGATGCTCTCTATGGATTCTAGCTCATCGTGTCAACCAGGTAGCTAATGGCAATTCAGATATGTTAAACGTAATGCGAGTGCGTTATTTAGGCAGTTTTGGGGCATTTTAGAGAACACCACTCTCGAAGAATTTAACACATGATTTATAATTAGGTTTCCTCTCTGTAATATTCTGCCGCTTTGACAAGCGCAGCTTCCGCGGGCTGAAAGATGATTTTACCACGCTTCTTTCTGAGGACTACACCTTGTCCCAACTTCGTAGATATAGTTTCAATGTTGACCCTTGCTTTCTTTCTATTCTTTCTTTACTGCCAATTTAGTTCTTTAGGTCTTAGCTCGTCGAGTATTTTGTATTTCTTGCTGCTTTTTATGCCCACGCTTAGTTCTATGCGGATTTTTTCTTGCTCTAAACGCCGACCTGATTTCAAAAAAAATTATTAACATGGGAATTTTATTTTTGAAGTACCCAAAGTTATGGTCGTTTTCGCTTTTCTTTTCCTTAATAAGAATACAGCAAGTATACGGGCTGCTGCATCGCTCAGTTGCGCGTCATGACGTTTCAAGAGCACTCCGTCATGAACCTGTGTGCCATCTTTGGTAAAAAAATATATCCATTTGTTCGAACCAAGAACGATTCCGCGAAAACTGAAGATTGTTTTACGTATGTGATTGTTACTGAAACACATAGGTAAAATCCATTTTGCATAAACAAAAAAAAATGTTGCGAAATTATCATGCCACTGAAAACGTTACCGAGCCAACAGTCGAGGCGACCAAAGAGCTACGAACGTACTTCTCATTGTTTTAGCGAAGCCGAGGACAAAACTGCGCATTCCTCCTCACAAGCTTGGCGCAAAGAACATATGGTTTCCATTCTCACATCCTTTCCTGGCCTTTCCGCCCTAGGACCTTGACTAAAGCAATTTTCCAAACCCGCTTTCAACTTCACATCTTGTAGCCTTTTCTCCCCGTGAAGCAGTCGTCGCGTAAGGGCAGCGACTTTCACTGCCCTTTCTTTCTTCGCGGATAGAAATGCGTTGCTCATAATGCCCTCAACTCTACTCCCCCGCACTCTTCCTTTCCTTCCCGCCAACTTCTTCTTCTAGGATCTCTGGGATATGCTCGAGGGAGGGGGGGGGGGGGGGGCACCGGACGCGGGTTATACCGGCCTAATGTCGCGGCGGCACTCTTGGCGTCCGGGGGAAGGGGAAATGGGACGTGGGGAGGGGTGGGGGGAGCCAACTTTCTTGTCCGGCAGCCTTCTGGGCTCGCGCGGTCCTACGGGACCTCTTTCATTTCTCTCACCGCCTTTCGAGCTTTATGCTTCCTCGTTCGACAGATCTCAAACAAAAAAAGAGAGAGAGAGAGAGTGAAAACACAACGACCCTTCTGCCCCTTCCAACCGTGCCTCGAAACTCGACACAAGCGGCGGATTCAGAGGCGTCCGGCCGGCCAGACAATCCCCACCAGCTCGAGCTGCTCGAGCTCCGTTAGCTTTGGACAGCAGAACCGAAAAACCAAGCAATGTGAAAGTTCCAATTCGTTTTAATGACCATGCCTGAAAGAGGATAACTGTGAGTACCACCAGCATTTTAAGTTGTTTGTTCATAACTGAGCTTTCTGAGATTATTTCTTGCTTTGTCTCGTAATATCGCTACTTGTTCTGACCAGGTGTAATAAATCATTAGATCACTGGGATGTACTTTGCGTGGCAACATTCACTTTGGATTGTTGCAACTGAGGTCTGGGAATCTGCGCTAGCCGTACGGTAAGATATCTTTTTTTTGCATGATTTGGTGCTGTATGTTGCAATCCATGATCATCATGTCAATAACCGATAGGCTTGCGAGAACGGAAAGCCATTTATTTCGACCGCACTATGCCAGTCAATTCTGAACTGTATTTTCAGCGCACTATTTTGTATGCATAAACTCTGGTCACAAAGACAAAGTTTACGGCGCAGAGGTGGCCAATTTGTATTGCAAAAGAAGAATGTGGCCCTGTAAAACATGATGCGTGTTTTGTGTGATTTTCAGGATACAACTTCCTCGCGCGTGTTGTGTGTCTGAAGTGATCAATTTCTTTTACATACTATATTCAAAACGCATGGTTAAGTTGGGCTTTCTGGAACATGATTTTTAGTTGCGAGCGAATATTTAATATTGTAATTTGCCGTTATGCATGTTCGTTTGGAATGGTCTAAACGACGTGTAGCTTATTTATGTGTTTGATCTTTCTCCTGCGCTAATCCCGAGTAGTAGAAGTATCATAAAATAGTCAGCAGGTGCAGTTTTACTGTCAATTGTAGAAAACTAAAAGCGTCCGGAAAGAAGATCTGAAGACGCACTTATTCTTACTGCTAAATTTGATTATTTGCGGAAATAATAAGAAAAAAAACCTTTTCGTTCAAAAATGCACTTATCCACAATTATAGATTGTTATATCGCGCAGAAAAAAGGGGCTTGCCTGAAGCGTGACACGTGATCTTCTACGTGCAAGAGCTTCTACTGTCCACGCGAAGAACTCTATGAAAAAAAAATTCTGAAAAGGGGATTCTTAATTACAGTTGCTACCATAGTTCTTATATTTTACCACACATACAAGCTTGTTCCCACAACAAACGTAATGCTAAGCTACAGATATCTTCATTTTTTCAATTTGAGTATATCATACAAACCCCAAAGCATATGTGTCGTACGTTGTTTTGGCTGCAGCTTTGACAAATTTTAAAACGTTCTGTTTGCAGTAATGATGCGATGTACACTAATTTTAGCAGCCGTGGTCGGAGTGCGACTGCCATTTTTTGCGTCTCTTTTTTCTTTTGTAGTTTCTTTTAGTTCTTGCGGCAATCTATCCTAACGAAAACTATTCAAAGGAAAGCTATTAATTTGAAGCATGCAGTTATGACGACGTCTTTCTTCTACAGGTGTTCGATCACAAAGGCACTACAAGTAGAAGGGGGCGAGCACTGACTTCCGTTTAACGAATAGATAACGGCAAATATCATTTTTTTTTGTTTCAAGCGTCAACAACACATCCACATGGGAAGCCGCGCACTGCCAGATGTCGCAACCAATGCAACCAAGTTAATATGGCCGCCTCACCGAGTATGCAGCTTATTTCAACCTGAGTAAACCAGACGAGAAAGTTGTCTGAGGGCCAACAGGTGATGCTTTATTTTGCATTTTTACTCCACGGTCTAGCTGTACATCCACTTTCCAAGTTTTCTCTCTTACTGGGATTTATGAATGTTGCTTTTATTTCCACGTGCCATCTGCGAAAGGATATACATTGTTATGCACGCTGCTCAAGTCCATATTTTTAAAGGCTGTTGGGAGCTGCTGCCCAACAACCGACCACAAAAGAGGCTGCGATGAACTAAGCGCCTTCCTCCAACCTGGGACCAGAGAACACCTTGCCAAGGGACACAAAAACAGGAGGAGCACTGAAGTCTGAGTTCTGCCTAATTTTTTCCATGCCGTGTAACCCATGGACACCTAATAAATAACCATGCAATGTACCTTTCAGCTGTATTATTTTCTGTGCATGGATATTTTCAGCATGCTTTATTTAAATAAGGAGCTACATTAAAAATATCAGTACTGCATACGTATGGGATGGCTTTTAGTTGCCTATTAGCCATAGCGCGAAATAGCAACTAGCCGTAGTACTGATTATTGAAACATTCAGCATTATAATGTGCCGGATTGCCAATTGCTTTGGCTGGACGCCAATAATGCAAAACCACTGGGCAAGATTGGATTGGAAATATTGTGTAGCCGATAAATCTGGCTGGATGCCAGTTGTGAATATTCAGTGAATAAGGATGGATACAAGATATTGGATGCCCAGTGAGCTTGGCGGGACAGCCGTGAATAACAACCAGTCAGTGAGCTTGGGTGGAAGATATTGATTAGTCATTGAGTACCATTGAATGCCAGTAAACAAGGTAGTATGCCAATACTAGTTTTGATAGGAGAGCCAATCAATTTGGTTGGCATATATCTTGGCTCTTTGTGCGCCCCAGTCAGACGCCAATATGGACCAATATTGGGACCAATATATACCAATATTGGACCAGTGACGGTCCATTCATGGCGTGCTGCTTGGGCTCGGTGCATCTTGCGCTACAACAATATATATATATATATATATATATATATATATATATATATATATATATATATATATATATATATATATATATATATATATATATATATGGTATCCCAGATAACTAGTACCAATATTGTTAAACATGCGGTTAGCCCTAGCACAGCAAAACCAATTCAGAGCTGTTCAGAGTCGCCTATGCAAACCAAGGTAGTAATCAGTGAAGACTTATTGGCTATATTTGCAATTATTGGCTTGAGAGAAAAAGTGTGAATGCAGACATTGCAGAGGTCGAAAAACAGGTAGCTTCTTTGTTTCCATCAAACTAGCTTTTACTCAAAGTGATATTTTTATCACTCGAAAACAATGCCTGGCGCCAAAACAAAAAAAAAACTTCCTCATGACTGCGGCCTCATTTTAAAGCCTCGAGTCGCGCCCGAGAAAACAAAACCCGCTCTTATGGGCAGTGCTCTCTGCAACGAAGCTGGTTGTACGCACTTGGCGAATGATTTAAAGTAAAAAGTGGTCCCCTGACACCATTATTTGAAGGCCTATAAAAAGGGCGACGTAAGACGTAGCGTTTTTCGAGAAGCTCTGCTAATTTTCCAATGACACGTTTTCTCTCAAGCCCATATATACAAACAATAGCTATTTAGTCCTAACTAATTACCTCTAGTGAACGAACCAAATATTAGAGGTTATCATCGCAACTGTGAAAACTGTGAACAGCTCTAAATTAAGTAAATCTAGTCTGAGTCAAGTGTATCGTAGGAGCCGCCGGCAGGCGTTACACCCGTCGAGTCTTGCAGTGAGTGGCTCGGTATTTGGTGGTGCAGAGCCGGACTTCTCCGAAGCAGTTGCGGTTGACGGCGCCTGCACAGGGAGATCTGTGGAAGACCGTCATTGCTCTTGCAGCACTGGACGTGCAGGACTTGCGATGGAAACTGCATGCCGAGGCCGTAAGTTGTCGTAGTGTACTTAGCGAAGCTACTTAAACACTTTCGCCAAGTAGGTCACCACACTCACCACTTGACACACTGTGCGTTCTTTTCACGACGTACGCTCTCGCGCAATGTTCCAAACAGAAACACACGCTCAGTCCCTCGCTTCACATTGGGCTGCTCTTTCAAAAGTACTTGCTTATATTGCATGGAACTGAGGAAGTCCGGCCTGACTGCCGACATTTTCGCGCGAGGATGTCGCTTCACGAAGAGCTCTGTAGGTGTTCTTTCAGTCACGCTGGTTGGAGTATTGTGAGGCGCAATTGGAAAACTGTGAAGACTCTCCTCGATGGCACATGGAATTCTAGAAACTTCCCCTTCGAGCAACTGCTTGAGCCGTGGTTTCTTTATTGTTTGCCCCGTGCGTTTTGCTGTGCCGTTTGTTGCTGCATGAAAAGGTGGGGAACGAATGTGCTTGAATTCATTTCGAGACAAGAATTCGTTAGAGAGCGAGGACGTGAACTGCTGTCCGTCATCGCTCACTAGAAGCTCAGGCAAGTTATAAGCTGCAAAGCTGTTGCAGAGGTTCTCAACCATTTTGCAGGTGGATGTAGACGACATCAGCCACACTTTGACCCTTTTAGAAAATGAATTCTCTAACAGTAGAAACGCATGAAAACTCATCGAGCAAAAGTTACATCCCGCATGAAAAATACTTTACCGGATAGTTTCAAGGACGCAGTGGTACGAGCTGGGCGGCGGGCTGAACCGTTTGGCAAATTTTGCACCTCGCTACGTTTTGCTCAATTGCCATATTAATGCTAGATCATCATACAAACCTCCTAGCCAGCATCTTCATGCGACTGGTCATTGGATGTTCCTCATGGACCAAGTTCAGTGCGCGAGTCCTCATTTCTTCCGGAATCCCCGCTCTAACACTCCAGGCTACACACTCCTGTTTAAATGAAAGCTCATCGCTACGCCTATAATAGGCTCCGAGGTCTGTGTACTGTTTAGGCCAACCATTCCAAGTGAACTCTGCAGCAGGAAAGAGTCCTGTTCCGCGTTGTTGCCTTCACAATATAATTGGCAGTTATCGGAAGGCATTAGAACAATGCGAGATGTTCCTCTGGAACTTTCTGAGCAATAACAGGGTTTCGTAATATCGAAAGTGCGTCGGCCACATGAATATTTTTTCGCTGGCGGTAGCTGAGACGGTACTGGTACGTGGATGGTATCTATATAGTCCACCGCTGTATCAGCGCTGCGGCTAACGTGGCTGTTTGTTTCTTCTGCCTAAGAATGCATAGTAGCGGCTGATGGTCTTAGTTTGTTGTGAACATTGTACCATAAAGGCAGAACAAATAAACATTTTAAGCCAAACCCGCAAACCTAATGCTTCGCGCTTACACTGCGCATACTTTTTCGCAGCTTCTGTGAGCTTTCGGGATGCGTGCGCGATCGGCCTTTTGTCGCAGTCAGCCGTTTCATAGAAGATAACAGCACCCAAATGATGCACTGACGCGTCAAAAAGCATTGCTATCAGCTTATTTATATTGTAAAATGCCACTACCTGGCTATTAGCCAGCAGCTTTTTTGTCACGGTAAACGCCTGACTGCATTCCTGCGTCCATGACCACTTTTTGACTTCCATTGTCGCCGATGCAGCGAATCTTTGACGGCTTAACCATTCTTTACGAACTTAGAAGTTCAGCAGGCCTACATAGGCCCTCAGTGCCGTCACTGTGGTGGGCTTGGGTACTTTCAAAACTGCCGTCATCTTGCCCTCCGTGAGAGAAATTCCCTCGGCGGTCACAGTGTCGCAAAACTACGTCACCCTGTTCAGAAAGCAAGAATATTTGTCCGTTTTCAGCACAATAGATTGCTCACGCAACCTGTCCATAATACGTTCGAGTGTCTTCTGGCAGTCTGCAGTATCACACCCCGCCACGACTACACTATAAATGTAGTACCCTACGTGTGGAATGCCATTGAGCACCACATCCATCATCGACTCAAAAATCTCTGTGGCACTGGCCACTCCATTGGGGAGGCGCTGAAACTCGAAAAGCCTCAAGTGGGTATCAATGGTTAAACATGACCGTGAATCGAGTATGAGCCACACCTGTTGATATGCTTTAGATTGGCCAAGGACTCGAACACCTTGTCTCCAGCAGTGAATGAATACAGGTCCTCCGGCCAGGGTAAGGGATAAAAATCGGTTTTCATGACAGAGTTTACGGTCATTTTGTTGTCCCCACACAACCTGAGACTACCGTCGTTTTTCGGAACAACCACGCACACCGTTGCACAGTTAGTCGGCGAAACTTGAGGAAGAATTCTTATCCTAACATGCCATTCAGCTGGTCTGCTACCTGCTGTCGAAGAGCAAATGGAACGGGATTAGCACGGCAGAAAACTGTGGCGCAACCAACTTTCAGCAATATGTGCGCTTCAAACTTTTGTATGGTGCCTATTTCGTTCATAAATACGGAAGGGTAACACTTTCGCAGTACTCGCACCCGATCGACAGTCTTATTTATCCAAGTGTCTAGTCAATTCTACCCCAGGAGATTTTGAAGTTTTTGGCCGTCACCTTAAAAAACTAATGATAGTAAAGTGACTATCTCCTTTTTTGTTTACCTCATAAATACCTCACACTGACTCTTTAGAGGCATTCGTTGTCCTGTGTTCTTTCGGAGAGAGGTTTTGGAGGGTTCGCATTTTATATGCTGTAAAAGGACTCCTACACACTTTCGGGCACAATTGTACCAGGCGCCCTGTATCAATCTGCACGCGTAAGCCTTTAGCCTCAACTTGCACATTGACTTCGTAACGTGAATGTTTTAAGTTTATTGAATGATACACTACTTGCGCCTCCACTTTGTCAACATTCTAGTGAGTTCCTTCTCCTGTAAAAAGTTTTCCGTTCGGGCACCTTTCCTATTGACCTTTTCTCGAACTTTTATGATAAACAATTTTTTTACCAACAAGCGCGATACGAATGTCCTCTGCCGCACATTCGGCATCTGTTTTTCGTCTGGTCTTGGCTGCGTTTCACGTCTTTAAGCCTATTGGCGTCCGTCTACTGACCGCGTTCGGCGGAGCCTCTTCGCCTCCCGCTTTCATTAGTGCCGCGTGTTCCGTTCCGCTAGTTCTCTATCAAATAGAAACTTGCAGGCACCTTCAAAAGTTGTGTTCTCGGCGGCGAATTGGGCACGCTGACTCTCTCCATTGCGTACGTCTGCTACTAGCCTGTGACGCAGGGCATCTTGTCAAAAGTCTCCGTATTCACACTTCCTCGCCAAAAACTTCAACTCTGCTATGAGGTCTTTGACACTTTCATGATCATTTTGAAGGCACCGGTTAAATTGAAAGCACTCCCCTATCATCGAGCTACAGGGGCATTTGATGTTTGAACAGCTTAGAAAACTCTGTGTACGACTTTTAGATTGGCGACGCCAGCACAATCAAGCTCTTCAAAATCTCACACGCTTCAGGGTCTATCAGCCTAAAACCTTCGGAAACTTCTTTTCATCTTTTATGTAAATCAATGTATTTCAAGTAGGATTCAATGTTCGGTGACTTTAGGTCAAACTCTGTTATCCTTCCTGCTCGCGACATTCCAACAGAAAGGAAAACTCAGTTCCGATCCGCATGGTTCCTTTGTTGCTCGAAGCGACCCACAGGCATTTTTCAATGGGTGTTTCATGCTGCCATCCTCCAGTAACTACTGGCGCCGGTCTCCGGAAGTGCGTACTAATAGCCGAGCCGACTCTGCTACTGCGACGAGGTAGGTATACAACCTCGTCTCCAGATGAGCTGGCTTATCGCGGTAGCATCCTGGCAAGAAAAAGCCGTTTATTCACAATCATATCATGTATATATATATATATATATATATATATATATATATATATATATATATATATATATATATATATGTATATAACTGTAAAAAATTGGGCGAAAGGACGGTAACTTCTTGGCAGCTGTATTTCCAATCTTTATCAGGCATTCGAATTGACGGTACTTTTAGTCATTTTGATGCTTACTTGTCAAACTGGAATACATTTCAAATGGCGGTGCATTTGATCATTTTGATATATAGTACGTAAGTTGTAAATATTACAGTTGATTGTCATTCTCAAATGATGGTTCATTTCATTATTTTGTACAATACACTTAGGCCTATCAGTATGACGGCTGGCTGTCATTTTCACACGATGGCGTTGTCACACTATCGGAAGGAATGGCTTCATTTCCTCACTTCATTACCATTTCACCTGTAAACCATTGAGCGTATATTCATGCAGTTACTTTTATGTTTCCCATATGAAGGCACCTATATTGGTCCATTTTCTTTTGCCTGATTCTTTCAGTTAAATAACACAAATGCTTAAAGTCATCTTCATATGCTAATAATAGGAATTCCTCAAGGTCAAAATTTCACTTTTGGGGCACTCCATATGCTGTACTTTAGACACAGTCTTAGTTGAATTCACCAGGACCATCTCACCCAACTGGCCAGCTCAGAGAAATAAATTGTTCACCCCGCAAGACACATATGCAGCCGCCACGAGACCGACAACCAATTTTTCAGATTCACTAGAGCTGCAAGAATGTTACAAAAATCAAATTTTGTAGAAAAACATGACTTTACATAAGCTTCCAAATGCCACCATGGTGGCATTTGGAAGAGATTCGCAGTTTCGTTTCCGTTCTGATGCACACTGTTTACGAAGACAAGCAGAATAGATGACAATGGATGTAGTGGTTCTGCATGCATAAGGCAAACATGGGCTTAGACGAAGTTTAGGCTCGAAATGAACCTGCTACTGTTAGTTCACTGAAGGGTAGATGCTTGGGCTTGTTGGCTCATGGTATAAAGCATAAAACGAAAGAAGCATAGCACAAAAAGACAGACACAGCGTCGAGACACACAGTGCTATCTTGCAAGAAATGTTTATTTTAGTAAAGAAAGGTTTTTATGCCTTCACATCACAGTGAACCACCAATCATGCTCTAGCAAAGCATATCTGACAGGTACACAAGTTCTGTAGAAAACGTGCGACCGAAGGGCTGCTTGAACAATTTTCTTTGAAAAGGAATATCGACAGTGCTTCAATTATTTTACGTGCTAACCTGTTTTATGCACTTTTAAAACAAGACGCGTTCTAAAATGGGGAGTGCATTCACACACATTACAGTAAGTCGACAAACGTTTCCCGCACATGTTCTTCACGTCCAGCCCATGGTCCCGAAACTGATCATTTAGGCATATGCCGTTTGTCCTACATATTGCGTGCCTCAGGAGTGAGCAATTTGATAGGGAACATTTTCAGTGCAATAAAAAAAATTTCTCCAAGCTTCCTTGAGCAGCCAAGCGCCTTATTGAGCCCTGAAATCATTTTTGTGCACAGACGACTGAAATAGGAGCCGAAAAGCTCGCTCTGCTGCTAGATCACTGCGCTATTTTCTTTTGAGCCCAGCAACCCTGCGGCAGATGCTATTTTTCGGATCCTAATAAGTTGTGTCATCTGTGTACGAAAGCGTTTTCAAAACTCAATAAGGCAGTTAGCTGCACAAAGAAGCTTGGAGAAAAATTTATTTATTGCACTGAAAATGTTGCCTATACAATTTCTCTCTCCTGTGGCAAACAATATGTAGGACAAGTAGGCAGATGCTTGAGTGATAACTTTGGAACCATGGGCTGGGCGTAAATAGTATCTGCGGGAAAGGTTTATCGACCGACTTTCATGTGTGTGAATGCATTCCCCGTCTCAGAAAACGTGTGAATATAAAAGTGCATAAAACAGGTTAACACATGAAATAATTGAGGCACAGTGGCTTGTCCCTTTTGAGAGAAAATTATGCAAGCAGCCCTTCGGTCACACTGTTGTCAAGGGAACTTGTGTGTTGGTTTGGTTGGTTTGTGGGGTTTAACGTCCCAAAGCGACTCCGGCTATGAGAGATGCCGTAGGGGAGGACTCCGGAAATTTTGACCACCTGGGGTTCTTTAACGTGCACTGACATCGCACAGCACACGGGCACTTTGATTTTCGCCTCCATGAACAAGCGGCCGCCGAGGCCGGGATTCGATCCCGCGTCCTTGGGAACAGTAGTCGAGCGCCGGAACCACTGCGTCACCCCGGCGGGGCAACTTGTGTGTTCGTCAGATACTCTTTGCCAGTGCATGCCTGGTGGTCCACTGTGATATGAAGGTATAAAAAGGTTTTTCTTTTAATAAACATTTGTCGCACTGCGTGTCTCTCCTACTTGTGTCCATGCCTTTTTGCGCTACATATTTTCCTTGAGCTTACTGAACAGCAACATTTTGCAGGACACTTCCCTGCATAGTCTTGCAGTACAAGTGGCGAACCACTTTCCAAATACGGCAGTTATAGTTGTGAAAACGCATCACTGCTACTGCGTTGCACTGCAGAAAGGTGTGCGAATGCACTCACAATTATGCATCATTTCTTGAATATTTCCAAGAATGTGTGCAAAGCAGAACACTAGGTGAAATTGAAAAAATGTTCCTTGGCGCATGGTTTTGAATAATATTCAGAACGTTCATTAGACAAAAGTACTCTGATGCTGCATCTTCTTGGCAGGTCAGTTGCCAGTTTCATAGGGGCATTCAAAAATTCTAAACATTTACCTCGTCTTTTAATGATGAGTTAATCAGGATTGTTGTATTCGCAAAGAAAGCAAGCACATGTGAACTCTGTGAACTTTTAGCAGTGCAAGCTTTAGCAGTGGACCATATCTTGAAACAGTAATAGCTAGCAGCCATTTGTATGTACTGAATGAACCCACTGATAATAATAGACTTGCTTTTATTAGGCTCCTTTCTGAAATAAAGTTTCCGTCTTCTCACATATTCGCCCTCTTGAATTCTGAATTATTGACTTTCCACTGCGGTTGTATTACAGGGTGTCTAAGGTAAGTTTAGACAAGGGTTAAAATGGTACGCTTGAGGAAGGCCAGAGAAACCACCTGAATACAGCTACCAGTCATCTGGTGCACCACAGGTAAATTTTTTGTTTTGTAGTTAACTTATTAGTAATTAAGATATTTTTTCTAATTTACTAACTATTACCTATAGACAACAAATGTGATTTGCAGAGTTGGAGAGCATCTTCTAAAAACCCCATTCCATCTATTTCCAATACAGAAAGCTTCACGTGTATTGTTTTTCCAAGCCTTAAAAAATGTCCGCGAAATACAAAAAATATCACGTGACTGGCGCATTCGTGCGCCACGATTGTGCTGCTCTCAACCTGGCTTTCAGTGAACGAAATCAGCTGCGGCACTGGCTCCGCGACCCTGTTGAGCGGCAGGCCGATATCTGGCGATGCTAGCGCGTGACAATGCAAGCTCACTGCGCTAGCTGCAACCACCGCCAACATATCAGCCTGCCGATGGTACTGGGCTGTCGAGTCACGGCCGCAGCTGATTTCGTTCATTCGGGCTACGACTGAGAGCACCACAATCTTGGAGCACGAATGCGCCAGTCACGTGGTATTTTTTGCATTTCGCGGGCTTTTTTAGGGCTTGGAAACACGCTACACAAGAGGCTTTGTCTATCGGAAATAGATGGAATAGGGGTTTTAAAAGATGCTCGCCAACTTTCAAAATGAAAGTTGTCGTCTGAAGGCAAGAATTATTAAATTAAGAAATTATCCTAATTAGTAATTAGTTAACTGCAATACAAAAAATCGCCTATGGTGCGCCTGATGGCTGGCAGTTGTACACAGGTAGTTTCTCTATCCTATCTGAAATGTTTCATTTTTTATCCCTTGGCTAAAATTTTCTTGGACATCCTGTATAGTGCTTCGGCTATTTGCAGCAGTACTGCGGCGAATATGAAAGGCTTGATAAACTGAGAACGTTAGTTGTGACTACTGTGGTTTCATGAAAATGTACAAATAATCGAGAGTCGGAAACCTCACAGATAAGAAACCTCGCCTTTGACTGCTACATAGTTGGTCGTTTTGCACATTGCCTGCTTCAAGTCTCAGCAACTAGAGATATTGAAATTTTTGGAGCTGCCAAAAATGATCATAGGTTTTTTATCAATTTACCTTAACTACCACAGCAAATACCAGCTGCTGCTAAATATTTCCTTGAAGAATTATAAATTCGTCAAGGAAATGCTCTGACGAATTTATAATGCAAATGAATTTTTTCTTAACCCACTACACAATTTGCAACTTAGCCTTTCATATCTAATGGTGCATCAATCAAGACACACTGAACAACACTTTCTTTAAAAAGCCTTGCATGTAGCACTCAGGTTCCCTGAATTCAGACTTCAGGAAATTTTAATGCATTGTGTAGATGTACATTAACTATAGCCACAGCTATAAGCTATCACAATAGCATAAGCCAAATATCAATGTCTGTGATTATTTCAAAGGTCGACTCACCAGTGTAAAAACGCCAGTAGCAGGCTCAACAACCTCGGTGAAATACCGCTGGCTGTCCCTTTCCTGGGCTCTTGAAAGGATGTATTTGTTCCGAGTACTTGTAAAATATGAATAGTAAAATAAATTCGACTGATTTGGTGAGCGACGCAGCTAACAATAGTGCATTAGAATCCAATGGGGTGGGGGAAGCAAGAAAGTAAAGATATGCATTGAATAGTTCCGGCATATACTCAATAATTTGTATAAAAATAGCAAGACTATGTGATGAAAATGTGTGAGGTAACAGGCGCTATCCTAATCAAAACTAATGTGTGATATATATAAATCAACATAATTTGTTGAGAAGCATAGTGTTTAAAGTTTGATTATGATAGATACAGGCTACTAAAAAGTCGCGGGACAGGTGAAAAAAAAAATATGGGAATTTGGCGCACTTTATACCAATATATGGAAGACATGTGTCCATGAGATAACTGCAAAAATGGCAAGCTAGGTTTAACAATATTTCATTTTCGCAGCAGCAACAAAGCAAGAGTGATTAGCATGGAGAAGGCAAGGAAAATAATTCTTGACATATTCAAATTTCATTTTCTTTTCACTACTGTGACAAGATATATATATATATATATATATATATTCATAGTTGTCTAGAACGCGTATAATGTTTATATGGCGGAATCTTCTTTGAGGCTGAGTATACTGAAGTGGTGAAGAGAAACATGCTTGGGATATCCTGATGGCAGACTTGTTCACATTGTTATTATGCTCCACTATACGCAATCATATCCTACTATGCATGCTTTAAGATGAAAAGAGGTTATCCTTGAATACTAGTAGGCTGCAGTTACGTCGAAAGACTAAACTTACATCAAGATGCAGCTAAAGAAATCGAATTAGCCTCTACATATGACGATGAGCGATAGCAATGACACAAACTTTCTAATCACCGACGCGGCTTCATCTACCTCCGCAACTCCAACTGTCGTCGTAGCCCACCCCCATGACACTGGCCCATCTGCAGTATAAATGAGTTCGATGTCGAGGACTCGCACTCGCTTTATGAGTGTGTTAGCCAGCACGACAGGTGGGACACAACGCTGATGCTGGCCAAGGTCATCTTATTTCTCACTGGCACGGCACGCATGTAGTTCGAAAGGCACGAAGCAGCTATTCCCTCCTGGTATATTTGCGAACAAAAACTCTGTGACCTGTACGTAAAACCGACTGGCCGTCAACTTGCTGCCAACAGGGAATTCGCCACAAGGACCCAGACATCTACTGAGCCTTATATCAACTATATACAAGACATTCTGGCCCTCTGCCGAAATGATGATAAAGCCGACAGAACCTGATAAGGGGGGGGACAACCTCAAATGCATAGTCGGCGACGCCTTCAATATTCTACTCTGTCGGGACTTTTCCACAGTTGACTCCGTTCTGTAGGTTTGTAAACGTTTCGAACAGGCTAAACACCAACACATTGCACATTGCTTTCACCGGCTACCCAAGACAGCCCCAGCTCCACGTGCGAGGATCTGCCCACCCTAAAGCAGCCTTCCAACACTGAAAACGTGACCCGCATCCTGCGTCGTGAACTGGATGCGCTTGCTCCCGTTGCATCCAACCCGCCCTCCTCAGACAGCAACCTAGCTACGATAACTCCTATTCAAGCCGTTGTCCATTAAGAGGTTGCCAATTTGGACATCTCTTGTAGCCGCAAAATGGAACAGCAAAGTTCGAGCCTCGTCTTTCCCATGGTCGCCTCCGCTACGCCTCGCAACACCTACACGCCACGCTACCGATAGCTCACTCCTGATGAGTGGCGTACCCCTGACGATAGGCCCATCTGTTTCACGTGCTCGCGTATTAGCCACATCTCTCGCCATTGCCGCAGCCGCTGGCCTTCACCACCTCAACATTTCACTTACGTTGAACGCTACTCGGACTACGGCCAACGCCACTTCTCGCCTTGTTAAAAGCCGCCTCCGACTGACACCACTCCGCCTCCTCCTAAGTCCAGTCACTCTCCGTCCCCGCAAGCCCGCCGTTCCCGTTCACCTCTTCCTCGTCGCAGTTCTTCATCGTCCGCTGCCGGCCACTTCATTGGAATCTAGCCAATGCAGCTCCCGGAGGTGACGCTGCATTGGTACCCAAACCTGGAAATCCTCTACTGCCTATTTCATCGCCCTGTAACTTCCTTTCTCGGTTCGTTTATAGTATTCTTGTCTCTTGCCTCAATGACGCTGCTACCCAAGTCTCGATCATGAGCTCATCGTTTTGCCGTCGCCTAAGTAAAGTACAGATCCCCGCTGCTTTGCCCACCGTTCGTGTTGCCATATGGCAGTACTGCTGCCGTCACTGGCCTGTGCACTGCCCGAGTCACTCTTGCCGGTAATCACATCCCTGTTTTGTTCACCGTCCTCAACCAGTGTCCTCACAATGTGATCCTCGGCCTTGACTTTTTAATGGCCCACTCTGCCTTTATCGGCTGCGACAGCGGTCTTCTCAATTTGAACATACTTACCTGCCTTCGCTAAATCGAGTTCTCTCGCCTGCCCCCTGACTCTGCTGTTCACCTACCTCTGTCCCCTTTCCCGTTCGTGCCTGATGATGACTATGTACCTTGCCCTATCAGCGAGGTCTTTCTCGACCGCAACGTCGTTTTTCCTCATCTCAGTGTACGCGTTACCCAGACCAGCACCTACCTTCCAATCCTGAACTTCAGTCGGCCGCCCCAAGTTCTCCCCGAAGGAATATTCCTGTCTACCTTGTCCCCTCTCACAGACTGCACCATTTGTGCGCTCACTCCTCTCGCATCTTCAAGCGTCCTTCAAACACCCGTATTCCCTACCTCAATTACTGATTCTATTTCAGCGATGACTGCCTCTGACCGCAGCCCCAAACATGCTACAGCCTTTTGCTATCCTTCACCGACATCTTTTACTTTGCTGCCGGCTCTCTGGACCAAACATCAGTTGTGACTCACGTGACACCGGTGATGCACGACCTGTGCATCGGAGACCTTATCGCGTGTCCCTTTCTGAGTAACAAGTCATCCAATAGGAGGGCGACAAGATGTTGGCCAACGATATCATCGAACCTTCGAGCCGCTCCTGGGCACCTCCTGGCGGGCTCGTTAGAATGAAAGACATTTGACGCTTGTGCGTCGACTATGGACATCCGAACAAAATTACAAGGAAAGATGTTTACCCGCTTCCGCGAATAGACGATGGCTTGGTTTGTCTACATGGAGCCCGCTACATCTCCTCCATCGACCTTCGTAGCGGTTACAGGCAAATCTCTGCTGACGAACAAGACCGCGAGAAGACAGCTTTCGTCACACGCGATCCACTTTACCAATTTAATGTTATGCCTTTTGGATTTCGAGCGCCCCTGCCACATTTGAACGGATGATGGACTCTTTCCTCCACGGCTTCAAATGGACGACTTGTCTATGTTACTTGGATGACGTGATTGTCTTCTCACCCTCGTTCGAAAGCCACCTTCGTCGCCTTTCTTCCATCTTGGCACTTTTCCGCCGTGCCGGACTTCAACTGAACTCAAAGAAATGCAGTTTTGGTCACAGCGAACTTAAAGTGCGTGGCAATTTGGTGAATGCCTCAGGCGTGCAACCCGATCCCGACAAATGTCGCGCTGTCAGTGCTTTTCCATCTCCCCGTTCACTCCGTGATGTCCGCTGCTTTATAGGACTGTGCTCGTATTTTCGGCGGTTCATCCCAAATTTCGCCACCATTCCTCGTCCTCTCACCTTTCTGCTGAAGAAAGGCGTTCCTTTCTCTTGGGTACCAGTTCAGTTCAGTTCAATCGTTCAGTCGTGTCCGACTCTTCGTGACCCTATGGACCATGTCACGCCACGCTTGCCGGTCTCTCACTATCTTCCTAACATCACATAACTTCATCTGCAGTGCATCCATCTAACCACCGCGTTCGCTGCCTACCCCTTTTCCGCCGGCCCTCAACCTTTCCCAACATCAAATCTTTCTATAGCGACTCCTCTCTTCTCTTCAGATGACCAAAGTAGCTGAGCTTTAACTTTAGAATTTGACCCTCCAATGAGCATTCAGGTTTTATGGTCGACAATATCGACTGATTTGATCTTCTGGCAGTCCAAGGAACTCTCAAGAGTCTTCGCCAGCACCACAATTCAAATGCGTCAATTCTTCGGCGGTCAGCCTTTTTCACAGGCCAACTCTCGCATCCATACATCACAAATGGAAAGACCATAGCATGAGTTATACGGATCTTGGTTGGCAGACTAATGTCTCTGCTCTTTACTAGGCGGTCAAGGCTAACCATTGGTCTTTTTCCCAGAAGCAGGCGTCTCCTAATTTCATGGCTGCAGTCTCCTTCTGAGGTAATCTTGGAGCCCAAGAAGAGAAAATCTGTCACAGCTTCCACTTCTTGTCCATTGATGCTCCAGGACTTGATAGGGCAAGACGCCATGATCTTTGTCTTTTAATGTTCAGTTTAAGCCCAAACTTCTCACTCTCGTCTTCTACGCGCATCAGAAGTCTCTTGAGTTCCACTTCACTTTCTGCCATTAAAGTGGTATCATCCGCATATCTAAGGTTGTTGATACGTTTTCCAGCAATCTTCACTCCAGCTGAAGACTCGTCCAGACCGGCCTTCCTCATGATGCACTCTGCATATAGGTTAAATAGGCAGGGCAACAGTATGCAGCCTTGCCTCACTCCTTTCTCGATCGGAAACCAATCGGTAAGATCATGCCCAGTTCTGACTGTGGCCTCTTGCCCTTCATACAGGTTCCTGAGGAGACTGATGAGGTGACTTGGAACTCCCATCTCTTGGAGAGCTTGCCACAATCTGCTGTGATCTACGCAGTCAAATACTTTCGCATAACCAATAAAGCAGAAGTAGATGGGTTTCTGGAACTCTCTTGCTTTTTCCATGATCCAGCGAAGGTTGGCAATTTGGTCTCTAGTTCCTCTGCCCTTGCGAAACCCAGCTTGCACGTCCGGAAGCTCCCGATCCACATGCTGCTGCAGCCTACCTTGGAGGATTTTCAACATCACCTTGCTAGCATGCGAAATAAGCGCGATCGTGCGGTAGTTGGAACAATCTTTGGCACTGCCTTTCTTTGGAATGGGGATGTAAACTGACCTCCTCCAATCCTGTGGCCACTGCAGGGTTTCCCAAATCTTCTGACATAATGTATGCAGAATGTTAACAGCGTCATTGTTGAGGTTTTGAAGCAACTCAGCTGGAATGCCATCAATTCCGCTAGCTTTGTTCTTAGCAAGGCTGGCTAAGGCCCATTCAACTTCACTCTTCAGGATGCCCGGCTCGAGATCAGTAATCACAACCGTCTTATGTTGGGTTTGCACATTCGGGTCCTTCTTGTACAGTTCTTCTGTGTATTCCTGCTACCTCTTCTTTATCTCTGAGGCTTCAGTGAGGTCCTTGCCTCGTTTGTCCTTTACCACGCTCAGCTTAGCACAGAAGCTTCCTTTGATATCTTTGATTGTCTTATACAGAGCTCTTGTGTTCCTTAATTGGCTGTTGTCCTCAACTGCTTGGCACTGTATGTTCAGGAAGGCATTCTTATCTCTCCTTGCTATTTTCTGAAAATCCGCATTGAGAATCTTGTATATTTCTCTTTCCCCCATAACTTTTGCCATCCTCCTTTCCTCAGCTATTTGCAGAGCCTCTTCAGATAACCAGTTTGCTTTCTTGCATTTCTTTTGCTTTGTAACTACCTCAATAGCAACTTCTTGTATCATATCACGAACATCAGTCCACATCTCTTCGGGCTCTCTGTCTTCTAGACCTAATTCTTGAAATTGATTCCTCCCTTCCACAGCATATTCTAATGGAATTTGATCCAGATCATACCTGAAAGGCCTTCTAGTTTTCTGCGTTTTCCTCAATCGAAGCTTAATTTTGGCAACAAGAAGCTGATGATCGGTGCCACAATCGGCCCCAGGCCTTGTTTTTACTGCTTGTATAGCACTTCTCCATCTCTGCCGGCAAAGAAAATAATCGATCTGATTCCTGTACAGACTGTCCGGTGAAGTCCATGTGTACAGGCGCCTCTTGTGCTGCTGAAAATGAGTATTCGCTATGGTCAGGTTGTTTTCTTGACAAAACTCTACTAGCCTCTGCCCAGCTTCATTTGGCTCGCCAAGACCGAACTTGCCTACAATTCCGGATATTTCTTCACTCCCGACCTTAGCATTCCAGTCTCCTATGAGAAAAACGACGTCTGATGATGGGGTGCGGTCTAAAAGGCATTGTAGGTCCGCATAAAATCTCTCAACGTCAGCTTCTTCAGCAGTAGAGGTCGGTGCATAGACTTGGATAACTGTTATGTTGAAAGGGCGACCTTGGATCCGTAGTGAAATCATTCGGTCGTTTTTTGGGTTGTACCCTAGCACTGCTTTGCCCATTCTTCTGTTTACTATGAGAGCGACCCCATTCCTTCTCTTGGATTCGTGCCCACAATAAAAGACATAATGGTCGCCGGAGTTAAATTCTCCCATTCCAGTCCACTTGAGCTCGCTGATATCCAAGATATCAATGTTCAATCTGCCCATTTCTCGCTTGACGACATCCAGTTTACCTTGCGTCATAGATCTTACATTCCATGTTGCTATGTGATATATCTCCTTGCAACATCGGACTTTCCGGTCGCTTCGCGACCCATCCACAACTGAGCGCCCTTTTGGCTTTAGCCCAGCCGCTTCATTCGTCCTGGAGCTACTAGGAATCGCCCTTTGTTCATCCCCAGTAACATGTGGGACGCCTTCCAACCTGGGGGGCTCATCTTCCGGCGCCATATCATAAATGGTATTGCGACTGGCCATAGGGTTTTCTTGGCACGAAATACTGGAGTGGGTTGCCATTACCTTCTCCAGTGAATCACATTTTGTCAGAACTCTCTGCCGTGACCTGTCTATCATGGGTGGCCCTACACAGCAGAGCTCACGACTTCATCGAGTTTCGCAAGCCCCTCCTTCACGACAAGGCAGTGATCCACGAAGGGGTCTCTTGGGTACCAGAGCAGACTAAAGCATTCTCCACCCTCATCGCCGCTCTAATCAATCCTCCTGTGTTGGCCCATTTCAATCCGTCTGCCCAGACGGAACTCCGCACCGACGCCCGTGACCTTGGCATTGGAGCCATTCTTGCACAGCGTCAACGCGACCAACACTGCTTGATTGCCTACGCCAGTCGTCTCCTATTATCAGCGGAATAGAATTATTCTAATACGGAACGGGAGTGCCTGGTTCTCGCTTGGGCCATTGGAACCTTCCAACCATACTTGTTTGGGCAACACTTCACTGTTATTACCAATCACCACGCCCTACGTTGGCTCTCTTCCCTCAAGAATCCTGCTGGCCGCCTTGGCCGCTGGGCACTGCGCTTGCAGGAGTATAGGAGTATACGGTGGTGTACAAATCCGGTCGGATTCCACCAGGATGCAGACTGTATGGCCCGTTATTCCATTCGATCCCCCTTCCCTTGCTGACCATGAGTCGGACCCCTGTGTCTTCTCTATATCCGACTTTTCCTATATAGCAGACGAACTGCGCTTGGACCCAACCCTTAGTTCTCTTATCGACCGCCTCCGCACAGAGAGCCGTGACTCTTCCCTCGCCCTGTTCTTCCTTCATGAGAACACGCTGTACTACCTCAACATGCGACCTGATGGCACTGAGCACTTCTCGTCGTTCCCCAAAACCTACGGTCTGCCATTCTCAAACAAATCTTTAACGCCCCTACAGCTGGTCATCTTGGCCTCTCACGCATATAAGACCGCTTGCGCCGGCATTTCTTCTGGCCTGGACTCTACCGCTCCGTCCAAAGTTATGTGCCAATGCGCCTTTGCTGCCACCTGGACACCTGCAGCTTATTAGCTGCAGATCTCATTAGCCAATTGGGTGCTTCCTATTCAACAAAGTAAATAGAATGTACTGTCATGCTCACTATGAGTTGCAACGCATCCCTAGTCAATCAATTCTTGCATCAATACAATAATAAAGCAATGAGGGTTTAGGGTGACCATGCAACTTGTAACAATAGTCAATGAACTCTGTTCTCCGTTTCTTCAACTGGATGAACAAATTGTGAGCAAGGTTAAAGTCAATGTGTGCCAAGAACTTGGCTCCTACCGCATCTTGTGCGTTGTAGTGTATATTGAGTGCGACAGTACATTTTCAGAAATTTTTATGCAAGTCAGAATTGTATTAAGTACATGATATAAAATTCATTTCTAATATGCATGATATTTACTAGTGTAAATTATTTCGGACTGTCGTTTTGCAATTCTAATTACCTGCTAAATTATTTGTTTACGAATGATAGTCAGGTACAACTAAAGAAAGAACAAGCAGTTGCTCTTCAAGTCCCTTCAGCAAATTCCATCAAACAGTTTCATGATGGTATGGTTAACCCGAGTGCAGAGTGTTCATTCACCTTTCCTAATCATCAAAATAAAAATATCAGTTATGCAAGTTGTTCTATGGAACCCAATATATACAAAGCTTCAGCAATGAATAAATTGCTCAAAAACTAGACATGAAATTTTATTTGTTTCCTAGCAACCAAAGCATTTTATCCTTAGAGTAACACGTATATCCTAAATATATAACCTGCACAACCCCTAAGGAAGAGATTTTTTCAATCATTTGAAACTGATTTACCTCAGCGAAACCTCCACAGTAATAGGGCGCCAGGTGGACAGGAGATATTGAATACGAAGAACGCTCCAAGTAGTAGTGCCATTGCTTCATCTATGCTTGCAATGCTAATGCAATCTTCCTCATCTACTGCCAGCACAACTCGATGGATGTCCCCCGTGTCTCAGCCTGCATGTGAAACCGAAATTACTTTACACAAGAATACAACTTGGGTACACAAAACAATGATGAGTTGCAACATACTTTGCATAAGTACGCTGACAAATATGAAATGAATCTGGGGAATAATAACATACAGGACTATCGTTTTTATATTATTATAAACTGTCCAGTTGTAAGATGAGCAAAATCTGTCGGCATGGTGCGACCTGCCTTTCTTGATTTCAAATACGCTTTTCTAGTACGAGAGCTGTTTCTACAAAAATGAGGCTATCTATTCACAAGAGAATATAATAGTATATGTACACAATATGGACCCAATTGGACAATGATTTCTGACAGACCCTAAGGTTTAAGCTACAACTTTGCCAATCTAAAAAAAAAATATTTACAATATCTTCCGATTCTAGAAACAATTATTCAAAAGTAATGTCTTTGCGAACATATACCTTATTTGACTTTGTTTTGGCTCAAGAGAAGGTGCCCCTGCCGCCTAAGAAAGACTAAATCTTGTTATGAAACACCTTTCTCTGCGCATGCGACCATGGTGGCGTGACTGCCACGTAGACGGCTTTCTGCTGCTATCTGGTCAAAACGCAGCAGCGGGCAGCTCTACTCAGATGTTGACTGGAGTCGTGTAAAGCTTGGTACGCGACTCTTTCTGCGCGTACATTCGCCTACTAAAGTACACTGCAAAGCTGGCTGAGGCTTTCAGCGAGCATCGTCTCAGGAAGGAGCAAAAAGAGACAAAGTATTGTTATCAAACACCTTTCCCTGCGGACTTCAGGTAGTCACGCTAGACGAAAGACAAGCTGGGTCACCGTGGCCGCCCTGTGGCCCGCAGAGGCGTGTTATATGATAGCTCACAAGAGCAGCACCGAAGGACGGCAGGTGTTCAGGCGGGTGCTAGCTCCCGCTGCTTGAACAATTCGACTATGAGCGTCAGCAAGACGCCATCTTCCAACCAAATTTTCCACGCACGCCACATACCCTGCCCTGGCGGCTAGGCGTCAAAGAGATATAAAACGATCTTCAAACAGCCGGCAGCTCAGCAGCAATCGGATGTTAATGCATTCAATGTCTGCAGTCACCAACAGTAACAAAACAATAGATGCTTCGTGCCTTTTCATAGACAACAGCACACGAAAAAAGAACAGCCAGCGTTGTCCTGTGCTTTTAGTAGGCGAATGCACACGTTAAAAATATTAGCCGCGTGACATCACTCCGGTCGCCACTATAATATTTCAGTCTGCTGCTTGGTTTGGTGTTTTTGAACACGCGGAGCACTCTGCTACTGCTGCTCTTCAATCACTGAGAACAACGTACCATTTATTTTATGCGGCTGTATCGCGCCCAACGTACGGTTTATGCGCGTTTCAAAAATTACATGCACAATGCGCAGTGAGCACTCTCGCCGTGAGCCACGCCATTCGTACAATTATACAGCAACCCCATATCCACAACCACTCATTCCTAATCGCCTCTTCAAATCGCAGTAATACGGAAAGTTGAGCTAGTTGGTACATGATTGCAAATTACGAGCGCTGCGACGGATAACAACAACGAGCGCCTGTCCTTGTCATTACTCTCTCGTTGTTGTTCTCCGTCGCAGTGCTCGTAA
The DNA here is from genome assembly GCF_055883805.1 of Amblyomma maculatum. Classification (NCBI taxonomy): domain Eukaryota; kingdom Metazoa; phylum Arthropoda; class Arachnida; order Ixodida; family Ixodidae; genus Amblyomma; species Amblyomma maculatum. The sequence goes on along the minus strand of NC_139346.1, from coordinate 53,187,758 downwards.
TTTGCGCTCTTCCAATCACAACAAATCAGGCGCGGCCAAACTCGAATCCGGGAGTACTCCGGATCGAAGCTCAGAGCTTTGGGCCTAGAACCCCACATCTGTCGCAACACATTACTTCGTTCTGCGGGGCAAACAGCCCAGCAGAACCAAGTAATTATTTTACAACAGCGAAAGAGAAATGATAACAACGCTCAGGATGTTATCGGAAGCGCAACGCACTAGATGCCGCAGGAGCAGAAGCCACGGACGCTCTACACTCCTATGACGTAATTCCGTCTTCTCAACGGTAGGGTACCTCAGCTTCTTTCTCCTTACTGGTTGCCTGTCGCGAGTTAAACGGCGATAGTTAGTGAGAGGTGTCTCTGAACGCAACCTAAAGATAACACACAGTCACTAAAGGCAGGAAGTGATTACGGTGAAAATAATTAGTGTTCCCATTGTCGTTCTGTCACCTCATGGCTCTGTTCACGGCTGGTTTTGTTGCTATTAAAAATTAAAAACATCACGTGATGCTACCTAAAGTGGGACAATCCCCCCCTCAGGAAAGATATTGGTAGCTTATTTTATTGTTTCCATTAAAAAACTTATAATTATACTGAAATTATAAACTAGAAATTATCATTTAGATGTAGTTTATTGTTAATTTCATTATTCCATGAAGCCTGCCATCTCACTCCTAGTGTTCTCTTAATGGATTTTAGGATATGTCTTTGTGGTATGTGAACTTGTATTTTGGCATTACAGGCTGCTGCGGCACATGCATCAGCTATCTCATTGACGATGATCCCAACATGGTTTGTACTCAACATTAACTTAATTGATTCTCCATGTTATCGTGCAGCTATCACGTCATGTATGATGTTTCCAATTAGAGGTTGTGTAGCATTTCTGTGATGTAGTGCATTAATTACACTGAGAAAATCAGTATAAACTATGCTGTTTTCAATTCTTTTCTGTAAAATGTTTTCTACTGCCAATGAAACTGCATAGCATTCAGTTGTGAATATGGAAGAGCATTCGGGCAACCGGACTATTTTCTTCCATTTTTCTTGTATTACTGCGCTTCCTACGTGAAAGTGTTGAGCAGTTCCGTCTTGAACATGTCCCAGGTAATTAGTGACGTTCCCTGTTTTTCGAACCATATGTGCGCAGCATCCTGTAAGGCTGAAGTATACGCAGCGGACCTCGTCACAGGCATCCCTTTTGTTCAACACCGCAAGTAGTTCATAGCTCTCACTCCAGTCACAGGCATCCCTTTTGTTCAACACCGCGAGTAGTTCATAGCTCTCAATCCAGTCTTCTGGACTTTCACTCAGAAGGCCATGAAAGGCGCGAGGCTCTCCAGTGGTTGTTCAGGGAGAGACCCTGAGTCTCCACTGGGACGACCTGCATGGTAAGCGTGTCTGACAGGCATGATGTGCTGTCCGGTAGGAAGCCGAGATCAGTATTATGGGCGAGGAGCCGCTCAATGGCGCGGTGCACTGGCCTGTTGTTCGCGCGAACCGGTAAACCGAAGGGTGCGTTCACGGTTGTCCGAGGGCGTATGATGCATGGGCCGTATCCAGTACCTCCACCAGATATCAGGGCCTGAGAAGCGGCACGAGGCTCAAGGGCGTCGACAGGAGCTCCTTGATTCCTGGGCACGGCAGTAACTGAGGAGGCGGCGACACCTCCACCAAGCACACACCTCGAGGGAGAACAAGCGACTTCGCCGTCGGTGCCGGGCTGACACTTCGTCGTCAATGTCAGGCTGCTTCCTGGCTTCGAGGCAGGCACGGGATGATATTCGCTTACCACTTCCAGTGCTTGGCTACCTATAGTGAATTTCTGCTCCTTTCTAAGGCTGTCGAGCAATAGCATAGCCTTCTGCCTATTATTGCGAAAGCAACACTACTCTAGGTTTCGAGCCTTCAGCGTGGCGCGGCGGTAGCCGCGTCTTACCCACGTGACGCTGTGACGTCACACCCACGTGACTGGGCTGGCCTACCAACTCAAGCGGTCGACACAGCGCGGCGGTAGCTACGTTTTACCTACGTGACGCTGTGACGTCACTCCCCATTTGACACAAAAACGAGATATCGGCTCCCAACTCAAGAGGTGGGCGTGGCGCCGTCACAGCCGCGGCTCAGTTGGTTGGAGCTGCCTCTCGTTTCACATGGGATGGTTATATCACAATCAGCTTGCTAGAACCTTGGTATTCACGTTACCCCTATAGGCCACTAAGGTACGTTTACTCGGCTTGGTTAAAGCGGGGCTTTATATATGGGTTAAGGAAAAAGAAATAACTCAAGTTACCGACATTCTAGTAGAAATTAAGAAGAAGAAATGGGCATGGGCAGGACATGTAGTGCGAAGAGAGAATAACCGATGGTCGCTGAGGGTAACAAACTGGATTCCAAGGGAAGGAAAGCGTAGCAGGGGGCGGCAGAAAGTTAGGTGGGCGGATGAGATTAAGAAGTTCGCAGGGGTCAAGTGGATGCAGCTAGCACAGAACCGGGTTAAGTGGAGAAATATGGGAGAGGCCTTCGCCCTGCAGTGGGTATAATCAAGCTGATGATGATGATGATGAGGAAAAAGAAAAAGAGGAGTGCTTGGTCACCCGTGCGTGATTCCGTTCCCTCTGCGGTAGGGTCCTCTGAGCAGCGTCACCTGGCGACAGATAGCGGAAATATTGTAAAAAAAAATAATAGCAGGTTTAAAAGCTTGCCGTATTCGTTGCTTCAGTAGCGCAATGGACTGACACTGCTTATCTCAGCAATAAGCGATTAAAACATATCTTCGAATCCTGTAATGGCAAGTTTTCATTTTTTCGTTTATTTTTTTAACGCAACAATACAATAAGCTACCAATCTCATTCCTGGGGAGTATTCCCCTTTAGGTTACAATATGCAGTGTTTTTATTTTTTAATAGCCTCAAAACCAGCCTTGAACAGAGCCACACGGTGATCGAGCCCGCGCCACGTGTTGTGCTATGGCCAGAAGTTCCAGTGCCGCTCATTGTGTCGTCTTCTAATCTCGTGCTCCCGTCCACGTTCCGCACTGTTACCGCAACTATGGCGAGCCATTGCACTTCGTCAGGCAAAATCGACCACTGTAATTGCAGATATACAATGCAGGGAACCCAAGACGACTGGTGGGAAGGTGTTGGCCAATGTATGCCAAGATACGTTTAATGCTGACAAGCAAATCAATACTGGCATTGCAATATTCACCAATATATGCCATGATAGGTGCAATGCTGGCCAGTCGCAACAGCTATTTGGGCAATATTGCCCACTAGAACCAACAAGCATACATTGTTGGGAAGCCACTAAGGTCAGTGGGATAACATTAAACAATATATGCCAAGCTATGTAAATGTCGACAAGCCAGCTATACTGGCAGGGTTTTATTTGCCATTGTAGGCCATCGTCGACCGTTATATCTGCAGATATACATAACGTTACAAGCCGTCACGACTGGCAGGGGATATTGACCAATGTATGCCAATATATATTCGATGTTATCAAGCCGCCAATACTGGCTGGACAATATTTACCAATCCATGCTAAGATATGTTCAATGTATGCCAGTGGCCACCACTCGTTGGGCAACATCGGCCACTCAAACTGAAAGTGCATACAATGTTGGCAAGCCACTTAGATGTCGGGTGATATCTACCAATAAATGCCGAGTTATGTTCAAAGTCGACGAGCCATATATACTGGCAGAAAAATATTTACCAATGCATGCCATGATTCGCTAAATATGGGCACGATATTGCCGATGGCTTGGTAATATTGGCCATCATATATTAGCTTGTATACGATGTTGGCAAGCAATTCTATACGTAAAGCCATCATTGCGTGTTGATAGCCCATGAATTGCAATCATGGGCGAAAAATGTCAATCACTGGCCCGAGAGTGGTCAATGTTATCCCAGGGCTGTACCATTATTAGTAGCCCATTGGCAACGCCGGGCCACTGGTACAACTGACGTCCCCGGTCGATTCCCAATATCGGGCCGGTCGCATGTGCTGCCTAGGCATATTTTAGTTGAGTTAAGCACAACGAAAGCAGCGCCCGCGGAGTGATATGTGAATGAATCATCATTGTAGATATGCAATGCGTGTTATGAAGAACAGAACATGGCTTCCTGATAGGCGAGTTTAATCAAATGAAATTTAAACTTCCGTGAGGGATGATCAGTCCACAGATTAAAAACAGGCTGTGTTTCAGGAGGGTTGTATGTAATAGTTACCGAATACTATAGGTTACCGGAGTTTCAAAAGCTTAAACTCAGCACATAACTGGTCTGGATGAGTAGGCGGCGGAAGGACATTTGCAAGAACTTGAAGTGCATCTGTGCGCGTAGTTGCGAAGGCGCCAGTACGAGCGAGGAGTGGCATTATTTCAGTGACACCATCCTATCTTGAGGTATCACGAAATTTATTTCATTAAATATTTTTACGGATGAAGGAGGAAGAGGGCAGTGGCGCGGGCAAGAGCGCGCGCGCTAGGCCCGCACACAGATTCATTAAACGTCGTCTCACCACCATCGAGCATTTTCACTCTGTCCTCTGTTCTCGTGTTATCATCCCTTGCCACCACGTAACATTTGGTTGAAGGTACGGCGTACGTAATCCCCATCATCGCCAAGGAGCATCGACGCCATTTGTAAGCCGGAACCATCGACCGAGGCCCCGGGGAGATCGCCGAGCAGCTTAGCCCCAGCCCTTCAAGCCCAGACCTGAACAACTACCACCGCACAGCCTCCAGCCCAGACATGAATGCAAGGAGAACAGACAGACCAATCAAAACCAAGACAAAAAATCCAAAAGACCCGAATGATCCGAAGGAACCAATGGACACGAACACGCAACCCCTGCCCAAGCTGCCCGATGTGACCTCGAGCCATAGGTCCCATGTACTCTAGTGACGGGTGGTTGAGAGCATCAGACATCGTACCGGCAAGCCGTTCTATTCTTACTTCTTCCTATTCTTCAAGCATCCAGACACGCCCATCAACATGCCATGGAATCATCGTTGATTAACTTCCTCGTCTACGAACGGGACAGTCGCTCGGTGGCCCCGGGTCACGTTACAGACGAAGGAGGAAGAAGAGGGAAGTGGCGCGGACAGGAGCGCGCGTGCTAGGCCCGCACAAACATTCATTAAACTTCATCTCACGACCATCGAGCATTCTCTCTCTGTCCTCTTTTCTCCTGTTGTCATCGCTTGCCGCCACGTAACAATATTTTATCATAATAAGCTAGCTGTGAGATCATTTTGTTGTATCCATCCGATATAACTTTCCAATAATTCATGCCGACATAATTGCGCTGCGACTGGTTTTACACTTGGGCTGGGATGTGAAAAGGAGAGTGCTACCGCAGTACTATTTACAGGTTGTTTAGAGTTATTATCCAGATACTTGGATTAGGACCAATTTCCAGTAATTAGCGATTGGCTGATGCCACTGACTTGCCAAGTAACTCAGGAGATGAACTACAAATAATGATTGATAACCTAAACAGTACAGGCGGGAAGGTAGGCTTGAAAATAAAAAAATTACAAGAGTTCAACGCTGCTGAACCAATTATTGAGCAAAAGCATTAGCTGTGGGTGACCAAGCATTCTCCTCTTTTTCTTCTTCCTCAACCCATATATCAAGCCCCGCTTTAACCAAGCCGTATAAACGTGCCTTAGTGGCCTATAGGGGTAACGTGAATGCCAAGGTTCTAGCAAGCTTATTCTGATATAACTGTCCCATATGAAATGAGAGTCAGCTCCAACCAACTGAGCCGCGGCTGTGACTGCACCACGCCGACCTCTTGAGTTGGGAGCCGATATCTCGCTTTTGTGTCAAATGGGGTGTGACGTCACAGCGTCACGTAGGTAAAACGTAGCTACCGCCGCGCTGTGTCTACCGCTTGAGTTGGTAGGCCAGCTCTCACCTTAGTGTCACGTGGGTGTGACGTCACAGCGTCACAGGAGTAAGACGTGGCTACCGCCGCGCCACGGTGAAGGCTCGAAACCTAGAGTAGTGTTGCTTTCGCAATAATATGCAGAAGGCTATGCTAATGTTCAACAGCCTTGGAAAGGAGCAGAAGGAGCAGAAGCGAATATCATCCCGTGCCTGCCTCGAAACCAGGAAGCAGCCTGACATTGACGACGAAGTGTCAGCCTGGCACCGACGGCGAAGTCGCTTGTTCTCCCTCGAGGTGTGTGCTTGGTGGAGGTGTCGCCGCCTCCTCAGTTACTGCCGTGCCCAGGAATCAAGGAGCTGCTGTCGACGCCCTTGAGCCTCGAGCCGCTTCTCAGGTCCTGACATCTGGTGGAGGTACTGCATACGGCCCATGCATCATACGCCCTCGGACAACCGTGAATGCACCCCTCGGTTTACCGGTTCGCGCGAACAACAGGCCAGTGCACCGCGCCATTGAGCGGCTCCTCGCCCTTAATACTGATTTCGGCTTCCTACCGGACAGCACATCATGCCTGTCAGACACGCTTACCATGCAGGTCGTCCCAGTGGCGACTCAGGGTATGCTGCAACAACCACTGGAGAGCCTCCCGCCTTTCATGGCCTTCTGAGTGAAAGTCCAGAAGACTGGACTGAGAGCTATGAACTACTCGCGGTGTTGAACAAAAGAGATGCCTGTGACGAGGTCCGTGTACGTATACTTCAGCCTTACAGGATGCTGCGCACATATGGTTCGAAAAACAGGGAACGTCACTAATTACCTGGGACATGTTCAAGACGGCACTGCTCAACATTTTCACGTAGGAAGCGCAGTAATAAAAGAAAAATGAAAGAGAATAGTCCGGTTGCCCGAATGCTCTTCCATATTCACAGCTGAATATGCAGTTTCATTGGCAGTATAAAACATTTTACAGAAAAAAACTGAAAACAGCATAGTTTATACCGATTTTCTCATTGTAATTAATGCACTACATCACAGAAATGCTACACATCCTCTAATTTGAAACATCACACATGACGTGATAGCGGCACGATAACATGGACAATCAATTAAGTTAATGTTGAGTACAAACCATGTTGGGATCATCGGCAATGGGAGAGCTGATGCATGTGCCGCAGCAGCCTGTAATGCCAAAATACAAGTTCACATACCACATAGAGATATCCTATAATCCATTAAGAGAACACTAGGAGTGAGATGGCAGGCTTCATAGAATAATGAAATTAACAATAAACTATATCAAAATAATAATTTTTAATTTATAATTTCAGTATAATTATAATTATTTAATTGCAACAATAAAATAAGCTACCAATATATTTCCTGGGAGGGGGGGGGGGGGATTGTTCCACTTTAGGTTGCATCACGTGATGTTTTTAATTCTTAATAGCGACAAAACCAGCCGTGAACAGAGCTATGAGGTGACAGAACGGCAATGGTAACACTAAATGTTTTCACCGTAATCACTTCCTGCCTTTAGTGACTGTATGTTATCTTTAGGTTGCGTTCAGAGACGCCTCTCACTAACTATCGCCGTTTAACTCTCGACAGGCAATCAGTGAGGAGAAAGAAGCTGAGGGACCCTACCGTTGAGAACACAGAATTACGTCATAGAAGTGTAGAGCGTCCGTTGCTTCTGCGCCTGCGGCATCTAGTACGTTGCGCTTCCGATAACATCCTGAGCGTTGTTATCATTTCTCTTTCGCTGTTGTAAAATAATTACTTCGTTCTGCTGGGCTGTTTGCCCAGCAGAACTAAGTAATGTGTTGCGACAAATGTGGGGTTCTAGGCCCAAAGCTCCGAGCGTCGATCCGGAGTACTCCCGGATTCGGCTTGGCCGCGCCTGCTTTGTTGTGATTGGAAGAGCGCAAATTACGAGCGCTGCGACGGAGAACAACAACGAGAGAGTAATGACAAGGACAGGCGCTCGTTTGTGTTATTCGTCACAGCGCTCGTAATTTGCAATCATGTACCAACTAGCTCAACTTTCCGTATTACTGCGATTTAAAGTGGTGATTAGAAATGAGTGGTTGTGGAGATGGGGTTGCTGTATAATTGTACGAATGGCGTGGCTCACGGCGAGAGTGCTCACTGCGCATTGTGCATGTAATTTTTGAAACGCGCATAAACCGTACGTTGGGCGCGATACAGCCGCATAAAATAAATGGTACGTTGTTCTCAGTGATTGAAGAGCAGCAGTAGCAGAGTGCTCCGCGTGTTCAAAACACCAAACCAAGCAGCAGGCTGAAATATTGTAGTGGCGACCGGAGTGGTGCCCGGAATGGCGTGGGCATACGCGGAGCATGGAAGAGCGGTGGCTGGGCACTCACGGGAAGCTGTATGGTCTGGCTTGCCCTGTAGTAATGATGGTTCGCGGTGGGCAAACAAGTGGACCAAACTCGGGAGCTAAGCTTCTCAAGTGATGACTCTCCTTGTGCACAGTTGTCATATCCACGGTGTGTAGCTGGGCGTTAGAGGCAACCAGAGGGTCTTCGTACAAGGGATGTACCCGCAAGCTCCACCAAAATTGTCGCAGATGCTAGTAGAAGGATAATAGAGTTGATCGATGAGCTAGTTGGTCACACATCTCTTGGAAGAAGGCAGCTGCCTTCTTCCAAGATACTAGTAGAACTATGCAGGCAGGTTTATCTGCAGTTACGAACAAGCTCTGGCAAAAGAAGTAACGGTTGGCTAAAAGACTGGCGAGTGAGATCCGTAAGTGAAGAAGACCAGTGCGGTCCAGTCCCCCGAGCTTGACTACATGACGGCGCCAGTAACGACATTGTGGCAATATCATACAGTTGAATTTCCGAATTTCGAATTCCCTCTCCGTTATCTTTTTTTTTCAATTTCATCGATGCTCTTGAGGATAGCATCGATTCTTTTTCATGCCTTTCCGATATTTGCAGTAGCTGATCATATGTGTCCGACATGTGCTGCACAAAAACCTATATGCTAGTTACAGATAAGAATGAAAGGTGATCCACATTTTTTGTTGGATCAGCATTCGCTTTACGTATCTATTCAATTTTCTGTATCGAGGAAGGTGAGGGAGAACTTGATATCTGCCCTTTATAGCTGCGCAACTTTGATAAACGACATGTTGGACGACAGGGCGCAGCGGTGGCGTAGCGGTAGAACATTTACCTCGCATGCAACAGGATCGTGGTTCAAATCCCGATGCTGTGCTCCACCGAATATAAAAAATATATATATCCGCGTGTTGATGGAATTGCATAAACAGGTTTGGGGTGCGACCTGATGCCGGTGAACACCTCCGGCAACGCACTCCCTCACCAGAACAGCAGTTGGCCACCCTGGTGCAGTAATCGGCCGCAACCTCTCATGATAGGCTCCATAAAACCCCTGCCCTCAGTCACCAGCGGCCGCAGAACAACTGACAACGGCGGCGGTCAGACCTGTGACGCAGCAGGGGGTGGTAGGAATTCCTGGCTCCGCTGGGCAGGCCGCCATTGGAAACTGACCCTGGGAACGTTTAACGCTAGAGCCGTAGCTAGTGAAGCTAGTTTAGCAGTGCTGTTTGAACTAGAGGGAATGGCATGGGATGTCATAGGGCTTAGTTAGGTTAGGAGGCCGAATGAGTCATATACTGTACTGAAGGATGGCCATGTACTGTGTTATCGAGGTTTACCAGAGAGGCGACAACTAGGAGTAGGTTTCCTTGTCAGTAAGTATATAGCGGGTAATGTAGGTATTAATCAGAGGGTTGGCAGTCATCGTAATTAGGCTTAATAAGCGTTATAAACTGAAGGTTGTACAGGCCTATGCACCACCATGTAGTTATGATGACCAGGCAGTTGAAAGCTTCTACGAAGAAGTAGAATCGGCAATGCGAAAAGTAAACACGCAATATACTATACTAATGGGGGACTTCAATGCCACGGTAGGGAAAAAGCAGGCAGGAGATTACAGACCAATCAGCTTACTGATTAACCTTGGCGCTGATGCAGGCATTGCGAAATCAGGGGGTAGACGAGGCGTACGTGAAAGTTCTGGAATATATATATAGTGGCTGCACAACAACCATAGTTCTGCATAAAGAAAGGAACAAAATTTCCATAAAGAAAGGTGTTAGGCAAGGAGACACAGTCTCTCCAGTACTATTCACAGCTTGCTTAGAGGAAGTACTCAGAGACTAGGATTGGGAGCGGTTAGGGATAAGTGTAGATGAAAAATACATCAGTAACCTGCGATTTGCTGATGACTTTGCCTGGCTAAACAAATTGGGGGATGAACTGCAAGTAATGATTGAGGACCTAGACAGGAAAAGTAGAAAGGTAGGCTTTAAAATCAATATGCAGAAGACTAAGGTAATGTTAAACAGGCTCGGGAAGGAACAGCAGTTTACATCAGGTAGCGAAGCACTGGATGTAATAGGCGAATACGTCTACTTAGGACAGGTAGTAACCGCAGATCCGGACCTTGAAAAGGTAATAAATAGACGAATAAGATTGGGATGGAGCGCATTAGGTAAGCACTCGCAGATTATGACTAGCAGCTTACCCGGTATCGCTCTAGAGGAAAGTATATAACAGTTGGATCTTACTTGTGCTCACCTAGGGGGCTGAAATGTGGAGGCTAACTAAGAGTGTTGTACTTAAGTAGAGGACAACCGAGAGGGCTATGGAACGAAAAATAGTAGGGGTAACACTAAGAGATAGGAGGCGTGCAGAGTGGGTGAGAGAAATAACGCAAGTTACGACATTCTAGTGGAAATTAAGAAGAAGAAATGGGCATGGGCAGGACATGTAGTGCGAAGAGAGGATAACCGATGGTCGCTTAGGGTAACAAACTGGATTTCAAGGGAAGGAAAGTGTAGCAGGATGCGGCAGAAATTTAGGTGGGCGAATGAGGTTAAGAAGTTCGCTGCGGTGAAGTGGATGCAGCTAGCACAGAACCGGGTTAAGTGGAGAAATATGGCAGAGGCCTTCGCTCTGCAGTGGGTATAGTCAGGCTGGTGATGATGATGAGGTTGGACACCTCAAGCTTATAAATAACTGTAATGTTTTTCTTTTTATATGCATGGATCACAAACGCTCATGCACTTCTTTAGGTGGCGGTACTGACGGCACTCTGAACATTCCATCATCTTATCACCACATTGAAAAACTGATAGCAATCAAGCCATGTATATTCCCAGTTTAAGAGATCATAGCTATGAGTGTGGAGAAGGAACCACAAATAAGGTTTTCGCGATGAAGTTTCACCAAAGGCAATGGCAGCGACATGTAGAAGGTACACAACAGAGCGGGAAACTAACCTGTAACAAGAACGTATATTTATACAGTTGTAGGTTCATCACTGTTGGAGCCACCGCTACTGCCAAGCGTGTGAAGGACGTCTGCGATGCACCGCGCTTTTGTAGGCAAAGCAGAGGGCTTAGGCCGCTTGTGCATGGGGCATAGTTCACATGATGCCACAGTAAAGAGGACTTCTACAGAGTGAATAGTGATATCAACAGAACACGAAACGCTTGGCCATTGGTTCACCCCGTAATTTGAAGTTAGCTTAAAAAGTCGCTGGTTTATCGCTGTTGATGCCACCGCTACTGCCCGGCATGTGAACCTCTGAATGCATGGCTGTGCTGCCTGACCTTGATATACACAGATTACCAAGAGCTAGTTTCAACGCCATATCTATCTCGGTCATTCAATACCTAAAAAGAAACTACAACATATTTGAATGTATTTTACGAGCAACAAGCAATTAACTTTAAAACGTCTGAAAACCTAACATGCTATTTCTTCAAAACAAAGGCTTCTTTACTTCAGCATTCTCTCTATATACACTTACAATAATTCTATTCAGAGTTGGCCATCCCTTAGCTACATGGCAGTTATATTGCATTTCCACTCGTTCTCTAACAGGTAACAGTGTAAAACGGTTGCCTAGGTTAGCTATATTGTGGAAAAGAAAAGCCAGCACTTGCCCTGCGCCTTTATCCGCCCCATTTCCCCTTGTGCGTGCTCATCTTAGTTCCCAATATGAATCAGGAGGACTAGAGTACGAAACTGTTTGATTAATAGTAGTGTTTATAAAAACCGCCTTTAGTCCGCAATATTTTTTACTCCATAGGTTAATAGCAGGAATAACGTCTAAGGACATTTAAAGTATTTTTTCAAAACGTTAGACCATTACAGTATGATTCTTGATGTCAACGATATCATCCATATGAACTACCCCCTCCTTCTTAGCATACTCTCTAAACATGTTACCAACACTTGTCAGGCCACCAGCCAAAATTTTAATCTGTCTGTATGTCGCAATGTGCACGGACAAAGATGAATATTGTCATGCCCTAGTTAAAGGAAGTGACAGTAACATTGACCGCTGGTCAGCAAGGCAGCAGCAGGAACCAGCGCGACGGCGGGGATCCTCAGAACACCGAAAAGGATTGCCCGCACTGGCGTCTTCTTCACAGACCAGTCGCACTTTCTCTTCTTCGGCTACAATATAATGCAGTTGAAATGAATTTCTCAACTCTTTTTTTCACTCGAAACTAAAGTGGCCCCGCCGCAGTGTTGCAGTGCTGACGCCCGACTACTATGCTGGAGTACCCAGGTTCGATTCCGACCGCGGCAGCTGCGTTTCGATATTCGATAGAGGCGAAACGAAGACATGTCATTGTGCTATGCGATGTCAGCGCACGATAAAGATCCTCAGGTGGTCTGAATTACTTCAAAGCCCTCCACTACTGCTCTTTTTGCTCCCCTCTCCCGCTCCAACTACAACGAAATTGGACTGATTAGCTGCGTCGCAATATCCATGTTCTAACCGAGTGCTTGCTGCAACAACTAATGCTCTACGCCGCTGTCACCTTCATCCAGGTCCTGGGTGGTACAGCAGCGTGGAACTTGCCAATGCATTGTTTCATTGCAGTAAGGAACAAAACAAGGCTGTTTTTATTTGGAAAATACAAGGCACAGCATGTAATCTACTTTTTTATGTAGCGCCCTGTTTTGCCGGTTTACATATGCAGAACGAACTACTCCGGAAACATAGGTTCCTAAACAACTGCCCCGTTGCAGTGCCCTGGTTCTAAGCTTGTACGTAGTGAAGTGCAACAGAAAAGCAGATAAATACAAAGGCACCATACACTTAGTATCAGTCAGCTAAAATTTTTTATTGCGGTTTGCTTATCATTAATTAGTTCATAGTGTGCCGTAAAAAATAGGGTTGGACGCTTCTCGGAGCTCACCTCAGCTGTGCAGTTAGAGAAGATATGCGCCAAAGCAGACATCAGATGCCCATGAGATTGGTAGGAGTTGCTTGCATGCTTACATCTACTCTGACCAAAAAGGTGAATTTTGTTTTAGTTGTATCTCATCAACCTTGAACCAGAATTAGGTTACCGTGAATGGCTTAATTTTTTGTTTGACCATGCCTTACATTTTATCGGTGTCCTTCCATATGTTGTCTTCATTTTCACCTCTGTCAAATGTTCATGGTGCCCGTTCCATGCATGCCGTACTGTGCTTTTGGATCTTACTATGTTCGCGCTGCATGGTGTTTTTTTTGTTTAAGATGGCTGCAGCCACTGCCACCCAACCCTGTGGACAAACAGTATGATGACACGACGCTATGACCAAATCTGACAACTGGCCACATTGTTTGTTACCTTAGCAAAACTAAAGCCTGAGTCCACAGGGAGGCCAAAGCATTCAAGAGCCTGGACTTGTATAATTTTAGGCAGAGTGGGTGGGTAGGGCAAGTGCTCTGCTACCATTTGAGCGAAGACGTGTTCCTCAAGGCATAAGTGCAGCCATCGCAGGCGATTAACAAAAAAGCCTTGGCTAGCCTAGGCCTGCGTCAGAACAACGGGACAGGTCTTGACTGCCGGCTGCAATTCCATGACAAGAAAGGAACGTGTGTGCAGCCATATTGGTGCGCTTTTGTGGAAAGTTTACATTACTGTGCAACATGGCTTCGCTGGATACATATGCTCTGATATCTCAACAGCACGGAACCGAGGCACAAAACGAAATGCCGAATCAGCTTTGGTTATTGCCATAAGATTTAATCTTGAGTGCCCGTCTAAGCAGCAAAGCCCTAAAACGCCAATATTGATTAGAAAGATCAAGCAATTCGGCAGCAGAGAATTCCTTCTGGACTACATCGACAAGTCTTCATCCCAGGGCCTATTCAATATAGGTGGTGTGTAATCTGAGTAGTGCTGAGTAGCTGCATTATTTCTAAACTAGAATAATTAGTTGCTCGTTCTCTCTGATAACAGTGTGTATCCAATACTCATTCGTTCAAATAACCTGTGATGCGATGCAGTGTTAAACCGGGTTTAAAACAACTCTGCACGGAAGGTAGAAATGATTTCTTAATATGTTTTCAAGGCTTTGCTTATTTAGCCCTTTTTTACCCACCGCCGGACAGCTGCAACGGAGATCTGGGTGCCTTCTCAGCAGAGTGTTTCCTTGAGGATGGACAGCATTCCTATAGACGACCTTGAGAATGGATGGCAGTTGGAGCATCAGTGTGGTTGGTTGGTTGGTTCATAGGAAGGGAAAGGCGCAGTATCTGTCACACTTGCTCTGTGGACACCTGAACCACGCCGTAAGGGAAGGGATGAAGGTGGGAGTGAAAGTGGATAGAGAGAAAGGAGGCCGTAGTGGAGGGCTACAGAGTAATTTCGACCACCTGGGGATCTTTAACGTGCGCTGACATCGCACAGCACACGGACGCCACTTCGTTTCGCCTCCATCGAAACGCAGCCGCCGAGGCTGGGATTCGATCCCGGGAACTCCGGCACAGTAGTCGGGCGTCTTACCACTGCACCACCCCGGCGGGGCGCATCAGTGTGTGCTGGAAATTTTTTTAAGCAGTCAAATAGAAGGCAGGTACCCTTCTAGAAGCAACAATGCGGGCTACAAGGAGAAAGATGCAAGAGTCGGCCATTAAAAAAAATGATACACTATGTCGGCAGTCTTCACATTCACCAGACAAGTTAGAACACAACAGGCAAGATTTGACGCATCTGGTGTATTAATAACAAATTATATAAGCAAAATTTCACGTTTCTCGTCAGAATGCTCTGCAACCTAACATCAATATTAAAGGTGCAAATACTACAGTTGAATAAACAATCCACCTATCAAATGTCTTCACTTTGTGACATATAACATGTTTTTATCTATAGTTCACACCTTTAGATTTTGTGGGGTTTACCTTCCCAAAGCGACCCATATCATGAGAGACGTCGTAGTAGAATAATGCGGAATTTTCTACCACCTGAAGTTCTTTAACGTCTACTGACATCGCACAGCACACGGGCGCATCGCTCTTCGCCTCGACCCAAAATCTGAAGCTGAGGCCGGGATTCTAACCCTTAACGTTGGGATGTGTTCCTAGGTTGCTGCCTCATTCTAAAAGATTGAATGCGAAATAATTGTTAGCCTTCATAACGGAAGAACATTTGTAGAGCCGTAATTTTCTACACTTCTGAGGTCACGGACCACACTTCGATGTAAAACTGTTAAAAACACAACCTCAGACTGTCTTTTGAAACGTTTGGGTTGCAGCTGCCTCTTTGCAAGTCATGCCTTTCACAGATTGCAGAAGCAGCTTCAATAATTAGGTTCCAAGCAGGCACAGTCTTTATGTCGCTTTCTCGGGGTTTTCACTGATAAAATGGACCCTTTCTTTTCTGGTCACAAAAGGGAGTTTATTCACAGGCTTTTTTTCTCCTTTAGGCGATCGCAAAAGCAGCTGATGCCAGTAATACTTCATAAAATGTGGTTGGATTTGAGATAACGCTGGATAGGTATCTTTGCCAACTCAACCAGTGTAGTATGATCGCAGATGGCCAAGAAAATCAGCGCAATGTGCTACAACAGCTGAAACTTACAGTTGCATCCATGGATTCGAAGCAGCATCAAAGACTGTAATTCATGGTTGCTCCACAGGAAGGGTAGAATACCTGCCTCAATATTCCAAGACGTCTGCAGCTCAGAGCAGCAGAATGCTCATCGTTAGTGGATAGGATATTTAAAGCTAAGCCAATTTTCATCCCTGCCATACAGTATGGCGTAAAGTGTGAAGCGCGTGCTAAGGCATTTATTTGCCTTTGCTGCTTTTGAAGTTCATTATGTGAATGAAAGGCTAGACGACTGTGGCCTTATGATACCTCCTGAATACCTCTGTCTCGAGAGTAGTCCAGATGGAATTTTTCGTTCTGATTGCCATTCTCCGGCACTGCTTGAAGTGAAATGCCTCTACTAGCTCCGAGGTGTCCATCCAAATCAGTTAATTACAGAAGGAGAAACACAGCCAGACTTCTGTTTAGATGCCACTGAAGCATTAAAAGTGGCTGGCAAGTACTATTATCGAGTCCAAGCACAACACTATCCTAATATAATAGGCAGTAGCGCTATCTTTATTTGCATGTAGACAACGGAGGTATGTCCCTTGGTGTGCAGAAAGAGGCGGGATTTATACACACATGTGTACAGGCTCCAGAAAGCTTTTTTAAAAAGGTAGCGCTTACCGGGCTGTAACACCAGCTTGATCAGTGATGCAAACGCCATTTTAATAAGCTACGTTTCTTGCGTATTTTGTAAATTAACATCACTGCACAGTGTCTTCTAAATATTTTATATTAGTAGCATGTAATGTATATATTTGGCTCCACACGTTACTCAGAATATCGCGACGCAGGTGTGCATGTTTGTTTTATTCCTTTTGTTTTAATTACAGAACCCTTTATGGTGCAGAGGTCTGCGCACACACAAAAAAAAATTCTTTTTATGTGCTTCCTTGACTTAACTGCTAGAGCATTATTGAAGATTACAAAAGTCTTATCCTATTTATTGCTCATTCGACGTGCATTCGTACTGATGTGATCCTCCTTGTGCTTATCCTTTCCTCTTCAGAAAGTTGCGCCTTTCCTGAAAGTGAAGATAAAAGCCCTTGAGTTTGGCAAAAACGAAGTAATGTGCCCTCTTGTAAACTTGCAACACTCACCTTTAATGAAGGCCGATGTGCTCATGTTGATGCGCTATGTGGCAAAGTGAGGTTCGCGCTTGTGTGTCAGCCATAATGTCGCCCCGTGGACTGAGATTATCGTCGATGCCGCATGTTATGATAATATACTTCACCGAGGCCCGTCCGCCATGCACATCTGACAAAAACATTAGCTCATTGGGTGCTATTACAGTTAAAAATGTCACTGTGTTCGAGCCTTTGTAGGGCTATAGCGCTGCTATAGGAAGAAGCCTCCTGGGCCTTTGGAGTATCACCTCAGTATAATAAACATGAATGTGGTGCGACCATTACCACTTTTAATAAAGCCCTGCGGCATGCTGTGACAAATAGCTGCTCTTGGAAGCCAAACCACTTCATCTTTCATTATTTTGTTCAGTTGGCCAGCGTATTTGTACACATTTAGACATACTTGCCTCGGAAATCTCAAACTTCCTGGCAAAATCTGCACAGAACAGGCCACGTCTAAGCCTCATGAAGTCAGGAGTAGCTGCTCTTTGGGAATTACCCCCGAATGCAGGTATCTAACTTGACTTCTACTTGACTTCCGGCGATCTCAAGCCAGCCGCAACGTGTGTCATAAACCGAACTTGACTTCAACTGCTTCTTGTACTACACTTGACTTGCTTGAAGGCAAGACCCATCTTGGCTAAGTCGAGCCGTTTTTCAAGTTAGCCCTGGACTTTCTTGAACCTGACTTCATTTTTTCAACATTTCCGCCACCCGAAGAGACGTCGCTTGCCGCATTGCTGCCTTTGAGTTCGCGTGTCATGCCACGGATGTCGCGTTCTCGGAGGCATATCGTATGCCTCCCATACCTCGGCCACCTTTTCTTAACCGGGGAAACCCGCAGGAGCTTTACTACGATCAGGATTTATACCACGGTACCGCTTCACGAAGACGATGATGCGAAGGCTGCTCGCTAAGCCGCCCGTGCAGGAAGGCGCCGAAAACAGGGGTCAGCTAGCGCCTCCCATGCTCCAGCAGCTGTTGGCACCGTGATTTTACGGCGCGGGTACATTTCAGACCATGACTGGGGATCTCGTCCGAATCCCGCAGTCTACTGTGTGCTACGCCATCAGGAAAATGACATTCCTGATTGCAAAGCATCTGCGCCCCTTGCTTGTTAACTTCGCTCATGTGTCGCAGTCTTGGCAGGTGATGCGGGACTTCTATAATGTAGGCCTTCTAGGCCAGATGAGGGATTTCTACAATGTAGGCGAATTCCCCGGCGCCTCGGGGTGCATCGACTGCACTCACGTACGCATCAAGAGCCCCAGTGGTACAAACGCAAAAGTATTCCGGAACCGAAAGGGCTACTTCTCGATCAACGTGCAGGAAGCAGTGATGCCCTCCGCACAGCTGCGCATACGCGGATTTTCTTTTACAACGCGCGTCCGCTTGTCTCGAGCGCTACCGTGGGGGATCGAATATAAAGTTAAATAATAGCGCAGTATAGCGCAGCTCTGGGCAAGTTTACTTCTGCATGCGTTTACGTTCTTGAAATCCAATACATGTTTTCCCCGCTATTTACGTAGCTAAACTGTTGTATCGCCGTTACCTGACGTAGAAAAAAAGAACAACTACGGCGCTAGTTTACTATATGGAATGCACAACTACCGCGAGTTGGGCTGACTAGAATTTGCCAATTTGATGCAGGCGGTCACCTTGACACAGCTGCAGTTTTACGACATAGTAGCCAGCTGGGCCTGGTTGGTGCATGACAGCCGCATCTTTGACAACTCCCGTATGCGGGTGCTGTTTGAGGAGCGGAGTGTGCCAGGAGTGCTTCTGGGGGATGCTCGTTATGCCTGCCACCTGTTCCTGATGACGCCTCTGGAAGACCCTGGGCCAGCTAACATACCCCGAAGAAGGTAGTTCAACATACAGTACAGTGATCCTGATATTGTAAAGTTGGAGCGCACAAATCAAATAACACAAAGCAATTGTGCTGGCTACCAACATCCTATTTGCTGTTTGTCGTTACTCTGTCTCTGTGTGTGTTTTGTGCTTTATCTTTATAATGTACAATATGCACCTGTTTGCCCAACAAGAAGTGAGGTGTACTGAATTTAACTTGTTAACTATGCAAGTACATTTTTGCAGTATTACTGTCAACTGATATTTCAGGCATTTTATTAATCGTACTCAACACCCGCATGTTATGTTTTGTAAGCCAGAACGCCATCAAAAAGTTTAATAGGCTCAGTGAAAATCACTTTCTTAGCATAGTGACACATTACGTAGCTATAGAAGCTTGCTTGCATCTCCTTTCACAAAGGTCAAGTTCTATTTTCACCTTTCTTGGGCAGGTACAAGTCCCATATAAACCACCTGTTGTTTTTTAGCGCTTGCACTGGCATCACACAGAATACGGGCGCCTTGCCTTTCATCATCATCATCATCAGCAGCAGCCTGATTATACCCACTGCAGGGCGAAGGCCTCTCCCATATTTCTCCACTTAACCCGGTCCTGTGCTAGCTGCATCCACTTGACCCCTACGAACTTCTTAATCTCATCCGCCCACCTAACTTTCTGCCGCCCCCTGCTACGCTTTCCTTCCCTTGGAATCCAATTTGTTACTCTCAGTGACCATCGGTTATCCTCTCTTCGCACTACATGTCCTGCCCATGTCCATTTCTTCTTCGTAATTTCCACTAGAATGTGGGTAACTTGAGTTATTTCTCTGACCCACTCTGCACGCATTCTATCTCTTAATGTTACCGCTACCATTTTTCGTTCCATAGCCCTCTGGGCTGTCCTCAACTTAAGTAGAACTCTCTTGGTTAGCCTCCACGTTTCAGCCCCATAAGTGAGTACAGGCAAGATGCAACTGTTGTATACTTTCCTCTTGAGCGATACCGGTAAGCTGCTAGTCATAATCTGCGAGTGCTTGCCAAATGCGCTCCATCCCAATCTTATTCTTCTTGACACTCCCTTTTCATGGTACGGATCTGCGTTTACTACCTGTCCTAAGAAGACATATTCGCCTACTACTTTCATGTATCTCGCTGCCTAATGTAAACTGCTGTTCCTTCCCGAGGCTGTTGAACATCACCTTAGTCTTCTGCATATTGATTTTCAAGCCTACCTTTCTACTTTTTCTGTCTAGGTCATCAATCATTATTTGCAGTTCATCCCCCGAGTTGCTTAGCAAGGCAATGTCATCAGCAAATCGCAGATTACTGGGGTATTCTCCATCTAACCTTATCCCTAGCTGCTCCCATTCCAAGTCTCTGAATACCTCCTCTAAGCAAGCTGTGAATAGTACTGGGGAGATTGTGTCTCCTTGCCTAACACCTTTCTTTATGGGAATTTTGTTACTTTCCTTATGCATAACTATGGTTGCTGTGCAGCCACTATATATATCTTCCAGCACTTTCACGTACGCCTCGTCTACCCCCTGGTTTCGCAATGCCTGCATCACCGCCGAGGTTTCAACTGAGTCAAATGCTTTTTCGTAATCAATGAATGCTATCTATAAGGGCTGGTTATATTCCGAGCATTTTTCTATCCCCTGATTGAAGATATGGATATGATCGATAGTAGAGTACCGTTTCCGAAACCCTGCTTGATCCTTTGCTTGATTGCAGTCTAAGGTTGTCCTGATTCTATTAGCGATTACCTTAGTAAATACCTTATACGTAACAGACAGTAAGCTGATTGGTTTGTAATTTTTAAGGTCCTTAGAGTCCCCTTTCTTGTGAATGAGGATAATGTTTGCATTCTTCCAGGGCTCCGGTACCGTGGATGACACCAGGCACTGCGTATACAAGGTGGCCAGTTTTTCTAGCACGATATCCCCCCCGTCCTTCAGCAAATCTGTAGTTATCTCATCCTCTCCAGCTGATTTCCCCCTTTTCATAGTTTCTAGTGCTTTCTTGACCTCGTCCTTCGTCACTGGTGGAACGTCTGACTTTTTCCCTACCGCCGATCTCATTACGGTCCTGACTACTTTGGCTACTGTAGAGATCTGTATAGAATTCCTCGGCTACTTTGACTATCTTGTCCATATTAGTGATGACGTTGCCCGCCTTGTCCCTTATCGCATACATCTGGTTTTTGCCTATGCCCAATTTCTTCTTTACCGCTTTAAGGCTTCCCCCG